>NC_140594.1:499928499-501352858 GCF_964204655.1 Triturus cristatus | reverse complement strand
CTTTTGAGCTGTAGATGGTAGTGGTGGACTTAATGTGCATCGTGGTTAGGCAATCACTGTATTCTGTGGTGTCTTCGTCTCACTCCAAATCTTTTGCCATTGTGAAGATGTAGGTGGGTGAATCTGCTGGCGCACTGCTGGGGAGAGGGCTGCTTTCCGGGAAGATGTCACCCTCTTTTTTTCTCATCATCACCTTCCACCATGATTGGACTTGTAGCTGATGTTCCCCGGCTCGTCTCACCACCATGCTCGGCAATTGTTTTGAGGTGCTCCTCCCACTTGATTGTGTAGTGTTTTTCATATAAGCCATCTGGCCTCCAGTACCATAATGTGTACCAGGCTTACCTTGATGAACATTCGTATGGCAATGTGCTCCCCCTCTTTGCTAACCATAAAAAGTCCCAAACAGGGTAGGAGTACTTTTTTACTGTGCCACTGCCAATGCCTGAAGAAGAACTGGAGGTAAGTTGGCATGTTATCGATTGTCTCTCTGCTTCTCCTGAGGAAGGGGTTGGTGCAAATCTCTGCTGGGTCTTTGGAAATATGGTCGCTAGTGGCAGTGCTACCTGTGCCACATTCCTCAGAGCAGGTTGAATAGCAATGTCCGATTCCTCTTTGTCACCTTCCACCATGACTACCTCATCGTCATCATCCTCCTCATATCCTCTTCCATAAGTCCAAGTCTTTCGTGAACTTTTCTTTTTCCTTCCCTCTCCTGCTGTCTCCTGGACTCTACCGGGGTCCACTTCATGTCCCTATCATCTTTATCAGAGGTGGTGCTTGGAGAAGATTGTGCAATAGCACTCTTCCTTTTCCTTGCTGGAGATCTGAGAGCCAATGATTCTAAAATAGGAGGTTCAACTTCGTGCTTGGAAGCAAGCTCAACCTCCTGTTCTGCTCCAACATCAGTCAAATGTACTATTGCGGACTGCGGCTGCTGCCCACTTTGCTCTGTTTCCTGAAATTATTGTGTACTACTTTGCCAAAGGGACAAATCCAATTCAACATCACTACTCGTCGTCGGCAACATGATTGCACTGGCTGCCTCACCAACAGACATGGTGCTGGGCTTAGGTTGGGGGGTTGTGCTGATGATGCAGGAATGCTGCTCTCATCTTGCTCAGTAGAAGCCGGTGCGGCAAGCACAAGTTTGCAGAAAAAGGTTGTGGTCAGCATTCCAGTGGTGGAAATCTGCTTCTTCTCCTCCTCACAGGCACTTTCTTGGCAGCACATTTCATTGTGGCCATCTTGAAGCTGTCAGTTGGCAGAGGCACTTAGCTTCACAAGCTGAAGAGATGCCCATGTTACAAAGTCAGTCACACGTCACGTCGTGCACAGGCCTTCTGTCTGGGAGTACTGTGGGTGATGTCTCTTGTGCGCCTAAAAGCAAACAAGCAAGAAGAGCATCAGTGAAACGTGGCATTGTTGCAGTTCAATTAGTAGTACAAACAAACAATATCATTTAGTGTGGTTACTTAAGTTATTTTAAATAATTAGCAATACAGTCTAGCTATCCTTTCGTAAAACTACACCAACTTAAACATTTGTGGTGTACAGTACACTCAGGAAGGATCCGAAAGAGCAACAACAATATACAAAAGTAACTGTTTGCTTTATATGCCTCACGTTGGGACGTGGCTCTCAGGAAGGGGAAGGTGACAATGGAATAATCCTTGGACAATGAATACTGTTGTGCAGTGCTCCTACAGCAGACATGGGGTTGATGGCAGATGTTAGAAAAATGCAGATTTTTTTTAAATTGTAAAAATATTCACATAAAAAAATTCAGTTTTTTTAACAATTAAAATTAAAAATGTAAAGAAGTATACGAAAATAAAACAAAAAAATTGTAAAAGTATATAAATTAACATTCAAAAAATCAACATTAAAAAATTAAAGATAATTGAAATTATCCACAAACATATTTAATGTATTATTTACTACGAGATGGGTGAAAATACACTGTGTGGAAAAGGTGTTCACTCTTTATGGATGCATCCAGGCCAGATATATCTAAGCATAGTGCTCCAAGAGAGGGGGAACCACCCAAACCCCTTCAATATGATCCAGATGGATCTGTTTTAGTATCAACACGCTGCCCGAGCATGTGTTGGCTGGACAACTAATAAGAAGAAATTAAAGACCAAGAAAAATTGTCTTTTGCATTATGTGCCATATTGTGATTGCAATAAGCTAATATACTGTCGTGTGTGTGTGCTCGAGCAGCGTGTTGATATTTAATTTATTAAACTGCTAATATTCTCAACCATCCATGCAAGCCTATGGCAAAAGGCCACACTGGCTGAATGCACAAAATGGCTGCCAGCCAGTGCTACATGGTCATCAACAACTAACACTGAGCAAGCAAGGAGGCATGGCCACAAAAAAGAAGACATGCAGGCCTATGGCATAAGCACAATGGCTGAGTACACAAAATGGCCACCAGCCATATGGCCAAAACAACAACAACCAGCAAAGAGTCATGGCCACAACAAAGAACACATGCAGGGCTATGGTAAAAGCACACTGTCAGGCTATACAAAATGGCCACCAGCCACCTGGTCAGAACAACAATAACCAGCAAGAAGGCATGGCCACAACAAAGACTACATGCAGGCTTATGGAAAAAGATCACTGGCTGGCTACACAAAATGGCTGCTAGCCACATGGCCATGACAGCAAGCAGGAGGCCTGGAGGCCTGGAAAATGCAGAACACATGCAGGCCTATGGACACTGACTATACAAAATGGCTCCTGGTCACATGGCATGGGAAACAAAGAAAAATGATGGCATATGACACACACACTCACACACTAGCCAGACAAAGGAGACGGTAACACAGAGAACACAGCATTAATTCAGCAATGCCAAAAACGAACATTAACACAGCTAAAAACCTTTACAACAACACACATCATTTAAAGGCATTACCAACCTATACACTGTTTGCAGGAAAAAGGAAATGTGAAATACCACTAAAAAATCACATTTTGTATTTTAATTCAATCCCATCCATGGCCTAAATGATTTTTAAATACAACAGACACCACATGCACCCATGAACAGTATAGGGCCTACTGGCTGGAAGGTCCACTGGCAGACCAGGCTTCATAGTGAATTAAATCAATATTGCAATTTTATTTAAAAAACATGGAAAATGCATTAAACTGTGCAACATTTTTACTTTACAAAAGAAGAAAAATTAAATTACACGCCAAAAAATAACGAGGCCCCTACTGTAACTGCAGGCCACCCGCCACAATAAATATATATTTTTTTTAGTAAAAGTACAAATAAATCCAGGTGCATGCCCCCAGTCAAACAAACAACACCCTTTTTTTTTTTTTTTTTAAACCGTTTTTATTGCAGAATCACAGGATCATCACTGTACATACATTACGGGTCTGCGCCTCAATCCCCTGTGCCAAATTTCCGGCAGGCCAGGATATCTTCGTACACAGCTTATTAGCCCACATCCCGGAGGCCGGGCAGCGTCAACAGGATGGACAGTGTCCCCGAACGATCTCAGCGGCTAATGACTTTAGCTTACTTCCAGGACGTCCACGTTCTGCTTTGAAATGTTTTCTCCCCCCCCCTTCTCCCCAACTAAACCCATCCCCTAATCCGAACCCCGAGTGCCCTCGCCCTCCCTCCCCACCCCAACAGTGCTATCATCGATGCCAGGCGGAGGCTCGAATAAATGAGTTTGGGTACTTTTGTATCGTATTTACCTATCTACTGTGTGTGTGCGACTGGAGTAGCCCGGGGGCTGCCCTCCCCGTCCGATGGGACCCCTCCGTCTTCAGTCTCACTGTTGCCCAGGGCCTGCACCATCACCTCCCACGCTGTGGCCGCCTCCAATGCCTTATCATCCTCCCTACGGCTCGCTAGCTGGTACCTAAGTGTGCTTTCGCTCGCCGCCCACCTCTGCAGCTCCTTAAGCCATCTCTTATGCGTGGGGCCCAACTTTGATTTCCACAGTCTCGTCACTTCCCTTTTTGCTAAGAGGAGACCCATATCTATAAATTTACTCGTGGTTTTGTTCTTGGGAGTGTGTGGGAACCAGTGCAGAACGCAAACTGCTTTACTACAGTGCAACTCCCTGTCTGTCACCTCAGTCAGCATCTCGCACACAGCCTTCCAATAATCACTCAGGCGGGGGCAATCCCACAGCATGTGGCCGAGCTCCGCTCCAATCGTGCCGCACCTAGGGCACGCCGCCTCCTCCGCCCCGAAATATTTCCGAATTTTGCCCGGAGTAAGGTAAGCCCTGTGGAGGACATAGAAGTGGATCAGTTGGAAGCGGGCATTTCTCGTACTCTTTCTGGCCCTTCTAACCAGGCCCGCCCACGTAGCATCGGGAATCACTGTTTGGAGATCTTCTTCCCATTTGTCTTTCAGGGCTGTCAGCGGTTGTAATGTTTCGCTCAGCATTCTGGAGTAGAGACAGGTGACAGCCTTGCGGGTGCCCGCCGACATCATAGCGTATTGACACGCCGCGGACGTAGGAGGCTCGCGGAGCCCCTCCCCCCAGTACTCTCGCATCGCCCCAGTCACCGCCGCGTGCAGCAGGTAGTCCCCCCGCGGAAGATCGAACCGCTCCCGCAGCGCTTGATAAGGGAGCAATTCTCCCTCCTCGTATAAATCGCCCAGCATTTGGAGACCCGCCTCCTCCCATACTTGTAGGCTCGACCAATCTCCCCCGTGCGGGAGCGCTGTCACCATACCCAACGGGATCTCCGGCGCATATGGGCGCCGCCCCCCCGCCCTACGCTGCGATCGATTCCAGCAGTGTCGGAACGTCTGTTCCTCCATAGTCAAGTCCCTAAGGACCAGACGCTGCTGCAGTGTAATATATGCCAACACATGGCGGGGAGTGCCCCCCTCCCTGTCCTGCTCCGGGCCCCGGTACACTCTGGCTACCTCTTGCGTAAAGATCTGAAGCTGCGCCGCCAGGTAATAGAATTCGAAGTCCGGGACTGCCAGGCCTCCCTCGTCTTTCGGCCTGGTCAGAGTTGCCAACGCAATCCTGCGTCGACCCGAGCCCCAAAGGAACAATACCAACAAGGAGCGCAGCTGCCTGAAAACCGGACTCGGTATCCACACCGGAAGCGTGCGAAAGTAATATAATAGGCGCGGCAAGGCGATCATTTTCAGTAACGAGACGCGTCCCGTCACCGAGAGTGGGAGAGTGGCCCAAAAGGCCATACTGCCCTTCAGCGCTCTTATACAGCGACCCACATTACCCTCCAGTATATCGGGGGCGGAGTGGTATATATGGACCCCTAAATATTTGAGGCAGTGAGGCTCCCACTGGAGCACCGGGTGGACGTCCGGTTTTGGGCCGCCAGGGCGCAACGGGAACAAGCAGGTCTTGGACCAGTTGACCCGCAGTCCCGAGAACTTGCCGAATTTCGCTAGAAGCCCCCGCGCGCCAGTCAGTGCGTCAGCCGCGTTGTCCAAGAACATAAGCAGGTCATCAGCATAGAGGGAAATGAATTGCGGAGTCCCCCTGTAGACCAGCCCCCTGTAGCATCGGCCTGTCCTGGCCTCTATCGCGAGGGGCTCTATTGCCAACGCGAACAGCAATGGGGAAAGCGCGCACCCCTGTCTGGTGCCGCGGCCCACCCGGTACTGGTCAGAGACAAGAGCGCCGATCCGTACTCTCGCCCTCGCCGAGGCATAAAGGACCTTCGTCCATCCTATGTACCCCTCTCCGAGACCAAAGCCACGCATTACTCTGTATAGGTAATCCCACTCCAGGCTGTCAAAGGCCTTTTCTATATCGACCGACAACACGAGCGGCGCGCGGGCTCCCTCCAGCGGATCCCCTAACAAGCGGATCAGGCGGCGGATATTGGCGGTGGTATTTCGTGCAGGGGATAAACCCCGACTGGTCTCCGTGAATCAGCCGCGGCATATGCTGTAGCAACCTGCTCGCTAAGATGGTGCTTAGGATTTTATAGTCCGTTGTCAACATTGACAGCGGCCTGTAGGCCGCTAGGTCCGAGCCCTCCCGGCCCGGCTTCAACAGCGGGATCATCAGCGCCTCACGCATGGAGCTCGGCAGTCTCCCCCTATGCTTGGCCTCTCTATATACCTCCTGAAGCCGTGGAGCCAGCAGGTCCAGGTACCGACTATAAAATTCGATGGGCAATCCGTCCAAGCCCGGGGTCTTGTTCCGCGCCATGCGTGCCACTGCCCCTTTGATTTCCACTAGGTCTATTTCGCTGCCCAGTGCCTCCGCCTCCTCCCGCTCTATGTGAGGCAGCTGTAGCCCCTTCAGAAAGGCCTCCGCTTCTTCGCCTCGCCCTTCTAGTGCGCTCTCGTAAAGTGTCCCGTAGTAGGAGCAAAAGCTGTCCAATATGTCCCCCTGAGTAGTGACCGTGCCCCCTCCCCTCCTTTTAATGGCCAGAATCGGTTGGCTATGCTTGGTGGGATTGGCCAGCCAAGCCAATAGTGTGCCTGCCTTGTCCCCCTCAGCGTGCGCCCGCACCATAAATGCTTTGTAATCAAAGCTCCGGAGCCGCTCCACTTCGACCGCTACCGCCTCTCTAGCCTCGCACACTGCTTCCTGTAGCTCAGGACGACCCGGCCGCGCTATTTCCGCTTTGCGCAATGTCCCTTCTGCCTTGTCCAGATCTCCTAGCAGCGTCTTGCGCACGCCAGCGTACTTCCCGATACAATGGCCTCGAACCACCACCTTGAATGCGTCCCACTCTATCGCCCTGGCCGCCGTGGAGCCCTCGTTCTCAGTAAAATAGTGTACAATCCGTTCCCGCAAGGCCGCTCGGAAAGGCGGGTCCTCTAAGGTGTCCGGCCTCAGCTGCCACAGTGGGACCCGCGGGGTCTCAACCATCCACTCCAGGGTCATTAATAAAGGGTTGTTATCAGATATCGTGCGGGTTAAATATTCCGTGTGTGCCACAGTTTGAAGCACTGTCGGAGAGCACAAAAAAGCGTCCAACCTAACATGCAAGTCGTGTAGTGGGGAATAATAGGAGTAATCCCTCGTCTCTGGGTGCTGCGTTCTCCAGGCATCTGTCAGCTCCCACCTCCCCTGCCACTCAAACAAACAACACCCTTATACACCAGTTGTTCACTTACTTGTGAAATCTCAAATATAAAGTCCTTAAATCCAATGGTATATATACAGCATAAGACTGATCCTTGCAGCTCCAAATCCCAATAAACAAGCATTGGCATAGCCAATAGGTCTCGCTTTTAGGACCTTATAAGTATTTAGTTATGCAACTGTTGCATGGCTAAACACTTATAAGGTCCTAAAGGCGAGACCTATTGGCTATGCCAATGCTTGTTTCGGATTGCTGTATGTCTTTGAAACATGCTCATATGTGCTGATAAACATGGTTGAGAAATGCCAATCCGTGACTTTGAACATCATAACGAGATGTGAGGCTGTGACTGTTCAAAATATTTGAGAGATGCCGGTCTGTGTTTATTAAGTATATTTCACAGATGCCAATTTGTGATTAATCCAGTCAGGGAGAAAGCACAAAGCTGTGTGAAAAAAGTATACTTTGACAGCTGGAGATACTACACCGCCATACTAAGGCGGGAAATTTGCCATCTTAATGCTTATAACATAGACACGTTTATGCATGATGGCTAGTGAAGAAACACTCCACCTTCATTACCTCCACAAATAAAATGAGTAACAATGATGCTAGGTAACCAACCATTCCTGTTGAAAGTAAAAACCAAATGGAACGTCTTGTGATATGCAGAGGTGGAAAAGGGTCACATGTGTAGGAGTAAGAGTTTGAGAGGTGTGGTGACGCGGCTACATTTAATTGAAGGCTGTGCAGAGGACAGAGAGGCTCCTGTACACACAGAACAAACCAGATATGTCGAGGACATATAAAATGTTATGCCATTACGGATATCAGAAGAATGTATCATTCCAAAGTGTTTCAACTCCCAGTTTACCTACCACTTTGGTTTCGAGAAATCAGAAAATAAGCAAGAGTAGCCACTGCCACATGAAACAAACATGATTCATGTGCAACACACAAACCAATAATTTATATATACACATGAGCCATCCATGTCCCACATGTATGGAGTGAAAGACCCAATTGCACAGGACTGGCAAACAATTTAAAGATACAGGAGAGGCCTGCAGAGGTCTTTTCCTGGCAGGTTACAGGTAAAAAGGCCTGTCCTTCCACTATAAGCTGTTGTTGCCACCACTGTTAGGTCTCAGCTCTCTGATGAGGTGAGCTAGTCACGATCAGTACTTAAAGGGCCTACAAGGTGTACATTTCCAGACCATAGAGCCATGCACCCTGCCACATACTGTGTTACAGGAAGCCCTCAACGTAAATGCATAAGTGTCGTGTGCTGCTGCGAAAAAGTAAAAACACCTACCGAACTTGCAAAGGAGAACTCAAGAAAGGGAAGCATACTCAGTCTTCAGAGTTATATAGGGAAACCTTTTCTGCCCCAACACCATCTGATTGAATTGCTAAAACCTGCCTGGGTTGCCTTTGTAAAGACTCAAATTATTTAGGTAGTTCAATCTGTCTGATGACACTACAAAACAAACGATGTCACACTTTTTGCCAATTTGGAAAATATTAGGTTTCTTTTGGGCTCCTCTTTAATTCTTATTATTCAACCAGGAAAAGGGCTTTTAAATGGACAGGCACTGCCATGCTCTGAGAACATGCACCTATTTTATTTGATAGGGAGATGACCAGCCCAGTCTGCGGAGGTATACATCATTATCAGTGGGAGAGTTACAGCTTTACTCTCTATGCATTTCAAGCTACGGCCCAACCTATGGAACAATGGGACAGATGTAGTAGAGGATTTTGCAATTGCAAACCCTATGATTTGCAAAATCACTGGGATTGTGATTATAAAATTGCTATTTATTATGTACAAACCCTATTTTACGAGTCAGAAACGTTTTCCGACTTGTAAAGTGTTTTTTGTGGCCCTTCGTGTGTGATCTACAACAGATACTTCTTAAAACAGTGCAAAGCTGTCCAGACCTGGAAATTATGGAATAGATCACAGTCTCATGACTACTAGTTGTCCCTTCGCTAACTTCTTTTCATGGGTGTTTATGAGACAGACTGCATAAGGCCTCCCCCAGCTTTTCGGTCACAACCACAACCTTCTTCACCGACATAAGTCTATTCCACTTCTGTGCTCCCATGAGTTCTGTGTATGTCACATGTCACCCTTTGGAGGGTGCAAGCCAGCCTTCACAGGATCCTACCCTGCCAGACATTCAAATCCCAATGTTGGTTGGACCGCCTGCCTGCATTGTACTAAAAGGTGACGAGTAACACAGTATTTCCAGTAAGGTAGAGTAGACCACGTAAAAGTTGCACTGTATTTGATCAAACGGGTCTGTGATGAACGCTGAATGTAACATTAAGTGCCCTTACTATCCATTTCTTCAGCTCTATGGAGAATTAAGACACACTGGTTGAAAATTTGTATTCGAAGAAACTGTGCATTCCCAAAATACAACGTATAAACGAGGCTATATTTGAATATTGTCACGGAATCAACAAACAGGGGACACGAAAACTCAGCTACTCTTTGCATATAGGTCATCAAAGGTTTACTTGCCACTCAAACAATCCGGAAAAAGCCTGAACCGAAATGACGGCCCTTTATGTTCCTTCCTCTTGATATAAGCTTCATTCGGTCTACACGACATGCTGCTGTCTTGATGATGACAATAGTTATTTAAAACACGGTCTACAGCGGTAAAAATTATTATGCTATATAATTTGAGATTTAGGAATATAGCAGAATGTCTAACATAAGGCTAGCATCTTTCGGAAATAAGGATTTTGCCTATAGTGCATTTTGATAAAAAGGAACATCACAATAGTGGCCGTAGAACACACCACCCAGTGACCCAGCCCTAGTGCATGTGATTAAGTAGGATTCTGTCATGTTAACTTACAGAGTCCAGGCCCACCCAAAGCAGACAGATCGAGCAGTGGACAGGAGACTTGAGCAGACGCCACTGAGCTCACAGAGGGGCAGAGAGGTGGCCTCGGGGTTGGTTTGTGTATGCCACGTGGTGCTGGAAGTTTCTAACTATAACAGCTCTGTAATGCTAACGCGAAGGTCTTATTTTACGCGGATTCCTTGAATCAACTCCACAGACACAAATAAATACATCCCCTGAGTGCGTAGGTGGTACGACTGGAAGAAAAGTACCTCAACAAAAAAGGGGTGCCCCTTCTATGCAGAGGGAGATTGACATCTGAAGGAACTGACGATGAGAAACCACAAAGCAAAGTACAATGAAAACAAGAAATATTAATGTGCAATTCCGACATACTGGAATATTATGCACCACTTCAAGTGCACGTCACGATTCTAAAAAAATCATTTATCGTGATTCTTGGAGTCAGTATGTAAACTTTACAGTCAAAGATGCTTTTGTGTTTGCCTCAGTTATGTTTAGTTGTGCCAAAACTTTTAGGCAAGGGGCTTTCAGGCGCTTGAAGGGTTGTACGAAGATGAAAAGGTCGCTTGGCGAAGAGTGAAGCAGTGGGCGCAGACTGTGAGGTAAAATGAATTTTTTTTTGTTTTTTATAGCGCGAAATAGACCCGAAGATATCAGGTATTGGTATCAGAGAGGGAATACAGAGGCGAGAGAGAGGATGGTTGGAAAGACAGATATAGCGCAGGAAAGGAAGGGAGAGAGATTAAGGAGGGAGGAAAAAGGTAGAGAGAAAGTGATCAGAGTGGAAAAAGAGAGAGGAGAGTAGGAGAGAGAGAGAGACAGGATGGTTGGAAAGAGATACATAGCGCGAGGAAAGGAAGGGAGTGACTCTGCTTTGATCATTTTTGCCTGGGCTGCTTTTGGTTCTCCATGTGTCTGTCCTTTCCGTTGCTAGACTCCACGCAAAGCATCTGAAGTATGCAATATTGTTTACACCCAGAAGATCAATAGTCCTAATTCAACATGAAATATGGCACTGGCCAACATGCGCGCTAAGTGCCGATGCCCCAGCGTTAGCATCAATTCTGATAGCTAATTAAATTCAGCTTGCCAGTGGGAAGACAACAACAGCTGACTGCTGCAGTAAAAGGCAAAAGGACACCTTTCGCTGCATGATACATGTTCATTAAGCGTCACTTGGACTTCGGGGCTGCCACAGCGGGGGAGAATGGATACAGTCGACCGTGCACTGCGCGCTGCAAGGGATCCATCTTTTCCAAGGAGCCTCTTCAACATGAATGAGCCTGCACTGGACAAGGCTCTGGCAACGCGCGTGGCACTTCCGCCTTCCTCTTTACTTCCTGCCTGTTTGTCATCGGATTATTAAACAAGTGGCCGTGCGGCCGCGAAAGGGATCGCGATCGCGATCAAACATCAAAGCGGCCGCGAAAGTGAAAGTGAAAGTAATCGCGGCGCTCGTGCCCGTGCACAAGCACTGTAGCTCTAGGCTGGCCTGGTAGCACGTTTTTGAGCCCTCTCAATAAGTCTCGCCAGACCAGCGCATGCGCTGGGTCAGGCGAGACCTAAAAATTACCAGGAATGGAACAAAACACCGGGAGGAGCCTGCTGGACAAGAATACGAAGTTGGAGTCTCGGGGCACTTCCTTCCTGTTTGAGAAAAAAGTTTTTAAAAAAGCTTCTCGCCCATAGAAAACAACTCCACTGGCCAGTTTGAGAAGAAAATCCACCCCAAATGTCTCTCAACTGCATCTCCAGCAGAAAAGCTGCTTGACGGTTCCTTTTGCGATCAGCACTAAGAATACTAGATTGGCTCCGTTGTGGCCGGAAGCCATGCGAGTGAATGCAAAGTCTTGCAGGAACTTGCTAGCAGTGTGAGAAGTGTCATGTGTGCTTGTAGGTGGCCAAAGACTCTTGGCACTTGTGGTGCAGAGCCAAAACAAGACTCGAGTACGCAAACGGAAAAAAAACCTTCACTTTATGCCCAAATAGCAGAAGTCCTCTGCAGAGCATGAACTGCCCAAATTGCATAAACTCCGCAAGCGGAGTGGGGTGTACCGCCCATGCCTAAAAAAAGTACAGCAAGGAGTGGACCATGCAAGTAAATCTAGCTAAGTGTGAAAGGGCCAATCTACTTCATGTAGAATTACCCGTCTGCCCCAAAACATTGCAAATCATTGAAATCAAATTTACAAATATTAATTGAACAACACCTTCACTGTTTACCACCACAGCATTTATCACCACTCACTCAATAATATATCACTCATTGTTGCAATAGTTACCTGTTTCAATCCAAGCATGGTGGTACACACTTGTCTATTGTATCGCCTCCTTTCCCATGGAGGCAATACAATGGCAGTCTTGTAAATTAATGATCTTTATTGGGGCAGCCCAGCTAAGCAATGAAAAAAAAAGGATAATGATGAGACAGAGGGAGGCAATGTGTTCATGTCCTTTAAGCAAATGTGAAGTCATCTTCTGTGCATGCTGATTCAACTCAAATCTGGCCACATATGTTAATAAATGGTGGGCTGCATATGTCAGGCACCAAATATATAAATGTTCCTCTAACTATATACATTTTTTTTGCCATGCAGTCTAACGATAATGTGAATGTTCTATAGTAGCCAACTCAGTCAAGGTAGCAGAGTTTGTCCTCAAACTCAGAGCGTTCACCCATAAGTTGGTCAGCTAACGCACTTGTATCTGAGTAGTCACCCTCATTCTCCTCTTGTGCTGTTTCAGGAACAATTTTATCTTGTGGTATGAAGTGTTGGTTCATTTTAATCAGGGTCAATCTCTCCACGCTTTGAGGTGAGAGACTGGTCCTTCTGAGTGTGACAACTGCCCCAGCTTCACTGAACATATGCTCAGTAGAGACACTGGCTACTGGACAAGACAGATACTTTATTGCCAGCCTGCTGAGCTCTGGCCATTAGCACATCTTCACCATGCCAATAGGCCAATGGGTTTTGATGCTTGTAGCCCTCTTTTGGGTCATCCAGGTAGTCTTGGACCATCCCCTGAATGGCTACTGGTGCCACCACTTGTTCAACCTCTGTTGCCTTCTCCTCTGCATGTGACTTAACCCCTGCCACTTGAAACCAAGCCATTGCAGAGGTTGGGTCAGGTTCTTATTTTGCTGGTGTTGTTGCTAGTGTTGCTGGTGTTGGCTGCTGTGAGGCAACTGTACTGCCCTCTCTGGAGGTTGAAGGATGCATGCCAGAACTTCTGCTGGGGCCTCTAACTTCCAGCCATTCTTACAGGTATCTCACCTGCTCAACAATCCACATCTTGCATAATGAAACATCTACTTCTGAAAAAGGAATGAAAGTGGCTAGCATTTGTTTGCACTGTGGATCAAGTATTGTGCTACCTATGTATTCTTCAGAGGACACGATCTCTCTTTGCAACCTTGGATTAACAGCCAAGTGAAGGATTATGCTTTCAACCAGCTAGTAAACTTCTCCTTTCACACCGGAGAACCTTTGCAATATGTTTTTTAACTGGTGCGGTAGCAGATGCAACAACGGGATAGCTTGGCTCATCTTACTGTCCTCCTTGCTGACTTTCCATGTGAAAACCTCAAAAGAAAGTAACATTTGTGTCAGGCATTCGATTGGGCCCATTTGTTTATCTCCATGGTCATGCTTTTTCCAGTTGCGTCCCCTCCTCTTTGAAGAACATAGTCAGTGATATGTCTGTACTGCTCATACAGACATAACAATATTTATTAGGTTGAGTTCCAACGTTTTGGCACCTTCTGTGTTTGGGCTGTAACAGTAACTCTATTAGCACGCTGAATGATCCTCAACTGCTTCTGGGCTTTAAAAGAATGACTGAAATGAAAGCAGATTTTTCTGCAGGAGGCCAGTATGTTGCTGACTACGTCTTTTTTTTTTAGAATGTCCTGCACAATCAGGTTGATGCAAAGCTCCAAACACAGGACCCTGAAACAGCCACCATCTGTCAGGGGCTTGACTATATAACTGCCATTGTCTCTGGCAACAAATCCAATTCTGAGACCTCTGGGTCACAGCTATTCAAGCTCCTTGCTGTTAAAGTCTTCCAAGATGTTTACAGCTGTCTCGGATTTCTCCATGGCAAACATCACTACTGTTGCATGCTACCAAACACCCGTATAAGTTTCTTTAGTGCTGAGATATGCAGATAGTTGTTGCCTAACGCCCACAAAAGTGATCCAGTATGCTGTAATACACATAAAATCAGATGCTTGACAACTGGACCCCATACCTGTCATCAGATAACCAGCGTGAACAGCACTGAGCTGCAATACCTATCCAACTAATTGCAGTACATTGTGATGGAGTGCTGGAACAGAAACAGAAACTCTGGCAAAATAGATCTAGCTGGGAAACTTCCATTTTGGCCAGATGGCCACCGCAAATTCTAAAAATCCCACTCCTTCCACAAAAGAAAAAGGGAGGAGGTCCATTCAACATTTTACCCCACTCCTCATTGTACAAATGCTTCATTGGGTGGTTGCGTTCATAGGTCCCCTCCTGCCTAAACATGCCCACAATAGTAGCTTGGATCCTTTTCTTTTGTGATGCCACTGATGCAGGCGACCTCCTGGGGCAACCAGGAGGTTGTAGACTCAAAGTGCCTCTTGGGGGGAATCATCATTGTATGCAGTGGTGTCTGCATCTGGGTCTTGTGCCATTTGGAGGTTGCTCATGCGGGTGAGACTGGCACACTGTGGGGGACAGGACTGTTTTGTGTAAGGCTGTCATCCTCTTCTTCCTCATCAGTTCCTAGCCCTGCGATCAGAGCTGATTCCTCTCCCTCATCAGCACCACCAGCTAATTTTTAAGGTGCTCCTCCCACGGGATTGCATGATGTTTTATCATATGGGTGGTTGACCTCCAGTACCATAGTGTGAACCAGCTTTACCTCATTAAACACTAGCAAGGCAAATGGAGCATATTGCAATGTTATTCTCCTGCTTGCTAATCTTAAAGAAGTCCCAAAATGGGAAGGAGAACGTTTTTGGTGTGACACTGCCAATGCCTGAAGAACTGGATGTAGGTGGCTATGTCGATTGTTACTCTGCAGTGCGTACTTCTTCGACCGAGGTAGTGGTGGATGCAAGTCTCAGCTGGGGCTTACAAATATGGAAGTTGGTGGTGGTGGAATGAGTGCTACATTCTTCTGAGCAGGTTGAATGGGAGCAATCTTGGTGTCCTCTGAGCAGGCTTCCATACTGACAATTACTGGTTCGGCCTCATTACTGTCCCTTTCCATAATTCTAAGTTTCTAAGGTTTTCAGGAACTTTCCTTTACCCTTGTCTCTCTTGGTGGCAGGGGTTGAGTCCATGTCCAAATCATTGAAATGGGGGCTTGGAGAAGATGGTGGAGTACCCTTTCATTTTCTTGCTGGAGATCAGGAAACCAATGGTTCCTCAAGGACTACATCTTGGTCAACAGGAAGCTCAACCTCCTGTTCTACTCTACTTCAGGAAGAACTGTTGCAGTGTGTTGCTCCTGTTGTCCACTTTGCTCAGTTTTCTGCCACAATTGGGTACTTTGCAGCTGAGAGAAATCCAAGTCAGACTCACTGCTCATTGCCATGACTGCAGTGGCTGCCTTGGTGATAGTCATGGCCTTGGACTTAGGTTGGGGTGATGCTGTCACTGTGGGAGTGCTGATCCCAGCTTGATGCCCAGAGGACGGAGCGGCAGGCACACTACGTATCCTGAAAAAGGTGGATGGTGGCATGCCAGTGGTGGCAATCTACCTCTTCTTCTCTTCCTCACTGACCACTTTCTTGGCGGGAACACCTTTCTTTGGAGACATCTTCAACCTCTGTCATTTAGCACCTAGCTGCAGGAGGAGAAGCAGGCAGAGGAGGACTGAGGTGGTGTGGTTTAACTTTGTGCTGGCCCACTGTCTGGCAGCTGTGTGGGTGATGTCTCTTGTGCACAATGAACCAAACAAACAAGAACAACATTCAGTGACATTTCGGCAGTTTGAATTTTTCATACAGAAAATATAATTTAGTGTGGTTATCCCAAATAATTAAAAAAAATAGTGTATCCATTGACCATTTCAATCCAAAACAGAACATCGTATTGCAATCAGGATAACAACAATATACAGATTTAAAGGTTTGCTCTATGTGCCTTTAAGATGAGACACCTGTGGCAAGTAGGTAGGAGCAGGAAAAAATGTAATAATCCTTAAAAAGGGGGAGGATGGTGTGCGCTTATGGTCTAATAGACTTATGGCAGGCAGGGGGTGCAGGCCAGGGAGAAATGGGATAAACCTTAAAAAGGTGAATGCTGGTGTGTGCCTGTGGCCTAAGGGACCTATGGCAGGCAGGGGGTGCAGGCCAGGGAAAAATAAAAAAATCCTTAAAAAGGTGAATGCTGGTGTACACCTATTGTCAGGAGGCCTACAGTAGGCCGAGGGTGCAGACCAGGAAGAAATATAATATTCCTGTAAAGGTGAATGCTGGTGTGTGCCTCTGGTCTAAGAGACCGTTAGCAGGCAGGGGTGCAGGAAAGGGAAAAATTGAATAATCATTAAAAAGGTGAATGTTGGTGTACGCCTACGGACAAAGAGACCTATGGCATGCAAAGGGAGCAGGGCAGGAAACAACTGAACAATATTACAAAGTAATAGCTGGTGACTCACTTGGGACTATGAGAAATCCTTTGGGAGGCCAGGAGGTGCAGGGCAAAATGGAAAAAATGCATAAAGTATTATATAAACACTGTACATACATACTACAATGATCTTCAAGCACATTAAACTGATATCATGGTAAAAGTAAAACAATGAGCAAAAAACAAAAAGGCATAGCTCTCTTCAATGTCCCTAGAAATGGCTTTGACAACTGGAAAAAAAAGATTTAGCACACTGGCAACAAGTTCAAACACCTACCAACAAGCAAGGAGGCATGAACAACAAAGAACACATGTAGACCTGCGGCAAAAGCACACCGGCTAACTACACAAAATAGCCACCAGTCACATGGTCAAACAACAACAGGCAAGGAGGCATGGACAACAAACAACACATGCAGGCCTCTAGCAAAAGCCCACTGGCTGGTGACAGAAAATATCTGCCGGCCGCATGGTCAAACAACAAGCAAGGAGGCATGGACAACAAAGAAGACATGCAGGCCTATGGCAAGAGCACACTGGCTGGCTACAAAAAATGACCGCCAGCCACATGACCAAACAACAAGCAAGGGGGCATGGACAGCAAAGAACACATACAGGTGTATGGCAAAAACACACTGGCTGACTACACAAAATGGCACCAGCCACATACAACAATCAAGGAGGCATGGACAACAAAGAACACTTGCAGGCCCTTGGCAAACGCACTCTGGCTAGATACACAAAATAGCCGCCAGCCACATGGTTAAAAAAACAAGCAAGGAGGCATGGACACCAAAGAACACACCCAGGCCTATTGCAAAAGTACACTGGCTGACTATACAAAATGGCCATCGGCTGCATAGTCAAACAACAAGCAAGGAGGCATGGACTACATGAAACACATGACGACCTAAGGTAAAGCACACTGGCTGACTACAAATAATGGCCGCCTGCCACATGCAGGCCTATGACTCCATAAAATAGCTCTGGCCACATGGCATGGAGAGCAAAGACAAAATGGTGGCCTATAGGCAAACACACACACAGTCTCACACATACACACACACACTTGCCAGACAAAGGAGGCATGGCAAACAAAGAAGAAAATACAACCATTAATTCAGCAATGCCAAAAACGAAGATTGACCCAGCTATAAATATTTTACAACAACGCACAACCTTCCGAGACATCAAAATATATTGTCCCCAACCAAAATAGAAAAATAATTTGCAGAAAAAAAGTGAAATACAAAAAAAAACATTGTTCATAATTTAATCCAATGTTTCCCCTGGGCTAAATGGTTGACGTTTTAAAACAGCACATACCACAGAAACAGTTGGTGCATATACCCAATCACTAGTGCTGGCTGGATGGCCCGTGGCAGACTAGGCCACATGGTAAACTAAATAATATTGTTCAAATTTAACAAACATGGAGAAAATGTTCTTAACTGTGCCACCTTTTTCCCTAATAAAAGCTAAAAAATGAAAGGCAAAAAATACTAGGGCTCTACTGCAACTCCAGGCCATCCACTACAATCACAATTACATTTTTTTAAAGTACAAATATATAATAATGTATGCCTCTACCAAACAACACCCATGTCCAAATGATTTTTTACTTACTTGTGATCACAAAAACAAAGTCCTTAATAAAATCCAATAGTATAAATGCAGCAGGAATTGCGGACAAAGAGAGTGATCTTTTCACCTCAAAATCCAATGACTAGGAGATGGATAAAGCAAAGAGAGGGGTTTTCTGGACAGGAAGAAGAAGTTGATGTATCTGTGCACTTCCTTCCTGTTGAGAAAATTATAATAAAAATGCTTTTCGAACACAAAAAAAACCTTTCGAGTAGAATATCAACTTTAACAGGTATTTTCAAGTTGATTTTGCTGTTTTTTTAGTAGAAACTCGGCTCAAGAAGCAGCCGCAGCCGCACACGATTGCCAGCATCACAAAACGGCCCTGGAAGGCTATGTGGTGAATGGAAATCATGCTAGCAGCCGGGAAGTCTCGCTCGTAAACTCGTGTTACAGGAGCCACGCGTTGTTCAATTCAACACCGTATGGTGCCAATAGGAGAATAATACTTTCACATGCCGAATGACAACATTTGGCAGGAACTCTGTGTTACACACTTAACTGTGAATTACCAAATTCCTCCACCTCTGCGAGTGGAGCTGGATTTTCGGCCGAGACCTACATAGGATAAGTTCAAAGTAATATTCCACAATAGATTCAGCTTTCACAGAGGTTCAACTGGCACTGCACTGTCATCCTCCAGACCATATAACACACTATCTCTGTTATAGGTTACAAAATAGGTCCACTAAGGGGCTGAGTACCTTTGACAAGGCAACCATGCTCTTTTTGATCACCTGACTGTGGGTTATTCATCTTCACTACCACTTAATCATTAACTCCAGTTTCTTCCGTGACAGTACGTGCTATGTGTTCAATAGACAAACATGGTCTCACACACTCTTCCCTTTCTTGTCACTCATCTCCATTTCCAATTCGGATGGTCAGTCTACTTGGCCCTTCGCCAGGATCAAAGTTGACCTCTACCTGTGCCACTAACCAAGGCCATTCATCGCTCTCGATTCCAATGCGACTCATCAGGCAGAGGATGACCTCCTGCAGGTTCTTGGACTGTCAACGAGCCTCGATTCTCCCACCCGTTCTTTGAACCCCCATCTGGTTCTATCTGGCACTCTACATTTGCAGTTTGCTCTTAATGGAGAGGCACTGATATATCATCAAGGGAGCACTCCACTCAGTGTGTGTCCGGCATGCTACCAGTTGGGTAAACCTCCACAGTTAACTGCAGTGTTGGTCACTACTATGACCTCGAAAGGTGAGGTTCCAGGCACGTCTTCCGAACGTGTTTCTACATCAAGGCCCAGTCACCAGGACTGAGGTCATGGCACTGTGCTGTTGCAGGAGAACAGTGGCAGCTCCCACCTGTTGAGAAACAGAATGCACCACATCAGCCAGCCCTTTGCAGTAGTCAAGAATCATATCATCTGTAATATTCACAAGCGTATTTGAAGGCACTGCAGGCAACTTCATTGCTAGGCCCATGAGGATCTCTTGGGGAGAAACACCTGTTCTCCAATCAGGAATACTGCGCAGACTCATCTGCACCAAAGGCAAAGCATCCACCCACTTCAAAGATGTTGATGCACACACTTTGGCTAACTGGGATTTTAGTGTCCCATTGACTTGCTCCAATATGACAGAAGCATCATGCCGAAAACTACAGTGCAGTCTCTGTTCCACCTGCAATGCAGCACACAATACTTTCAACATACATAGTTAAAATAAGTTCCTTGGTTTGACTTTAATGAAGTAAGGGAACCGAACCAGGGGATCAGTTCCCTCAATAACAGCTTACCTACAGTGAGACTGTCATTCCTCCTTTTTGGATAAACTTCAACCCAATGAGAGGAAATACATACAGCCACAAGAACACATCTCAGCCCATTACACACAGGCATCTCAAAAAAGTTCAGTTGCACCCTGTTGAAGGGACCTCCTGACCTCCCTATGCAACTAATCATCACTGAAACCTCCCTTCAACATTCATCTGGTGGCACACCACACACCTGTGACACAAACTCCCAGCCATCAACCTGAATTGGGGCTTGAAGCAATTTTATTGAAAGAACCTAACTATGGCATCCCTCCTAACATGTGTGGGAACATGAAAATGTCTAGCCAGCGGGGACAGCAAGCTATTGGGAAACATAGGACTTCCATAAGTTATTACCAAAATTTCATCATCTATCTTGACACAACATCCTCAGATCCACACCTGCTATTCTGTGTCTGGTACTTTCTCTTGCAGTCTCTAAGCTTCTTCCCATGTATCAGCAACTGTCAACAAAAAAGTTAAAGTTGATCTCATTTTCAGATTAATTTACATACTTTCCATGAAATATTTGGGACCCATGAGTGCAATACAATGCAACCTTATCAACATATTGATTGCCAATTGTCACATAGTCATTGCCGCTCACTTCACAACAGCAACTTCTTTAGGCAATTTCAATGCTTGCAACAGTTTCATAACATATTTTCCATTTCAGATGGGAGATCCTGATGATGTAATTTACCCCTTTGGGATCACAACTGTCCAAAGTCATGGACCACACTGAAGCCATACTGGCTATCAATAAAAATAGTCACTCTCAGTTGTTCTAAAACAAAGCAGACTCTGGTAAGAGCGACCACTTCTGTCACTTGTGCAGAGGCTAAGCCCCCAGAGCCAGAATCCTTCCCCTACTCCTCCTACAGTACAGATCAAATATGTGACTCTCATAGTTCCCCCATCATCTCTCAGGTAGGAGCCATCCACAGACAGCAAATAATCTGACTCTGACAGACGTTTATTTTGAATATCTGGTCTTGGCTTGGTGCATAGTTCTGTGACATCTAGACAGTCATGTTCTACCTCCACGTCATCATTTTCACTTTTGGGCAATGGTAACAAGGTAGCAGGATTTAGCGAAGCACACCTCCTAAGTGTGATGTTCTCTGTGGCAAGTATAATTTGTTCTTAGTCAAACGGCAGTTTGTCTTATGCTAGGCCTGAGTGCGGGTCAACAAAATCTCATCAGAATTGGGCACCGTCCCAGTAAGAGGTTGTCCCATTACATACGTTTCACATCTTTCAATGCTGACACATACTGCCTGTACAGCTTTAAGTCAACCGTGCAGTCCTGCGGCTACAGGATCAGGAGTAGCAGAAAAATAAGCCACATGTTTTCATCCATGCATTTGTGTAAGGACTGACATAGTGCAGTCCCCTTTCTCACTGCAGAAAAGTGTAACATCTTTATTGTAATGAGGCATTCCCAGTGCTGGGGCATAACAGAGGCTTTCTCTCCAATCTAGGAATGCCGATAAACAGTTGTTGTCCTATGGTAGTTGGTCAGGCAGATCCTTGTGCATCAGGCTCTATATGGGCTTGGTCACTAGGAAAAGGTTGTGTAGCCACTTCAGTAACCCATCATTTTCAAAAATATTCAAACTTCTCTTTGGGTAGCTGGCGTATTCATTTTTAGAATCACAGATATTCTCTCTTGTGACACCTGCCTCGCTCCTTTCTCAATATGGTGTCCTATGTACAAGACTACCTTTTTACAATATTGTAACTTACTTGGGGATAGTTTGTGTCCATTCTGAGCCAAGTGGTTCAGTAACTCAATAGTGTCTTGTTTACAGTCTTCCTGGATATCTGACACAACCAATTGATCATCTAAATACTGCACCAAGGCAGAATTATAGGACATTACCAAGGACTCAAGATTCTTCTTGAGAATCTGATTATAGACTGAAGAGCTCTCTGTATACTTTTGGGTGGCTCAGCACCATGATAAAACACGGTTCTGAAACCAGAAGGTGAAAAGGTATTGACTGTCCATAATGGAGAAATCCTGACACAATTCGACCAAATTGAGTCACTCAGCTTCACATGGAATTTGAAGCACTATCACAGCTGGATTCGATAGCACAGGACAACAAGGAATGACAGTATTATTATTCTTCCTCGGATCCTGCACGATCCAGTATTTACCTCTCGGTTTCTGCAGGTCCATAATGGGTGAGTTAAACGGACTTCCATTATCTTTTCCAAAATATCTTGCTGTATCATTGACTATATTGGCTGAGGAAATCCCAGCTATTGTTTCAGGCGTTAGATTATACTGAGGCGTTCAAGGGTACTCAGCATTGGGTTTGACACTTACTCAGACAGGTTATTTTCCTTTTATGAGACCTATCTCCTTTCCTGAAAAGTCCCAGGCTTCATGCTTCACTGTGTCCTTAAGATCCGGTGGTAAATCCTCTATGGTCATCACAGGGTGCAGTCCAACAGCAGTCCCTTGGCTGGCCAGCCTGAAATCGTCATTTTCATCATGAGTCTGAAATTCCACACCTATTGTCATGCAATAGATGGTGCAGTTTAATTTACACAGCAAGTCGTGTCCCAAGAGATTCACTGGACTGGAATCATGCTTTCCGAACTGCTGTCTTTCTTCAAATTACCCTATTCGGACTGGAACGTATTGTATAACAGTGTGTGTCATTTGTTTCTTAGCAACTCCTACAGCTTGGATTTTTATTCCAGAAAAGGGCAGTTTGGGAACTTCCACTATTCTAACATTGGGAACAGGTAGCACCTGTGCTGATCAGAAAAGACACAGGGGGGTCATTCACCTCAACTTCTACGAATGAACCACTATGGTCTATTTCTATCACTGTGTGAAGTATGCAATCTTCCTTCCCCCTCAGGCACCGTCATTGTGATTGGTCAGAGCCGTGGCCCTAGAATGTGTCAAACATGGGAAACTGTTGCAATAGGTTTTGATTTTTGAAAGAATTCTAATTCAATTTCAGAACCTGGGGCCCGATTAGGATGGCGGGCGGCCTTACGTCCGCCTGCCACCCTATCATAAATTGGACCAACCGATTTGTGGTACTGTCAGAGGGATTATGATGCGACCGCCTGCAAGGCGGTCGCACTGTGTATTCTTTGCATCGTGGTGGGTGCTGCTGGCTGCAGCACCCGCTGCAATGCAAAGAATTAACCCTTTACATATCCCTGCACTACGTGGCAGAGATATGTAGGGAGCACCATAGGTGCACCCAAAATCAAGGGCCAGTGGGAAAGGGGGGCTTGCTAGGGGCCCCCAATGTCCCTTTCCACCTGCCTTTTCATGGCAGGTTAACCACCATGAACAGGCAGGTTGAAAGGGACATCGTAATCCCTACGGTGGTGCCTGGTAGGCACCCCTACCATTGTAAGGAATGCAATGTCCTCCACTGCACCGGCTGGCTCAAGTAACCCGTCGTATGCTTGGCGGTCTGGCTTTCCACCCGCCATCCTCTCGCCCGCCATTATAATATGGCGAGTGGAAAACATGCAAACGATGGCGGTGAGACCACCACTGACAGGCTGTTGGTGGTGGTCTCACCGTTATCGTAATCGGGCCCCTGGTTATTATTAAACCTAGGACCATTTATGTTCTGCCGAGGCATAGGGGCATGAGAAATGTGCATTACTGGAACTTGTGACATATTAGAGATTTTACATTCTTGGCATAGACATATTTTGTAACTGAGCTGTGTTACCATGAGTCAGCATAAACCACATATTCTGATACTGATTTTTGTTCATTCCCCTATTGGGTTTCATATGGCATGCTTACTTCCAATGCCCCAACTTTTTACAATAATGACTGGGTTTGGATCTCTTCCATGTTGCAATATCAATTCCAATACTCGGATCAATCAAAACACCACAATCTCTACCCTGTGTATCACCATTTCCACCTTGAATCAATGGTCCTCCCTGTTGGTAAGGAGCTCCTTGCATTCCACGTACATTTTCCATGTACAACTTATTCTGACCTCCTCTTTATGCCGTCTTCATCTGTTCCAACATGAACTGTTCTTTCAATCGCTTCTGCTTCGTATCCAATTCATCACTGCAATAGCTATTTTACCTCAGTATTTATTTATTTATTTTATTTATAAAGTTTTATATGATGCAAACATGACCCTTTGGGTATCAGAGTGCTTTACAATGATAAAAGCGACATGTAGAAAAACAACATCAATATCAGGATAGAACATGAAATGGGAGAATCCCCCAGAGAAAACATCTCAAGGTCCACGACGGACACAAACCCAGAAATAGGAACATGGCATGTGAAATATAAGCATGTGTGCAGACTTAGGGCCAAATTGTGTCCTGGCAAATAGTTCCTGTTTTCTACAGCAGAACTTTGTTCATCAGTATCCAGTGGCGGCTTGCCGAGGGAGTGCTGCGGGGTGGTGTGTCGGGGCAGGAGAGGGGCAGGGTGGGAGGGTAGTGGAGTCTGACATACGATAGACAGGAGTAAGGTAAGTAACAAATAAATAAAACTATTTACCTTGCGCACGCTGCATTGCCGAGTTGGTGATCGGCGAGCCAGCACTGTCAGTATCCCTTTAATTTCTTTCTTGAATGAAGCAGTTAAGGGGTTCAGTCTTATTTCCGGGGGTAGGGTGTTCCAGACTCTTGGTGCAATACCTGAGAAGGCTTGGTTATATGTTTTCTTTTTATAGAATTTTGGTGGTTTCAGCAGAAGGGAACTAGCGCCTTTAGATGCTCTACTACCACCAGATAGCTCAAGTTGTTGTGTAAAGTATCTCGGAGTGTTGAAGTGGATGTCTTTATGGGTCATGCAAGCAATTTTCAAATGAATCCTTGCCTTGTATGGTTGCAAGTTTAATCAATAGACTTGTTCGGCCAACAAATCAAATGCTGCTTGCTAGAAATTGGGTTTCTGGTTGGCAAAGTTATGCACCCTGTCCAAGCAGGAACCACCATCCTAGTCAGGGTGAGTCAGATACACACTCTAATTGAACCTGTGCTCACCCTCTGGTAGCTTGGCACAGAGCAGTCGTGCTTAACTTAAGAGGCAATATGTAAAGTATTTGTGCAACACTTCAAAAAGTAAAACAGTGAAAACACCACGCAAAAAGATACCACACCTGGTTAGAAAGATCGAGTTATTTTAATTAACATAACAAAACAATGAGCTATACATTTTTAAAGAATAAACTGAAATGTAGTGCTTGGAAGCATAAAGAACCAACTGAGTTATCTATAGGGGTCGGCAAAGAATTCTGCTCCACTGGCGGATTTTGCTGAGTTTTTCGTGCTCCGCGGGGATCGGGAAGTTCCGCAAAACTCCACAAAGTGATGCGGAGTGGAGTTTTTTCTGTCAAACAACTCACGAACTGTAAGTTTGCGAGTGCTTACGAGAAAACCATGCACTAGAACTCTTACTGGTGAGATTTCTCAATGCGGGTGGTTGCGGCAGGTTGCAACCTCTCAAATTAGGTCGTGACCACTTCTATTGAGAAATTTGCCATTAACGTTGAGTATGCTGCTGCTCGATTAGAACATTTACTCGAACAGCAGACCGAAGCTGCGCTGTCTTGCGCTGCGCATAGTGCTGTTCACACTGATTTTACAGTGCGGGAGACTCCCGGTGCTAAAAATAGTGCGAGCAGTACTACTTGCTAAACTCTGCCACTTGCGGAACTCCGCAGAGTGCGGCAGAGTTTTGCGCCACTTCGATGAGTTTCACGGAGCTGAACTCCTTGAACTCCGCCAAGACCTAGTTATCTGGTTGCACTAGACAGGGTCAAATTCAAAAGTATAGGCCAACCAGGACGGTACATTGGTTGGATGCAGGGACCAGCCTTGGTCAGTTGTAAAGCACCCTATTTGCATGGATGACAAGCAAGGCAAGATGTGAGGAGCAAAGGAGACAATGAGTCGTTGTAAATCCTCAAGATGGAGATAATGAGTCGGCTCCGAGCCACGCAACGTTGCAGATGAATCGGAAATGGAAGTGATGCGCTGCATAGTCACTGATGCGATGCACTCGATCCTTGTATTAGTGGTGATGCATCGGTGTCAATGGAGCTGCACCGGTACCAAAAAGCACAAAGGCATCGATGCGTGGATTTCTGCTGGAGCATCGCTTTAAAACCCATTTCCAAGCATCTAGGACTGGGTTGGCATAACTTGGAAGGGCAAGACTTTCAGATGACAGAGTTCAGGTGCTGTTGCATGGTGGTTGGAAGCACTTGATGTCCCTGAGACCTCAGAATGGGAGGCAAGCCAGCAAGCCCTTAGAGTCAATTTGGATATGGGTTCAAGTGATGTGGGTTCAGTCCTTCTCACCCAGGCAAGGGGAGCAGCAGGCAGCAGGACTGCAAAGCAAGAAAACACTTCTTTCAGACTGGCATTTATTCAGCAGCACAGCATTCCTTTTTCCTGACAGAGTATCCACAGGTCCAGAAGTGTATTGAAGTGGTAGGGTCAGTAGTCTAGGTCTTACACCCAGTGGTGCCTTTGAAGTGGGGCGGGACTTTAAAGAAGGGCTTTGAAGTGCACAGAGGTCCTCCCATCCTGTCCTGGCTCCAGACTACCTACAGAGGGGAAAGGCAGTCTTTTGTGTGGAGGAGTACACAGCCAATTCAGGTGTAAGTGTGAGGCTGTTTCCACCTCCTCCCTCCCATCCTCCCAGGAAGACCCCCCATCAAGTCACACCTGGTGTGTGTGTGTCTAGAGGGAATGCACAAAGTCCAGCTGTCATCCACCCCAGATGTATATTGGAGGCAGGCTGCAGCTACATAGGGCTAAGAGCAGAAAAATGCTATATTTCTAAAACATTTACAAAAAAGAAACCATCTGACCACCTTTTTTATCTTGCTGCTATTTTATTTAAGCGGACTACGGGCCAATGTCTTTACTTTACTTGGTCCCCGTTATTTCTTTACCCTTCTTTAGGCAGTTTATAAATTCATTTTAACATGTTGTATACAAGCCTGCAACTCAATGATACACTATTCAATTCAAAAAGAATTATTAACAACAAACAATATAATGAGCAAAAAAATCAATCAGTGCTGAAATCACCAAATTTGTTAATATTACACAAGTAAGCAACAATTTTTAACTAATTATTTGAAATCAAACAGCGCTTGAATCACATTAATCATGAATATTACACAAGTATTTAATTTCGTCAACAAAAGGTGACCTTGCAATACTCTCTATACCACAAATTCTTTTTCTTTAGAGAGTTGCTCACCATGTGGATTAAGCTTTTAAGTCCAAGGGAATAAAATCAATGTTCAATATCCCTTTAATTACTTTTTTCCCTCCCTTAATATGCACCTGCACCATTCTTGAGGCATATGACCTGTAGTGGATACGGAGTTGGAGCAATCTAAATCGCGCTCTGACAGCAATTTCCCTAGGGCATTAGAGGGCCTCTGCCTAGTCATCGTCCTCTAGCAGGCCCACATCAGTTTCCCAGGCCTCCCGCAAGGAGCCCAAACCATCTGGGGTGTTGTTCACCAGCTTTTTGTACGTTAATGACACCTCCTTTTGAATCATGGGGTCCAAGAGCAGCCTGTCCTCCAATGGGGTTTATTCTGGGAGCACTGTCCCTTCTTTTATGTGGCAATGTAGTGCAGAGCGCAGCTGGCAATAATCTAGAAGCCCTCTCGCAAACTATGAAAGGTAGCAAAGGTATCATAGCACCACATCTCCAGACATCTTCAAGCAGGTCAATGCCTATAAGGGGAAAGTGTTGACGTTTCGGCCCTGGTGCATAGAGGGTGGTTTGTATCCTCTGCAGGCGGGTCTTCCTCAGGACGGGGATAGGGGGGGGAGCAAACTAATGGTGCAAAAGGACTTAATTAGAGACTATTTGAATTAGAGACCGAAAGTAGTTACAGAATTTATGTGCCTACTCACTGACCTGTATCAAGGTGAAGTCAGGGTTACAGCCCCTCTGGTGGCGGTCTGTAAGGGTTTGAGGATACGGGTTAAAAACTTAAATTGTACATATATATAAGTGCACAATTCTGTAGCCCAGGAGACCACCGTCTACTTACCCGCATTATTGCAGCGGTGAATTAAAATAGGTATAGAAAATTTAATGTGCAGTATTTGGGACAGCAATGTCGATTGAATCCTAACACTGGTGGATTAAGGCATCTAAAATAAATAAGGAAAGTCTAATTAATTCCCATTTAATGGGTATGAGCAGTAATGAAAAACCAGCATTGGAGACCTGAGATTACCTTTGTAAGCGTTAGTGGCGCAGTCCCGGTGATCAGCGTTGTACTCCTCAAGTCAAGGGCTCCGAGTGAGTCAGCAAGCTAAAGATAGAGAAAAAAAGCTACTCGGGAGAGCGTGCACGTTGCTGACTTGCAGCCTCACTGTGCCACGTAGCTGGAAGCCTGCCAGTGATTTACATAGCTGTCTAAAGAAGACAGACTGTTTCTAGCAAAATGAAATAATTCAGTCAGAATGTCTAATTGTATATGTAAAATTGTGTCAAGGCCTGCTGCTGTATTATCAGTTCGAAAAACAGACTGCTTCTTTCATGAATTACAAAATATAAAACAGACAGAATGTAATGGAAAATCCACAAACATTTAGCCAACTTAAGGCAGGAAACATTAAACATTGACAGTAATGATAAGGACATCAATGCAATTTTCAAGGGTAAAGAAATAGAAATGTCAGGCAATGAAGGTTTTAACCAAGGCAGGCTGGAACAACATATGTGATTTACTGAAAGTTGCTACATGGTCAGGTAGAGAGACAACCAGCTACTACCATGAATTGCAATTTACAAAAATTATAAATGTACATTTTACCAATTTAAACAAAACGTACATATGAGATAAATGATACCAACACAATTGAAAATCACAAAATTAAAGTGCAATTTGCAAAAACAAACGTACATTAATCAATTTAAACAAAACAAAAAGATGACATGAATGATACCGACACAAATGACAATATTGAAGCGTATAATCACGTAATTATATTATACAAAACATACCAAGGTGATGTGTAGGGGGAAAACAATCCTAATAATTAATTACAGTGTATCATACATGGGTGAGAATAATAAAAACCTGGTTTCATAGAAATTATGTACATGACGCGGTGAGAAAATGTACAGTGGCTAGGGAATCCTATTTAGAGAGGTACGGGGATTTAGCCATTATTTAAGGTGGCCACCTGTCTGGCGATTTCCTCGTATTCATTCAGACCCCTAGATACTGTGTCAAAAGTGTGTATCCATTTGCACTCACGGATACCGAGTGTGCTGGCAAAATTGCCCCCCCTAGGTTTGGATTTGGCCTGTTCAATCACCCACCACTGAAGACTCTCAGCCGAGTGTCCAAAGGATGTGAAATGTTATACAAGGGGGGCACCCTGTACTCTGCAGCGTATTCGGCTACAGTGTTGCAGTATTCGAGCCTTTACTTTTTGTATAGTTTTGCCCATGTATAAAAAGTCACATGGGCAGGCTATGGCGTAAATAACTCCCATGGAGTTACAATTGGTGTGGCTCTGCATGGTATGGGTGTGGTTGTTATACATACACTGATGAATTTCTTTGGTTATAGCACAGGCCTTGCACTGTCCGCACTTATAATGGGCTTTGACGGGTGGAATGTCCCAGCGGGTTCTTTGATTCTCCCTGGTTTTGGTGGGTAATAATGATTTCACCACATAATCCCTCACGTTTTTACCTTTCCTGAAGGCATGCAAGGGAGGTTCAGTGATCCCTATCTCATCGGCCACTAAGTGCCAGTGCTTGTTGACAATTTTCTTTATTTCGTTGCTTTTGGTGCAGAATGTAGTCGCACACATGAGGCATTCCTGCTCTTCTGTATTTTTAGGTTTAGGTTCAAGAAGGAATTTACTAGGGCAAAACCATGCCCGTTCCCTCGCCTTTCTTAGGAGGCTCCTTGGGTATCCCCTCTCTAAGAGGCGTGTTATGAGGTTGTCTGATTCCTCAAAGTAATCGTCCTTACGGGTACAGTTTCTACACAACCTCAGGAACTGGCCAAAAGGTAAATTGTCCCTGAGGTTGCGTGGATGATGACTTGAGTACCCTAGGAGTGTGTTTCTCTCACTGCTGTTCCTGTATAAGGTAGTGTGTCATTTCCCTTCATCCTCCCTGATGGAAATGTCCAGGAAGTTAATCACCTTTTTGTTGAATTCCACTGTGAACTGGATATCATGTGATTGATTATTAAGCCAAGTATGGAGTTCAATGAGCTGCTGTGCCCTACCATTCCATATCAACATGACATCATCTATGTAACGTCTCCAAAGGCCAATGCAACCCTTGTAGGGGTTCCATTCATGAAGGACGTATGTGTTCTCATACTGGTCCATATAGATTATGGCCAGGTTTGGTGCAAAACTGGCACCCATCGCTACACCCTTCGTTTGTACAAAGAAATTGCCATGGAAATTGAAGAAATTCTTTGTCATGGCGATATCCAAAAGTCTTATTATAAAGTCTGTAGGGACCTGGACCGGTCTGGGGCGGTTATCCAAAACCACTCTAATGGTGTCAAGTGGCTCCTGTTGGGGAATATTAGTATATAAGGACGCTATGTCCATGGTGACTAAGATTTGGTCCTCTCTATTGAAAAGGCGGTTGTCAACCAATTTGATTTTCCGCATCGTGTCTCTTAAATATGCCGTGGTGTTTTCTGCAATGGGTTTGAAGAAGACATCAATGTATTTGCAGAGTGGTTCTAGAGCAGACCCACATCCAGAGATGATGGGTCTCCCTGGCGGGTCAGTGAGACGTTTATGTACATTTGGGAGGGTATATATGGTAGGCATTCTAGTTTGCTGATTGTTCAAGTAGTCAAATTCATGTTTAGATAAGAACCCTCGTCCGTAAATCTGTCTGATGTTATCTGAGATTTCTTTTGTGGGGTCCGACCTCAATTTGGTATAGTTGCCCTCTACACCCAATTGTGTGATGATCTCTTTCATGTAGTCCTCTACATCCCGAATGACGATGCCCCCCCCCCCCGTCTGCAGGCTTTATCGCTGTTTCCTGGTTCTTCTTTAGTGATTCTAATGCTAGGCGCTCTTGTTTAGATACATTGTATTTAATGTATTGTTTTTGTGAAAGGCTTGTGTTGATGTCTCATGACCACCTGTTCATATGCCAAGTTGTTATGTGACATGAGATGGGGAGGCGGGGTAAAGGTGGAAGGTGGTTGTAGTCCTGTGCTTGTGTAAGTGGGGTTGTAGGCAATTTTGTTAACGTAGTGTTTAAGGCGTATTTTTCCAAAACACTGCTGTAGTTCAATTTTGAGGTTGAAAGTGTTGGCTAGGGTAGTGGGTACAAAAGACAGGCCTTTCTCAAGTATCGTTCTCTCATCTGGTTTTAGGACATAGTTGGAGAGTGATGAGAGGGATGGCAAGGATGGTTGGTGGGGGAGTTACCATCTATAGTGTTGTCGTCTGGTTTGGATTTCTCCATGTGTCTCCTGCCTGAAGTGTACCTGTTTCTTCACTCAGCCCCTGACTCTGTTCCATGCAGGTTCCCTCAATCCCCTGGGTACCGTCCCCAGGGTTGACCTCTCCCCCTGTGTTTTACCCATGGTCCCTCTACTAAAAAAGGCTGATGTTCTTGGTAACTGTGTCCCGAGGTACTAGTTCCCGGTCTCTCTTGCTCAGTGTCAGATCCTCTGGCTGCAGAGGAGTCTGAGAAGGTGGTTTATCTCCTATACCCTCCACTACCCCTTGGGGAGATCCTACCCTGTGTTTCTTGTGCGTAGTAACCATCTTGCAAATGGGAGTAGGTAGCCTTTTTATCATAGAACTTTATGTCCTTCTCTAATTTCTCAAGTTTGTTGTTCTGCGTGTACGTATCAAAAACCCTGATCGTTGTCTTTAGGCTTTCCAGGGCTTCCTTAGCATTACTAAGAGCTTTGTCGTCAAGAATTTCCCTTTTTAAATCAGCTATTTCTTTCATTAAATGCTGAACTTCCTCAAGCGCAGTATCAATCCCCAGCACCATCCAGTGCCGGGAGCAATTGTTAGAAACAAAGATGAATTTCTCCTTAAATTGTGGATTGTGTACGAAAATCACGGGCTCATTCCTCACTTGCAGGCCCACGGGAATGACATTGGCCTGTAGGTACTTCGCAAGTGCATGGCCGTGTAGTATTGTCCTGATTAACTTCTTTTCCAGTCTCTCCAATTTATTGATCTTTTCATTAAGGGACACGTCTATGCTAGTGGATGATACGCCCAGGAAGGTTCCCCCGCCCTGTGCTTGTAAGAGTAGAACAATATACTCCTAACTATAGGACGAAGTTTCTTTATCAGCCCAAAACCCAGTGTTGGTTCTGAGGTGGTGTATGTGACAAACAAGTGTAAATGCAATCAATAAATACCATAAACGTAAAACAACATATAACAATTAGTACACAAATTATATACACCCTTGCAGGAAGTACCTGCTCAAGAGAACCATTACAAAATAATGGGGAGACCCATACTATTCCATGGACCTGGGTAATGCTCGTTATAGAACACAATGGTCCTAGACTAATTTCCTTAGGAAGGTGTTCATTATGTCAAAATCTATGAACATGGTGCAGATAGAACTCAAGTCACATCATAAGTGTACCTCAGTAGTTTCTCAATTCAATTGAGTATATCCACAAGGAGAAACACAAGCACCATAAATAGCTTCAATAGTGACTGTTTAATCTCACAGTTATTATAACAGATCACTGTAGAGAATGTTTCAAAACAGAAAAGAGGGTTGCTCCAGGGGGAGTGTGGAAAAAGGATTGTGCTCGTGAGAATAGAACAGATGAGGGAAATCAGAGAGTAGTTAAAACAATCAATTACAATAGTAATGTCCTTAGTAAACTTATCGTGGTTTACAGTAGCACCAGTTTTACAATGGGGCCTGAGTCTCAAGGATTCAAAAGTACTTCTCTGGTTCTTGATGTTGTACAGAGTATAATCTTCTGTAAAGAAGTAGGGGTGGGGTGAAGTAGGGTACAGGCCCACTAGGGGAGAGTGTCGACGTTTCGACTCTGGCGCATAGAGGGTGGTTTGTATCCTCTGCAGGCGGGTCTTCCTCAGGACGGGGATAGGGGGGGGGGACAACCTAATGGTGCAAAAGGACTTAATTAGAGACTAAATTATTAGAGACCGAAAGTAGTTACAGTATTTGTGTGCATACTCACTCACCTGTATCAAGGCGAAGTCAGGGTTACAGCCCCTCAGGTGGCGGTCTGTAAGGGTTTGAGGATATGGGTTAAAAACTTAAATTGTATATATATAAGTGTACAATTCTGTAGCCCAGTAGAGCAACGTATACTTACCTGCATTATTGCAGCGGTGAATTACAATAGGTAAAACAACATATAACAATTAGTGCACAAATTATATACACCCTCACAGGAAGCACCTGCTCAAGAGAACCATTACTAAATATTGGGGTGACCCATACTAGTCCATGGACATGGGTAATGCTCAGTATAGAAAACAATGGTCCTAGACTAATTTCCTTAGGAAGGTGTTCATTGAGTCAAAATCTATGAACAAGGTACACATAGAACTCAAGTCACATCATAAGTGTACCTCAGGAGTTTCTCAATTCAATTGAATATATCCTCAAGGAGACACACAAGTACCATAAATAGCTTCAATAGTGACTGTTTAATCTCACAGTTATTATAATAGATCACTGTAGAGAACGTTTCAAAACAGAAAAGAGGGTTGCTCCAGGGGGAGTGTGGAAAAAGGATTGTGCTCGTGAGAATAGAACAGATGAGAGAAATCAGAGAGTAGTTAAAAAAATCAATTACACATGGTAATATCCTTAGTAAACTGGTCGTGGTTTACAGTAGCACCAGTTTTACAATGGGGCCAGTCTCTCATGGATTTAAAAGTACTTTTCTGGTTCTTGATGTTGTACAGAGTATAATCTTCTGTAAAGAGGTAGGGATGGGGTGAAGTAGGGTACAGGCCCACTAGGTGAGAGTGTCGACGTTTCAACCCTGGCGCATAGAGGGTGGTTTGTATCCTCTGCAGGCGGGTCTTCCTCAGGATGGGGATGGGGGAACAACCTAATGGTGCAAAAGGACTTAATTAGAGACTAAATTAAATAGAGACCGAAAGGAGTACCATGTTCATAGATTTTGACCTAATGAACACCTTCCTAAAGAAATTAGTCTAGGAACATTGTTTTCTAAACCGAGCATTACTCAGGTCCATGGACTTGTATGGATCACCCCATTATTTTGTAAAGGCTCAAGTGTCAGCGCAAAGAGCATCGAGGACAGAGGACATCCCTGTCTTGTCCCCCTATGCAACGCAAAAGCTCTGGAAATAGCACGTTAACCCGGACCCTGGCCATCGGGGCGGTATATAGCAATTGGACCCACTATTGCAGTTGTGGGCCAATGCCCATCTTCCCCAACACAGCAAAAAGGTATGGCCATTCGATACTATCAAACGCCATCCTCGCATCTAGAGAGAGGAGGTCGGCTGGAATCTCCGGCTGCCTTTAAGTCCTCTCTCAGAAGCCTCCTTAAACATTTCTAACATGTATGGAGCCAACTTGCCCGCCACACATTTAAACATTTCATTGGGGAGCCCATTCGGGCCCGCTGCCTTCCCAGATTGCAAATCTCACATGGTACTCTCTACCTCCTCCAAGTGGAAATCAGATTCAAGCGCCTCCCTATCCTCAGAACTTAAGGTTGGCAGAGAGATGTCTCGCAGAAATTCGTTGCATTCTGATTCCCCCTTCAGGGATTGGTATTGGTAAACGTTTTCAAAATATTTGTCAAAAATTTCCATCAGGGCCACCCCAGTGCCTCCCTGCATCCCAGCTTCAGACAGAATCTCGGACACCCAGTTGCGATTTCTGTCCCTGCATTCCAACCAAGCGATTAGTTTGTTGGCTTTATCCCCCAGATCATATACACTACGTTGTGTAGCAATCGCGGAAGCCCGAGACGTGTTTTCGGCAAGGTCAAGTAGGGAATCATTATTTAAGTTTGAGGGAATGCTTGAGTACACTAACCTTCCCCGTGGCTTCGGTTATAGTGTATGTCTTGTTTGAGATCTTCGAATTGGTGCCGTTTCTCTTTGCGTTGCGCACCGCGTTCCACCTGCACAAAGTCCCTTGCCACCGCCTTATAGGCCTCCCAAAGAATACCGGCGGAACTAATGGAGCCAACATTTTCGGTAAGGTATAATTCAATGCGTTCCTCGAAACGCTCCCGGAATTCCTGGTCTCGGAACATAAAGGGATCTAATCTGGGGGGGAAGAGACCAATCACTGACTGGACCCCGTAATTGTACCTCCACTGGAGAATGGTCAGAGATACCCCTCGCCCTATGACGCCCATTCCGAAAAAGCCCTGCTGCAGTAGTGTGTGTGAAAATATAGTCCAGCCGTGCTCCGCTGCTAAGTGCCGCAGACATATGATTATATTGTTAAGTGCCGGGGTTGTGGCATCTCCATAATTCCACCAGACCCAGAGCGCGAGCAAAAGAGAGCAACAGACGGGGTTCCTTTACTCCCGGGGGAAGAATCTCCCTATCTAGTTCTGGCATCATAGTGTCATTCATGTCCCCCCCATGATAAGCAGTCCGGGTGGGAAATCTAACATAAGCTGGCTAAGGGCAGGTAAAGTTATGTCGTGCAATCTTGGGGAAATATACACTGAATTTATATTAACCGCCTGACCCTCACAAATGCCTGATATGGCCGCATATTGCCCCAGTGGGTCACACCATGTATGCTGTATCACTAGAGGGATCACATTTTTGATGAGTACAGCCGCTCCCCTGGACCCGGACGTAAAACCAGCATGGGCCTGTAGTGTATATCCATATCTATTCAGGGCCAAGTACCTATTGCCTCGGAGATGCGTCTCCTGAATTAGGACTATATCTGGGGAGTGCCTGTGCAAGTACTGAAGGTCCATGGTACTTTTAATTTTGTCCCCCAGACCATTAACATTCCAGGAAAGAATAGTCAGTTTCTTACTGGGTCATGCAGCCATAGAGTCAGACAGTACTAACTCCCCCTCCACCCAGCAATTCAGGATGCCCCCACACGCAGCACCACCCGCCCGCAGCAAATTGTCATCTGACATAAATGTTGCAGCATTACATCTGAAGCAGTAGCTAGGCAAATAACAAAACATGTAATGAAAATAACCCCTAAAAATATCCCCCACCCCTGCAGCCCTGTCCCCCTTTCTGCTACCCTGCTGCGTATGCTTGAAACTACCCACATCCCCAACTAGCAGAGCCCCTGTCGCCCAAAAAACAGTCAACTAAAAAAAAAAAGGCTGCCGAGAGTTGCCTACACACGGCTCCGCGAGGCCCCATGCCAGCCCAAGTCCAGGAGAAAGTGTTGCAGTGTAGTAGAAGGTCTACAAAATCACTCCCCTTGAAGAGTGCGAACACCTAGTTACCATCCCCAGCAATATACATTATGTGTAACAGCAATGAGTTCCAGAGTCAGGCCTCTCTAGCAGCAGGATCATTTTCTGTGAGTCTCTGAAAACACTGGGCTCATTGATCTGGAGCGCCTGGAGCATTGATCCCGAACGTCCAATCCTTCTTGCACACACGAAGAACCGGAGGAGCGCTCCCGGGTATCTCTCCAGCAGTCCACCACTCGTGGACTGTCTTTCTGTGGTCGCACCTCATCCAGCCAAGCCTGCACATCGGTTGGAGTCATAAAGAACCAGGACCTCCCATTAGCGATAACCTTAAATTTAGCCGGAAAGAACATCATATACTTGATGCCCCTATCTGTTAGGGCCCGCTTCACTCTGTCGAAGGTACGTCGCTCCTGTTGCACTTTTAAAGTAAAGTCCGGGAAGAACCGCACCATTGTGTTTTCGTACGGGAGGTCCCCCTGTTGTCGAGCCACCTGTAGGATGGCATCCCGATCCCTATAGTTGAGGATCCTGGCAATGATTGTTCTAGGGGGAACCCCTGGCTTCGGAGGAGGCACCGGGGCCCTGTGAGCCCTTTCTACTGTGAAGAAGGTGGAGAGTCATTTGGGCTTTAAGAGGGTCAATATTAAGTCTTCAAGAAAAAGGTCAATGCCACGGCCTCCGTGATCCCCATCACATGGATGTTGTTCCGGCAGGTCCGCCCTTCCTGATCCTCCAACTTCAGAGCCACCTGACAGTGTTGATGAACCAACTGTTGGACTCTCTCCTCAAGTTTACGCGTAGAAGATTGAAGCTCTGAAATATTCGTCTCAGTGACTGTGACTCGCTCCGAAGTTTTGCTCATATTGGCCCTGAGAAGATTCATTTCGATTGAGACTTTGTCAAATTTAATTTCTAGCGTCGTTCCCAGCACTTGAATGGCAGCCATAATTGAGCTAAGAGATGGTTCCGCAGCATCGTCCGGACCGCCCGTAGCAGCCTCATCCAAGGGTGGCTGCCTCGGGACAGCATACTTGTCCAACTTATTCGATTGGACCATTGGGCCCCTTTCAGCTTCATTGTGTAGCAGTCCCAGAACCAGCAGAATCAGTACTCACTAGGCCTCCAACCCGGCCCGGCTCTCACCGCCACTTTCAAATGACGTTGGCCGCACATGTAGGCCGCCCCGTATACTCTGGTTGGAAGAAGAGTCGTCGCAGTCTCCACGCGCCCCACAGGAGTATCAATGCTATTAAACTAGAAGCGAGCACCTAGGGCGAGAATACGGGTATGTCCCATGGGCCAGCGCTCAAATGGATCCCGCTCAGCCACAGGACCTTACAGCAGACAAGCTGGTTCCACTGGATATAGGGGCCCCAACAGGGGCGTAACACAGGCCCCCGCAGCCCATTCGGAGCGGGGGGCCCCAAGCTCCAGGGACCTCAGCACCGCACTCTTGCCGGAGAGCTCTTCATTGAGCTCGGAGGGGGCCCCTTCACATTCCTTGCAGGGAGGACCCCTCAATTTTCGTTATGCCAGTGGGCCCCAAACGACACATCAGTGCACAGTCTCTCGAAGGGGGCCAACACCCTGTTGATCAAAGCAATCCCCAGCCAGAGGTTAAGGCCATGGTCCAATACTGGGGCACACCTATACAGCAAGTCCCCGTGGCCAGACGCAGTTGGGGAGGCTGCTGACGTGCTCTGCAATCCTGTAGGCCCAGTCCACTGTATGGGGTCGCACTCCCTCTACCAGGGACCCAGAGAACTTAGCCAAGTCTATTAGAAAAAAATATCCCAGCTACTTTCAATGCCTAGAGCTGTGGTGCTCAACTGAGAGATGCAGGCAGTCATACCCACGCTGCCCGGGTCAATAATATCCAGGCGGGGAGAGGCTCCCACGCCCCACCCTTGTTCCACAGCAATCAGGAGGGGCCGGCCGACTGCCTAACACCAATGCCAATACTCGCCACGATATATACGGCCATCCAGGACCCCAGCGAATACCAGGCCCTCGAGCGGGTGCGGCCGCTCACTGCCAAAGTTCAGCAACGTCACCCAGGCCACACACACAGGCGATTACACTGTGGCGAGTGGGCCCCCCACACCTCCACAGCAACAGGGCCACCCCTCACTCACCTTTCCTCATCGCCGGGGGTCCGCCGCTCATATCAGAGGCCAATCCACCCCAATCACCGATCACTCCCTGGCCGCCCCCTCAGCCGGTCCGCACCCACCCGACACCAACTGGCTCCCAAATCTGTACCGGGCGGGTATGGCAGCTCGGCATCAGAGTAGTAGGGTCCTAGCTCTGGTGCCCACAGGATATGCGCGGCGGCACTACCACCTCCTGGATATCGCCGCTACGTGCTGCCCGGAGACCACACACATGCCCCGGAGGATGCTGCGCATGTCCGCTCTCCCGGCTTCGTCATTGTGTATCTCGGCGTTCCCAGGGCCCAGCTCCTTGGGGATAGCGCATATAAAAGCAGGAGGCTTCCTGCGAATGTACAGACAAATTTAGTGCTGCAACTCTTGAATAAGTACAGGATATTTCAGGCTGTCGTCCCGGCCCCGGCAGAGCTCTCCTGCTACACGGCCATCTTGGCAGACGCCAGGCCACGCCCCCCCTTTAATGACTTTTAGGCTACAACTAGTCAATATCCATCATGGGATTTGTATGGTAAGGTGCTGACGCGTTTCAAATTCCCTTATTTATCATGGAATTATCCTCAGGGCAATAACACGTTGTAATCTGTAAAAAAGAAATATATAAATATCATCAGTGTTTTTACTCCGTTCTCTGTAAAGTTTAAACACTGTTTTCTTCGAAAAAAATGAGGTACCTGGACTTGGTTTAATGCAAAGTTTCGTGGTTGGTTTGAGCCATTTTTTATTACTCTTTAGGATGTTTGCTGTGAATCAAAAAAGAAAAAAGCAGCATTACTGTATTATGTAAAGTTACAGCGTAATGGTGTTTTTAGCTGGATTTAATTTGAGAAGCTTACTTTTCGCAGTCTTGTTCCGTATTTATCATTTACTCAGTTCGCCGTGAAGGCTGCACAGAGACCGCTGCCGCATTAGGGGGCAGATATACAAGCCCCTTGCGCCACGTCTGCGTCACTTTTAACATGGGAAAATTGCCGCAAACATGCCGCAAGGGGCTTGTAAATCTGCCCCTAGATGTGGAAGGCATTAGACTCTACATGAGGCAATTGTGTGTTGCGATCTGAAGTAACAAAGGGGGAGAAATATTCTAGTCACTTTCCCTGATATCTTAGGCATTTCATGTTTGCACTTAATAAAGATACATTGGGGCAGATTTACAAGCCACGTGCGCCACTTTTGCGCCGCCGTTGCATCACTTCTGTGACGCAGCGGCGGTGTAAAGCTAGCGCCATGCTGCGGGGGGATTTCCAACGTCACGCATCTAGGGAGATGCGTCACGTTGTAAAGCCCTGCGCCACATGAAACCTGCGTCAGGTTTCATGTGGGCGTACCGGCACAGGGTGGGCGTTCCGGCGCAGGAACGCCTTGGAAAAGTGCCTGAGTGAAATCTACAAGATTTCACTCAATCACTTTTCCAACCCCACTGCGTCAAAACCTTGCGCCTGCTTGAAGCAGGCGTAAGGTGTGACACACCATGTGAAAGATAGTGCTGGAGTTGCGTCGCGCCCGTGACACAACTCCAGCACTGTGCCAACCTTACGCCGGCAGATGTGACACGCATCTGCCTATCGTTGCACCATGGTGCGCCGCATTGTAAATTCGGCGCATCAGTGGTGGCGCAACGATGGCATTGCGTGTCGCACGTTTCTTTGCGCATCCCTGCTGATTTGCAGGGATGCGCCAGGAAACGTAAATCTGCCCCATCGTATCTCTCCACTTACTGGCAATTCGACACGGTATTCATACCCGGTCATTTCCTTCGCTAACAGGCAATGCAGTCGCCATGCTAGTTTGAAGGTCTGTGGCAGAAAGGCAGACTGTTTTGTTTAATTTACGTGTTATCTCGACTGTTTCTTTGATTGAATCTGTGCGCATTCAATTTTCTGACTTACTTCACAGTAAACGCGGGAGCTCCGGATAGTCTTTCCTTTGCTTTCAAGCTTGAAATCCTATAAATATCCCTAAAAGTGGCATTTAAAAAATATAAATGATAAATTTGTCTTTGCCAGTAAAAATAATGTATCATTACCATTCTAGAGGTATTAGACATAATAGATCTACTCGCTCTCTGCTGCTGTAAAATCTTTATTTCGCCATAGTAGCCATAAAAGAAAAACATATATAAAATAAGCCCCAAAACTGGTTATAATATTAAGAACAGTTAAAAATGTGGAACAGCAGATTTCAGTAGTACTCGTCGCTTGAACCACATAGCAGCCAGAAATTTTGAAACAGCGAATACAATAGATCTCGTCACATCTGATTTGAGTATACGGAATGCATGCATGCAGTGTGTGAACCCCAGATTTTTACACAAAGGTACGAGCCAATACCTTCTAGGCTTACTATAAGCCGGGCAAAAAAATAAAACATGAAGTTCATTTTCATTATCACAATTGCAACCGGGACAATTAGTTGGAAGAGAAGTAGACCACCTAGTCGTAAAGGCTCTAAGCGGTAGGGTTCCATATCTCCATTGCAGATACAGTTTCCTGGCTAAAATGGGGTAGATATCGTCTAAAAAAAATTCAAAATTATATACATGTTTAATCTTTAAAAAGGATTCTGTGAGAGTGCCCACCTCTTGATTATGGAGAAGAGAATCCAACTTACTATCATAAAACAATCTGGAGAGGTGTTTGCGAGAGATCACATTAGAACTATTCAAAGGGTCGTCCCATAAAGCGGGAATGCCCAACCTACCACATTCGCTCTTGACATACATAAGCCAGGGTATTTTCCATATCTTGGGCATACATAATAATTCTGCCAATTCCAACCTGTAATTTATTAACTCAGGAGTTACCTAGAGCCTACGCCAAAACCTTAAGGGTTTGACGCCAAGCTCATGGGAAATCCTATAAATATCCCTAAAAGTGGCATTTAAAAAATATAAATGATAAATTTGTCTTTGCCAGTAAAAATAATGTATCATTACCATTCTAGAGGTATTAGACATAATAGATCTACTCGCTCTCAATCAGGAAGATCCATATGCTGCCTATCAGTTTCCTGAATTTGCAGTTTAATTCCTGAAACTCTCATACTCATTACAACTTCAGTGTCAAAACACACGTGATAACTCTTTTGCAACTATTTAGTCTACTTAAGCTCTATTTCATACACTCACACCAACTCTGAAAGTTTGTCATGGGCCTGGTCTGCACGTCGTGTAACGTCCTAGCACGTGTACATGAGCTCATTTTCTTGATAAGGGTCTATGCTGAAAAAACAAGATTGGTTTAAATTAATTCATCTAATTCCAATCTTAATCTGACCACATCCATGGGTCTCTGCTTTCTCTGGTTGCTTGATTTCCCTTCTCGGTTTTGAAATTTCACAACCTCCAGGGACCCATTAAAGAATTTGACCAGATTTCCTATTTCCTGTGAATCAACACCATTTTTGCATCCAGGTGTGTTAAACTGTATTCCCCCTCTTGAACTTCTTGCCGAAATATGTTGTGGTGAATTCCAAATTAACATATGAAAATTTTTAGGTAGTGGGGCGAACTCCTTTATAGGAATGAGTCCTGATGCACTTGACATTGAAGACGCAGAGGCAATATATAACAGGATCACCTTAGTCAAAACCAAAGGAGTTCTTCACATCACTCCCTAGGTCAGGGGTGCAGGAACTTTGGGTGAAGTATTTACTCCAGTAGGTATTGTCAAAGAATGGGTTGTAGCCCCAGATGACGCTGGTTTATACATGGGAACCACCAGGGCCGGACTGGGAACAGAAACCGGCCCTGGCAAACTGCTCAGCCGCCTCCCCCCCCCCCCCTGGGGTGAGGGGGAGTGCAGCCAAGCAGTTTGCGAGGTCTGGTTTCGGCCGATTTTGTTACAGGGGCCGATATTGCTGACCCCCTGTGACAATAACGGCCCCCCAGGGGCCCAAAACTGGCCCACACCCTAGCGGCCTACTGGAGAAACACCTGGTGCAAGCTATGGCCAGTCCGGCCCTGGGAACCACAGGACCAATAGTGACAAGAAGAGTTTTTGCATCTGGAGCACCGGGGGGTTCGTAGAGACCCAAATAAAAGAAATGTCTCTATCTGGATCTGATTTTAATTCATAGGGGTGGTTGTGGTGCAGTTCGGGTTGTTCAATTACCCCTTGCTTCCACGGACAGAATGATTTCTCAGTCACACGCACATACACACATCACACGCTGGTGGGGCCCATAACACCAACATTCATTCTCCCAAACTATCCGTGCCTACAAAGAGACATCAATTCCGAACCACAACTATTCTTTGATAGAGGAAACCACTTTTCCTGAATCACCCTAACAATTCCTCTATCAGGAGGTCAATCGGATCATTTAGTTGTTTCTCTTGCTTAACGATTTAATAGACATTTCAAGAAATAATCACCCGACACATGTAATTCAAATAATGATTTTCTTTATCTAATTAAAATGCAGGTTAAATCCTGATAATGTAATATTATCTTTTGTCATATTTACCTATCTTTGCTAAATGTCGTTCTCTGTCAGAACTGGTCCTCAGTATATTCATCAGAGTTCTAAAGTCTCCGTCCTCTTCCGTCAGCATAAAGATCTCTGATCATCGATTCTCCGTCAATAGCTTCGGCACAAAGTGACGTCTAGTGAAGAACAGCAGCCCATCCCTCTCTAGTCTACTAATATTTATACTAAAATTTCATATAACAGTTACATTTTCTCATTTCCCAGGCCAACGATTGGCTGAATTCAAATATATCTTAATACATTAGGAAACATTTTCAAATTTTCTCATGTGGAAGATGTCTCAAAGTAGATGTATGAGAAAGACTAATCCCAGGTCAAATATGTATCAGTTCGTTGGTAATAGTTCGAGTTTGGACAGTTCCCTTTTTTCCCTTTTTGCTTCAGGTTCAGGGACATTGGCGCCTCGCCCAGGGTAGTCTTCATGGCATGGTCTGACAGGTCACACAAGGGACACGAATGAAGTTAGTGCAGGCGCCTTTCTTCATTGTTCAAATGATGAAGTAATGTACTCTAGTAAGGTGTTATGGGTTCATTCTTCATAAAGAACACCAGCTGAGAGTAATTTATCAAGCTATCGGCACAAGAAGGGTCTGGATCGAATGGTGCCATAGCTGCGGAGGTCATATGAGATGAGTAAAAAAAAAGCAAACAAAAAAAACATTAATTATTAAAATTAATTATTAATCATTTTAATATAAACTTATATAAATGGATTGGGTATAAAAAGAAAACATTTTACCCGCTCCATCAATCCCCCCTTTGGTGATTTTATCACCACAAACAATACCCACAAAAAATCAATTTTATTTCCCCTTTTATGGAAATTCGAAATGTTTTCTTGCTCAATTAAAATTCTGTTTCCTTTTCATCTTCTCTTTTGGTTTTGTCATACATACTCTCCTTCCATTCTTCCAATTCTATTTCATTAAAATCTCTTTCTTGTTTCTTTTCTTTCTTTTTGTAAATATCTTGTTTAACCGTCTCTTTATTTCTTCTATGTCTATAACACATACATCCTAATCTAAGTATTAATAATATGAAAATCACACACGTTAATGGAAATAATATTTTCCCTAATATAGTACTACCTAATTTGCCTAAGAAAGTTTTAATAGCAGCCATCTTATTACTAATTCTAGCCCAGATACTTTCAACCTCCAGTGGTGTTATTTCATCATGCAATTCTGTAATATTTTTAATATATACTTTTAGATCTTTGCTTTCATCAGGAATGTAAGTGCAACACTGTTGGACTTTCAGCATTCCACAGACTCCACCCTCTTTTGCCAATAAGATATCAAGGGCAAGTCGATTTTGCATATTCATAGCACGCATGGCAACCATTTCAGTGTTTACCAAAAGAAATCCTCCAGCGGTGCTTGTTGACAAGCGATCCACTATGGTTGACAATTGCCAAATATTGTTTGCATTCAAAGATACTCCCACTGCTGGTATTAAGGCTCCAAAAATATCACCTACAATTTCTAACCAAGTTTCTCTTCTACTACGCATTAGTATGTTATGTGATCCACTATTTTCTACTCTATCCATGTGAAAGATCTTTGGAAAGACCAGGCCAACATAACATGTGCCATACCAATGGTCAGGCAACCTGTAATAAGCCTTGTTCCCACAAATGTAGTACAATCCAGGAAAGACTGGATCTTCTCCGCCTCTAAATCCCCATCCAGATGCAATAAAATATGTATAATGACACTCACTTGTCCCTATATAGATATAATCATATTGGGATCTTTCCCTCATAATGCATAATTTGCCTTTCTGGGTATAGTCTATAGCTATTGTTGGTCTAACTCCACCCGGTGTCTCCTTTTTCCCATCTATTTCCCAAAGGTTTTCCTCTTCTTTATGTCCTTATGCATTCTGGTGTAATTTCAATCTCCTCTCCTTGACCATACCCAAAAATGTTTTCTCCTCTGTCTTCAAACTGCAAGTTAAATTGTTTCTAAAAATATATTCTAAAGTTAGTTCTTTAGTCTCTATAAAAATCTCACCTAGTACATTAGCAGTTTTAGCTGGATTCAATTCATTATTCATGGGCAATTGTCCAAGAATATTATCTATATTAGACAAATTATATTCTAATTTCCCTACTTGATAAAATATACTAGTTAAAACGCTACATGTTATTCCACAAGTTGCTGGGAGGTGATGATAAGTCACCCCTTCTGAAACAGAGGCAGGTAACTACATGCATACATAGCAATCCCTTACGTCCATTGTTTTTACATATTCATACAATAATTTTGAAAAAACATTGCTAGAAAAAATCAGTCATTGACCTATCCTTGTGCATATGCTCAGTGCTTGTTCTACATGGAACTACCTTTTGTGAACTCTTCATTACATTAGTCATATTCTCTGTATGTCCCTCTAGCGTATCTAAGGTTACTTTGAAAGAGATCAAAAGAGCGAATACGCTCCAAAGAAGCATTAATAGTCCTGTACAACAACAACATGCTTTGCACCATCTTCTCATAAAGGTACATCTACTCTTGTTATCATCTATGTTAGCCATCTTGTTAAAATTAACCGTGTCTTTTGACTTAGCCTCTTCTATTCCACTTCTTGTAATTTCCTGCAAGAGCTAGGCCCTTATCAGGTGATCCAAATACTTCAATTTCTTATTCAATCCTTTTTTCTACAAGGACCTGTTTGAAATTACTCAGCTTGGCCTCTCGTCGTTTTTCACTTCCTTCTCATCATCCACATACAGAATTTCCGGATCTTCCGCTTCTTCTCCGATATCGGATAGGATAACTCTCAGGATTTCCGCTGTTTCTTCTTCCTTCACCACTCTCAGTAAAGTCTCCTCTGGATTTCCTTGACTATCTACCTCTTCTCCTTGTTCAGGCAGTGCCACGTTCGTTCATTCAGGTGACTTATACTTCTGGTTTGGTTTTCTCGATCGTTTGTTCGCTTCAGACACTTCTGTCTCTCCCTCCTTTTCTTTGTGCTGACTGGTTACTTCATTCACTTGTTCAGCTTCTGAGGGTTTGACTCGTGTCAATCGATATCTCAGTCTCTTAATTTTGTTTGGCCAAAGATCTCCTTTAGCACTCCTTCTTGTTTTGCCGTCTTTACTGTTTCTTTCCTCAATCCAAGTTCTCTTCCTTAGAACTCGACCCTCTGGTATTTCAGTCTCACTGTCTTCAGATTCTGTCTCGTTTGGTTTTTCCTTTTCAACAGTCTCTTTTTCCACCTCTTGTTTTGGCCCTACTTTTGTCCCTCCTCGGGTCTCCGGCAAACAATTTTTCTGCTGACTACTTGTCCCTTCACCTAGCTGGGTGTTGCATTTCCCTACACCTCCTCGGGGGTCTTCCGCAATCTGTCCCTCTCTTTCTGTGACTATCCCTTCTTCTCCTTCCAGTTTTTTCTCAGGTGGAACTTCTTCTACTCTCTCATTTGGTGTAAAGGTTACTTCTGGCTGGACATTCTTTTCTTCTTTCTGTGCTCACCACTGGCGTTCTGTTCGCCTCCAGAATCTGATCCATCTGAAATCTGCAATCTTTTCCTCAGAATTTCTTCTCTTGGAGTCTGAACTAGTCTCTGCTCCTTCTCCCCCCTTTCAGGATTTTCTTTTGTCTTTGAATTCTCATCACCTGAATCATCACTTGATCCCGAATCATCGAAATATTCTTTCCCAATGCTATCTGCTGGATTTGGAACTCTCAAAGTGTGACTTGCATGTATCCAATTTTTCAATCCAGCACACTTTACGGCAGTTGTGGTGATCAAGATGACTTGCCTTGGCCTTCCCCACCTTGGAACCAAGCAATTCCGTCTTCTGTGGACTTTTATTCTCACCCAGTCCCCTGGGCTCAAATCATGGGCTGGTTTCTTTTCGAGTGTGGTGGCATCCGCTCCAACCTGGTGAAACACAGAATGGACTGCGTCAGCCAGGCCTTTACAATAATCCAAAATCATGTCATCAGTTATTGTCATCAATTTGTTGACTGGAACAAATGTGTGTCTCATGGCGCGTCCCATGATAATTTCGTGCGGAATTAAACCTGTAGTTCTGTCTGGAGTGGATCTGATGGTCATCAAGACTAGAGGCAAGACATCAGGCCATTTCATTCCTGTGGCTAAACACATTTTCCCTATTCTATTTTTGATTGTACCATTCATTTGTTCAACCACACCAGAAGCCTCTGGTCGATAGGCACAATGTAGCTTCTGTTGTATGTCTAATGCTTCACAAATCAATCCCATGATCTCATTGTAAAAATGTCCTCCTCTGTCTGACTCAATGGTCACTGGGAACCCGAATCTTGGGATAAATTCCCCTAACAATAGCTTGGCTACTGTGAGTCCATCATTTCTTCTCGTTGGGTACGCCTCCACCCACCTGGAAAATAGACAAACCACCACCAGAACATACCTCAGCTTGTTACAAGGTGGCATTTCAATGAAATCTATTTGCATCCTAGTGAAAGGTCCTCCCTCCCGGCCTATGGTGCCCAGACTCACCACGGTTTTCCTTCCAGGATTGTACTGCTGACATATCAGGCATCTTTGACAGAGACTCTCTGCTATTAACCTGAATTTTGCATTGTACCAGCTCTGCTTAAAAGCCCTTATCACGGCATCCCTTCCCAGATGTCCTTGGCCATGATACATCCGTGCCATGGTTGACATCATGCTATCAGGCATTACTGGTCTTCCATCCCGATAGACCCACACATGATCTTTCTCCCTTGGTGCACAACCTGCTTTTACCCACTGCTTCATTTCTTCATCTCCTGCTTCATCCTGCAACTGCCTCACCTCATCCCATGTTCCCACAACGTTAGTAAACATTAAGGAGCAAGAAGACATTTCCCTTTCCTTTGACCGATTAATAGAATACTGGTTTCGTGCACAATACTGTGCCATGTCATTTGCAAAGCGATAACCTGTAGTGATGTATTCACTTCCTTGAACATGAGCAGCACATTTTACCACAGCCAGTTCTTTGGGCATTTGTATTGCCTCAAACAATTTCCCAACCACTTCTGCATTCTTTATGGGAGTTCCACTTGAGGTCAGGAAACCTCTTTGTAGCCACAATTGGCCAAAGTCGTGGACAACTCCGAAGCCATACTGGCTATCAGTCATCACAGTCACTCTCACATTCCTCCCAAATTTGCATGCTTTTGTCAATGCCACTATTTCTGCTACTTGAGCGGATTTAACTCCTTTCAAAAGTGATGCTTCTATAACTGCTGAAACTGTGCATACTGCATATGCTGCACTCAACACTCCTTCATCTGTTCTCAGACAAGATCCATCCACAAAAAACACATAATCCCTTTCTGGCAATGGCAGATCTCTTATGTCAGGTCGAGGTTTCGTGCAATAGTCAAGCAAATCCAGACAATCATGATCAACATCATCTCTTACCTCCACTCTCTCTGCATCAGGCAAAAGTGTAGCTGGATTCACATTCACACATCTTTCCAGACTCACATTGGTTGCACCTAGAATGACCTTCTCATACTTAGTCAACCGACTATGTGACATGAACTGTGTTCGACTCCTTGTTAAAAGGATCGCCACACTGTGAGGTACAAACACTCTTACTGGATACCCCATCACGATTCCTTCACTCTGCTCTAGGCTTCAGCATGTAGCAGCTACTGCTTTCAGACATCCTGGCAGATCTACCGCCACTGGATCTAACATTGACGAGAAATATGCCACTGGTCTCCTTTGCCTTCCATGTTTCCGTATTAATACTGAGAGTGCACATACGTTTCTCTCACTGCAGTATAACTCAAACTCTTTCTCATAGTCAGGCATTCCCAGAGCTGGGTCTTCACAAAGACTGTTCTTTAGCTGTCTGAATGCTGCCAATTCTTCTTTGTTCAGTTCATGGGGGTCTTTAACCTCACTTTTCGTCAATTTTACCACTGGTTTGGCAATCAGAGAAAAGTTACTTATCCACTGATGACAGTAACCAACCATTCCGAGGAACATTCTCACCTCTCTTTGGGTCATTGGAGCTCTCATTCCTCTAATGGTTGTGATCCTGTCTATAGTTACTTTTCTCAGCCCTTTTTCAATAGTATGACCCAAATATTGTACTTCTTTTTTACAGTATTGCAATTTTGTCGGAGATACCTTTAGTCCTCCATCTGCCAAATGATTCAGCAAAGCTATGGTGTCCATTTTACAGGCCTCACGTGTCTTTTACGCCACTAGTAGGTCGTCAATATATTGGACCAAAACTGAATTCTCAGGCATGGTAAGACTTTCTAGAGATTTCTTTAGCAACTGATTGAAAATGGAGGGGCTCTCTGTGTACCCCTGTGGGATTCGGCACCATGCCACAATATGTTCTCCAAACCGAAATGCAAAAATCGGCTGGCTGTCATGATGCAACGGAATGGAAAAGAAAGCATGACATTAATCAATTACTGTGTACCATTCTGCATCATGGGGAATCTGATACAGAATCACTGATGGATTTGGAACAATGGGACAGCATGACACAACAATCTGGTTAATCTTTCTCAAATCTTGTACAATCCTGAACTTCCCATTAGGCTTTTTCAGTCCCATTATAGGTGAGTTACATGGACTGCTCAATATTTCTCTTAACACTCCTTGCTGGATCATTTTCTCAATTAAAGGTGTTACTCCTGCAATTATTTCGGGTGTCAGTCTGTATTGTGGAACGTTTGGGAAAACTGCTCCTTCCTTTACAGAGATTTTCACTGAGTCTACATTTCTCATCAGGCCTATATCTTCTCCAGTAAAATCCCAGACTGCTGCCTTCACTGTCTGTTTCAATTCTGGGGGCAATTCATCTGGATTGAATATGGCATAGGTTCCAGCAACCTCATTCTCTCTGTTAGCTATGGTCATTTTATACAGAACATCCTCATCTGGTGTTTCAAAAGCTATTCCGTCTGGTGTACAGAATATGTTGCAATTCATTTTGCACAACAAATCCCTACCTAACAAATTCACAGGACTGGTGTCACACACCACAAATCGGTGCATGACTGAGAATTTCCCTATTTTAACCTTTACCGGTTCGGTAAGGTAGGTTCTAATCTGCATGTTTGATACACCAACTACTTGAATTGTTTCATCCAAAAGAGGAAGATTTTTCACGTCTGCTGATCTGACAGTAGACCGCGTAGCTCCAATGTCTACTAGAAAAGTAATGTTTTCATCATTAACTTTCCCATCACCAAAGGGCCCTGTCTGATCTATTTCTAGAGTTGCGCCAAGTACGCACCCTTCTTCCTCTTTTCGGCACCGTCAATAAATCTCCTCTGACTCCCTCTCGTCATTCCGCAGCCAATATTGTGACACAGCTCTCGCGCGTTGCGATTTGTTTACCTGTTCTTCATTGTAGAATCCCGCTTCCTTGCTATATCTTTGGGTGTTCCTGCTTTGCGGTAGTGGCGGTTTTGGCACCTGATTCTGTGGATTAACAGCCTTCTGCTGTTGCGGCGGTGGCCACTCCCCTCACACTGCACCTGTGGATTTAATGATGGATTTTCATTATTAGTACTTGGTGGATATTTACACTCGGATTTCCAGTGCCCTAACCTTCCGCAATTGTGGCATGGAAACTTCTTCTTAGCTTCTTCCATATTACCCTTTCCTTTTCCTGAGCCAAATCTTGGTTTAATGCCTGGGTTATTGACTTGTTCAACCAACTGAGCTTCCTGTCTCTCTGCGACTTTCACTTGAGCCCACATTGCCTTTTCTTTTAGTTTTCGCTGCTTTGCTTCAATCTCATCACTAAAGTATTTAGCATGCCTTAGGATCTCATCTATTTTCTTGCTCTGCCAGTCCACGGTATGCTGCTTAATCATGTCCCCAATCTCGGGACACAGACCATACACAAATCTGTACACAAAATGACTCAGGTCCTTTTCTCCCAGATTGTCATCCCCACTGAACTGTTTGAAAGCTAAAATTAGCCTTTCATAGTATGCGTGAACTGACTCTTTCGCTTCTTGATGGGTTCGATCTATTTTAACCCAGTCTGTTTCTTTGGGAGGCACTTTGTTTTTCAAGAACACCATGACCTGTTCATATTTCTTCATTACCTCCGGGTCTGGTGCTCCTGTTTTGGGATCTCTCGGGTATTCTTTGGTTGGCCAATCTATGACTATCTTGCATTCTGCCCACAAGTCTGCTGGCACTATTATATCAAATAGGCTATTCAGATCAATCTACAGTACTTTTGACAGCTTAACTAATCTGTCCACTTGTCTGTACCACTCGACGGGCTTTTCCCGCAATCGAGGGAAGTCATTTGTAAATGACAAAATGTCCTGTCTTGTCCATGGGACATGCACATATCCCCCTCCTGGAATCTCTCTCATGGGGAACTCTGTCACTACCTTTTCCTTTTCTCTCACAGGAAATGCTGGGAAAGTTCTGTCTGAAGTATCATCCCGCTTTCTATACCACCTGCTTTTCCATTTGTCCACATCTCCCCATTTCCTTAACACTGTGATTATATCCTTAATCTGGACTATTCGTCCTGCAGGGTTCAAATTTTCAATGTCTTTTTCCGTGAAATCCACTCGGTAAGGCTTCTGTAAAGCTTTTACCTTATCCATATCAATTCCCATCTCACTTGCTATTTCTCCTAGCCTGTCATGTAAATTCCTCGCTCTCCAAGTGACACTCTTGCACAAAAACAGCAGTTCTTCATCCTGGTAATTTTTCAGCTTTTCTGTGGGGATTGTCCCTACTATTAATTCTTCTAACACCATGCGTAATTTTGCCACATCAATAGTTTGGGGTTCTTTCTCTTTTCCCTGTAGACTCTTCAACCATTCACTCAATTCATCTGTAGTTATACCTACTGATTTTTCCACGTTGCCTGGTTCTGTCATTCTTTGTGGTTCTAATATTGCTATTCTGTCTCTTTCTACAAAATCAGGACTATAAAACGGGTTATTTGACATATTTAATCCACCTTCACTCATGGTGTGTCTCCAAGGATTCTCCCTCGCTTTCATTTGGGGCTGTTCCGCTTGTCTACTGCTTACATACGGAACTGTTAGACCATGCTCACTTTCTTTCTGCTTCTCAAAAATGGGCATAACAGGACCTATGGTCACAGGGACTGTAACTGCTTCCAGATTTTTCGTCAATTCTCTTATTCTCTCTGTCAGTTCTAATGTGGTTTTGGCTAGTTCCCTGGAATTTTCACCCTCTACCTTATTTTCCATTCCCCGTTACCTAAGAGAATTCCTTCTCTTTACCTCAGGAGTCACAACTTCTGTCTTAATGATTTTCAGAGTCTCCCTCACCGGTGTACCTTCAGTTGGCGTTTCTGATTCCTGCCTGTATGGAGGTGGACTTTTGTAAAACATGTCATCTAAGACATCATCTTCTGTGTCATTTGCTCCGTACATTCTGTTTTCTACATTGTTTTTTTTTTCTAAACATTTCCTTCCCTCACTTTTCCCTGCCGTTCTCACTGGAAACAATCCTTCAGTCATACTTGCGTCTCGCCACCTTCTCATTCGATCACAATGAGTTTCGCGATCGTTTGGCCGCCCGAACATATATCGGTATCTACTGTCATTTCTCTGTTTTTCTCGCTCATGCATCTCGTCTTCCCACTCTGTCAACGCCTCAAACTGCGTAGGCCTAGGTCGCGGATCTAAGCTCATCATCCTTTCCCTCAAATTCCTTAATATTGCCAAATTAAAGGAACCATTTTCTGGAAACGCTAAAACTCCGTCATCCTTTGTATACTTCATCCAATTATCTAGCCAAATGCAAGTATGGTACCCATATTTGGTACCCATATTTCGCAACCGAGGAATTAACTGTCCTTCCCTCGTCACAATCTCTTTGTCTTTCACGAACCACCCCTTGATTTTACTAAATAGGGATTTCTTCTTCTTTTCGGCTGAATACATTTCCCTTCTTTCGGGAACCCCTAGGGTTTCCATCAACTATACGGCCTCTAGTCTAAAAGCAGCGCGACTCTCACTTACGCACCAATCCTGGGCGTCTACGTCACAATCCACAAATCCCAGCGTGACTCACACTAACGCACCAATCCTGGAGCGTCTACGTCACCCTATACTTCTTCCAATCCTTGCGCGGCACACACTAACGCACCAATCAGGGCGTTTTCCACTGTTCCATCCCACTGTCCAATCCCAGCACGGTCTTTCTGACGTCAGCAGTCGCTGCAGCAGCTCCTGCTCCTGTCTCCTGTTTCCAGTCTACCCCTCCTTTACAAGACTACTCGGCAGACTTTGTTTCAATTTTACGATACTGTTAGTCACAACATACAAACATCTCCATTCTCTGCTTCGCTAACCACAGAATAGCAATAGACCTTTCTCACGAGAATTCTGCATTCCCGAGAGCAGTGCTTACCTCTGCCCTACTACAGAATCATTACTTTCGTTGCTAAAGTAGCACATCCCTCTACTTCACCCTTCTATTAAGCATCAATTAACTGTTTTCTCGGGAATTAAGACACATAGTTGGAAACGCAATGCTCCTGAGAAATAAACCAGAGTTCCACAATTAACCTGAATACTTTTTCATTCACGCACTTTCACACAAGAAAATGTAGTACATTCACACAGAATTCTGTCTTTTCCCAGAACAGCGAACAGTCTGTCCTACTACAGAATTATGACATACGTTAACAAAGCAGCGCTTACCTCTACTTTATCCTTCACTCAAGCTCAGAGAACACCTGCTACCTTTTCAGTGATAAGCGTTATAGGTATGCCAATTGGTTTCCTGGTACTTAAAGACCAAAATTTCACAGGTACCCTTCACTATCATACGCACTTCTCTCACACAGAAAATGTCTCTAATGGCAACACACAACGATGTCACCAAATCGAACCCAGACAATGCGACGCGCAACTTCAATTGTCACATGTTTTTCCCCGTGTACCTACGGGCAACTACAATCCCATCTTTACCGAGAGCAGCGCTTACCTCTGCCCTACTACGGAACTGTCACCGACTTCTTACATCCCAGAAGCCGTACAGACTGCATAAAACTCAATACGACTTCAACATATAGTGTTAGTACACATCTCAACACCAATCAATAATCGATAAGCTATATACAGGCGAATCATCAAACCAACAGTAAAATCCTCTCTAGCTACCGGGAATACTGGTACGCAAATCATTAAACTTAAACAATAAAAACCATCTCTTGCTACCAGAAATACTGGTGCAGTTCGGGTTATTCAATTAACCCTTGCTTCCACGGATAGAATGATTTCTCAGTCACACGCACATACACACATCACACGCTGGTGGGGCCCATAACACCAACATTCATTCTCCCAAACTATCCGTGCCGACAAAGAGACATCAATTCCGAACCACAACTATTTTTTGATAGAGGAAACCACTTTTCCTGAATCACCCTAACAATTCCTCTATCAGGAGGTCAATCGGATCATTTAGTTGTTTCTCTTGCTTAACGATTTAATAGACATTTCAAGAAATAATCTCCCGACACATGTAATTCAAAAAATGATTTTCTTTATCCAATTAAAATGCAGGTTAAATCCTAATAATCAGAAACAAGATGGACAAGTACTTAGGGAAGGTAACTGGTAGCAAAGGTTTTTCGCCGTCACCTGTTGAAGGAGAATAAACAACTATTGTAAGAAACCCCTCACCCACCTACCTGGTAGGTGGCATGCTTCATCATCGGGGCCCAACTGGATTGCCTAGTGCAACCCAGCTGTGCTACAACACCTGATTTACAGCTGAGCAGGTTGTTAAGTGAAAGGAAAGTGACTTAGTATGTGACGTGCAACTATGTGTTAAAAATGTCTCTGAGAATGCCCTTTGACAACAATTTATTTATTACAAGGGTCCCAGGACATGAGTAAAAATATAATCGGGATCTCTACTAAGGTTTGTTATTTGCCTTGGTATCCCTTATAAATGAGGTCTACTAGTTTCAGCCTTCAGATGGTTCTAGAGGCTTTCTTCAGGACCAAAAAATTAGTGAGTGGCCTAAAAATAGGAGAGGCCACATGTGATGTGAAATATCAGCACACACCCTAAAGTGTGCTGTGAGTGTGGTGGTTAGCGATCATTACTCACCAAAACCTTTGTTGGGAGTACCTGAAAATAAAAGGTTGATCAATACAGATATATAGTTGTTTATTCGTGAATCTATTTCCTTTAAATGCATGCTCCTGTATAATGTAGCAGGTGGTGACATGCATGTGAAGTAGTAAGCATGCATGTCCACTAGAGAAAACTTGCGTGGCTACAATGTGCCCCAGTGTAGTGGGTATACACGAGGAATCATATAAAATGTACAGGTAAGTGAAAGAGAGATTTGCGTAGCAAGATGGGGCACTTGGTGCTCATAAACGGTATCATCACTAACAATTGTGCACGTGTTTTTATGCACTTTAGCTCTAAATGTGAGGCATTTCTGCTTCATTGTGACGTATCGTGTCATTCACACAGACTAGAAAACATATTTGAGGCATGCTAGTTGACGTTTATGTGACATAGATTATATTGTGGCGCGTAATATCGTGCTATGATAATCACGTGGACACCGACAAAACACCAACAACACTTAAGACTGACAACATGGAAGACACAAAAATCGGGCTCACTGAGAAAATGAGGTCGTTATGCCTCTGGTATCCGATCGGTAAGTAACGTCCCCTCTGGTCCCTGTCAAAAAATGGAAGTGAAGGGGATCGACAAATGATGTGAATTCATCTCGTTAGTGCAGCATGGGTGGGCTGAGATGAAATTCAAAGTTATATAGAAGCCTAACGATAATTGAGGGTAAAACTGATATAGGACTGGCCTGCAATTCAGGACTATGTAGATGGTGGTGCACAAGAGTCGCAGCCTCTTACTCACGTTTTGACCAGGGGGATGGGTCCGTTCTACCTATGTACAACCGATCGGGTCCGCTTGGTTAGCCCTCTGGTGCTGGATCGGGTGGCTCTAATAAGGAAGCGGAAAGGGGGGTCACGTGTAACAACTTACAACACTAGAGCGTATAGGGAATTCTAGTGGATTGACTGCGCATGCGTGCGCGCAATGCGGAAGTATTACGCTAACGCAAAGGAAAAAGCTAATGTTACAATTTAAAAAAGAAGATTTAAAAAGAAGATTCCTCTGATAGTGAAAGCGTAATAGTTAAATCCAGGGGAGTTCGACCTGAAGGAGAACAATGATATGTTTTGAAACTGGGAAGCATTGTGTGCATTGGGTGTCTCAATAAAGTTGAAAAAGTTAAAAAGCTGAATAAGAAAAGCTGCATAAAAAACGTAGGACTAGTAGGAATAGATTGGGTGTTAGCCATGTCCAGGTAGTTAAATAGAATTATGTTATCTCAATGTAGCGCTATATTCAGGAGTAGGGTATGAATTGAAGCCATGTCATGAAAACAATTTGAATCTTGTGGTGTGACAGAGATTGGCGCAAATCCATGTTGTAACTCACACTACCAATGACATGTCCTGGGTTGTAATCGAACAACTTGAGTCAAACCAGAGTAACACCCAGGAACGTTTGCTAGAAAAAGAACAGCGGTGGGTATACAGACTTTCTACCCACATCTCGGGGCTGAATGACAACGTCCCGTGGAACAGCATACGCTGCCCATAATGACATCTCAGAACCAGATTGACACTTAGCAATATACCCCCCGCACACACTTGGGGTATATGCTCTTCCAATATTTATGAGCCATCGTAGGATAACAGATCCCTGTATCATATAAACCCACACACGTTTCACAAAAAAAAAAAAATTTTGGGGTAGTTTTTCATGCTCCCCAACACCTTTTCTCAGATATTTAATTAATTCTCCCCTCGGTTACATGTGAGTTACAACATGGATTTGCGCCAATCTCTGTCACACCACAAGATTCAAATTGTTTTCATGACATGGCTTCAATTCATACCCTACTCCTGAATATAGCGCTACATTGAGATAACATAATTCTATTTAACTACCTGGACATGGCTAACACCCAATCTATTCCTACTAGTCCTACGTTTTTTATGCAGCTTTTCTTATTCAGCTTTTTAACTTTTTCAACTTTATTGAGACACCCAATGCACACAATGCTTCCCAGTTTCAAAACATATCATTGTTCTCCTTCAGGTCGAACTCCCCTGGATTTAACTATTACGCTTTCACTATCAGAGGAATCTTCTTTTTAAATCTTCTTTTTTAAATTGTAACATTAGCTTTTTCCTTTGCGTTAGCGTAATACTTCCGCATTGCGCGCACGCATGCGCAGTCAATCCACTAGAATTCCCTATACGCTCTAGTGTTCTAAGTTGTTACACGTGACCCCCCTTTCCGCTTCCTTATTAGAGCCACCCGATCCAGCACCAGAGGGCTAACCAAGCAGACCCGATCGGTTGTACATAGGTAGAACGGACCCATCCCCCTGGTCAAAACATGAGTAAGAGGCTGCGACTCTTGTGCACCACCATCTACATAGTCCTGAATTGCAGGCCAGTCCTATACCAGTTTTACCCTCAATTATCGTTAGGCTTCTATATAACTTTGAATTTCATCTCAGCCCACCCATGCTGCACTAACGAGATGAATTCACATCATTTGTCGATCCCCTTCACTTCCATTTTTTGACAGGGACCAGAGGGGACGTTACTTACCGATCGGATACCAGAGGCATAACGACCTCATTTTCTCAGTGAGCCCGATTTTTGTGTCTTCCATGTTGTCAGTCTTAAGTGTTGTTGGTGTTTTGTCGGTGTCCACGTGATTATCATAGCACGATATTACGCACCACAATATAATCTATGTCACATAAACGTCAACTAGCATGCCTCAAATATGTTTTCTAGTCTGTGTGAATGACACGATACGTCACAATGAAGCAGAAATGCCTCACATTTAGAGCTAAAGTGCATAAAAACACGTGCACAATTGTTAGTGATGATACCGTTTATGAGCACCAAGTGCCCCATCTTGCTACGCAAATCTCTCTTTCACTTACCTGTACATTTTATATGATTCCTCGTGTATACCCACTACACTGGGGCACATTGTAGCCACACAAGTTTTCTCTAGTGGACATGCATGCTTACTACTTCACATGCATGTCACCACCTGCTACATTATACAGGAGCATGCATTTAAAGGAAATAGATTCACGAATAAACAACTATATATCTGTATCGATCAACCTTTTATTTTCAGGTACTCCCAACAAAGGTTTTGGTGAGTAATGATCGCTAACCACCACACTCACAGCACACTTTAGGGTGTGTGCTGATATTTCACATCACATGTGGCCTCTCCTATTTGTAGGCCACTCACTAATTTTTTGGTCCTGAAGAAAGCCTCTAGAACCATCTGAAGGCTGAAACTAGTAGACCTCATTTATAAGGGATACCAAGGCAAATAACAAACCTTAGTAGAGATCCCGATTATATTTTTACTCATGTCCTGGGACCCTTGTAATAAATAAATTGTTGTCAAAGGGCATTCTCAGAGACATTTTTAACACATAGTTGCACGTCACATACTAAGTCACTTTCCTTTCACTTAACAACCTGCTCCGCTGTAAATCAGGCGTTGTAGCACAGCTGGGTTGCACTAGGCAATCCAGTTGGGCCCCGATGATGAAGCATGCCACCTACCAGGTAGGTGGGTGAGGGGTTTCTTACAATAGTTGTTTATTCTCCTTCAACAGGTGACGGCGAAAAACCTTTGCTACCAGTTACCTTCCCTAAGTACTTGTCCATCTTGTTTCTGAAAATTCATTGGGGAAAAGGACAAGTTACCTTGTTTTCCTCGCTCTCTTTTTGTTTACATAAATCCTAATAATGTAATATTATCTTTTGTCATATTTACCTATTCTGGCTAAATGACGTTCTCTAAGTCAGAACTGGTCCTCAGAATATTCATCAGAGTTCTAAAGTATCCGTCCTCTTCCGTCAGCATAAAGATCTCTGATCATCGATTCTCCGTCAATAGCTTCGGCACAAAGTGACGTCTAGCGAAGAACAGCAGCCCATCCCTCTCTAGTCTACTAATATTTATACTAAAATTTCATATAACAGTTACATTTTCTCTTTTCCCAGGCCAACGATTGGCTGAATTCAAATATATCTGAATACATTAGGAAACATTTTCAAATTTTCTCATGTGAAAGATGTCTCAAAGTAGATGTATGAGAAAGACTAATCCCAGGTCAAAAATGTATCAGTTCGTTGGTAATAGGTCGAGTTTGGACAGTTCACTTTTTTCCCTTTTGCAACATTTGCTTCAGGTTCAGGGACATTGGCACCTCGCCCAGGGTAGTCTTCATGGCATGGTCTGACAGGTCACACAAGGGACACGAATGAAGTCAGTGCAGGCGCCTTTCTTCATTGTTCAAATGATGAAGTAATGTACTCTAGTAAGGTTTCAGTCGGCGGCCATTTTTTGGTAGGCCAGAATAGTCAACTTTAAGCAAAGAAACACAAAATCGTAATTAATACATAGAAATGATTAAAACAGTGTTATTCCCTTGCTAATACCCTTATGTGTATGTATTTATCTAGCCATATGCAACAGTCAAAGCCGTTAATGCTGGTTTATTTAAGCGCAAATCACATTAACACTGCTCAAGCAACATCTATCGTTTTAATATGCATACAGCTTAGTTCACTTATTAATTTTAGCCATGCAAATGCATTCTCACATGTATTCTCTTGGTTAATAAGGTTGATTTAGTACTTTCACATCAAACCATTAATTATTAAAAATAATTATTAATCATTTTAATGTAAACTTATATAAATGGATTGGGTATAAAAAGAAAACATTTTACCCGCTCCATCAGTTGCACCTTCAAGGTTTCCACCGGTCGGAGCGCCACACAAACTGTCAGACAGAACAACAACTTTATTAAGTGGTGGATGAGATGACAACAATACATCCAAATAGTTATCACTGGGATCACTATCAGGACCCAAATCCCCTGCTTCATCTGTCTTTTCCTCTCCTCTCCTTTCGTTTTTTTCTTTTTCTTGGGTTCCTCACTTATCAATGCAGGGTACAGCCTAGTCCCCTCAATTATCTCTGCATCCCAAGTGTCTACATAACTCCGCACTGTTCTCTTGGCTTTATCCTGATATCTTTCCCTATCCTTAGCATGGGCAGTACACTCCCAAGCATTAAGTGATTTATATTGTGCAGCTCTAGGGTGTGGCTTCATCTTGTACAATAGTCTTCTCAAATTCTCAATAAATTTCAAATTAAATGTGCCATTGTGAGGAAATGTCAATGCACCTTCGTTCTCTGTGATTTTATGCCACTAAGTCAACAAAATGAACGTGTGGAGCCCCACATTTAAGGCCATATTATGACCTGCTGTGTCTTCCGGTGGTGCCTCTTTGCCATCTTGAAAGGGAACCCTTACATCTACTCGGATCATATCTCTAATAGCTTTAAATCACTTCAGTTTTTAATGATTTCAACAGTCAAAATACATGAAATTTATATATGTTTGCTTTTAGGGCTTTCACTGGGTGAATAAATTATCTTTTGACTAAATGACTGACTGGTATTTCAACAAGCGGCAGCCCTTTCCCAACCACAGTTAACTATTATCCTATGTTAGTAAACAATCTCAGCGCAGCTCCTTCTGCTAGGTCTTATCACAGCACGACTTTTCAGTGATGCAACAACCAATAGTAGTGTGATACTGACACTAACCGTCCAATCTCAGCACGGCACTCTGTAAGGCAATTTGCGCTACTTGCAGCAGTTCACACTCCTTTACAATTTTCACAAACGCAACTTCTCACAACGCTAAGAAAGCACAGTAAAAAAAACTTTTGTCTGCTTCATTTTAAAGTTCATAGTATTCAAACACAGAAGAAATGGTCAAGAGTAACGCTTTTTGACTTTTTTTTTTTTGCAGAGTTTTATATAGCGCGAACTTGACCCAAATCAGGTATCAGAGCACTTTGCATAGCACCAGTTACGTTACATGAGGACACACATTAATTTTGGTTAGGCATGGGGAGATTAAGGGGCATATGTATCAAATCCTGTATTTACGATTCTCAAATACCGATTTTTAGGGAATCGCTATTTGAGAATCGCAAACGGGATGTAACAAATAATTCGCAAATGTTTTGTGATTCCTTGGCATTCCTTAATTGCGATTAGCAAATTGCTAATCACAATTAAGGAATACCTTCCAATTCATTCCTATGGGCTAGGAGGCCCATCTGAATGAATGGGAAGACATTCTCAATTAGCGATTCGCAATTTAAGAATCGTAAAATGAGAATGCAATTTCAAGGGTGCCAGGGTGTCAAAAGGACACCCTTTTGCACCCCTGAAACATGTATGTGTGCACATGTGGCGCGAATACATGCCCTAAGGGCATGTCTGTGCGTCACATGGCACTTTGAAAAATGCCAAAAAGTGCATTTTTCAAAGAAATCGCAAATTACCACCGACTTGAAGTTGGTGGTAATTTGCGATTCCTTATGGCCAAATTGCACTTTTTCTGTGCTTCATACATTGCATTTAAGGAATCGCAATTTGCGATTCCTTAAATGCAATTGCAAAATAGAGAATCGCAAATTTTGCGATTCTCTAATATGCGATGCCCTTTTGGGATGATACATCCTAAAAGGCCTTCTCCCGTTCGCAAACGGGCCGATTCTGAGAATCGGCCCGTTTGAGAACGGGAAAAGGGATTGATACATATGTCCCCAAATGATTTGCCCAGAATCACAGGATGTTCAGCGTCATTGCCGAGACTCGAACCCAGTTCCCCAGATTCGAGGTCAACCACCCTAGCCTTACTCACACACACATTCACACACACAAAGGAACTCTCGGCCAGCAAGAAATCACCGTGCCTAATGCAGTTTCTCCTTTGCGCAATAGGATCCACCAGCACTAATCACTGTTAGGTCTCTCACAACAAATTTATAGTTCCCTTTCTCAATTGTGCAGTCAATGGTACCTCACAACATCACAAAACTTAGAAGACAAATCACATCACATTACACTGTTATCTAACTTGGGTTCTTGGACTGCGACAAGCCCGATGACAACTTTGTCTGCTCAACATTAAGTGCATCCAAATCTATACAATGGTTCAAAACGTTATCACGCCACTACACACAATCTCCGTACAATACTGCAAGCTTGACATGTACCATTGCAAAGCATGACCCTGTATCATCATCATAAATATCTTTACTCGATTTGCATAAGTAATCATAAAAGCGCATCATTAAAAAAGATTGTATTAATAAAATAGCTCTCAAACACAAAATCTAAAATATTTTCACAAATTCGCATGAGACACCCTTGCTAAAAGCGAGGATAGGAAGCAGCAGACTTTAGGTGAGTCTAATAATTGCAAGTACAATAAGGCTGGTCTCGCTTGATTAAAATTCAAGGACACAACCCTGTAATACTCACTCTCCTCAGCTACTGCAAATACACCGAACTGCTGGAATGCCACCAATCCTCCAAACTAGGACATGGACTTTAAAGGCATGGACTAGGCTTGGACAACTCTAGATTTTCTCCAAAGTTTATTTTAGCTCCCTACCCTTTTGTGCCCAACCACCCGACTGCTCCACTTGACAGAGCGTGGTTATCTGAACTTCAAACCCTTAGTGAAATCATTAAATATATTTCCCAACTGGTCTTATGAACCTTTGCTAGGCAGGAAGCGACCATCAGAAATACATTTGCAAATTTGTGAAGCCAATATCACTTCACAATGAGGCCAAGGAATCAAATAATTTAAATATAAAGGTTTAATTAAGAACAGGAACCCAACCAGTATATAAGCAAATCAGAAATAAATTCAAAAGGTATAAGAAGACAGTCTGAAGACAAAAATGTGCCAGTAAATTAAGTCATAATAAAATAATTAAAAAAGATTGTATTAATAAAATAGCTCTCAAACACAAAATCTAAAATATTTTCACAAATTCGCATGAGACACCCTTGCTAAAAGCGAGGATAGGAAGCAGCAGACTTTAGGTGAGTCTAATAATTGCAAGTACAATAAGGCTGGTCTCGCTTGATTAAAATTCAAGGACACAACCCTGTAATACTCACTCTCCTCAGCTACTGCAAATACACCGAACTGCTGGAATGCCACCAATCCTCCAAACTAGGACATGGACTTTAAAGGCATGGACTAGGCTTGGACAACTCTAGATTTTCTCCAAAGTTTATTTTAGCTCCCTACCCTTTTGTGCCCAACCACCCGACTGCTCCACTTGACAGAGCGTGGTTATCTGAACTTCAAACCCTTAGTGAAATCATTAAATATATTTCCCAACTGGTCTTATGAACCTTTGCTAGGCAGGAAGCGACCATCAGAAATACATTTGCAAATTTGTGAAGCCAATATCACTTCACAATGAGGCCAAGGAATCAAATAATTTAAATATAAAGGTTTAATTAAGAACAGGAACCCAACCAGTATATAAGCAAATCAGAAATAAATTCAAAAGGTATAAGAAGACAGTCTGAAGACAAAAATGTGCCAGTAAATTAAGTCATAATAAAATAATAAAATGAGGTACAAAATAGTCACAAACAGCCACAATGCACAGAAAGCAGGTTGTTGCAATATGGTGTTCCATAAATAAACTTCCCTTTTCTAATCTAAGCATAGGTGAGGGTGGCCCTCTAAAGGAAAAACTAAAGCTGAAGCATAGAAGCTGTCAGCATAAAGTCGAACTTCAGTAGAAGTTCGACGGAAATAAGAAGCCTGTTCAGCATGAAGCTTGACACTCAAATAAACCCACCAGAGAGATCTGTTCCCTCTCCAAGTCAAGATGAAGTTTGCCTACCTAACTATAAAACACCAATTAAAAATACAGCCAGCAGGTTCCAGAACAACCATATCTCACTCCCCCCACTAAGAGCCAATCAGGTAACCGAATTTGAGGGGAGACTTCATACTCCCTAAGTTATCATTTCCAAATAATAAAGTACGCAGCAGTTAACCTTAAAAGTTACAGCCTCCTGATACACCATGAACAGATGGCCTTCTTTCATCATCAGTTCTTCACAAGTGTTGCCAACTTTCTTCTCCAAGGCCTCACTATCAGTAGTCTCAGACACAACAATAAGCCTTTCAATAGCTAAAGAGAATCACAATAAAACGCCTGCAAAGGAGAGAGGACAGCATACTAGCAGGGTTAAGCAAACAATTTCAGCTGAGGCATAATGTCAGGCCAAGTTAACTCAACAATCAAAATGGATGCATGTTACAATGTGATAAATCAGTGAAAGTGTACAATACTTGTCAAGCGTGAGTATAAGTTGAACAGGATTGCATCAGTTTATCTATTAAAGGAATGCAGTTATGTTTAACTTCTAACAATCATAATGGTTACATTTCATTATTATTTCAGTTTAATGTCCCGCCCACGTTAATAAAATTAGACCACACTCAAATATGAATGTCATATATATAGGCATAAATATATGTACATGAGTTAAACACAGTGGAGCCAAAATTATCCTACTCCAGAACTTTTGAGCCTTGAACAGCAGCTCCGAATCACAATCACAGTGTAAGTATTGAACCAACAGTTTGGTCAATGGATAGAGAGCTGGGAAGCAAATAGCCTTGCAGGGTCCCTGCGCAACCAACAGACTTAGTGTGATCTTGAACAGGTATCAACAGCAGTAGCGTTGTTGTATTCCCAACTCTGTATGATAAAGTTGTCAGAAGCAGGTTAAGGATAGAGGGTAGTTCAAAGAAGATGGAAGAAGCTCATAAAAGCACTAGCATCGTCATAAGTTCCTCCTCTTAATGTTCAACTAGGTCACTCGTTCCCAAAGTGGACACAGTAAAGTTTTGAATTAAAATTTTGCCCATTACTATATACATTACTCACAAAACGCTGTTCGGTCCAATCACCAAATGCTACATGCAGATGTACCAGCAACCCCCTTTTAAAGTCGCACGGATGCAGACGCAAGCACCCATAACCGCAGATATATCCTTGAAAACAAAGCGATGATGGGTGAAAACAGTGGAAATAGAGGGAGGGACAATAAATTGGAGACCAAAACCAAGCTGAGAGAGGGAGGGCGTCAGTTTCAAGCCTTGCAATTCTATTCTCCTAATAGTGAGAAAGACCAAGCTCACAAGATGGCCACCACACATGCTTGGTCAGATGACGCTACCTTTCGGCAGGTGGTAGGGCTTTCCCCTGTAGAAACATTTTATAAAAGTGCAATGGGCTTCTCTTGCTCCTCTTGCATCAAGGCACCAGCTGTACATTGGTTCTTCCCTCCTTTCGAACTGACACCAATTTGGAACACAGATGCATTAAGCTCCACATGGTGCTGCCAGGCTCCTCCGGTTAATCACATAATTCTTGACTGGCTTCACTTGCAAGACACATTTGAAGACTTTACCACATGATGTCTCGACCCTCAGTATTTACCATAAGTTGTCTCTACAGGAAAAGCAAACACCAGGCTCGGCACAAGAAGATATAGCAGGAATAAAGTGTGCACCAGCACTCGTATGATGTTGCAATATTGCAAGGCCACTCAACTGAGCCTCTGTTAACACGCCAATAGTTTTACGTCACCTAGGGCCTGATTACAATGATAGTGGGACCACCACCCATGGCCCGTCAGTGGCGGTCCCATCACCATCGTAATGAAGATTCTCACCCCCGCCACATTAGGATGGCGGCGAATTGGTGGCAGTCGGAGAGATGGACCATCGGAGAGAACTTCAATCCCTACAATGGTGGCAGTGCCTGCCAGGCACCGCCTTTAAGAATTTGATGTCCCTCCCCGCCAGCCATTTCATGGTGATTTACCTGCCATGAAAAGTTTGGCTGAAAGGGAGATTGGGGGCCTTTAGTGGGCCCTCTTTCCCAACTGGCCCTCAGTTTTGGGTTTAGGGGCACACCTATGGTGCCCCTTACATATCCCTGCACCATGTGGCAGGAAACACATTGTGCGTGCCACTTAGTGCAGGGATATGCGTAATGTCCATTTTTTGTACTGCGGCGTGTGCTGCAGCGCACAGCACACGCCACAATACAAAATATAGACATTGGAACCGCCGTGGTGGTGGTCGCATCCTAATTCGGCTGGCGGGACCGCTGACTCATAGTGGGGCAGTCCCATTTCTGAATGATTGGTGGTCGGACATAAGTCCGACCGCCGTCCTAATGAGGCAGAAAGTAAATGTAAATGTTGTAGACTTGTAAAGCGCACAGCTGCACCAGCAACGGGGCGTCCCGGCGCTGTAAACCACTGGGGAACCCATCCTGGCTTTCCCTGTGAGATGGTCCCTACTGGGCATCTCCAAGGTGAAGACAAGCATCCCCGGCGCTGATGGGGCCGTAAGTAGAGATTAAGCAAGCTGTTGCCCAGAGTTGCTGAGTGGGATCCATGGTTAGAGTAGGCACCGAGGCGAGAATTGGCGAATCCGCTGACCTTGGCCCAAGACCCTGTCGCGTCGGGAATCGAACCCTGGTCCCGGGCCGACTTCTGCTCTGCTCCCAGGTCTGCCGCCTCTAACCAGTGAGCCACACCACTCCACAAGTCACTTTATGATTCAAGTTGTGCGACAGATGATGAGAAGCAATTATTGGACCTACGTCTAGCCACTGCAGATTCAGGAGGAGGAATTCTGTAGCATGGACTCAATTTAGTGGTCGCACCTTGTGACCCCTGGCCTGGCCTTTGCCACCCGTAGCGTCAGCAGGGGCAAAATCAGTGGCAAGAACAGAAGTAGCTCGTCCTTATGGATGTTGGTGGGTTCTTCACTCACATCGTTTTATGTCAATTTTTTAATAAACTAATAGTGACTATTATTACATTATTAGTTTAATAAAACATGGAGTACAAATAGCTGGAATATGACTTTCCCTGGCAGCTGAGATAAGTAAAAAACAATGCTTTGAAATGTATGTATGTTGTGTGTGTGCTTGCAGTTTTGAGTGTGTTTATGTAAGACAGAGTGTGAATGTGTGTGCACCTGTAGACAGTGTGAGTGTGTGTGTATGTGTGCGTGTGTGTGTGTGTGTGTGTGTGTGTAAAATCATATCTATGTGTGAGTGAAAGTGAAGCTCAAGGGGCATGTGATGTCACTTCCGCTACCCCTGGCATTTTGGTGACTTGACGTCCATGTCTGGACGTCTTCCACGTGCACACCTGGCTGTGGGCTGGAGTCTATGCTTGCATCCTCGGGGACCTTAGATGCCAGCCTTCCTCTGTCCGTTCAAGAAAACTCAAGAAAACAGTGTTCTCCACTGCACAATCAACAAAGCCAAGGCGAGTCACGACTCAAAACCATTATGCATATATACCTATATGTGTGTGCGTCTGTATATACACCACAGCAGGTTCATTCAGCCCAGTAGACTTCAAGGTCCTGCATGCCCTGGGGTCCAATGAGGAGGCAGGGGAGACACTTCCAATAAACCAACACGTTCTCCGGAATGCGGCAGGTGCTACACCATGGCAGGCTAATTAAGCCCAGCAGACTCCAAGTTCCAGGAAATTCTAAGGACCAGTGAGGTGAGAGGAACACTTTTATAATCAAGTACGCTCTCCTGCAACGTAGTGCGGGCCTGGACAGTGCCCGGGCAAAGAACTTGCCAAGACTTGGCTGTGTGCTCACGTCTGCACCCCAACGAGTCTGGACTGGGCCCCCTCTTTCATCCCCAGCTTTCTACTAAGGCACATCAAGAATCGGAAAAATGTATGGTTGTCACCTAACAGCTGCACCAAATAATGGCTCTAGTGGCAAATGAATTGTGCTGGTGGTAGGAAGGCAGAATGAGGAAATTGAACATGTGGGGAGAAGGTTATCGAGTGAGGGCCCTGCCCAAGGTGGGTCTTTGGACAATGTTCGTAACGTGTTTGTTTGCCTGCCTTGGAGCAAGCACCACAAGCCCCAACAACCGAAGCCCTCCACAAGCCCCAACAACCGAAGCCCTCAACCTACCAAACCGGTGGCTGAGAGCAAGAGAAAGGGGCAGAAACTCCCCATCATCCGTGACATAGGTGTCAACACTGATGGCGCGGAACCTTGTTATACAACTGTGGAAAACGTGCCTAGCGAGCGCCTGTTTGACAGTCTGGGCACCTTATGGGTGCACTCATCAAGCCGCTTGTAGCCAAACTGGCTCCTAAAGAGACATCTCTTAACAAGCTGGAGGCCTTCAGGGCAACAGTATCAGAAAGCGCTACAGTATCTGCAATTACACCAGCGGCTTTGGAACAAGAGGGCGTTTGCGCTTCCTCAGAAGTGGGAAATAGCTCGACTGCACCCACTCAGACTGGAACTACAAGTAAGGCCTCATATCCAAAGACACGTCCATGGTTGGGTGTCAGAACAAGTGGAAAAATTGTATGCCCACCCAATTCTATCCCTTAAAACATGTCTGCGCTTTATCAGCTACCCACCATTAACCTTGCTCCTGAGACCTGCCCTTATGTGCTTAATCTATCCAACGTTCCTTCACTTGAAGAGGGAATATTCGAAAGCCCAGTGCAATTTAGGAATAAGATCGCTCACTGGCTTTTCAAACACCATGATTTCAGTCCTTTCCTAAATGACCAGCTCATCTTAATGAGAAGGGTATCATGGATCGGCCGGTCTGAGCAGAAGTGCGCCATAATGTAGTTGATATGGTACATTTCGGCTCTCTTCCTTTCATCCAACACAGCAGGTTGCTTTGCTCCACTTAATTGCATGAAAGGTTAGTAAGTCTGGCCCTGCACATTAAAGAGAGACTTGACAAGCACCCACCAGCTATACTCCACACAAATTCCCTTTGCTCCATGTTTTTTAGCCGGGGATGTTCAACGATCATCGATTGTATTTTTTATCCTGGTCACTCATTAGCTCCACTTTGAAATGGGAATCTGTTAATATGGGTATTGGAGTCCGTTCCCCCTTTACCCTTTCTATTGATCTTCCAGTACCACAATCAGGGCACAAACCCTAGAAAAAGAAGTGGGGGGGACTGACCAAGTCAGGCTGTATTTAAGTGACATCATGACGCGTGCTTTCAAAGCACATGACGTCACGACGCGTGACATTCCACATGGCATCACAGGAAGTGACCTCACTGGAAGTGATGCTCTGATATGTGTATGTTATAACATATGCCAACTGAAATTGCAATAAAATATCTTTAAAAAAAATTGTTTCCTGCAAAGCATATCATGTAACATGCAGAGCACAGATTTGTACTTTATGTAGATAGGTAGGGGAACAACCTTTACAACGCAACTTTTACAACGCACTGCCATTACAACGAAACTGTTACAACGCAAATGCATTGACAACGCATGCCATTACAACGCAAGTCTTTACATCGACTTGCACTAGATAGCGTGCTAACATTAAAAATAGTGTAGTTTACTATCCAAACACCTTCCCTACTGTTACGTGGACTGGAGTTAGAATAGTAAATTACACTTTTTTAATGTTAGCACGCCATCTAGTGCAAGTCGATGTAAAGACTTGCGTTGTAAAGACTTGCGTTGTCACTGCATTTGCGTTGTAAAAATTTCGTTGTAACAGCATGCGTTGTAAAAGCATGCGTTGTAAAAGCATGCGTTGTAACATCATACATCCAGATAGGTAAGTGGATTACAACACAGAGATCCTTTTGTTACTTGCAGTTAATAAATTGTAATCCTTCTAGTAGACCACAGTGAGCTATGAGGTGTATTTAACTCCTACACCTTGTAACCCTGACTGTCTCATGTAACACATCTTGTACATTAATTTACACACCTACGTGATACATTTGGAATGGATAATATGTTTGTTATATAAAGTGCTCTAACACTCTGCATTGGGATGAGTAGTGCTTTAAAAGAAATAAAATAGTGCTATTTAAATTGGTATTTGTGTAAATACTGAGACAGACCAACCCATCTGATGTTCTTACACTGCATGCACTTATATACAACTAAGTTAAAAGCATGCATCTCCTAAGTACCTGTGAAGAGATAACATGCTGTGTGCTTTTGTTTTCTGGACTGTGCTTTCGCATTTGTGAGGTTCCAGGACGCCTCCAGTCCCATACTCAATCAAAGGAGGCCTGATTGCCCCTTAACTTCTGTCTTTATTGTTGACCAGCTGGAGGTGGGGAAAAAAATCCCCCTCGCTGCCTGCACGTTGCAGCTTGGAATATAAAGCAGACAACGTGAAGGAGCTGATGAACGTGTCCCGGTGTTTCAAAATAACACTGGGACAAATTTAACATATTTCTGTGGGGCCCAACTTCTTAGCAGGAGGGACAGCGTCCACCCTGTGAAAAGAGTGGGTGGACACCATGTACCCGCTTGTGCCGACTCGAGCCCCGATCCCAATCTGTTTGCCACTCAGGATCGAGGCTCTGATCTTTGTATGAGCACTAATGAAAATTATTTGTGCCTGGTATAGATATTACCTAATTCCTCTATCCTTTCAGAAAAACTGATTAAGGGCAATTTGGAGGCATTTATCATCTGTCTCACAGCTGAGAGGGACACTAAAGGATTTTAAAAAGTGATGGATGGAATGCTTAAATTACTCTAGGCCGCATCTGAGGGGAAGCGCAGAACTGCTATTGAGTCTTTCAAAGAAATCTGTAGAAAGGTAAGAGTATTGCTTATGAACCCTGTCCCTGCCCTGATGCCAGGAATTTAAAATAGTTTGATATGGATTGTTCCTTTGCTAACCTCATCCTGAGAAATGTGCTGAAAACCAGATTGAGGGACAGGGAGTTAGGGCCAGATGTACGAACCTTTTTAGCGGTCGCAAACGGGAATTCAGCCCATTTGCGACCACTAAAAAGGGTTGTGGTATGTACAAACCCTATTTTGCGAATCGGTAACCTATTACCTACTTACAAAATAGGTTTTGCGAGTTGCTATTAGGAAGAGGCATCCCAAGGGCATCCCTTCCTATTAGCAAGTCCCACTGGTATGTACGATTGTTTGCGGTCGCATAACAATCGCAGTTACCACCTACTTCAAGTATGTGGTAAGCCATTCGCAAATGGGGAGGGTCCCCAGGGAATCCCTCCCCTTTGTGAATGTATGCAAAAAAAAATTCCCTTAACAAATGAAAAGAAACTTTGCATTTTTTTTTTTTTAAAGCATCCCATTTTCCTTTAAGGAAAACAGGCTGCATTTGGAAAAAAAAAAAGCATTGCTTTATTTAAAAAGCAAACACAGACATGGTGGTCTGCTGACCCCAGCAGGCCACCATCCCTGTGCTATGTGAGATTCCTAAGGGGTCACAAATTGCGACCTACCTCATTAATTTTAATGAGGGAGGTCTTTAGTGACTCCATAAGGAACATCCGAGACATTGTACATTCCATTTTGCGAGTCACAATTTGCGAGTCATAAAACGCCGCAATTTGTGACTCGCAAAATGGAATTGTCGTACATCTGGCACTTAGTGAGGAGATGCAGAGCTCTTCCTCAGAGACAGGCTCTCGAATGAAACCACGAGATTAGGTTTATGACACATTTTTAGGCCAAAACTCGGAATAGGTGCTATGTACCACAGCCAAGAAATTCCACAGCGTAGGAATCAGGTTTTATACTTAGTTGCAACAAAATATTACAAAACCCTTGCCGCCATTCATGCTCAAGGCCCCACATGGTTAAACAATTTACCTGTCGAGATGTAAAAGATGAATGATGTATTCATAAGTGACCACTAGATGTCAGTGTTGACAGGACTAACTCGGCCTCGGTGTTTTTAAACGTACTGCGCTGCACACTTGTTCAGCGTGGGCCACCTGTGCTTACACGTTCATTCCTAGCGGAGACTCACAAAAGCTTTTGTCCAGATATTTGTGAATACATTTTCAATTGGTTTAAAGGCACAGGATGCACAGGTGAAATGACAGCAAAGCAAGCTGTGACGAGAGTATTGGGAAATATGACAATTCAAAGACTTTCAGATCGTTAATTTAAAACACAACTGTTTAGTGCGCATTTGTACAGGGGCTTAATGTGCTTAGGTCGAAAGTGGCAGAAACGGCGCTGCAAACAGTTTTTACTGTTACAAAACCAGTTCCCCTACTTCTTGTGAAAAAACCGTAGAATTACGGAGTGACTAGAAGCTTCATGGTGACAAAGCGTTATTCTTATTAAGAAGTAACTTAAGGGTGTTAGCAGCTGAGCTCTGAAGTGCATCTTTCTAATGTACTCTTATTAAAAAGGTTTGCACTAGGTACAGACTTAGGGGGATTTACTCATTTTTCATGCAATGCAGGTCAGCAAGCAAACGTGTTGCTCTGTTGATAGGGAGACAGCAGGACTGCAACATATCTACTCAGGGGCGTAACACAGGCCCCCGCATCCCCCGCAGTGCGGGCGGCCCCCAAGCTCCAGGAGGCCCCCTCAGCACTGCAGTTCGGCCGAGGAGCTCCTGATAGAGTCCGGAGGGGGCCCCTCTACGCACCTTGCAGGGGGGCCCCCTCAATTATCGTTACGCCACTGTATCTACTAAGTTATGCAGTAATGGCTGCTGCCGCGCATGGGTGGTGGGCGAGTGGTGGGGGGGGGGGAGTGGGGAGAGGGTTAAAAAAAGAAAAACAGAGAATATAAATAAATAAACGTACCTTGCTGGCTGCAGCACCTTCTTCGTTCTTCTTTCACGACGGCAGGAACAGGAAGCACCTAGGCTTTCAGAGTCCTCTAGCCAATGGTAGCGTTGTGATTGGTCTGAGTGCTGTGGATCGGCGCTCAGATTGGGACTGGGGGCTTGGGATGTTCCTCATCACACTGTGCATTGCAGCCTGGTGAGGAACATGCACAGTGCGCATGACTGTTTGGCTGGCCCAAGACGGCCAGCCTAGTAGTTATGCGCACTTGAGGAGTGTCTACCACTTCTCCTCTGCTCTTTGGGCAATGCAGCCCAGCACGTCCCGCCCCTGGAGATCTACTAGGCAACACTAAAATAATGATAACCTGGTGTTATTATCATTTTCTTTTTCTTGAGGGGCGACGCTAATCCGCCTTAGAGGAGCAGCCGCCACTGAAGATATGGCATATTTCTGCTGTCTCCTAGTGCTTGGAGGATTACTTTTATAACCTCCTGCACAAATAAAATCCTTAAAGGCATTGCACAATTACTATGTGTGCTGGAGAATGTAGCATGCATAGAACGAAATAGTTACAGCCAGAAATAAAGATATTTCTCCTCGTCAAGCCTGGTTCAGGGAGGCATGGCATTTTCGCACAATCCCAGCTTTACTCACTTTAGTAAATCTTGGATTGCATCAATATCCATGGGTGGATGCATGGGAACGTGCATGCTCCACCCATGGAACTCCTCCTTGATGCAAAGAAACTTTTTACTTTTTGCATTGTGGGTATGCCGAAAAGTGGTGCAACCACAACACAAAATGTTAGTAAATCTGGGCCTGATTGCGTATTACCAAAAATGCATAGTTTGAAAACACCAAGGCCCAGATTTATAAAGAGGTTACCCAACAAAAAGCAGCACATAAAGTTGCTTGAAAGGGAGAGCACAGAACAGTGCCATATCTACTGAGATGTGTCACTGTTCCTTCTCTCTCTGTGTGCTGGGGCACTTTAGGCAACCATACCCCAATGCAGACACCCTTGCACCATACTGCAAGGGTGTCTGAGTTGCCTGGAGCAGAAGTCTTGTACTTGAAGGGGTCCAATCCAGTAAAAAACCTATGCTTTAAGGCATTTCCCTCTTTGTATGTGTACTGTACAATGCAGCACACATACAAAGTGAGAAAACAATAGAAATTAAACAGTTCTGATCTTTGCACCTGCCTGGAGGAAGCATAGGATTTTGGCATAAAACCATATCTACAACTCTTTGTAGATATGAATTTGCTTCAAAACCCACAGGTGGTTGCATAGGAATGCCCAGTGGTGGAACATCCTTTTAACGCAAAGCAACACAAGCTAATACATTGCACAACTTTGGGTTACTATCCAACACAAATCTCGATTTATGCTGGATAGTAAATCCTCCATGAGCACTTTGCGTGGGGTTGCATTGGAAAAGTAGCTCAAACCCGAAACAGAGCATTTGTACATCTGGGCCCACATCTTTTTTGCAGATTCTGGAACAGACTATCTAATTCTGTTATTAAAGCAATTTTTAAATATTGACTTGCATATTCACAGAGCTTCCTATCAGAAACTGGGACTTCATAGCACTATAAATACAGATAATATTTCCCAGAGCAGTAACCTCTGGTCACACACACAGACATCTGCAGTATTCGCATTAACCAACTCACTGTTCATGACTTAAGAGTACCCACTTGCTTCTATTTTTCATTTATGAGGTGTGCATTATTTTATATTTGGTTACTCAAAGGTAAAATCTAAAAAAAATAGATACAGCATATTTTGCTTTTTTTAGCCAATTCACTGTCCTCCTCCCCCACACTCACTGTCCCCACACAAAAAGGGACTTCACACTTTAACCCAGATGTTATCACAGGAAGTGGATTACAAAATCGTACAATGTGAATAAAATTAATAAAACACCTTTGAAATATCACTAGCTCAGACCCTAATTTGTAAAATAAAACGTAAGTTCAAAGGCTCGGAATCACTACCACACCTGGGCACTCCATATCAGTGCTAACCCACATTAAATCTACCTATTCCAGACAAACTGGCTCCAGGGGAGTCCTACTATTCATCATTGGGTACCATCCATGTCAGATTTGAACTGCATTAGCCCCATTTGGATAGGGGGGACTGGTGATTCTGTGCCAGTGGAGCCTCTTCAAGCCAAAACATTAGTGCTGGCACCATCGCCCACAAGGCGGACCGGTCGTATTATTGGCAGTCGTTCTGAGGCAGATTTTTAATGCCAAAATCTGACTTCCAAATGATGGCCCACCAGGGCCTGGAAAATCTACACTTGTCCCCAAACTCATGAAGAACACTGCTTGTGTATGATAATCATTCCTTTTGTTCTACTTAGGAAACAGACCCCGTCATAGGAGTTTTATTCTTGAATTAGTAAAAAAACAGAGCAAGGGTAACAAGATGGCAGCTTACCCGGCATTCAGTTTTAATGAAAGGGCTTCCACTGCACCAGCAGAAGCACTGTTGTCAGAACTATCCTAGGGGCAAGCCCACTAGGTAGTGTACCTCTATCCTGGCCTGCAGGAGGTGCAAGTTTCTCATACTCTGCTTTTCCAATGTGCCTTAGACTTGTCCTGCAGGTTGCAACACACCCACCAATACTACCATGCACTTCTCCACCAAATAACCTAATTACCCCCAGGTCCCTTATGACAAAGTGGAGATAACCATCCCCGACAGAGAAAAAGACCAGAGGAATGCTGGGACCCTAATACTGCCCCTCCCACTGGGAATACATAAGCAGTACTTACCCAGCATCCTGCCTGTTCTTTTTTTCTGTCTGTCGACAGAATGGACATGGATGTGCTTGTGCTGCTCCTGCTGGACTGGATTGGCAGTCTTCTCTCCTCCCCCTGCCTGGCTGCCTGGCTGTGCGGGCGCAGGGTTTCCTGAACTGTCTCCTGGCCTGTCGGGCTTGCTGGGAGTCAGTCAGTGTTCTCAGCTGGAATCCTGTCTGCCCGCCCGGCCCTTTGCGGATGGGGCGTGGAATCCGGGTCGCGGTCTCGTCTTCCTGAGCCTGGCCGGGTGAGACGTGCCATGCTTGCCGTGTTCCTGCAGTTGCCTCTGGTCGGTTGCAGTGGGGGCCTTGTTGATAGTGATGGCCCCCACTCCGGGTGAGCTCCGCTTGGCAGATTTACTTGTTTCCCTGGACACTGAGACATTCTCTGTGCTGGTTTTTCTGTGCCATGGACGGAACAGCTCATGAAGCGAAACTGGCATCACTTAAGGGAGGCGCGCTTCTCAGATGTTCGTTACTGCTTGGTTTGCTGGGTGCGAGATACTGGGCTCCTCTGCTCCTTTGCCATACCGTATGCCATTGTGTGCGCCCATCACTGGGACTGTTTGCGCTGCCACAGCTCTTTTCACCTGCTCTACAAGGGTGGGGTCGGTGCTGGTTCTTTCGGTGCTGTGCTGCGGGGCTGTGTGGGGTTAGCTGCACCCTTGCCTGCTCCTGCTGTATGCGGATGGTGCCGAGGGGGTGCTTTCCGGCGGGCTGTCACCCATTGCCGGTGGTCATGTTTCGGGCCATTTCTTTGCCTTGGCTCGCTTGCGGTTGTTCCCCGGTGCTGGTGCGGTGCTCGGGGGGCTGTACGCTGTGACGGGGGAATCCTGGTGCTGCATGCTGTGCTGCTCTGTGGGTGTCCATGTGCTGGCCTGGCCTTCTGGTGTGTGCCTCCCTGTGCGGCTGTGGCTCCTGGGGGAGCTGGGGTTCATCCCGGGGCCTCTTGCGTGCCTGCTTGTACCCTCTTTGGGACGGGGTCGCACTCGCAGTTGGGGTCCGCTTCTGGTCTTCCTCCCCGCTTCCGGGCTCTGCCGTGGTTCCTGCCCCTGGCTGGTGGTGGAGCGGTGTTCGTACTCCTTCGATGCCTGTGTGGGGGGTCCTGCGGGCTCGTGTTTGCCCTCCCCTGGGTTCCTGGTGGCCTGCTGGGGTCTGCCCCGCTTTTTCTTTGCGGTCCCTATACGGCCCTGCTCCTCGGGGTGTCGCTGGTGTGGGTGCTGTTGTCCGGTCTTGGGTGTGCTGGGACCGTTTTCTGCCTGCACCTTTCGCGGGTGGCCTTACCTCTGCTGTAGGCTGCCTGTTTGGTTGTGGCGTGTGCTCCGCTTGTGCGTGCTTTGTGTTCACCTCTGCTACCTGGCTTCTGCGTGGCTGGTCGGGGTCAATGCGCAGGGGGCTCCCGGTTTCGGTTCTGCTTTTGCTGTTTCTCTTCGGGGTTGCTCCTTCTTTCCGATGGGGTGGGGTTTTCGGCTTCCTCCCCTGGTTCCCGTGGGCTGCGCCTGGTTCCTCTCGGGGATTCCGGGTGTTGTGCCTGGTGCTCTGTGCGATGCTCCGCCCCCGCTGTCTTCACGTCCGGCTTGCGCTCTCGGCCTGCTGCCGTACTGTCCTGTGGGCTGGCCTCTCTGTGTTTCCGGGGTTGGCTTGCGCTGGGCTGTGTCCTTACCTCGGGCTGCGTCCTTTGAGGCTGTTCTCTTCTCCTTTTTGCTCGGGCCTGGGGCTTCCTGTGTTGTCCCGGGGCATTCTGTGGGCTTGGGTTGCTTTGTGGGGTCTAGCTGGCTGGCGCTGTCTCCGCCTGCTTTCCTTTTCCTTGCTGAGTGCTGCTGTCTTGGTTGCTCCTGGCTCCAGCGCTATCTTTGAGCTTCTGGGGTTTTGTTGGTGTTGTCCTTGTGTTCCCCTGCTTCTGCTGGCTGCCCCTCCTGGTTCCGCCGGCAGTGCTGTTCGGTCTGGGTTGGGTGTTTGGCGGGCCTGCGGGGTGCTAGGCCCACTTGGGTGTGCCAGGTGCTGTTGGCTTCCCAGGCTGGGTGTGGTTGGGCTCCGGCTCTTCCTTTCCTTGGCCTCCCCAGCCTCCCCGGCGGTTCTCTTCACTGGGTTGGTTCGCCTCTGGTTGGTGGCCGTGTTTTTGCCTGGTCCTGGGGTTCACGTTGGGTGCTGTTGGGCTTCAGTTTTCCCCGTTGCTTCTTCTTTGTTGTCTGTGTTTCCCCTGGGTTGTGGCCGCCTTGTTCGGGCCTGTGTGGGGTCCTGGTGTTCGGGGCTTCTGGGTTGGCACTTCCGGGGTTGCCTCCTTTTGCTCTTGGTCTGCCGGCTTCCTGCTGGTTCTGCGTGGCCTCTGGTTGTGCCTCCTTGGTTTTGCTGGCTGTTGCTTCTCTGCCTGCTCTGGGGTATGTTTCGCCGGGCGTCCCGGTGCTTCCTGGTTCCGGTGTCCTGGCTCGCTCCTTTCTTCCCTTGCTTCTCCAGGATTTGCTCCAGGTGGGTGTCTGTTTGGGGTGCCCCCTCCCCCTTCTCTTGTGAGGGTGCGGTTCTGTGGGGTTCGTCTTGCCTCTGTGGGGTCCGCCCTCCTGGCTGCGGGTTGTCCGGGATCTGCTACTGCTTGGCTCTCCTGGCTTCTCTGCTTCCTCCAGTTTCCGCTTTGGCGGTTTCCTCTGCTTTGTTTTTCTTCCGGCCTTCTGTGTGGTCCAGTGGTGGTGTGCTGGGGGTCTCTGTTGGCATCCCTGCCCTTGTTCTTCAGCCTGGGCGCTGCATGGGCTCCTAACGGGGGCTGGTTGGGACTGGGGGTCCTCCTGCATCTGCGGGTTGCTTGGCTTTGATCCCGGCTTTCCTGGTTCCTTTTGTGTTTGTTGCCCTAGTCTCCTCTCCGGCGTTGGCTGGGGTCAGACCTGGTGGGTTTCTGGTCTGGGTGCTGTGCGCCCTGGGGCCTTTTCTGCTGCTCCTGCCCTTGCTGCGTGCTGGGCCTGGGTGTTGGGTGCCTGTGCGGTCCTCCGCCCTGTTGGCACCTGTTTTTTCTGCCCTCAGTGGTTCAGCGGGTTTGTGCCTAATTTGTTCCTGGCTTGGGAGCTGCCGGGGGTTCCTGGTTGTCCTGCGCTTGCACCCTGCCTTGTTTTTTCCCCTCCCTTTTGGGGTTGAGGGTTTTGGGGTTGTGGCCGTTGGCCCTGTCTACGCCCTTGCTGTGCTTGTTCGGTTCCGCGTTATTGGTTTCTGGTCTTTCTTGGCCTCTCTGTTGTTTGGTCGGCTGTCTGCTGGGTCTTTCTAGGGGCGTCTCTGCCTGTGGTCTTTGGATTGGTCTCCTCTGCCCCTGCTGCTCTGGGGTTTTGTGTCTGACCTGGTTCGGTTTGCGGCCTCCTTCCCTGTGGGGCTTTAGGCCTCCTGGTGTTTCTGGTCTCTGTCTCCTGCCCTGTCCTTTTCAATTTGGTTGGGGTCAGGCTCCTGTTCTGCTCCTGGGCTCTCGCTGTGGCTCCTCCCTCTGGGCTGGGTGCTTGATGATTGTCGTTTGGCGGCCCTGGTGGTGCTGGCCTTTCTTTCCTGGGGCCTGGGCCTCCTCTGCGGGGTTTGGTTGGCTTTGTCCTCTGGGCTCTCTGGGGGCTGGGTCGTTCGTTTTGGTGGGATGGGCCGGTACCTGGCCTGTGCTTCCCTCCTTCCTTGTTGGTCTGAGTGCTTGTGCCTGGGCCCTGTCGGCTGGCCTTAGCTTTTTTTCTTTGGCCTTCTCCGGGGTGGTCGGGGTTCGCTCGGTGTCTGTGTGGCTGCCGGGTCCTGTGTGCCTTCCTGGTGGTTCTGGGCTGGTCAGCCTTGCCCAGTGGGTTCCCTTGGCCGTGTCCTTTGGGTCTTTGTTCTGGTTGCTCTGTCTCTGGCTTCTCTGGTTGGCGGCCTCCTTGTTGTGGCCCTGGCCTTCTGTTTTTTTCTTGGTTGTTTCCGGTCCTTGTTTGTGTCCCTGCTGTCCTGTTCTGGGTTGCTGGCCGGTTGCTTCCTATGCACCCCACTCCCATCCTTTTCGGTGCTCCCGTGGGTTGCTACGTTTGGTTTGGTTTCCTGGGTGCGCTTGTGGGTTCGGAAGGCCATTTTTCTGCTTTGCTATTCTCCCCTTTGTCAATGAATGTGAAGAGGACATAAGGGACCTGGGGGTAATGCTCTATTGCTTACCGGTAATCTTCATTACTCCGGGTCCTGTTGTCCTCATCCCATTCTTATGCCCCTCCCTTCCGGACGGCCTGCCTTCCTGTGTGGGCTTGGTTGTACAGGCGGGATGCTGGGTAAGTACTGCTTATGTACTCCCGGTGGGAGGGGCAGTATTAGGGTCCCAGCATTCCTCTGGTCTTTTTTTCTGTCGGGAGATTGTTATCTTCACTTTGTCAATGAATGGGACGAGGACAACGGGACCTGGAGTAATAAAGATTACTGGTAAGTAATAGAGCATTATTGACCAGCTCTCGGATGGACACACATACATTGGGTGAAAGTTTTACAACCTACTTCTGGGATCAGGTGTAAATCGGATCAATGCTGCAGAAAAGGAAAATTTGATGCACGTACATTTCAATTTATGTAGCACCTACAATGTTGCTGACCTGTTTCTACATGCTTTTATTTTATATGATAAGGAAACTGAGAGCAGGGAGAAGCAGTGTTTTGCCCAGAAAGTCAAGATAGGTTTCAAGAAAGACATAATGAATAATTGTGCCACCCTGCTAGAATGCATATGGGAGAGAAGCATACTTCAATGCATGGCTTTGTGGCACACCCTAAACTACTAGTGCATTTGAGTGCATCAACACTTGTGCCAACCTCATAAAGATGTTGTAAGTGACCAGGCTGACAAGAAGAGGTAAAAACTTGCGTGTCACAGTGCAGATGTTGATAAGTTGTACTTTTTTCGATGCATCATCTCGCATGCCTAATACACAAACAAATTCTGTTGAGTCTGTATATTTGGAGCAGGTTTCCAAGTTACAGGCATCTCTCTGTGCTTCCTTTCTCTCACTTAAGAAACCCCTTTTCTGTGGGCTGCTGAATTATCTGGCCGTGAGCTGAATCACGTTTACACAGCCTGACTCCCCTCCACCAACTGTGTTAGGCTAGCACTTCGTGATCTGATGCAGAGGTGGATGAGCCACTGAAAACTCAAGCTATGCTCAAGCCAGATGTCTAGTTTTGGTTCAGCTCAAGGTCCTCTTGAACCATGGAGCCCACAATAATTTGTAACCTCATGCATTAAACAAAGCAGTACTGTGATGTAAAGAGGGCTAGAGGAAGAGACACCATGCAGGTCGCTCCTCCCATCCGCCACGCAGCCCCCTGTGTGATTGAACCTCCATTGCCGCTTTTGCCGCCTGACTGCTCTCTCCCTTTTTCATTTCTGTACCCCTGCGCTTAGCATTCTGTACCACTGTGTTTTTTCTTCATTCTGTACCCCCGTGTTCCTTTCATTTCTGTACCCCTGTGCTCTGTTATCCTCCCCCCTCCCTCCGGGTCCCTCACCGCCTCTCCCGCCGTCTTTTTCCCGCCGTTTCTTTCCCGATTTTTCCTCCACCGCTGAGCCCCTGCGGCCCCGCCCCCTTCCCTCCCATTGGCCCACCTCCCAGCTGCTCCTCCCTCCCTCTGCCCCTCATATGGAGGCCGTGAAGCGAATGCGCAGCTGACGCACTCAGCGGGCGCGCCGCTGGCACGCCTAAGGCAAGCCCGTCTGCGCCCGTCCGCACCCGGACCGCACCCAGCACCAGAACCCCTGGACCCCGCACCCCCCACAACACCAGACTGCACTACGACGCAAGCTCCACTACGCACTCAACACCAGACGAGACCACCCCTGCTACCGGGCCCCCCCGAAGCGCACCCAGGGGCCTTTCACCTGCCGGAACTGCAGATTCACCAGCATCCAACCCTCCACGCCACCAGCCAGAGAACCCAACCACCTCCACTGCATCCTCCTCAACACCCGCTCCTCTCACAAGCACGCCATCGAACTCTGGGACCTCCTAGACTCCACCGCCCCCGACGTCGCCTTCCTGACGGAGACCTGGCTGAACGCCACCTCAGAACCAGACATCGCCATAGCCATCCCACAGGGCTCCAAGATCTCTCACAGAGACCGCACCAACGGAGTGGGAGGAGGAATCGCTATCATCCACAAAGACTCCATCAAAATCTCAACAAACACCGACGACATCCTCACCGCCGCTGAGCACATGCACTTCCAGATCCACATCGACCCCAACACCACCCTCAGAGGAACTCTCCTCTACAGACCTCCCGCCCACAGTTCAGCAACACCATCGCCGAACTCATCAGCACCCACGCCTTCGCTTCCACGGACTACATCCTCCTCGGAGACCTGAACTTCCACCTCGAGAACAACAACGACGCCAACTCCACCGCCCTGATCGACAACCTCGCCAACCTCGGACTCAAACAGCTCGTAACAACTCCTACTCACGCCGCTGGACACACACTCGACCCCATCTTCTCCGCAAGCCCCCACGTCTCCTTCAACCACACCACCGCACCACATTGGACCGACCACAGATGCGTCCACTTCACCTTCAGAAAACCCACCACACATCACCGCACCCAACAGCTACCACGCCGCTGCTGGGACAAGGTCACCGAGGACCAACTGACTACCGCCCTCGCCCTGAGACCACCCACCGACCCCACCGACCCAGACACTGCCACGACCAACCTCACACAGTGGATCAACGACTGCGCCAACACCCTCGCCCCTCTCAAGAACTCTACAACCAACCACACCAACAAGAAAGCTGTCTGGTTCACCGAGGACCTCCGGATCTCCAAGCACACCTGTCGGAAGCTGGAGAAGAAATGGCTCCACGACCGAACACCAGACAACCACACAGCCCTCAAGAGCGCCACCCGCAGACACCACCAACTCATCAGGACCGCCAAGAAGACCGCCTTCAAGGACCGCCTAGACAACAACGCACACAACACCAAAGAGCTCTTCAGCATCGTGAAAGAACTCTCCAACCCCAGCTCCAACACCAACGACATCCCGCCATCTCAAGACCTGTGCCACTCCCTGGCCAACTTCTTCCACCGCAAGATCACCGACATCCACGACAGCTTCAACTCCGACCCCCCCGCACCCAACACCGAGTCCACCTCCCCTGCAACTACCACTCGCACCAGTCGCCTGACCGTCTGGTCCAGCGTCAGCGACGAAGACACCATCAAAACCATAAACTCCATCCACTCCGGATCCCCATCGGACCCCTGCCCTCACCACGTCTTCAACAAAGCCAGCACAACCATCGCGCCCCACCTCCGGAAAACAATCAACTGTTCCTTCGAGACAGCAACCTTCCCACAAAGCTGGAAGCACGCCGAGATCAACGCCCTTCTGAAGAAGCCCAAGGCGGACCCCAAGGACCTCAAGAACTTCCGGCCCATCTCCCTGCTCCCATTCCCGGCAAAAGTGACTGAGAAGATTGTCAACAAACAGCTGACCCGCTACCTCGAAGTCAACAACATCCTGTACCCTTCCCAATCCAGTTTTCGCAGCAGCCACAGCACCGAGACCGCCCTCATCGCCGCCACTGACGAAATCCAGTCCCTGATGGACAAAGGAGAAACAGCCGCCCTCATCCTCCTGGACCTATCAGCAGCCTTTGACACAGTCTGCTACCGTACCCTATCAGCACGCCTCCATGACGCCGGTATCCAAGAGAAGGCCCTGGCCTGGACCACATCCTTCCTCTCCGGCAGAACCCAGAGCATCCGCCTCCCACCCTTCCGCTCCAAAACCACCGAGATCATCTGCGGCGTCCCACAGGGACCCTCCCTCAGCCCGACGCTGGTCAATATCAACATGGCACCTCTCGCCCACGTTGCACGACAACACAACCTCAACATCATCTCCTACGCCGACGACACCCAGCTGATCATAGCTAACCTCCACAGAGGAATGAAGGCCGTAGCCGACTGGATGAAGGACAGCAGACTGAAGCTGAACTCAGACAAGACGGAGGTCCTCATTCTCGGACCCACCCCATCAGCCTGGGACGACTCTTGGTGGCCCACATCGCTAGGCACAGCCCCGGAACCCACGGACCACGCACGCAACCTGGGGGTCATCCTCGACTCCACTCTCTCCATGACCAGGCAAGTCAACGCCGTATCCGCGTCCTGCTTCAACACCCTCCGTATGCTCCACAGGATCTTCAAATGGATCCCCTTCGGCACGAGAAAAACCGTCACCCAGGCCCTCATTACCAACAGACTCGACTACGGGAACGCCCTCTACTCAGGAACAACAAACAAGCTCCTGAGACGACTCCAACGCATTCCAGAACACCTCGGCCCGACTCATCCTCGACGTCCCCCGCCGCAGCCACATCACACCCCACCTGAGAGGCCTGCACTGGCTCCCCATCAACAAAAAGATCACCTTCAAACTCCTCATCCACGCACACAAGGCACTACACAACACCGGACCCACTTACCTCAACAACCGACTCAGCTTCCACAACCCCACCCGACGAAGCCTCTGCTCAGCCAACCTCGCCCTCGCCACAGTCCCCCGCATCCGGAAAACCACTGTCGGCGGCAGATCCTTCTCCTACCTTGCCGCCAAGACCTGGAACACTCTCCCCACCATCCTACGACAGACCCAGGACCTGCTGGCCTTCAGAAGACTCCTCAAGACCTGGCTCTTCGATCTGTAGCACCCCCCCCTCCCCGCTCCCCAGCGCCTTGAGACCCTCTCGGGTATGTAGCGCGCTTTACAAATGCAGTGATTGATTGATTGATTTTGTGGCTGAACTGCACAATGTAGATCTAGAAAACTTAGGCTCAATCCCAGCTTCCCTACTTCACCAAATTGTTTGATTTTAAGCAAACATTTTATTTTGATGGGCCTCCTATTTTTCATTATTACATATGACAGCACATTCAAATGCTGTTGTGTTTGATTTAATAGACCATAATGTTGCCCTAGAAGTGGGCGAACCACTAAAAGCTGAAACCTTGTGTCAAGCTGTGGCTCAGCTCAAGGTCCTCTTGGGCCCTCAGGCCCAACACTAGGCTGAACTTTTGCAGGAGGCAATGTGGCCTCACAGCTATAGCTGCCCACCATGTAACAAGGGAAAAGGAGTTCTTCTTGCTTTAAATTTCACTGTGCTGAAAAAAGCAACATTTTTAGCAGGGAGTTTCCATGAAGAGATCTTATATCCTTTGGTAAGGTTCATGCTGTGGGAACCTGCCAAAAATAAAATGTAAATTCTGCCTGTCACCTACTATTTAATCACATCCTCCAAGAATTACGAACAAAGCATTTACCTATGATGTCAGTGATACTAATTCAGTGGTCGAATTGCAGTGTGAAACTGAAAATCTGGTATGAATCCCAGCTTCCCTGCTTGACCAAATTGTGTGATCCAAGGTAAATGTTTTATTTAACCAAACCTCCTTGTTTAATTAAAATACTGGAGAGCACCTTTGAATATATTCATTCAGGGTTTGAGCCATACAAAACCTCCATGTATTAAGTGTAATAGCCCATAATGTTGCTCTATTTGTAATAAGAATCGCGTCCACATGTAAGGTACATATGACAACTGACTTACCTCTTAGTGCACTAATGGCATTGTCATCAAGTACAGGGCAGGAATGTTTTCCAGTGCATGTTTAAAAATTCTCACTTTTTATAAATACTTTAAAAATAATCTGTTGTACTAAGGTAGAAAACGTCCATGTGTTAAGGAAATACATTTTCTTGAGTTTAAAGACAGCTTCTAACATAATGTCTGTTGCATGATTTACATGCCAAATATTTTCAAGGCTCATGTATGAGCGCTTAGAGCCAGCCACCCTTGGATGGACTCTTCTGTCCCAATTAATTCCTTGACTCACCCAAATCAATGTTGCTTGAAGTATAATAAGAATGTAGGCCACATACTGGGTACACGTGACAACCGACTTGCCTCCTGCATTTCCACAAGGTCTGAATGTGTCTAAGTTCATGTTTTTAAACTTTTGATAAATGTGTCTCAGTGCAGTGATATAATATGACATTATGAAAGAAGGAGCTGTGGGCAGCAGGACAACGCATTGTCAGGTTTGCTATTTACTTTTAGAATGGTGCTTCGAGGGTAGTCTTTCTCAGCGTTAAGCACCTTAGCAAACATCAGCCTGTTTTCTCTCTCTGGGGCATATTATCAAGAAACGGCGTTAAAATTATCGCCGCATTAGTGGCAGAAAACTGCCGCTAAAGCGGCGATAATGGGCTTGATAATATGCTCTTGAGAATTCCAATAGAAGCCCATGTTCTGGTGTTAACATGGGCTACTATTGGAATTCTCAAGGGCATATTATCAAGCCCATTATCGGCGCTTTAGCGGCGTTTTTCTGCCGCTAAAGCGGTGATAATTTTAACACCGTGCTTGATAATATGCCCCTCTATTCTTTGTCCTTATACTAGACAATTAGGGTTTCACATCTCAGGAGTGCTAGGGGGTGGGTCGATGGACAGTGGGAAGGTGAACACTAGAAAAATAGCCTCAGGCTATTTGTGAATGCAATGTTAACTGAGACGCCTTTTCAATCTCTCAGAAGACCCTTGCATATGCACTTCCTCCAGGTTAATTACATGTCCCTTTCCTTCCCAGCTGGGTTCCATGATCTATTTTGTAATGCAGACTATCACACCCTAGACTTTCTAAAAATGTGCAGCTGCAAACAAAGTCTTTCCTGTATTCTGTAGCAACCTGTGCGCTTCATGAAAGTCTCTGGGCACTTCAGGGTAGCAGGGTGTGCGGGCGCACAGGCACGCATCCTGGAGGGAACATAGCCCGCCAGTACAAGAGCTTGTGGGCGAAATAACAAAGATGCATCACAGTTTACTGTAAGGTATTTTATAACCTCCACTGTAGCAGGCAGTGGAGGCATGGAGTTAGGACACCATGAAGTAGGGTCAAAGGAAGTGGACTTGCCAATCAGCACAGTCCCTGTCTTATCAGTATTGCATTTTAAATGAGTGGATTGCATCCATTGGATGATTTCAGTTAAACAATTTGTAAAATTGTGCTCAGTGGATGCTTTATCTAATGCCAAGATCAGCTGTGTATACCAGCATATGATATAGTTTCAATTCCAAAAGAAATGATCAATGAAATCAGGGGACCCATGTATATGTTAAATAATGCAGGGCTAACACATGAGCCCTATGGTACTCCTGAGGTGACATCCTTTCAGGGTATAGAAATGGTCCTAACATAAAAGTTTGTCTGCGATCTGAGAGGAAGGATTTAATCCAAGACAGGGCAAGATGAGAAATCCCACAGTTCTTAATACGTTGCAGCAGGATGTCATGGGAGATGGTATCAAAATGCAACTGATAAGTCTAATAAAATCAGCACTGCATTTTTCCCAGCATCCAGAGTCAATTTTAACTTATCTGCAACTTCCAACAGTACTGACTCTGTGGGGTGTCTTGGGCGAAAGCCAGACTGCCGTGGATGGAGGATATTAGCCTCTTCCAGAAAAGAAGTTATTTGGCCATTTGTCAATTTTTCAATGATTTTACTCAGGGCAGAAAATAGTGAGATCGGACGAAGATTTTAAAAAGTAGTGGGATCAATCAGATGTTTTTTCTGCAATAGTTTGATGACTGGTAATTTCCAGTCAGTTGGGACCTCAGCAGTGGCCAATGAAGTATGCAGGATTTCATTGATCACTGGGTAGACAATGTCAACAACTTTATGAAGGATGTAAGGAGTGCGGGGGTCATAAGGGGATCCTGATTTGCAAGACAATATAGCCTGTCATGATTGGGCTGATGTATTTTTCTGAAAGACTGTCAAGGATGCTTCTGTCGGAGGGGGTGTTGCCCACTAAATCAATCCTTAGGGGACAGTCTGTAGTTTATATTCGAAAAATGATGTGATTTGGTTACATAAGATATGGGCTTTTTGTTGCTATTTTGACTTAAATCTTTAAAATTGCATATGTTCAGTTCCACTAATATGGTTTTTGTCATTTTGGTGCCAAATTATTTTACTCTATTTGTCTGGACTGGTGTGGGACTTTTCATATGTTGTGTCTTCACTAACTGTTTGAAGTGCTGCATAAATACTTCACACATTGCCTCTAAGTTAAGCCTGACTACTCTGTCCCAAGCTACCAAAGGGTTGACTAATTTGGGGTTTGCTTGTGATTTCACCATTGGTGTAACACAGAGCTCCAGAGGGCCCCCGCAGGACAGTACCTTGACCTGAGAGCTCCTGACTGACTCCGGAGGGAGTCCCCTCCATGTACTTTGCAGGGCACCCCCTCAAGTTTCGTTACACCACTGTATTTTACCCTGACATGGATTGGGGTTACTCCTTGAGCAGTGTTTCCCCTCCCCACCTCCTCAACCAGTAACCCAATTTCTTACAGCTCTAATTATGAGCAGCCTGTACACAATGTGATATTTATCAAACCTCATAAAATTCGACTTCACAGAGTCAAAATTTATCGGGTGCCTGAAATATCGCCTGAGCACAAGTTTTTGGGAAATAGGATTCGGATTTTGATGCTAACTGCATTTTTCCACTGATAAATTTCGGCAGGTTTGACCTGTCACAATTTACCAGGGAAAACTAAGAGGGTGTCCTAATTATTACACTAGATCGTAATTCTGATCCCTGTTCAGGTTTGCTTTGCGATCAGAATTTAACCCTATACTCTCAATGAGGGCCTAGTTATATGTAAGCCTGGGCAAAGCACTATGCTACGCTCGCGTAGTGCGAACTTCGCAAACTACGCGAGCACAGTGCGAACACGCATAGCGTAGTGTTGCGTAGTGCTGCGGTCATTTTTTGCTTGCTCGCGGTCCTCAACGTCAAGTTGGCGACCGCGAGCAAGCAAAATGACATCCCGGCGAGACTTTTTCCTTGTTCGCGATCGGCAACATCAAGTTGGCGATCGCGAGCATGGAAAATAAACCTCCCGGCGAGATTCCCAACGCGAGGAGGTCAGGTTTCTCATTGCGAGTGGTCGCGTATGCTCGCAACCGCTCGCGATGAGAAACTACCAGTTTGCGTTGAGAAAGCTGCCCCTCGAGTAAAAATCTACTCGAGCAGCAGAAAACTACAGCTCGCACTCTGCAATATGCCATTTTCAATGATTGCACAGTGCCGGTTGCTTGTCCGCACTGTGCAATCATTGAAAACGACATCTGGCACAGTGCGAACAAGGTACTACGCAGTTCGCGAAGTGCTACGTGTAGCTCGCGTAGTGCGAAGTTCACTTTGCGTAGCTTCGCGAAGTGCTACTTCGCGAACTACGCCCAGGGTTAGTTATATGTCAGCGCCAAGAAACCAACCTGGTGTACGTGCGCTATACAAATAAAGATTAACATAACATAACATAACATGTCCCAATGTTCCATATTTGAAACAGATACCGATCAACTGCAATACTTGTAAAATACACTCTTTCAGCAGCAATTACCTGTTTTGCACTAGAACCTTTTTTTTGCAATACCACCAACTCCTACTCTGTATTCACCCTTCTCTCAGGATCGCTCTTTACCTCATCAAAAGTCCGCAGCACCAGCTGGGCTATATCTGTGCTGGTTGGGTCCTTCGGCAGTCAAGCGGCTGAAGTGACTTTCTTCTGAAGCTGGGAAGGGTGGGGCATGCTTCTCTGCACAGTTATATTTACTACTGGCCCTGGTCTGTGGTGCCAGGAGTACAGGTTTGCACTCTGTATAGAATTCTGATATCCTAAAACTCTTTGTACAGTACAGTCTTTGCTTTGCAACGTCCCACAACTCCTGTGTGCTGCATGCTGGAGTCCTTCGTTCAAGTTCCAGTCCTAGGGAAGAAAATACATTGATAGTGCAAAGTGCATTCTCGTCATTTTGTTTTCTTCCCTGGATGGCATATTTTCACACTAATAAACCGCTTTAGGTCACTCTAGTAACAAACCCTGACGGTTCCCTTTGTCACCTCCACTAGCAATTTATAGCGGTAGATGGAGAGGGCCCAGGAAAGCTATGACTAGACTGAGCGGTGCAGTTAACACCTAGAGACAGATTTACAAGCCACGTGCGCCACTTTTGCGTCACTTTTAACATGGGAAAAGTGACGCAAAAGTGGCGCAAGGGGCTTGTAAATCTGCCCCCTAGTTGTGGACGGAAGCAGTGGTGTAAAGAACGTCCAAGAACCCCCGTCCGCAAAGTACATGTTGGGGCCACCCTCTGGAGTCAGTCAGGAGCTCTCGGGCCAGGGTACTGTGCTGAAGTGGCCCCCTGGAGCGCAGGGGCTGCGGGGGCCTAAGTGACACCACTGAATACTAGTGCAGCACAAACCAGCTTCAAACCAATCCAGGAGGCTACAAGTAATTGTTGAAGTCGAGCACTGGCAAACACCAACACAATGTAGGCACTGGAAATGAAACGCCAGTCATCAGTAGCTGTGCTACAGTATCACTGACTCCCCTTCCATGCTGGTTCCTGTAGAATGCAGTTGTGCATAAAAGCACCTACATCACCTCTCCCGTACGTGTAGATGAGTGAAATTTCTGGGTGGAAAGTAAACCAAGAGAAATCCACCTCTCCACTCTCCATTGGCAAATCAGAATCCTCACAGACCAGTGAGATTTTCCTGCTTCACCTTATTGATGCAAAGTTTTTCCCGAACCTTCTAATTCCTTTTCAGAGGAATGTACACATGCCCTTTTCCGCAGTCCTTGGTGCCACTGGTTCTTTGAAGTGCTTGGGCTGCATTTCCAGGTAATGCATTTGAGTGGTGTTTCTTCGCACTTCCACTTTGATGCAGGGAGCTGAATCCATTAGTTACCAGTATTCTTCATTACTCTGAATCAGAAGCTCCTCGCCCCAGTCTAAACCCTGGAGGCATTGCCGCCCAGCCTGCACACTCACAAGACAGCCTTTTTTCAAATGTATATGATTCCCCATTAAACCCCTCGCTACCTTCAGCACATCATGTCTTTATGAGCCATTGTATCATGGGGGAGAGGGTTGGGAATCTGGCTGGGACGAGGAGCTTCTGATTCTGAGTACTGAATATTTCCAGTAAGTATTGATTCATTACCTCCTCATCATTGCTCCTAGACTCAATCTTAACCACTGAGATTATACATACGCTACAACAATGTTGTTGGACGTTTTTAAAAAGTTTGCATCAGATCATGAACAAAAACACAGTGAATACAGAAAGATGCACCACAATTATTTCACAGCAGCCTTAAAGACTCCTATCGCAAAATTTAAGGGATCAGCATCATTTACATTCAAATTATAATATGTCGTAAACATATTGGAGGGGACCAAAGTTCAGCCCTCCAAAATTCCTTCAGAGACACCCCGCAGATTCTGCCCAAGATGTGGACAGTGCACTTGTAGACCTTCCTGGAGACACTCGGGAACCCCACAGTCATCTGAAATGTATGCCTGAGAGATGGCCTGCTTCACACATACTCTCAAAGATGCAGTGGATACATTTTAACCATATTTTCTGTCGCTTGTGCAAAACAAAAATGCATTAGACAAGTGAAAATCCTTTGTCCTGGGTAAATAGACCATCATCGCCCTTCTAACGTCCAAGGACTCAGGTAAGCCCCTTTCTACAGTATCTGGTATTATCGGCAACACAATATCTTGTGAGCAATAACACTGCTTCTGTACCTTTGGACTGAATCTAGGGTCAGGTCTTACAAGTGCTCAATCCTCCATGAATGTTAAGTATGGAACATTAAGCGCTAGCACTCATAGCTCTGCCAATATGTTTGTGCAAGTGATATCCAACTGAAATGATGCCTTTGCAGATACCCAGGTCATATTTCCAGACTCCAATGGCTCAATTGACTTTCCTGCAAACCCTTAAGCACTATGGACAAGTCCCATGTAGCTGAGGGAGAAAGAACCCCTGAACTTTTTAACCACAAACTCTGAAATAGTTTAAACACCAGAGGAAGAAGTTTATCTAAGGTAAGAGCTGGCTCCCCACAGCCCCTGAGCCCCTAGACAAACCCATAATGCAAAAAAGCCACACAAAAAAATGATCACAAGAGCTATGATCAACACCCTTGCCTTTGCATGATTTGCCAAACTGTTTCCAATGTCCAGCATAAAACGCCACAGTTGATGTTTTTTCGCAAGCTTGAATATCAAGAATGACTGATTTCGAGCAGCCTAAACTTTTCAAACTTTGCTGTTCAATCACCAAGCCGTGAAGTTCACCGTTTTCAACTGTGACAACACCAGCACTGGTGTCTGCAGGGGAGGAAGTTGAAGAGAAAGATGAAAAAACTTCTCTGTGCCAACTGATTTTGCAAAGGAAAGCAAAACCTCGTGGTCCAAAAAGGACCTACCAGAATTATTTGTGTGTAATCGCTCTGCACCCTCTCCAACGCCCATGGTAGGAGAGGAATTGGAGGGAAGGGAAACAGAAGGCCAACTTCTCACTGGAACAACATCTCCTTCCCTGGTCACACCTCCAAATGCCAGGTTTCCAAACAAATGTGCAGCAGAAGAACATTGTTATGCGAGGCAAATAGGTATATCCACTGCCTCCTGAACTTCCTCACTATTCCTTGAAAAGCCTTTCTGCTCAGGTGAAAGTAAACTGACGTTGCTAGATTGTGATTCAGCCTGTCTGCTGCCATATTCTCCACTCCTGGATATACACACTGCCTTTAGATCCAGAAGATGCTGCTCGACCCATGAGAAAATGTGTATGGACAACCTTGCCAACTCTTTGTTTCTTGTGCCACTTTGTCTGTTTAAATAGGCCTTTGCCACTCGGTTGTGTGTCCTGACCAGAACTGCACCGTCGCTTATCTGGGGAGCCAACACTTGGAGGGAACACCACACTGCCTTGAGCTCTTTTTAATTGGAGGAGGCTTTCTTTGCTTGACCATTCTGCTTTTGCTTCCACCAACCCATCTACAGTAGCCCTTGAGCACCAAGCACTTGCATCTGAAGTACCTACGCTTGGCATTGAAAGCTGGAAGAGTACCTCCGTTCTTAGATTTCCTGGATCTAGCCGCCATATTATGTGATCCCCTCTCTCCTGTGTCACTGGGGTCAATGCTTGGAACTCTTGCGTTACCAGGGACTAATTGTCTAGCAGCGGGTATTCCAGTGGCTTCAAGTAATGCTGGCACCAGGGCACCATCGCTGTCATGGGAGACATCAAGCCCTGAACAACTAGCCACAGTGTATCTGTTGCCTTGTGAATTGGGGAAAACTGGTTCAACTTTTCTTGAAGAAAGAGAATTCTGTTCTTTGGGAGTACCACGTTTCCCTTTATTAGCGCCCCAAAAATGTTGCTCTGGGAGAAGGATGGATTTGTGACAGTACACAATAAGCCACATGTCCTCAAGACAGGAGCACACATCTTCACATTGGAATCCACCTTCATAAAAGAGGAGCCAGAAATCAAATAATCATCTAAATAAGGGAACAATTGCACCCAGCCATGGCTCGCCCATAGAGGCTGCCAGGGCGTCGACCCATTTAGCCAACCTCCATCTACAACCAGCTGCTGACATGGAAACGATTGTTTGTTTCCAAACTAGAGTGCAGCATCATGCCAGAAAATGGGGCTCCACTGTTCCTTTGAACTGCGCATATATCAGGTGGTGGCTTCTTCAGTCCACCTAATACATTCTCAATGGATAGCTGGCATGAAGCACAAGCCTCGGGCAGTCCAGCATGTCTGCTCATAACGCTTCAGTGGGGCTTGTCACTCTTCATCCCTATATCCTACCAGAAGCCTGGATAAAGAATACTGGCCCTCCTCCAGCCGCATCCTGCACCAGTCCAGGACAGACAAAAATGATCAGCCACGACGGCTTCTGCTTGTTCATTGTGCGGTTTGTGAGAGACAAAATCTCGGAAAAAGGATCATGCAAAGGTCAAATGTCCCAAGGCAAACTGTCATTAATACTGTGTATGTGTGTGTGTATGGCCTAAATGCAGGGCATGATTCGGGGGTACACGCAGGTGAACGGCATCCCTCCACTATTTTTAGGTCTCGCCTGAGCCAGCGCATGCGCTGCTCTGGCGAGACTTTTAGTAAGTGGGCTTCAGAAAATGCTACCACACGCTTTTGCTTGTGGCCTAGAGCTTGCGGTTACGCACGTGGGCACGTGCTTACAAGCAGAGGCGCCATCTGGCTTTCCTCTCTCATCAGCAGCACATGTCCTGTTGATGTTATCTGAGGGGGCGTGCCTGGTGTCTTCAACCCTGTCACTTTCACGGCCGTGCGGACGCGTCATGGCTAATTAAACTTTCAGCGCGCCACTCGTGGGACGCTGCATTCCTCTTCACGTCTCTTCATGTCTCTCTGGCCGGGTCTGTCTGGCTGTTGCCAGCCCCTTTCCTCCTCCCTCCACCCAGACAAAACTAAGTGGGTTACACTGCGCCGAGGTGATGCAAGAGAGAGAAAGAAGCCGTTCACCCCCTCACTCTTTTTCATGCACTTCAACACCATCTGATCGTAGGAAGCCAGGGTGGACTCTCTCCATTTCCCCTCCCGGCTGAAGGGAAACATTGTAAAGCAGCCTTCGGTGGGAGGGTCTTTCACACTGCTACGTAGGAGGATACAAATAACCATCATATTTAAGGCCGAATGAGAAATCCCAGAACAGACACAGTGCCTGGTCAGCGACCGCGGCACCAGGTCCTTAGCGCAGGCACTCACTCACACAAGCACTAACTGCACAATATGTAAACTCACACGTCCTCATTCAGAGGATGTGTCGTAAAGGCCCGAGCTGCTTGACTTTAGAAGAGGGAAGCTAGGTTCCAGACTCGGTGTCAGCTCAACATTCTGTGATTCTGGGCATACCACTTAATATCTCCGCGCTTAAAAAAACCAAAAATGAGTGTGTCCTTGATTAATGTAAGTGACTGGCGCTAATATAAAGTGCCCCAATACCTTATGGTCAAGTTTGTACTTGTAACATTAGCGAAAAGAAGCGTACAAGGCGCTATAAACCGGTGTGAAGCACAAAATGATAAGTAACCAGGCACACGGTTTTTTAAAACTTAAAGAAAGGAAGTCATTAGCGTGTCCTGTGTGCTTAATTTTAGGAAGGATCTAAACTTTTAAAGACATCTTGCAGCAAACCAGTAAAAATACAATGTGTAAAAATACGGATAATTCTTTTCAAAAGAATTTTTTTTAAATTTCATTTACATACAGAACCGTCTCACCTTAGCACATAAGATGATGTCAGTGCATTAAGTATTTTTATAGAGTGATAGTTTTCAAACATGCATTTAGAAACATTCTTGCCCCCCGACCGACAACAATGCCAATAGTGAGACGTCAGTTGTTATGTGCATCCTTTGCAAACATTCCAGCAGACCAGATTCAGGTAGGAGAATCACAATATTTTAAGCCCAAAATGGCTTTACTTTGGGGGTCTCCTGCTAAAATCTCCTACGCTTCAATGTATGTCAATGGGGAAAATCACTCCCCCCGGATTTGTTTTTCAAAATCGCCCTCTTACTACATTCATCATGTTGCCATATATGCCTTTGGGTGGCCTGGGTTGCTCCTGTACATAAGCCACATTATGGTTTATGAAATCAAACACAGGAGAAGGTTTTGTACAGCACACATCCTGAAGTCATCTATTTTGAGGTTTATATTTGATAATGAAGAACAAGCATTGGCATAGCCAATAGGTCTCGCCTTTGGTCTCGTGTCGACTTCCTGAGAAGGTCTTGTGTTCACTTCCTGAGAAGTACTCACGTCAAATGGGTTAAGGTGCTTAAGGCTAGGAGCGAGTTCTAAGATGCTCCTTTCTCTCCGAAAGCTAGCAGAAGTCTGGGGTCTCTGTCCCTGCGCATCATACAATATAGAATTCGATTCTTGGTTTCATCATGGTAAAATTTTCCATTTCAACTTTTTCTATGTGGGGAGGTTCACGCTGCTTCATTAAGACTTCTTTGTTCGGCGTGGTGACCTTGATTCCCAGACCAGCCAGACACGATAGATATCCTCTCTTCTCGCTTCCAACTGTCTTCAAAGCATTCCCTGTATCTTCGCCAATCTGAAAATAACGAGTTGGCATTCCAATACCTACAGTAGGATGAGAACATTGCTATTTCTTGAAAACAACATGCATTTCATTATTTATTTCTTGAGAAGCCAAGGAAGTGCAAAAACAAGTACAGTCTTGGGCCTAGGAAACACGGAAACTTAAACAACGATCGATTATAGTATATGATTATAAACTGTACTACTCTCTGTATATGCAGGCATGACAATACATACATGATCATAATATTATAATTGCACTACAATGAATGAGTAAACAAATCTACTGAATACATGTTCATGATCATAAAACACTGCAAACGATATACTTGTGCGTAGGTGCATGGCAACTATGACTATAATGCACCCATACAAATAGAGTGCTGAAAGAGCTCTATCACTGGAAACTGGAGGAACATGGAGGAACTGGGAACACAACTAAATATCAGTGCACTGTACCACTCACAGAATTCTTGGATCATCATTTTGACCTGCACCTTACTCTGCCTTGGCCTCCCATGCCTATAACCTCCTCCTAGTTTGTAGGTCTTCAGTTGCTTGCCTCTAGAAAGGTAGGAACTGCTAAAGCGGGCACCGTCATATCTGCTCCCACAGAGTCTGCACCAGGGCCAAAGCCAGCGGTTCCTAACACGTCAGACTGCAGACATGGCACAACATTTTACACAGTGACACAAGAAGCACTTGGTGTCTGTAGGTGCCGGAAATGCTGTACCATACACCAAGTGAGGGTCTAGGAATGGAGTTGGATCCTGCAGACCCATGAGTGTACTTGCTATAAGCAGCTAAGGGGCACAAAGTAGTTGCTCTGTGGAGCTGGTACTGGTGGTGGTGCTCGTTGAGGCAGTACTGATGGTTCTGGTAGAAGTGCTCCAGCGCGGAGTGCAAAATCCCTCCCTACCGTCACAGACAAAAGATCTCACATACACACACTATCCATACATTCGCTGGTGGGGCCCATAACACCAACATTTCACTCACCATCAGTCCGTGTGGGAGGCGATTATTCTTCCAAGCGCTGGAAATGAGAAGGCAAATATCACTACTATCCTAATGAGCAACAAATCTACACCACCTTCTGATACTCATTAGGCCCTGGACTTCACCTTTAGTACTCCTCTCATAAATCGGGGCGGATCAGTTAGTTGCAGGTTTTAGTGAATTTCTAATTCTCTAATTAATCTTTCCATTAACACATTTCAATGAATAAAACAACCCAACTCATTTCTGTCATTATTCAATTCAAATTTTATATTAATACTGCAAATTAAATCATTCATTTGATCAAGTTGCCATTCATATTTACCTATTCTGGCTAAATGTCGTCCTCTATGTAAAATCTGGCAGTCTCGCAAATCCATGCCCATCAATTTAGCAGGTTCAGTTCATCAGGAGTTTGGGCATTAATTCAGTCCGTCAAAGATTCAGGCTAACAGCTGTCCTGCAGTGTCACCGTCCTCTCCGTCACCATAACGTCAGAAAATCGAGAAAGGCCAGAAACGAACCCGCTACCACCTCTCTATTCTACCATAATTTATAATAAAAATCATTGACAATTTGTATCGAAAAAGGGTCTTCAAATGTTCTGATTGGTCCATTGAAACCGTCTGACAGGATTCTCATCAAAATAAAGTCTCTGATGTCATTGTACTTGAATTATCCGGTTTTTAGTAGCACATTATTGTTCATTCAGAAAAGCTGGCTTGCATCCCAGAGCAACCTTGAAGGGTACATGTTCATCTGGGGTCAGGACGAGGCCACTGTGTATCTGTTGTCAGCGCAGGCGCACTTCACCTAAGCCTTGTTCAGCGTTGGCAGTCGGGTTAGGCACCAAAGGCAGCCATCTTTCGATAGGCCAAATGGTCAACTTAAGCAAAGAAACACAAAAACATAATTAATACATAGAAATGACTAATTAAATGTTATTCCCTCGCTAATACCCATATGTGTGTGTATTTATCTAGCAAAAGCAACACTCAGTGCGGTTTATACTTACAAAATAAAGCACAAATCACAATTACATCACAAAAGCGACATATATCATGCAACATTCTAATTATCTATCATTAGTATGCGTACGAAATTTAGTTCACGTATTAATTAAGCCATGCATATGCAAATCCCACGTGTAATTTGTATATTAGTAAAGTTGGTAATATATTTTCCACATCACTCCAATCCATTAGTTCCATTATAATTAATTAATTAATCTAATTAATAAAACAACATGCAAAATGGGGTGGGTATACAAAATTTTGCATAACCCGCTCCAGCAGGAGCAGGGCTGGTAGGTCTGGTTGAGAGGGGTCTGCTTGTTCTGACTGAGGTGGCAGCAGTGTTGCAGGCTGAGGCAGCAGTATTGATACTGGCCATTGTGATGGTGTTCGTCACTCCTAAAAGATTGGTGAGATTGCGGTGGTGATGCAGAATGAGCACTGATGTACTGTGGGTACCATCACTTCACCTGGAAATCATATTCAGTTAAACACCAAATCTGCATGTTATTCCCTATACTCATAATCAGGGCCATTGTCTTCTACCTAAATATTTATTTTTTAGCTCCACAAGATTTCTGTTTTTACATACAGGTGGTTTCTTTGATTAAATATATATTACTGTCATGCAAGAGAAATTCAGCTTCAAAAACCTCTCTCCTATGGCAAAATTCCCCTAGTTTTACCCAAATTAAAGCATTTGCTTTGACAAGAAAAAATACATTGCTTATCCTTTCTAGCAGAGGATAGCTCTCAACCCATGCATCAAGAGCCCTCTGTCGACCAGTCACTGTTGCAAAGAAGGTCCAAATGAATTAAAATGTCAGTCCAACCTGAACTTTCTACTGAAATATATTGGACCAGATGAATAATGAAGAGTTGAAGCTCCCAGCATGCCAATTGCATTGGCTGCTATATGTCACCAAAAATAAGGGTTGACGTCTTCAATCACTTGAGTGCTGAGAGTGCACCGCCAAACTTCCACTTTTCATGCCGAACCATTTAGGTCAGGCCTGGCTAGTACTGGCCAGAGTCTGAGGAGCAGCTCTTACTCTGGAAGCAGATATGGTTGGAGGTCAGCTCTCAGGATACCCCAAAGGCTTTTTTGACTAGAGAGTACTCCAGTCAGAGAATCAGAGAATCTAGTGCCTTTTATTCTAAGAAGCTGGCAAAATGTATCTTTATTTTTGTATTTAGTGACCAGAAGTGATAATTTCTACAAAAAATGCTTTACATGGTGAGAGAACTAGCTTACATAAGGACAAACGCAGTTGTTCTAGTTACAGCTCAAAGGATAGTCTTCATAAATTGCATTCTCCATACCAAAGAAATTCTTAGGTTAAGGAAGAACAAAACAATATATTTTGTTGCTTTGGGAATTCCTGGTGCCTCTTCCTCTTAAATAACCCACATCATCCTTACACAGTGTGGAACTAGAGTAAGAACCATCTGTGTTTCTCTTCCAGCAGCTGTTTGGCTTAAACCAATTTTGGGCCATTATCCCGGTACAAACTCTTAGACACGTGCAACGTCCATTTTCACATGTGTACAGTGTACACTGGAGTTCAAACACAAGGCAGGCGACATGTGGTTCCCTTGTTCTTCTGCAGCATGGCCTGGTTGCAAATGTTGCACTTCACTGCCATGTGGGTGCTGGTGGTCCAACGGATCACCTCTGGATGCTCACAACTTGCACGAGTCTCAGCACCGGTATCAGGGGAGCACAGGGACACTTGCGTCACTTCCCAAGAGATAAACTGCAAATCAAAAGTGTGTTTTATTTTCTCAACCTATGTTTGTGTAAGATACAATGAAGCTTTAAGTGTTCTGTTGGAATATCATGTGGGCAAGGAATGAACTGAATTTTTCTGTGGCACTCAATCATTTTTTTTATTTTTATCCAAATGAACTCATATTTCAAACTTAGACTAACAAAAAATTGAGTTAACACCTGAATGGATTCAAGTTTATGCCTTGATGGTTACATGCAGCAGTTTACAGCTGGACCATAACTCAAACTCTTTAACCTTAATTTTAACTTGTGAACTGTGAGTAACGTAAGATCTCCACAACAAACCCATTAACCTATCAGATATGCTAAATACAAAATAAATCTGTGACTTACATGTTATATGCAAAGCTTTGCAGCATGCACATTAACTTTCTAAGTGGTTTTAAGATGACTCAAATCATATATAGCATTATAGATGGTAACAGGGAATACTGGGGATGTTTTTCACCAAGTGATGTTAAGTGACATGAAATAGAGAACAAGAGTGAAGTTCAAGCTGTCTGTGATGTCACTAAGTGGTTTAAAAAACATCCCTTTATTTACTTGTTACTCACGTATAATTTTAAGTTCTGCACGGCCCCAAAATTCTCTTCCCCTGCTTTCAGCTGTAATGCAGGGGCAGAGGAGTAATGGAGAGTCATACATAGCATGGTTTCTCCTCCTTGTCCCAAATGGAAAGCAAACAATAACTGGCATCCAGTCACCAAAACCACCCTTCCTCTGTGCCATCCCGCCCCTCCCAAAGAGGTGCCCACTGCCCTCCATCAGAGTGCAGTGTCAGTGCTCCACTGACAGACTGTCTGAGATCCCTCCCTGTCACAGCAGCTTGTCTTTCTCTTATAGCAAAAGTGAAAAACAACTTTTGTTAGCCACTTTGCTAGGTCGTAGCTGCTTCCAGTGTTTCTGCATCATATCAATGAGTAACAGAAAAAAACGATATTTAGAATATCGTGTTCACTCTAATGTTTCTCAGTGAGGGCCCTTCTTAATGCACAGATTTTCCAGCTGGGTTATTAAGTTAAGTACCTGAACTATCTTACCCATTCTGAGACTTGCTGGATACTCAGGGGTATATTCACAAGAACGTGTGATAAACATCACCAAAAAATGCTAACGCAACTTTACACATCGCAGCCGATCGCGGGAAAATAACCCTGTGTCAACGTAGAATTCACAACAATGCGGCCCCATGCGATAGTCTGCCAAAACCGCAAGCAATGTCCACGATATAACCACCTCAATGGCAATAAAAACACAAACCTCAACGCGAAAAAACCTGCGATGGGCCAAAGCGCGATGAGGAAAAATCACTATAAAAGTAGAAAAACACACAAACACAAACTGACCAACACACAAGCACCATGGAGGCAGCCGGAGCAGGTGCAGTGGACGAGCGCAACACAACAAGCACCCCGGACGACCAGCCCGGGACCTCGGGGACAGGGAAGGGCAAGGACAAGAAGAAGAGGAAGACGAAGTTCAGTCCGCAGGCGAACAGGATCATAGTCACGGAGGTGATGGAACACCATCAACAACAGTTCGTCACCTCCAACGTGTCATTGGGCACCAGAAATGCATTATGGCAGGATATCGCGGACAAGGTGAATGCCGTCGGAGAGCACAAGAGGTCAATGGACGAGGTCAAGAGGCGATGGAATGACATCAAGCAAAACACCAAGGAGAAACTCACAGCCAACAAGAAGGCAGCAATGCAGACTGGAGGTGGGAGCCCAGCGCCACAGCTGGAGCTGGATGACATGGAGGAGCTGGTGTGAACAGTCATCAGTGTGGATACTGTGGCCGGAGTCAGGGGACCGGGCACTGCTCAACAGGACACAAACGCAACAGGGTGAGTGACCACGATGGCACACATGCACAATCAATCATAGCACAGTGCACACCCACAATGTCTCCAGGTCATGCCCATGATTTACGCACTTTCCCAATGTACAATGCCATGCTGTCAGAATGTCAACAGGTACCATGAGGCTACATACATGTGGACACATTGTAATACCCCATCTCCCCTTCACATTGCAGGGCCACCGTCAACACCCCCTGCAGAGCAGTCCCAGCTACTCTTCACTGATGATGAGGAGGATACCCCCAGCATCGATGCCCAAGCCCTCCTAGACATCATTGACATCATCCGCAACTCACCTCCAGGATCAGGGTAGCCCAGCTGCATCAAGGAGACCCCACCCACCACCCAATCCACCTAGCAGGAGGCACCCACAGCCCTGGCAGTCACCCAAGACCCCTAGGAACAACACACGGCCTTCCAATGCCGTGTGCTGGAGGGCCAGAGGGAGACGGCTGAGCAGGTGCGGGTGGGGTTCGACCTCATGGCTACCAAACTGGACGCCATCCTTGGGTGTCTAGACCTGCTCCATGGTCTCCAACGAGCCCTGACTGACATCGCTGGAGTCATGACGTGGAGAGAAGAACACCTGTCCGCTCAGAGTGGCTCCAGCGATTCCAGCCATGAGCTGGCACACATGTGGAGGCTCATGGAGAATGTGGTGCAGATGGAGGCGGAAGGGTTGGCAGCCACTGCTGCACATCAGTGAAATGTAGCTGGTATCTACCATGCCCTGCAGATCTTCATCATGGCATTGCTGCCACAAGGCATGTCGCTGTTGAATGCTGCTACCCCCACACCATCCACATCTCCGCCCCCTGGTGTGTCAGTGCCTCACAGCGTGGCTAGCGTATCCACTCCGGCACCTGACATGTCACTGCCACACAGTGTGATCGACAATCCTCCACCGGACCCTGATGTGTCAGTGGCACATAGTTCCGCAGCCGGTACTGCAACAACCACAGGTGGGGCAGAGCACACATCCGAGAACGAAGACGTGGATGGGAATGTGGTCCGAAGGATTAGGCACTAGCATTCATTTTCGTCACCTGGCCTGTTTCTGCTTGGTGCCGCACATGGCCCCCTAACCTTCCACTGACCCCCGATACACTCCGCTGCACTCACCTTGGACCGCGCCATGGACTGCCATTACTTGTTTGAAGACCAATGACACGGCGACCAGACTGCGGACTGTACCCTTCCTCTCCCGCAGTACTTGACATCCCCGGATGGACTCTGGATGGCCCTCCATAGGCCCATGTTGTGTAGTGTGCTTGGCATTGCCCTGTACCGCTCCAGCTGCAACACCACACTGGTGGTGCAATAAACATCCATTAACGCATGTCTTTCCTCATTCATGTATGAATGTGTGGATGAATGTAGGGACAGTGATTTTCCTAGCGTCAATGATGCTCATCTAGTGGGATGCTAGTCACAGTGTGCCACATTGTCTATTGTGTTTCGAGTGCCGTGGACACTACAACGGGGACACACGCATCAGTCACTTCCATTTACGGACATAGACTGAACCACGCCCAGAGCCCCCGAGTCATTGTTGCAAGCACTGGCTGGTTTGGAGTATGCCAGGCCAGACCAATCCGCTTACGCTCCGAGGGGGGCCCTCATTGCTACTTGTCACAGGTGTATTCGCTGGTGGTGTACAGGTCACTGGTCTAGTTGTCAGCATGTCACGGCCACTCTCTGAGGGCAGGGTTGCACACACACCACACCCATCCGGCACAGGCATCACAGGCCATGTGACCACACCAACATACCCCTCTTCCGGTGGTGCCTGTATGACGGACGCTCCACAGTTGTCAATCATGAAGGGCCCATGAGTTGTTGCGCCAAGGCTTAATGGGACCCAGAGCCTTGCAGCCGTCACGGGCCTACCACCGCATGGTGCTGACTGGGGTTGCACAGGGTTGCACAGGGTTAGTGGCACCCGAGGCCTTGCGGCCGGCCCAGCACACCGCCACAGGACGGTGACTTTGAGTGCACTGAGGTAGGGGCACCTTAAGTGCTGAGCGGGTGTGCAGCCTGCGATGATGCCCCGTCCCAGCGGTCCGGACAGCTCAGGTTTTGTGTACCCTGCTGGACTGCAGTGTAGGCCAGAGCCAGCGTGCCTAGGTGCGCAGGGGCGGGCATGTTCTGATGGACAGCGGGAGAGGCTGGGGTGCCTCTGGCTGGGTGTGCAGAGGCGGGCAGGAGATGATGTCTTGTGCAATTGTATGTACTGTACCGTTCATGTATCTGGACTCTGTCTCAGATGTGTGACCTGGTGAACTGCACTTCATACTGGCACGTGGTTGGAGACACACCGGTGGCAGCAGGTGAGCAGTGTGGCCTGGGTGTGCAGGGGCGGCACTCTCTCTCCCTGTCCCGCTCTTCTTATCTCTCTCCCTGTTCCTCTCTTCTTCTCACTCTCTCTCCCCATCTCTTCTTCTCCTCTCTCTCTCTCTCCCCCTCTCTTCTTCTCCTCTCTCTCTCCCCCTCTCTTCTTCTTTCTCTCTCCCCCTCTGTGCCCGTCTAGCTCTCTCTCCCTCTCTTCCTCTCTCTCTCCTTCGCTCTCTCTCTGTCCCTTGATGTGCGCAGGACACACCTTCTCATCATGATTTTTTTCTTGCAGGCTGTAGCCTACAGATTGTCGCGAGATGAGCCGCCATGTGTCTTCATTTCTGTTCAGTTTTTTATGTTAACAAATTTTCATCTGTTGCTTCGAAACTGAATGTGTGATGCTCATTTTTGTGACGACACATGCATGTTACGAGAAGTGATTGTGCGACATCAGGCGGATTTTTTGGTACATGTTTAGGTGTAGTTGATGTGGCATGTCTTTGTTCGGAGGGGGGGGTGCCGGGGAGGCGGGGGCTTGGGGGTGGTGGCGGTGGATATTGTGGCCCTCTTGGGGCTATGGACTTCATGATTATTAGCTCCATGGCATCTATTGTTCTTCAGGTGTGGCTCTGGACTGTGCTCCATTTCATGGTGCTTGTTGTCATCCGACTTTACACCAGGTCAGGGCAAGTGTTAGTTTCCTGGTGCTAATGCGCCTTATCACCTGTTTTGTGTTCTTATCGCCGATGTGGCTGTTCGCTGTGAATGTTGAGGAGTGGTGTTTTCGCGGCTTTTGGCACGGGAACGCCTACTCTGCATCTCATTAGCGATAGTTGCCGTGGTCATCTGTGGCGATGTTTTTTGTGGCTGCTATCGCAGGTAATCTGGTGCTATGGCTGTTTGCACCAGCTTGTGAATGAGCGATAGGTTTATCGCAACTTTGGCTGCGCTAAAGAACCATTGACTCGGCGATAGCTCCTTGTGAATATGCCCCTCATTGTAGTATCTTATGAGTTAGAAATTAATGATGGAACCCTTCTGGCTTCTGATAGACTCAGTAGAACTGTGATGTAAGTGTTTGAGGAGAATGCACTAAAGGCTGGTTTAGAATGTTAAGTTTGCAGTTACACGCAGACGAATAAACCTGTAAAACTATGCGCAGTGTGTGGCGTAGTCATTACTGGACACCCAGGCTAAGAGGATGCTACACTCAGCTCTCAAAAGCAGGTGCTTAAATGCATTGTTTGTAACCAATTAAGAGGGGGGCAGCTTCACTGTGTGTTTTTTTTTATTGTCAATTTATTTGGAGCAGAGTTGATTTTACAAATAATCTTTATTTCCTTGGAGTCAAGTGGTTGAATTTCAATGACTATCCTAGCTCCTGTTCCTGCCCACATTGCAGTCATTTTATGCTTCCGCCCCGGGTTGTTGTTCCTTGGGTAAATGCTTTACATTTTCGGCACTGTTCTCATCTTTTACTTTACAACGTGTTCTTCTTTTACACCTCACTCTCACTCCTTTCCTGTTTCATTTTCTGTGTTTCTGTAAAGTGTAGAGTTGTGTTTTTATTTTGTATTTTGTATGAGAGTGATAGTGTTCAGCAAAGATTTACAATGCGAGTGTGCAGGACGCAATGCAAGTTTTTTTTTAAGGATCCTGATATAATGTTTCCTTAACGGAGTAGGACAGTGACATCACTACTAGAACTAGCAAAAGATGAACATATACTTTTTGGCTGCAAGGATTTCCAGCAAACCTCAGAATAATATTTCACCTAAAGGCAAACTTTTCAGAAAGAAGTTCAACAATCACAGACGAGATTAGCCCAGTATTTATATCATCAATGGCATGCAATTGAACTGTGCTGAAAATAAGGACGTTTGAAGCAAGGCCCGCATAGTTAGGACAACCTCAAATATACTGTAACATCGAAGTTGTTTTTTCATGTAGTAAAAAACACAGTTTGCAATTTCCAAAGCACAAACCAGGACATATCGAAGCAAACGATAAGCGTAGCAGCAAAGGAAAGAAGAAAAAAATCAGGCAAGCCTGACCCATTAATGTCTCATTAACTCCCCCTGCTGGGCTGCTGTCAGCATGACTGATGTAAGGAAAACAAGGATCTGTCATTAGCTGTTGCCTAAAGTAGGTCGAATGAATAAAACAACACAAAGGCAACATGTTAGGTTACAATATACAGCAAGCAGGTTGCAGCACTGTTGCTGTATGAGCAGAGATGCACGGATCACGTGTACGTAGCGTTTGGGGTTCTGCAAAGGTTTTCTCTTTTTGTGAAGTTATCTACCCTACCTTTCACGGAAAAAAGAGAAATCCATTGAGATTAAAATGTGCGCTGCATAATTTCCTTCAATCGCCGTAGTCCCAAAACCTTTACGCTAAAAAAAATAAAAAAACAGCAAATACATTTTCATCTTATTTATGCTTGTGTAATAGGATATGGGACAATTTGTTTGCACCATGGTAAACATGGTATAAAATGATTGCACCTTTTTTGCTGATATTATAGAAAACAAAGTGAAAATAGATTTTCTCCACATGTTAAGTGTGAACGATGAGACTATGTTTGAGTAAAATTCTATTTGGGACTATGTATGGGACAAATTCAGTTTTCTCCATTTTTGCAAAGGGTGCAAAACCACTGTCCTCTACAGTTTATTTATTAATCTATTTATTAACACGTGCAATGATTTAGCAGCAAATATGTTTAATATGAGTTATGCTTTGGGTCTGGAATCCATTATTTTATATTTGCTGCAGAGCTAAAAACCTTCAATAAAATGGGATGCGGCAAAACATTCTATATTTTACCAGCAGCAAAATATTGTAAAATGTTTCCGTCTGCTATAAATATTAATATTATTATTTATAGCTGTGTAAAGTTTCTGTAATATTTCCACTGATCTCACCAAAATAAGTGCTCACTGTTTCTGGATTAACAGGTGTTTTCCCTCAGTGTCACAAGACAGAGGTAAACAAAACTACAGGGATACCGCTCGTTTTGCCCCTTTACTTAGCAGTTACTAAAATTTCGGCTCAGATACTATTGGCAGATTTGCTTCCTAGGATTTTCCAGAATTATCGAGTTAACAGAGTGTAAATAAATTATGATTTTTATTTAAAAAAATTCCAGCCTTTGGTGTTGCCTTATCGAGGAATGTATAAAGCTGCTGAACCGACTGGTTCTAAGCAGGTCTCGTGTTCCTATCTCAAGGCCAGAACTGCTCCCACAGGTTCTTTCTAACACTTTTTAAAAGCACAACACAAAATAACAACAATAAGTGATCTTGAAAGGGTGATTTGTTTAGTACACTGACAAATATTTGGTTTCTAGCCTTCAAAACCTCACAGGACGCTGTACTCCTCATCTGGGAATCACAATATTCCCATATTTGTTGTCTAACAAATAAAATGGTTATTTTCTTTGCAGCCCTGTTGCTGTGCTCTGTTGCTAAAACCACGGCGCCTCGTTTATTTAGGGTCAGCTCTACAATACCCTAGGGGATTCATGATGCCCCTGCACCACCAATAACAGTTCCACTGTTTCTCCCAGGCACACAGTGAAAATAGTTCTGCAATAAGATCTCTTTGCAGTGCCCCAGGGCCTGGTCAGGACCACATCAGGGTGAACTCTGGGCAATAGCCCGAGTGATAAATATTGTCTTTTTTGTAATGGACAAATACTGTAGGACTGAACATGTGGAAATCAGGTTACCAGCCAGTGCTATTACTGGTAAAACAACATACTGGGTAGGCTTTTCAACACAAAGGAGTTTTCCATTTGAGTTCAGTCACTCAATCTGACCAGCAAGGTTGCATTTAACTTAGTACTACAGGGTGCGTGCAGATTTGGCGTTTGGTAGAAAAGCAGGGGCGGGGGGGGGGGGGGCAATTTTACTAAATGAAGCATGCACAACATGTTTAAGCTTGCTCACATAGAATATTCACAAACACGTCAGGCAGCTGTGTAATGGGTCCTGGCTTGTTGAACATGGAAAGAAACTGACGGAAACTGACTGAGTGATCGATCAAGGGAATTTAGTGCGCTGATATTTAGAGAGCTAATGTCTAAAGGGTCAGATCTGGAACCCATAATACTGAACGTAGTACTACTTCAAAACCGCGCCACAATTGTTTCTGCAGAAAACCCAAATTCTGTAGTTCCTCGCAAATTTCAAAATTATCACCAGATTTTTTAAACATGTCAAATTAGCCACGTTTTTTCTAACTCTGAACTTTCAGGCAGAAACAAAGTGTGCAAAACATCAGCAGGAGGACGAAGGTATTAATATATCATTTACAGGTGACCTTCATTACCCTGAACCTTAGTCCTTCCATCACAGTCTAAACTAGGGGGCTTATTCACCAGACCCTTGGGCCCGCGGTGTGTCACTTTTTGTGACACACCGGCGGCACATTTTCATGCCCCATATTCATAAGGACAGGAAAAGCCACCCTGCGTGGCTTTTCCTGTCCTTGTAAATACTGCCCCTTTACATGCAGCACTTTGCGTGAAAGGGGCGTTCCATGGGTGTTGCTGCGGGTGTTCCCACGCAACACCCATGGAACCTAAAACATTTCCAGATTTACGAGAAATCATAAACCTAGAAATGCGTCTGAATGCAATGCGTCCCCAAGGGAGGCGTAGGGAGGCACAACGAGGAGAAATGTATTTAATTTTTCCTAATTTTTTACCTCTTTCTATGCGTGCTGCATTCTGCAGCACACATAGAATGAGGAAATCACCTCTGGTGATTGTTTATGTGCAGGAAGGTTTCCCTTCCTGCAAATAAACAATCATTTAGGAAAAATGACGTTTTGCAAGTTCTATGTGTGCTAATGCAGCACACATAGAAGTTGAAAAACGCCATTTCAGATTGTTTCTGTGCAGAAAGGGAACCCTTCCTGCACATAAACAAACATCCCCATGACGCAGGCATCCTTGCACCATGGTGCAGGGGTGCCTGCGTTGGCGCATGGCAGCCAATTGTGCCCCAGCGCAGGAGAAAGCACTGGGATGCAACATATTATTGTAAATATGTTGCAACCCTGTGCTTTGAATAGTGCAGCAGCGTGGTGCAGTCAAAGGGCTTGCGGTGCTGCAGCACTTTCTTGTAAATGTGGCCCTTGGTAAGGAGCCCAGCCTCCTCGAGACAGAATGTACAGACATCTACTGAAACAAAAGGCCTGATTACGATCTAGGCGTATGGGATATGTGACAGATATCCCGTCCACCAAATTACAAGTTCCATAGGATACATTGGTATTATAATTTGTCACGTTTGTGACGGAGTAATTTCATCCGCCAAGATCGTAATCAGGCCCAAAGTCTATCTTCTATGTTTTCAGTTCACATCCCTTCCTCCTCTAGAAGATACAAGTCCTTACTCCATGCCGACCTGCTCAGTTTCAAAGCAACATTAAGGAATGCAAAAAATGAGGGAAGGAGGGGGAGAACTATGACTGTGCCAGAGAGGGCTATGGCTCAGAGAAATGAAGATCACTTGTCAGTAATATATCAATTACCCCAATAACCATCCCCTCTATCACATCTAAATTACATGAGGGCTACACAAGATTCTTTTCTGAAGTTCCTCAATAAATGAATCAAAACTCAGAAGGCAGTTGTGCTGAAAAATAATATTTTTTAAATAATGTTTCAATGACTACTGTTATTTACTTCATAACAGATTTTATTTCTAAGGAACCAAAACTAACAGCATCATCTGGGACCATGCGTTAGTGTTTCACAAATGTACCTGCAGATGATCGTGTTGCATCTCTGCAAATTTCAAATAATTAAATGCAATTTGCCTCTGCTTGGGTTGCTACCACATCGTTGGCGGATCTACCTTGAATGCAGCCTGGAACCTGAGGCTGCATGGTATCATAGATTTTAGAGCTCGAACCCTTCTGATGAAGGATGTCATGGATAGCATATTACCCTTTTTGGCTGAGTCATGAGAAACAAACAATGAATTAGACTTATTGAACCCTTTTGGTCTTTCCAAATTAAATAGTTGCATCCTCTTAACATCTAGCAAAAATGGAACCCTGTCTTCTCCTTCTACTTCTTAGACTAGCAGCACAATTTCTTGATGTTCAGAAAATTGTGGCTGTAATTTAGGTCTAAACTTAGGATCCAGTTTGAGAATCACAGTATCAGAAAACAAATCTGATGCATGGGTACGGTAAGCCGTTAACAGCTCCCCTACCTCTCCCAACCTCCTGGCATAGGTAATAGCCACAAGGAAAATGACAATGAGCATTAGCCATTGCAAATGCTCTGATGTTAATGGGTCAAAAGATGAACCTTGAAGAACGTCAAGACTGTGGGTAAATCCCAAGGCAGAACCACAAAAGGCTGAACAAGTCTTTTAAATCTAAACGCTTTAGCAACCTCTTTATAAGAGGAGAAATCTTGGTGAAATTAGTCAAAGACTCACTGAAACCTGATCACTGAGAAGACAAGTTGAAGAGGATAAACCTTACTGAAAACCAACTAAATACTCCAGGACATTAAAACGGCCACAAGAAGTAGCTACTAGCTTTTTCAGAAAGCACAACTTTATAAACTATTCCAATGTTTTGAATGACAGGATAAGGTTGATAGTTTCCTAGTCCCTTGGATAGAAATGGTCACTTCTCTAGAACAACCAAAATTTGCAACCTCAGCCCCTCAACTTCCACCCTGACAATCTTAACACTTATAATGCTGTGCAAGACAACAGGTAATACCTGATTGAAGGAAGAGATAGCAAAAAATGGATACAATGTTTGAAAACACGTCCTCCTGGGCCAGAAAGAGGACGCTAAGATCAAAGTAACCCTTTACTCCAGAATCCTCTGATTCGCCCTGGAGGGAAGGAGAGTGGGAGGAAAGGCATAGTAGACCCGCCAGCCACTTGAAAGACAGGGCATCCACCGCCCATCCTTGACTCCCCCTTGTCTCTGTGCAAATATGCTGTAGAGGGGAGTTAGATGGTGTTAGAAATGGGGGTCTTTAGTTGGCAGAGGGAGGTACCCTTGTCCAAGTAGGGACTTTTCTTCCTAGTCAGGGTAAGGGAGCTAAACTCATAAAATAACCCCTGCTCACCCCCTTGGTAGCTTTGCAAGAGCTGTCAAGCTTATCTCAGAAGCAGTGTGTAAAGCATTTGCACATAACCAACAGTAATACAGTGAAAACACTACAAAAGGACACCACACCCATTTAGAAAAATATCCAATACCTTTATATATCCAAAACGGGACAAAAACTATAAGAATCAAACATACAGTACTTAAAAATATATACTTTGCAAGATATCCTCAAAATTGAAGAAATATCTCTAAAACACAGTTCTTACGAGTCGGTAGCTCCGTTCAGGGCTACAGCGATGCTGAAAACAACAGTCTAACAGTTACAGCCGACCGCGTCAGTACGTGCCAGCGAAAGCATGGAAAGACTAGTGAACTGTACCTTTCTCATTGCGGCCTACATGTTTGTGCGAGCCGGTCGTGGCATCAGTCGCAGTTGCATTGCAAAATGGAAGCAGTGCAGTGTGCGGTGCCCTCACGATGAGGTGAAGGCAGCGGCTCGGTGACGAATGTCCAAACGGCATCGGTGAGACCAAGGCTTATGGTGCGGGGCACTGCAGTGCTCGATACGGTGCTGGTAGGTTGTGGTGCAAGCGACAGAACCGGTTAGCGGGAGCTGGTGTTTGTTGGCCTAGACGGTTGTGTGGGATGAGGCGGTGCATCGTGAAACTTACGAGAGGTGCACCCAGGACATAGAGAAAGCAATGGAGTTGGTGAAGGAGTCGGTTGCTTTTCACTTCTCTGTGGCAACTGAAACAATGGTTCCATAAGCGGTACCCAGAGGTTGGTGAAGTCTTTGCAGTCCCTGAGACTTCAGAAGAGGAGGCAAGCTCTATTTCAAGCCCTTGGAGATACTCAGCACAAGTAAAGAAAGTTCAGTCCAGTCCTTTCACTGCTCAAGGCAGAAGCAGCAACTGCAGGCCAAGCCAACAAAGCAACAACACAACAAAGGGGCAGTACTCCTGGCAGCTCTTCCAGGTCTTCTTCTTGTCAGGTTCCTTGATTCCAGTGAGTTCTAAAGTTCTGGGGTCGGCCCCAATACGTATAATCAAAATTCCTTTGTTCTCTCAGGCAGAGAGTGTCTGTGCTTATTTCAAACCAGTTTGGTCCTCTCTGACCCAGCTTCCCAGCAGGAGGCGAAGAAAGCATTGTCTACAGCAGAAAAGGCTCCTCCCACTACTCCAAATGCAGCCCATGTCTATTCTGCTCAGCCCTAACTCATCCAGGAAAGGCAGGACACACCTCAAACCCCCCCAGTGTCTGTCTGAAGATAATGCACATCCCCAGGCCCTTATCACTTTAAAGCCAGACAGTCAATCCACAAACCCAGCAGAGGCACACACAATGGCTAAGCAAGAAAGTACCTACTTTCTAAAAGTGGTCTTTTCAAAAACAGAACATGAAAATCACCTTTACTAAAAGATGCATTTTTACATTCTGGGTCCAAAACTCTATTTTCCTATCGTGTTCCAATGGTAAATTATATTTATAAGATGTTATAAATAACCTCCCAATCTACCCATAGTGAATAACGAAATTCCCTGTAATTTACTACCAGGACATGTTATGCCCACCTGAACATGTCATACCTTTAACATACACAGTACCCTGTCCACAGAGGTATGTTGGGTCTACCTTAGGGGTGACTTATATGTACGGCCATGGCAAGTGGGTGCACTTGCAAAGTCGACATGGCAGTTACAAACTGCACACACACTCTGCAGTGGCAGGTCTGAGTTACCTTTACAGGGCTAATTCTGTGGGTGGCACAATCAGTGCTGCAGACCCACTAGTGGCATTTGATTTACAGGCACTGGTACTCTCAGTGCACTGTACTAGGGACTTACCGGTAAATCAAATATGACAATCAAGGAAACACCAATCCAATTTACAAAGGAGCACTTGCACTTTAACAGTGAACAGCAGTGAGAAAGTGCGCAGAGACACTAAAACAGCAAAAACAGAGTCAAAAGCGGGAGGTCAGAAAGCAAAAAGACAGGGGAAACATGGCAAAAGATGGCAAGTCTAACAGACGGAAAACCAAAAGATAGAACCACGAAATAGCAATTGCCTCTACTAACTGCTGGAATGCATCCCTCCGAAAGGCTGTCCACTTGATAGTTTCCTCTTCCTGTGATGTACATAGCTGACAGAGATAAAAGACGTGTGTATGTCTATAGACAGATTGTTTGAACTAATTTTGCTAGAGTTTTGACCTTGGTTCCACCCGTTCTGTTTATATAGCCTTTGGCTACCTCGTTCTATGTTCCGACCACCACTCCCCTTCCTTGAATGCGAAGAAAAAAGAACTGAAGAGCATTCCATATTGCAGGCAGTTCTGTCCAATTTGATGGTTGAAGGGCTTTCCCTTTGGACCACTTGTCTTATACTTCCACCTCCCCCAAAGTGGCACCCCACCCCCTTTGACTTGCTTCAGTTGTTACCCCTGGAGGAATTGGCGTACCCAAAGATACTACTTTGAGAAGCATCTCTGTGCTTCACCACATGCTGAGATCTGGAACTAAGGCCTGAAAAATCATCACCACAGCCTCAAAAGTCTGGGAGTCTGGAGACTAATGGGCTAGAAAGTGACTAATAAGAGTTTGGAGATGGAGCCAAGCCTATGGGATCACTGCCTTTTTTTGCCCCTATTAGCCCTTCAACCCTCAAGAACTGTCTAATAGGGGCTGTTTGTAATGTTGTAAACTGTGCTGGGCATTAGGACCAGCACAGCAAGGGTAAAGGTGGGAGGAGACCTTGGAGGCGGAACAGGAGGAGCTAGGATAGCAGTTAGGGAGAAGAAGCAGGCAGACAGATGTCGGCATTACACGGTGGCCATTTTGAAGTCAGGCAATCTCTTGGAAACACACTGAACCTGCAAAAAAGTCAGTATTACATGCTTTATTGAACAGAATGCAAAGAAAACACATGGTGGAGTGGATTATTTGTTCTCCTGTCACTCATGCATGAAGACTGTTAAGGCTGATGATAGTGTGTGGATTTTGTACGCTAGCTGTTGCGCCCACTGTACTCCTGGGTCCCTTGCTGTTCATTCTGCACCGTGCTGCAAGTGCTGGCATCATCCATTTTACTGAATTTGCGCCAGGTAACAGGCGCTCTGAGGCTTCCTGTGTTGGACACCTCTCTGTCAATCCTCTGCATACCATTACACCATGTCTGGGTCCCTTACGTTGAGACAGCGTCATGTCTCCCCTAGCACCAGCGCCAGGGAGGTCCCCTACATTGACGTCTCAGACAGAAGATCACAGACTTGACATGTTGGGAGTGCCTTTTCTACGCACGCCGGAACCCCTGGTTCTCATCTCTGGGGGAGGAATGGGCCTTCACTGGCAGGAAAGCCTAGAAGATTTTGAGGACTTCACGAAAGGGTCACATGTGACTAATGAAGATCAGCAACTCATTGCATTACGCAATCTAATTGAGAAAAGATGTTGGACAGATTATAAAAGAACTTCCGGCTGATGCTGCGTCGCCTTACGCAGATGTGCATGACGCCCTAAACAGAAAGTTTCTTCACAAAAGAAACATTGATTATGAATGGTACACATTCAGTCTGCCCACAAGAAAAAGATGAGCCTATGGGAACATTCATCACGCGTCTCAGACGCTTAGCCCGCTATTGTGAGTTTGACTCTTACACAACGGAAGACGCTTTTCGCTTGCGTATCATTAAAGGATGTCAGTCTGAGTCGTTACTAAGACGCCTTCTGAAGAAAAGTTACTCTCTTGATGAGATAGAAGAAATGACACGAGTACATGATCAAGCCGAAGAACATGCAAAACGTATGGAAGCGGGAAGAAGTGAGAAACGAGAACAAGCATTTCGGCTCCAATCTCGTAACACAGACAGGTCTTCCTTACACCTGGGCGGTAAATTCCGTTCCGCTCGAGGAATTTGGGTAATTTCGCGTTCCGCGGAGAACGCGGAATTGCCCAAAATTCTGCGTTCCGTTGCTTCGCGGAATTTTTTGCTTGTTCGCGTTCTCAAAATGCATGTTCACGAGATATTTTCCCTTGAGCATGCAAACAGCGTTTACGAACAGGAAAAAGCATCGCGAACAAGCAATTCCGCGGGTTCGCGGAGATTTTCTACCATTTCGCTGAGCTTTGTGACGCGCGACTACGCAAATCCGCCCACTCCTAGTCTTCCTCTGCAAAGCACAGGTCTTCACCTGCAAAGCAACGATCCTCGAGATCCAAAGTTAATTCTCACTGGACAAGTCGTCGTCGTCGCAGTCTCAGTCGGACTGATAAAAGACAAGAGCGCCAACTGAAATGCTATCGCTGTGGATATGACTTGCCTCACACTGAGACTTGCCCTGCATTAGGCCAAAGATGTAGGAAATGTGGAAGGGACAATCACTTTGAGAATGTCTGTAGAGCACCTCGCAAAGACACTCACAGACAATAAAGACAACCCAACATTCGCCATCATGCCAAGGCAGTGTTGGACCGCAGAGATCCATCCACTGGTTCATCACGATCCAGCCTCTGCTCTCATGTCACATACAAATCGCGCCAATCACAATCCCGAGAGTCGAGGTCACCGTCACCAATATCGCAAGACAGTGATGAATATGTTTGCATGGTCGTGGATCCTGACAGGCTGAATAAATATCCGTGACTCCATCTTCAAATGGACACACACATGGCCAAGTTTGTATTAGACAGTGGGGTATCCCTCAACTACATTTCAGTTGCAGAATACAACAAATCCACAACTGTGCCTTCACAAAGCTAACATGCGAGTCTACACTTGGATGTCAAAGGAACCTCTCCCTTGTCTAGGACAGTTTCAGACTGATCTCACATACAAGGACAGGACCATTTCAGCTCGCATTCATGTCATGATGGTCCGGAAGCGGATTGTCTTCTTAGCTTGCCCACAGCGGAACGACTTCAATTAGTGGAAATATTGTACTGAGTTGATGACGAACCTGACATAGTCCACAAGTTTCCAAAGTTATTCACCGGGCTCGGGAAAATGGCTCATTGTCAAGATTGATTGCACATAAATGAACGTGTGACACCCGTAGCACAAAATCACAGGAAAATTCCATTCCATCTTTAACAGTCCATAGAGGAGGAACTGCAGGATCTTCTCCGGGCTGACATAATTGAGAGAACATCTGGGCCCACTCCGTGGGTCTCTCCAGTGGTCGTAGTACCGAAAAAGGGCTCACCTGACAAAGTGCGTCTCTGCGTTGATATGAGAGCACCCAATACTGCCATTGAAAGGGAGAGACACCCGGGACCTCATATCAGCGACATGATTACTGGGGCACAAATCTTCTCCATCTAGATCTCAATAAGGGCTATCACCAGCTTGTACGTCACACAAAATCGAGAAATATCACCACATTCTCGACCCACCAAGGCCTGTTCAGATACAAATGACTCAGCTTTGGGGTCTCATCTGCAGCTGAGATTTTTCAAGAGGCAATCAGGAGAGTAATCCACCACATTCCCAATACCCTAAATTACAGTGATGACATTCTCGTCTATGGAGCAATGATACAAGAACACGACAAGGTGCTAGACCGGGTTTGTCATGCTCTCTTGGATGCTAACCTCACATTAAATAAAGACAAGTGCGAATTACACAAGCCCACACTAAAGTTTTTGGGACATATTTTCTCAGGTGCAGGCATGAGACCTGATCCTGAAAAGATCACTGCGTTGAACGATACCCCTCGGCCTCGAGATGCTGGGGATGTGCATTAATTTTTAGGCATGACAAGCTACTGTGCACGTTATATCAAGGATTTCGCCACTCTCAGCTACCCACTGAGAAAACTGACCAAACAATGCCATCCACTTCAATGGACCACGAGATGTGACTAAGCATTTCATGTGATCAAAGCTTCAGTTGAGTCTGCTAACAACCTCGTGTATTTCAACCCTCAGTGGAAAACTGAAATCACTGTGGATGCGAGTCCCGTGGGTCTGAGAGCTATATTGGCTCAGTATGAGAGAGAGGGTGATCAATGATACATCATAGCATATGCCAGCAGGAGCCTAACAGACTCAAATGGAGCATACTCCCAGCCCCAGAAGGAAAGCCTGGCGGTAGTGTGGGCCTGTGAACATTTCCACATTTTCATCTATGGTAAACACTTTACACTCATCACAGACCATCAGGCCCTACTAACTATTTTTGGAAATCCCCCAGCCAAAATACCACCCAGAATAGAGTGCTGTGGCATCCGTCTTCAAGAATATACCTATAGCATCATCCACAAACCTGGGAAAGCTGCAAACCCAACTGACTATATGTCGAGACATCCAAAATCCACTTCCAAATCAAACCCGTCTTTAGTGGAGGAATACATCCATTTTGTAGTAGCTCACGCCAAACCACCGGCCGTCCCTCTGGAGGCCATCCTTGAAGCCACCAAGGAGGATGCCACCTTACAAAATGTGAAACACCACATCCAGACAAACAGCTGGAGACATCTGGAAGAGCACGGACAGAGCAAACAAATTGACAGTCATGACTTGACCTCCTTTAGACATGTGAAGGATGAATTGTCCATTACTTAAGATGGACTTTTGCTACGAGACAAATGAATCATCATTCCAAAATCACTGCATCAAAGAGTCATTAACTTGGTGCATGAAGGGCACAGAGGTATCGTAGCCACGAAAAGAGCACTGCGTGAGCGGGTCTGGTTCCCTACACTTGATCGGATGATTAAACTCGCACTGAAAGACTGCCCTCAGTGTCAGCTAGTGAGTCGAAAGAAGCCACCTGCACCCCTACAAATGTCAGAATTGCCGGATGGCGTCTGGCAACCTGTTGCAGTCAACTTCTTTGGCCCGCTACAATCTGGCAAATACATTCTGGTTGTAATGGATGAATATTCACCTTTTCCGATGGCGCATCTCATATCATCAACCAAAGCTGCCACCACCATACCCGTGTTGGATGAAGTTTTTGCAGCATGGGATATACCGAAGGTAGTGAAAACAGACAATGGCCCAGCATTCAGTGGGCAAGACTTTGCCGCATTCGCCACTCACCTCAATTTCAGACATAGGAAGATTACTCCCCTGTGGCCACAGGCTAATGGGATGGTGGAAAGATTTATGGCCACTCTGAAAAAAAACATTCAGCAAGCAGAACTTTCAAAGTGGATGTTCAAGTGGCATTAAATGAGGTGTTACGTGCATATCGAACCACACCACATACCACCAGACCGATGTCCCGCAACCTTGATGTTGGGTCGCACAGTTCGCACAAGAATACCGGCTTGGGAAGACATAAGTAGTGGTACTCATCAAGACTCTGATCACGAAGAATTAGCAGGAAGAGACAGATTGAAAAAGGAGAAAATGAAGGAATACGCGGACAGTCGGCAGAAAGCGGCACAATCATCTATTCAGGAAGGTGACTGGGTGCTGGTACAACAAGAACAACAAAAGAAAGCAGACAGTCAATATAATGCCCGCCCACTGTAGGTGACAAAACAAAAAAGGACCATAATCACAGCTGCGTCAGGGGACAAGAGAATTACAAGGAATGTCGCGCACTTCCAGAAATGCACACCCACTGTCAGAGACGCGCTGGCTGTGCCTGATAGTGCAGTGCAAGGGAACGTACCTGCGATGGAAAATGAGCACTGGCACTCCACCCCTCCTGGTGAAGGGGAGCTGCTGACGCAGGAGGGTGCTCACCGGCTGCAACGACTCCATCGAAGACCTGTTTGTCTCATTGAAGAACTGTAACTATGTTGTTTACTTTTCTGTTACTTATCTTTATATGAACAGACACATACCATGTGGTTCAAGTTGTTTAAGAAGGGGGGAGATGTAATGTTGTAAACTGTGCGGTGCATTAGGACCGGCACAGCAAGGGTAAAGGTGGGAGGAGACCTGGAAGGCAGAACAGGAGGAGCTAGGATAGCAGTAAGAGTTAGGTAGAAGAAGCAGGCAGACAGATATACAACAAAGTTTCCATTAGAATACTTACCATGAGTCGGTGTCGTCTGTTGCAGTACCACGACACTACACTGTTGACAAGATAGAAGGTCTCTTAAGACACGTTGCAAAGTCTGTGCCCTTGATTCCGATAAGAATATCTGACCTTTTGTTGCATTGAATAGGATCCTGATGAACAGTTTTTTTCAGAGTGGGCACCAGATTTGATTTTCTTAGAGTCCAGATAAATCCCAAACTGTTCAGACACTCAGAGACTCTCCTCACATCAGCTCGAAAGGGAAGCAGAAGAAATTAATCAATCATCCAAGAGAGGCATTATTTCACTACCTTCCAGATGCAAGAAAGCCTCCTTGGACGCTCACAGAGACCAAATAGAAGAGCTTTGAAGTGGAACTGTCAGCCTCCTGCAGCAAACTTCAAAAAGGCAGGGGCGGCTCCTCCGTTATGATGGAGAAGCGTCGCCCCACTTCTGGAACCAGCAGACTTACCTAAAATAAAATAAAAATAAAGCAGTGAATAAAACTGCTTTATTATCATTTTATTTTTTTTACGGAGCTGCTGCCGAGTCTTGAGGGCAGGGCTACCGGCAGCAGGAAGAGTGGTGAGCTCAGGCACTGCCAGTGCGCATGTAGGTCTGGCCACCCATCCATGGCTGGCCAAACCTACTCGCACACTTGGATATCTCCAAGCTGTTGCTTGGAGATATCCACAGGGCTCAGGAACACAGGCTCCTTGGCCCAGCTGGAGCGTGGAACCAGTCCGCTCTTGCCAATCCCTACGCTCTTCCCATACTGGGTAATACCAGCATGAGAGTAGCATCTGCATTTGTGCAGGACACTCTGGAAGCCTGTGTGAGAATCGTTGCATCTAAGCTGAAGAGGCGGCAAGGCTGCAGAAGTTGGGCTTTCAGGTAATTTTTTTTTAAATCCCTACCAATTTCCCAAGCTAGCGGCTGCCACTGCAAAAAGGTCTGACACATGAAAACATGTGTATTGGAGATGCAGAGTCATCAAATAATTTCCCTCTCTCACAATTTGAGGGATTATCTACTGGAGGACTGTCATTCTGAAAGAGATGTATTGCATAAACTTGTTCAGTCACTTTAAGACTACGGGGACTTCCTTTACCAGATAATCAAAAATGCTTTCTAAAGGTATTCCTTTGTCAGCAGTTTTGAATGAATTGGTATTTCTCCAAACATGGGACCCAGATGCTTCTTTAGTTCTACAGAATACCCACTTCTTACTACTGCTAGAGGCCCATCAGTCGTGGCAGGGGTCGCACTGGTGGCAGGACCTCCACACTGCAGTTTCTCTTTGCAGAGGTCCGGACACGAGTGTGGGCCCTCGTCAAGACTGCAGGGACTATGTCATGAGTGCAGAGGCCCTTTGTGAATCAGGCCACATGACTGTAGTCAGATTTGTTTTAATTTTTATTTTTGGCATTGATCTAAGAACCAATAATTTGATTTTCAGCATTGTTCCAGAGACTATACCTCCTTCACTTGCCAAAGTTATAATATTTCAGCATATTTTCATATATTGTTCAACAGATTTGTACTGCTTCTAATCCAGGCCATCAGAAGTGAAGTTGATGAAGGCATGAAACCCCATTACTTATAACCGGGTTTATCTCCAAACAGAATCTCAAAAGTGAGAAAACTGTAATAGCTCAATTAGGTGTCAAACGTGGTCCCTGAGAATGAATTGTGACCAAGTGCAAAGTCAAATAATTGAGGTGGAGAAACTTTGAGGAGCAACACAATATGGTGGCAAGGAGTACTAGCCGATATCACACGGAGGATGGAGTTTATGGGTGTGTGAAATTTGCGTGATTTGCATTTGCATATTTATGTGAAATTTTGGAAAACATCCTCATAATTATGATCAATTACGCAAAAAGTAAAACTGGCATTTGATGATAAAGTTTACCACATTTTGGACGCATTTGCGCTGAACAATTGGAACAAAAAACACAAGTGGCCCAAACAGCATCTGCTCCCAGTCTGGCCATTGTCATCGTTCCTTTGCTCTAGCACTACATTTTTGCTGTGAGAGTTGCATGATTACATGACATGGTACAATAGCGTAATATCGGAAATTTTGTGTGACAAATCTGACGTGAAATTACTGAAATTATTCTGGCATAACAGAAATTTCATTGTAAATGCACATGGAGAGAGCCGGTGCACACCTATTGGTCAGTGTTCTCTAGTTTATCAGTTTATTCCTTTTTTGCGTGCAGTCTGGGCCCGTGCCTCGCCTCATTGCACGGATAAAGATAAAGATAAAGATAAAGATGAAGATCAACAAAATGTAGCATGTACATTTTGTTGGTTTCATAAATTTCACCCACATTTGAGGCTAGCCCATCCTGGGGCATCAAAGATTTTAAACAGATGGCCACAGCAGTGTGGAAAGCCAATTAATACATAGGAATCCCAGAACAGTTTAAGCAGCAGAAAAAAGAAGCCATGCTAACACATTGCCAATGCTTCAACGAGAGAACTTAATCCTGTTCTGAAGGCCACATAACCAAAATGATACAGATAAGAGGTCGGCCACAGGCAAACACAAAGATGGTACAATGTGTGCATTTGGGGCTTCCCAATAGGAGATGAAGGGCCATATTTATGATCCAGTTTGCACCGCTCTTGCACTATGCAACATGGTGCAGGTGTGACACAAACCGTAAGTCATATTTTTGAAGCCACGCAAAGGCACTTTGCATGGCTTTGAATGGATTTAAAAATATAGAGTAATGCAACGCAGCACACATTGTTGCATTGCGTTACTCTGCGCCAGGGAGGCGTTCCATGGGCATTGTGTGGGTGTTCCTATGCAACTCCCATGGTTTTTGATGCATTCTCAGAATTACCAAACCTGGTAAACCTGAGAGTGCGCCGTAACAAGGAGACATTTCTTTATTTCTCCTCGTTTTTTCCTCTTTCTATGTGTGCTGGATTATGTAGCACACATAGAAAGGGGGAAGAGCCTCTCATGATTATTTTTGTACAGGAAGGTGTCTCTTCTTGCACAAAAACAATCTTCCCTAGAACACAGGCACCCTTGCACCATGGTGCAATGGTGTCTGCATTGCGCTAGGCTACCAAAGCTGTGCCAGCACAAGGAAAGCGGACAGGAAGTCACGTTCTTGCCATTTCTCTGTGATGCAGGGCAATGCAGCAAGTAGACTTGCTGCACTAATGGGTACAACATTTTTCATAAATATGCCCCGTATTGCTTAAAATTCTGTATACTTCAAATAGAGTGTCGGGGTGAAGGAAGTGAATAGTGCACCAGCAAATCACTAAATAAATATGCCTACTGATTTAATGCATCAAGTTGCTTCTCAAAAATGAATGACATTTTTAAAATATTTGTATTAACCAGAAATTATACAACAATCAAAGGAACCAGTTTTTTCAGGTTTTGATGTAGTGCAACTTTGGGAAAATATTGGAAGATAGCTTTCAAGAAATTGACTGCTCATTAGGCAGTGGATGGTAAATCAGATAGCCTAACAAAACCAGAGGAGTGTTTCCATTTCAGTGCATGGACTGTAAAGTGCCCATTAGATGTAGTGCCAGAACGTATATATTCATATGCTGTTTATTCATGTTCGAACAGGATAGTCTCTATCCATGAATGTAAGAGGTAAAACAGTTTTTCTCAGTGTAATTGAAGCAGACATTATGCCAGGGTGAACAGTTTGGAAGCTGCTCTCAACGTGCATCACTCACGGGGTCCTGGCAAGCTGTGTACATTGTAGCAGCAAGCAGCAGTGTTGGAGGTCAGCCATTAACCTCTGATGTAGTGTGGCTTCAGTGCTGCCCAACCTTCCTGCCCCGAGAGTAGTTCAATACTAACCAGAGACCATGTGGATGACCCTTACAGTGATCCCTCTCATTACCAATGGTCTCCACATGGTATTAGACACAATAAGCATGCAGCACTTTTGAAGAGGATGGTCTACAACCTCTCATGTGGTTTATTCGTACTGCCTCCAGGACCACCAGTCCTGATACTTTGCATCAGCAGCAAGGTTGCAGCCCCAATCCCCAACAGCCGGGGTTTTACATTCAAATTGTATTTATGTAGTTCTTACTACCCCTGATGAGGCATTGAAGCTCTTTACATCAAGTAGCACGCTACCCAGTAGCTCAAATTTAGTGGTTAGTCCATTAGTTATTGAGGTTAGTTTTACTCATACAATACATTCACTTCAGTTTCTATGTGGTACATAATTGACACAGATGTGATCATTATATGGGGCAAAAGAATACTGGAATTAATAGATATTAATAAAGTTTCCAAAAACAGGTTACGATGGACATGTATGTGATTTAGAATAGTTTATATACAAAAGAGGCGGGCAGAAGGTAGCAGGAAGCAGATGTGCATGAACAAAAATAAGGGATGGAGGTAAGTTAAAGTTTCATTGAAGGGCAATTTTTCATAAAGGATTTTAAGGCATATAGCAGTTTGAGAGATTTTACATGCAATGTATAGATGTAAACATGATGAAAGAAACAGTTTTAAGTTCTGCTCCTGAGTAATGAAGCTTATGCAATCTTTCTAGAGGCACTTAAGAAGTGACACAGATACTTCGCATGGTGAAAAAGGAAGCACAGTGCTTGTTCAAACCTTTTCGACTTGGCCCTTTTTGAAAGGTCATCCCTGAACTTTTTGCTTTCCTCCTAGCCTTTTTTCTGACATTGTGTTGGTGGTTCTAGGACTCTGGGCACTTTAGCACTGCTGTTCAGTGTAAAGTGTGTGTGTTCTCTGTGATGAACATGTTAAGATTGGTCTACACCTGTTTAGCTTATTTAATTTACCTGGCAGTCCCTTGTAAAGTGGTGTCTCATATACCCGGGGCTGCTAAATTAAATGCTACTGGTGGGCTTGCAGAGCTGATTGCGCCACCCACCAAAGTAGCCTTTCAAACCTTTTCCAGGCCTTTGCCATTGCAGGGCCTGTGCGCGCAGTGTTACTGCCACTGTGACGTGGCACCTAAAGTGTGTGCCATGTCTGTGACCCCCCTTTTACTACATGTCAGTCGCCCCTAAGGTTGGCCCTAGCTAGCCCTATGGGCAGGGTGTATTGTAGGTAAAAGGTAGGACATGTACCTTAAGTGTGTGGGACATGTCATGGAAGTGACAAACCACCATTTTGGTTTCTCACTGCTGTGAGGCTGCCCTCCCATAGGAATGCATTGGGGATTCCCTGATAAGTGTTTCAGTGGTAATTTCTGATATGATAGGAGTAGCGTGGTCAAGTTTAGTATGGTTGGAATAGTAATAATAAATGCTGTGCAATGGTGCGCGCAGATTTATTATCACTATTTTAGAAATGCCACTTCTAGAAGTTGGCATTTCTGTGTGCTATGTGGCTGCCTGCCTGATGTGGATTACATGTCTGGCTTTTGAGTGACAGGGGCTGGTGAGGTGTGTGTGGCTCCAGGGAGGGCAGGGTGAGTCAGTGCTAGGCTTAATAGGGGATCTGCATTTGGAGTAGTGGGAGGAGTAGTCCCCTGACCCTGAATAGGTCTGTGCCTGCCTAGGTGAATGCTGTCTCCATCCCCCTGTGGTGTGTCTGATGACGAGCCCCCACCTGACAAAGGGGAAGAGGAGCCTTGTCAACAAAGTGATACAAACCCCCCCAGAACCAGCTCAGGCTGGTTTCCCCAAGCCCTGTGCCAAGGGCAGACAAAGACGAAATGGTGTATAAATATTGGGGCTGTGACCCCATGAAAATGTGGTGGTTTTTCCTTCCTTGGGACCTGTTGCTGCTGGCCCCAGGAGGAACCGCCACGAGGAACTGCCTCCCTGCTGGAGGGCCCTGTGTGCTGGCCTGCCTGGGTCCAGCTTTGTCCCTTGAACCTGGAGGGCCCTAGCGCCTCGTGAACGCTATCTTTTTATCCCCAGGAAGAGAGGAGCTGGTGTCTGTAGCACGAGGCTGCGAGGGAACCCCGGCGTGTGGATTCCCCCTGCGCTGCTTAGCGGAGCGGGAGCCCACCCCGCATTGCTGCTCATCTGGCGGGAGTCCACCCCGCATTTGAGTTTATTTTATTGGCGGGAGCCTACCCTGCGTTTGTGGAGGCCGGTGAATGGGGCTCCAATTTGAGCATTTGTAGTGCTTCCTGTTTATCTACACAGCTGCACCCTAGTTGCAGGCAGCTGCAACGTGGGGGTCCCACTGGGGCTCTTAGGGCACAGTGAGTGCCAGTGCTGATCCCAGCTGCAACGTTTGGGGGGCCATTTGTTTGGTGAGGATAAGGAAGGGGTGAGATACACCCCACGACCCCAGCGCATTTACACACCAGTGATTTTGCTGCATTGGCAGCCAGAGGGCCATTGGGAAGGTCCTACATTTACGACCTGACTTTCTGGACATAGGGCATTTTGAGCCCCAGTGAAAGGCCGGTTTGCCTAGGGTCATTTTCTTGATGGTGATAGGTCGCAAGGACCTAAGGTGCTTTGTGCACTTTTTCAGTGTTACTGTGGTGCACTGCTGAGTGATGCATAATGTGTTTGCGCTATGCTTGTACCAAATGTCATGCTTTGATGTTTAGTGTTAATGTAATATGATGCTAAGTTCATTATCTTACCAGCTACTGGCTGTGTTTTATATGTGCTACTAGTGCTTCCGAAAGGTTCTGACAGTGGCCCGATTGGCCCTGTCAGGTGTATATAATCCCCTGTGAATATTGCCTTGTGCCAGTTGGCACAGTGAATATGTGTGGTTATGATTTAATGTGTTTTGGATAATACAAAGGCTATTTTTTTATATAACCTTGTGTGGAGTTCCTTATGTGGTATGCCCAGTGAGTTGCTGCTGTGTGTGTGTGTGCGTTGCACAAATGCTTTACACGTTGCCTCTGGGATAAGCCTGACTAGTCGTGCCAAGCTTCCAAGGGGTTGAGCAGGGGTTATCTTCAGTCTGTAACTCCCTTGCCATGACTAGAATGGTGGTTTCTGCCTGGATTAGGCGCATGCCCTAGGCAACCAGAAATCCCATTTCTAACAAAACCCATTTTCAAGTGATTGTCAAGCAGTACAACAAATAATTAGGCCTGGGCGGAGTTCAGCAGCACTCCACAAAGTGACCCAAAAACTCTGCCATGCTATGCGGAGTTCCACAAGCAGCAGAGTGCGTTAGGTTGCGCCATTTGCGCTGATTTTTAGCTCAGGGTGTTTGTCCCATGCTGGAAAATCAGCTCAAACAGTACCATGTGCAGCGCAAGACGATGCACCTTCTTTCTGCTGCTCGAGTACATGTTCTACTCGAGTGTCAACTCCCTCAACACGAACAAAAGGTTTCTCAGCGCGGGCAGTTGCGGCCATCCGCGACTGCCCACATTGAGTAATCTTGCCAGGAGGAGGCCTGGAGTAAGATTTTCCTCGTTCACGCTCGCCAACTTAATGTTAGCGAGTGCAAGTGAGGAAAAAAGTCCGCTTCCTTGTGTGGAGCAGAGTTTTTCAGAACTCCGCACATTGCACAGAGTGGGGAAAACTCTGCAAACTCCGCAAGAGGAGCTGAAGTTCACTCCCAGGCCTACAAATAATCACATTCCATTACCCGTAGTTACAATTTGAGAGCATACCCCAGAGAAACCCCTTTCATACACTGACTAACACATTATATTAAATACTATAAGATATCATTTGAGTTTATTCAAATCATATGCACCATACATAAACTATACATATAACATAAAACGTGTTATGTAAATGAACACCAATTTAAAAATATAGCAAGGCAATTGATAAAACACATTGTAAAACTCAGTGAATTTTTGTGACCCATTTAATATATGGTTCAGACGGTGTTCTCCCCTATGTCCACCTGAAGTGCACCCCTACAGAACAGACACCATGTCCAGCAAAATGGATGTGTCTAAGGTCACTTTCACCTACCAGCATCCACATTGCCTCGTTTTGAGCAAGACTGTGGTGGCACTTCTAGGTAAGCTTATATACTCTTCTCCCACAGCTCCCCTAGCCGGTCACTTCTGAGGTGTGAGGCAGTTCCCAACATTGAAATCTTCACTGTTTCAACATTTCTTATTAATGGAAAGTTCTTACTCCGTGGACCTTTCTCTTTAGTAGCTGCCTTACCCTTTAGCTTTCTAACATAGTTGTACCCTGTACCACCTGCAACTTTCACCCCTGCACACTCTGTCCCCTCATCTTTGTCATGTACCGTCCTCATTTTAGCTCTGTGCAGTCTTAAATGTGACCCTTTCTGCACAGCCTGCCTTTCAGCTCTCCATGACTCCTTGCTTCCTTCCGCTTTCCCACTATGTACCTCCCTACCTGTTCATGACTCTTACCTGTTCACCCAGCAACTCATTGCCCCCGTAGTACTGCAATACTTTGGCCCTGTGCCTCCTTGCTCATTTGCCTCTCGTTTTTCCTTGCCCGTAGGTGCCTACATTTCCTGGTCCATGTGTCTCCTGCACCTCCTCACCTCTTTGTCCCCTATGCCTCCTGTGAATGTGTATTACTTACACATCAATGCTCCATCTATGTTTAGGACTGGCAAACCAAACATCTTTTATCTGTCTGCAGGTGAAAGCCTCTAATGGACAATTCCAAAAATTAACAGTGGGCTTAGAGCCTGCTCATTACTTAAGCTTAACATTGATGGACTTTATTGTCACTCTCATAGGCTGGCTTCTTATTCGATGACTTACTTTACTCTTGTTTTTGTCCCTACCCTGAATTATAACCTCTTTATCATCCTTTTGGTTGGCTAACTCGTATCCTTCCACTACTCACACTTATGGTACTACTTATTTTCTTCTTCCTTCAGCACTCCTTGATAGGTAAGGTATTTTCCAGATCATCCCCTCGTGTGCTTTTTATTCCCTGAATATCTTTCCCCACCTCAGTGCTCTGCCATCTCCCACTTGATCTTTCACTTTTGTGCTGCTTTTCATGTAGGACATCCACCCTACATTCTCGATGGTGCTCCCTTCTCTCACCCTCCAGACTTTTTATTTTTACTTAATCCCCCTAAATTAATTTATTCCCTTGCCCATTGCTTGTTGCTTCCCCACGTCCACGCATTAACTGCTCCCCTACCCCTCGCAGTCCTTAAAATATATATCTGTACACTTGAGGTTCTGATAGCTGCTCCCGTTTGCTGTCTGACTGCTCCACTTTGACAAAAGTCCTTTTGCAGAAGTGGAAATTGTTATTTTATATTTACCACTCCAATTGGAGCCCACTATCTTGGATCAGTAAATAAAGAAAATTAATTAAATGGCATCTCATCATTACGTTAAGCAGCTGTATGCTTCTTATATTTCATTTATTTATTTTTGCTGAGTTTGGCAGAAATAATTTTGCTTTAAAAGCATTGGCACAGCCAATAGGTCACATGGCTGGGACGTATTTGCTTTTCCAATGCTTGTTTAGTAAGAGTCAAGTGGCCCTAGCACAATGGACAAAGCAATTTTCCCATTTGGTACTATTTTTTGCTACTTTGCATGGTGCACCGTATTTGATCTGTTGGTGTCATTCGCGCATTTCAGATGTCTATGGGGCATATTTACAAGGAGGCGATAATACATTATCGCCGCTTTAGCGGCCGTATTCGGCCGAAAAGCGGCGATAATTTTATCGCCTAATTAGCAAGGCCACGCTAACGCGTGAAACCTTGCTTTAGCGTGGGGATTCCTAACGCCCAGCTTTGCATCTCCAATGAGATGCAAAGTGGGTGTTCCTGACCTGACATGACAGGAAAAATGTCGCTTCCTATCATCAAGCCTCACGCTATGAAGCATAGCGTTAAGAAAAGTAGCGATAACCCCTGTTATCGCTACTTTCCTTACGCCTGCTTCATTTCTGACTTAGCCATGATATCCTATGGAAGGTGGATATCATGGCTAAGATTGTGAGTCCCTATCAACAAGCTAACGTGAGATTATCGCTGGGTTTCCAGCGATAATCTCACGTTAGGCAGTTAGCGCTAGGATTTTTATCGCTTTTGAGATAAGCGTTGCTAATAGCACGCTATCTCAGCGATAAAAATCCAAGCTAGCCAGCGATAATTATCCTAGCGCTAAGTGCGCTTAGCGATAATTATTGCCGGTTGTTGCTGATATGCCCCTATATTGTTTCTGTTTTGTGAGTGAGGTAAACTTGCAATACGGTTGCCAAGGCGGTACTTTCTTTAATCGGTATCATACTGAAGTCTGAGAAAAAAAACATTTCAACATGCTTAATTCAAAACGGTTGCCACAGTCAATGCTTATTAAATATCTGCTAACAAATTATTTTTCAAGAACTCAAATGGCATTTGGCACTCCTGACGTTTGCCAATCCGTTCATAAAGGTGAAGGGAAGTTCTGCTTATTTCGGGTGCTCTGGTACCCGCCAACTTGTAGAACAAAATTAGTTTACATTGAATCACCATTCCGACAAGGCATTCACTTCCTGATGTCTGCCTGGGGCTGACACACGCATCAACATTATTAAACAGATCAACATCACACCTCTGTTTCTCCTGTGATGCCTGACTACTTCTGAATGAGTCATTAAGATCTCTTCACACTTGAAAATGAAAAGTTGGATAGTCCAGTGCTACTGTGTGTTGACATTATTTAGTTAAACGACATTTAACAGTTATCTTGAGTAACTACTTAACCCTTAAGGTAGCAAAGATTTTTTTTAAGTAAGCAGAAAGGGCAGTCAATTGTAGATTAGGTGATTGTTAAGTGTTTCCATAAAACTTCCCCCACAGTGATATATTGAATTCTGGCAGCCTGTACCACTGGTTGGGCAACTGGAGGGAACAGCGGGCGGAGGCATCCGGCGTTAGGCTGGTGCAGCCCGCAGTGTCCTGAGCTAAGTGTTGCTGTCAATTTTCAAGCAGCAGGTGTGCTAAATGGATCAAGAGTGGGGATGCTGGAAGGGAATTGAGGTCTCAAGGACCTCAAACGAGGATAACCCCCTTCACCCACTGCCTCTAGGAATTAACACAAGGAAATGCACAAGGAAACGCCCCAACCTGTCTCTACTCGCCACTACTTGTCTACACCGTCTTGCACTCAATCAAGCAGCTAGCATTCAGGAGCATCCAGGACCACTCCCAGCTGGCACAGCCATCAGTTCCTCGTGCCCCCTCAGAGCAAGAGGGAGTGGTGGCGCTAGACAGTAAAGGTCAGCGGTCAGTACCCTCTCACGAAATCCCGAAAATGGCTAGCCACACTCGGACGAGAAGCTGAAGTATCTAAAAACAATAAGAAAGGTTTAAAGGGGTGAGGAAATGTTCAGCCCACAATTTCAAAAAGGACTGCTGAGAAAACACACGTGCACCGGATCCAATCAAAACCCACAGAAGGGGTGATGGCACATCCAGAATAAGGGAACCCTCCTGGAAGGCCACACTCATTCAAATCCAAACTCATGAGTACCCACAACTATCCATAAAGTACACCGACTCAAAGCTCAAGCAAAGAGTCTTAAAGCCAAAAACTAAGAAGGGGCACAAAACCTGCTAAGGAAGTCAACCTTTAACTAGGGACTAAACCATGGGGTCTGGCTCAGTAAGGAGTGGCCCCCTGCTTAAGACAGGTGGAAAACAGAGCAAAAGGGTGCCTCAACCAGTCCAGCTCACCGTGGAATCTCAGCTGCATACTCAGATCTACAACCAGACTGCTCTCTTATTGAGATTAACACTGACAGAGGTGATCCACAATGCGCTGCTGTAGAAGGTCAATGCCAAAAAACACCACCCCACTCTCTCCCAGCCAAAAATCTACACTAAATTCTGTTACCTGAAAGACGTGGGATTCGTTCTCTTCTCAAGCATCACCAGGGTCCAGGGCTTGCAGTCACCACTCCATCCACTGGGAGGCAGCAGTCAAAGGGTAGAAGTCACCCACTAGTCAGTCAGCCCCTAGTCACAGCGGAGGTCAACACAACTCACGAACTTGGCCCAGAGCCTGTCAAAAAAAGAATACAGACCCACTCACACTGTGGGGAGAAGCTGACACCCTCAACAGAAAGATGAACTTCATCTCAACCGAGTCTCTAATGTTAACACTGCTATAAAGCTTGTCAAACCCAAATGAAGATCAGACCTCTCTCAAAGAACCCAAGCCTCAAAATACGCAAACCTACCTCATCCCGCAACTGAAACGATCCAGGCACACAATAATGGTAGGATATGCTTGCAACCTACATGCAGGACACTCAGGATAAGCCACTGAGCAGCAACTCTGCAGTGGTCGAGAAACAGAAGTGGGAGGAACCAGCATCAGGAGCCTCGGGATCAGCAGAGGAAGAAAACAAATCCAAAACTAAAAGTGCCTGGGCAAGCCAGCTAAAGACATTAAAACTCTTGGGGGAGGTTCTCCAATATCAATCAGACAAAATGGATATGCAACTAACCCTTCTCAACAATTTGGCAGCTGCGGGTGTGGTACAATAGTGGACAAACTGGCCTCCCTCGCCGCAATGTTGGGCAACTTATGCACGCATCTTAAAAAGGGAACTCAATGAGCCAATATTCCATTTTCAGAGGAGCAGCCCCACCAGCAATACAAAAAAGCATGGCTGACCACTCCCCAAACAAAATCGCAACCTTTCAAGATCCACAGTGGCGCTCATCCCCACCTGTGACGGGTGCCAGGGAACCGCAATGACTAAACTAGAAATTGGGCCCGTGGCTAACCTCAGGGCGGAATCCAACTCTCCAGAACCAAGAACAAACATGAAGCAAAGAAAGACCTAAAGGAAGAAAGGCTGGAACTGGAAATCCGATATAAATCAGGAAGACGTTTATCGCTTTTTCAGGTCAACACCTGGTCAAACACAAGGTCAAGTTGCAACCAAATCAACAGAGAAGATTGACCAAATCATCAGAGCCTGCAAAGGCCATGAGACAACACCTTACCACAGGAACTTCAGGAAAGCCTCATCGGGGAGTGTCAAGGAGGGGCCTAGAAACCAGACTAATGCCCTATCAAAATAGACAGCAATGAACTCAAAAAGTGACAGCTGTTTTAGAAACAAGCATCACCATGGCAGATCCTAAAACTAACAAACATCTACAAGCACCGAACTTACCACCATCAAAATCATCACATCAAATTGACGTAGATCCCCAGACTGCCTCAGTTAATACCGATAGAAAGATTGTTTTTACCCCCCCACCCCCATCAGGAGGGACAACCACTCAGTAAATCTTTCAGCCCCTTCCAATGCAACCATACCACTGATAAGCAAGCTAAGGTTAAACAAGGCAGCTCAAACTACACCTGTCAGGCACGGTCACAACATCCCACCTCCGACAGGCACGACCCAGCTAATCCAAGCTGAAACTAATCCCAACAATGAGCTCACAATAGGATGCAGGGCAGGCAGAGGGGCTCAAGTGTTGCCCGGAGATCTTAGCCCAGCGTGCTGCCTTCCCGAACCATCAAGACATCAGGCCCTCATGGCAGCAAACACAGGGGGTTGTTAACACCCTCATCTTCAGCCCAGAATTAAAATCTCGAGGGCCGCATGATGTTCTGCATCAATGTAACATACTCGACTGTTGGCCAACATTGCATCCTTGACAGACTTATCCTCAAAAGACCTGAAGTCGATAGAATGTACTCACCGTTAAGCCCCACAGAAGGGAGAAGTCACAGAGACTATAAGGAGAACATCAAATATTGCACAGAAAGCCCTGGCGGGCAGCCCCATCGTCCTCCTTCTCACCACCTTTTCCGAACCCAGCTACCTTGCACCCCTGTTAACAGAGGGAAAGGGTGACCCCTCAGTGGACTAAAAAAAACACTACAAGCTCTGCTCAGATGAGCAAAGAGACCTTTCAAGACACAAATAAAAGCTGCATGGAGTTTGATAACCTAACCTCCCCCAACAACAATCTCAGGTGGATCTCAAGGACAATTGATAATCAACCAGTTAATTAGTGACAAGAGGGCAGCAACCTACTCAGTCATGCTCCTGGAACATCAATGGAGTTGCCAGCAAGATGTCAGACCCAGATTTCCTCACCTATCAACATTCCTTTGACATCATTGCAGTGCAGGAAACCTGGCGGATAGACCCCCCCCACCCCCCCCCCCATCTCCAAGGCTTCTTGCGCTTTTTTACTCCAGTGACCAGGGAGGCAAAACACAGCCATCTACAAGGTGGGCTGGCCACCTACGTCTCAACTACATGCAGAGTCTCAGCCCACCCACTGAGCACAGCCTCATCAGCAACTAATACAATAAAAATACAAGCGCTGTCTGCAAAACCACAGAACATAACCGCAGACATAATACTCATCATCGCCTACATCCATCCTAAAAGGAAAATCAAGGAAGCCCAGAAACTGGTAGATTACCTCGAGGCATGTATCAGTGAAGGGTAAACACCAGACATCATCCTAACTGGGGATTTAAAACTACACCTAATAGGCTTTTCCTTCGACGATGACCTCTCTGCCCAAACCTCTCTCTGGGACATGCCAATACAATAAAAAAGCAAATTGAGTCAACTTACCAGCACAGGCCGACACCTACTGGAGGACCTTGAACACCTCAACCTAAGAGCCACTAATGGAAGATTCATAGACGACAATCCTCAAGCAGCCACTTACTATTCTTCAACCACAAGTTCAACATTAGACTACACCCTTGTCTCCCTATCACTGATTAAACAAGTTAGCGCATTACATTTGGGCAAAAAATGTGACAGCGACCATCGACTCCAAGAGCTTTTTAATACGAACAACTATGACCATGTTTGAACAATCACAGGCCGCTCCAGAATCAATTTTTACAATCAACTATAAAAGGATCATATTTGCAAAAGCATCAATTAGGGGTCTCTCTCAATCCAACACATCCGTCTTCGAGTCGCGGTTCGAAACAAGTGAAATAGAGATATGGTAAGTTACCATACATGCCACCAAAATGGAACAGTCCTTTGCCGTACTGACTAAACCAAAAATGCACCAAAATAACAACAGGATGCAGCCCATTTCAAAAGTGCAATGCGTTCAAATCAAGAATGTAAAAAGCATGATCTCTCACTCACTAAGATCCCTCTGTCATAATCCAACTGACAAAACTTCTCTGATACTATTGATACAGCACAAAACACAGCGTAAGAGACTGAAATTGCCCACCAACAGGCAAAGAGAAGAGGAGGTCTGGGTGAAACTTTATGGCGACATTAAGCAGGAAGACATCACAAGATTTTGTCGAATGATTAATAGCCTCACCCGGGCTCATATGAAGTTGTTTCATCCTACATCTCAGAAGAAGACTGGGCAAGTTATCTTGGGGGTCATTTTTATCAATATTTCACCCCACAAACCACTGGCTCTGGCTCTGACTCTACAAGACACATAAGAGGGACCCCACCAGTCGCACATGCCGAGGAAGAGAGCTCCACAGCGCCTCCACCAACTGCAGGAAGTACAATGCTCACATCTTCTCCAGCTCACAACATCGCGGCAATCAGAAAGCAAATTGGCAAAGACAGGAAGGAAGGGGCCCCTGGCCCCAAATTATCCCCCTGGCACTCTTTAAACAGAATGCAAACTCTGAGCTGAAGCTCTTGGGCCTCTTTTTACCAAAATAAGTCAGATCGGCACATTTCCATCTTCCTAGGAGCAGCTCAATAATTTCCCCAATATTTAAATCCGGCGACAAGTCAAAGCCAAAGAACTATTGCCTAGTCGCTCTCTTGGATATTGAGGCAAAATATTTTCGCAGGAACACTATGAATGGTACTCCTGTCATGGGCCAATGAGCGATCAATTATACCGCTCAATCAGACAGGGTTTGCCAAGTCAGTCGGAACAACAACAAATATCCTGGACATGTGCTGCTGATTGATAAGGCAAAAGCATCAAAAATGCAGTTATACTTATGCTTTATTGACTATAAAGCAGCTTTTGATCAAACAAACCGCAACAAACTCTGGAGTAAACTGGCTCACTGGGGTATCTCACAGACTCTACTGAACCTGTTAATTCCTCTCCAAACTGATACATCGGTCCATGTTAAGTGAAGTGAAGGCTCTTTTATTTCAAGATGCATACCTATGAACAAAGGGCTCAAGCAGGGATGCGTCCTGGCTGCAATTATATTCAAACTCTTCTTGTCAGACTTTTTACAGGCATTGAATACCTGCATCTCACACACCCCCAGACTAGGAGGCCTTGCTCTGTCAAACGTTCTGTACGCGGATGACATAGACCTGGTCAGTCACATGTAGGTGGGACTGCAGCGCCTCCTCACTATCTACCTGGAATTCTCTGATACTAATGGCCTAAACGTCAATTTGGAAAAAATAAGCACAATGATGATAGGCAAAATTTCAAATGGCAACCCGCCTGGTACTGGGGTGATACTCTCATTGAACCGGCAATGGAATAAAAATACTTAGTCATGATAATAGGCAAGGGAGGCCACTTTGCCACCCAGAGAGATTCGATCAGAAGGAAGGGCCTTACACTGGCAGTCACACTAAAGAAACTCAACTCAGAACTGAACAGCCCATCGCTGCTCCCCCTAGTCCAAGTCACACAAGCCAAACGTATACCAATGATACCCAACTGCAGCAAACTACAGAGGGACAGAGTTGCTAAAACCCTGGATAGCACCATAACAAGAGCAAAAAGAATCATCTTTGGCTTGCCAAATCACACCTCACCGGAACAGATCAGGCTGGATTTCAGACTACAAAAACAGTCCCAGGCAAGTCAAGAAACCTCCAACATCACATAGAACTAAATTCAGAAGGCCCCACCAGAAACCCTCAATCAATATCTGTGGCTAGAACTGCTACAGGGACACTCATCACCTGCCACAACTTATTTTAAAGAAAGCCTGCGCAATACAGGTCTCCAGCAGCTCGTATCATCAATCAGCAATATTGTATTAAAAAAATTTGTATGGAAATAAAAAACTCCTATTGCTTGTCAAAGATAAAACAGCACTATCTAAGAGGGCCCATGGCTGGATGACTTTGAGAACTTACATGGCACTGGCCCCTCATAAAATACCTAGGATATTCAAATACTGTTAAAACCCAATTTTTGAAATATCGCTTGGGGCTACTACCTTGCACCCAGCACCTCCTGTACTTGCTTAGTGATCATGCAGGTTCCACGTGCCATCTATGTGGAACATCCACGTAAGATCTGATGCACCTCTTGTGCACCTGCAAAGAACTCTGGAAGGAATGGAGGCAGCTCCTTAAAGCTCACTTTAACCAAGGAGGGATTCAGACTCTGAGGTTGCGCTGGACAGCTTCGCTCCAGAGGACCCCAGTTGAACTGCCGATAAGTACAATTTTTGACTCTGACGACCAAAAAGATGACAACGGGCTGAAGCAGGGGCTCTCGGCCTAACAATGCTCACATTTGGCTCAAAACACTCTTGCAGACACAACCTATAAATTAATGCATTACTCTTTTTCATCTCTACGGCTCCATAGTACTTTATTTACAAATCACTCCCTGCTGGTAGAGAACTCTTTATCAAGTGCTACGCCTTGAAGAACACATAATTTTAGATTGAGATGCACTCAAGAACTTAACTCGTAATTCACAATGGCCTACAACTTCTCTATATAATATTTTATCATTTTTATGAGATTTATATGGGTTCTTCTCAGTCAATCAGGGAGTCGTAAGCGCTGTACTCACCCGTGAGGGGCTCAAGACGCTGAGGGGGGGAGGTATGCAACTCCTTTTCAGTTGAAAAGCCAGGTCTTGAGGGTCTTCTTGAGGTGTTCAGGGAAGTGGCGCATCTGATGTCTATCGGTAACATCTATGCAATGGTTTTAATTAACTATGCTAATAAACTTGACTATGACTTTTTTCCTATGAACTCAAAGGCCCAAGCTTTCGATATAAGGGTTCGCTACATGCAGCTTCTTGCTGTCTGTTATCCTAGACCTATTGTGTACTATACTCATATTTACTGTGGACTTTGGGTCAGGTTATTTCTTAGCATTGGTTGGTGTTCTTGTTGATCCTATTTTCTTGCTTCATATTCAATGGAGTTACTTCCTCCTCTTGCATTTTCCCCTCCACTGAAGCATAGCCTCTTTTCCATTCTTTTGATTGGATGACTTGCATCATTGTCCTTTACCTTTCAGCACTCTATGGGAATGCATGTGTTTTCTTGCTATTTTCCTCGTGCTGTGCTTCGCACCCTCAAATCCTCATATTTACCCCATGCTTCCAGTGTTGCTCTGTTTTTCAGAAGAGGTGAAAAGGTTGGGTGTAGGTCAGGCCTGTTAGGTGTGTCAATGCCTATTTGAGTGAGCCTCTCATATAAAGGTATTTCACACCCTTTTAATTTCTTATCTTTTTTAATGTACTCTGACTACTGATTCTATGTGCTGATTACATGACTCACTCTGTCCCATGGAATAGGCTCTGTTCTTCCGGGCAGCACTGAGAGACCATTGACTATGTAGTGCACAGGTAAGATCTGCAACAACCTCCAGTAACTTCAAGATTGGTACTGCATACATCATTTCACTAAACAGCATGAAGCAAGAGAAGCAAATAAGATGAATCATCCATCATACAGCATTTTCTCCCCTAGGAGGACCCGGGTGGTTCTACACCTGAGAAGATTTCAGACAAAATGTAGCCACATTTTAAATTTGACAGCACAATTAAAAATAAATTGGGTAAAAATTTGGGGGATATTCTCAAGAACATGTGATAACCATCGCAAATTTAGCCTAGCGCAACTTTGCATATCGCAGTCCATTGCGGCAAAATAACGCTGTGTTAACGTAGCATTCTCAACCTGGCGGTACCAAGCGATAGTCACACAATAACGCGTCAACCGAACGTGTTAAAATCAACGCATCGCCGAAAAAATGCAAAAAAACACCAACGCGAAAAAAGCGCCGATGACGCCAATCGCAAAGCAAAAATCTGCAAAAACCAGCCACAGGCCTCCAATCCCCACGCGACATGTGGGGAAATGCACTACAAAAGTTGAAAAAAACACATGCAAAAGCCAAACAACAGCGAAGCACAATTGAGTCAGACGGAGCAAGTGCAGAGGACAACCAGAACCCCACAAGCCCCCCGGAGGACCAGCCTGGGACTTCGGGGTCAGGGAAGGGCAAGGAGAAGAGGAGTAGGAAGAAAAGGTTCCGTTCGCAGGAAAACAGGATCCTGATAACAGAGGTGATAGAACACCATCAACTACTGTTCATCACCTCCACTGTGTCACTGGTAACTAAAAATGGAATATGGCAGACCATCGTGGACAAGGTGAATGCAGTCGGAGTGCTGAAGAGGACAATGGAAGAGGTCAAGAGGTGCTGGAATGATGTCAAGCGCAAAACCAAGCAGAAACTCGCAAACAACCGGAAGGCAGCAATGCAGACTGGAGGTGGCAGTCCAGAGCCGCAGGAGGAGCTGGACGAGATGGAGGAAATGGTGTCCACAGTCATCAGTGGGGAGATGGTGGCAGGAGTTGGAAGCCCAGACACTGCTCAACAGGACCGGACACAACAGCAGCAGGGTGAGTAACGACCAGAGAATGGGAGAATGGGGAGATGGGCACAATGGCACACATTCACAAGTAAGCATAGCAGATCTTCATACAAACCATGCCCCAGACCCCCAACGCCCACCAAGATACCAATGCACCCAAGAATGCAACATCCCAGCACTGTAGAAGCACAGAAGTCAGAGGCACACCGCATGTAAAGGATCAGGTGCAGCCAAATCAGAGCTGCAGGGGCGACTCCCCCAAAATGCGGCACACTCATCACATGCAGAGCACATCAACATTGACAACGATGTGGCACAATCCACACGTCCATAACAGAACAGGGGACACAGCTGGTCCCGCTTGTGTGCAGTAACTGGCCAATCACATATGGCTTCGCAGGGAAATGTGAGTTGACAATGTACAAGTACAAACACACATCCGTAATATGGCCGAAATGTCCACTGTCCCGCATCACATAGGTAGCTCCCCACAAACCGTCACAATGTACACTGTCATTCAGTCTGCATGTAAACATGTACAATGCATCAACATACATGTGAACACAATGTTAAACTGCATCTCCCCTTCACATTGCAGAGGGAAATTCAACACCTCCTACAGAGCAGTCCCAACCTCTCTTCTCTGATGACGAAGAGGACAATAACACCTTCGACTCCAACGCCCTCTAACAGCTCGTGGAGAGCCTCCGCAGTCCACTTCCAGGAGCAGGCCAGCCCAGCTGCCACGAGGAGAACCCACCCCCTGCACAGTAAACACAGCAGGCAGCACCCACCACCACGGCTGCCTCCCAGGACCCCCACAACCAACACATGGCCTTCCAACTCCGTGTGTTGGAGTGCCAGGAGAAGCTGGCCGAACAGGTGCAGGTGGTGTTCGACTGCATGGAAGCCAAACTAGATGCCATACGTGGGTGTCTTAGTCCCATCAGGGACCACTCACAGTCCCTAACGGACACCGACAGTCTGCTCCATGCTCTACAATGAACCATGGCTGACATCGCCAGGGTCCTGACTCAGAGGCAAGAATGACTGTCCAGTCATAGTGGCTCCAGCGAGTTGGCCCGTGAGCTGGGACTCATGTGGAGGCTCATGAAGGACAGGGAGCGTAAGCGTGCGGAAACAGCAGCTGACACGGCTGCACACCAGCGAGAGGTAGCTGGGTCCCTCAATGCCATAAAGACCATCCTCATGGCATTGCTGCCACAAGGCCTGGCGCTGATGCATGCTGTTGCTACCACTCCATCCACATCTCCGGTCCCTGATGTGTCAGTGCCACTCAGTGCGGCTGACATTTCGCCTCCGGCCCCTGCGGTGTCAGTGCCACACAGTGCTGGAGACAGAACACCACCACCCACATGTGAGGCACCTGAAACAGCAGAGGATGAAGATGCAGATGAATCTGCCCTCATGGTCAGAAGGAAGCGGTAGCATTCATGTCCACCATATGGCCTGTTTTTGCTTGGTTCTGCCCTCAGCATCATCCCCTTCCACTGTTCCCCGATGCACTCTGCGACACTGACCTTGGACCTCGACATGGACTGCCATATTCTGTTTGGTCACCAATGACACAGATATCAGACTGCGGACTGAACTCCTCCTCTACTGATGTACTTGTCATTCCCTAAAGGACTCTGGCTGGCCCTCCACGGGCCAACGCTGCAAGGTGGGGTTTGCTTGGCCCTGTACTGCTCCAGCTACAACACTCCATTGAATGTGCATTAAATATTCATTTACACAACGATGTGTCATGTCTATGATCTTGCAAGCGTGGAGGTATGGCTGCATGTAGGGTCAATGATTTCACCTTACGTCCATGTTGCTTATGTTGTGGGACTTGGGTCACAGGGTGACACATTGCCGATTGCGTGCTGGGTGGCGCCAACACTAGAACGGGAAAACACACATTTGTTACTTCCTTGTCTAGGCCAGAACGGAAGCACGCCCAGAGCCCCGGGGTCATTTTTCAAACCTTTACGCTGGACTGTCATACGCCAGGCCAGCCCACTCCGTTCACGCTCACAGGGGGGGACGACAATGCTACATGTCCCAGTTCTTCCCTGTAGGGATCTGCTGCTCAAAGGTCTAGCTATCCGCATGCCACAGCCACTTCCTCACAGCTGGTTCACACCCACACCACACCCATTAGGCATCGGCGTCACAGGACATGTGACCCTGCCAATAAAAAAGGCCTGGCGCACGTGCTGGACGCCATTTCCACTCTCCAACTGGGTGTCTCTGTGCGTGTATCCTTTATGCATGAGGGCCTAGGGCCCTGCCACGTCACATTGCCCAGTGCCGGTGGTGACATGATGACGTATGCACCACGGGACTCAATCATAAAGGGTCCATGGCTAGCGGTGCACAGACTTGGTGGCACCGGATGCACTGGGGCAGGCACAGGCACACCGCCACGGGACGGTGTCTTTCAGTGCACTGAGAGAGGAGCACCTTCAGAGCTGAGCGGGTGTGCAGTCTGCGATGATGCGCCGTCCAGGCGGTCCGAAATGGTGGCATTGGTGTGATCTCTGCTGGACCGCAGTGTGGGCCTGAGCCAGTGGGCAGTGCAGGCCCACCGACACGTGGCGTCGCCTCGCTGTTCTCAGAGTTAGTGGCACCTGTTGGGCTGAGCGGGTGTGCAGCCTGCGATGATGCCCTGTGCACTGATGTGTTCTCTGCCATTGTGAAATCAAGACCCAGAATCAGGTGTGTGAGCTGGTGGCCCATGGTGCGTGGCTGCATGATGTGGAGGTTGCCATGGTTGCGGACCACGGGCTTGGAGCTTCCACCGGCACGTGGTGGGCCCTCTTGGAGACACACCAGTGGCGGAAGGTGAGCAGTGAGGCCTGGTTGCGCAGGGGCGGGCAGTCTCCACTGGGCAGCGGGAGGGGCTCGGGTGCAGCAGCCTGTGTGCGCAGGGGCGGGCAAGCGATGATGGCGTGTGCTACTGTATGGACTCTGCCATTCATGTCTCTGGCAACTGTTTCAGATTGCACCAGGTCAGAGCAGGTGTTAGTTTCCTGCTGCTAACGCGCCTTATTACCAGTTTTGTGTTCTTATCACAGATCTGGCTGGTAGTTTAGAATGTTGTGGAGTGGTGTTGTCGCGGCTTTTTGCTTGGGAGCGCCTACTCTGCATCTCATTAGCGATAGTTGCCGGGGTCATCCGTGGCGATGTTTTTTGAGGATGCTATCGCCGAAAAACTGATGGTATTGGCTGTTTGCACCAGCTTGTGAATGGGGCGGTAATTTTATCGTGACTTTGGCTGCCCTAAAGTGTTGGTAACTCGGCGATAGCTCCTTGAGAATATGCTTCAGTGGGGACTCGAAATGAAAACAAATTTGTTTTACAAAAATATTTCTGTGAGGATTAGCTAGAAAGCTAGAGGTTTTAAAGGCAATATAAACCTTGCACGCAATTTGTCAAGTCTCTTTCATTTTCCAAATAGTATAATGCATCTTTCATTATGTCTACATTAATGTTGTTTTATTTTTCCGATCGTGTCCTTTCAAAGTAAACTTTCATTCAAATAAAATGATTGTACGGACAACAAAGATCTGACAGTTGCAGGAAGTACTCTTAACTAGTCCTCCGGTTAGATATATCTTGAAGGCTTAGACACCAGAGCTACCACTCTTTTTACTGCGACCTAAATATAATTTTCAATTCCGATTTTACAGGCTCAAGCATAAGTGATATATAAAGTTATAAGAAAGTCATGCAACATTAGTAGGAATGATTATGAACTTCCTCCACAGGAGTAATAAAATAACAAAGGGGCATATTTAGAAGGGCTTTATCTCCGCTTTTTTGGCTTACAAAGCCAAAAAAGCGGAGATAAAACCAGAGCCCTATTTACAAGAGGGTGCTAACATGCATAATCGCATGTTAGCACCCTTTTTACCAACGCCTCACTTTGCATCTCCAATGAGATGCAAAGTGGGCGTTACTGGGCGTTCTCAAGATGGACTACCTTGTAAATATCGCTGATGTTTACATCGCGATATTTACAAGGCAGCCCACATGATTTCAGCAGACATTAGATTTTGGCGAACACAGCCGTTTTCGCCAAAACCTAGCATCTGCTAAAATCCTGACTTAGCCATCCCTAACATAGGGGGTGGATTATGCTGATACGACCCTGTGGATCGTATCAGCAAGGTTATCACCCTTTTGCAGGGAACATCGCTGGAAAACCAGCGATGTTCCCTGCAAAAGGTCGATAACCTCGCTATCTCTGGAATTTTTATCGCCCTGGAGTAACGTGTTATTAATAACGCGCTACCAGGGCGATAAATACCAGAGATAGCCTGCGATAATATAATTATCGCTAAGCACGGCCAGCGATAATTATCGCTGGCCGTTGTTAATACGCCCCTTAGTCAGTTATGGCATAACTTTGTTAATTTTCCACAAGTCAACATACACTATCACTCTGATGTTAACTTTCAAATTATAGTTTCTTAATGGACTAACTGTATGTCAACACATCAGTTTGTAAGTTTTTGAAAAAATGAACATAGTTTGTAAGTTTTGGAAAATATGAAAAAATTTTGTCTCCAAATGCCAACCTGTGATAAGAAAATCATTTTGTCCTCAACTTGTCTATATTTTCAGAAAGTTTCCTATTTGTGTCACTCAAATGCCAGCTTCTCATATTTTTCAGTAAATTAACAATTTTTTCACTAACCAAAAGAGTTTTTTTTTCGTAAAGGAATTTGTGGTGCCCAAACATAAGTCGATTATTTTCTATAAATACTCTGCTGTTTCTGATATCGTAATATACGTTTCTAAAAGGGCACTAATGTTCAAGTTGTCAGTAAAAGTACTAATTTGGTTTAGAAAATGATGGTATTATATGAACTGATGTTTTTAAAGCACAGTGCATATTTACATGTAGATGATGCTAAAAAAGTCTGAAAAGAGAAGATAATAAGAACATTAATGTTTTATACAGTTGGGTAATTCTGTTTAATTATTTTTTTTAACCATTTTATTATGTAGTAATGCACAACATATATATATATATATATATATATATATATATATATATATATATATATATATATATATATATATATATATATATATATATATATATATATATATATATATATATATATATATATATATATATATATATATCCAAAAACAATCTTCCGTTTCTGGAGCCCAAGACCCTTCAGGGCGGCCTCATGAATAATGGGCACGGAACATCCCAAAAAAAACAAGCAGTTGCCATGCAAAACAAAGTTATGAGGCCCAATACTATATATATATATAATCAACCAGCAGGCTTCTTAATTTCTTCAAGCACGAGCCACACCAATCCAGATTCGTGTATTTTTTATTTAACGGGCAAATTATATATATATATAGTTTTTCTTAAAGCCAATGAAAAAAGAAAAGAAAATAGTTGTGTTTGAGGCAAAAAAAAATAATGAAATAGGCCCCATACTCTTCTTATGCACTCTCCTCTGCTTCACAGCAAATCGAATAGGCCTAACAGAATGTCTACGGGTATAGAGGGGCAATCACTGAAACACAGAGCACAGCAGCTGGGAGCACAGGGGCAAAGGGGATGAAGTGTTAGAGAGAAGTGCAAGGTGGTAGATGGAGCGCACAGTGCAAAGCAGTGCGAGCTTCCCTTGCACTTACAAAAGAGGTACAAGAGAAAATGGAGAAATGCATGATGGCACACTTCCCTATCAATAATATTTGCTCATCGATGCATTCTGACATTGCCCTCTCGTCCATTGACTCTCATTCATTAGCTCAACCTTTCTTCATTTTGTGTACTCAACCATCCACTTACTCAGCTTGTTCGCACTTACAAGTTATTCAAAGCACTCCGATTTCTTTCATCTAAGCATCTGTGCATTCACTCACTACACACACTTGCGTGTGCACACACACAGACTTGACAGTTAGCTGAGTTACATTTTCACTATTATAAACAGTCATGTTTTTAATTTAATTTGAATGGTTTTAAAATTCACTAACTTCAGAGGCCGACAACTGAAAAACAGTTCTCTCTCCTTGTTTTAAACTCTAAACAATAACTTCTAATAAAGTCAAAGGCCTCTATATGCCATTTGTTTCTAGAGATTGTAGACACACAAACTGGTGACGGCACAGGAAAATAGGATCCCTCGCATAAACTTTTTTCTTCACAGGTAAAATATTTTTCGCCCGTGGAGAGACCTCTTCCCCTACCCCCTGAGCAAATTTGTGGGTGATATGCCAGTCATTGGCTGAGGCAAATCCATTACGTTTTCCAAGGTGGATATGAGAATTAGAGGAGTTTGTGGATATCCTCAAACAGCATGTTTGTGGGCGTTTACAAAGTTCCAAGGCCAACCACATCCTGGAATGCCCAATTCCCACCTCTTGAGTGGGATTTATGGGCGCATAGCACTCCTCACTCATGGAAGATCGCTGCACTCATAAATGCTCTTCTGCAAGCTAGGAATCAATTTTTGAACCTCTGGCATGCATAAGTAAGGTAAATACGGTTTTAAGCATACCTTCATGGCCCAATTCTACCTAAATCATTATTTATTATGGTAATGGAGCATTCACCACACACTGGAAAAAGAGACAAAATGCCAGGCCAACATAATGGTGCCTCCTTTCAACACACCTGAATAATTCCTGAAGGAATTATTATTTCCCAGATCGACCCCTGCCTTTATTAAACTCAGAAAAAGTTACCTCAAGTTTATATTGTGCTTCCTTTTATTATAGAGGGAGCTACATGTCCCACAGGCCTACTGTTGAATGCAAAGATCACTTTAAATCTTATGAGGTAACCCCAAAAGCTTAAACTTAGGGATCTGGTAATTGAGGGCTAAAATGGGGTATCTCCCTGCTAAAACACTAAAAGGTATGCACAGTGAAATTAATGCTGCATCTGGATTGATGAGAAGTTGTTGTCTACCAGGCGGTATTGAGGAATTGGCCATTCCAGGAGGTGATTAGCATTAAAACTTTGTGAACACCCACAAACATAGAAACATAGAAAAGGAAAATGAGAGACAGGCACAGTATGCAACATTCCCTGTACTATGGCATCTAACGGTACCAGCCTCCTTCCCTAGGAGTTGACCTGCACTCTTTCTGGTATTTGCCATCTTATCCACTATTTTACATAAAGTTTGGTAAAAAGTGAGAAAATCTGAAAATGCCCTATTTCTTGCCATTCAAACCAAAACCTGTCGCCAACAACTAGATTCACTGGAACAGCACATTAGAGGGGTCTAAAGAGCTCATAAATCAGTGCCAGAATTCCAACGGGAACCATAAATCAATAATCTCAAAACACAAGTAAACGATTGTTTTCCCTTACAAAAAGCATGTACTTCTCCACGGGACTAGAAACGGCTTCATGTGAAAGGGGAACCATGTTTCAGTGTTTAGGTTTCCGTCAAAGTCTTAATGCATTTTGGAAGCTGAAGTCTTCTACGTGCACTCACTTCTCTGAAATTTCGCGATGGTTCGTAACAAAAATTAACCATAAAACTCCAGAGCCGGAAGTAGAGTGTCCCGGGTGACGTGCAGTCATTTGCCCCCCTCTCTCGGGCAGAGTGTGAGAAGGTCACCACTTCCTCCTCCAGAGAAACAAACATGCTCAATGTGGGCTGCAGGTGAAGGCTCGCGCTAAACTGTTGAGCAGATTGACGTAGGTCCCGGCCCACCCAACTAGTGTAGCGGGAGGGGAGGGGAGGGCAGGGCATGGGTCTCGTTCTCTGTGTTAGTAAACACGGAGTGGGGTTGAGAGGGGAGACAAGAGGGCAGGACCCCTAACATGCTGTTAGGTTCGAACTGCCTAATAAATCTTTCCGAGCTGCTTCACTTAGGGAGATAAGGGCTGATGGAGAAGGGGTTAGTGGTGCTGACTTATTATCTGCTACTGAAGTGTTCCAAAGATGCAACCCCACGGCTGATAGCAAATGGTCCTGCTAGACTGTCTGTGTAAACAGAGGCATCTCCTGACTAAACGGCTATACCAGGCTGCCATCTTGGGCATGTGATTAATAGTACTCTACTGTACTGAAGCAGGGGGCCTGGGGTTCTCACAGGCAGCAGCCTGGGCATGCTGCTGTTTGCAACGCCTAGTAGCACACTCTTAATTCTGACTAACACTGATGTCAAGCTAGTTGGAATGGTGGTAGGATTGTTTTGTTTTGTGGGTTGCCGTAAAGAATAAGAGAATAGATGGTGCCTGTGTAAAACGTGTGATGGGGCTGGGGCAGAGTCAATCATATTTCAAACATTTGGTAAATTCGGAGGTCTCCCCGAAGGCCAAACCCCATAGGACGGGAATTGCATCGGAGTATGTCAAAATGCAGAAAGTGTGAATTCGACTTGCTGATGATTTTGAAAAGTTAGCAGGTCAAGAGTGAGTGAATCCCTAGTCAGACATGCATTTGATTGAGATGTGACTAAGCCTGGCACAGCCTCTATAGACTTTCAGATGCACCGTCCTGTAGGGGAATCAAGCATTTTCCCTATACTCAGTGCAAAATAATCTCATATAATTTTGGACTCAGGAGTATTGATGAAAGTTCTCTACCATACACAAGTAATTGCCACTTACATTTGTGCCTACAATGTATGTATGTATTGCCAATTATATAGCGTGAAATTAGCTGCAAGGCAATAGTGTGCTATACATTACATGAGGGGTTGGGAGAAGATGTAGATAGTGTACATCAAGACTGAATTACAGCTATACATTCTGCAGTCATTCAGGCACAATGCAATTAAGTGATTTGCCCAGAACACACAATGTTAATGAGATTTAGCTCCAAGACTAGGGATCTTATTATGACTTTGTCGGTGTGGCAGCGGGCCACCACACCAGTGCCCACCTGCCACACCACCAAAGCAATAATGCGACTGCCTGGCAGATTCCGACAGGTATCCAGGTCGGGTGGTCCTGTGGCGGCTGGTCCATAACAGTGCAGTGCTAAGACTCATATGTGAGCCTTAGCGAAACACCGCAATGAGATTGCCATTGCACGTTCCGGCAGGGCATGGACTGTCAAGTCTATGCCCTGCAGAAAATGGGGGTGCATGCAGACAGGGGAGCACAACATGTGCCCCTCTGCATGCATACCCTGGTGCAGAGGCACCCGAGGGCCCTGTAGGGCCCCCTTTGTTTCCTCACTGCCACACTTATTATGGCAGGCTCACCACCATGAAAACTGTGGGGGTGAGGAAACTCCTTATATAATTGGCGGTGCGGCAGCAGCACCACCAGCATATTAGGGGCCTCAGATCACAACATGACCGTTAGGAATCGCGGATCCCCGGCGACAGCAGCGGTACCATTGCAGTCTGACCACCCAACTTGTTATAGGGCAGTCAGACCACCGGTGTGGCGGTAGCTGCCCCGCCACCATGGAGTTGGCAGTCCATCGAACTGCCAAACTTTAAAAACAGGGCCCTAAGATTCAAAATGAGCTTCTCGAGCCTTTAGGTCACACCTCCTACCAGCTGCCTTTTCATAAAACTCTGGGAGGGATATTCTCAAGAACCTGTGATTACTATTGCAAAATTAGCTTAATGCAAATTTGCACATCGCAGTCTTTCACAGGAAATTAACACCTTGTTAATGCTGTATTCTCAACATGGCAGCACCATGCGATAGTCCCAAGATAACACACCAAATGACCGCGTTAAAATCAACGCGACACAGAAAAATGCGAAATCCAAACGTGAAAAAAGTGGCAATGTGGCCAACCGCGATACAAAAATCAGTGATAACCAGATACAGGCCTGCAATTCCCACGCGTCATGCGGGAAAAAGCACCATAAAAGCACTGAAGAACACAAACAAAATTAATTCAACTGCATAGCACCATGGAGGAACCCAGAGCAAGCACAGAGGAAGACGAGACCCCCACAAGCCCCCAGGAGGACCAGCCTTTGACCTCGGGATCACGGAAGGCCAAGGAGAAGAAGACGAGGAAGACGACGTTCAGTCCACAGGAAAACAGGATCATCATCACGGAGGTGATAGAACACCACCAACAACTGTTCATCATCCCCAACGTGCCAATGGCAAATAAAAATGTAATATGGCAGTCCAACCTGGACAAGGTGAATGCAGTCGGCGGGAAGAGGAGGACAATTGGCGAACTCAAGAGTCGCTGGAATGATGCAAAGCGCTAAACCAAGAAGAAACTCGCTGAAAATCATCAGGCAGCAATGCAGACTGGAGGTGGCAGTCCAGTGGAACACCAGGAGCTGGATGAGATGGAGGAACTGGTCTCCATAGTCATCAGTGGGGAGACAGTGGCAGGAGTCAGGGGTCCGGACACTGCTCGACGTGACCGGACACAACAGCACCAGGGTGAGTACCGAACATGGACTGGGGGGACGGGGGGATATGGGCACAATGACACATATGCACAATTAAGTACAGCACACCCACAATGACTCTGGACCATGTCCCTGATCCCCTAGGCACACTGCAGCAAACACACATAGCAAACACAGCACATCACCATCGACGACAATGTGGTACAAAGTGCAACACTTTTACCACAGAACAGAGGATACAACTGGTTCTGCTTGTGCATAGAAACTGGCCAATCACATCTGGCATAACAGAAAAGTGTGAAATGAAAATGTAGATGTACAACCTCACATCCGTCATGTAGTTCAAATGTCCACAGTCCCGCATCAAATAGTCAGCTCCTCCCAGTCACAATGTACGTTGTCACGCAGTCTGTATGTGTGTTTTGAACAATGCGCCAATATACACATCAATACCATGTTGAAATGTATCTCCACTTCACATTGCAGAAGGACAATCAACACCTCCTGTAGAGCAGGCCAGACAACTCATCAGTGATGATGAAAAGGACCTCCACACCTTCGACACCGACGGCCTACAACAGCTCATGGACATCTACCGCAAACCACCTCCAGGACCAGGGCAGCCCAGCTGCATCCAGGAGACCCCAACCCCAGCACAGACCACACAGCAGGAAGCACCCACCACCACTGCTGGCTCCCAGAACCTCACAGAAGAACACATGGCATTCCAAGGCCAGGTGATACACTACCAGGAGGAGGCGGCTGAGCAGGTGTGGGTGGGGTTCAAACTGATGGCAGCCAAACTAGATGACATACGTGTGTGTCTAAGTCACATCAGGGACCACTTACACTCACTAACGGACACCCACAGTTTGCACCATGATGTCCGAACAATCCATGCACTCCTATGCTGGAGTCATGACTATGAAACGAGAACAACTGTCTGGTCAGAGTGACCTCAGCGATGTCAGCGGAGAGTTGGCACAGATGCTGAGAAAAATGGAGAACATGGAGAGGAGGCATGCGGAAAGAATGGCTGCCATGGATGCAGACCAGTGAAGACTTCTTGGGATCTTCCATGCCCTGCAGATCCTCATCATCGCATTGCTGCCACTAAGGCAGTCGCAAATGAATGCTGCTGGTACTGCTACACACACATCTCCGGCCCCTGATGTTTCAGTGGCACACAGTGCTGCGGATATACCACCTGTGGCTTCTGATGTGCAAGTGGCACACAGTGCTGCGGCAACATCACCTGCGGCCTCTGATGTGTCAGTGGCACACAGTGCTGTAGACCAAACACCAGCACCCACATGTCAGCCAGATGACACAAAGGACGACGATGCGGGTGAATCAACCTTTGTATTAAGAAGGAGGCATTAGCATCCATCTCCACTATATGCCCTGTTTCAGCTTAGTTCTGCCCTCTGCATCATGCCTGTAACAACACCTCCCACTGTCCCATGAAACACTCTGCTACACTCACCTTGGACCTCGACATGGACAGCCATAGTTTGTTTGTTTACCAATGACACAGCAATCAGACTGGGGTCTGTACTCTTCATCTTCCGATGTACCTGTTAAACCCTAAAGGACTCTGCCTGGCCCTCCACTGGGCCACAAAGTGATGTGGGGTTTGCATGGCTATGTAGTGTTCCAGCTCGCACACTCCACCTAATATGAACAAAACATTCCAAATGCACACAGATGTGTCATGTCCATGATCGACCAAGTATGTAAGTATGGAAGAATGTAGTTACATTGATTGCACAAAAGGCACACCCTGGTAAATGACAACAATGCACATGTTTGACCGGGACCCACATGGCCAATGAAATGACTGGGAAGGTGTGCACTAGCCGTGGCCCCATTGCCATGAAACAGCAACTGTGCAATTTCACACCTTTGACCCACGCAATGTTTGAAATAGTGCTGTGTATGAAATGTCAAAGTCATTGGCAGGCCTGAAGTAGTGTCCCCCATCACATTCATCACCAGTACATCTCTCCGCATGCCTACATGTGTACTCTCCCTCCAGCAGTATGTCAGATTGTGGTACGTTGCCAAGCGCCAATGTCCACACACCTTGCACAGGTGTGTGTCAACCCGCATTGTTGTCCGCTCATGTATTCAGAGTCCAGGCAGATGCAGCCGTGTCCACTGTTGTCGTGGGATATGTGACCAGTTCTCCAGGATGTAATAAGGTGCTGTGACCTGTGCAATGTCCTGACAGGAGTGCTGCTTCCACCCCCTTAAACCAATATGCATCACAGCCCAAAGGCGAAGCGTCTCTATGTGGTCACTGCACATGAGGAGTTGTGCAGTCTCCCATGTCCAGCTGTAAGCATGTATACCAAGTATCAAGGCATCCCATGAATGGGTATCATGGTGAAACTCCTGGTCGTGGGCCAACAGGGGGCGCACACACATGTCAGGATCCAGTTCAGCTACCGTCCTGTTGGATAGGCAGACATCCATGGGCCAATCGAATATGCTCGATCGACAATCAACACAGGCGGAGCGCAGGTGACGTTGGCAAGGCGGAAGCTTAGCCGGTGACTGTTGCGCAACACTAGCAGTGGCAGTGGCTGATCCCGCTCCAATTGGATTTAGGATCACAGTTCTCCTAGTGATTTTTAATGAACTTCGACCACCTGGCGAGCAGGAAGGGGGGACGTGTGCGTGAAAGTAAGGAAGGCGGTGGGAAAGGAGTGATTGGAACGGGCAGAAGCAAACGAGAGATGAGGATCGAGAGATACAGAGAGAGGAGACAACACGAGTCAAGGAGGGGTGGGAGACAAGATAAGAGGGCACAAAGGGGGAGCAGAGAGAAAGAGACTGCTCGAGTGCAGATGTGCATTTCCGACAGGTGACGGTTCATGTCTGGACGAGACCGAGACAAGCCTCAGCAAAAGGAAATACCAAGCGCGGCCGTGCGTGCCAGGTCGGCAGCGAAAATGAAAGTGCCGCGTTTGGAGGAAAAGTGGACCAGGGCCAGCACGACTGCTTGTTGGAGTTGGTAAAAACATGAATTAAAGAAATATTGGTTTAATTATATCTACAATACGGGAAGAGGAGCAAATACTCAAAACTTAAAAACACGTTGTTGAATATGAGGCTGGAGTGGTCCAGGGCCTCGAGTATAAACTCCCCATAAGAAGATTCAATTGAATAAAGGCAATATAATATCCAGCTTTAGGATTCTTGGACCTCGCTTAATTTCTTCTTCCTGTAGATGCATCAGTGCCGCCTCACTGTAGTTGTATCAGTGGCCTCACACAGGACTAACTGAGAAGTGTGTGTATTTCAGATAATGCCCTCTGGCCTTGCGAGCTCCAGCTGAACTCCATTCCTGATTTTACCCAGATCCAAAGCTTCAGCTAATCTAGAATTTCCCTATAATTAGGCTACAGCACCTTGGTTTTGTTTTGTGAATTTGGGCATTTTCCTCTTGGTTCTGTCAGATACTACTTTCCAGATGTACTTTTACAGATTACTATCTGTAACCCATGTTGCACCTAGGAAAGACAGAAGGGGAGATTTACTAAGATTTCACGTCATCTTTTCATCACAAAAGTCACGCAAATTAGCGCCCAAATCTCTTTTTTCCTGATTTAATTTCCAGCGCTAAAATTGTTTAGTGCTGGAAATAACGTGAAAGTAACATAAAGCAGCGCATTACTTAGTGCCAAGGGGGCATACCATGGGCGGTGCATGGGCATTCCCATGCAACCCCCCCAAGATTTCTGATGCTAAACCTTATTTACTAAATAGAGTAGACAGGATTTAGCGTCAGAAAACGGTGCCCCTTTGAAGTAGGCGCAAGGAAGGAGAAATGCTTTAATTTTTCTTTCCTTTTCCGACTGTACGTATGCTGCACTTTACAGCACACATACAAAGAGGGAAAGGGTTAAAGTTAATCTAAACATGGTATTTTGTCATGGAAGTCCATCCTTCTAGTACAAAACATATGCGAGACTCAGGGAGTCTTCCTTGCACTGCGGTACAAAGGTGTCTCCGTGAAGCATGACAGCTGATTTCAGCGTCGGCGCTAGGGAAGAGTGGAAGATTGCGCCATATTTATGTAAATATGGTATTCTCTTCCTCTCTACTTTTCAAGCAGTGCAGCACATCATTTACTTCTGCTGCACTGTGCTACGTGAATAAGTGTTCAATCTTACCCAGGTGTGTGTCTTCCAGAAATGTTTGACCTTCCCTCAGTGCCTCCAAGAAAGAAGTGAAAAACCAACTCCTAAGTCCTGCCTTTGACAATATCACTTCTCATTATTCAAAGCACAAAAGCCAAAGAGCAGCCCTGTCAACTTTCACTATATAAAGTCTAGGATGCTAAAGTGCAGCCAAGTCAGCCTCCATCATTTAAATAAGCATTTACAATGCAATAGGTCTCGCAATGACATTATTTTGAGCTATTGACATTGTAAATGGCAGTGCCTTTAAAAAAATTAAAATGTGGTGGAAAACATGGCGGCCGCAGGTTGGCGGTTCGCGCGTCAGTAGTTTGACCTCCCCGAGTCTCTGTCGGAATGCTTGCAGCTACCGGCTCTACGGTTCTACGGAGCTTTTCTTACTGAAATGGAGGTCTCTTTGGCTTCGGAAACTTTTTGGCGATAATTTGCGATAACTTTCGCTTTTTTCTCCCTGCCTCCTATCGCCCATTTTTTGGTTTTTGTTTTGTTCAGTTTTTGCCTCGGCGCAAGGATCGGAAACGCCTGACACCCGAGCGGCGCCGATGAGTGCGAGCTCGAGCCTGAAGCTCTCCCCCGCCTCTTCTGTGCGGTGGAAGCAGGCAGCCGTGGAGCTCAGGCGCGGACGCAGGGCGGCAGCTTGCGGGCTCCTGAGGGGGAGTGTCCAGGGTCAGCAAAGTGAAGGACACCCTAGGGAGCCGGAAGAAGACACGGAGGACAGAGCAGCAAAGGCCAGAGAGTCTGTTGGTGCGACCGGCGATCCTCGCTTGTTCCCGGATAACAAAGGAGTGAGCAGTAAGGAGGGTGGACAGGTGGGGGGAGCAGGGTCGCCAAGGGCCAAGAAACACATCAGCGATATACCTTCAGAGAGGGGGTGTAAAACTAGAAGGAGGGGGAAAGGCCCCACGAATAGTGTCTCGGGGGGAAAGCAAGGCGCTCAACAAGTTACTTTTGAGGCTTTAAAGGCATTAGAAGCACCTGTGGAAAAAAGAGGTAAAGCGGCTAAATTCCTCAAAGCCAACGCCACCTCCCAGTCAGCCGGGAGGGAAAGCAAAAGGGAGATACGCAAAAGTGCGATCCGCATAACTCCCTCGTTGCTTTCATACTTTAGGGTGCGGCCCCAAATCCTGGACATTCAGCTTGGCCCAGAGGTAGTCAGCGACCTCACTGAAAATTTGGTGGGACCTATGAGTGACAAAAATAAGGCTGATAATTCCAAAAGTAAAGTTACACTTAGCTTGCCCGACCCTCCTGGATTTGGACCAATAATGGATGTCTTAGTAGAGGGTGTGAAGTCCTTACCGGATCCCGGGGGCCTTGGCCCCCTCGCGGATCACACTGTGGAAGTTGGGGGGGCTACTAATGCTACCAACGGTGATTCCACTGGTGAGGGAGGTCAAGGTGGTGGTGCATTGGAGATGCTTTTGAATACCATGAGGGAGGAGATAAGGCGCGGCTTTGCGGAATCAAAAAATAACCAAAATGAGATCAGGGCTGTATGTGAGACTCTCGAGAAGAAGGTTGATGGTCTTTTTGAAAGAACAGAGCATTTGGAAAACTCGGTAGGGCGATTGGAATCTAGTCTGGAGTCGGCAGAGACCAAGATTCAATCCCTGTTAAAGGAAAGTGATTCTATGAAGGAGAGAGTGGAGTCCTTGGAAAACTACTCTAGAAGGAACAATCTCCGCCTACTAAAAATACCCGAGGGGAAGGAGGGTAGTGACATCAAGGCATTTGTGGTGGCCCTAATAAAAGACTCATTCAATCTTGATGAAACGACAGAAAGTCTTGAGAGGGACATACAGAGGATACATAGAGATCCTTTCCGCCTTAACCCCGGGAGAGTGAAACCAAGAAAGATCCTGGTGAATTTTCTCACTTATTCCCTCAAGGAAAAAATTCTTAACCTAGCACTAAAAGCGAAGTCAGTAAAGGCTACTGGCTTCTCTTTTGAAATCCGGTCAGATCTGTCTAAAACCACCTTAGACAGACAGTGGGAGCTAGGCCAAAAAATGGACGAGTTCAGAGCAGTAGGGGCAACGGTACAGATGAGATTCCCTGCCTTCCTGAGGGTGATGTATAACAACAAAATGCATAATATCCGATCCCCTCAGGAGGCAGACGAGCTAATAGCTTCCATTAGTCAGCACTCCTGAGAAGGGAAACTGATCGGGTTTCCGGTTTCGGGGGTCTTTTTTCTTTTTCTCCTTTCCTCTTTCCTCTTTTCTTCTTCCTCTTATGGGTTTCAGGGCCGCAGGCTCAGCACTCAGGGTTAATAATCTCAATATGGCTCAGTTTGGCAGTACCACCAGGTCAACTATGGGTTTTGCTCTGGGATTATAACAACTAGATTACGAGATGATTAAGAAAAAAGGGAGATGTCACTAGAGAAAATAACTTAAAATAAGGGGGAGGGGAGAGATAGGGGGGAAGGGGTTATATGCATAGCAAGAAGGAGGGAAAAAGGGGAGAATAAGGAGGAGAAAAAGTGAAAAGGGAAAAAAAAAGAGAAAGGGAAAACATATGAAAAAAAAAAATATACAAAAGTTAGGAAAGGGGGAGAAAATCCCCCCAAATTTTTTTGGGGAAGGGAAAAAGATTTTTTTAAAAAAGGGTGATAAACACGTTAAATCAATTTGGGTATCAATGGGAGTACTGCCCCCCCTTTTTTTTTACGATTCCACCTCGTCGTTATGACATCCCTTATGCTCTCTCTGCCACCATTTTGGCTTTAGTAGCCAATTAGACATCGAGGTGGTGGTAAGCCGGTTCTTTTTCTTAATGGGCATTGTGGGGGTTCAGGGACGGTCCTATTTCTGACGCAAAACTGATGTTACACCACGCCAGTATCAATAAGGGAGGGTTTTCCAGGAGGGGGGGGGGGGAAAGAGTTAAAAAGTCCTCATAAGTTTGCCTTAGTTTTCCCTATATTTTGTAATTTAGCTTTCGAAAATGTTCAGGTTAAGAGATGTCGTTTGGGCCACTTTAGAGAGATTGGTCTGATAGGTGGAAGGATAGGAAAGACAGGAAGAGATAATCCATCATGACGGGATGGCATTTTTTATCCTGGAATGTCAATGGCTTGCGGGGGAGGGCTAGGAGACATAGAATCTTACAATATCCGAAAGACTCCCCCGCGCGGGTCATCATCATCCAGGAGACACCTTTACTAAAACATGAGGTGAGGGACATGCTAAAGAACTTGAAATGGGTGGACAAATGTATATGTACTGACCACAACGCTAACATACGAGGGATCCTTATAATATTTAAAAGGCAGATTAATGCCCAGATTTTGGAACAGAAGGAAGATCTTAGCGGTAGATGGCTATTGGTGAAAGTGCAGTTAGAAGGGCTAGTTTAAATCCTAGTGGGTTATTATGGCCCGAATCAAGATGACCCGTCATTTCTAAATAAAATTCAGAACCACTTGATTTCATGCCAAGACCCCATAGTTTGGGTGGGAGACTTCAATATAGTCTTAAATCCCAAGTTTGACAAATCGTCTAACTCAAGAGCACTGACACCTTCTAAATCTAGGCAAACTCTCATAGCAATATTGTCGAATCTGGGGTTGGTGGATGAATGGAGGCAGAGATCGGGCAATCTTCTAGGGGTTTCCTTTCACAATTCTAGGTATAAACATAAGTCAAGAAATGACTACGCCTTTTTTAGTCACAAGCTGAAAGACGATCTGAACGAGATAACATATATCCCTTCCCACCTCTCAGACCACTCGGCCATCTCTTTTACTCTGTTAGACCATCAGCAGACTAGGCATACCTCTTGGTCCTTTGATCAGACGATTCTGCTTGAAGAGGATGAAATCTGCTTCCTCGTTGATGAGGTAAGCACATTTCTGGATATTAATATAAACTCGGCCTCATTAGCCATCGTATGGGAAGCACTGAAAGCCTTCCTAAGAGGCTGCATAACAAATAGAGCCTCATATAGATGCAAGGCCTATAGAACTGCAATTACCAACATAGAGCAGGAACTTAGGCAGACAGAGCAGATATGCGGTCCATTTTCAGTAGATGACCAGGAGAAGCGGGCAGCGTTGAAGACAAATCTTGAAAACCTACTTCAGGAAAAGGTGGCCAGGAGATGGGAGGCTAGCAAGCTGTCACATTTTGAATACGGGGAGGCGGCTGGTAAAATCTTGGCTTGGAAAATAAAAGCAGACCAGGCCAAGAAATATATTAAGGAAATAAAACTGGTAGGGGAAGCCAAGGCCAGATCTTCCACCACAGAAATAGGGATCGCCTTTCAGGAGTTTTTCCAAATCATATATTAGGAAGACATCGTGGACGACCCAATGGCTAGGGAGGCATGGCTAGATAAGGCTCACCTCCCCACCCTTTCGTCAGATCAGCGCGACCATTTGGAGACCAAAATAACAGAGGTTGAAGTCAGTAATGCCATCAAACAATTGAAGCGAGGGAAAGCCGCTTGCCCGGATGGCCTACCAGGGGAGGTGTATGGTGCATTGGGTTCAGTTATAGTTCCATCTTTGACTGCCCTTTTTAATGCTATATTTTTTGATGGCATGGCCCCGCCAGAATCGTTGAATGAGGCTACGATTGTGTTGATTCCTAAACCTGGCAAGGACCCGGCCAATTGCGGGTCCTATAGACCAATCTCACTCCTAAACAATGACTATAAGATCTTTGCGGCCATTCTTTCGGGAAGGTTGGGGAGTGAGATTGGTTCGATAATCCATCAGGACCAGAAGGGATTTATAAGGGGGCGACAGTTAGCAGATCTCACCCACGATCTGGTTGGAGCAATAGATATTGCCGCTACATTCTCTCTCCCTTTGGCCACTTTTACCCTGGATGCTACCGAAGCTTTGACAGGGTCAATTGGCCCTACCTGGCCGCGGTACTGAAAAGGTTTAATCTAGGGGAAAACTTTTGTCGAGCTATCTCGCTTCTTTACAAGGATCCAAGGGCTAGACTTCTGGTTAATGGGGTCCTTACTGAGCATGTTAAGATAACGAGGGGTACCAGGCAAGGTTGTCCGCTTTCTCCTCTCCTATTTAATATGTAGATTGAACCCTTTGCCCAAATCTTGAGAGAGGAGTATAACATCCCCTCTTTTGAGTTTGGAGGATGGGCTAAGCGGATTGGACTTTATGCAGACGATATAATTGTTTATACAACTGACCCTGTGCAGGCCATCCCCGTCATCATCAAAAGGGCTAAAGAATTCGGGCAGATTTCAGGGTATGAAATCAATGAAGGAAAGACAGAGGTTATGACCTGGAACATCCAAAACCCGAAGTTGGTAGTTACTCCATCAATGCGTTACCTGGGAATCAGGATCACTCAGGAGATTGGTAAAATTGCATGTACTAATTTGGACCAGGTCTTTCGAGAATGTCGGGCATTACTAAAAGCTTGGGCCTTTCTTCCACTGACAATACTTGGGAGAGTCAGTTTAGTAAAAATGTCCATCCTCCCCAAGTATACGTTTATTGTCAACACCATCCCTTTAGCTTTGGATCCGAAGCAAATTCAAAAATGTCAGCAAGACATAAATTCATTTGTTTGGAACTATAAAGCAACCAGATTGGCCTGGAAAAAACTGAGAAGGAGGAGGGAGAAAGGGGGGCTCACACTTCCAGATTTACAATATTATGCCTGGGCCTTTCAGTTGTCATACTCCAGGATGTTGTTGAAATCTCCATCAAATGCATCTATTGGTAAAATGTTTAAGGCTATGTTGAATGGGGCGGATCTCCCCCCAGATGGTTTTCTTTTTAAATTTGGGGACCGGAAGTTCTTCAAGAAGGTGAGGTTAAAGACCTTACAATCACTGGCCAATGCATGGAAATTGATTAGAGAAAGAGTGGGGTTGCCCTATTTTTCTAGGTTCGCCCCAATTTGGGATTCTCCAGGGCTCCCTCCCTGTTTGAGGGATAGTCTCGCAACCCCCATTAGGGAGGCAGGGATAGTAAGTTGGGGAAATCTGCTAGTGGGGGGGGCTCTGGTGGGGTGGGAGGAGTTATATGAGAAGGTTGGCCCAACACTATCTAGATTCAAATATATGCAGCTTGTTAGCTGGTCCCGGGAATTGACTAGGAAAAGGATACACTTGGGGAGGAGTACCTTCCTGGAGGAACAGTTGGTAGAGAGACAAGAGGGGGGGAAAGAGGTCGCCTTTTGGTATTGGGCCATTCAGGAGGAGGTGGATGGGGACTTCACTCTACCCGATGAGCAGTGGGGAGGGCTCATGGGTATGCAGTGTGAGGACCTATGGATAAGATCTTTCACTCTCCTGTATAAAGTGGTTAAGCCGGCTTGGTTGAGGCGGAACCATCTGTTTACTCTCCATCGAGCCTATTTATCCCCTCAAAGGCTAGCTAAATTTCAGACTGGAAAATCATGTAACAAGTGCAATCTACCTGCTGCCACCGACGTTCACATGTTTATGGACTGTCCATTTATCAACACCTTTTGGGAGGAAGTAAAGACTACCTTGGACTCCATTCTTAAGAAATCCATATCCGTTACATTGCCGTTAATTATATTTGGGGTGGATGATAATATCACGGGGCAGGCAAAGTGCTTTTTGTTTTACGCAATTCTGCTGGCCAGACGGCAGATTTGCAAATATTGGGTAGACCAGAGGGCTCCATCGCACGCAGGCTGGATAGTGTCCCTATATGATACATCCAAGGTGGATATGGCTAGATCATGTCGCCAACGCAACCTCTCCTTTTGGAACCTGCTGGTCCAGTGGAAATAAAAGGCTCGGTAGATCTTCCGGGGTTTTGTTTTTTTTCCCCGGGTCCGATGATTATGCTATCACACTCCAGGTGCCTTGGTGGTTCCTTCCGAAAGGCTTATTAAGTCTAGATGGAGTAGTGAGGGGATGGTGTGCCCTCTCATCCTTTTATTTTTTTCCCCCACTAAAATATCCCGGAGAACGTCTTTCGCTGGTTCATATTTCCCTGGTGTCTGGGTCTGGGAGACAACAGTATCTAGTTCCAGACGACACCCAAGGTGATCGGCGCTCATTTTTGGGATTGTGGGGCAGGCAAATGAGGACAGAAAAAACAAAACAAAAAAAATATAAATTAAAATGCATTGTTATTTACAATACCAAACGCAACACCTATTGCATTGTATAGCGCGGTGTCCGTAAAGACGGTGCCGCGCTTATTACAGTTTAATGTTCATTCATCTTCTGAACTCCGACATGGTTATTTTAGGGGGTGCTTCTGCACCCCCAGCGCCTATATGTTTTGAGGTGCACGGCCCACTTGTAGTTGGGACCTAGTAGTATTACTAGCTTCTCTTATGCTGGAATACAAGCATGTTGGTTTTATGTGAGGTTTCCCCGCTTAAAGAGTCCCCTTTGCTGCAAGCATACTTACAATACATTTTGATTTGCAGGGGGCAGAAGGAAAGGGACAGGGTGCAGAAGCAATGGGACGGGGCAGAAGCAAAGAGACGGGGCAGAAGCAAAGGGACAGAGGCAAATGGAAAGGGCCAGGGGGTCAGAAGCAAAGGGACAGGGGAAGAAGCAAAGGGACAGGGTAAGAAGCAAAGGGAGCGGGGCAGAAGCAAAGGGACAGGGGGCAGAAGGAAAGGGACAGGGGCAGAAGGAAAGGGACAGGGGCTGAAGGAAAGGGACAGGGGGAAGAATGAAGGGAACAGGGGGTAGAATGAAAGGGACAGGGGGCAGAAGAAAAGGGAGAGGGCAAAGAAGGCCAGAAGCAAAGGGACAGGGGTGTAGGAGCAAAAGGACGGAGGCAGAAACAAAGAGACAGGGGCAAAGAATGGCATAAGCAAAGGGACAGGGGGGCAGAAGCAAAGGGACAGGAGCAGGAGCAAAGGGTGAGGGCCAAGAGACAATGAGGGGCAGAAGTACAGAAGCTATGGGGTGAGGGCCAAAAGGAAGACGTCATCTCTTGCTGATTAAAATAACTTGTAATTACTCTTCATTTAAGGTTTGTGTTATTTCACATTCAGTCACTTGATGGTGAAAGACCACATAATAGTTGCTGAATATTTTGTTATATTAGTCACGCCTTAATCCCGCCCACCACACTGGCTGACCCCGCCCCAATTGGATTTAGGATCACAGTTCTCCTAGTGTTTTTTAATGAACTTCGACCACCTGGCGAGCAGGAAGGGGGGAGTGTGCATGAAAGTAAGGAAGGCGGTGGGAAAGGAGTGATTGGAACAGGCAGAAGCAAACGAGAGATGAGGATCGAGAGATACAGAGAGAGGAGACAACACGAGTCAAGGAGGGGTGGAGACAAGATAAGAGGGCACAAAGGGGGAGCAGAGAGAAAGAGACTGCTCGAGTGCAGATGTGCATTTCCGACAGGTGACGGTTCATGTCTGGACGAGACCGAGACAAGCCTCAGCAAAAGGAAATACCAAGCGCGGCCGCACGTGCCAGGTCGGCAGCGAAAATGAAAGTGCCGCATTTGGAGGAAAAGTGCACCAGGGCCAGCGCGACTGCTTGTTGGAGTTGGTAAAAACATGAACCCTCACATGACTTGTACACGCAGACGGACGATGCTGCACTTAGAAATCAATTAACAGTGCTAAATGTATACTATTGGATGGATTTAGCCACGCCCTATTTACAACACTAAGTTAGCATAACCGAGATAATTTTTAGCAAGCCAGCTTGTCGTTTCTGCTGCGCTGCACACGACACTGTTGTTATGTGTTATTCATTTTAGAAATGCTGACTCGACTTTGCCTTACAGGATAACAAACTGTTGTTTCACATTCTTAACAGTGAAATGTGCCCTTGGTCTGTACATCATGTAAAGAACGAGTCTGGGTCACTAGAAGGTACAGAGTGTTGTGATTAGATTGATCGTACCACTTTTTAGACATATCATACATGCAGCTGCCAATATCTGAAGGACAAGCGTCTTTAATATTGCAGAACAGTTTGGGTTTGCAAGCATTCGAACAGAAGAGCTGATGCATGAGAGAGCTAGCTGATCCTTTGATGTGATTCTACTAAGCTGATCTATACGGTATGGGGTCCCCCCTGTTAACCTAAGAGACCTTCTAATAGTCTAATAATAATGTATTAGATTCTAGAGAAAGAAGTGTGGCTGTATACCACTCCTGAGAAATATCTAAGTCGCTTGTTCTGGTTTGTCTATACATTGGGACCGCCTAGCTAGATCTAGGCTAACGAATGGGATACTAAGCTAGTCGGATAAGGGGTTCTTGGTTCTGAGGGGAGTTTCTGGTACACCACAATTCTCTGAGGTCCTGGTCTCCTGCGCATAGTTCTGTGCATAAGCAGAATCCCTGCAACAATACCACAGAGTAAGTCATTTTTTGGTCTGCTTGTGCTGTTCGTTCTATTGGTATTAATTAACATTGAGGAACGTGTTCACAAGGTGCCATCAAGCAATAGTGAAAGTGTTTTTTCAGTGCAAGAGTCCGTCCCCCGGACACCAAATGCCGGCGTGAAATTGGATTTGGTCGCTTTCCTCTGTCTCACCCTCTAAAATTCGAAGACAGAACCGATTTCTTTTACCAACTCTTCCTCTGCTCCGAATTAAGCTCATTCCACAACACACTACTTCTGTCTTTCTGAAGAACTCACGCGGCTTTAGCAGACATCAATTACCTCTTACCTGGAGCTAATCTAGCTAGGAACAAAAAAACAAGCTGTGAACGTGAAAGCGCGCCATGCGTGTTGTTCCTGTCTGCAGCCCTTCCTCCTTTTGGGACGGCCCATCCGAACTGGATGCTTTGCCTCACGGCTTGTTTACATAACACGCCTACTTTAGATAAGAAATTGCTTCACGACAGCCGTGAAGCAAACGATCCAGTCCGGATGGGTCATCCCAAAAGGCGAAAGGGCGGTAACAAAGAAAACTCATTTTCAATGGGAGGCCACCATTTACCATAAACGAAGATGGCTTCCAATGAAAATGAGGGGCGGGGCTTCAAGCTCCCTTCTGAAATGTACTCTCTCACAATATGTCACGCCGAGCAATGCAAAGCGCATCCAGGCAGGTCCCTGGGGCAAAAACTGTACATTTGCAAACCAGTCACCATTTAATGTATGCAACAGGGTGGATACGTGTGAAGATCAATAATGAAATAGTCAAATAAGTAAACTCTTGATATGTAAAGGAGAAGATGCATACCTTGAGCCAGTTTACAGCAACTTCACAATCCACTTTTTGAGGCAGGGGATGCACACGTGCAACAAATTTAGCTCTTGATATCTAAACCAAGGAAATAGCATGTGCACCCAATACATCATTTAACATTCGATGCAGAAAATGGATAAAATGCGCATGCAGGCCCAGGTCAGTGTTTAATATACTACATGTGCATCGAGGTGAGCTTTCACTGTCCAGAAGTGTGGACTAACCTGCACTAAGAATGCAGCATTCCACATGTGCAGCGAGGGTTGCACATTTGAAGCAGAATTGGACCTTCTTATCTGAAGTATTGAATGCACGTGAATCCATGTTTGTGCCCAATGTCCAAAGGAGGTAAAGTGCGCACGGAGCCTGGTCAGAACCCAGGCTCTGGGGCAGTATGTGCAGCCAGGTTATCTGTTAATACCCCAAGGAGGAGATGCCCAGGGCAAAGCCAAGTCAGCTCTTAGTCTCTGAAGCCTGAGTTGTACTTGCAAAACCAGGTCATAATCAGTGCTTAATTTGTAAAAATAATAAGTGCCAGGGCCCTCCTCAAGAGCCACTGCAGCTTACACCTCTCAGTGCTGCAAATGACTGCACCTACAAAAAAATACTAAGCATCACACTGCTACAAGTATGACAATTCAGACTGTTCAAGTACCCCAAAGCAATAGGAGTGACTTGGCAGTAGGTATTAGTTGTTTTAAATGCATATTGAAAAATTAAACAGTTGTTCTGCTCATCTTTAAATTACACAAACAGTGCCACCATGTGGCAGTTGTCATAAGTGCCGGTGTTGACAATTAAGTGCCAGTGCCCAGCACCGGAAACCACAGGCTCAAATTAAGCACTGGTCACAATTCAATATCTGAAGCCAGAGATGCACATGTACAGTCAGTCATATTCAGTAACTGAGGCACGGGATGCAATTGTGGCCCCAGATCACTGTGGCAAATCTGAAGCAGGGGAGGTAGATGTGTGTCTAGGTTTGGCATTCACTGTCTGAAGCCGTGAAGACACACCGGAAACAAATGCAAATCTTGAGACCTAAAACCGGGAATTCACATGTGAGACTAGGTCAGCATTAAATATCAGATGCAGGGTATGCACATATGCAACTAGATCAACATCCAAGACCTGGAAGAGCAGAGCATGAATATGTGCAGCCAGGTCGGCATCCAGTATCTGAAGCAGCGGAGACACATACGCACCTAGGTGATCTCGCGATATCTGAATCAGGTGATGCACATTGGAAACAAAGTCAGTTTCTAAGTGTCTAGTACGGGTTGTGCACGTGAATCCACATCGGTATTCAATATCTGAAACATGGGAGGCACACGTGCAGCCAACTCAGATAGTAGCGCTCATTGTTCTGAATTATGATTTGCTGTCACATAACAGAGGCTGTTACTGACCCGCACTATGGGGCATATTAACAAGCCAGGCGATAAAATTATCGCCGCTTTAGCGGCAGAAAACTGCCGCTAAAACGGCGATAATGCGCTTGATAATATGCTCTATGGAATTCCAATTGAAGCCCATGTTAGATGTCCTTCACATCTAACATGGGTTTCAATTGGAATTCCATAGAGCATATTATCAAGCCCATTATTGCCGTTTTAGCGGCAGTTTTCTGCCGCTAAAGCGGCGATAATTTTATCGCCTGGTTTGTTAATATGCCCCTATATAATCCTGAAGTGAACGGTAACTGAATATTGGGTATATTCAGGGCCACTGGAATTATGCGGCAAGGGAGGACCAAATTATGCCGCAGGTTTGCACAAGTTATGCAATGAGAAAAAGCTAATTCAGCGACGTAATGCAGCATTTTTGTGATAGTATTACTTTAAAATGTTGTCCTTTCTTCAACTGCCTACACTGTCTGTTTAAAGGTTTAACTCATTAGTACCATTTTAACATCCAAATACAGCAATAAACAACTGAAATGTGCAGGACCACCTTTCATATGGCCTTCCACCGCGTGGGAACACGTCACCACAATTTTAGTAACTTTTGATCAGTTTGAGTTGGAAACAATTTATTGTTAAAATAGGTAGGTTATTGTTGCAGATGGCGGATTATGTGGAAATTGTGGCAAAACGCCGCAGAGCAGAACCACATATTCCAGTGGTCCTGGGTATATTTTACCGATGCCTCTATCCTACTGATGCTCAATCGATCCGAGTGCACTGGAGTCAATGGTATGATCCTTGACCCTCCAATCAGAAGTGCTATCCTGGTAGGCAGCACAATGGAAGGTACTGTAAAAACTGTGGCCATACCGAGGACAACAGACAAACTACTGAATCCGCCCCATACTAGATGGTGTTGCCTGGAACCAATCAGCCAAGCACAGCACTAACTCCCTGCTAGCGCAGAAAGTAGCACTGTGCTAACTGGCACTGTGATCAACACAACATAGTAAAGAAATACTAATTAAAAGCTGGAATATTGGCATTCCCAGTGCTTGATGAAAGTCTTGCCACGTTTGTCGCCCACACTGTGGTGTTCCAAAAGATTTGCAGTCACGATTTTCTTGTAATTGGATTCTTTGCACATTTTTCTCTTAATTGTTGAAGAGGGGTGCGTTAAAAGGCGTGCTCGCTCTTCCGATCATATGGTTGCCTCCCCCCTCAATAGACCAAGCTTTGCTTATCTGAGGTGACCTTGCAGCGATGCTGAGTACATCTCAGTTGCCCCAGCATCCTTCTCGGAAGTGTGGAAGCCGACACCCCGTGCCTGGCTTGCCGTTCCCACAGCTGGCGCCGGTATCACTCAAGCCTTCTCTCCGGCCTCCAGAGTGCCACTGTGCAATTATTCTGCGCTAATCCCCCAGGATTTACAAATATTTCTAAAACGGGAAAAAATGAAATCTTGAGAATCCTGAAATGACACTGCCGCTCAAGTTTAGAAAACCTGGAAGCTTTATCATCAAAGTGATTATATCCAGGAAGGCCCTGAAATCCCTGTTTGGCCAATCAACAGTGCCACCCTTCTGTCATGCACAGAATAAACACAATGTGCCATGCTGGCTGTGTAATTACCTGCACTGTAATTACACTCTGCCCAAGCGGCGCTAATGATAGCTACCAAAACACAGGCCAGAGGACTGTCAGACCCAAATTAAAATCAATCGGTGCCATTTCTGCCATTCAGAGTTGTATATAAAGATAAATTGTGAATATCTAAGATGTGGTACAGAGTGAATCCTGAATTTAAAGGCCTTTAAATTTTTTTTGCTGGCTGATACATTTTGTAGTATTTTCTGGCAGCTTAGTTTTTTGTTTATTGAAGGTGTGTGATACAAAATTAACAAGCATTATCTATGGGTTTCACATAACAATTCTGGATATAACCCTTTTGAAACACTTCCCTTTTACGCGATGAAATAGTGAACGTAAAAAACATGGGGCCTTACTTATGAGGTTTTGCGACACTTTTGTGCTGCCTTTGCGTCGCTTTTTGTGATGCACCGGCGGCGTAAAAAATGTGCCACGTTGCGCCCTATTTACAAAGTGATGCATTTAAGCAGCTGTTTCACTTTGTAAAGCCATGCGCTACATTATACCTGCATCAGGTATAATGAATGCAGGGTGGGCGTTCCCCAATAAAAAGCCCCATAGAAGTGGCGCAGTGAAATCTATCAGATTTCACTGCGCCACTTCTAGGACGCCATTGCGTCAAATTCTTATGCCTGCCTCACAGCAGGAATAAGACTCACGCAGGTGCATTTAACATGGAACTTGCCCATATGTAATGACAGATTGCTGGAGTTGCGTCACTTTTGCGACACATTCCAGCAATGCGCCATTACTGCACCTACAAATACGTTAGAAATACTGACGTATCTGTAACTCCTTGCAACATGGAGTGCCATACATTAAATACAGCGCATCCATCATATCGCAAAGAGGGCGCAGTGAAAACTGTTGCATCGCTGCTTTCACGCAATAATGCAACAGTTTTCATAAATGAGGCCCATTGCATTTGTGGATATATATGCTCCCAAGGGGCCATTGAGACAGCGCTGTACAAAAGGAGTGGCACCATGAACAGGTCTGAAAAAACTGTTAGAATTATGTAGCGATTGATACACTTCTTTTTTCTTCCCCTTGCTTACTGTTCATTTAAGTTACAATACTGCCTTTTGTGTTATTCTGAGCGATGTGCAGGGTAGAAAATCTTAGGGGCATATTATCAAGCATGGCGTTAATATATCGCCGCTTTAGTGGCAGAAAACTGCCGCTAAAGCGGCAATAATGGGCTTGATAATGTGCCGCAGAGAATTCCCATAGAAGCCCATGTTGACACCAGAACATGGGCTTCCATGGGAATTCTCAAGGACATAAAGCGGCGATAATTTTAACGCAGTTTCTTGATAATATGCCCCTTAGCTCTCCTGAACTTTATGTAATTCTCGTGAATAGCACAATTACCACAGTGGTTGGTAAAAGATTTTGCATCTGGAGTTTCACATTAAAATTGAGAGCTTTTTGCCCCTATGAAATTCTTTAGAGGGAAAAATCGAAAACATTCATTCAGTTTCAAGTTTTAGAGAAAAACAGTTTCAAAGTTAACTTGCGAGTAAATATCACAAATTAATTTTAGCGCGAACTTGCTCCTGGGAGGAAATATTGCCCGTTTAGGGGAAAATAGCATCAGTTTAAAAATGTAAGGGAAGCAGGCAACTCTGCCAGCTACTTGTAGTAACCTAAATACCTAAAACCTCACTTGTGAGATAAACATTTATCCCACCCCAACAACAGACTCAGGGGCATATTAACAACGGCCAGCGATAATTATCACTGGCCATTCTTAGCAATAATTATATTATCGCAGGCTATCACTGGTATTTATCGCCCTGGTAGCGTGTTATTAACAACGCGTTACTCCAGGGCGATAAAAATTCCAGAGATAGTGAGGTTATCGCCCTTTTGCAGGGAACATCGCTGGTTTTCCAGCGATGTTCCCTGCAAAAGGGCAATAACCTTGCTGATACGACCCACAGGGTCGTATCAGCAGGATCCACCCCCTATGTTAGGGATGGCTAAGTCAGGATTTTAGCAGACGTTTTTGCCAAAATCTAATGTGTGCTAAAATCATGTGGGCTTCCTTGTAAATATCGCGATGTAAACATCAGCGATATTTGCAAGGTAGTCCATCTTGGGTACGCCCAGTAACGCCCACTTTGCATCTCATTGGAGATGCAAAGTGAGGCGTTGGGAAAAAGGGTGCTAACATGCGATTGTGCATGTTAGCACCCTCTTGTAAATAGGGCACTGGTTTTATCTCCGCTTTTTTGGCTTTGTAAGCCAAAAAAGCGGCGATAAAGCCCTTGTAAATTCAATCCTTATTTATTTAAGATTTTATCAAATATGTCTGAATAAAAAAATGCATATATACCATTAATAGGAAATCTACTGATGCAAACCTCTGCTTCCCAATATGAGCCGATTTTCCTTTGACTTAGCAAAGCACAAGCCCAGCCTACTTCGATAAGGACTGTTTTATGTGATGAAAAAAAAAACTGGTCTCAAATAATGGTTGGTTAACTTTGTGAGTGCTGCCCCCATTGTCCCTGAAAATATACCATAAGCTTGGAATACAGTTACAACAGTATGAAGTTGGAAGTAGAGACCCTTTACAATCCCAATTACATTAGCAAAGTTAAACTGTACATTGAAAAAACAGTGTTATAGAAAGGCGAAGTTTGAGTCGTAAATCGTGAACCTAAAAAGCATATACAGCAAAATATTGCAGAATACTTACTTTTGACAATGCACCGGTACTTTTGTTGTATATTTAAGAAAGAGTGGGGCATATTTACTAGTAAAGTGGTGAAGCGTGTCGTTAAGCCAAGAAGGCTACGGACCCACCCTGTCACTTTAGAAACGCAAAGGCTGCACTATATTTAGAAGAATATGGTGCAGCCCTGCTCTTCCCACTGCACTGGTGCAAACATTTAACTGCCTAGCACCAATGCAGGCACCCTTGCAGGGTGTCTGTGTTGCAGGGGAAGATTGTTTAGGTGCAGGAAGGTGTCCCTTCCTGCACATAAACAATATTTAAATGGTGTTTTGTAACTTCTATGCGTGCTGCTCAATGCATCATACATAGAAAGAGCAAAAAGTAAACATTTTTTTTATTAAATTAATGTTTATGTGCAGGAAAGGATACCTTCCAGCACATAAACAATCATTGGCGTTTTGCTGTGTCCATGTCTGCTGTACAACGCAACACACATGAAATTTGCAAAAACCAGGAGAAATTAAACATTTTTCTTTGTTTGGCCAGGGTAAAACCAGGTTTTCCCTGGTCTTAATTTTGGCGCTGTCCCATATTTAAGCTACCCTTGTAAATATGGGGCCACATCGAAATCAATGGGTGTCGCAGTGGAACGCCCACAGCAATACCCATTACCCTCCCCTTTCACACTAAGCATAGGGTGAAACGGTGCCTTATTTGCAAGGCAGCCTTAAGCCATGATAAGTGGCTTAACGCTGCCTTTTAAATAAGGAGTAACCCCTATTGCCACCACAACATCCTGAAAAGTGACGTTGTGGTGGAGATAGGGGCTTGTAAATATGCCCCAGTGTGTCTGTGAAACCCTTCACATTATGAGTCAAAAGAGCTATAAACAAAAAAACATGTTCTCAAGAAAGCAAAGTAAAACAAATTAATGTTCAAAGGTGATGTGTATATAGCACTGTCTTTACGACCGAGTACCACATCCAAACAGTAAGTAATTTCTAAATACAAAAGCCATAAATCAGCAATTAAATTATAGTTCTGTCAGCAAAGGACATACATCAAATAACAGAATGACTTGCAGCAACAAGCTACACAACATCTGCAGTCTGGTGAAAGGGCTACTTGGTGCTCCATCATTAAGATATAATGGGAACCCAATTGGCACATTTGTAACCCATAGGAGTGTGAAAAAGTTGTCTAATTTGCTCTTGCGTGATTATGGGAAATTTCAGCAGAATTCCACGTGGCCTGCAATTTTGACATAAATAACAATGATTTTTGCTTTGATTGACCAGAAACCTACATTTAAAATTTGCGTAAGGAGCACACATAAGGAGAAGACCACCACTGTTTGTAGCCATTGTTTACTGGGTGACCAAAAAGCTGTAAACCATTCATTTTATTTCGGTCATGTGTGTTTTTGAGAATAATGGTGTTGGCCCTCAGGCATTTGCTGTTTGTTAACGTCCAGGGGTGACTAAAACAAGTCATAATGCAAGCAGCAGCTTGAAGTGCACACCATAACTCTAAAAAAATGTAGGAGTAGTTAGAGGATGGTGTGGAATAATGGCCAGAGCTGTACACTTGGAAACTGGGGAACCAGATTCGAGTCTCAGCATTGACTCAACATTCTGTGATTCTCGGTAAATCACTTAATCTCCCCGTGCGTGGCAAAAATGAATGTGTCCTTGTTTACAAAGTGACGGTGTTCACTCCCAGTGAAGGAATTACAAAACAACAACTTGGAGAAGGCGTATCTAGAGTGTGATACATTTAAATAAGGCAACGTCCCGAGAGGTGTCCATATTAAAGTCAGGCTATTCCAGCACGACATAGGCAAAGATAATAATAATAATAATAATGAGAGAGCTTGCATGAAACTGACAAGGCACATGCAGTTTGTATGATAGGGGGGCCAAGTTGAGAGCTGTCAGGATATGCACGCAAGCCTGGTGCAGGCAAAACATGAAAGAAAGTTCAGCTTAAAAAGCAGATGGAAACCGTAATTTGGCCTCTGGAAACTGATAAGAGCAAACATATGAGGAAGAACAGGAATTAGCATGCTACAGCCAATAGAAATAGAGAAGTAAGTGACAAGCATAGGAGCCAATGAAAGGCAAGGGGGCGGGATCTAATCCTCTTTTCAGATTTATATTAACAATAGATTTCATAAACACAGCCCAAGCACTGTGCAGGCAAAACCTAAAAAGGCACTTTCTAGACCACGAGCAACCTGTCTGCCAATTTTGGTGTAATTAAGTCCAGCGTTTATATATATATATATATATATTATCTACTGGCGGTTGCCAGTAGATAGTTATAGTTAGGACCGTGTTTCCATAGGAAATCTCAAAATTCTATTTAGAATAACTTTGGCGCCGGTTGACGAATCTTCGCGAAATTTTCAAAACTAATGGGGCGCTCCGCTCAGCTCCTACCCTGAAAGTCTCGGGGTGATTCGTCAAGCGGGGGCCGACAAAAAAGGGGGGTCCCAAAACGCGTTTTCCCCATGCATTTTTCCATAGGACCTTTAGTCGAAGGTACAGCCCAAACGGCTGAACAGAATTACTTGAAATTTGGCAGAGAGGTAGTCCTCAGGTCAGGGAAGTGCCTTTTGCAGATCTGGTGTCAATCTGTTCAGTATTTCCTGAGAAAATAGCATCTAAAAGCATATAAATATCTATACGCGCGCACCAGGCGCGCACGTGCGCGCACGTGCGGGGACCGTGCCGTGCGCGAGCGAAATTCTGATTGGTTGTTAGATGTCAGTCAACATTCGAATCGGTCATAATCAGGAAGTGTCGGCCGCCATTTTGTCTCTCGCACTGAAAAGGAAAGGGGGAAAAAAGGTGGAAAACGTGAAAAGGGGGCCGGGAAGAGAGTTCCTGACCCCCTAGCCTTTGTCAGGGGGTCACAGAAGGACCCCCATGGGTGAAATAAACATTTTTTTTTTAATTAAAATCGTGGAGTGCGCACGGTGCGCACACGGTGCGCGCACGGTGAAAAACCTTAAAAAAAATATATATATTAATAAATACATAACTTAGCATTTAAAAAACCGTACAAATTCACTTAAAAATCTATAGGTTTCACACACGTTATAGTTAGGAATTAGCATTTAAAAAACCTTGCAAATTCACTTAAAAAAACCATAGGTTTCACACAGGTTATAGTTAGGTGGACATTTCACTCGTAAAAAACCAATGAAATTCCCCCGTTATAGTTAGTTCAGATAACTATAACTCGCGCGACCGCCACTCTATCACAAGGATGATGTCATCAGTGATATCATGAGTGATGCCACTGACCATGTCATGAGTGATGTAATATGTGACGTCATGAGCAGTGGATTGCGGGTGCGCGAGTTATAGTTATCTGAACTAACTATAACGGGGGAATTTCATTGTTTTTTTACGAGTGAAATGTCCACCTAACTATAACCTGTGTGAAACCTATGCTTTTTTAAGTGAATATATATATATATATATATATTATCTACTGGCGGTCGCCAGTAGATAGTTATAGTTAGGACCGTGTTTCCATAGGAAATCTCAAAATTCTATTTTGAATAACTTTGGCGCCGGTTGATGAATCTTCGCGAAATTTTCAAAACTAATGGGGCGCTCCGCTCAGCTCCTACCTTGAAAGTCTCGGGGTGATTCGTCAAGCGGGGGCCGAGAAAAAAGAGGGGTCCCAAAACGCATTTTCCCCATGCATTTTTCCATAGGACCTTTAGTCGAAGGTACAGCCCGAACGGCTGAACAGAATTACTTGAAATTTGGCAGAGAGGTAGTCCTCAGGTCAAGGAAGTGCCTTTTGCAGGTCTGGTGTCAATCTGTTCAGTATTTCCTGAGAAAATAGCATTTTAAAGCATATAAATATCTATACGCACGCACGGTGCGTGCACGGTGCGCACACGTGCGCGCACGATTACGTGCGCGAGCGAAATTCTGATTGGTTGTTAGATGTCAGTTAACATTCGAATCAGTCGAAATCAGTAAGTGTCGGCCGCCATTTTGTCTCTCGCACTGAAAAGGAAAGGGGGAAAAAAGGTGGAAAACGTGAAAAGGGGGCAGGGAAGAGAGTTCCCGACCCCCTAGCCTTTGTCAGGTGGTCACAGAAGGACCCCCATGGATGAAATAAACATTTTATGTTTTTTTTTTTAAATCGCGGGGTGCGCGCACGGTGAAAAACCTTAAAAATATATATATATATTAATAAATACATAACTTAGTATTTAAAAAAACGTACAAATTCACTTAAAAAACCATAGGTTTCACACACGTTATAGTTAGGAATTAGCATTTAAAAAAACCTTGCAAATTCACTTAAAAAACCATAGGTTTGACACAGGTTATAGTTAGTTGGACATTTCACTCGTAAAACACCAATGAAATTCCCCCGTTCAGATAACTATAACTCGCGCGACCGCCACTCTATCACAAGGATGATGTCATCAGTGATGTCATGAGTGATGCCACTGACCATGTCATGAGTGATGTAATATGTGACGTCATGAGCAGTGGATTGCGGGCGCGCGAGTTATAGTTATCTGAACTAACTATAACAGGGGAATTTCATTGTTTTTTTACGAGTGAAATGTCCACCTAACTATAACCTGTGTGAAACCTATGGTTTTTTAAGTGAATATATATATATATATATATATATATATATATATATATATATATATATATATATATAAAACCACAATACCACAATACAAATCCTTCAAATGCCGCAATGGAGAGCACACACGGAAGTTTGGTTCAATCAAAGTGCTTTATTGGGCAGACCCCCCTGAACTGACAGACGTGTTTCACCTTACGGCTTTTTCAATGTTATATATATATATTACCTACTGGTAGTCGCCAGTAGGTAGTTAGAGTTAGGACCTTGCTTCTATTCAAAAAGCGTTTTTTGTTTTCCCAATAACTTTGGCGCCGGTTGACGAATCTTCGTGAAATTTTCCAAACTTATGGCCCGCTCTGGTCAGCTCCTATCTAGAAAGTTTTGGGGTGATTCGGCAAGCGGGGGATGAGAAAAAAGGGGGGTCCCAGAACATGTTTCTCCATGTTAATTCCCATAGGAAATTTTGGACACGACTACAGCCTGAACTGCTGAACGGAATTACACCAAATTTGGCAAGAAGGTAGCCCTTGGTTCAGAGAGAGACCTTTTTTTTAAATGGTGTAAATCCGTTCAGTAGTTTCTGAGAAATTCAAAAAATAGAGGTCAGAAAATAATTTTTCCCATAGGAAAATTTAGACACTGTTATAGCCGAAACTGCTGAACGGAATTACACCAAATTTGGCAAAAAGGTGGTGCTTGCTTCAGAAAGCATCCTTTTTTCAAATGGTGTAAATCCGTTCAGTAGTCGTTGAGAAAATCAAAAAATAGAAGTTTTGATATTTATAGGCACAGAGGATCCACTCACCCTCCCGATCGCGAGCTTGATTCTAATTGGCTGTCAACACTCCAAACCAGGAAGTGTTGGCAGTCATCTTGTGCCTCGGTAACCGAGGCACAAGAAAACAGAAAAAGAAACGCAAAAAAAAGAAAAGGGGGCAGGTTAGAAACACCCTGACCCCCTAGGCCTGCGCATGGGGTCCCGCAAGGACCCCCAGGGCCCAAAAAAAGCATTAAAAAAAAAAAAACTGGTCGAGATTCGCGCACCTAGTGCGAAATTCGGCCGAAAATGAAAAAAAAAAACATGGGAAGGCCATGTCCCGGGGGCATTCACTAATGTAATTGCGGGGGCCCAGGGAGGCCCCTGCAGCCCCGGGGATCGCCAGCCCCCGGGGCTTCTTATTTTTAATGTGTGGGGGGGCCAATAGGGCCCCCAAGCCCCGGGGACCGCCACCCTCAGGGCTTTTATGAATTATAAAGGCGGGGGGCACACGGCCCCCCTGCTTCCCCGGGGACCGCCACCCCCCAAGGACTCTATTTTAAAAAATTTACACCTGTATGGGGGGTTCAAGCCCCCCACACACCATGGGGACTGCCACCTCCCCGGGGCACTAATATTCAAATTAGGGAGTCCGTAACAGACCCCCGAGCCCCGGGGACCACTACCCCCGGGGCTGTGCAATAGGTGGGAGTGGGGCCGCACTCCTGGAGCCCTTGATGGCCCTGGGGACCACCACCCCTCAGGGCCGGCTCCTGTAGTGTCCCGGGGTGCCCACCCCCGGGACACTGCTGTTTGCAATGACAGGGCGGGAGCCTCGCAGCTCCCACCCTGTCATTGCAAACTGCTTTGCTTCATTGAAGCGAGAGCAGGGAAACCTGTTCTCGCTTCAATGAAGCAAAGCAGATTGCTTTTCCACACGGGGAGCTGCATGTTAGCAGCTCCCCATGTGGAAAAGCAATGCCGACTCTCGCAGGACTCGGGGAGCCGGCGGGAACGTGGGGGCATTGGGGCTCCCCCCACGGTCCCCAACGGAGAGGGCCAGCCCCGGGGGATGGTGTCCCCGGGGCTAGAAGAGGCCAGAGAGGGGGGGCCACACGGCCTCCCTCCCCCACATTTTTCAAAAAATGAATAAATAAATAAATAAAGGTCGGCCCCCGGGGTATGGGGTCCCCGGGGCCAATAGAGGCCTCAGGAGGGGGGGCCATGCAGCCCCCCTCCATAAATAAAAAATTATATTTATGTGGCCATGCCCCGGGGATGGGGCCCCCGGGGCTGGAATTGGCCACGGGAGGGGGGCCCATGCTGCCCCCTTCCCGTTCCACTTTTTTTTTTTTTAAATGGAGGTAAGGCCTTGGGGGATAGGGTCCCCAGGGCCCAAAAGATTAAAAAGAAGGGGGGCCACGCAGCCCCCTTCTAAATAAAAAAATAATTAAAAAACACAGAGATCGTGCTGAGGCCCCACCCCCTCCTAGTAACACACTACAAACGTGCCCTGTGGCACGTTTTACAATGGGGAATTAATTCCCTTTCAATACTGGGGGCCCCTGGGGACCAACTAGCCCACCAGGTACCTCCAGTAAGCACCACAGGGCTGCGTTGCAGAGAGGTGGTCCAGGCCACGCCCCTTTTACACCTCTCTGCAACGCAGCGCTTTGGCACTTACTGGAGGTCACTGGTGGGCTAGTTGGACCCCAGGAACCCTCAGGATTCAAGGGGACTTAATCCCCCAACTCTAAATGCGCCACGGGGCTGCGTTGCAGAGAGGTGGTCCAGGCCACACCCCTTTTTACACCTCTCTGCAACGCAGCTCTTTGGTGCTTACTGGAGGTACATGGTGGGCTAGTTGGACACCAGGGACTCTCAGGATTCAAGGGGACTTAATCTCCCAACTTAAAACGTGCCATGGGGTGCATTTGCACAGTGGTAAAGGGAGGGGGCGGGGCCTGAGGTGAGGTGTGCAAACACGCCCTGTGGTGCATTTTAAATTGGGGAATTAAGTCCCCTTCAATGCTGAGGGCCCCTGGGGGCCAACTAGCCCACCAGGTATCTCCATCAAGTGCCACAGGCCTGTGTTGCAGAGAGGTGGTCCAGACCACGCCCCTTTTTACACCTTTCTGCAACGCAGCACTGTGGCCCTTACTGGAGGTACCCCGTGGGCTAGTTGGACCCCAGGGACCCTCAGGATTCAAGTGGACTTAATCTCCCAACTTAAAACGTGCCACGGAGAGCGTTTGCATAGTGGTGAAGGGAGGGGGGTGGGGCCTGAGGTGACATGTGTGCAAACACACCCTGTAGCGCGATTAAAGTTGGGGAATTAATTCCCTTTCAATCCTGAGGGCCCCTGGGGACCAACTAGCCCACCAGGTGCTTCCAGTAAATATCAGTGCACTGCGTTGCAGAGAGGTGATCCAGGCCACGCCCCTTTTTACACCTCTCTGCAATGCATCTCTGTGGCGCTTACTGGAAGTACCTGGTAGGCTAGTTGGCCCCCAGGGGCCTTTAGGATTGAAGGGAACTTTATACCCAGCTTAAAACGCATCACGGGGCATGTTTACACAGTGGTGAAGGGAGAGGGCGGGGCCTGAGGTGCCATGTGTGCAAACACGCCCTGTGGTGTGTTTAAAGTTGGGGAATTAATTCCCTTTCTATCCTGGGGGCCAACTAGCCCACCAGGTGCTTCCAGTAAGCACCACTGCGCTGCGTTGCAGAGAGGTGGTCCAGGTCATGCCCCTTTTTACACCTCTCTGCAACACAGCTCTGTGGCACTTACTGGAGGTCCCTGGTGGGCTAGTTGGACCCCAGGGACCCTCAGGATCCAAGGGGACTTAATCCCCCAACTTAAAATGTGCCACGGGGCACCTTTGCACAGTGGTGAAGGGAGGGGGCGGGGCCTGAGGCGACATGTGTGCAAACACACCCTGTGATGCTTTTTAGGTTGGAGAATTAATTCCTCTTCAATCCTGAGGGTCCCTGGGGGCCAACAACCCCACCAGGTACCTCCAGTAAGCACCACTGCGCTGCGTTGCAGAGATGTGGGCCAGGCCATGCCCCTTTTTACACCTCTCTGCAACACAGCTCTGTGGTGCTTACTGTAGGTACCTGGTTGGCTAGTTGGACCCCAGGGACCGTCAGGATTCAAGGGGACTTAATCTCACAACTTAAAACGGCCACAGGGTCTGTTTGCACACATGTCACCTCAGGCCCCCCCCTCCCTTCACCACTGTGCAGACACGCCCGTAGCGCATTTTAAGAGGTAGCTTTAATCCCCCTGCTCTATTATGTACTAGGGACTTACAGAGGAGTCCATGCTAATCACAGGGGTACCCCAACACATAGTGTTCCCTAGCATATGTAGGTGTTTTCACTGTATTCTAAGTGACTTTTAGCATAGCACTGGCTCTAGGCCTGGTTAGTTAGAGTAAGTTACCACCAGTACCCGTCTGAAAAAGTTGTGGGCACAGGATGATTTAGCAACAAGGCCTCTTTCTGCTCCTCTGTTGGTTCTTTCTGCACATGTCTTGCTTCTTCCTGCACTTTTCTTCGTCTTTGTGGACTTCTATTGCTTCTTTCTGCATTTCGTTTGCTTCTTCCTGTTCGTTTTTTCTTCTTTCTTCACATGTCCTACCTCTGTAGGCATAGTTAGAAACTAGCATTTAAAAAACCTTTGAAATTCACTTAAAAAACCATAGCTTTCAGGCACGTTAAAGTTAGAAATTGGCATTTAAAAAACTTTTGAAATTCACTGAAAAAAACATAGGTTTTTAGGCACGTTATAGTTAGAAATTACCATTTAAAAAACCTTAGAAATTAACTGAAAACACCATAGGTTTTAGGGAAAGTTATAGTTAGTTGGACATTTCACTCGTAACCATAGAAATTCCCCTGTTATAGTTAGTTCAGCTAACTATAACTTGCGCCCCCGCAATGAACTGCTGATGACGTCACATATTACATCACTCATAACATGGTCAGTGACATCAGTGATGACATCTCAAATGACATCACTGATGATATTATCCATGTGATTAATTGATGTATCTTCTCACACCCTAATATAACCTTTGATACACCCACTCTAAATTACAGACTGCCATTCTCAAAACCATGGACACACCAACTCCAATAACTACATACCCACTCACTGATTCTTAGGTTTACACACACATCCACTCACTCACCCGTACTGTCACTCATACTTATGGTCACTCACTACAGGACTATCATATGCACAATTTCACAATTTACACCTGACACTGATTGGCCGCTGTAACGTATTAAAAATGGTACTCTTACCAAAGATATTGTACCTGTTCAGATCAATACCCTTGGAATTTGAGAAAAAATGGTTTACTGCACTGGACAATTTGGCTAACAGATTTATTTGGGCTCACGGTAAAACCCGGAGGGCCCTACGTTTTATGATTCTACCCCAATCAAGGGGGGGCTGGGCTGCTCAGGATTTTGAATTATATTATTGGGCTGCCACTTTTCAATATATGGCTGGAATACTCGGTGGCAATCCCAAAAATTTAAATTTGGAAGGTAAGATCCCAGATGTATATACACTCCTGGTGGGGGAACATGCTAAAAATTGCCTCATGAGATTTAGTGAGCCGAGCTATTTCAAGCGAACTAAGTTTAAAACTCTTCAGGCTGCGTTTAAAATTTGGTCTAGTTTTAAAAAAAAGGTTGGCTTAGGGAGGTTAAATTACTACACACAAATGAGTGGTAATCCAACACTCCCAGAAATCTTCTCAGATCAAACTGTGGCATTCTGGGTGGGACGTGGTCTTTTAAAAGTTGGGGATTTATTAAGTACTGATGGAATCTATCAGTTTAAGGATCTACAAGATAAATATGGAATTGGGCAGGGGAATTTTTTTAAATATCTCCAGCTTAGAAGCTACGTGAGTAAAAAGCTAGGTGGACCTAACAGGTTTGATAAGGTAAAAACTATGGAAATTATAAGAAGTAGGGACGGTTGCACTATTAAAGGAATATATAGGGAACTCTTGGCACTTAAACAAGATGATCTAGAGAAACATGCTGGAAAATGGGAAGATAGGCTGGGCACAGATCCGGACAACTTCTTTCAGTCGCTGGAGCTGGGACAGTGTGGTAAATAATTTAATTACCGGAACTTAATTTGATGCGGAAAATCTATAACAATAGCTCAGTAAAATAAGAGGCAGAATCCGTGGTATTAGAGGTTCGGAACGGGCTTTATTCCAAAATCAATTTAAATTGATGAGCTCCAGATTCCATCACCACGAAGGTTCAGGAAGTGAAGACCGTTACTTTATTGACAGGTAATCATTTTTATACAATAGGCATTACAGTGAAACAAATGGAGGAGGCGTAACAATTGATAGTAAAGATAAAACATACATGCGTAGTAAAAGTGGGTGTAACTGGGCGTAACTAAAGAACGTCATCAGGTATGATGTCATAATAGGGTGGTTCCATGAAAGAATTTCGCAATGTCAGCAGAAATACTTGGCAGAAATGCGCGCGCAGCAGCATGACGTGTGATTGACGTGCAACTAGGGGGTGAAGGGGACTTGACATTTAGCTCTACATGTGGCGACAGAAGTCTGGAGGGTCAAGTCAACCTAATCCCAAATCATATCTAACATCCTATGTTTAAAGAACTATGTTATCCAAAAGAGAGGCCTTCTTAGAGTAGAATCTTATTCTATACTGACTATACTGACTGTGAGTGCGTGTACAAGCGTCTAAGTGTCTACACTAGATGCGAGGGCAGGAATCTTCCATAGTAACAGGGCTATGAATTACTTGCATAATGACAGAGAAGCCGGGCCTTTTGCTCGGTAGCTGGAAGAATGTTTACTTAAACTACTAGACAGGAATGCATTGGGTAGGGAGCGGAGCAGATAATTTCGAAGGTGAAATACAGTTTTTGGCAGGCAACAGGCTGATGTCAGGCACCGTTAGCTGCGCAGAGAATGAGGACAAAGTTCATGGATACAGATGCGAGCTCGGACTGAAGCTTTCAGAGGCAGAAGGCAGGAAAAGGCTTGATGGCAGAATCAGGGCCTACTTGCCTGGACTGTAAAATGGCATAAGTGAACCATATAAAGCCGGTGGCCTTTCGTACTTAGGAATGGAATATCCGGCCCATTCATGGCGGATCTGAAAGAGGACATGTTGGCGGTGGACGCACATGTGTTTGCGTCTTCATAACTGGAACTGGAGGGAACATACATGTACTTGTGATTTATACATGAAACCGTTGGGGTCCAAGATAGGGGACATAACTGATCATGAAAATCCATATTTCCACAACAGACAGTTTTATCTTCTGCGGGGCTTCAGGTTTAACATTATAAAACAGTATTTTCCCTGTATTACACGCCGGCAAACATTTTACAATGGGGGGGTTGGGCAGCAGGGAATCACGTGTCCACGTTGCGATTCCCTACGGGCTGATCTAGATCATATGTTTTCAACCTGCCCCCGATTAGATGTGCTAAAAAATGCAATGTTGACCTTTTTTGAGTCCACCTTGGGTCTTCGGGTTAAGTTAACTTCATCTCTTATTCTGCTGGGGGTTGATAATACCCAGGGACATACAATGACTCTTCGCTTTCTCTTTGTTGCTATGGCAGTTTTCGGAATCTGTGTTGCTTCAGCCTGGCTAGATCCAGCCGTCCCTACATTTAATTTATGGCTGGCTCGGCTTCTCTCTGTATTTAATCTCGAGAAGGGAATATACGAGAAAAAAGGCAAGAATGGGAAATCCCTCAGCAGACGTATTTGGGCACCCTTATATAGGTGGCGAGAGTCCTATGTCAAAAAAAATAGATCTTTGATTACTTCAATTGAATGGAGCCCATATGCCGCCAATTTATACTTATATATTTTTTTATGGTGGTTGGCTTTATTTACCTTAACTCCTCTCTTCTGCTAAATGAAATGCTGTTTTGTTAAAATATGGTATTATGTTTCCTAAGATATAACTGTAATGAATTGTTAATTACTGTGCAAAAAAAAAAGATTTTTTTTAAAAAGGACTATCATATGCACTCATACACCTTTATAGACACTCACACACCACCACTCATCCATAGAGGTACTCACACACCTAGTCAGTCATGCAAATAATTAATCACACTGCCATTTACTCACCTATACAGTTATACACACACCACCTCACTTACTCATCCAAATACTAGCACATTCTTACGCTCTTATACAATCACTGATACAAGCACACACTCATCCATACAGCCACTCTCACAATCACACACTCTCACTTATAGCCATGTATGTACTCCAACACACATATATACTGCTTTTCACATATTTAGTTATTCACACATGTACCACTGAAATATACATTCACTCCCATACACACACTCACCCACCCATACATTCCATCACAGATGCACTCTTAAAACCATGCACCCAGTAAATCACCCACTCACACATCTATGCACAGAGTCACATACACTCCACCCACACAAACACTCAGGCACCCATACAGATACTCAGACAACCAATCAATAACCCATATAGACACTCATGTAGCTATTTGCAAACCCATGCAGCCACTTACACACCAACAGAGAGACGGATACAGACATTCACACAGTTTATTCACTAACCCATGCATTCAGTAAGATACGTTAAATCACTCACTTATAGAGTCAGTCACGCACCTACTACATCATCCATTCAGACACTAACACACCCACTCGTTCTTCAATAAGCCTTTCTCTATATATACTAAACATATTTAAACTTTACAGAAACACACAATCACTGGATGATGTCATCAGTGATGTCATCAGTGATATCATTTGAGATGTCATCAGTGATGTCATCAGTGATGTCACTGACCATGTCATGAGTGATGTAATATGTGACGTCATCAGCAGTGCATTGCGGGGGCGCGAGTTATAATTAGCTGAACTGACTATAACGGGGGAATTTCTATGGTTTTGTACGAGTGGTAGTTATAGTTAGAACTTAGTTTCCATAGAAAAAGCGTTTTTTATTTCCCAAATAACTTTGGCGTGGTTTGGCGGGGGACAAATCTTTGCAAAATGTTCACAACTAGTGTGGTGTTCCGGTCAGCTCCTGTCTTGAAAGTTTCAGGATGATTCGTCAAACGGGGGCCGAGAAAAAAGGGGGGACCCAAAATGCGTTTTCCCCATGTAGCTTTCCATAGGAAACTTTAGACAGAGCTATAGCTCGAACTGCAGAACAGAATTACACCAAATTTGGCAAAAAGGTAGGGCTTGGTTCAGAAAGATCCATTTTGTTAAATGGTGTAAATCCGTTCAGTAGCTGCTGAGAAATTAAAGAAAGAAAACATTTATATATCTGAGCACCAAGGAGGAGTTGTGACCCCTCCTGAGCACGAGCTCAATTCCGATTGGCTGCCAACACTCCAAACCAGGAACTGTTGGCAGCCATTTTGTGACTTGGTAGAACCAAGCTAGAAGAAAACAGTTTTTTTTTTTTAAACGACGAAAGTTGCATTGGGATCCCAACTCCTGCCGTTTCAAACAGCCCCCGGGTGGGCCAGGTCCCGGAGGCAATCATTGATTTATTTGCAGGGGCCCGCAGGGCCCCCCGCAGCCCCATGGAATGCCATCTCCCCGGTGCTGAAATAAAATAAATGTGTGTTGGGGCGCCTGCCCCTCCCCACATTGCCCCAGGGACCACCACCTCCCCGGGGCATTCAATATTTAAATAAGACACCTGGACCCCGGGAACCACCACCTCCCTGGGGTTTTCAAATGGAGGGAGGGGGCCACGCGGCCCCCCCTCCAGGAACCCTCGATGACCCTGCGGACCGCCACCTCCCCAGGCTGGCTCCTGCAGTGTCCCGGGGTGCTCACCCCCGGGACATTGCCATTTGCTATGACAGGGTGGGACCACGGTTCCCGCCTTGCAATAGCAAACTCTGCTTCGCTTCCTTGAACGACGAAGCAAAGCAGAATTGCTTTTGAGCAAGGGGAGCTGCATGTCAGCAGCTCCCCTTGCTCAAATGGAAAGCCGGCTCCCGCAGGAGGCGGGGAACTGGCAGGGACTGTGGGGGGCATTGAGGCTCCCACCACAGTCCCCAACACGAGGACAGACCCCGGGGATAGGGTCCCTAGGGCCAGAAGGGGCCCGGCCCCCCTCCCTCAATACAATATTATTATATATTTTTTTTTTAAAAGAGGCACAGCGTCGGGGGATGAGGTCCCCGGGGCCAATAGAGGCCTCAGGAGGGGGCCACGCAGCCGCCTCTTTAAAAAAAATTAAAAAAAATAAATATGTGGCCATGACCCAGGGAATGGGGTCCCTGGGGTCCCTGGGGTAAAAATTGACCAGGAGGGGGGCCACGCCACACCCCTTCCTTTAAAAAAAACAAAATTGACAATGTCCCGGGTGATGGGGTCCCCGGGATGAATATAAATTAATGAAAGTGGACATTTTTCCAGCAAAAGTTTGGAGTCGCGACCCTTGTGCAGCCCCTAATGTGAACGCAATGGGTGCGTGGGGCTCAGCGCGGCCCCCTGGTTTGAACGCGATGGGTGCATGGCGCTGAGCGCTGCCCCCTAGTGTAAACGCGATGTGTGCGCGTCTCTCAGCGTGGCCCCCTAGTGTAAATGCAATGGGTGTGAGGTTCATAAAGTCGTGATGGGTGCGCGACTCCAAAGAATTGGCAATGCCCCGGGGGATGGGGTCCCCGGAATGAATATAAATGAATCAAAGTGGACGTTTTTTTCCCCACAAACATTTGGAGTCAAAACCCCTTGCGTGGCCCCTAGTGTGAACGCGATGGGTGTGCGGCGCTCAGCGCGGCCCCCTAGTTTGAACACGTTGGGTAGACGGTGCTCAGCGCGGCCCCCTAGTGTGAACACGATGGGTGTGCGGCTCTCAGCATGGCCCCCTAGTGTAAACGCGATGGGTGTGTGGTTCCTAAAGTCGCGATGGGTGTGTGACTCCAAGCAAAAATAATTAAGATTTTGTTCAAAAGCTAGATTATATGTTGGGTTATTGGGTGGCTCTAAAAAGAGCCCTTGTTTTCATTGGGAGATTGTTGTAGCTACATGTAAGTGCAGATGCAGAGCTTCAGGTTGTTGAGAAACACTCTGTTCCCTTCATCAGTGAAGTGTACTCCATCACTTCTTTAGAGGTCATCCATATGGAAACGCAGATTGTTGTCATAGATGGAGCCCATCCTATGGTCTCTGAGGTAAGCGGAATCAGCTTTATTGACATTTTTCTAGCTTTCTCAATCTGGGGACAGAATTGATTGGACCATTTTTATTTCTTTCTTTGACAAATGTTAGAGTATACAAAGACAGTTTGTGGGAAAAGCAACATCAATTGTGCAAAGGTGTCCTTCATGAGCATTTCCAGACCTACTCCAGACAATGTGCCTAGGTCTTTGCCACCACAGTGCACAATCATGAGGTCAGGGGGTTGGAGATGCAAAAAGGTTTTAACCAAAGGCATCAATTGATGCCACTTTAGTCTTCTCCATCCAATCCATTTAATGTCTACATTTTGCAAAGCTAGGTCTTTGTCAATACCTCTGCATTCAGCATACCTTTTGCACCAGAAAACATAGCTGTGTCCAACAATCCACACTGTAAGCATCTTGAAGGGATGTCTGTAAGTAATGAAGAGATGTGTGTAGCTGAGGTAGTCAATTGGTAGAACGAGATGTATGTAAAATGGTGGACAAGATTCAATTTAAAAAAAAATAGAGAATTGATTGCTGTTTAAGAACATTCTGCATTCAGAAATAGGGTGCATTTAACTTTTTTTTAAAGCAGTTATTTTATTGGTTAGTAAAAAATGTTTGAAAGGTACAATAGAAAGGATAAGATGAAATGTTGCCAAGTCAACCACACCTGCTGTTTGCATTTGCAACATTGTGTGGTGAACTTGAAAATATGGTGAACTTGTGACCTGTGATTTCAGTTGAATGTTCCATGAACTATTACTATGGAAACTGGCATGGAGCAGAATGGGGGAAGGCTTGCAATTTAACTGTGGTTTTAAAATGTGTAATTGTAATTTATATATAAGTAATAATTTTTAGGTCTCGCCTAGCGGTGCAGCGCATACGCTGCTCGCTTTGCGAGGCATGCAGTATACACTATAGGAGAGGGAAACCCCGCCCACTCCCCCACCCACTTTTTCATTGGCTTGTGGCTTTCTCCTGTATAAATGCTGCCCTCTGATTTGTTTAGAGGCTGCTAGTCCCGCCTTATGACGGCCATGTCTCCTTCCACGGCTATTGGCCCCTTTACTGCGTGTTTGCTGCGCACTACTTTGTTTCTGTGCCACCCCTCCCGCTGTCCAAGCCTTCCTCCCGCCTCCCCACTTCCGTTGTTTGTGCCTTATTAACGCCCGCCCACCCGCAGGTTAAAGCGAGCACTTGCATCGTGTTGAGAATTGTGGAAAAAATGGGCGATGGGCGCAGTGGTGTATTGCAGGCTGGATGCTGTGTTTAGTAAGGAAGAAATTTATCGGCGGCTCGCAATGCAACTTTATTTGGTCTGGAGTAATGGTTTCATTTTCGCGTTCTGCTTGAGGCAATGTCTTCCCGTCGCAGCCGGGTGCCATCTCGCTGCCCCCCTCCTCAGTCCGGTGTCTTCTCGCTCTCCCGCCCCCCCCCCGCAGTCCGGAATTGGAGCAGTTGCATCGCGTCAAAAATTGCGGTAAAAATAGGCAGTGGGCGCGGTGGTGTATTGCAGGCTGGATGCTGCGTTTAGAAGAGGCAGAAATATAAATCTGTGGCTAGCATTCCGAATTTATTTGCTCTGGAGTAATGGTTTTATTTTCGCGTTACACGCGAGGCAATTTCTTAATTTGGGCTTTTTATTAGTAGGATTGGGCTTGTTGAACAGCTGTCTGTGGCGTCAACTAACGTGGATTCCCGTCACAAAAACACAGTTATGAATAACTTAAATTAAGTGTGTAAAATTCTTTCCTCTCTATCGTGAACTTGACCTGAAGGTATTGGAGTGCATAACATGATTGCTTTCAAGGCGATAAGGTGATTTACCCAATTCATATGTTTTTGTGCCGATGCCGAGACTCGAACCTGGCTGCCCATTTGATTTAACAGTGGTGCTTTCAAAGGAATTGAGCCACCTGGCCTGTACTCTGTCACGTTATAGACGTCACTGCACATTTCCATTTGTTTGGAACCTGTGTTCCCACAGCTATGGCTGTTAACAGTCTGTTTCCAGCCTGTCACGGGCACAAAGCACCAACAGCGGCAAAAGCATGGGGAAGAAACAAAGGAAAGAATGAGGACAGGTAACCGCTGTCCAAGTGTATCCCCTCTGCCCTTAGCTACCCTCATCCTGACTGGAGCAGCACTGCTGGGACTGCAGCGCTTCTATCACTGTGCAGCTGCACCGCTTTTTGATTGAAATGTTGGGTTGGCATGTTTTCGGTTGTTTTGTAGGAAGAGTCGAGTAGGCCGCTCACCACCAATAGAAACACGTATCCTAACTTTATTTGTACTGCATACTTCCCCACCGCGACCCCCGATGTGTGACCCTCGGCAGGTGAGTAAGGTCATCTCTCTGACTCAATTTTACCGTTTCACTAAAGCTGGGAGCACTTAAGAAACAACACAAACCCGGGTGTTATACAAGCGGTGAAAACTTGCGCACTTATGGTTAAAAGCATAATGAATATATTAATCCATGCTTGAATGCAACCAGGAGTGTTATATGGGAAAGTGATCCTATCTTTAAAGGTCGTACCCTCGAAGCTGAGGAGCAGGTATTTAGATGGGTTACTCCGGTGTCACATTACAATATTTTGTTTGTGAAGTAGTGTGAAATGTTTCTTTTCAACTTTGATTAAGGAGATTTTAATAACAATGAGAATGCAAGCAGCACAAGTAACAGTACAGAGTCAATACATCTAGCGTGTCACTACAGTTCCATTTAAAGTTATGTCATGTGTTATGGTATGTTAGTGATTATTTGTATAGGTCTGCGCTCGCTTATTGTTTCGCCTCTAGGTATTTATAAAATTTAACAAACTAAGGAGTGCAATGAATGTCACAAATGCTTTTTATGATTTTAAAGCAGGTTTTGGGCCTCTGGAGTTAAAGCAATGGATTTTGCTTCATTAACAATCCTTCTATGTGTTGATAAATGTGCACTCTCTCCGTGTGAATAATTATTTTCCTTCGTTTTCACGTCCATAAAGGTTGTTAACTGTTTGCCCCAATGTCCAACCGATCAGATCTACTTCAGCTGTGATGAAAATGTATGTGAAGGACCCCTGTCCTTTCTTTCAGGGGGAGGAGGGTAGTTCCAATACCTTAGACGGCTTGGAAAGGCTCCTATAAAGAGTCTACGTTCAATTCATGTGGCCATTCGAGAGGATTTGCTACGATCAGAAAAGTCTCTCACTCTTAGGAATTCTGGTTTGCGTTTTCAGTCCATCAAGGCTTAGGTAGTTATCTGTCTTTCAGGCCACTTGAAATGATCTTGCAGTGTTCCCTTCCTTTTTATTGGTGTATTTTGTAGACACTATCCGTTAGAAATGCTGTATTCAGTCTATGGCTGCATGGATAAACACTTATAAGGTCCCAAAGACGAGACCGATTGCATTGCAAATGCTTGTTTTCTATGATATGTCCCAAGTCATTACTATCTTCAGAAGTGGTCTTTAATTAAAAAATAGTGTTGAATTTATTTGTTATTTCTTTTTGAACTCCCGTATGAATTTGTGACTCCATCGCGGTGGTGCACGATGGGGCACCTTTAGAAGTCAGTTGCTAAGGGTTATTATGTGTAAACAATAGAAATGTGTTTTACAATTTGAAAAAATCTGGGAATCAATGTGATTTGTTAGTTAACATATATGTTTGGAGAAAGAGATTGAAACTTTGCCATCACTGGTTTTACCTTGCTGAGTCTGGTGCATTATATTGATTGTGTGTAAAAGAAAATCCTGTCAGAGTTTGTGAGATTTTAAATTCAACACATTGATTTGCAAGGTGAGTTATAATTTTGTGAGGTTTATTATACATTTTTTACATTTTTCAAAAACGGTGTTGTTTGAAATATATTTTTAAATGTATAGATGTATATTGCAGTTTGTTTTATTGAACTTAAATGTTGTTTGAAAAAGAGTCTGTACAGTAATATGTGTATTTTTTAAGATGGATTACTGATGTACATATAGGATGTTATTAATTCCGATTGTTTTTTAAGTCTGTACAAAGGTGTAGTTGGATGATGCAGCATAGTTTTAGATAGTTGGTTGAAGACGCAGCACAAGTTTGTAGTTTGAAAGATGTACATATAAGGTGTAATTAATTAGGCTTCTTTTTTTGTTGTCTCTACAAAGGTATAGTTGAATGATGCCGCATAATTTTATATAGTATGGAAAAGATGCAGCACAACTGTGCAGTTTGAAAGATGTTCATATAAGATGTTAATAATTAGGTTTCCTTTTTTATAGTTTGTAGGAAAGTAAAGTTAAATGATGCGACATATTTTTAGATAGAATGATGAAGATGCATCACAAAAGTGTGCTTTCTAGGATGGTCATATAAGGTATTATTAATTAGGTTTCTTTTTTCTGGTCTGGAAAAAGGCATACTTAAATGATGCCACATAATTTTTCAGAAAAAGATGAAGATGCAGCATAAAATAGTGGTTTAAACATTGGAGAAATAAGGTGCTGGTAATTAGGCTTCTTTTTACTAGTCTGAACAAAGGAATAGTTGAATGATGCCACATAATTTTAGGTAGAAAGGTGAAGATGCCTAATAAAAGAGTGGTTTTAAAAATGCTCATAAAACGTGTTGTTAATTAGACTTTATTTTTAAGTCTGTTGAAAGGTATATGTTAATGATGTCGCATATTTGTAGATACAATGGGGAAGATGCAGCTCAAAAGTAAACCACCACATATTTCCCTTGTAGGCATGTTGCATTAATCTACCTAAGTAGGTAATACATAATGACTCACCTATGTCTTCAGATTGTATTTATACAATTATCTGTATGCTTAGTGAACTATTGAGAGGCTGCCTGACCAATTACAGGACTGCAAAGGTAGTGACTGGGTGATTTTAAAACTACATGAGTAATGGTTGACTGATTCCATATTCTCCAATCACCCAGTTCTTATGCTAGCACTCATGAAATCTCTCCACCACTACCCAAGGACCTATGAAAACACCCAGGCACTATCCATGCACTCTCCCAGTCACCCAAGCACTATCCATGCACTTATGCAATAACTCAAGGATTACCTATGGACTTATGCAATCACACATGCAGTACCCATGCAAATCTGCAATCACCCAGTCAGTATCCAAGCACTCATGTAATCACTCCACCACTACCCAAGTACTGATGAAATCACCCGGGCACTACCCATGCAATTTCCCAATAACACAAGCACTACCCATGTGCTCATGCAATAACCCAAACATTAACCATGCACTCATGCAATCACACATGCAATCACACATGCAGTACCCATGCAATTCCGCAATCACCCAGTTAGTATCCAAGCACTCATGAAAACCATCCGCCACTACCGAAGTACTTATGAAATCACCCAGGCACTACCCATGAACTTTTCCAATCACCCAAGCACTACCCATTTACTCATGGAATAACCCAAGCATTACCCATGCACAGATGCAATCATACATGCAGTACTCATGGAATTCTCCAATCACCAAGTAAATATGGAAGCACTCATGAAATCACTCAGCAACTACACAAGCAGCACTACCTTTGCAGTTATAAAATCACCCATGCCCTTCTGTTAAATTCGTGTACTTACCTAGACAGTACTCAATGATTCATTGATCCCTTCAGGTGCTATTTATACACTTAACCATGCAGTCAATATGTATCTGCATTCAAGGAATTAGCTAGCCACTATCTATCTCTTGTCCTGCAAATATTTCAGTGACTACCCTTGCTCTCAATTACCCAAGCACTACCTGCAGAGTTTTGGAATCACTCAGGCTGATGTAGTACATGCCTCAGTTTCTAGGTTTTCCTATATTTAAACATTTTCTTTATATATTTTTTTTACATATCATGATGATTTGGAAAGGTAGATCCATATGTATGTGTACCCATGCACTCACAAAATCTCCCTGTCACCACCCATGTACTGCTCCAATCACCCAGCCAGTACCATGTACTTATCCAATCACTCTGCCAATACTCAAGCAGTTATAAATTCACCATGCACTGTCCTTGCAGTACTCGAATTATCCAGTCAGTACCCATTTACTCATGTATTGACCCAGGCAGCAGCCATGCACTGCTACAATCACCTGTGCCCTACCCATACAATCCTCTAATCACCTCAACACTACTCATTCACACCTTCAATTACCCATGTAGTACCCATGCAGTACCGCAATCACCCTGTCACTACCCATGCAAGTACTCATAAAATCACTCAGCTACTACACAAGCAGTTATGAAATCACCTAGGAACTACCTACGCATTCTCCCAATCATTCAAGCACTACCTTTACAGTCATTAAATCACCCATGATCTTCTGTTGCATTTGTCTACTTAGCTAGACAGTACTCAATGATTCATTGATCCCTTCAGGTGCTATTTATACACTTAACCATGCAGTCAATGTGTATGTATGCACTCAGGGAATTAGCTATCTATTTTCTTCTGCAAAAATGCCAGTGACTACCCTTGCTCTCAATCACCCAAACACTACCTACAGAGTTTTGAAATTACTCAGGCAGATGTAGTACATGTCTCAGTTTGTAGGTTTTCCTATATTTTAGAAATTTTGTTTATATATTTCTTTTACATATGATGATGATTTGGGAAGGTAGACCTATATGTATGTGTGCTTTTAGCAATATGGGGACACTTATAGTTGAGTAATGTAATAGTGTGCGTGTTTATATTTAGCTAGGCCCAACTGTCATGTACTTATAACAACACCCAAGTACTCGCCATGCAGTCTTACAATGGTGCACGCACAACATGTGCAGTGCTGTAATCACTCAGCCATTGCTCTTGCGCAGATGCAATCATTTAGGCACTATCTGTGCACTTATGCAATCACTAAGGTATAACACATGCAGTAATATAATCCCACAGGCACTACTGTTGCACTTCTTCAATCAGAGAGGTACTATCGTTCTACTCTTCTAATCACTCAGACACTTGTTATGCTGTTATGATATTATCCTTTCAGTACTTTTAGAGTGTTTTAGTTAGTCAGGCTCTACCTCAGTAGTCTTGCAATTATCCAAGAAGTACCCATGCAGTTACAAAATCTCCCTGTCACTACCCATGTACTGCTCCAACCACCCAGCTAGTACCATGTACTTCTCCAATCACTCTGCCAATACCCAAACACTTATAAATTCACAATGCACTATCCTTGCATTACTCTAATCATCCAGTCAGTACCCATGTACTCATGCAATGACCCAGGCAGTAACCATGCACTGCTACAATAACCAGTACACTGCTCAGTCCTCTAATCACCTAGACACTACTCATTCACTCCTTCAATTACCCAGGTACCACCTATACACTCCAGCAATCAACCTGTCACTACCCATGCACTCCTCCAATCACCCAGCCAGTACCATGTACTAAACCAATCACTCCGCCAATACCCAAGCACTTGTAAATTCACCATGCAGTATCCTTGCAGTATTCTAATCATCCCATCAGTATCCATGTACTCATGCAAGGACCCAGGCACCACCTATGCACTCATGGAATCACCCAGGCACTACTTATATACTACTCCAATCACCCATGCACTATTCATGCATTCCTCCAATCACCCAGGCACTACCCATGCACTCAAGAATCATCCATGCAGTACTAATGCAATCCTCCAATCACCCAGCCATTACCCTTGCAGTTCTTCAATCACCCAGGCAGTACCCATACACTGTTCCAATCACCTAAACATTACTTCTAGACTCATGCATTCACCCAAGCACTATGCATGCACTTCTTAAATCACTCAACCATACACTCCTCCGATCACCAAGCTACTAGTTATACAGTTATCCAAACAATCCACGAATACTGAAACGCATATAAAATATACACACACTACCCTTGCACTCTTCTAATCACCCAGGCATTACCCATGCACTCAAGCAATAACCTAGGCATTACCAATGCACTCGTCCAATCATGCAGGCATTACCCATGCACTCATACAAGCCCCTATGTACTACTGATGCACTTATGCAATCACCCAGGTATTACCCATGCACTCGTCCAATCAGACAGGTACTATCCATGCACTCATACAAGCATTTAAGTACTACTAATACACTAATGCAATCACCCTAGCACTACTCATGCAGTGTTCCAATCACTCAACCACTACCTATGTACTCATGCAATAACCCAGGCACTACTGATGCACTCATACAATCACCCAATCACTACTGATACAGTATTCCAATCACCCAAGCACCACTTATATACTAATGCAAACACCCAGGCATTACCCATACACTCATGCAATAATCCATGCATTACCCATGCACTTGTCTTATTAAATAAGCACTACTCATGCACTCATGCAATCACCCACACACTACTCATGCACTCTTTCAATCAATCAAGCTCTGTACTTATGGAATCATGCAGTTATTTCTCTTTCTTTAACAGATAAGGTAGTTCTGAAAAGAACTCATTTTTTCTTCTTTTTTTGATTTTATAATTTTTTGTGTTTTTTAAACCATTTTGTATATTTTTTGGTGTTTTTTTTTAAAACGGGAAAAACAACAGAGCTATCTTTTAACTTTTGCAATTAAAGAGTCATTGCAACCAAAAAAAAACAAAAAACAATGGTGGTTTCTTGCTGCAGAAACCACAGCATCTACAGACTGCGCCACATACCACACCACATTCTTGCATTTGATGCAGTGTTGCTCAAGATTAGCAAATTATGGATGAATCTCCGGTCCTCCAGATGAGGAGCTTGAGGCTCCTGAAGTGCTTGGACCAGCTCCCTGGTCATCCTGCTGCATACCTTCTTGGGCACATCGGAGTTGTTCACGCACCAGATGTTGAGGGTGAATTGTTTGTAGGTGTTTCATGATACTTGATGTTCCACATGAGTATTTTTTTTCAATCCCCCTTGACAATACTCTTGGGCAAAGTGTGCAGCTGACTTTGCGGGCATTCACCTTTTTTTCACCATCTGGAATGTTGAAAAACTTCCATACGATGGATTCCTTCCTTTTTCTTAGAGGTTGATCCAAGTCTTCTTCATCAGATGCAACATCCACAACAGGAGTAGAAGAAGCCATTTCTGTTGTTGTAGGAAAACACCCAAAAAATATAGCAATCAACTCAAAAAGCACACCAGGAGTTTCTCCTGTGATTGTGTAGATAGAATGAGAAAAATGGGTGGGGTCCTTTAACTTCTAGAATGGAAAACCTTGTGAACCAATTAAATGCTTTCTTTTAAATTCACATGGGAGTCGCGCACCTGGCGAGACTTCGCGAAAGTATTTTTAAGAGTACTTTAACTTTATTGCAATTACAAATATATGATTTTTATAATTACTTTAGATAATCTCTTGGTCTAATATACATATTGAACTACTATACATATAGTTTTTAAACATAAAGATTTTTTACGGAAGTCGCGTACCCGGCGTGACCCCACATGAATATGACGTTACACAGGGCCGGGAACTGCACACCAGTCGCATATCAAACGCACACATGACATGATCCCATACGTATATGACGTTACGCGGGCCGCCATGAATCCGCGCACCCACCGAGATAGGTAGACGATGGGTACGCGACTCCACTTTTTCCTAAAAATTTATATTTAAGAAAACACAAGACATTACATAATTTTAATAACAAAAAAAGCTTAGAAAAACTATTTTTAGGATATTAAAGTTACAAAATATCAGTAAAAAAACTTTTAAAATTACTGAAAAAACTATAGGTTTAGTAAACATTATAGTTAGAAATTAGTATTTAAAAAACCTTTGAAATTCACAAAAAAAAACATAGGTTTCAGGAACGTTATTGCTAGAAATTAGCATTTAAAAAACCTTTGAAATTCACTGAGAAAACCATAGGTTTCAGGGGCGTTATAGTTAGAAATTAGCATTTAAAAAACCTTTTAAATTCACTGAAAAAACCATAGGTTTCAGGCACGTTATAGTTAGAAATTAGCATATAAAAAACCTTAGAAATTGAACCTATACACCCAGTGAATCAACCACTCACACATCTATGCAGAGTCACACACCTCCCACCCACCCACACATACACTCAGACACCCATACACATACTCAGGCAACCAATCAATAACCCATATAGACACTCATGTAGCTACTCACCAACTCATGCAGCAGCTTACACAACAGACAGACTGATACAGACATTCACACAGTTTAGTCACTAACCCATGCATTCAATAATGCACACTTAATCACTCACTTATACAGTCAGTCACGCACCTAGTAAATCCTCCATCCAGATACTTATACACCCACTCATTCTTAAATACACCTTGGCAGATATATAAAACATATTTACAACTGTATAGAAACACACAGTCACTGGATGATGTCATCAGTGATGTCATTTGGAATGTCATCAGTGATGTCATCAGTGATGTCACTGACCAAGTCATGAATTATGTAATATGTGACATCATCAGCAGTGCATTGCGGGGGCGCGAGTTATAGTTAGCTGAAAGAACTATAACGGTGGAATTTCTCAGGTTTTATACGAGTGAAATGTCCAACTAACTATAACGTCCCTGAAACCTATGTTTTTTTCAGTGAATTTCTAAGGTTTTTTAAATGCTAATTTCTAACTATAACGTGCCTGAAACCTATGGTTTTGTCAGTGAATATATATATAGTGCGATTGTGGTGGTTGAGAAATAAAATACCTGGAAGCAATACAATTGGGTTTGTGTCTGTCCTTTCCCGAGCGAAGGGAAGTAGTGAAGAACGGTGTTTGAGATATATATATATATGTATATATATATATATATATATGTATATATATATATATATATACATATATATATATATATATATATATATATGTTCCCAAGTTGTGCCCTGATGTGAAGACGCACTCGCAGTAGATAGTTCATACAGAACATTTATTTTCAAAACTCGGCATTTTCTTCCCAGTCGATTATCTGCCTGACGCGTTTCAGAGCAACATGCTCCTTTTTCTGTATGAACTATCTACTGCGAGTGCGTCTTCACATCAGGGCACAACTTGGGAACATTAATACACGGCAGTCCGGCCGTGGAAGATTGCACCACCAGGCAAAAAGAAATTTGGGGCTGCTGCTTTGAACCATTCCGAGCAGGTACAGCGCAGTGGATTTTCGAAAATATAAACCGGATTTGACTTCCTGGGGCCCACTGGAGGGTCAAACAATTTGTTTTAATCATGGCATCATTCACAGAACCCACTGAAGGGTAAGAATCGCAATTATACTTACTTCAACTCCCAGCATGCAAGAACATTGTCACTCACCGAGAGGCCCACTAGAGGGCAATTAATATAAAAGCATGCAGGTGAGAGGAGAGGCTGTGTAATTATTTCCGTGAACTGCCAGCAAGCCTTCGAAAAAGGAGCATGTTGCTCTGAAACGCGTCAGGCAGATAATCGACTGGGAAGAAAATGCCGAGTTTTGAAAATAAATGTTCTGTATGAACTATCTACTGCGAGTGCGTCTTCACATCAGGGCACAACTTGGGAACATTAATACACGGCAGTCCGGCCGTGGAAGATTGCACCACCAGGCAAAAAGAAATTTGGGGCTGCTGCTTTGAACCATTCCGAGCAGGTACAGCGCAGTGGATTTTCGAAAATATAAACCGGATTTGACTTCCTGGGGCCCACTGGAGGGTCAAACAATTTGTTTTAATCATGGCATCATTCACAGAACCCACTGAAGGGTAAGAATCGCAATTATACTTACTTCAACTCCCAGCATGCAAGAACATTGTCACTCACCGAGAGGCCCACTAGAGGGCAATTAATATAAAAGCATGCAGGTGAGAGGAGAGGCTGTGTAATTATTTCCGTGAACTGCCAGCAAGCCTTCGAAAAAGGAGCATGTTGCTCTGAAACGCGTCAGGCAGATAATCGACTGGGAAGAAAATGCCGAGTTTTGAAAATAAATGTTCTGTATGAACTATCTACTGCGAGTGCGTCTTCACATCAGGGCACAACTTGGGAACATTAATACACGGCAGTCCGGCCGTGGAAGATTGCACCACCAGGCAAAAAGAAATTTGGGGCTGCTGCTTTGAACCATTCCGAGCAGGTACAGCGCAGTGGATTTTCGAAAATATAAACCGGATTTGACTTCCTGGGGCCCACTGGAGGGTCAAACAATTTGTTTTAATCATGGCATCATTCACAGAACCCACTGAAGGGTAAGAATCGCAATTATACTTACTTCAACTCCCAGCATGCAAGAACATTGTCACTCACCGAGAGGCCCACTAGAGGGCAATTAATATAAAAGCATGCAGGTGAGAGGAGAGGCTGTGTAATTATTTCCGTGAACTGCCAGCAAGCCTTCGAAAAAGGAGCATGTTGCTCTGAAACGCGTCAGGCAGATAATCGACTGGGAAGAAAATGCCGAGTTTTGAAAATAAATGTTCTGTATGAACTATCTACTGCGAGTGCGTCTTCACATCAGGGCACAACTTGGGAACATATATATATATATATATATATATATATACACACACACACATATTTGTATTAATGTATTTGTTATTACATTTGTTAGGCACACAAATCATCCCAGAAGGGATCTCTAGGCACCATTACAGTGTGGGAGCAAAGTTGAGTCGGCCTACTGAGAGAAGAGCCAGGTTTTCCAAAGTTTTTTTAACGTGGGGATGTCGGAACATACTCGGATAGCTAGGGGTAGCCGATTCCAGTGGTAGGGGGCCAGGAATGAGAAAGCACAGCCTCATTGTTATGATACGTTTTGGGCATAGGAGCGATAGATCACTCGATAAGAACTGCCATGCCGGGATATATGGTTGTAGTTTCTGCCTCAGGTAGAGAGAACCCTTCCCCAGCAGGGACTTACACACCAGGCAGAGGAGTTTGAAGAGGGCATGCTTTTTAATCAGAAGCCAATGAAGGGAATGGAGAGAGGGCTCGGAGGGGGAGTGGGAGGGCAGATTTAGCATTAGTCTAGCAGCTGAGTTCTGTACCATCTGGAGCCTGGCAAAAAGGCTTTCACAACTACCCACCAGGAGGGCATTGCCGTAGTCCAGACGGCTCATTATTAGTGCTTGTACCAGTGTCTTCCTAGCCTGCAAAGGAGTCCACTGAAACACACACATACAATTAATTTAAAACACATGCGATTTACATTTTGTACTAAATGAACATGTTGAGATTATATATAAATGTCTTATATTTACATACACTTATTCACATTTTGAATAATGGGAATATGCACAGTATTTATTATCCAAAGTAAAAGATACTTATTTTTTATAGATACATAATACATATATATCTATCTATCTCTCTCTCTCTCTCTCTCTCTATATATATATATATATATATATATATATATATATATATATATATATATATATATATATATATATATATACGCAGCCGAAACACATCAGTGGGAGCACAAGAGCATTTTAAAATATTGAACAACACTCTCTTGTCATTGGCACTCTGTTGTGGAATACTCAGGGAAGACAGAAGGCATGTAGCACGAAGATTGCTGACTCCATGATTGAGCCAACATGCCCTTGTATAAGGAGCATGGCGCCGACCAGCATTTGCGGATGGATGGTATATATAGCGGTCGCCAGTAGGTAGTTATAGTCAGGACCATGTTTCCGTAGCAAAATAGTTTATTGACTTGCCTATACCTTTGGCATGGTTTGACAAATCGTACCAAACGTTTCTGAAAAAAGGGCCCGGTGAATCTTGTTGAGCATGGAAAGTTTTGGGGTGATCCATCCAGTGGGGTCTAAGAAAAAGAAGAGTGAAAAAAAGTGTGTTTCTCATGTTCATTCCCATAGACTCTTTAGACATGCCTACGCCTGAACCACTGGACGGAATTACACCAAATTTGTCAGAAAGCTAGCTTTTGGTCAACAGATTGTACTTTTCTTTATTTGGCATACATCTGTTCATTAGTTGTTGAGAAATCTTAATGAAATACGTATTTGTTTATCTGAGATCACACTTCAACCGCCCCCCCAAAAAAGTGAAAACAAGAAAAAGAGGCAGGTTAAGAATACCCTGATCCCCAAGACTTGGTCTTGGGGTCCCAGATGGACCCCAGCAGGGAAAAAAAGCATTTAAAAAACATTTCCCACAAATTTGCGGTAGAATAAAAAAAAAACAAGTGCAGGCTCACACCCTTGTGTTGAAAGGACTCCCTGGTGGGCCAGGTGCTAGGGGCACTTTATTTTTTTTTAAAAAGGGGGGGGGGGCATGGGCCTCCCTCCTGAGGCTGTTTAAGCCCCAGGGACCACCACCTCCCCGGGGCTTTATTTTAATTAATGGAGGGGGACTGCACGGACCCGACTCCTGGGCATTTACAAGCCCCGGGAACCACCACCTCCCCAGGGATGTTTCAAAAATATTGCTGGGGGTTGGACAGACCCCCCACAGCCTGGGTACCATCACCTCCCTGGCCCAAAATAAAATTTCAATTTGGAAGGTGATCCGTGTATCCCTCCTCCTGGCCCGTGTACGGCCCTGGTGACCACCACCTCCCGGGGGAAGGCCCGTGCAGATCAAAGGAGGGGGACACTGCTGCCCCCCTCCTGAAGCCATAAATAGCCCAGGGACCACCACACCGCAGGACCAGCTCCTGCATTATCCCGTGTTGCCCACCCCCGGGACATAGCTGTTAGCTTTCAGTAAGCGGGAGCTGTCAAACAGATCCTGCTTGCTGGAAGCAGATGTTTAATTCCTTTCCTGCCTGCAGACATACTGGCGGGGAAAGAGAATAAAGTATTGCTCTTGCACGCAGGGAGCTGCATTTCCAGTAGCTCCCTGTGTGCGAAAGCAATGCTGGATCCCCAGAAGGCAGGGAACCGGCTGCGACCACAGGGGCCTTGAGGCTTCCAATATAGTCTTAGGGAAAAAGAGCAGCAAGAGGCAAAATATTGGTGAGAAATGAGCAGAAAGAGGCAGAATAATGGTCAGCAATAAGCAGAAAGTGGCAAGATAAAGATGATAAACAAGCAGAAAGAAGCTGAATAAATGTGAGAAACAAGCAGAAAGAGGCACAATAAAGTTGTGAAATGAGGAGAAAGAGGCAGAACAAAGGTGAGAAACAAGCAGAAAGAGGTAGAATAAAGGTCAGCAATGAGCAGAAAAATGAAGAATAAAGGTTAGCAACTAGCAGAAAGAGGCAACATAAGGTAAGAAACTAGCAGAAAGTGGTAGAATAAAGGTGTGAAAGCGGCAGAAAGTGGCAGAATAAAGGTTAGCAATGAGCAGAAAGAAGCAAAATAAAGGTGGGAAGTGTGCAGAAAGAGGCATAATAAAGGTCAGAAATGAGCAGGAAGAGGCACAATAGAAGTCAGGAGTGAGCAGATAGAGGCAAAAAAGGGCAGAATCAGCAGAAAGAGGTAAAGCAGAGAGGAGAAATGAGCAGCAAGAGGCAAAATAGAGGTTAGAAATGAACAGCAAGAGGCAGAATAAAGGTCAGGAGCTAGCAGAAAGAGGCATGTTTTTAATAGATGGTTTTCTTAGAGCAAAAAGCATATCAATCACCTATATAGCAGCAATCAGTACATATTCATGTAAGTGTTGTCTACAAAGCATAGCAAACAAATGGTCACTGTCAATCAGCCATTTGTGTCCTTCCTTTTCCACCAGTTCTCTAACATCTCTATTTTAGTGTTAGGCAAGACACACAGTTCACCCCTGTATACATTCCACTTTCCCCATTTCCTATCCCGTTTCTTGGGACATCCTCTAGACTTGAACACCTCTTTTTCTGCTATCATACATTTATCTAGGTCCTTTGCCCAGTTCCTCGATGTCAGGATGTCAGCTACTCCCCATTTCATCACTATATTGCGTTTTACCAGTGTACAACCTAGGGTAACCCACTGTTGTTCCACCCCTGTGAGGTCCATCGCTTCCCATATGTTGAGGAGCCCCAATTGTGGTGTCATTGTGATTTCTTTTCCTATTGCTCTCTGCATGTGCCGTGTAGCCTTTTCCCGTAGGGCCTGTATGTGGGGACATTCCCATATGATGTGATAAAAAGTTGCCTCCACATGACACCGACGGAGATACAGGGTATCCTATCCTGTCTGCTCCCAATCCTTGCAAGGGTGACCCCGGTGAGGTACATTCTATGCAGGACTTTTAGTTAGATAAGGCGGAGTCTAAGAGGGATGACAGCCTCCTTTGTGGACATCAACACCCTTTGCCAGTAATCATCCTCAAGTGGTCCCAGATCAGTTTGCCACTTTTCTCAGAGGGATTGAAATGGGTCGGGTAGATTATTACAAAGTTTCCGATACGTGATCGACACTGCTTTTGTTGGCAGTGGTTCAGACAGCAAACGATCCTCTAGGGGGGATTGACTGCAGCACCTCCTCGTTGCCCAGGACTGCTGCCTTGGGAGAGTGACGTCTTTGTAGATAGCGAAAGACCTCTCCCTAAGCTAGATCATACTCATCCTTCAATTCTGCGAATTTCAGTATCCTTCCTTTTTTCCACAAATGGCCTATCATAGAGATACCTATTATGTCCCATCTATTGAACACTGTTTGGTTGCATAGTGTACCTAGTTTTTGAGCTGACCACAACGTGGTAGCTTGAGTCAGCATGTCCAGCCAGCCAAGTCTTCGATTGGCCTGATGCCAGACCTCCACAGTATGGGCTGTTGGGCACAGGTATAAACCTCTCCTAGCCCTCGAATTGAGGGCCCCTAGATAACCCTCTATACCCATTTGGTATTTGTCCAGGAGATAGGCAGGGTCTGACAGGGGTCGAAACAACCATTGGTTCACCACCACCAGCTGTGGGGCCCAATAGTATAGACGCATATCTGGGAGTGCTATACCTCCGTCGTACCATCCTTTGGTTAATTTATTAAGGGCGATACGGGGCGCCTATCCATCCCATAATAGAGTCCTAATCTCACTCTCAATATTCTTAAAATACGAATCTGGGAACTTATGCGGACAATTCTGAAGGATATATAGGAAATGGGGGAGAGCCAACATCTTGTAAAGAACGGCTCGACCCAACAAGGAAAGGGGCAGTGTTCTCCAGTTTTTGACATCATTGTGTAGTCTACCCCGCCACCCACTTCAACCCCCACAACACTGGAAGATCCTCTGACCCACACTGCCAATGGCTCTAATATCAATGAGAAAATCATTGGGGACAGGGGGCAACCCTGCCTTGTGCCTCTTCTCAAGGAAAATGTTTTGGACAGGCAATTGTTGACCTTGACCTGGCCTTTGAGGTCCGTGTTAAGTAGCTTAACCCATCCCATGAATTTCAGGACCAAACCCTAGGCGCGGCAGCACTTCGAATAAATATGGCCATTCTATTGAATCAAACGCCATTTTGGCGTCCAGGGACAACACAACCACGTCCTTTTCTATGACATGTTTGTGGCCTAAGACATTGTGAAGATGACGGATACTCAACGCCGTGTTGCGACCCGGCATAAAGCCAGACTGGTCTACGTGAACCAGTGACGTGATAACAGGGGTGAGGCAAACACCAGGATTTTCGCAAGGATTTTCGCTTCAGCGTTAATAAGTGAGATCGGTCTGTAGGGGCTACAGCTATCAATGGGTTTCCCTGGATTACGGATAACAACGATAGAGGCCAATCTTTGATCCTCTGGTAGGATACCTTTTTTGTAGCTTTCATTATACATGTTTCTCAGATGGGGCACGATGAGCGAGGCGGTTGATTTGAGAAATTCAATGGGGATCCCATTAGGCCCCTTTGCCTTCCCCGACTGTATGTTATTGATTGCCATGCCAATTTCCTCGTCTGTGAGATCCGCCTCTAGCACGTCCCTCTCCTCTGAGGACAGGGCAGGCAGATGCATATCTGCCAGTAGTTGGCAAGAGTTTTCTGCCGTGGTGTCATCCGGGGGTGTATAACTCCTCTCCAGGTGATCCGCAAAGGCATCCGCAATTGCCTGTGTGTCTAATAGCGTCTGTGTGCTATTGATATTTAATCTGGGGGCCCAACATTCTGTTTGTTCCTTTTTTTCTAACCATGCGAGCAACTTGCCCTCTCTATCTCCCAGTTCGTAAAGCCTGTGACGTGTGGCCAGTAATTGGGCTCCAGCCCGCTCCCAGGCTAAGGTTCTATATTCAAGTTGCTTTGTGGTTAGGGGAACGTGAGTGTTCTGTCTCGAGCTGCAGAAGCTCTCTTTCAAGCTGTTCTATTTGCAGTTGCGGCTTTCTATTATATCCCACCTTGACAGTTAATGCCTACCCCTTCACCACTGTTTTAAAGGCCTCCCATTCTATCTGCGCCGAATCCACGGATCCGACATTCTCTCTGATATAGTTCTCGGACTGTGATAGTAAGTTCTCTTTTATATCTGAGACCTTGAGCAGCCAGGGATTAATGACAATGATGTTGCGCTGTCTCTGATTGTAGTGCATGAGTTCCACCCATATTGGGGAGTGATCAGAAATGCCCTTGGTAGACAACGTAGTTTCTGAAAGTTACCAATGTTTACCGATTGGGTCAGAAAAAAGTCAATACGGGAGAGGCTGCCGTGGGCACCTGAGTGGTAGGTGAACTGTGTCAGATCTGGATGGAAAAAATGCCATATGTTAATGACACCCATGGGCACAAGAAACTCCGACATGTGTGTGTTGGAGTGAGTCTGGGGCCGTTTTGGTTGTCTATCTTCTAGGTCATTTGGGGTCAGGTTGAAGTCTCCCCCTAGAATTAGCATACCTAACGGGAGGTCTAGCAGGATTTTCCCCAAATCTGTCAACGCCTCTTTCCCTAGTGCTGGTGGGATGTAGGCTGAAATAACATTGAGGGGCTTTCCCTCCAACTCGCCTCCAGGACCGCAAACCTACCTTGGGGATCCACCAATGAGCGTGTGGGAGTGAGTGCGAGCCTTTGTTTCACCAATATACCTGTGCCCCTGGAGCCTGAAGTGTACCCTGCATGGACAAGAAGTTTATATCCCCACCAGGACAGAGCTTTACAATTGTTCCCCACTAAGTGAGGCAGAAAGAAGCAACATGGAGGGCAGGAACGAGAAGAGACGAGGTAAAGACGTTATCAGAGAATGAGGAGAGAAGGCACAAAAATCAAGGCAGTAGAGGGTAGCGGAGTACATGCATGCTGGCCAAGAGGACTGTCACAAGGGGAGCTGAAAGGAGGACCTGCTCCTGTGTGCCCCTGTACTTTTTGCACCACAAATACAGTGACAGATACATTCATATACTCACGTATGCATTCACAGACCCACACACACACTCATGCGCCCACTCACAGACTAATTGAGAGACTTATACATCCACTGACAGACACACTCATGCACCCACTCATAGATCCCTTCAAGCACTCATTCACCCACTCACAGACCCACTGAAAGATTCACACAGGCACACTCACAGACCTACTCATAGACACACACCTACTTGCAAAGTCATACACCCACTCACTGACCTACTCAGACCCACTCACACACTGATGCACCCACTCTCAGACCAACTGAGACTTACACACTCACTTGTAGATATACTCAGACATTCATGTACCCACTTACATTCTCTTACACACTCTCAGAGACCAACTCAGACACTCATCCACCCACTTATAGAAACACTCAGACACTCATGCACCCACTCACAGACCACCTGAGAGACGTATACATCGACTGACAGAACCACACAGACACTCACACAGCAAATCACAGATCCAGACATTCATGCACTCACTCAGAGACCCACTCAGATATTCTTGTATGCTTTCATAGACCCACTCACTCATCCATCCACTCATAGACCCACTAAGACACTCATGTTTCCATTCACAGACCCATTGAGAGACTCATGCACCCACTCACAGATCCACTCAGAGACTCATGCACCCTATGACTGATCCACTCACACACTCAGTCACCCACTCTCAGACTCACTCAGAGACTCACACAACCACCCACAGATCCACTCATTCACCCACTCAGAGACACAGACATTACTCACAGACCTTCAAAGTTACTCACCCACTAACTCACAGACCCACTCAGACACTCAAACGCCCACTCAGACATGTATGCTTCCAGCTACAGGACCACTTAGACACTCATGCACCTACTCACAGTCCCTCTCAGACACTTATTCACCTACTCACAGATCGATACAGGAACTCCTACACCTATTTTCATAGCCATGTACACACCCAAACATCACTCATACACCCACTCACAGACCCATACAGCCACACACACAGAGACAAACCCGCTCTCACACCCACTTAGAGACTCATACAGCCACTCACACACCCACTTACCTACCTATACAGCCACTCACATGCCCACTCTCAAAGGTTACAGGTTACAGTTAGGAAATAAAAATTGAAAAACGTCCTAAATTTACTGAAAAAAACAAAGGTTACAGGGACGTTATAGTTGGGAAATAGAATAAAAAACACAATAAAATTCACTGAAAAACTGAAAGGTTACAGGGACTTAATAGTTAGGCTTATGTTTTACTAGTACAAAACCAGTGAAATTAAACAATTATAATTAGCTGAGCTAACCATAACTTGCGCCCTCAATGCACTGCTTATGAACTCACATGTTATATCACTCATGACATGGTCAGTGACATCATTGATGACATCACTGAAGACATCTCAAATGTCATCACTGATGACATCATCCACAGAATCTCTGACGCACACACTCACACCCCATATAACCTTTCATAATCCCACCCCAACTTCCACACTGCCATTCTCACATCCATTCACCCACCCATACCAGTACTTACATAGCCACTCACTAATTCGAAGATCAACACACACATCCACTCACTCACCCATACAGCCACTCATACACCAACTCACTCACTAATACAGCCACTGATGTATCCACTCATACACCCATGCAGCCACTCACACACTGTCAGTCACCCACAGAGCTATTCACACAACTATTCACTCACCCATAGTCAATCACACAGCCATTTATTCACCCATACAGTCACACACACTCACTCACTCATACAGATATTAACGTACTCACTCACCAATACATTCACTTACACAAGTACACACTGCCCTATACAGCCACTCTCTCATTAACTCACTCACCCATACAGTCACTCACATACCCCATCATACTTATACTGTCTTTCACATACCCAGTTCCTCAGCTATATACCACTGACACGTGCACTTACTCACAGATGCAGCCATACACACTCTCACTCACCCATACAGCCCCTGACACATGGACTCACTAACCTATACAGCCAATGACTCATCAACTCACTCATCCATACAGGCAGTCACATACACCCTCACTCACCCACACAGACACCCAAAAAGTTACTCAGACAACAATCACTCACCCATACAGAAACTCACTTACCCACTCACACACCCATACAGCCACTTAGACACCAACTGACAGACAGAAACAGATGTTCACTCAACTAGTCACTCACCCATACATTCACACCTAATGACACCTAATCACTCACTTATACAGTTAGTCACGCACCCACTGACTCATCCAACCAGGCACTCATACACCCACTGATTCACCAATAAACCTTGGTGTATATATATTTAACACTCACAAACATTTTAAAAACACTCACAGTCAATGGATAATGTCATCTTTGATGTCATCAGTTATGCAATTTGTGAGGTCTTAGCAGTGGATTGCGGTGGCATGAGCTATAGTTACCTTAGCGAACTATAACTGCTAAATTTCACTGGTTTTGTACAAGTCAAACCTGAGCCCAACTATAAAGTCCCTGTAACCTTTGTTTTTTTCAGTGAATTTCTAAGTTTTTTCATTCCATTTATTAACTATAACGTCCCTGATATATATATATATATATATATATATATATTATCTACTGGCAGTCGCCAGTAGATTGTTATAGTTAGGACCTATTTTCCATAGGAAATCCGCAACATTTTATTTGGAATAACGTTGGCGTCGGTTGACGAATCCTCGTGAAATTTTCCAAACTTTTGGCCAGCTCCGCTCCACTCCTACCCTGAAAGTTTTGCGGTGATCCGTCAAGCGGGGGCCGAGAAAAAAGGGGGGTCTTAAAACGCGTTTTCCCCATGCAATTTCCTATAGGATCTGTTGTCGCAGCTACAGCCCGAACCGCTGAACGGAATGACACCAAATTTGGCAAAGAGGTAGTCCTCAGTTCGGACTCGTGCCTTTTGCATATATGGTGTGAATCTGTTCAGTAGTTCCTGAGAAAATTAGGGTAAAAAAGTTAGTGATATCTATGGCCGCGGAGGATCCGCGGACCCTACCCGCACCGTAAGCGCACCCTCCCCGATCCGAGCACGCACCCTCCCCGAACCGAGCGCGCACCTTCCCGATCGCGCACTGAATGCTAATTGGCTGTCGAGTGTCTCTCTACATTCGAAACCAGGAACTGTTGGCGGCCATTTTCTGCCTCGGTAGAAGCGAGGCTGAAGATGCAAGGGGAATAAGTGTGTAAAACATATAAAGGGGGCAGAGTGGAAATACTCTGACCCTCTAGAGGTGCTTAGGGGGTCCCAGAAGGACCCCCTCGGGCCCCCCTGTTTAAAAAAAAAGAAACGGCGAAATGCGTGCATGGTGCGCGCATCCTAGCGAGTTGGATGCTCGGATCCTCTCGCGGTGGGTGCGCGGATCCACGGCAACTTTTTTTGAAAAACGACAAGAAATCATTGGTTGTATGACAACTTTCTACACTGAAAGGTATGGTGTATATAACTGTTTTTTAAAGGTATGATTGTTATTGGTTAACAAAAACAGATTGTAAGGAACATAATATATGATAAGCTGATACGTTGAAAAGTCAAGCACACTTCCTGTCTTGTGTAGGAACATTGTGTGCTGAACTTGTGACCTGTGAGCTCAGTGCAGTGTTCCATGACCTGTTTCTATGGTAACAGGCAGAAGGCAGATTGGGGGAAGGGTTGAAATGTATTTCAGTTGGAAAGGGTTGAAATGTTTAACCAATAGAAGTGTGTTTGCTTTGGAGTTTATGTGCGAAGGATTGTGATTTGATGTTTACATGTATATGTGTGGAAAATGAAAGGGAAACTTTTTCATTCTTTGCTTTTGCTGAGAGGTGCACAGTGCAGAGATTCTGTAAAAGAAATATGGTGAGTGATTTATATACTTCTTAATCTACAAAAGAACTTGAAAGATGAGTTATTTAATTGTGAGGGGATGTATGTAGACTATTTTGATTTTAATTAGACTAATGTATTTTTCCTGCTAAAGTGTAGGGAGTACGTTTTTTCTCCACAATGTGTGTGCATGTAGAAACCATTCTGTGATAAGCATTTGTGTTTTTCATGTGTTTGTAAACAGATAACTGTGCAGTTTTTATATTTTGGTAGAATTAGAAACCAGTCATTGTTTATGAATTTGTGAAATGAGTTATGTTATGTTTCTATACTAAAATGTAGTACTACTTCTAGATGAAGAAATGTGTTTTGATATAGTGCAAGGGATAGTGTTGTTTGTCTAGAATCACACAGTGAGTCTGTGTGCATTTGGGAACCACTGTGAGAGAAGCATTTGGTGACATCGTGTATTTGCTGACAGATAACTGTTTTAACTTGTCATGTTGTGAAGTTTTAGTAGCATTAGAAGACAGTTATGGCTTATGATTTGATTAAATGAGTCAGGCTTTGACAGAAAAGTGCAGTCCTGAAATATGTAGATTGTGTGCAGTTCCCTTACCAGTTGCACTGTAGTGAATGAGTTTTGGTAAACTCCTAGGGATAGTGTTGAATGTCTAGAATCACAGTGTGAGTTAGTGTGTATTTGGGATCAGTGTGAGAGAAGGATTTGGTGATATCATGTATTTGCTTACAGATAACTTTTTTAAAACCTGTCATGTTGTGAAGTTTTAGTAGCATTAGAATCCAGTCTGTGCTTATGCATTGATTAAATGAGTCATGCTTTGACACTGATGTGCTATACTTAAATATGTAGATTGTGTTCAGTACCATTAACTCTTATAGACTAGTGAATGAGTTTTGGTAAAGTCCTACGATAGTGTTGATTGTCTAAAATCACACTGTGAGTATATGTGCATTTGGGTAAGGATTGTGAGAGAAGTATTTGGTAACATCGTGTATTTACTGACAGATAACTGTTTTAAAACCTGTCATGTTGTCAAGTTTTAGTAGCATTAGAAGCTAGTCTTTGCTTATGCATTGATAAAATGAGTCAGGGTTTGACACTAAGGTGCAGTACCATGTACTATTCTGTTCACTGTGGTAGAACTGAAAATTTAAAAGTTTTATCTGAGCACTGTCCTAGAAGTAGTCTGATTATTTAGTCAGTTTCTAAGTACCTAATAGACTGCCTCAAATGTCTATGCAGTATGCATGTAGTATTCTAACATACTATACACTTGTCTTTTACACCTTCAATTCCCTAGTCAGAATCCATACACTTCCAGGAAATATCCTGTCACTTCATTTGCTGTCCTCTAGAGACCCATTCAACAGCATGTACTAATCCATTCAATGTGCCAAAACCCAAACACTTATAAATTCACCAAGACACTCTCTTTCCAGTACTCTAATGATTCAGTCATGCACAGAGCCAGGTCTTAGCATATGGACTTCTTCAAACCCCTATCCACTATGCATGCAGTCCTCTAAGCACCTACACACTTGTCTTTCACACCTTCAATTCCCCAGTCAGTATCCGTTCACTTCCAGCAAACACCCTGTCACTCTATTTGCACTCCTCTAGTGACCCATTCAGCATCATGTACTAATCCATTCACTGCGCCAAACCCTAATAAATTCACCCAGGAACTCTCCTTGCAGTACTCTAATCATTCAGTCAGTACCCAAGTACTCATCCAGTGACCCAGGCCTTAGTATATGGACTGCTTCAAACCCTTATCCACTATGCATGCAGTCCTCTAACCACCTACACAATTGTCGTTCTCACCTTCAATTCCCTAGTCAGTATCCATACACTTCCAGGAAATACCCTGTCACTCCCTTTGCAGTCCTCTAGTGACCCATTCAGCACCATGTACTAATCCATTCACTGTGCTAAAACCCAAACACTTATAAATTCACCAAGATACTATCTTTGCAGTACTCTAATCATTCAGTCAGTGCCTAAGTATTCATACACTGAGCCAGGCCTTAGCACATGGACAGCTTCAAACCCCTATGCACTATGCATTCAGTCTTCTAACTACCTAGACACTTGTCTTTCACACTTTCAATTTCCTAGTCAGTATCCATACAGTCCAGCACTTGTGACTGCCTTTGCACTTCTCTAGTGACTCATTCAGTACCAAGTACTAATCCATTCCCTGTGCGAAAATCCTAGCACTTATAAATTCACCTAGGCACTCTCCTTGCTGTACTCTAATCATTCAGTCAGTACCCAAGGAGTCATGCAGTGAGCCAGGCCTTAGCACATGGACTGCTTTAAATGCCTATGCAGTATTGATTCAGGCCTGTAATCACCCACACAGTTGTCTTTCACACTTTCAATTCTCTAGTTAGTATTCATACTCTTCTAGCAAACACCCTGTCACTCACCCAGTGTGTCTCCTTATAGTACTGTAATCATTTAGTCAGTTAGCATGTAGTCTTTTAGTGAGGTAGGCTTTAGGGCATGAACTGATTCAAAGTAGTATGCACTGTGCATGTAGTGTTTTAACGATCGTCACACTTGTGGTTCAGGGCTATAGTTTCTTAGTCAGTTTTTATATAAAATGTGTTTGTACAGTAATGGAATAGTATAAATTTGAAAGTTATTAATATACATTTATTTGTGATTCTTTTTTACAGATACAGAACAGGAGTGTTTCTCATCTGTTTGCACGCTTCTCGTGCAAGATTGTTTGGATGAAGGGTCCTTAGGTGTTTCATCATACTTGCTGTGCCGCACGAGTATTTTTTGTTAGGATCCCCTCGTAACAGAACTCTTTGGCAAATCTTGCGAATGAAGAAGGTGGCATTGGTCTTTGTTTGCCCCTTGGAAAAAATTTAAAATTTCTTCACCACTGATGAAAAACGTTGTGGTGCCTTCTGCAAAAAAATTTCCTCATATTCGGTAAATATTTTAAAGCTGCAACATTTACAGTTTTTGTAAGTTAAACTTATAAAATGTTGTTAGCTGTATACATTTTATATATCTGTGATTTGTTTCTTGTGGTATTTTGTTAAGAATACCATGTTGTTTTTTTTTAACAATCTTTTTGATTTTCCAGGTCTGTCGTCGACATCCGTGGTTCCCACAGGAGTGTTCTGCTTTGTTGTTTTGTATTATTGTTGCTACATTTTGTTTATTAGTTTATTGTTTATATTTATGTTAATAAAAATTTAAAGTTTGAAAATAGTTTATCGTTTATATATTTATTATTATAAAAAATAAAGTTTGAAAAAAAAATTAATTATGTTTTTGGTTGTTCTCTTAACAGCTGTGTGACTCTTTCTTGTTCTTATTACTGTTATTTGATGGAGTCCACCATGGTGTTAAATTTTGGGGCACTTATCGCTGGAATACTAGTGATATCTGCAGTTTGCACCAACTTCTGAATAGTGTGTTAGATTTATCTCAACTTTACTTCCGTTAAAGTGCTGATAATGAAATGGAGAGTAGCCGTTCCCGTGCAAAAAGACATGAGGTGCACCTTTGCGATTTATTCTAAACACTAAAATCCTGTATTGTATTGCACTGAGGTATTGGCTGCACTTGGAGTGTACACACAAAATCTATTAAGAAATCTCATTGTATTTATATTGATTGGGAATAGTGCATCAGGTGCTGGATCTTGACGAGATACACTGCTCAGTTCGTATATTGTTCTGCATACGAAAAAAATCACATCACAACTTTCACACTAATTGCAATGCGAAACAAATTCCGGCGATAAGACACGTTAGCACCAGGGATTTTACACCTGCTTTCTGCTGGTGTTAAGCAGGACAACTACCTGCACCATGAAAGGGAACACAGCCAAGAGCCACACCAGAAAACCCACAGGTGCCAGAGTCAATGAGCATGATACAGGGATACCCATGAGGGCCAGAAGACTCATCTCAACAACTCCAGGACCGCCAATGCCCCCCAAACCCATATCTTAGTAAGTGTGTCCCTGTGGTCATTGTCTTAGCATGATAGGCACGAGCCCTGCAACATCACAGTGTGCTGTCACCTCAGCGTTGGCAGTGAGCCTGGATGTGTAGCTAAGTATGCATCCTCCTGCATGCACAACTGGCGTGTGCTGGTCTGGGGTTCACAGGTCAGTGGAGGGGTGTGCCTATCCGGCAAGGGGAACGGGGTGTCTCGGACATGTCCATGTACAGGAAGTGCGGTAAGTGTGTCTCTGTGTTCTGGTGTGGCCTGTTACAAAAGCCGCAGCAGTCGATGTTGTAAAGTGGCATGTACCACCTCCAAACGGCACTGTGAGGTTGTTGTTGGAATGTAGCAGGACATGCGCAAATAGGCATTACAATGGCGTGCCGTACGAGTGCACGAGATACAACAGCTCATCGTATAAAAGTGTGGGGGCTCGTGGGAGGGAGGAGCAGCCGTTTGGCAACAAAACACACAGTGAACTCGACCATGTGCCACATGCTGGACATCTCATCCATGATGACCATGGTCGCAGACATCCCACAACACCAACGACTGGCCTTTGTACACATCCTATATGAATGCAGCGTGGTTTTCACTTCTATGCTCGTTCAGTGGTGTGATGTTGGCAGGTTGTGTGACTTGTGCTCCTTGTTGGTGTGTTTCATTTTGGCCATTGTTTGTCTATACTTGTGCTGTATTTAATTGTGCATGTGTGCCATTCTGCCCATCTCCCCTCATCCCCCCACTCCCTGCTTCTTCCTCTTCCTGGTGCTGTTGTGTCCATAATTTTGTTGCTGCACACATAAATACACGTAAAGAATAAATTAGAATAGTTCCTTGATTCTTATAGGTTTCAAAACTTCTCTATTGGTTTCTTTTTAATTTTCCATATGAACGTTTTTTTTAATATTCAACAACACATAGAAGTCAGAAGTGCAACGTATTCTATCAACACACTTTCTAGAACATTCTACAACACGTGCAGGTTAAAAGTTCATACATTTTTTAAAACTTTACGATATTTTTTTGTAACATTTTCTTGAACATTTAATGACACGTGCGGGTTAAAATTTGACGATTGTTTTAATTTCGAACAGTGCCTTCCAAATGCAAGTAGCAGGTGTGGTTGAGCTGAGCAAATTTTATCCTATGATATGTACTCCACATTGAAACTGCTTTTTCTTAACCAATCACAAAGATGCTTTTCCACAAAGCTAATGTGCACCCTACTTTAAAAAAAAAAAAGCTTTTCATGATATCTTCAGAGATAATTTATAGATAGGAATTAGCATTTAAAAAACCTTTGAAATTCACTGAAAAAATCATAGGTTTCATGCACGTTGTAGTCAGGAATTGGCATTTAAAAAACCTTTGAAATTCACTGAAAAAACCAAAGGTTTCAGGGGCATTATAGTTAGGAATTGGCATTTAAAAAACCTTAGAATTTCACTGAAAAAACCATAGGTTTCAGGGGTGTTATAGTTAGCTGGACATTTCCCTCGTACAAAACCCTAGAAATTCCCCTGTTATAGTTAGTTCAGCTAACTATAACTCGCGCCCCCGCAATGCACTGCTGATGACGTCACATATTACATCACTCATGACATGGTCAGTGACATCACTGATGACATCACTGATGACATCTGAAATGACATCACTGATGACATCACTGATGACGTAATCCATGTGATAAATTAGCGCATCTTCTCACACCCTGATATAACCTTTGATACACCGACTCAAAATTTCATACAGCCATTTTGACAACCATAGATACTCCAATACCAATAACTACTCACCCACTCATTGACTTTTAGGTCTACATACATCTCCACTCACTCACCTGTACAGTCACTCATACTTACAGTCACTCTGTGCATTTATACACCTATATAGACACTCACACACCGCCAATCATCCATTGAGGTACTGATACATCTAGTCAGTCATGCAAATAATTAATCACAATAAAATTTACTGGGCTGGATTTTGGATTCCACGCACTCCTGACGAACTTGTTTTGAAAGAATGCTTTTTTTTACCCTGTGGTGAACAGGCCTAGGGTGTCAGGGTCTTTCTATTTTGTCCCCTTTTCTTTTCTTTTTACGTTTTTGCTGCCAACACTTCCTGGTTTAAAGTGTTGGCAGCCAATCAGGAAGTGTTTGCATCCATCTTGGGATTCACCTTGAAGGCTAGTCCCATAAAAATACTAAAAAATAAAGAAACCCCATCAGATGCAGGGGTTTAACCCCTTCGATGCTGCGCAGATTCCGCCGCTGTGCTGACGGAATCTTGCGCGGGCGTGGTCATGACGGAATGGTTCCGTCATGAGCACAGCTCAACCGTGGGTCATGACGGAACCATTCCGTCATGAGCACCGAAGGGGTTAAAAGCTTTTTAATTTTATTTTGCCTCATACTCAAGGGTGGATCTGGGAATCCGCAGCAAAACAAAAGAAAAAGATGTGTGGCCTCCCATGCTTCTTTTTCTATAGCCCTGGTTGGGCAAATGCAGAGGATGTGGTAAAAATAGAGAATGGGGGCATGGGGCCCCCCTCTTTGGGTTATTCAATGCCACAGGGACAGCCACCTCCTTGGGGCAGTGATATAAATTATATACAGGGGAGACTCATGGCTGCCCCGGGGACCACCACCTCCCCAGGGCACTTTTGTATACAAACACACTGGCCAGCTTAGCCCCCCTACTGCCCCAGGGACTGACACCTCCCCGGGGCAAATACATGAATTTTCTTTTTTTTTTTAAATGCGGTGGAAGCCATCCCGACTCCCTGGCAGCCCTGGGTATGCTGGCCTGAGCTAACTATAACTCACACCCCTGCAATGCACTGCTTATGATCTCGCATATTACATCCTTATGACATGGTCAGCGACATCACTGATGACATCATTGATAACATCTCAAATGACATCACTGATGACATCATTCAGTGACTGTGAGTGTTTTTAAATGTTTTATGTTTATTAAATATATATATACCAAGGTCTATTGATGAATCAGTGACTGTATGACTACCTGTATGGATGATTCAGTGGGTGTGTGACTGACTACATAACTCTCATTAGGTGTCTGAGTACCTATGTGAGTGTATGATTGTCTATATGGGTGGGTGAGGGGTGTATGACTGCCTGCATGGATTAGTGAGGTAATGAGTCAGTGGCTGTATGGGTGTGTGAGTGCATCTGTGAGGGGCTGTATGGGTGACTGAGTGTGTGTTTGGCTGCATCGGTGAGTGAATGGATGTGTCAGTGGTATATGAGTGAGTAACTGCATATGTGGAATGCAGTAAAGGTGAGTGTTGGAGTATATGAGTGACTTTATGTGTGAGTGAGTGAATGTTAGAGTGGATGTATGGGTCAGTTTTTGTCACTGACAGCATATGTGGCTGTGTGATTGACTCTATGTTTTACTGAGTAGGTGTGTGAATAGCTCTATGGGTGACTGACAGTGTGTGAGTCGCTGTATGGTTGTATGAGTGGATATATCAGTGGCTGTATTAGTGAGGGAGTTGGTGTATGAGTGGCTGTATGGGTGACTGAGTGGATGTGTGTGTAGACCTATGAATCAGTGAGTGGGTGGGTAAGTACTGGTATGAGTGTGTCAATGGCTTTGAGAATGGTGTTCTGGTAGTTGCAGTGGGTGTATGAAAGGTTATATATTGGGGTGTGAGTGGGATTCTGTGGATGATGTCATCAGTGATGTCACCATTTCATGAGTGATGTAATATGTGAGGTCATAAGTAGTGCATTGCGGGGGCGCAGCTAACTATAACTGCTGAATTTCTCCGGTTTTGTAGAGTGCAATGTCAGCCTAACTATAACGTCCCAGTAACCTTTGGTTTTTTCAGTGAATTTCTAAGGTTTTTTAAAATACTATTTCCAAACTGTAATGTCTCTGTAATCTTTGTTTTTCCAGTGAATTTCTAAGGCTTTTTAAATTCGAATTCCTTACTACAACGTCCCTGTAACCTTTGTGTTTTTTCACTGAATTTCTAAGCTTGTTTAAAATTCTATTTCTTAATTGCAACGTCCATTTTCTAAGTGACCCTCTAAGATTTTAAGATTTTCTTTCAATAATTGGATATTATATTTATATAATGTACCACTCATTGTTGATTATGTATGTGTATATCAGAAAGTACATTAATAATTGGTTTTATTTTTAAGAATTTTTGAGTCAGCACAAAATTGTCACATTCATTGTGGAGAATCTGTGTTCAGCAAATGTATTTCACATACTGAAAAATACACTTAAAGACATTTTTTAAACCAGAGTAACCCAAAAGGACAAAATTTTGTTCATTTTTTTGTCAAATAATTTTGTTTCCTAAATTTTTCACATTTGCGATGGTGTCATAATGATCATGATCACATTACGGAATCACAAATGAAAGCAGACATTCAACGACCACCACCAACTTAAAAAAATCATTCTAATTATTACAATACACACATTACTATCCACATCACTGCTTTCAAAACATATTTGTGCACATATATTTGAAGTAACTTTGTAAAAATCTGTGCTTGAACCCTACTTCCCGAGATTACACCGATTACACCAAGAGTTGCGATGACTCTGTTAACCGCGAAGATCATGCCTTTTTTAGGGAGTGCAAAACACATATTTGCTTACATTTTACAGTATTTTAGACACTAGGGGTTTATTGCTGCACTGTTTAAAGTCATATTTTTGTGGGAGTTTGCATAAAAATAACCATTTAAGCTGATTTTCCGTTTTTGCGGAGACGCCAGGCGTCGTGATGATATCAGTAGCCACGGTCTCCACGAATATTTCGTGAAATGACAAAACAAATGCAGACAGTCAGTAGCCACCACCGCATTCAAAACTTATAACTGCAAAATTAATTATAACCAACACACTAAACACATTACTATCTAAACAACTTTATAATAGCATGCCCAACTCCCTCAATATTTCTATAACACAGTGCATAACATTTTCAGTATAATCTATGACTTCATGCATTACTTTATCACTAAGTCACTCATTCACTATATACGTATTAGAGGGGATCTGTGAGACAATGCATCAGTCAATCCATACTTCTGTAACAAAATGCGTGACTACCTCAGTACATCTATGAGTGGGTGCATCAGTGTCACAATGGGTCTGTGATTGGTTGTGTAAGCCTCTCACTCAATCTGTGAATAGGTGCATGAGTGCCTTTGTGCAATTTGTAAGTAAGTATATGACTGTCTTACTGGATCTGTGAATGTATACATGAGTGCCTGAGTGGGTGTCTGAATGGGTGAGTGAGTGCATGAGTGTCTGAGTGGTCAGTGGGTGCGTGGGTCTGTGAGTGCGACTGTATTTGGTTACATGAGTCTCAGAGTGTATAACTAACTGAGTGCATAAGTCTCTAAGTGAGTCTATGAGTTGTTGTGTGAGTGACTGTATGGGTGTGTGAGTATCTGAGTGGGTCCGTGAGTGGATGTATGAGTGTCTGAGTGGATCTGTGAGAGGGTGTATGAGCATCTCAATGGGTTTGTGAGTGAGTGCATAAGTATCTGAATGGGTGAGTGAATGGACACATGCATGAGTGTCTGATTGAGTCTGTGACTGGGAGGGCAAATGTCTGGGTGAGTTTGTGAGTGGATGCATGAGCCTTGAGTGGGAGAGTTGGTAGGTGTGTGTATATCAGAGTGAATTTCTGAGTGTGTGTGTGAGTTTCTGAGTGTATGAGTGACTGACTGAGCACATAAGTCTCTGAGACAGTCTGCAACTGAGTTTGATAGTGACTGTATGGGTGAGTGGGTGTATGAGTGTTTCAGTGGGCCTGTGATAACATACGTGTGTGTGAGTGGATCTGTAAGTGGGTGTGTGCGTCTCTGAGTGGGTCTGTACATGGGTGCATCACTCTCCAAGTAAGTCTGCAAGATGGTACATAAGGACCTGAATGGATATGTGAGTGAGTGCATGAGTATCTGAATTGGTGTATAAGTGTCTGAGTGAGTTTGTGTGTGCATACATAAGTGTGTGACCATGACCAGCGAGTGTGTACAAATATATATATATTTTTATGTTTCCACCAATGTTCGGAAGGACTTCATGATATTGAACGTCCCCGCGACGGTACATGGGGGCCACACTGGTGGTCACAACATTATCAAAAATATTGTGCAGGGTTAAAAAAATCCATTTTGGACACATAACTTGTGTCACTAACACCCCCATTTCTCAAACATGAGGTCAGAGTACCTCTACTCTGTCCCCTTATGTTAGCTTTTGCAGACATTTTCAGCCCCAGGATCCATTCCCGATCAAGAAAATGATGGCCGCAACTTTCTGTTCAGCTTCTGTCTAGCCAGTCAGAGCATTCCCATTGGCACATGCATTTACATTTACTCGTGAAACTGTCGCAAAATATCCGCAACCAGAGATATCACTATAATTTTCAGCCTTAATTAGTTTTCAATGCAATATGTATGTGGTCATTGTAGTTTTGTGCTTTTAAATTCACACGAAAACTGTCAAAAACTGATAAATGTTCATCTCATAATTGACTGGTCCCTGGGGGGTGATTTGTTGTAGGCTAATCTAAGAAAAATGAGTGGGTGAGTGAATCAGTGAGGTACAGATTGCATAATTGGAAATATGAACGACTCACCTGGGGGCTTGATGTTTACGTCACCGAGCTTCATTTGAGTAAGCGGGTGAGTGAATGAGTAAGCAATAGCATGCAATTGCGTCACTAAGAATTTGAGTGATAGGCAAAAAGCCCATTCTGCTTCGCATTGAATTTATGACGGAGATTGTCGAGAGTAAAAGACAAAAAAACATTTCTTATTTCTCCTACTGGTTTGTTGTGAGGTTGTATGGACTGCAGTAAAACAGAGAGGGGATATTTAATGATGCTATAAGAGTAGCGTGCGGCTTGCTACTATAATAAGCTGAGGTATGAGAGAATAATGTGAATTATGAACCCTGCTTCTCGTTCTCGTGTGAGATATAAAAGCGGATTTTATTGTCAATGGCAGCAAATGACTGAATAATTTGTCAGTTATACGTGGAAGGAGGCCTCTGTACCGGAAGAGCTATGTGACCCCAGATCGGATTTTCCACATTGAACATGTAAGCGATAAATAAAATACGGAGGAATGTTAATTCACGTTTGACTGGGGCGATTGTAGCCTGTGCGACATTTTAAGTCTTGTTTCAGAGCGCACACTTTTTCCACATAGAACTAGCATAAAACACATTTCCGGTGATCTAAGTAATTCGAATATTATTCCTATGTGTTTTGCAGTTTTAGAAGAAACTAATGCAGGTAACCTGTAGCTACCACAGTGCAGTGTAAAAGCTATAACGCAATAACTGGAAATCAGAGGTGCATGGAAAGCAATAAACTATTACACCAGCATGGGGGCATATTATCAAGGACGGCGTTAAAATTATCGCCGGTTTAGCGACAGAAAACTGCCGCTAAAACGGCGATAATGGGCTTGAAAATATGCTCTATGGAATTCCAATTGAAGCCCATGTTAGATATCCTTCAAATCTAACATGGGCTTCAATTGGAATTCCATAGAGCATATTATCAAGCCCAATATCGCTGTTTTAGCAGCAGTTTTCTGCCGCTAAAGCGGCGATAATTTTATTGCCTGTCTTGATAATATGCCCCTTAGTGTTTATATGACTAAATACCACTACCATGTAACAACCAAAGTAAAAGGACCAGTCGCCATGGGGGGTTACAAATGAAGACAAGGTGGTACTAAGGAGGGACTAACAAGTCTATTTACGAATCAGAAGCCAGCATTTATGAAGGAAAATGACACAAGTCAATGACAAATATGGGCGGTGAGCGGGCGGGGTTTCTAGTCCATACTCCAGTACTGCAAATCTTGCAGCCCATGCATGCTGACTCTAGGCTCGACCTAAAAAGGGGTACAGACAGAGAGGACCGGCCAGGAAAGGAAAACAAAAAACAAAGTACAAAAAAGTCACAAAAAACACACACCAAAACGGAAATACACACTGGGAAAGTCATTCAGTAATACAGAAAAGGAGGGATTGGGAAATGGATGGCCAGATAGGGTGGATTGGGTTGGATTGGAGAGGGATGGATTTTGTAGCATTGAGAAAGGTAGGCAGGAGCAGGCAAAACAAAATGCTGCTCAATTGCATATTAAGCAGTTTGAGCTGATTTTTCAGCGCAGAAAGTGATATTGGCACTAAATTGTAGTGCAAACAGGGAAACTTGCATTTCCTCCCGTTCTCTGAACTCAGTAGAATCTTCCAGAGTTTTTTGTAACTCAACGGAATTCGGCTGAGTGATAATCTGTGCGTTCCGCCCACCCCTGTTTTGGTCTTGCGCCTAGCGTTGCAGTGCGTAGCACTGCTCGCGCAGCGAGAGACCTCTTGTAGGGGGTTTCAAAACGGACCTAGGAATCGCGCACGCTCGTGCATGTGCTTTTCCTTTTGGCCCACATTATTGGCCATTGCGTGCGTCTTTTTATAAAAGACAACACACAATTGGCCAAAGGCGGGCGCATTGCTCCGCCCATGGCCTATTGGTGTCTATTACGCGCACCGCTGCCATGTGGTTTCAATTATCGTGCCCAGACACGGGCGCGATCATTGAAACCACATGGCTCGCTGTGGCACGCGCACCACTCGCGGGCTCACCAACTGCTCCCCCTCTCCAAATTAACTTTCGTGGCCGTGGGGTCGCTCTTGTTTTTCAGTGTTTATTTTGTTTCTGCGCAGCACGTTTTTAAACTTCAGCCGGCCTGGTTCCCCTCGAATGTACATTGTGCCCCCCTAAAAAAATATAGGGGGGCTAAGCCCCCCAGTCGCAAAACGGGAGGGAAGTAAGAAGAATTGAGGCATGATAAAACGCCGATACTGAGTTATGTACAGGACAGAAACTGAAACTTTATGAACATTACAACCAGTGGAAATATATGTGTAAGAACTGTTAAATAATACCAAGTACACATCATGGGCCAAAGAAAAATTGTTTAGTTTACACCGAGTTCCAATACATGGCATATAAATGGCGATCCAAACAATGTATATCAATAATGGAAGAAATTGTATTAAAGAGAAAAATAATAAAATATGTTTTTTAAAAACTGTCCCCCAGTCCCTACACCCATGGGCCCACTTATGCAGCCTTCAAGCGCAGCACTCCGATCAAGCCATGCTCCCCACACCCGACCTGGACAACCAAACACACGGGAGCGGACTATCACAGCCAGGAATAGGAGCAAAACCTTCCAGCCAGTGACACGGGGGGGCTTGTCACACTTTCCCTCACTCCCCCTTTGTCTATCCTCGCGACCCTCACCATGCTCGCGGCTCCTCTGCTTTCAGCGGTGCACGAGCCAAGCAGCAGAAAACCGTTTCCCATGGCGTGAGCCACTTAAGACAACAACCTGGTGTCTTAAGAGCCCGCCCCCCAGGGGCAGGCAAGACCCAATCACAGACAGGGCGCGAGATCCCAAGTGCAAGCTTAAACAGGAGTGTTGGTGGAGCGCCGCAAGCCTTTAGGAAGCCAGGAGCTAACCAGAAATAGAAAATAATGTCGGACTACATTTTTTTTGCAGTTTCATATAGCGTGTCCTTGACCCGAAGGTATCAAAGCGCTTTACATGAGCACTAGTTTTATTACAAACGGACATATTCATTTTTAGGCACAGGGAAATTGAGTGCTTTTCCCAGAATTACAGGAAGTTTGAACCTCCCGACAGACTCGAATTTTAAAGAGAAGGCTTGGCGTTTCTGGCCGTTCGGGAGCGGCGTGGCGGGCAGAGAAGAAAAATTCGGTGCATTACAGAAAGATTTCCAGAATTTGCAAACGAGTATGGATTTCACAGGTCTCTGCATAGCTCATTCACTATAACAAATGTCACAGCTCCAGTCCAACCATCAGGACCCAACTGCCCCAGGATTATGCTGTAAAATGGTGGGTGCCACTCCATGTAAGAGCTGATATGCATCTTCAGTTTAGCTGTCTTCATCTCAATTGTTTACCCTGCAGTCAAAATCAAACGAGCACCCACCCAAACACTAATTTGTACAAAAGTAAATCTAGAGCTTCAAGTGGACTGGGTCCTGCAAGTGCTCAGCACCAGCAGTTCTGAAAAGCAGGTGCCGAGACAGGTCACTATCCAGCTCTCGATTTTTGCCCTCACTGTCAGCGTGAAAAAATAGAAAATGAATTCTGCCGCAGTAACACCCTTCACTGCCACTGATGTAACTTCATAAATACTCCTTATGTTGCTTTCACAGTCTAACCATATCACAACTTGCAGCATTTTCAATGTTACGTACAACAAAGCCATAGTTGTTGCTTATTTATCTTTTAAGAAGGGTGGTGCTCAGTAGTTGGCGTCACCTCATGTGGGCTTCCGCATGGACACAGGTGGGGTATGTGGGGGCGACGGCAGTCATCGCTATTAGAAAAATCCCCGAAATGTGGGTGCCTTAGAGGGTGCACAGCGGCCCTATGCTGTTTTTTCTGGGTTTACGGACGGATAATTTACTGCATATTTCCCCAGGTAAATCACCACGGTATTGGCATATTGCAACTACCGCTTTGAGTCAGGAAGCGGGGGAAGTGTTCTATGGCAGATTGGGCATTACAAGCATAAGCGCCCAGAATAGTAATGCAGTTCACTGTCAGTGCCTTTTGCTGTGCTCATGTAATGTCATTGAAGGTGTGGCAGGCTGGCTATGCAGTATTGCCGTGAACTGTAAGTAACTTATGTACTGCGGTATTGTTGTTCACTGAACTTGTTTGCGTCATAAGCTCTCTGTGCTATTATGCAGTGAACTGAAGTCACATGTGAAACAATGTAATACACTGAAGATGTCGCTGCCGCAACCTACTTGTACAGTAATGCAGTGCACTGGAAGTGTTTTGAGGTCTAGGCTGTCTGTGCATTAAAGCAGTGCACTGCAGGCACCCGTAAGTTAATTTTGTGCACTGAAGTTTAACCGCGCCATGTGCTGCCTCTACAGTCATGAAAGTGCATGGAGGGAGCTATGTCAGACACTCTCTATGCAGTACGGCAATTCACTGTGGGCCAGTGCTGCAGTAATGTGGTACACCAAAATTGCTTGTACAGGAATGCAGGTGCACCTATGTAATGTATGCCCTAAGCTGTCTGTGCAGTAAGAAAGAGCACTGAAGGTGCTTGTGAAATTGTGCTGTGCACCAAAGTTGCCTGTGCAGTAAAAAAAGTGCACGGAAGTATCTGGGTCATACACTCCATGTACTGTGTTGCGGTTCACTGCCTGTGCTGCAGTAATGCAGTACATTGACGTTGCCTGTGCATTAAGGTGCCTGTGCTGGGGTGCAGTGCATTGACGGTATCCACGCCCTGAGCTGTCTGAGCAGTAATGCAGAACACTGAAGGCGCCTGTGAGTTGTGCTATGCACCGCAGTTGACTGTGCCCTACACTGTCTAGGCAGTAATGAAGTGCACTGGAGGTATCCATGCCACAAACTACGGGTGCAGTTAGTACTGCTGTGCACTATCAGTGACTTTTCTACAGTAATTGGTGCTCTGAAGATGCCTGTGCCCTGCACTCTGTATAGTAAGGCAGTGCAGTGTTGGCGCCTGTGCTACATCGACATGGTCTGTGCATTAATGGAGGGCTCCGATGTTGTCTGTGCCCTAGGCCAAGACCACGGAGAATATACAACTTCGTGGCTGCGTAGCTGCAGTTAATTTGCTTCATTTACCACTTAATCCATCATCTGTTATATAACTTGCAGACTTAACTAACAAGCATTGGCATAGCCAATAGGTCTCGCCTTTGGGACCTTATAAGTGTTTAGCCATGCAACAGTTGCATAACTAAATACTTGTAAGGTCCCAAAAGCGAGACCTATTGGCTATGCAAAGCGGCCGCGAAGGTGAAAGTGATCGCGATCACGATCACACATCAAACCGGCCGCGCGGCCGCGAAAGTGAAAGTAATCGCGGTAAAGCGCTGCGCGCACGCCCGCGCACATGCACTGTAGCTCTAGGCTGGCCTGGTAGCACTTTTTGGAGCCCTCTCAATAAGTCTCGCCAGACCAGCGCATGCGCTGGGTCAGGCGAGACCTAAAAAGAAATGTGTTTAGTTCAAACGGATCAGAGTTTCTACAAACGTGGTGGGATATGTGTTTCCACACAGTGGAAGGCCCTTCACAAAGGTCCCCGTTCAGTACCTTCTTGCTGAATTTGGGTGTTAAGCCGGTACTAATGAGTTGAAACCTTTGCCTATGCAGTGCTGACAAGTGTAATAAATATGACAATATAATGATGTAATACTATCATAAAACGTGCCCCGTTATGCTGCATAAGTAGCTCTTTCTTGCCAGATAAGTTAGTCAGCCCTGCGGTAGTCCTTCCCTGTCCCACAATTCCAGAGGTCATCTTATAAATCTCGGAGTCTCGGCCCCTCGAAGGTGAGGTTTCAAACTCCAGCAGTGTTGGCACAGGTCAACTGTTAAAAAACCTTCTCAAGCGTAGCCTTTCTGCGGGATTTCGTGTTTCAGGGAAGGGGGGCCAAGAGGATCTACTTGGCTGGATGGGAACCGTTCAGATTGCACAGGGTACTGCGGTACATTATCCTCTCAGAGCGCAGCTACTGTGATGTCAGATGCATCGGTGCCATATGTCTTCCCTCATCATGAGGGGCCCGCTAGCATCTCAGATCTAGAGGCACAGTAGAATCTGCGTGTCAGGGTGAGGTGGGAATTGAGTGGGTTCGGCTTCAAGGCAATAAGTTCCACTGCGTTTCTGAAGAAGTGGGGGATTGGTACGGAAGCTCTTCAAGGTCACCTGGGCTCGCTGTGAAGCCCTGGTGCAACCCAGGCATGTTCCCAGTCCCAGAACAGATCTTTCCTCTACAGGAAATTAGATTATTTAGAGAATCATCAGACTCTTGTATGCTCCTAGTAAAACTGCGGTATGCAGGCACTACTGGTAGGGGGAACTAGGCCCGCTCCTCGTTTGAACAGCACACAACTCTTGTAGGAATTGGGGGACATATCCACTGGGTGCAGGATGTGTACACACTAATCCTTGGGGATGAGGACAGGTCCTTCTAGTTAGAAGCTGGTTACACACACTTCTCCCAAGGGAGCTAAGGCTAGCTATTTTGCAAGTATGCAGTGTATAAATCTTGCACATGGGGAGTTGAGGCCTATATGTTTATACCTATGGGTGCACTCACTGCTCCTGTGGGGGCCTTTTTTGTAGACTCAGGTGTACGGTGTGCATGCACCACTTGCAGGAGCAGTTGTTTTGGTTCATCCTCTCATAGGTATACAGGGAACACACCATTTGGTTGGGGAAGTGCCCTCACCGCTTTGGCATGGGGGCCTGCAATCATGTGGGCCTGGTCCATTGAACGCGGGCCACAAAGTGGGGTGCTATGTATGCTAAGTGCTCCCACAAACATAGGCCCATTGTTTATCGAGATCTATGCCTTTCCTGTTCGGCTCCGTTCATTCAGGGCCAGTGGTCCAGCCGGGAAGTTATTTAAACAAGCATTTGCAATGCAATAGGTCTCGCATTCACGTGAGTTTGAGCTATTGGCATTGTAAATGACAATGCCTTTTATTTATGTTTTGGTTTATAAAACACAAATAAAAGACATTGTCATTTACAATGCCAATAGCTTAAACTCTCGCAAATGCGAGACCTATTGCATTGCAAATGCTTGTTATAATGGCATCTAACGAGGAAATCCTGTTGCAAGGACTTGTAAGGAACACAGTTCAATGCTTCAAGTATCAGCAGTCCTAAAGTGTGCTTTTTAAGTATGATATAGAGACTGCTTTAGCTGTTTTTCCAGAGCTAATATCACCAAAACACACAAATATACAGAGAAGGGTATTCTAGTTGCCTCCTACAGCCCTAGGTGGATTTCTGCCACTTCTTGTTTCAAGTGTCAGTCGTGACGTATGGAGTATTTCCTCTTTACTAGCAAGTAGCCATTTCACTGGCCAATAGTATGTGATTCCACACAAGAAAAGAGGACTTTGTTTTGGCATATTGCACTTCTAGTAAGCGTGTTCATGCTTATCTATCTTTTAAAGCCTATTCCCAAAGACCCCTCTCCCTGAGGTATGTGGCGGCGGAAGTGGCATGGACATCTTAGACTGGCTATATATGTCCGGAGGGATAGGGCATAGTAGAGGACCTGAACAAGTATAGGCATGATGTTGGGTCTCCCATATCAGCAAGGAGTAGAGCAATCAGGCAGGGCTTCCTGCCCATAGACCTAGGCATGTTTTAAGCATTAGATGCTCGTTCCAGCAATTGTGGTGCTTGATGGGATCAAAGTAAGAATCCGCTCTGGTCACAGTAAGGTGGCGTGGACCAATCCCATGGTCCTGGATCTAGTTTGGGGCAGGAGGCACTCTACTAAGCCCCAGCAGTGCTGTATAAGTAATTGCTCCACCATTTCCTTCTGCTGGCTCAACACATCAATCCAACGTTCATAGCTCTGTCTCAGGGATCAGTTCAATCTTTGAAGACTCTCCTGGAATCGAATATTGCAGTCATATTTGCAACAAAGTCAAAAGCCCTCACCTTCCTAACTGTGATAGTCAGATATCTGCCTTAGAGTCCTTCTTTCAATGCCTTTATTTCCTGGTTCCTATTGCAGTACCTGTCCTTATGATGCTGAAACAAACAGCTGTGATCACTGGTAAAGGTATACATGCAAACAGGTACAGCAAACATTGTGACATCATTCCTGATCAATGCATTTTAGAACTTCTTGTCAATTAATATTAATAATATTAATAAAACCACCACCAACAATAATAATACTAATCAATAGTATCATTATTATTATTATTGTTGTTATTGATATTATCAATCAATCAATCAATCAATCAATCAATCAATCAATCAATCAGTCAATGCTTTATTCGACAATACAGTAATAAAAACATATATTAAATACAGGAGTACTCATACAAATGCAACCTTATATAGTGCATAATAAAACAGTATAAAGTAGAATAAGACCATGCAATACAGAATATCATCATTAAATAAATAAAAATGTGTTAAGAGTTCGATTTAACAGCCTGATCCTCTATTTACATACAGAGATTGGAAGAAATATAACAGAATAAAAAAAGTTATTTTACAGTTCAAAGGGCATATGTGGAGTTATAAGGGTGATCACCATTTGTGCATTCACAATGGTTTAACATGGATTTAACATGATTTAAACATGCTTGAGCAGTACAAAGGATGTCAGTGTGATCAAGCAGCCCTTATTATTGCCTTTGAGTGAATAATCGACATTTACCCTAAACCGTGGCAACAGCACATACAGATGCCTGGTTTGAGTCTGATCTAAGTATCCAGAGGGCAGTTTGGGTACAGCGATTCCCCAACAGCATACATATCAATTTAATCCATGTTGGCGAATGCCGTCATATCCAGAGCAGGCAAAGAATATGTGGCCAACAGATTCTGAGACAGCAGTGCACACTGGACAAATGTCATCTTTATCAGGGGCCCATCTTGCAGTAAAAGGTTTTAGGGGCAGTGTACCTAACCTAAATTGGAAATATAATTTCCTATCTAGGGGTATAGGTATTAAATCCCAATATAGTTTCAAATGAAATGTGGATTTAAAACCATAGAAGCCTCCAATCAGTGGGTGACCAATGCTTGATCTTACTGCATTTTCGTCTACCCACTGCCAATAATGGGCTTTCAAATGCCTTGGTGTCAGGGGCGGACTTAAAAGTGGATTGAGCCAATAGTCCCCAAAACCAATGGCTGCGAGCAACTTGCGGACCTGTCTCAGCCATGGTATTTTATACAACGTGTCTGTAGTCATCACATACCTTAATGCGTCACCCTAGTGTGCCAGCTCAGGCTGAAACCAAAACCTCCTCCAGAATAACAAGGGCCGTAATTTGGCTCCATCTGCCAATGATCGCTGACCCATGTCCAACATCAGAGGTTTAAGAGGAATGCTTTTTGGTAAATTGACCAATTTCCTCGGAAAGCAATTTTATGGTCTAGTCAGCGGGGAGAGGTCAGACAGGCCTCATAGCTCTGAGCCATAAAAACAGGCACCAATAGCTTTGGCATCATTAATTTGTAAAGTTGGGGCAATGGGTTTTGTGATGGAGCTCTTGTACTCTCTAATTAGGGCTCCTGTTATTTACCTGTGCTTAAGAGTTAGCAAATCTAGATGAGGTTCCCATGAAAGATTCGGGGAGATGGTTACTCCCAAATAGCTAAAAATCTTTAACCCCCTCTGACTACTCACACCCTTGGGGGGTCTGATCGATGAGGGGCCTATATCAGTCGGACATGATTTTAAAATGACTTCACGATCGCCCAATAAGATGGCAATTCTATCTAGTACACAGTTACTACCTGAAGCATGCTTTCTTTTCTTTACTTTCTTGAGCACCAACCTAACTCCCCCCTCTACTGTTTTCCTTTTTCCCATTTCACACAAAAATAAACACAATAATAGACCCTGGGTTTAAAACCTACACAGGGTTTCCTCGTTAAGAGCAAAAGGAGGAGACAGGAAATCACATAACCAGGAGAATTAGATTGGGCTATCTCAAATTCACAATACAAGAAAAGAAAAGACCCTGTGTTATAAGCTCTGGTATGTAGCAAACCAGTACATTTGGTAAGCCAGAGATGCATATGAAAGGGGGGTGGGGGTGGCCCAGTCTCCTCTGGAATATTATTGTATCATGTGTGTATGCAGCTTACTATCAATCAATCAAAACATAGTTACAAAGCACTGCTTCCCACCCCTAAAAGTATCAAGGCTCTGTGCTGCAGGTGTTAGTCAAAGAGCCAGGTCTTGAGCCCCTTCCCAAATTCTGTCAGAGACGGTGACGTTCAGAGGTGGAGAGAAAGGGTGTTGCAGGACTTGGCAGCGAGGTGGGAGAAGGAGAGTCCTCTGTTGGTCCAGTGGTGGATGCCTGGTATCTGTGCAAGGATGAGGTGGGTGGAGAGGAGCAGAGGCTCCTGGGTGATAGGTGAAAATTCAGGCAGGGGTTCATGTAGGTAGGTCGTTGGTTGCGGAGGGCTTTGTATGTGTAGGTCAACAGCTTAAAGGGGCATATTTTCTGGGTGGGGAGTCAGTGGAGGTCTTTCAGATGCTGGGTGACATGGGTTCTCTTGGGTAGGTTGAGGATCAGCCTGGCTGCTGTGTTCTGGACCATCTGGAGTCTTCTCATGACTTCAGGGGTGGTGCCTGCATAGAGTGTGTTGCTGTAGTCCAGTCAACTGGTGATGAGGGCCTGTATCACTGTTTTCTTGGTTTTGATGGGTAGCCACTTAAAAATTCTGTGGCGCATGCGGAAAGTGTGGAAGCAGGCTGGAGGAGACAGCGTTGACCTAGTGTTTCATAGAGAGTTCACTATCCAGGATGATTCCGAGACTGCAGGCGTGGTCTTTCGGAGTGGGGATGGGTTCGAGTTTAGATAGCCACCAGGAGTTGTTCCAGAAGGTGTGTCTGCCGAACATCAGTACTTTGGTTTTGTCCGTGTTGAGCTTTAGGCAGTTGCTCTTCATCCAGTCCGAGACATTCTGCAAGCAGTTAAGGAAATTGATCTTTGTTTTGGTGGGGTCCACTGAGCATGAGGGAATGAGTTGAGTGTCATTGCTGTAGGAGATGGTGTTGAAGGATTCGGACGATGTCTGTGAGCAGTGTCATGTAGATGAAACAGTTTTTCCATTTATTAGTGCTGTAAGCAACAAATTGTTTTGATATCAAGATATACATTTTGCCAAACTTCAAAATGATGAAAGACTGAGAAGACCCTGTCATAATTTGAGCAAGTGGCTTCATGGCTATAAGCGACCTTTTGGAAATGCATAGGAAGGAAGAGACACGCCAGGAGATCATGATTCGAGAACATTTTCGGAAACGGAACTGGATATCAGAAAAAAATGTTGAAGAGAAACTATTGGTCTCTTCAATTTAGAGAATACTTCAGCGGTTACAAGGGAACTAGACCACTTTCAAGACCCTATGGACGATATAGAGGTCTTGTGTGAATGGACTTAGGAGAGATTGGCGGATCTCAGTAAATACACGAAGCCTGTTAGTCCTGATGAGAACCCCAAGACTTTGAGTGGGGTTCGAAACGCGTCGACCTTAGGTTTAGCCAAACATGTGTTTCCCAAAAATTGCCCCTGTGTATTGTGAATCAAGACCTGAAATTATTAGAATAATATTGTGGTTAGCACAGAGGTTATCTAACAAGAACTATTTAACAGTTTGGCTCCCCAATTATAATTTGAGAAGAAAGCTGAATAATATCTCTCACCTTTAAACGGGGTGTTTATGTTGCGTCTTTTGAAGTCATTTGTCTATGTGGCGTCTATGTCTTTAAATGTGTTTTTATGTTCTCTGTGGTCTGGGCGTGAAGAGTATTGTAAATATTGTTAATATGTATTTCAAAATGTGCTGTTGAAATTGTGTTCTTATGTTTTTCTTAATTGTTTGAAACCATTGCTTCATAAGATAATGAACTAGTAAGACAATACAAATTCTCTAAATAAGGAATGGAATTTATTTCCTCGAGGCTACAGTGATTGTTTTTCGTGTAGCGCACGCTGAATAGCATTTCAAAATTTGATCAGTACTGACATCTGTTTTGTTTATTTTATGTGCACATCTCAGCAGCTTGCACTTAAATCAGAATTACCTATAAGTAGAATTCGGTGTAGCAGCATGAAATACAGTATACATATTAAAAAAGTAAGCTGAGTGAGCACATACAGCTACTGAAATTAAAACGTGCACATTGAAATGTACATGCATTATGAGAGAATTGTTCTTTTAGTGTCTTATCTCATTTGATGAAGTAGCTAGACACATTTTGCAGACTTCTCTGTGATTTCTCATAGTTCTCAGTGATGATGAAGATAATTTAATCTGTTTTGCATAAAGTCTTTATCCATGTGCTCACACAATGCGTAACAGTAAGTATCTGGTTTTGCTTGCACCATGTGGTGGAGTGACGTGAATAGCAGTGAAAGCTGTGCTGCCTAAAGATGGCCGAGAAGTGTATTAGAGTTTTGAGGCAGTCTGCTGAGAGTGCCTGGCTGGTGCACTTACTGTGGGTGACTTGACTAGGATAGGATAGGATAGGATATTATTTTTAAAGCGCACAAATACCCAAGAGTGTCAAGGCGCTATAGCAGACAAAAGAGGAGACACAAAAGAAGCGCACAAGACTACATATGAACTCAGGTTAAAATGGTATCGAATTTGACGTAACATAATAGGTATGTAATGATGAGTTAAGTCAGTGAGAATGAGCCTAGATTTACATTTACACTTTATGTCAAAACATCTGCACTAGCTCCTTATTTCATCTTTTAGCACACATGGCGTGCTGACAGCAAGTCCTGGTCTGGCTCCATTTTTGGGATATTCCATGTGGTAGACCTTGTACTGAGCTACAGGAACAAGCCTGACCACACAGGTCTTTTCCAGGGTGTACTTGAGAAACGAATGCATGCGGCTGCATAATTAAAATCGTAAAACTCTTGTATTCAATTAACAGAAAGTGAATACACCCAGGGGCTGTGGGTGAGATTTTAAAGTGGTGGGGCGCAAACGAATTAGCATACAGCACCGTAGCGAGCGAGCGCAGCGAGTGAGCCCGTACCCCAAAAGGGGGATTTGGGCGGGTTACCCCCCCCCCAAGAAAATTTTGAAAAAAAAGAAGAAAAATCGTGCATTTTCAAGCAAATTTGAGAAAGCAGGAAGGTTAATAAAGCAATTGTGAAAGTGCAGTTATTACATTAATAGATGGCATAACATAGGTAGCTGCCCAGGGCGCCAGACTTTCAGGGGACCACTGATAGAGCCAACTCTGTTCTGCAGAGAGCCTTGTCCTGATGACCGTGAATAATTATTACTAGAATCATGTGACAATTCACTCAAACCCTGTACATGAATTAGCCTACCTCTGATCCCTAAATACCTAGATTCATGCTTCAGTGACTTAGAGCTCAGATTCATAACAAACTCATTGAATTTCTACAAACATACCATACAGCATTTGCTGCTACAATTTTCAGAACTCATACAAAGAATCTTCTTCCAACTGATACCCAGGCGTATAACTCCTATTTGTATCACGCGCATCAACAATCTCCTCTCCTAATTACAGCGCTTAGTTGTATGCTTTTTTTATTTTTTCCAAGTAAGACTTCATTTATCCGCACTATTTGTAATTTTATCACTATTTATCCATATTATTTTTTTCGAAGTGGAAATATAAAGCTGCAACCTGTATAGACAAGACATTATACTGCAAAACTGTCAATCACATTTGTCCGCCTTTGAGTTTCAATTCCATATATAAAAATATTCACTGAAAAAAACAAAGTTTAAAGTGACATTATAGTTATGTGAAAATTTCAGTGAAAACGTAACATTATAAACTTTAAAAAAAACACTGAAACTCACCGGTTATAGTTTTCTTTAGCAACTATAACTCATTAACCAAGGTAACCCTGCCATGCACAGTTTTGTCTTCAATGATATCATTGTAAATGTTGCAGTGATATAATCAGTGATGCTATAGAGTATGTCGTGAGTGATATATAATGACACCAATCACCGCCCACCTCCACATGTAAGCAATACAGCCGGTATTTCAGTTGTTTCTAGTGTGTTTGGATACATTGGCCTTTTTGTTCTGACCAGTTCTGTAAGGCCGGCGTACTGAAGATATTGCCCCTGCCCCAAACCAAACTCCTTGCATGCCCATTCAAATGTGACAAAGGTGTCGTTGGAATACAGATCTGCCAACACCTGACAGCCGCGTGCTCTCCAAGCCTGACATTTCATATTTTCAACCATTTTTTCTATTGGGGCTATGATCCAAATGCTTAGTTCCTGGTGAAATGGTGCATGTTGGAGGTTCGCTCTACAAACTTTTGCCAGAGATATGCTGTCTGTTTAACCGTGTATGGTAAGTCTGTGGGCACACCTGCCACCTGCATCAGGATTTCCGGTAAGTGGTCTGGCTGCAGTCGTCCACTGAGTAGATGTTTCTCCCAACTATACCCGTCATCCAGCCACCGAGCTGCATGTTGCAGCTGTGCCGCATAATAATATAGGTCTAGTCTGGGTGCCCATCTTCATATCCCCTTGACAGAACCTGCAATGCCACCCTACTGTGCTTGCCTGCCCAGTATAGAGATACCAACACTTAATTCAGTTGTCTGAAGACTGTCAATAGTTTATTACACAACGAGTGTTGCAGCATGTAGAGACACCGAGGAATCACCACTATTTTGGCCACAGAAATCCTGCCCATGAGGGATAGCGACAGAGTGTTCCAAAAGGCCACAGAGCGCTTCAGGGAATCAAGTACCCTATTTATGTTTAAGTGTAACACTTGTGCATCCCCATAGGCCACCTGTATGCCTAGGTAACGGAAGTGACCGGTCTCCAACCGGAAGCCAAGCCTCGGCAGGTCCTTATTATTTTGTGCTGCCAGTCCTGCCAACGGGAAGATTAAGGAGTTATTCCTATTGAGGTGTAACCCTGAATAGCTAGCCAAGAGCCGGAGGAGTTTGGAGATCACTACACGGGGAGACGCAACATAAAACAGCGCATCATTCGAGTATAGCGATACCAGGTAAACACCAGTCCCCACCCGTATTCCCCATTGCATGAGATCCCCCATGGCCCACACCGCCATGGATTCAATAGCCAGAGCAAATAGTAGCTGCGAAAGGGGACATCCAGAAAAATCCAGAAAAAAGATAAAATAAAAAAAATCACAGTTCCACTATGCATAGCAAAGACTATGCACAGGCAAAGTGAGCACTGCCACCCCAAGGTTGGCACAGGCCTTTTCATAGGCGTGTATTCAAGCCTGCATCTGCTTCAGACAGCCCTGCTTCCAGAGCACACTATGGTTAGGCCTAGACATTAGAAATCACCACCAGGACTTCTGAGCAAAATCTTGCATCCCTGTAACTATACTTTTACAAATTAAGCATTGCTAACAGCAGACCCGTGATATCAAGGCAGAATGAAGGTCAAATGGGCCTAACTGGGACAGCCTCTCACAAACGAACAGCAAGCATGAAGCTGCTGTCTGCTATCCACGTCATCCAGAATCACCAGCCGCCTGCAACAGGTGAATCCCACCCAGAAAGGAAGAGGGAGATGTGTTTGGGCAGCCACTGAGCATCTCAAAAGCTGAAGCATCTTTAAATCTAAAGCTTTTGTTCATCTGAGGAAAGCGTGTACCCCAGACACCTTTAGGGATAAATGTGCCATAGCAATCACCTCAGTCTCCACTTCTCTGTCCCATCAATTTAACATTTGCACAGAAATGTATGTAGGTCAGTAAGAGAGGAGGGGTGAGAGAGAAAGAGACAGTGTGTGCTTACCACGTCGCTTTTCCCTCCACTTTACATTCGATGCATTTTTACAATTAATGTGACGACCACAGGCCAAGGTTACCTCCCATAGTTATAGCTATATCTGATGTTGGCTTTAATGGTATTGATCTTCCTCAAAACAGCCATTTCTGGGTACTTTGAGCAGGATGTTTCAAACGCACACATGTGCAGAGCATCAGCTGTCTAGTTTGCCCGCCCTTTCCCTCAACGACGTAGCCTCTCATATGCACCAAACAGCAAAGTATCTTTCCTTCCTAAACATGGAATGTCTGTTCATGGAAAGCTTCGGAGTCGCCTACTGTAAATCTCCAGAGGTGCGACCTGAGAGAGGATGGGAAGCTGGGGGGTTCAACATTCACAAGGAGGATTCGGAACAGTGTCCTACATGAAAATGGATCTATGGAAAGCAGTTGCGGCTCGTGGGGTGTCGCGGGGGCGGGGGGGGTGTATCGCGGAGGTGGGGGGGGGAGTTTTGAAATAAAATTAAAAAATCCTACCTGAGCAGGTCGGTCCGCTGCCTCGGGTCTGTTGGCACAATGGCGCCTACACTCGGGAACAGCCACGCACACATCACTGACTGCTTGCAAGTGGGCGTGCAAAACCCTCTCAGCCAATCCTGGCGCTGCTGGCAGCGCCAGGATTGGCTGGGGCACGTTTTACACTCCGCCCGCCTGCCCATTAGGAGACCGAGGTTTGAGCCTTTGCTCAACCCTCGCTCTCCTAATGGGCATGCGCCAGAACTGCAAACACAAGTGCGCATGACTGGGCACGGTGCGAAAATTCGTCCTCCGTCCCCACTCATGCGCACTTGTGCATTGTGCTGCTCCATGCCCCTGGTGACGGTCTGACTGCATGTCAGTCAACATGACGCCGGACCGCCCACGGGTGGTCTGACGTCATGCTGACTGACATAATTGTCAGTTGTTCAGTCCCCAGGTGCTGAGGGGCTGCCAAGTCTTCCTTACTTCCCTCACCCGGGCACTTCTGGCTCGAAGAGGTTAAAGGGAAGAAGAGATTGGAGAAGTGGGCAGCCGCGGGTCCAAGCAGGGATGGCTGGTGGGGCTACGCCCCTACGCCCCAATGGACGCACCGCGGCTGAATACACCCTAAAAGAAGTGCTCGGAATATCACAGATTTTAGGTCCTGCGCTGTAGTGCTCGAATGTGCAAGCCTTTGATATTACAATTGAATAGAGATGGGGTGAAAGGGCCCCATCTAATAAATTGAGCTTGTTCTACGTGAGTACCCCATGAGCTAATCGCTAACTCAAGGGGCAGTGGAATTGGATGTATTGTTAGATGCAGAGGGCAAAACCAGATCGTTCGCAAAATTTAAATGAAAATTTAGCACAAAACAATCACACATTATCCAACGAATCCTATATGTATGTGTGTTTATTTTCGAGCCTCTGTTATAAATGTTGTCGGTCTCCCTTGCATGTTCATATCCTCAGACGATAAACCCTGCCAATCTGAGTGTTTTACGAGTGCAAAAGGTAGGTCGTTCTGCACATTTTGAGATTAATTTATCTGAAATAAAATTATTAAGTATTAGGAAGTTTGGAGGTGCCTCAGACGCTAAATACCTCTCAAGGTGGCCGAAGACAGGAAACCAGCCCCTGGTAAAAGTCACTTAAAAACAGTTACTATCAATTTTGCAAAAGTTAGAACCAGAGGTGGGGCAATATTAATATTTAATATGCTCAGCATCTACTGGGGGCCAACACACATTGCTAACTATTCTATCCATTCAAGGGGCTGAATCATATGCAAAAGGAATATTAAAACACATAAACGGCAGGATTGAGGAAAAACAGCCTTAGTCATACTGACGTACTTTTTAATTCCTTTTGCTTGCTCTCTCTCTACCATACCAAACGGACTACCAACGATGAACTTTTGCCCACAATATACTCCAGAACACAAAAGAAGCTTTTGATACTTGACTCTAGAACGTGCTAAAGAAAGAAGCAGCACTATTCTCTTAGAGGAATAGTCAGCTCCTCGGTGAGTGAGTGGGTGCTGATTTAAAAACGTAAGCAAATTCCGGAGCGGGAATAACAAGCTGCTGAAATTGGTGCTATGAAGACACCATTCTACACTCCATTTCTGTACTTCAGTATTCAACCTCATATCTCCATTGGTAAGCTTTTTTGGATACTTTTAACCCCTGGATCTGGGGGTATAATTATCTGGTGTTGGGTCAGTGCAAAAAGCTTATCCAACACCAAAAGGAGCATAGAGAAAATGTAACATCTGCATGGGCTACACCAACCCTTAATGCAAACATAAGCTAATCTCTACCCATTCCAGACCTATAGAGGTTTTCAGTAGAATGATCCTACCCAAGTTATAGTGTTCCTTTTCTTGCCTTAGATACCTCCTAACACTGAACCTACAGCAGGGTCGGAATGGGACAGAAAATATGCTTTGTTTGCAAATTAGGGCAGTTTAGAATTTGTAAAGATGGGGCGTGGCTTAGGCGCCGACGAAGATGGTAGCCTGTTAGTAGAACTTTGTGGCGGCTTGGGCGGGTCGTGGACTCCCCGGTGGTGCCAGTGCCATACTTCACCTACACTCACCGACATCAGAAATGACCTTCATTTCCTTTGAGGACGCCGGTAATTGCTGTTGCGGCGGGCAAGCCTATTCTTTGAACTCGCGCCCGCCATTTTGTTCAACTGCCGCTCTGTTTTCCCACACAGAATGGTGTCTTGGCTTGCAGTTGCCGGGCCCTTCCTTACATGCAAGTTAACTTAATTAATCACCAATAAGCCTATTGAAGCTCTTTATATCCTTATTATGACGGAATTTATATTTTCTGTCTAAATTCTCACATGGATATTATAACTTGAGGTACCTGGTTGCCTAGCTCCAATTTTCTCTACATTATGTATCTCTGGCAACCTTTTTCTATCAGTTCCATGTTTATTTTTCCTCACTGAATAATTTAATCTCTTCTACATGGATTATTTTTCTCTCCTTTAATGTTTCCAACTGAAGTTAATTTTGCTTTTTATGGGGAGAACGAAGTCTGTACGTCGCAGATCCATTGCTATCCTTCATCAGTGCTGCTAGAGGACTATAATTCCTTTAATACCCTGCTATCTGGCATGGAGGATTCTGACAATACTACTATTTCTCCTGCCATGGTAACTATGCTACCAGCATTAAATATTCAAATTTCGAACACCAAGCTTGCATCTAAGGCCAATACCTCCTCCTCACTTGTAGCCGACAAACGAGTTAAAAAAGATCCTCCTTCGCCTGTCACTTATCCTCCACCTAGCTTCATGGATTTGCTCTTGAGGCGATCCGAGCCCATCGACCATATATGGAAGAGACCAATAAGCATCTTCATATTATAGAGGATAAATGGGTGTGCATGGAAAATAAAATGGTGCAACTTGAACAACGTGTAGACATTTTTCAAGCCGTGGCGATCAAGGTTCTTCCTATGCAATTGGAAATTGCTCATCCTAAGAAACAAGTGGAAAATCTTGAAAATAGTAACAGGCATAACAATCTACATATTTAGGGTTTGGCAGAAGGTTTGGAAGGTCCAGATCTTATCACATTCTTCAGGTCTTGTCTTCCAAAGATTCTTGATCTACCAGCCACTCCAATTCTGAACATTCAAAGAGCCCATCGACTGGGTCGTGAACCACGTGCCTCGTCTTCATCTATCAAACCAAGAGGAGTTATTATTTATTTTTTGGAATATACTGACCTATTGAAAGGCATTCAAGCAGCTAAACTTAAAGGTTGAGTGTCTTGGCAGGGTTCCACTCTTTTCTTCTCCCGAGATTATGCTAAAGAAACAGCAGATAGAAGGAAGAGGGTTTTAGACGTGAGACCTGCTCCCACAGTAACCTGAATGCTCATTTTGGTCTCTTCCATCCCTGTTTGTTTAAAGTGCCTTATAAAAACAAGACTATGACTTTTGAAGATCTTACGATGTTACAACAGTTTCTGGTTACTTGCACGAAGGAGGAGATGGATGTAACCAGACCTTCAAATGTCTGATTTTGTTGTCATATGTTATTGTTGTTCGCTGCCTTTTGGTTTGTTATACATACATATTGTGAGTGTGGTTATTCATAGTTACTCATTTACCTTGTTTTATCTTTTCTTTTATTAGGTGCAGTCTTCATATTTGATCATTTTACTATTTTGCTGTCATATATTATTGTTGTTCGCTACCTTTTGTTTTGTTATAAGTATATATTGTAAACGTGATCATCCTCTGTTACTCATTTATCTTGTCTTGTCCTTTCTTTTATTAGGTGCGGCCTTCGTGTCAGCCGTGGGTTTTCTGATCGGTTGTATCGTCTTACTTATGTGGTCACCACCCCCATTCCATCCCTGTCTTTTTTGGTATTTCATTATCTTCCTTACTTATATGGTCCCTCTTTTACTTGTTCTTTGTTCTATCTTTGCTCTACTGTTTTTCTTCTCTCTATTCCTTCTCTGACAATCTGTATTTAGTTTTCTATCACTTTAGTTTCTTTCATATCTCTTACACGCTTTTCTTCTTATGCTTGTTGTTATACTGGTTCTTCTTTCTCTCTGTTTTTTCAACCATGTGTTGTTCTTTACATGGCATTCAATTTTGTTGGTTTATTGCAAATGTCTTTTTAATAGTTCCTATTACATTTACGATTTTGATATGTATCAACCACTATTGCTCTTTATCTCAAAAGTATATTCATGTTATTATATTATAGATGACTTTAAGACTTATTTCATGGAATGTTAAGGGTTTGGGCTCTCCCATAAAATGTCAGAGAGTTTTAACACACCTTTTTCATTTAAAATGTGATATAGCTTTGCTGCAGGATATTCATACTATAGACAAAGAAATACCTAACCTTTAACGTCAGTGGGTTGGCCATGTTTTTGCTTCTTCCGGCACTTGAAAGCGTAATGGAGTGGCCAATGCCATCTTATGTCATAAACGGTTGGATCTACAAGTGATCACACAAGATACTGATACTTTGGGTAGATGGGTTTCTATCTCTTTGGTAATCAATAAAATACCCATGACAGTTTTTAACCTTTATGCACCCACTTCCCCAGACAACACCTTTTGGTCTGATATCTTGTCTACTTTGATGTCTTACAAGGATGATTATTTAGTGGTACATGGTGACTGCAACATGGTCTTTGATTCCATCATTGACCGAAGCTCTAAATCAAAATTCATTCCCTCCCGCTGGCACTCTCAATTTGCAACTACTAGCCAGCAGAGATCTTTAGTAGATGTTTGGAGATTATGTAACCCCACACTTTTAGAATGCATATTTTTCTCAACTGTACATCTTTCCCAACCTCGTCTGGACTGTCTATTCCTTTCCAAATCTCTTGCACAACATATTACTAACTCAAGTATAGGATCCATATTGGTTTCGAACCATGCTCCAGTCATTCTGGATTTGGATCTCTTTCCACTGACTCAAGGGGTTAGAAGAAGGAGATTTAATAACTCCCTCATATTGAATTCCAACTTCACTCACAGCTTTGAATCTTTTACTAATACTTTCTTTCTTGAAAATGAGAACCCGACAATTTCTCCTCAAGTAATATGGGACACGTTCAAAGCTGCCTCCAGAGACGTCATCATTTCTTTTGTATCTTGTAAAAGGAAAGCATCTTTTAATCAATTGAAGTCACTTACAGCTTGTACAATCTTCAAGGTAATTCTAAAACATGTTTAGAGGAGCTTGTTAAATCCAAATTCACCTTTAATAAGTTATCCACAGAAAATGCGAATTAATTTTTACTTAAATCCTCCGCTAAATACAACGGTGGTCAAAATAAAGCAGGAAAGTTGCTAGCAAATTATCTCAAAGGTAAAAAAAGATTGCACTAAGATGGAGTGTTTCCTCAATACTTCTTATAATATGGTTTATAAAAATGAACATATTTTAAAGGAATTTACCCAATTTTTTCAGAATCTTTATACTCTGGAATTTCCCATATGTTAACAAGATATTCTTAATTATTTATCTTGCTTACTCCTCCTTCCCTCTCCTACAATGCTTTTTCATCTCTAGATGATGATATTCAATTTCAGGACATTTCAAATGCTATGCGCACTATTAAACGCAGTAAAGCTCCAGGGCCTGACGGCTTTACTATAGAATTTTATTCACTTTTTTCTAAACTCCTTCTCCCCAAATTACATTAACTCTTTCTCTTTTTTATCTCTTCTCACAACTCTAGTGTTTCATTTCAAAATGCCCTCATATGTCTTATCCCCAAAGACAATAAAGACCATACATTATGTAAAAACTTTAGGCCCAATTCTTTAATTAATGTAGACTGTAAAATATTTGCCAAAATTCGAGCTCTTCGCCTAGAACCCCTATTACCTCATTTGATTGGTCATGAGCAATGCGGTTTTATAACAGGTAGATGTATTACTGATAATACTTGCTTATTTTTTAATGTACTTAGCAAATATGCTTTTTGCAAACAGTCCCTAGCCGCTATCTCTTTAGGCGCAGAAAAGGCTTTTGATCGAGTTAGCCGACCTTTCATTTTTTCTACTCTGTCTTGGTTTGGCTCTACTTTTATTAATTATGTTTCTTTGTTATTTTCCTCTCCTACATCTGCTATTTTAGTTAATGGCCTTGTCTCTCCTTCTTTTTCCCTCTATTGAGGAGTCCGACAAGGTTGCCCTCTTTCTCCTCTTCTTTTTCTTCTTGCTCTCGAACCCTTCCTGATTAAGATTCGTTCAAATATCCAAATTAAAGGTTTTTATTCTGGCAATAATCAGTTAAAACTTTCTGCCTATGCCGATGACATCTTACTATTTATGTCACATCCACAAACTTCATTCCCAGCCTTTTTATCAGAGGCGGGCCCTTTTGGATCAGTCTCGTTCTATAAATTAAACCCAGACAAATATATAATTCTTCCATTAAACAAATTATGCTTTCATGCTTATTTTGCCTCTTCTCAGTTCCATTGTAATCCAGCTAAAATCAAATATCTTGGTTTGTTGTTTACTTCTTATATTAAAGAGACAGTTTCACTCTACTTGAATGAATTACATACAACATTGAATTCACTTACGTCCCGCTGGAATCCTCTATTTTTGTCTTGGTGTGGTTGCCTATATACTATAAAGATGATGTTGGTACCCATAATACTTTTTTATTTCTCTCATATCCCTGTATATATTCCTAATTCTTAATATAAATTACTCTATACAATCTTGTCTAAATTCCAATGGAATAATAAGAAAGTTTGTATGTCCATTCTTGAATTTCAAAAAGATTTTTATTGGTTGTTTCCAAATAAAGCAATACAAATGAAGCAAAACACACAATACTACAATTGAAAGGACATAAGAAGTAAATATATGAAAATAAATAAAGTAAGTAGGCAGTAAATAAAATAACTATACATTAAGGAGTCAGTTTGAGTATGGTAGCATATCGTTTTTCATACATACGTAGCGCTTGCCTTAGATTGACTAAGGTTATCATCAGTATAACGGTGCCGAAAGGTATGTTTCATTAAGAAGTGGAGGATTGTCTTTGCTCAGGGAACAGACCACAGTATAGACCATAGTGGCTATATGGTGCTAAGGTGTACCTGGTTGCAACTAACCTTGGCGCGAATATTCCATGGGAAGGAATAGCAAAACTGGGCTGCAGTGTTTTATGGCAGCTTGTGAGTGTTGAAGTAGAGGTCAAGGGTGTCCCACATGTGCCTGATAGGGGGTTTCCATGGTGAGTTCTGGAGAGCTACGTTGTCAGCCCCTCTCAGGTTGGATATCCAATTCAACCAACATTTAAAGGATGGTTTGCGTGTGTCCTTCCAATTGTTGAGAATGATCTTAACCGCAGCCATCAGAAGTAGATCAGGAGTGCCTCATCTCTTTCATTTAGTGATTTTGCTCGGAGGAACCCGAATATTAGCGTCGATAGTTCTCTACTAGGGGGTGTATGAGAAGAGATTAGATATGAATTTGAAAATCTTATCCCAAAAGGGTATCACGCATTCGCATTGAATCAATAAGTGCTCTAGATCACCTATTTTATCATTGCAGTTCCAGCAGGTGGGGGTTTCACGTATTTTATGTGAGTATAGTCTGGCCGGTGTCCAGTATGCCTTATGTAATAGCCAGAACTTAGTCTGGGAGAGTACTGGGCTAATCTTGTTCCTCATAACGGAGTTCCAAGTTTTGGACCAGTCTTTCTCTAAGATCTGGAGAGAGGAGTGTGACTCCCAGAAGGATGTAAGTTTCTTCTTGAGGGCAGATTGTTGTGGGCGCATAAGTTTATAAATCCAGGAGACCTGGTGGCCCAGCTTGTACAATTTTGATATATATTGCGGTAGAGAAGGAGATGAGTTTGATAGATTTGCTTTAGTTAAAGCAGATTTTATTTTTAGGAAGTTATAGAATTCGAGTGGATCTAGTTTATATTTGTCCTGCACCTCTTTAAAGGTTAGTGGGTGGGCTCAATTGAAAAGTTGATGCGGGAAATAGATACCACTGGTGACCCAGGCAACATTATGCAGAGTGTTCCCTTTGTATAGAATGTTACGGTTATTCCAGAGGGATTCAAGGTTCGACTGTTTGATGCTGACGTCTAATAGCTTGTCCACCTTTAGTAAGGCCAGCTTTGTGTTTTTGAATATGGGTTTTGAGCAAGTGATTTCGGTAAGATTTGCGGTTAGAAGGGCCGCTGGGGTAAGGTTGTTAAGGATAGATTTTTCAACTTCTAACCATACTGGGGTGTAATCCTCTGGAGGTACAATCCAGTATGAGCCTTGTTTCGCTAGGAATGACATCTGGTATAGTTTAAAGTCAGCTAGATTGACACCTCCCAGGGATTTGCTTAATCTAAGCTTTTTCAAACTAATCCTTGCTTTTTTCCCATTCCAAAGGAATTTAGAGAGTAGGGTGTCTAGTTTATGGTGGAAGTCTTCTGATAGGATGAGGAGAAGCATAGTTATGAGATAGTTCACTCGGGGAGAGATCATCACCTTGATGGTTTCGATCCTGTCCCACCATGTTATGAATCTTGGGGACCAAGCATCAAGAAGATTTTGAATTTTCTCTATGGTGGTGGTTTTGTTATGTTGGAGTGTTTCTAATATAGTACTGCCAAATTCAATCCCTAGGTATTTGATAAAACTCGGTTGCCATGTAAGGCCGGAGTCACCCATTATATCTCGTGTGCAGTAAATGTTGAGGGGCTTGACATCGGATTTGTCCCGGTTTAGTTTGTACCCAGAGTGTTTAGAGTAGATTTCGATGGTGGACATTAGGGCCTTAATCGAGTCCCTTGGGTTTTCTGTGACAATGAGGATATCATCCGCATATGCAGCTATTTTCACATGAGTTGCACCAAACGTTACTCCGCGTATTTCATTGTTTCGTTTGATGTCCTGAATTAGAGACTCCAGGGCCAGGAGAACCAAAGCAGGGGAAGGGGGGCAGCCCTGTCTGGTGCCCTGTTCTAGGTGGAATGACTCTGAAAGGGAACCATTGATTGCTATTCGAGCTGTGGGGTCCGAGTATAGTGCCATAACCATATTAATAAATGAGTCGCCCAGGTTAAAGGATAACATGCAGTGCTTCAGGAATGACCATGATACTCTGTCGAACGCTTTTTCTGCATCGAGAGTAATGGCGACAGAGGGGGTAGGTGTGAATTTAGCTTTCTTCAGAATGTGGCATAGTAGTCTAGTGTTATTGTTGGACATACGATATTTTAGGAATCCTACTTGTGAGTTGCTGATTAGTTTTGGGAGGACCGCATTTAGTCTATTGGCTAAGATTTTGGAATCAATCCTACAATCCACGTTGATCAGTGATATTGGTCTGTAATTTTTTGTTAAGAGTGGGTCTTTCCCTTCTTTCGGTATGACGATGATGTTGGCTTCCCTGATTGAGTTGGTAACACATCCCTCTTTTGCAATGGAGTTAAACTGTTTTAATAAGGTAGATTGTAGTGAACTATCAAATTCCTTGTAAAAGGAGGCTGAGAAGCCGTCTGGGCCTGGGGCTTTATTATTCTTACTTGATCAGATAGCGGTTGAAAGTTTGTTTCCCTAGATGGGCTTCCCCAGAACAAATCTGTCACCCTCTGATAATCTTGGTAAGTTTAATGAATCTAAGTATTTGTAACATTCATCTGCGTCTAATGCTAGTTTATTTTTGTATAAATCCTCATAAAAGGAGTGGAATACTCTTAGGATCTCTTTTTGTTTGTTTTGGATAACATTGGTGGAGTCTTTAATCGAGGAAATAGTAAACTGTCTTTGTTTGTGCTTAAGATAAGAGACCAGTAGTTTACCAGCTTTGTTCCCTTCGCATAACTTGAGAGCCTTGAATTTGTTAATCCATACCCCCGCCCGTTTGCTCACAATTTTATTATATTCGTTCTTTCTCTTAAGTAGGCGGTCTAGTATATCGTTGTTGTCTATCTTCTCAGTGTGTTTTATTTCAAGTAATTTAATTTCCTTTTCTAAAGTTTCCAATTCTAGATTTAATTTTTTGTTGATCTGTGTTTTGATGTTAATAATGACCCCTCTGATGGTCGCCTTAAGAGCATCCCAATAAGTGGAGGTGTTTATCTCTGGAAGGTCATTTTCAATAATGTACTGTTTAATTGCTGTCTCGATTTTCATTTTGTTTGCTGGATCAGAGAGTATCTCGTCATTAAAGCGCCATCTTTTCGGAGGCGGGATGGGGTGGGTACCTGCAATTTTGGTGCTGATACAGGAGTGATCAGAGACCAGTTTCAGGGCTATATCTGTTTGATCTATGAGGTGCGTGAAGGAGCTTGAAAGTAGGATATAATCTATCCTAGAGTAGGAGTTGTGTGGGGCAGAATAAAATGTATAGTCTCTTGTGTCTGGATGTTGGAGACGCCATGAGTCTTTAAGGTTAAATCTGGAGCAGATTCTGTGAAGGATCTCGAGTGCGCGTGTTGGTTGGTATTTGCGTTTCGATTGACGATCTATAAGAGGATCCAGCGGCAGGTTGAAATCCCCTCCTACTATGATAAGATCATCTTGTGGGATGTTCTCAATTGTGCTTGAGATCTTTTCCCAGAAATTAGGCTCATCGGAGTTAGGGCCATATATGTTGATCACATGGATGGGGTCGTCTCCTTTCTGCAGGTGTGTAACTAGTAGTTTTCCCTCTTCATCATGTGTATGTGAAATAGGGGTGATGTTGGATTTTTTAGCTATGAGGGTAATGACACCTTTGTTTTTGCGGACTGCTGGTGAGCTAAAGGTATGACAGATCCAGTTGTGTTTGATATACCCCGCATCCTCTTCTGATAGTTTTGTTTCTTGGAGCAGGATGATGTCACCCTTAGTTTTAGCTAAATACTCAAAGATCTTCCTGCGTTTAACTGGATGGTTTAGACCCTTAACATTCAGAGATACAATGTTTAGGTCTTCTGTTATGGTTTTATTTTGAGCCATCCTAGGATCTAGATGTCGCTAAATGGTTGCAATATAGCTGTTTTATCATATGGGAATAAGCTGCATAATAGATGGCGAACTCTGAATGTGAATGATGGCCGTGAACCCTGAATGTGAATGATGGCCGTTGTTTGAGTGCAATCTGTTCCTGAGTAAATATATACCATTTATCATACCATTTAACATACCTGATACTTCTGCATGGTCAAAAAAGTAACATGAGCATACATGAAAAGAACCTAAATTAAATAAGAGTAAGATGGAAACAACCATAAGTACATTTACCCCTTGTCCCCCCCTTGTATCTTTATTCTCCCTCCCCTCACTCCCTCCACCCCCCTCCCCAAACAAATCGAATGCAGGAGCTGCAACGGCAGGTCCGTCTGTTGGCAACTCGGAGAGTAGTTTCATCAATATATTGTCAGGAGAAACAATTTTCAACAATATATCGTCAGGAGGAACATTAGTGAAAACAACCATGAAGGTTAACACGGAGAGAGTGTGATTGCAACTGTAGGCTGGCCGGTCGTTGAGTGGCATAAGGTTGTGTAAATGCTAGAAAACTCCTGTCAAAATCTAAGGTAGTTATCGCGTCAGTAGCTATTTACTTGGAGATCAATAACATTTTCGTTGCTAGTTCCTTTTGAGGGTGAAGTGGCGTCTTACTTAGAGTAACTAGCAGTGTTATAGGTTACAAGTAAAAGGATTGAGGACCATAGTGGGCTCTGCTATATAGCAAGACCAAACCTGTATTTCAATCCAAAACTGTATATCATTTCAAAAACTGAAAAACTCTTTGAAAACCAATATAATTAGATATTTATGGCAGAGATATTGTGTAGATCTATGGCAGAGGTATTACGTAGATGGAAAAAGGATGAGCCATAGAACACAATAGAAAGGATACTAAGTCTTTCTTTTGTTGGAGGATCCCATAGAGAGGTCCATCTCCTGGGTGGGAGTTCCTTTTAGGTGCCATGCCAGGTCCTGGGGGTCTGTGAAGATGAGAGCCTTCCCGTTATCCACTATTTTAAACTTAGAGGGTCCTGCAAATGAGATTGAATATTATTCTCCCTCAGCTTGTCCCGCTGTTGAAGGAAGCCTTTCCTTGTGTCAACAGTTTCTTTAGAATAATCTTGTGTGAAATGTATTTGTTGACCTTCCCAGATCACTTGGTGTTTTTTTCTGGCGAAACTTAGGATGGCTTCTGTGTGCTGGTATTGAAGAGGTTTGCAGATCATGGGGCAAATACCTTTTTTGTTTGAGGAAGTGAAAGTAGGGATTCTATGGGCTCTGTCTAGTTCCAAGCCGTGGTTGAATTTTATCCCAGTAATCATGGGTATCCAAGTCTCCAGGAAGGCCACACATGACCCCGAATCAAACTCTGAACCTTCTGGAATTCCAAAAATGCGTAAATTTCCTCGTCTGTTGCGGTCCTCCAATTCTGCGTTATGTTACTTTAGCTCATTAGTGACAGTGCGAAGGTATTTAATCTCTTTAGTAGCTTGGGCTGACATATCTTCGACACCGCTTATTCTTTGTTCAGCATCACATATTTTTGATTTCATGGTATTCATATCTGCACGAATCGCTGTGAGTTCTAGTTGCATGGCGTCTGTATTTTATTTTGTAGATTTTGCCAAATCATGGACATCTGCTAGTTTCTTCAGTATCATGTCCATTGTGCTGCTTAGATCCGGTTTGGCTTTGATTGGCGAGTCTGAGGAGGTTGGTTCTGGCTTTGCTTTCTTATACGAGGTTCTGCTTTCTTTGTCCGCCATTGCAAAGAAGGATGAGTGGGTACCTTTACCGTACTTAGATGTTAAGAGTAGTGAAGCATCCGATCTCCTTCTGATGACGTCTGATGATTAGTGGTGCCCTCTGTTGGGGTCAGGTGATTAAGGATGGTATGAAGGTGACCGGTTGTGCAGGAGGTTGTAAGGTGGTGGCAGTGGTGCCAGTGGTAATCTATAAACTCTCTATCTGCGCCGCCAAAATTATAGATGTGTTGGGTTAGTTGTTCATCCAGAATAAGGTCTGCTCTTAAGGGGCCGCAAGAGTTCAGCGTCAGGGAATTAAGGCCGAGTTATAGAGGCGGCAAGGTGTAGAGTCAAGGCCAATTTTCAAGGCCAATTTTATGGCAAAGTTAATCTATGGCATAGGCAGAGCACAGTGTGCAGTGTGCTTAGACCCAGTAACGTGCTAGATAGCAGGAAAGGGCGCTTGTCATCTCACTTTAATGCTTCACTTGATGTAACGCCTTAGGTCAAGCACATCATTCTACTACTTCGCGGATTTACCAGGTTTGGCACCGCAACAAGTAACTGGCCATGCATCCCAGGGCTCAGCACCCACCTTCAGTGAGCTGCAATAGGCACCAGCTGTGCAGCGGAGCAATGTGGATCCAACTTGGTAGCGGAAACCCTCAGGGTCTTCAGTGCGTTACAGCGTCGCCATCACATACGTCCCGGGCTCGCTACATTCGTTACACACTTCGTCCTTCAGGGGTCTGTTACGTAAGCATTAGGTAGGAACTTGATCTCCCTGGTATTACAATGTGGGTGACTGAATTAGAATGTGGTGACTGAATCCGTAGTACGATGTAGTACGATGTTGCTGCTGGTCTCCGTTTCAGATTTTCACGCATAAATCAGGAACTGCCGCCAATTCAAGTAATCCAAGCGGGCTATGCTCATAGTTCATCTTGATCTATTATGGCACACTCTGGAGGATCCGTTTCATAAGTTTTGGTAGCAGGCAGAGCCCCTGGTGTTACGGGTTCTTTTCCGGACTCTAATTCTTAAACGCGGTAACTTGACTCCTGATTCTCAGCCTCAGTCGTATCTCTGTTTGTCAAGCAACGGAGTTAGGCAGCCATTACCACGGCCATCCAAGCCACGCTCTTCCTATTCCACCCCGATGCCTCAGGTGACCACTGAAGTTCGCCAAGGATAGAACTTGAATTAAGTAGCATTGGAATCAGAAATAGAGTGACAGACCTAGGGTACCAGTGCTAAATCAGTATACAGTATTTATGCGGAGAGGTTTTGTTGCTTGTCGTTACCCCCTCAGACCTTTGGTCTTTGCTCCGCCATCTTGGGAGCAGGCTACTCAAAGTTTCTCCTCTAATGCAGGTGCTGTGATTAGCACTGGATGGTGGGGGATGGCGGGTGGCAAATGTGGCAAATGCGGACACCAGCGTACTCAGAATCGCGCTGTAAATGTTAGCGCTGTAAATATTAGTACAAGCAGTGATGCGAGGTTGAGGGTGAGGAGGTACGAATATCTGTTCGCAGGGAGGCCATTGCAGGGTCAGGCATAGCGTGCTGCTAATATGAGGCACTGAGAAATGTAATCTTCCTGCTGCAGTTTTAGCATATAGAAACCACCTATAGCACCCACCTCCAAGGCTAGAAGATCACACCGGGTGCTGTAGCGAAGCAGTGTATTCACGGTGTGCAGTAGATCCGCATCTTCTTGATCGTTTCGGGCATCGCCGCCATTTTGTACATTTCAGGCGGACTCCGCTCACCGCTCACCTCGTTTCTAAATTGCCGATCTTCCGAGTGGTTAATACGTTATTACTCGGTCGCAGAATGATCCTTATATCATTACGAGAAGAAGGCTGGCCTCCCCTTCGTTCTGCTCTCGTTTTAACCCCTGATTGCAGCCTGAATCGCTCCTCCGTTTGCTGAGCGACGGGATTAGGCAGCCATTACCGCTGACGTCCAAACCACGCCCCCTCGTATGTTCATTCTTAAACTAAAAAAACCCAAATACCTAGGGGGAGTAAATTTTTCAGACTTTCATTCCAATTATACAGCTTTTTCCCTCAGACAATCTTCTTTGTTACTACAAGAAGATGATGCATTTAACCTACCCCTATGGAAAAAGATTGAAAAAAAATGTTTTCATCCATTTCCTTTTAAAGAATTTATAACTCTTACACATAGACCCCCATCTTTATCTCTTCCTATCTTTAATAACACTTGGAACATTTTATTATTACTTCTTATCTAGAACTAATGTTACAATCGTCTCTGGGGTGCAATAAATACCTTAAGCTTAATAACAAATGTATCTTCTGGAAAACGTGGCATGCTAAGGGTCTTTGTTGGGTTTACCAACTTTTTCATGAGAATAAGTGTATTTCTGTCCAATCTGCTCAAGCACGTTTCGCTTTACCTAAAACCTATGAATCTCATTAAACTTCTTTAATTTATTTAATTCAATCAGCCTATGATCAACTTGTGTTGGTTCCTACCTCTACAACTCCGTACCATAATATACATTAACTTCTAACTAGTTCCCCATCTGCATTTCACGTGTATAAACAGATAACTTCCCCTCTGGATACCCGAACCAAGACAGACGTAGAACTTTCTTGGGAATCCAATTTTCATACCTCCTTTTAAATTTCTGTTTGGAATAAAATCTGGGCTAAAACAAAAACTCTAGAGCAGCTAACACTACTCAATCTTTGTTTTTATCAATATTGTGCTCATGTACACTCCTCTTTTCCATCACAAAATAAACTCTACTCTTTCCTCTTCCTGTTGGACATTCAATGCTATTTCAGCAGATTTGAAACACATGCTATTTGTATGTTCTCATGTTTACAACTTTTGTCTGCAGGTTTGGCAACAAATTAATAATATTTTCCGCACACAAATCCCTTTTCATTTTATTAATCTATTCCTTGGCAGTGTCTTTGAGGATTGGGCTACACAATCTAATACATTTCACATAATTGATTTACTGGCAGTTACTTTTCAGCAAATTACTAAGGCATGGAAGGATGCTACTAAAGAATCTTTCCAGGCCTGGTGGTATGGTGTCGGTTACAATCACAGACTAGACAGAGCATTTGTTACTCCAGTGTCCCTTGCTATCAAGCGTGATCTTTTATGGTTACCCATCACCAATTTTTTAGAAATGGCTGCAAGCAAAACAGGTCTTCATACTCCCCAGATTGAGAAGGTGCCTAAACCCCCATGAACTGTGTTTTGTATGGCTTTTAATGCTATTTAGCAGTTAAACTCTTTATTTCTTCCTACTCTCTGTTATTTAATTATAACTATATAGTGGTTGGATATGAGCTAAATGTATGATGTCACTTTTACTTTTTAATATTTATATTCTTTACCTACCAACTTAATAACTCTTATATATGGATTTTTTCTTGTATGTATTGCATTGCATAATTTCTATTGTAAATACAAGCCTTTCTTAAACTTAAAGACTTTGTAAAGATAAACTGTTTAAGTGCTTTGCAAGGTATGGAGGACTGCATGGATGTGTGCTTCCTGCGGGCAATGTTTTTTTAATATCAGGGAAATTAACAGTAAAAACCGGCTCAGCTGACTATGCAATAGGCCAACAAACAAACCCCCCAAAATGTCCCTTTCACTGACCTGTCAGACCAGCCTTTTGGGTACTGCCTGATTGCCCTATAGGCCAGTTCGACCCTGCCCTACCTAGTCAGTGCATGGTAGTACTGCCGCCATATACTATGAGCCCTGTGCTGTGCTCATACTTTAGCTAAGAGAGGTGAACTATAAAGTCCTCCTATTCTGAGAAGAAAAGTTCATCAAAAATAATAACTGCCACAGACATTTACTCATGTCAAGTTCATAATTAGTGCCTGCATTGCGATCAACTTTGATCAAAAATATAAACACACTAAAAAATGTTGACATGTTTCTCCATATAAAATTCACAGATTCATTTGGATTACCAATATTAAGGACTCACACATGTATCACCATCCATGTCAGTGGACACAATTCTTCCACAAACCGGAAAACATAATCTACAATTAGAAAGACAAAACATGTTGTCGTAACCCAGTCCATCCTACATATGTTTAGTATAAAAAGATTGCACATAAGCAGTGCTTCTCAAATACATCTGGTGCTGTACACCACAACAACTACCAACATTATCTCAGTTTTAGATTCTATCTCCTCGAACTATGCAACGTGCCATAAACTTCAATGTGTGATCTCAAAGGAAGAACCTTCTCATAAATGAGGAGGCCCTTTTCCTGTAAATAAAAGAATGTATTCATTCAAATCAAGATTTTGTAGTTCAAACTTGAACCATTAAATCAAACTTCGAGGAGTTCTCAGCCGCGGCCACTGCAGGTAAGAGCAGTGGGACAGTGGGGCCCGCTGGGGGGGGATTTCGAGTCACGACTACAAGGGAAAATTAAATAAATAATTAATTTTCCCTCGTGGTCGTCTCTCGAAATCCCCCCAGCCGGCCCCACATCTCTTACCTGCAGCGGTCGCGGCTGGGAGTTCTCTCATACCAAATTCACTGGTGCACTACAAAACAGAGTATTCGAAAATGAGCAAGTCAGCTTTAAAAATCAAGATTTAGCAATCAAAGAACAAGTGCCTGTTAGCGCTTTTTCTACTAATGTCAAATTTTAAAGCATTCCTGATTAGACCTGGGTGGTAAATTCTGCCCCACTCGTGGAATTTGCGTAATTTTGGCCATTTTGCGGAGAACGCAAAATTGCCGTAAATTCCACGATAAGCGGCGTAGCGGAATTTTTTCCTTGTTCACGCTTTCAAAATGCGTGTTTACGCGTGCTGTAGCAATTTACCAGGATCCCTGCATTTGCCGACGAGTTTTCCTATCCGTTCGCGTGTGCTACGAGATTTTGGCAGCCGGCCGCGCGATCCCGCGCAAGTGTGCGATCGCGAACACGTCATTCAGATGTGCCATCGGACATCCACGTTCACGAACAGGAAACACGCATTGCGAACGGATGGGACTAGTGAAACAAGATGACCGTGCCAATTGGCGACAGCATGGGCAAGTTAACAAGATTTCCCCCCCCCCCAGCACGCAAACAGCCTCCCCGAACAGGAAAAACGCATTGCGACAGGCGTAACAAGCAATTCTGCGAGCTTGCAGACTTTTGCGCACCTCGCTGAGATTTTTTACCGTTTCGTGTAACTTTGCGTAAAGCGACTACGCAAATTCCGCCAACCCCTATTCCTGATGAACCAGGAGTGGTCTTAATCCCCTAAGGGGTTTGCTGCTCCTCCACTGGACCTGTCCAACAAATGTTAAGACAGTTTGCAATGTAAATAGTAAAATACATTAGGTTTTCCAATGCCAACTATACAAATGATTAAAAAGAAACTATGAAGGTTTATTAAAAGCGCGCTACAGACCTCTAACAGAAAGAAACATCATTCTGTACCTGGGAAAGTGGCATCACATCTCATAGCAATGTTTCCAAAGTTGCTAGTTTATGAATTGCATGTGCACAGGGTGAGAGAGAAACAAGAGAATTACAGGCCTAAAAGATGCCTGCAGACAGCACCAATCATATGTGAAACTGAGGCCTACATTAGCTAATGTTAGCATAAGCAATGTTACCTCACATTGGACCTCATGTAGGTAGCTAAATACCGGTCGGTAACGGCCGATATTCGGTAAATATCCCGTTACCGACCGGTATTCATGCATTTGAGATGTAGGAGTCCAAAAAGAAGGATTCGGTAAACATGAATCGGTAAATACCGATTCATCTTTACCGATTTCTAAATTACCGATTCTAAATTACCGAATTAAAATTTACCGATTCGGTAAATATGAAATGGTAAAATGACACAAGAGATGTAGGTAAAGTGGAAATTACCGAATTCCATGAAATTCGGTATTTAAGAGTCGGTAATTAACACTGAGTGAAAGCAGGTGGTAATAAGCCACAGTGCATAAATGCAATCCCAAAATGCAACAGCGTGAACACCATGGCCGCTCTGTATGTGATTGCAAGGCGCCTACGTCTACAGGCAGCAGGTCTGAGGATTTGGAGACAGGAGGAACGCATTTACAGACAGTGCATCACACTCTTTCAACTGACTGAGGCTGAGATACATGAAAGGTACAGGCTACACCCCCAAACCATCATGGACCTGATAAGGGACCTGCACCCACTCCTGGACCATCCAACAACAAGGGCGCATGCCATACCACCACATGTGCAGGTGCTCTGTAGCCTACATCTACTTGCATCTGGCAGTTACCAGGAGGTGATAGCTGCGGTAGGCGGGGTATCCCAGAGTTGCCTGTCCCGTTTCTTCAGGAAGTTCCTGGATGCCATGATGCAGAGAATGCAACACTACATCAGCTTCCCAAACACACAGGCTGAACTGCAGAAAACAAAGACCGACTTCTACCAGATGGCACAGTTCCCGCATGTCATAGGCTGTATTGATGGCACACACATTCCAATCTGCCCACCAGCAGCCACTGAGCACATCTACAGGAACAGAAAGTCCACCCACTCCATAAATGTGCAGGTAATCTGCGATGCTGCCAACATAATCACCGATATCGTAGCTAAGTTCCCTGAGAGCACCCACGACTCATTCATCTTCCAGAACAGTGGGATCTACACACGACTGGTTGCCGGCGACTTTGGAGAAGGATACCTGCTAGGTAAATAACTGTGACACTCCCTACTACTAATCGCAAATGAATGTGTATTGAGGCATGTGACTAATGGTACTCTCTTACTCACCTAGGCGACAGTGGATATGCCGTGCGGTCATTCATCCTCACTCCCTACCTACACCCATCAACCCTGAGTGAGAGACGATATAATGTGGCACACAAATCAACACGCAACGTGGTGGAGCGCACGTTTGGACTATTGAAAAGCAGGTTCCGCTGCCTCCACAAAAGTGGAGGCGCACGCCAGTACACACCCATCATCTGCTGCAAGATCATTGCCACTTGTGCAATGCTGCACAACCTTGCCACGAAGAGAGGTACATAGGTGGAAATAACTGATTTTGAGGACAATGATGATGAGTCTGCACAGCCAGAGGCCAACGCAGCAGGAGTGGCAACAGCAACAGATGGGAGAGAGAGACGGGCAGAGATCACATGCAACTATTTCTAAGTAAGTAAGGGGACACAGCCAGTAGTTGGATGCCATGACGTAGTTTAATCATGCGGCACTACGCCACAACACAAAGGAAAAACTGTCCTCTCAATTTTGTGCATTCAATAGTTGTAAGTCAAGGGTTACTTCACCCAATTGTCTCATGCAATTGTGTGCAGCATCAGTGTCTGCGCCCACGCACTACAGTGCGGGATGCCATTGATTGTGTGTCCTCACTTGCTGTGGGACCAGTGGCAGCCCCATGCCGCCTGCTGCTCCTCCGTGTGTCTGGGACAGGGGGGGGTAATGCTGCTCCTACTGGTGGTTTCTTCGCTGTCCCCAGCATCCACAGCACCAGTTGTGGCAGACTGGCTTGTTAGCAGCACCTCAAGTGCACTGGTGACCCTCACCATCCCCCTTGACACATCATTGCTGCAGTGCGCAAGCCCCTCCTGCATTGCCACGGAGCGCCTGCAGAGCAGCGAAGTGGCAGTTGCCAGCCGGTTCACTGCCCTTGTGTGATGATCTTTTTTCTTCCGTTCCCGGCGCCGTGCTGCTCTGTCCTCATCAATCTTTGTGCACAGCAGCATGACGGACTGGGACATGTCCCGCATGCCCGCAGCCATCTCCCTCATGCCCTCAGCCATTGCGCTTATGCCCCTGTCAATGTTCCCCATTTTGTCGTTAAGGCCCTTCATTTGGCGCTGTACTGACAAGATTGCCTTGCCTTGTAGGCGCTGTATCTTGACCATGGTGGCCTCCAGCCCTGAGAAAACTCCATGGCTCTCACCCTGTGGAGGTGAACTTTGCACCCGAGCCCTGCGGCGACGTCTGGCACTTGTGTGTGCTCCCTCAGAGGCGGAGGGCACACTGGCAAGGCTACCATCCAGTGGCACAGTGGATGTTTCCGCCCCCCTCGAGTCTTCAGATGAGGACTCCGAGACATTTAACCTGGAAGCAGCACGCCTCCTCGACCTGAGCAATGCAGGTGGTGTTGATGCCGGTGACTCCAACAGGAGTGGCGATGCTGGCTGGGGTGGCGATGCTGGCTGTGGTGGTGAGGCTGGCTGTGGTGGTGAGGCTGGCTGTGGTGCTGATCTCTGCCCAGAACTTGTGGTGGCCTTCTCTGAGCTGTCCTTCCGGGGTGCCCTCTCTCCCTTCTCATGTGCAGTCCTGCGCAAAGTATCGTCTGTGGACAGAAATGCAACATCAGCTCAGTGTACCTGAAGCCCTGCATTGCTAGCATCACAATACATTTCTAAAACACTCTCTCATTGTCCTCTGTCTGCTTTTCGCTAATGTGTGTAACATGCCTTGTTGTTCTGTGCTATTCTTCTCATGTTTGGGGTTTCAGAGACTACATCTCCCATAATGTATTGCTAGTATGCACTAACACCTGTACTGGAGTGGGATTCTCATTGCCCAATTGGGGAGTTGGGATAGGGGTAGGAGGGGCCACATTGCTGTGCATGCGTCTTACCTTGTTTGGTGGCGGCTCTGGCAGAGCTGTCTGCATCCCCAATCCCCACGACACTCTCGGGCTCAATTGTTGACTCCACGAGCTCCTCAAGTTCTGTCAGGGCAGGTGCCCTGTTCCTTCCCCCCTCCTGTCCGGCTGGCCTCTTTCTTCAGTTCCCCCATCTTCCTCTTCATGACGATACGGATATCATACCACCGCTTCTTCAGCACGTCTATGTCCCGGGGGTCACTCCTATTGCATTCACCTGCGCCTAGATTCCCAGCCAGATTTTCCTTTTCTCGGACTCAGGCACTTGCAGGGACTGCTTTCTGAACAGCTTCTGGTGCTGCTTGACCACCTCCTCCACAAGTACCTGCAGTTCCTTTGGGCTGAATTTTTGTTTTCTCCTCCTTTCCCCTCCATCTCTCTCTGTCTCCTGGCTGGACATTGTGTCAGTTTGTTGTTCACAATCAGTCACTGGCTCTGTTGCTCTGCTCTGCTCTACCAGCCTCTCCAGAGTCTGATGATTGTGTGCACCTGCCTGGGTGTGGCCACTTCCTGGTTGGGTAGGGTTGGCCTTGCACAGGATTGGCTGATTCCTCAAGTGATGTATATTTGAATTACCGATTCGGTAAAATCCGATTCGGTATTTACCGAATCGGTAAATACCACTTCGGTATTTACCGATTCGGTAAATACCGCTTCATGATTCCGGCCGGTATTGTGGATTCGGTATTCATTTACCGAATTTTACCGATTCGGTAATTTATACCGAATGTTTACCTACATACTATTTACCGATTCATAAATACAGATTCGATAAAATTCTGAATTTATGAATCTGTAAATATAATTTATCTACATATGGCCCATAATATCTTTATTTCAGTTACCTGTGAAATTTCTTTAATCTTGGTAATGCCATTGTGCATGAATTCATAAATCTCTACACCTATTTCCCCTTGATGATTTTTGAAATAATCAGAATTTACAATGTTTTAGCTAGATTTCTTATATTACAATTTCATTGATTTAATCTTGCTTCTGGCTTCCTCCAACTCCTTCATCACATCATATATTTTGGATCGGATGTCCTCCAACTCATGATCTTTCTGTTTTCTTCTTCTCGCTGCTGACAGCTTCTTCCCATAGCCACAATTTCACCCTCTCCTTAATGGAAGGCTTCTAACACTCATTACACAAATTAAAACAATTATTATAGGGGTTAGTATAAGACTAAGGACACCTTCTCCTATCTTTCCTCACTAATATTTGGAATCCCTTTTACAATTGCACTAAAAACTGAGCTAATTCCTTCCTAGGCACTATGTTCTTCAAAAACATTCGACTCACAAGTGATATTAGTGATGTTTGAAACATATTTGCTGATTCAGTTACTGCTATCAGGCACATACGTGCAGCCGTTATACCCTCAAAAGATGACACACGCTACCTTTTATCACTATTAATATACAAAAGGCTTGCCTATTTTGCAAAACCATAGCATGCATATCCATTAGCTCTTTGTTAATGGTTGTTTTCTGATCTTTATGTCATTCAAAAGCTACTCGACTGGATGTAAAAATAACATCAACTATATCTCGTAAGACTCATCAAAGCTACATTTTTTTAATTACAATTGTATCATCCATTTCACCAAATTCATCCATGTGGTAAGTATAGGGAAAAATAAGCCTAAGTAGCAGCTACTTACCCAATTATGAGGGAGTTTAAAATAGACTGCCCCACCACATACACAATAAATCCGTTTGATAATGGACTCTTGTCCCATCAAAGTCATGTTATTTGCTACATAACTTTCTTCACATTCGCTCCAACCTACAACTTCTGCCATTTCTTACTGTCTCTTTTCACGGACCATAAACACTTGCACCTTTTGTGCCTGGTCAATGTTGAATCTTGGTCGAAACAACAAGAGAGTGTGCCTTAGGTTTAGCAGAAGAGCACTCATGTAAATACCTTTTTGGTTTCTTTAGAAAGCCCTCACTCACCAACCTGGTTGGTGACATGCTTCATCATCGGGCACCACCGGGAGAGGCCGAATGCCACCCCGGTGTTCTACGGTGCCAGAACTACTGCGGAGCTGTTTTTTTTGTGCGTGGTGTGTAGTGAATTAAAAATGTACTACAAAAAAGGATTTTTAATGGGAGTCAAACAGACATATATAAAAACAAATAAATGGACGTATGGACTGAATAGATTGTTCAGCCAAGTCGCTTCAGTGTGGTCAACATGTTTCAGCCTATGTGTGATTTATAACAGGCATTCGTCAGGACCTTAAGTGTGGATGTAACCCCGGAGGTGTGGGCGTGCTAAGGCCCACCCTAACCTGGGGTTATAAATGTAAAAACAATTTCGTAAAAAATCAAAATTGTGGAAAAAAGATAAGAAAAAAGGGTTTTTCTGGTGACTCCCGCAATGGAGAGGAACCGAGTTTATTCTAGGTAATAAAAAAATAGACAAAGACAAACGACAAAGAAAGACACACATGTAAAGATTAGACATGGCCTTGCCAGTTTGTCGACTAAGGAATGTGCAGTAGAATGTGCTCTGCGTAGTGCACTTAAGCTTTAGCGCTGAACTATTGTGCTGTTTTGAAGGTCAGAGAGTGCTCACACGCTGTAGGTAAATCATGTCAATAACTGTAAAACATACACCGATAGAAATGGCCCAAGACAGAGAATAACGTTATGGCAAAATCATTGTGACAAAAGCACTATGCGTAGGAAATAAACACAAAGTGTTGATGGGCACTGGGCATACATAGGTTAAATAATATCTCGCTTCGGGTGTTGAAAGTCACTACACCATGGGTCTCGGGAGGGGGGTGGAAGCTACAATGGCACACCCTAGAAAGAAGACGAACAAGGAGAGAGCAAAAAAGGGGGGGAGGTAAATAAATCATAAGTAAAAGGCAGACGCGCGTTACTTAGCTATGATACTGAAGTTGTTGGAACTCACGCCCGCTAAGCTTGGCACCAGCATGGCACCTAAGCGATACCTCTGAAACTGGACCCCGATGGTGAGTGAGAGCGGGGGCCTGTGTGCTTTTAACGAGAAAAGTCCATGCCTCGCGCACTGGACGCGAGGGTGGGGGGTGTGGTTCAGGGGATGCGTGCCCACGGAGGGCGTGCTGACGTCTACCGTGCAGGAGCCTGTGTGGAACGGCCCGGACTACATTGTGACGAATTAGATGCGAGGATACGAACGAAGTGTTCGTAGTCAAAGGGAACAAGGTGACTCTTTGTTCTGTTCGAAAAAAGAGCATATGTTCAGGTTCAGGGGAGGCGTGCCCACGGAGGGTGTGCTGACGTCTACCGTGCATGAGCCAGTAAGCCTGTGTGGAACGGCCCGGACTGCATTGTGACGAATCAGATGCGAGGATACGCTCGAAGTGTTCATAGTCAAGGGAACAAAGAGACTCTTTGTTCTGATTGGAAATAAAGCATATGTTCAGCGCATACAAAGTGATTGGTTAGTCACACTAGATGTCATCTAAAGTTTCTGTTATATTTGCCGGTGATAATCACGCGCAATTTATGTGGTTCACAAAGCACGGAAAGCACGGAAATTGAGTTGTTATGGAATGTTCACATGGTATGACGTGCCCATGCTGCGCCTCCCCTGAACCACACCCCCCACCCTCGCGTCCAGTGCGCGAGGCATGGACTTTTCTAGTTAAAAGTGCTCTCACTCACCATCGGGGTCCGGTTTTAGTGGTATCGCTTAGGTGCTATGCGGGTGCCAAGCTTAGCGGGCGTGAGTTCCAACGACTTCAGGATCATAGCTAAGTAACGCGCGTCTGCCTTTTACTTATGATTTATTTACCTCCCCCCCCTTTTTTGCTCTCTCCTTGTTCGTCTTCTTTCTAGGGTGTGCCATTGTAGCTTCCACCCCCCTCCTGAGACCCATGGTGTAGTGACTTTCTACACCCAAAGTGAGATATTATTTAACCTATGTATGCCCAGTGCCCATCAACACTTTGTGTTTATTTCCTACGCATAGTGCTTTTGTCACAATGATTTTGCCATAACGTTATTCTCTGTCTTGGGCCATTTCTATCGGTGTATGTTTTACAGTTATTGACACGATTTACCTACAGCGTGTGAGCACTCTCTGACCTTCAAAACAGCACAATAGTTCAGCGCTAAAGCTTAAGTGCACTACGCAGAGCACATTCTACTGCACATTCCTTTGTCAACACAAACTGGCAAGGCCATGTCTAATCTTTACATGTGTGTCTTTCTTTGTCGTTTGTCTTTGTCTATTTGTTTATTACCTAGAATAAACTTGGTTCCTCTCCATTGCGGGAGTCACCAGAAAAACACTTTTTTCTTATCTTTTTTCCACAATTTTGATTTTTTACGAAATTGTTTTTACATTTATAACCCCAGGTTAGGGTGGACCTTAGCGCGCCCACACCGCCGGGGTTACACCCACACTTAAGGTCCTGACGAATGCCTGTTATAAATAACACATAGGCTGAAACATGTTGACCACACTGAAGCGACTTGGCTGAACAATCTATTCAGTCCATACGGTCATTTATTTGTTTTTATATATGTCTGTTTGACTCCCATTAAAAATCATTGTTTGCAGATACAAACAGTACATTTTTAATTCACTACACACCACGCACAAAAAGAACAGCTCCGCAGTAGTTCTGGCGTCGTAGCACACCGGGGTGGCATTCGGCCTCTCCCGGTGGGACCCGATGATGAAGCATGTCACCAACCAGGTTGGTGAGTGAGGGCTTTCTAAAGAAACCAAAAAGGTATCTACAGTAGTGCTCTTCTGCTAAACCTAAGGCACACTCTCTTGTTGTTTCGACGATACTTACCTGGGGGATTGAGAGTGGCCGGAGTCCTGTCCTTTCCCTCACTATCTTGTTGTTTATAGCAATGTTGAATCTTGCCTACTGTAGATTGAGCTCTTCGATGGACCCCTTGTCACCTCTATTTAATCTGCATGTACATTTTTTAACAAAATTGTTAGTCCTGTTAATTTGATTAATGTATGGAATATTGCTAGACATAGTTCCTATGTTTTCGCTTCCATAAGAAGAATACAAGGCCATACAAAATATTGCACCTTCTCCACAGGAATATCATAATTCGAAAGATATAGTTCAAGAAAATTCTGTTGATAGAATGCATTTATAAACACACTGCATGACAAGAGATAGATAGGCCGAAGGTGAGGGAACGTCAATCCTTCAGCAGCAGATGCAGGTAAAAAGTGCAACTGTAGCAGTCACATACTTCCATTAGTCTTCACTATTTATATAGAAACCTAAAATATACATTTTCCCCAAAATTACCCACAGAATTATCCCTATGCAACAACTTGTTATATAATTTTCTTCTTTTGTCTATTAAGTTCAGATAAATTTTTTTTTAGGTGAGGTATGCCCAACTGAAGTGGTAAATCCCACTATTAGGCCAATTATAAATATTAGTATCATGACCACCTAAATGAATTGCAAACTTTTACTGCAATTTGTCCTGACGTTATGCATGTTTCTTCTATGGAGAATTCTGTACAAAATACAATTATAACTGAACTACTACAGTGTACAGTGCAAAATTAACAAAATGTTAGTTTCTTTAAAAAATCAGATATCATTCAGCTCTTTTTTTCAGTGTTGAAGGAGCCTAAAAGTTTCAATTTGATGCGTAAAAAGAAACCCTAAATCTTCGACTGAATATCTAAAGAACAAAATAGAACAGACTATAACTTAAAGTATTGTTTAAATCTCAATTCAGCATTTATCAGGAGATTATTTGACATCTATTGTTTCAACTTAGATCAGTTCATATTCATGGAGGCTCTCTAAAAACTATTATTCTATTTAATCAATGACTTCTTCACTTCTTCATCTGATTATCCAGCTTGTTGGACATGGACTAGATATGACCATTCAGGAGGTGCATACTTTCTGTTAGACACTCTCAGTCACTCTAATCTTTTGACTTTTGTTTTTTTACCATCACTGTTGCTTTGTCTACTTGATCTGTTTCAGGTCTTTGTTCTTTCTCTGGCCCTCTTTTCCTTTTTCAATACCTCTTGGCCAACTTTCTTCACAATACTCCTTCCACCTGAGGTACTCACGGCTAGCTCTGATTCTTAGTCCTCATTTTCATCTTCAGATCTGTTTTTGACTACTGCTGATTCCTTTACTTAATTTGACACATGCTAAGCATGGTTTTTAGTTTTATCATCTTCACCCCTCATGGCAGAGTAAGGCTCACAGGGATTCTGGAGAAATTAATCTTGTTTTCTGTTTCTTTCTATGGATTTTAGACTCTTAAGTATCCTTGCCTTGATCATGCCCATGTAGCTCTAGGGCTTGATCAGACTGGACCTGCTGACACTCATCTTGCAGAGACTCAACTTGTGCTTCTTCCCCTTCAGAATCCACCCATTGGACAGGGTTTTGACTGGGTGAATCAGTGGCTGTTGCCACAGCTTTTCCATCAGCTTGTCACACCCTCTTCGTGTGTGACACATGAATCGGCTGTGGCAATCCAGCACATTTCACAGCAGTTTTGGTTACAAGTGTCACCTGGTGTGGCACATTCCTTGACCCATTACACACAGGCATGGCCACAAAATCTAACTGCATTCAAGTAGTGGTCCATCAGACTTTCTTATATCACTCACGGTCAATAATGGGTTTTTTTCTGAATATAACTGCTGGAAGGTAACACATCTTTGACATTCACTGTCAGTCATAGACCTGAAATAGGTGTGAAACCAATAGTTTTGAAATTTGTGAATCATCCCACCCCTCCCAGTATGGGTAGGACCATTGAATTGTTGTGTTGAACCATTACAGGCAACAGAGAATCTGGTAATGCAGCACTGCCATCATTTAAAAAACAAGTCTCCTCACATCTTTGATACACCCTGCTCTTACCACCCTTTTTATTTTTAATTCTCCGGTGCCTCGTGTTGGAGTTTTCCAAGCTTACTGAATACCGGGACTGTTGTCAGCAACATGTTGTTTACATGGTCACTGTAAGTTTGACATGATTCATCTACATTGAATGAGAACAAAATATTGCCACTTTATCGGCATACTTGTTGCTCATCGTGACCATGCTGTCACCACTCTTGTGTACATCTCATTTCACAACAGAAACTTCTCTCTGTAACTGCAGAGCTTCAAGAAGCTTTAGAATATACATGCCATTTTGTATAAGGGTGCCAGAAGACATCATTAAACTGCTTTTCAACCATGACTGGCCAAAATTATGAACCATGCAAAACCCACACTGGCTGTCAGTATAGATGGCAATACTCAAATTATCAGCCAGAGAACATGCTCTTGTTAAGAGGATCAATTCAACTTCTTGTGCTTAGCTTATATTGATCAAGTAGTATGCTTTCACACTACCAGATATGGTGCAAGTTGCATATGCTGCTCTCAAGGTTCCGTATGGGTCTCTCAAATAAGATCCATCTACAAACAATTTCAATTTAGACTATTCAATTCATACTCCAATATGTCTGGTCTTGGCTTGGAACATAATTCTGAGACATGCACAAAGTCATGGTGAACATTTCTCTCTTCATTATCATGATCTGAAATAGGCAAAAGTGGTGCAGGATTCCGACCATTACAACTTCTAACGGAACTGCTTTCAGCCACCATAAATATTTGTTTATATATTGTTAAATGGCTGTTTGTCATATGCTAAGTTTGCGCAGCCATCAGCAAAATCTCGAGTGAAATACAATCACAGTAAGGGCCCAATTCACAAAGGGCCTCTGTGCTCGTGGCAGAGGCCCGGCAGTCATGGCGGGACCTCTGTATTCCATTTACCCATTGCGGTGCCCCCGCCATCACTGCAGGTCTTCTGTCACGAGTCTGTGGGCCCTTTGTGAATCGGCCCCTAAATGTGTAACCCACCACAATTCCCTCACTCTCTTCGATACCACTGTCACCGATTTCAGTCAACAGAAAAGTGCCACAGCCACCAGATCAATTGTGGCTAAAAAGTGGGCCACTGGCCATTTCACATCTCCATGGGTCTGTTCATTATTTATTTAATTTTTCCTTGTGGTCGTCACTCGAAATCCCCCCCAGCCAGCCCCACTGCTCTTCCCTGCAGAGGCCACGGTTGTGTGCCAACACAGCAATGCGCACCCATCATGTTTGTGACAGAACAAAAATGAAACCTTTTGATAGTCTGGCATTACTACTGTTGGTGCACTACAGGGTTTGTCTTTGAGCTCCAGGAAGAAACTCATGCATTCATTGGTCCAGGGTACCGGATCCCTCACATCATTGTGAGTAAGTCCCTGTATAGGCTGATTTGCCATGAGGGAAAAGTTAAGAATACAATCACTACAGTAGCCAAGGATTCCCAGGAACATCCTCAACTCTGTTTGTGTTGTGGGTGATTTCATTCTTAGTATTGTGGGATGCTCTCTATGGACACCTTTCTCACTCCCTTTTCAATGTGGTGTCCCAAATATATGACTACTTTCTGACAGTACTGTAGTTTATTGGGAAACACCTTGTTCTCGTTCTCTGTGAGGTTATCTAACAGTGCCTAATCTGCAGCTTTCTTTAATTTTAGACACAATCAAGATATTGCCTATACACTGAACCTGCACTGAATTTTGGAACGGATGTAATGTTTCCAAATGTTTCTTCAATATCTCATTAGAGATTGAAGGTCTTTCTGTATGCCCTTGTAGAGCCTTACACAAACCTAAATAAAAAATAAATAATTAAATGCAGAAATAAATGGAGGGGAATGGAAAATAATGGCTGGCACAATTTATGACTGTCAACCACTCTGCATATGATGGGAATTGGAAAAGGATGACAGCAGGATTCTGCAGCATGGGACATACACAAGATTACAATTTTATTTAATTTTTCTAAGGGTCCTGTATTAATATCCAGATTTTCTTTTTCTTTTAAAGTCCCATAATCGGGGAATTACAGGGATTGACAAATACTTACTTTAAAATATCACATTGCATTATTTTTTCAATCAATGATGTCATTTCTGACACTGACTCTGGAGTGAGATTAAATTGGGGCATTCAGGGAATAAACAGCATCTGGCTTCACTTTTATTTTCACTGGCTCAGCATCGTTTATCAATCCAATGTATTTGCCTGTGAAATCCCAAACTTCCTTATTTACTGAACATTTAAAATCAGGAGGTAAGTTTTCGTTTGTCAAAAACAGGGAAGAAACAGACATCTTACTCTTGTGATTTTATTTTTAAATCAGCATCTTCATTGTGCTTCTGAACTGACTTTCCATCTGAAGTTCAGAAAATGGTGTAATTCGTCTTTTGCAAAAGGTCCCTTTCCAACATGTTTACAAGATCTGTCTCACTAATTATGACTAATTATGAATTCATGATTATTTTCGATTGGGCCAGCTTACAGGGATGCTTGCTGAAACTTGGTTTGTTAGCTTTCTATTTGAGATGCTTACAACTTGGATTTCTTATCCCAAGAGGGGTAGGTTTGGAACCTCTATCATGGAGTGGGTAGCACCTGTAAGGACCAAAAAGGATACTGAGTGGCCATTCACTTCCCCTTGTGCATATGGGCCACTCTGGTCTACGTTCAGGACTGCACCAAGCATGCAATTCTCCTCCCCCTCAGGCACCATCAATGGAATTGGTTTGGGCCTAGTACAGTTGGACTTTCAGAAGTGGCAAAAAACTGGGTAAAACTGTCATCGGTTATTAAAGGGTTTAGCTGACATCTAGGATTTTGTTTAACATTAAATCCTTAATTTTGCATGTTTTGCTGAATCATTGAGGACTGTGGCATTTTTGCATTTTATGCTGCCATGTCTATTGCACAGGGGGCAGTCGTGCTGGGGTTGATGACTAAATCACCACATTCTGAGATATGGAACTTTCGTCCTGTAAATGAAAATTCATCTGAGTGTTATTTAGTTCTCTCTTAGGATTTGATCTACACTCTTGCTTGAAATATCCAATCATTTTGCAATTATGGCATGATGTGTTCTTTGTCAAGGAATTAATGTTCATATTCACATTCGAATTGTCATCAAACCTTCTACCGCCTTGAGGAACTACATTTCCCCTTGGTGCATAGTGAACACGAGTTCTGGCCGCAAACCAAGCACAAACACTAAAACAAATCAACTAAGGCTTTTGTGATCCGGGTCTTCAACTCCACTGTAGTCTCTATAGATTTGCATTAGCCTTTCATATTAGGCATGCTCTGACCCTTTCGGCTCTTTTGTTGACCTCAGCATTTCAGACCAATCCACCTCTTTCTGAAAACGCTTACGTTTCAAATGGTCAATTACTGCTTTGTACTTGGAACAACCCTTGCCAGTTCTTCTATTGGCCAATTTACATACCTTTAAAATTCATCCACAGATTCTTGGGAGCCACAGTCTCAAACAATATATTCAAATCATCTCAAAGTATCTCTGAAAGAGCTACAAGTCATTCTATTTTTGTGTGTTTATTTCTGTGAACTCCTTAATGGTCTTTTCCCTAAACTTTGCAAATTGTTTGTGTATGAAACACGATCAGATCAACTCCAAGGCACATATAGATATGTTTCTCCATGCACTTCTCTCAATGGGTATTCTGTAAGCACTCTAGTTTCAGGTTCACTCACACTTGCGTCTTCTTTAGCTCCCCTTGCTGACTTTTTCTTTTTTGCTTTGTCCCCTTCCTTCTTTGTCCGTTAATTCTTAAATGTATTAAAATTCTCCATTCTCTGGTACAATTCACTAATTCTTTATTGTGTGCTCTTAAACTTGGCAATCTCATCTTCTTTATTTATTAATCATGCATTATTATTTGGAAATCTTCTCCCAAATCTTTCCTTTTATTTAAGTCAATCCTATACTCTTCAGCCAAATTTTCCAATTTCTCATGCACCTCACAGGCCTGCCTGGCAGCTTCTTTACTTAAATATCTCAATGCAGCTTCATTATATGTATTCAGTTTCTCAATGTCAAACGTGTCCCTTAAAATCCCTTTGAATTCTTTCTTTAATCTCACTGACTCACTTTATTTGGTCATTGACTCTCCAGAGTGAGGCTGTGATTTAGAGACTGTAACAATAGTAACAGTAGTTGAGGTGGGTGCATCTGTGGATGTTTCTAGTTTGAAAGAAGGTCTTCCCACTTCCAGGGCATTTGGCACATTGGATACATTTGCACTCCCAGTCGCACCGGCTCTTAATTCTCCCTTCCCCTTCACCTGTTGAGGGGATTCTCCAGGAGGAAGTACAACATTATACAGAGGTGGTATTTAACGCAATAAATCATCTAAAAACTCTTCTTCATTCTCATCTGACCATGTGTCTCTTTCTTTTTGCTTATCTTTAACCTGACCCTCCTTCCTGTCTGCTCTTTCCTTCTCAATCTCTCTTGCAATTGCAAGGTAAACACCTATTACCTTCTAACATAATTTCATGTCATGCATTCTCTCTCTTATTCCATCTCACATCTAACCAATTTCTAATGTCTAATCGAAGCCTCCATCTTTTTGTGCGCTTTCTCATATGGAACATGCCCCCATGCATTCAATGCTTCATATAGAACAGGTCTGGGTTGGTGTCTCATTTCATACAACACTTGTCTCATATTCTCAAGGTTTCTCACTTTAATGGTACCATTCAGGGGAAATTGCATGTTCTTGTGATCAAAAGTGCACCTATTCCACTCTTTAATCCGCAAACAATTGTGTAAACCTGTGAGAAGTTGGCCTGGTATATGCTGTCCACTAATTAAAGTGGGCACCTTGCACCAGTCCAAACAACCCTTATGGTGATTAAAGAGTACAAAGATAACCGTAGAAAGCTATCCAAGTGGTAGCTGTGGAGAACACCCTTCAGGCTTAGTCTTGAAGGAATGTTAAGCAACTTGTTTTACCAGAATGCAATCTTATAGTATTGGTTAAATGAAAGTAGAACCACACAGTAGTTATACAAATATTAATGTAACACTGTCTAGTACGACACAGTATCTCCTACACGGAGATAATTACAAAGCACACAATACTTAAGCACAGAAATGACAGTAAATAGCACTAATACACAGTGGGCCACGGGAGGGTGACCAAACCATATACTAAAATAGTAGTATAAGAACCACGACTTGAGCCAAGACAGTGTCTAGAGGGGACTCCACAGAGGACAGGTACAGTGTGGGAACATGACCGCGTGCTCCGTACAATTCTATGGGAAAGTCGTGGTTGAAGTTTTAAAGTTTAAGGACCCTTCCCAGTGGACTTCGAAGAAACCCCATGGAAGTTAGGAGGTTGGAGAGCCACCCCATCTGTGGATACCGAGGTACCCAAGTTACCTATCCCAGGGAAGTCGGGTGCATGGGTCTACAGTGGCATTGGAAACCACTGTCGAACCCAATGGAAGGAAGAAAAGTGTCCGTTGGAATCCAAAGGTGGATTCCTGTCCAAGAGTACCTGAAAGCAGAGGGGACGGAGTCTGGGTCGCTCATGAGTGACCAGGGGCTCGGTAGACAAATGCCCATCGATGCCGGGTGCTTCAGGTGCATTGATGGAGTTCTTCACTCTGCAGCTACAGGGACTAGGAGACATCGAAGACAACCAGGAGCCACATACAAGCTGTCCCACAGAGGATGTTGCTTGCTGAGGGGGTGGTGTCCGGCGGGAGTGCCAACAAGCCTTGGCAACGTCAACCCATGCAGAAGGTCAAGGATGGATACGGTTCAGACCAGCAAGTTCCAGGAGATTCACCACAGCAAGGGGAGTGATAGAAGGCCTTGAGCAACCAGGGGAGCCCAAGAAAATCAAAGTTGACTCTCAAGTGGACTCACAGGTCGGAGGCACAGGAGTCGTGAGAGGACCTCAAGGGATTTCACCAAACAGCAGCCCACAGATCACTCGGTGTGAGGAGGCTGGAGTTCTTGGTAGGAAATGGTGCCATAGATTGGGGCTACTTGGAGCCTGATGCACTTGTTCGGGGAACGCCAACAAGCATATGCATCTACAAATGTACTCTGTGCACAGGGGTTCAGATAGTGCAGCCCCCACAAGGGATTCTGACCTCAAACTTGGTGAGAAGGCAGCTCAGACCTCAAGAGATGTTGCTGAAACCTTCAGAGTCTGTAGGAGCTCAGGGTCAGCAGACCGGACAGCAGTGTTGCAATGCCTGTGAATGCAGGGGAGTGACTCCTTTACTTCAAGGGAGATATCTTTGGTTGTCCTTGATGCTCCATACATTCTGCATGGATCCTTTATGGTGCACAGGCACAGACAATGCTTCAGACTGAGTGGGAGACGAAGTCGGACCCAAACGAAGTCCAGAGTGTCCAGACGGTCAAAGTTCAGTGGTTTCTGGTTCAGAATCTTGTCCACGTCGAATCTAGGGTCCTACAGTCATGTAAGTCCTTTTGTGCTCATGTGAGAGGGTTGGACAATTTCAGGGGACCCTCCCAGGGGAGGGTCTGGACAGTGGGGAGGTTACTCCAATGTCCTTTGTCCAGTTTCATGCCAGAGCAGGAGCCAACAGCACCCAGGACTGGTTTGAACTGGACAATGCACAGGGACACCAAATGTGCCCCTCATGCAGACTTTTGGTCCTGGCAAGTACACCCACCCAGCCCTAATACACTAAAGCCTGCCTGGGGGTGGTAACACCCTGTGAGAGGATGCCTATTGTTTGGCCTTCCCCTGCTTGAGCTTGGTTCAGCAGTAGGAGGTCAGAAATGTGTCTCTGGTCAGCAGCAACCATTGTGTGCTGCCCAGGACTAGAAAGCGGGTACTGGGAACACCAGGGACCCAACAAAGCTCGCTTCTGAGGGGTGGACTCATACCTCCCACAGCAGTTACCGGTGTGGGGGTATGATTCAAATATGTTTAACCAAACACAATAGGGTTAGTTTCAGCCATTTTAGAGTTGCTCATCACGCGGTCCCATAATGCCACTCTATATGTCGTAAATGGCTGCCTCATTGACAACCCGGGAGAGTGGACTCCGTAGGCTGCAGGGGTGTTAAGCTCATGCAGTGGCACCCTCTCACTTAGAGCAAAGCACCCTGCCCTCAGGATTGTAAAGGCCTGCTAGAGGGGTGACTTATAGGTTTTAAGTGCAGTGACCCTTAGATATTGTAGACCTATATCTTAAGTAAGTGGTGCACGCACCAACTTACCCATTCTGCAATGGCAGGCCTGTAGGTTCCATTTTGCATGGCTTCTCAAGGGTAGCATAATACATGCTTCAGCCCATGGGAGGCCTCTGGGTACCTATGCCATGGGTACATGGGTATCATACACTAGGGACTGACAAGGGTAACCCAGTATCCAATCTGGAGTGTATCTAAGTACATAGCCTAACAGTTTAAGGAGAAAACAGATAGACTGGGGTCCTGATTAGCAGGATCCCAGTCAGACTAGTCAAAAACAGTATCACATTTAGCAAAAAGTGTGGGTACCATAAGAAGCAGATCCTACTTTCCTACAAAACCTTGTTGTGTGCCATGTAATAGGCAGGTGTGTCTTCGGTGGCAATGTATCTCCGTTACAAGAGATGATGGAAAGTTTCCTAATCAAAACTACTACTTTCCCTTACTTAATTCACTGTATCAAACCATTTGTTATAAATAACAGAAATCCACCAAGCTTTAAACAACACTTTCTGATAATTAACTAATCCAAGCACAGCTCTTGACACCAATTCAACCCATCCTTGTGTAGCACCCAATGACCTAATCAGCAAATCATAGCATGGCTCACAACACAACCAACTAATTGAAGTGCATCGGGTTCAAGGGTTAACCAGCATGTCTGCTTGTTACCTCACAACAAGCAACCAACCTCATTGCGGCATGAAGCAGTGTGATATCTAAGTTTGGCATACTTTAACTGTTAAATAATTAACAATCCTTGTCTGCTTTAACTATGATAAGAAAGGGGAAGATAGTCTTTCTTAAAAACATTCAGACAAATAAAAGAAAGAAGGTTCCCGACCATTGGTAACCTATGATTGATCAGCATGTTTACTCCTGTGCACCAAAGAATGAAAGATCACCAACCTGGATTAATTTATCTGGCAACTCACAACACATCTCAACATAAGCAGACGATTCCAATAACACGCTTATATATTGAGATCTTGGATTTTTGACAAAATATGATTAACAGACTTTAAAACAAAAATACATTTAACAGCAAAAATTCAATGATGCATTTAATAAACAAAAGCAACACACAAACAAATGACAATAAAAACCGACACAGGACACAGTTAATAAACACTGACAAATTTAACTTAAAGTGAGACAAAAATCATGAAAAACGCAGTAACCAAAACTCATACCACTCCACAAATCAAAGCAGTATAACCAGAGCCACAGTTTCATGGCACTGGAAACGCGAACTGCAAATCCCACAATGCACTACTAAGCATACAATATATCTCTTTTAGTGGCACCCAATATCACAATGCAACACCCAATTTATGCTCACTTCTCCTTGATTCAAGGGCCAACCTCAAGACGACCTGAACACTGTTATAAATTTGAACAGGACAATGGAATTAGGAGTACAGCCTGAATTACATCAATGTTTTTCTGGGCCTAGTTAGCTGTAACATCAAGATCCAGTTTCAAACCATCCACATTCATTTTAAAACCACCCAGGTCCTGCTTTTAACCATCCTCTGCTACCATATCTGTTAGTGCATTTTCTACTAATGTCAGCTTTTAAAGTACTTTTGACAGACGGGCAATGGTGTTAATTCCCTAAGGATTTTGTTACTCTTCAACTAGACCAGTCCAACAAATTACAATGCAGTTTGCGATGTAAATAGTAAAGCAAATTAGGCTTTACATTTAAAATGAGTCAAATTATTAAAAGATAACCATGAAGGTTTATTAAAGGCTCACGTCTTTGCAGAAAAAGTTAGAAATCTGTCAGTCATTTAAATCAAATAAAAGCACAAGCTCAGAATAAAATGGAGGTAATAAAATAGCAGAACAAAGTATAGTTCAACTTAAATAAAATGAGTCGTAAATCAGAGGTCAGACCGACATGGTGTAGCCTCCTAAAGATCACAGCAGAGTGAACCCAACACCTGCAGGAAAAAGCTTCTTTTATAATGTGTTTTACAATGAAATCATACATGAAACACATTTGTGTGAGAATCCCATGTTTTGTACCAATCAGGTTAAAGTAAGAACAATACAGTTTCTGAAATCACTTTATTCAGCACTATTCCACATATTCAAATAGTGTAGTTTCTTAATGTACAAGGACACATTCTTGTGAGATATCACTGTGGTCCCAATGAGTGAGGCCTTGGGAACATTCACTCTCAATAAAAGCGGGCTACAGAGCTCGCTCCAAAGAAAATCAAAATCCTTCTGTACCTGGGAAAGTAATATTACATCCAAAAGCAGTGTTTACAAAGTTGCTATTATTTGAATTGTCTGTTCACGGGGTGAGACAGAAACATGAGAATTAAACGCTGAAAAGATGACTGTAAACAGCACCGACTATTTTTTAAATTGAGGCCTGCATTAACTAATGTTAACATAAGCACAGTTCACTCACATAATGTCTTTATTTCAATACATGTACATTTTTGTTTTATCGTGTTAATTCCATTGTGCATGCAATTAGAAATCTTTATACCATACAGACTTACTTGCTTACTAATGTGTCTTGCAGGCCAAGATCAGAGCAGCGGCAGGGTTGCAGAGATGCTGAAACAACCAACAAGTGCATTCATGTTCGACTGAGTGGCCTGAGAAGTTTGTCTACCATGTAGTCACACTGAGCTCATCTACAAGCTCTAATATACAGATTGCAGCACTATGTGTAAAGACTAAAAAAGTACAAATCATATTGGTATCTGCACAAACCAGTGGGTTTTTCCAAAGAAATTGGCCCATAAGATAGTCTGTTGGCTTGGAGACAATACTATTTAAGACTGGGAGTCATTAGAAGAGCTCTAGTTAAGATTTATTGTTTAGAAGTCAAAACAGTGACTGTAACCACATTGTCAACTTTAAGCTGCGTTAAACTTTTTCATTACATTATTAATTTTATTTTATTATTATTATTATTATTATTAATATTAGCATCACACTTTTATTTTATAGAATACTACACTTACTCCTGATTCTCCTCAGAGAGCAGTAAAGCACAGCAGAGCATCCATATGATTAAACATACTTTAAATATTGTTTCCCATTAGCTGCAAATCATTGCGCTTGTCCTTATATTCAGAATCTGCTATGTTATGGTTTGACTACACTGTCAAAAGTACATTTGGAACTGTATGTAATTGGGGACACTTTATTGCTAAATATATTCTGTAAAATATTAGATGTTTTTTATGAATAATGTCAACTAAAAGAAGCAGATTGTCACTGCAACCAACCTTTAGGGCTAAGTCCTAGTTTTCAGTTGCTCATGCATTTGTGTTGATTAGAAGTGGTTAAAACAGCATACCCCTTTATAGAATTGTTTCAGTTAATGATTGTTTGATTAGAGTACAATAATATTGTATCTTCACCACTTTCAAGACTTGTTTGTCTCTATTGCCTTTGATTGGTTCTGAGCGCTGTGAAAATCAGAATTTTGCCACAAGCCAAACTTGAGCCACTAAGTGCACTGGGCTTGCATAGATTCCCTGCACCACACCAAGCAAAATATCCAATTACCATTTACTCAGTCAGTGACTTTTAAACAAATATAGTTAATCTGCTGTTTGCAGTGGCGGCTCCTCTGCTAAGGCGGAGGAGCGTCACCTCACTGCTGCAAAAGAAAGGAAAAATAAAATGATAATAGCGCAATGTTATTATCATTTTAATCTTCCCTGCTGCGGCAGCATGAGAGCGGGGCTGCTCTGCTGACAGGAGCAGAGGAAGAGTGGTGGGCACACTAAAGTGCACATGAGGCTTTGACCGGCCCTCCCGAGCTGTCCAAACAATCATGTGCACTTTAGCATGTTCTCCATGTTCTGCATTACAGCCTGCATGGAGAACATACCCAAGCCCCCAGTCCTGGTCTGAGTGCCGAACCATGGCGCTCAGACCAATCGCAGCGCTGCATTGTAGCTTTGTGATTGGTTTAAGGTAGCCAATCACAACACTGCATTGCGGCATTGTGATTAGCTGAGGCAAGCCTGGTTGCTTCCTGTTCTGAGGAGAGACAACATGGGACCGAGCGGTGAGAAGGTAAGTACGTTTTTCTTTTTTTACCAATCATACCTCCTTACCCCCTCGCCCCCAGCCCTCCCACCCCAGATCCATGTTGGCCGCCACTGGCTCTTTGTTCGCTTAGCTTCTGCAGGTTATTTTTATTTTTTTTACTTTATTTACATTTTTTCAGTTGCAGTCAAACAAGCAATACATGTAAGTATTCAAGTATACATATTAGGTTAAAATTTGCGAGGAGCACACCAACATATGTTACAACACTATGTTTGTACATGATACTTTTATCCTATAAGAAGTGTAAGGTGAGTGACCCATTAAGGAGCCTAGTACTTGGTGGCCACTCTGCTTCGTGCCCCCGTGTGCCCACCGCCCCACGTAGTTCGCCTACTGCGGTGTTCTGGTTCTGATCACTCTGCCCCCCGGGTTTGCCCTCCGAGGCCGACTGCCGAATAAGATATTCTTGGAATGGCTCCCAGTAATTCTTGGGTCTACAGTCGGGCAGGACTAGAGCATTATAATTATCAGATTGCGTGGAGCAAGAGACTAAATCCGGTATTGGCCCTCGCAGCTATTCTACGCTTGCCAATAATGGACTAATGGACGCTAATTTACAGTCTGATTTTGGAATATTCTTGTCATAGCCCAGTAGTGCCATCAGGGTGGTCTATGGGATCTGGATCTGCAGCATCTCTGTTATTGTGTGAAACACTTTCCTCCAGTATGCGCGGATGCCCGGGCAGTCCCACGCTAGGTGAGTAAATCCGGCCCCATCAGCATTGCAGCGCGAGCACTGAACTCTTCCCTTAAGCCATATTTGTATGGACGGACTGGGGTGTAATAGACTCTATGAAGATACTTGTAATACACCAGCCTGTGCTTCCCATTCTGTGAGATCGACTTTGTCTTGGCATAGCAATGTGCCCACAGTGCCTCTTTGATAGTGACCCCAACTATTTCTGCCACTGCTCCTGTGTCTTACCCAGGGCTTGTGTCTTTTAATAAGTGTGTATAGTGCCATAATGCCACAACTTGGGGTGTTAGCCTGAAGGAGATAAGTAAGGGAGCGCATTTCCTGTGGCTCCGACAAGTCATCACCCAGTTTGTCCTTAAGCGCCTGCCGCACCCTGTGGTATTGGTTTACATCTAGTGTGGTCGTCTGAGGAGTGTGTCCTGTAGCTGGAACCCACGTTTTCACTTAACCATCTGCAATATAAATCCCCCATTAGTGTTAACTTCAGTTTATGTAGCGTTTGTATGACCGCCCTGTCCTCCCTGAACATAGCCCAGTCGCACCACTCCATCAGGAGCTTAGGTGTGTATTTCAGTGTGAGTCGTTGTGTCAATGCCGCTTTGTGTAGATGCGCTCTTGTACAGCCGGTCGGATCTATGATTCCCATTCTGCCCCGAGACCCGCACAATAGTGTTGCCACCAAAGCAGTGGGGCTGACATCGGCGCTTTCTATGAAACCTTGGGGTTTGTGGATCCAATAATGGGCATGCAGTAGCTGCGCGTCTGTGTAATACTTTTCTAGGTCTGGTGCATTGAGCACCCCCCTCTGCGTATATCCTGGTCAGTACCTCTCATTTAATCCGGGGCCGCTTCCCGGCCCACGCAAGCCGTATCATCAGGGTGTGCAGGGTGCGAAAGAATGACCCAGGCAAAAGAATGGGAATATAGAATAAATAGAAAGAGAAAACGGGGGAGTATAATCATTTTCATTAACGCAATGTGACCTATAAGGGACAGAGGAAGCCTAATCCATTTCTCTATGGTCTCCGACAGTTTCTGTGTTGCTCGTCCATAGTTTTACCGCATTACCACCTCCGAGTCCGTGTGGATCTGGATCCCCAGGTAGCTTACGGGCTCCTCAGTCCACACTATAGGATAATCAGTAACTATGTGGGTGGTTGTGGGCGTCAGTGGGAACACCATTGACTTGTGCCAATTGATGTGTAAGCCTGAGTGTTGACTAAATCTCTCCACCTCGCTAAGCATAGGGTGCAAATTCATGTCCGGGATGCGTATATATATAGCAACGTATTGTCTGCGTACACTGCAATAACTAGATTGTATTGCGGAGACCTGATGCCTCTGTCGGCGTGATATTCCCGCATGGCACTTGCAAGAGGCTCCGCCACCAGGGCGTACAACAATGGGGACATGGGACAACCCTGCTTGGTTCCTCTTGTTATTGCTATCGGCTGAGTGAAAGTCCTATTGACTCTCACACGCACAGTTAGGCTAGTGTAGAGGACCTCGTCCAGTTTTAGGAACACCTCGCCCAACCCCACTCTCCTTAGCACAGTGTATGACAATCATCACTCAACTGAATAACATGCTTTTTCTATATCGCTAACAAGGGCTGCTGTGTTAATTTTCGGGTCTATGCGTTTAATCGTATCAAAGAGGGTTCGTAGGTTGACTGTGAGGGAGCGACCAGGAACAAACCCAGTTTGCTCCTGACCCACCAATTTGGGCCGCAGGGGAGGCAGTCTGCTGGCAAGTATCTTAGAAAACCGCTTGTCGTCTGTGTTTAGCAATGAGAGTGGTCTGTAGGACGAGCACTAGTTCGGTTGTTTCCCTGACTTCGGTAAAATAAACAAGATAGCTTTGCGCATGGAAGACGGCATTATTCCATCCTGCGCCATTTCTTCAAAAAGATTAAATAAATGCGGTATTAGTCAATCTTGAAATGATTTGTAAAAGGCCACCATCAGTCCATCGGACCCCGGGGCTTTATCGTTAGGCATATCTTTAGAGCAGATAAAATTTCAGTTGGGCGTAGGGAGCCTAGGAGTCTCTCTCTGTCTGAGTTGCTCAACCATTGCATCGCAATGTACTCCAGATATTCATCATCTGATTCGCTCAAGGAGGAATTTTGTGTGGTATACAATTGGTTATAATATGTACGAAAGGCCTCTGCTATCCCAGGTGTGTCTTGCATCGACTCCCCCCTTTCATTGTAGATGTGTGATATATCTGTATCACTTCTAGCGGGACGTGTCAGGGCAGCCAGCGTGGCACTCACCCTATCCCCCTCAGCATACACTCTGGCTGTAGCATATTTATCTAGATGTTTAATCTCGTCGCTAGCAAGCTCGTCAAAGTCCGCTATACACGCCCTGATTTGTGATAACATTTGCAGATCTCCATCTTGCTGAAATTGCCTCTCTAGGTTTTTCAATTCCTTTTCTATCTTATCCAGTTGTGTGCGAATCAATTTGAGAACCCCTGAGTGTTTGGAACCGGTGATGCCACGAATGTAGACTTTGAACGTTTCCCAAATTGTACTCATCTTGGGGACACTCCCAATATTTGTGGAAAAAAACTAATCTATCGCCTTCTCAAGTTCGTCTTTGAAGACTGGATCTAATAAAGAGAATTGTGGGAAATGCCAAATGTTTTCCCCTCGTGGCATGTTACTGAGTGATAATGTTAGTAGAACTGGCAAGTGGTCTGAGTAGGTGCGTGGTAAGTGTATGCAATCTACGATGGAAGACAACAGTGAGCGCGAGACAAACCAGTAATCTATCCTGGTGTGTGTGTCATGTACTGAGGAGTAGTGCGTGTATCCCCTACCCAGGGGCGACAGATGTCTCCTTGCGTCTGTGAGGTGTTCGGACTCTGCTATAGCTGCAATAGCAGCAGCAGCCCTGGATAGACGCCTGGACGGACCCTTCGACCTATCCTTATCTGGATTCTGTATACAGTTGAAGTCGCCGTCCCACAACTGAGGTACATGGGAGTGTCTTGCAATCTTGTTATATAAAGAATGATAAAATAGCAGATCATCATGGTTGGGCCCATATACTCCAACCAGGATCACACTGAAACTATTTTTGGGGCATCTGGCTATGACGTATCTGCCGCCGGGATCCACTTCTACCCCGTGTATTTGCAAGCTGGAGCTTTTACGGACCCAAATCAATACCCCCCTTGCATGTGATGTGAAACCAGATGTCATGCACATACCCCTCATACGTTTCTGTGTTAACAGCCCGGTATGGGGGGTCAGGTGAGTCTTCTGCAGTATGGCTACGTCCACATGCTGCCTATATTAGTATAGTATAATTATACAACAATATCTCAACCGGATTCATTAAAAATGATTATATTTGTATGTACAAGACATTACAATAGAGGAACAATGGGCGAGAGACTTCGAAATATTTGTTAAATGTGCTCTTGGGCATCATATATTTTAGAAGATTAGGTAATACACAACAGTTGTAACAGCACTGTTAACCATGAATGCAAAGGCAACCCAAAGGAAAGTGCACATCGTGTTCGTGACAGGAAGTGACGGCGCAAGTGACAACGTGAAAAAACACAACACAGCGCGAGGCGCAAGGAAAATATAATGTACAATATATACAAGATGAACAGGTTCACACAATAATTATTTCAAATAGATAGACTGTCATTTTCAATGATTTGGAGAACCAAAGTTCGAGGTGCGCCTGAAGCGTTTTGGCTGGTGGGCGAGGGTCGACGGCTTTTCGATCCTTTCAAGTTAGGATTATCATCAGGACCGGGTGGCCTATTTGATGAGTGCTGAGGCACGTAAGGATCAGTGCCTGTATAGGGAGGAGCTCGCTGTGGAAATCGAGTCGACTTAGCAGGGCGTCAGTAATGATCGTCAGGGCAATTTCGGGCTGTAGCGGAAAATGGGGGAAGGAGAGAAAACGCAAGTTGCAGGGTCAAAGCCCTGATCGGCTTTCCAGGGTTTGGGTAGATACCTTGAAATTGTGTAGTAGGTACAATCCACGAATAAATCCAAAACGTCAGTATCACTGGGTAGCCACGAGCGTGTGCGGGTTACAGCCGGTGTCTAACGGGAGCCCTAGCCCTTGCAATAACTTCTGGCAATGTTGATGATGACTGCATCAGTTCCTTCAAGTCACTGGCTTCTAGATAATGTCTAATGTCAGTCACACTTTGTATCAGCCCACAGGGCACTCATTAAATGTTTGGTTTGTCAGGCAGTGTGAGTAAATGCTCATAGCCTGCTTACTGTCTGCTTGTGCATCCAGTAGGGATGAGCCACAGACAGGAAAAACAGTTTACATCAATCTTTGAACCTCTGATTTTACTGCACCATCTTTGTGAGCCCTTAGCTACTACTTGCCAGGATCTCTGCTTCTGCTCTTCCTCACTGTCTGTGTTACCATGATTCACAGCACTCTGGAGTTCTACTCTGTTAAGACCACGCCTTATGGCCAATCATTTCTGTTCAAAGCTGAGCCACAGCAGTTACTCTGCATGAAAATGTTTATCAAATGTTTAGGCAGTACCAATGTATACATTTCGGAGATGCTGACTGTGCAGTGCCTCGCTATGACTGCTACTACCTGCACTACTATTACCACCATAGTAATAGCCTCCATGTCCTCTGCCATTGCCGCCACCAGCATTACCACTACCAACATTACTACCATCATCATTACCACCATTATTGCCGCCAGTACCACAACCACTACCATAACCATCTTTATCATTACGACCACAGCCCACATAATTGCTACCATCATTACAGCCACCCCTGTCACCACTCTCACCACCACTATCACCAGGCCACCATCACTACTTTATCAATCACCACCTACACCACTGAAATAATCCCCATCACCAGCACTATCATCACTACCACTATCATCCCCCATCACAACTCCCACCACTATCACCACAACTATTGATACCATCAACACCATCACTAGCACTACTATCATCACATAACCATTAACATCATCACTACTATCACCAATATCACCACTACTAGACTACCACCATCATCAGTTACCACTATTAAAACCAAAAGCTATCACCTTTATAACCAACACCACCACCACTACCACCAGCACAATCATCACCATCACCACTAACACTAGGGCCACTGCTATTTCCACTGCTATCACTGCCATCATCATCAATAGTAACACTTCTTTTCTATTACAATCACCATCACCAATATTACCAATACAAACAGCACTATCACTACCACTGCATTCTTGTGTTTGTAAGAAAATGGTGTGTTTGTCAGTGGTGTGTGTGTTCGTGCATGAGTATGTGTAAGAGAAAGGGTGATGTGGGCATGTTGATCCGATCTGACCTATTGGCCTTGCCAATGCTTGTTTAGCAATGCCAACGAATGCTGGCATGATTGGGCTAATTTAGCACCAGATACGTTTCTCCCTTCATTGGGACAGTTTCTGGGACGCACGGTGTCTCTCGTTGTTTTTGACGCTGTGTCCCTCTCTCCATACACACTCGGGAGGGAAACCAGGTGAGCACCAGTGACATTAGAACAAGAATCAAGCAAAGACTGAACCAAAACTGATCGTCAGGTATGAGAAAAAACATATGGGGCCACACTTCCTCAAACATGAACATAAAAACATTTCTAGAAGGCTCAATGAATGTGCAAGAATATTTACATTGCTAAAACAGCAATTATAAAATCAGAACCTTATGTGACAGTAGACCCATGACACACATCATCACTGGTCTTCTCCATGCCGCATATCCTCCCCTCACAGGCAAACCAGGCGAGTGGATTTATGCTCTCATGCAATCCCCTTGCCCTAGTTTTCGGTATACCCAGGATCCGTTGATTGGGCAGACTGGGGTTTGATCCAGTCTTTTTTCTACATCAAGAGTTCAGGCATGATGTAGTCCCACATCATAAGCAATCCACCGCCCTACATGAGGCTAGGCTACCACATGCATTATTCAGAACAAGCAAGGAAACCCTTGAATGTGCACAATATTTTTTGCAAATTCACACACCAAGGACCCCGAGTGAAAACGAGGTGGAAATATAGTGTGCTGCTAGTGGATTATTGTTGTGTTTTATTGTGGTGCTCTGTATCTAAATAGAGATTGTCGCCGAGTTCCCGTCTTTGCCTAATAGAGCATGTGTATTTACAAAGTGTCACACTATTACTCTTTTCATTGTGTTTTGGCTTGTTTGCATGTCTTGTTATGCTTGTTTACACAGTGCTGGACTGTCTGTATCATGCCGTGTTTGCCTGCATGTCTGTCGTGAAATGAATGTTTGCACAGTGCTGGGCTAATTATTTCAGCAGTTGTCCCTGCACGCATGTCACTTTGAATGCAGTGCTTGCGTGCCTTATTTTGGAAAGCATTCTTCTGCATTCACACTATGCAGTGATGTGCACATCTATAGTTTGTCCAGTAAACTGTTATGAAGTGAGCAAACATTTAAAATATGCTAATGCACAGAATCTCTCTTTGTTAAGCCAAGAGAACTGCTGGGTTTACTTTATGCTTTCTCATTCCAGCTGAAAACAATTCCAAAATGAAATCACTGCAATACATATTTAATTGTTCTCAGCGACCATCACAGTTAGGACTGAAGCTTGAAACAAGCATTGGCAAAGTGAACAGGTGTGGTTTTCCTATATTACATGCACTGATTGATCACACTACCGGAAGATATCCATGCTTAGAAAACATACATGCCAGCAACATGTGATTTTCAATGTTACGTGGTGTGCTCCGGGGTCAGAATACAGAGGTTCAATGATGGTGGACTCATTGTGGGGACTCATTGAGGAAAAGACTTATAACCTGGAACTTACACTGCCTGAACTGATGATTTTATGCACTGAGCATCTGGCTCATTGTGGTGGAAGGGATCTCACTGAGTTGCTGATGGCTGATTTTACGTGGTGTGTACCCAGGGCGGTTTCTGCATGGTCTCACATTATTCACTGAAGGGTGTAGAGGCCGAAGACCCCTGTGAAAGAACTCAACAATTTTGTGAAGTGTCTCAACAGGTTTATGCCTAAGCTCCTCAATACCGAACATCTAAAATGTATCCCACATGGCTCCTTGAGGGGTGATAGTTTCTCAACAGTGATGGTGTTTATATATACCAGCTGGGGAATGAGGTGTTTGTCGAATCCATTATTTCTTTTCATTTGCCTCAAATGTCCATTGTAAGGTGGATGATAAATGTCTGATAGTGCATGTTTGGGCTGTGGTGGTGTTGGCTCATGATTTACATAGATAGTGGTAGGCGCCATATACATCAGTCAGCTAATTCAATAGTTAATGTTAGTTTTTTTTACCAAAGTTTGGAATTCAGAAGGGTCTTCGTACCAAATGATGTTGAGTCCTACCATAACTGCTTTTGACTTACCCTGGGTGCTCCACGTTATGACCCATATTATGGCCCAGTTGTGGCTCCCAAATAGGTATCAGGGGCACAAGTGGAACACCTCTGGCATGGTTCACTAAACTGATGCACCCCATCTTTTAGAAACTATTTTCTGCCACTAATGAAGGCCACCTGGCCCACCAATCATCACCTCCTGCCAAAGGATGCTGATTTTTTGAATCTGCCCACAGACTATATGCCTGTCTGGGGTGAAGGCTTTGCTGCCCCCAGCACCAAGAGGGCCACTTTGGGCCAGATTTACCAATCTTTGGTGCAACACAATTTGCTGCACTGCACTGCATCAAATGGAGAGGGCAGGAATGCACCATATCTATTTCCTTGTGGTGCATTCCTAATCTCTCTCTCAGTTGGCTTACTTGTGACTGCCAATGGTGCAAGGTGCCTGCGTTACAGGTAGGATTGTTTTTGTACAGGAAGGGGCTTCTTTCTGCACAAAAACAATCCTCTGAGGCATTTTCCTGTATCAATTTGTGGTTCAGAATGCAGCACATGTAACATGAGGAAAAAAGGAGGGGAAATAAACATATTTCTCCATGTTACGCCTCACATGGGAAGGCTTACCATTTTGACACATTCTTTTGGGAAAACCAATGACAACTCATGGACTGTCTTTCCAGTGCAGAGCAAGGTAACAACTTGCACTGACTTGCATTATTTCAGATGTGCAACACAGAACCACGCAAGGTGGCTGTGCGTGGCATAGTAAATCTGACTTAAGGGCTGTGTGACCTTGTGTCGTCTTGCATGATGCAACAGTGATGCAAAACCCATAGTAAATCTGGGCTCAGATTTACTATACCATGCAGAGCAGTGCAATGTGGCTCTGAATGGCATAGTAAATCTGATTTAAGAGCTTGTGTTGCCTTGCGCTACCTTATGTAATGCAACGGCAACTCATGCCCTTAGTAAATCTGAGAATTTGTTTGTAGCCCCCCCCCCCCCAGCGCATCCAGCCCTGCTCCTAACTTCGGCACTCTCAAATTTGGGAGCACCTTCGCTCATAAATAAACAAAAAAACACTCCTTGATTTAGGAATGACAAAGAGTTCACCTATTCAGATATTAAGTGAAATGATTAATAAAGCAAATTAAATCTTTCAGAGATCTCAATAATTTGACCTAGTGTTGTTTTCAGTATTTTCCCCATTTTCTAATTTTATACACTATACTCTTTTTCACTCCAAACTGGCAGTTGTTCAAAAGGGGTGTGCTAGCTGGTGATTCAATTGGATGTGATGACCACTCTCCGGGGGAGGATCCTCTGATGTCCAGGTGTGCCTGTTTGTTCTCCTGAGCTTAGTGGCGAGGTCTCAGCTTTTCTCGGCCCCTATCGGCAGCTGCCTAGTAGCATGCTTGTGACGCTTATCACAGATCATTCATCTCCCATTTCTCTTGCCTCTGGCTCAAGATCCTGGTCTGTGGCGGGGCGAGCTTCTGTTACCCCCTTGAACCATGAGATGTTTCTGGTTACCTCCTCTCCATCCTTTTCCACAGTGACCATGATCCTTTTGACACCCGTCACAGTTCAGTAGCCTGGTTCATAGGGGGTTCGGAACCTTTCTCCCAGCCTCCTGTCTCTTATTAGTACATGGTCCCCTGGTTGCAGGTGGTGGGCCTTTGCCCTCCTTTTGTGCTGGTGGCCAGGTTCTACATCTCCCTCTGAGCACTTCCGTCTCATTGTAGGGCGACGGAGCCCATCCGGGGCAGACGGGGAGTCTGTTTCAGCATGTGCCGTTGAACATGAGGGCCCACAGCGCTTGGTGGGTGGTGCTGTGTGTCGGACTTCGATATTCCCGAAGGAGCAGTTGGAGGTGTCGCTCCAGATCTACATTCTCAGCTATGGCAATGCACAGAATCTTGTTGAGAGTCCTCATGAACCTTTCAATTTCCCCCTTGCCTGTGCCCACTGAGGGGTAATGCGATGGTGTCGGACCCCTTGGTGCTGTAGGAAGTCTCGGAATTCTCCTCCTTTGACTAGTGGCCCGTTGTCGCTCTTGACCTCTTCCGGGCACCCGAACATTGTGAATATCTTCTCGAGCACCGGGGCAACCAGGGAGAACAGGGTGGAGCTGACAACTTCCTCAACAGTGTATTTGGAGTAGCTGTCTACCATGACCAGGGTCATTCGGCCATCGGGGAAACTCCCGAAGTTAATGCTTACCTTCTCCCACAGGATCTTCCCATGATCTTCTGTCTGTATGGGCACCAGACTTTCTGGTGCCCCAGTTAGCTGGCATGCCTGGCAGCTCCTTATGACTTCCTGCACCCGGGCCTCCAATCCTGGGAACCAGACTTTCTCCCATAACCTGGCATTTATTTTCTCAACCCCTTGGTGCCCTCCGTGTGCTAATAGTGTCGTGCGATGTTGGAGGGCCATGAGGATGACTATGTGGGACCCTCACAGCAGTGTCCCATCTTGTGTCACACTCAGTTCATTTCAGATTTTCCACATCTTTGCGAGGCACTCTCTGTCATGTCGTGATCAGTCATTTGCCTTTTGTAGGAACTGGTGCCAGTTGCCTCCTTGGACAGCGCCACGCCCTCTGGTGATTACCGGGTCTTGTTCAGCAGCCACTGTGAAGTCCGCCTGAGTCAACACTTTCGGACATGCGGCTATCGAAATCAGAATTATGTGGGCCTCGAGAGACTCGACTTCCGGCTCTTCTTCCTGGTGTTCCCTGGGCGTGGGGTGTCGAGAGAGAAAATCGGCAGGGTTTTTGGCACCTGGTTGGTACACGACCTCCATCTCATTTTGTTGTAGCCCAATAGCCCATCGTTCGAATCTTGGGGGTGGGTGAGGCGCCGACCCCTTGAAGAGAGGTACCAATGGCTGGTTGTCCTATACAACCTTGAATGGTTGGCCGCAGATGTACAAGTGGAAGTGCCTGCACGCCCACCGAATGGCCAGGGCCTCCCCTTGATCTGCGCATAACGCTTTTCGGTGGGCGAGAGAGGCGTAGGCCAATGTTGTCCATCTCCCGGGTTCCTGTTCTTGGGCGAGCACCGCCCGAGACCCACCGGGCTGGCATCGACAAGTAGCTCTGTGCACTTGGCTGTGTCATAATACACCAGCATGGTGTGGTCGAGGAGAGCATTCTTGATTCTTTGGAATGCTGCTTCTTCCTGCGGTCTCCACCTCCGCTTGACATCGAAGCGAGTGAGGTTCCGCAGGGGTTCTGTGACGGTGGCCTGGTCAGGGATGAAACGACCACAGTATTTGGCCATCCTGAGGAAGCTTCATACCTCTGACACTGTCGTGGAGGCCATTGTGTTCTTGATGACATCGGACTTTCGTGGGTCCACTTGGATTCGCTCTCGGTTAAAGAGGTGCCCAAAGAGCTCTATCTTCATCTGGAAAAACAGACATTTTTCTCTGTGCGGGGTGACCCCGTGTTCCTGGAGTCACTTCAAAGTGACTCTCAGATGTTGATAGTGCTCATCTGCGGTGGCGGAGTGGATGAGAATGTGATCACTGATGTTTAATACTCCCGGCAGGCCTGTGAGGATCTCTCGCATTGTGTCCTGGAACACTTCTGCTGCGGAGGATATGTTAAAGTTGAGCCGCTTGTATTGTCACAGCCACAGGTGGGTACTGAATGTAGTGATGTATCTGCTTTCTGTAGCCAACACCAGCTGGTGGTACCCTGTCTTCAGGTACAACTTAGAGAACCACCTGGACTCAATGACGTTGGCCACAATGTCGTCCATCGTTGGAGTGATGTGGCGTTCTGGCCTGATGACCTTGTTGGGGAGGCGCATGTCAATGCACAGGCCTGATCTTCCCTGGCTGGCGTGGCTTCTCTGCTATGACCGTGGGTGACACCCAGGTGGTGGGCCCGGAGACTTTTTTGATGACTCCCTCCTCTTTTAGTCTCTGCAGTTCTTGTTCCACTAGCTGCCTGAGGTGGAATGGGACTCGCCGGTGGTGTAGGACCATCGGGTGAAAATCGGGTCGATGTGGAGCTTGGTTGAAGCTTTTTTGATGAGTCTGAGTCCTTGAAAAGGCTTTCAAACTGGCTCAGCAGTTCCTCAGTTTGGTTCGCCTGCACACTTGGCACAAACATCACTAGGCCAAGGTCTTCGGCGGCATGGCTGCTGAGCAGCATGTCGGCCTCCTGGTCGATGACGTGGACATCTGCTAGGATCTCTTTGTTCTCTGACCTGATTGGCACAGTCATCTTCCCTCTTAGTGGCAGGGGTGTGGTGCTCCCATACGTGAATATCTTAGTTTTGGACTGTTTCAGCTCGGGCCTGGTTCACAATTGATTATACTGCTGGACTTCCATGACATTGACTGAAGCGCCGGTGTCAATTACTGCCTTTACTTCCGACCCAGCTATCTTCACAGTGCACATGTGCTGTGGCCTTCTCCATCTCTTAAGCTCTTCTGTGAACGATATTAGGTATGTCTCCACCTCCTCATCTTCTGTTGAGGTGTCTTCCACTCGATAGGTGGCCTGTTCATTCTTCTTTTCGCTGCGTGAGGGTATAAGGAAGGTGCTCGATAGCTGATGCTCCATCCTTCGCATCAATCTGCCCCCTTTACTGTCCTTGCGTTGGTTCTTCTTCTGGCATATGGACGTGAAATGGTTTGGGATCCTGCAGAGGCAACATGTCCATGGGCGGGGCACACATTGACAGGGTGCTCTTAGCGTCCACAGAACCCACACTGACCTTTCGGGGCTTGGGGTGGATGGCTTCGCTGCCCGCTCCCTCTGTCACGTATCCTCACGGTGTCCGCCCTTTTCGTTTTGACCGTTATGCTCTTCTACCCCGTCCATGTTAAAGCTAAGTCCATCTCATCCGCCCTGGCTGCAGAGAGGTCACGAGTCCTGGCTAGGACTAGTATGTCGTTGAGGGATATATTTGGTTGCCTCAAGATCAGCCCGTGTAGGGTTTTGCTGCGCACCCCTTGGATCTGCTAGGCGCAGATCTCTTCCGTGGCGCGATCATCTGTGGCATAGGTGCTTGCCAACTCCCTCTGCCTTGCATAAAATGCATTGATCGATTCCCCTTCTCTTGTCGGGCTTGACGCAGTTTGAACCTCTCGAGGTCTGGGTTCAACTGCGGGTCGAAGTGCGCGTTGAGCGCTGTTACCGCCGCCGTGTAGTCATTTGGCGCCCCTGTGTTTGGGAGGTGCTTGAACAGCAGGTACACTTCCTCACCTGCATAGTGGAGCAGTAGTGAGCATTTCACTGCTCCATCTGTCTCCCTTGTGGCCAAAAAATTGTTTTCTAGTCGTCCCAGCCATGTTTTGTACCGTGGAGACATGGTGGTAGGGTCCACGGCCTCACTGAATGGGGGCAACACCCCTGTGGGGGCATGTTGCATGATGATGTTGGTGGGCTGCTGGTTGCCATCCGGGTTGTCTCCCATTTTCACTCTGATGGTGTCTCCTTTCGCGTTGCAGGAGGATGGCATATGCGGGATGTCCCCTCACCCCACTCAGGTGTGCTGTGCCTGTTCCCTTGAGCCACCCCAGTCTTGGCTATGCACTGGCGGCGGCGCTATCGGGGAATATTCTCCTCTTCCTGTCACGCTCAGAGGGGTGTCCGCGTGGATCGTGCGCGGCGCCAGGGCTTGTCTGCAGCCTGCCTCTGCAGGGTGTTTAGCACTATGTCTTGCTGGTTGTGTAGAATGGAGTGGCAGCTTATGCACTTTCCTGTTTGGGGCCTATACTACGTGTTGGCCACCAGGGGTGGTGTAGAGCTTCCTGTCCAGGCATGAACAGGTTAGGGTGACCAGGCGTCCCGGATTTGCCTGGATGGTCCCGGTTTTTCATCAGCTCTCCCGGCAGATTTCAGGACATTTAGCTTCTGTCCTGGTTTTTAGAGTGGGTGGACTAAAACGGCAGGAGGTGCTTTTTTATGTTTTACAAAGCAGGGATAGTTATCAGTTGGATTAAGTAAGTAATTTAATTAACAGGCAAGCTACTGGGTTTAACAAATTGCATTTTATGTATGTTCTAACTGCCTGTTCTGTTGAGGAGCGCAGTCATTCTGTACTCTCGCTTGAAGTAAAATTGTAGTCCTTCTTCTATTTTTGTGAAATGTCCCGGTGTTTGGCTTTAAAATTCTGGTCACCCTAGAACAGGTGCTCTGCCTTGCCAGGGGGTGGAGGGCGCGTGCTTTTACTTTCTACTGCAGAATTTCAGTGTCTCTGCCACTGCTGATGGACCGCCTCTGTCCTGTGCAGTCCGCGGCGCCAGAGAGCATGTGCGCACTCCCGCCCCTTCTTGCTGAGCTGCAGAGATTATTGGGAGGCTGGGTGCGACATTGTGGTTGCAGCTCCTCGTCACCAGTGAAGAAGGCCCAAACCTTGGGCGACCCTCGCGCATAAACGTACTGCTGCAGGAACAAAGAATGCCCTTGGTTGTGCAGCCTTGACCCCTTTTTAGGTCTCGCCTGACCCAGCGCATGTGCTGGTCTGGCGAGACTTATTGAGAGGGCTCCAAAAAGTGCTACCAGGCCACCCTAGAGCTACAGTGCATGTGCACGGCCGCGCGTGCCGCGCTTTACCGCGATTTACTTTCATTTTCTTGGCCGCACGGCCGCTTTGATGTTTGATCGCAATCGTGATCACTTTCGCGGCCGCACGGCCGCTCGGCATAGCCAATAGGTCTCGCTTTTGGGCCCTTAAAAGTATTTAGTTATGCAACTGTTGCATGGCTAAACACTATTAGCCAAACGCTATGCCAATGCTTGTTTAGGTTTCGCCTGAGCTAGCGCCTGAGCTAGCTCAAGCGAGACCTTTAGAAAGTGGGTTTTTAAAGTGCTACCAGAGAGGCTTTTGCAGGCCTCAACCTTGCGTGCACATGAACGTGCACAGGCCATCTGGCTTTTGTAATGGCTCATTAAGCCTTACAGCCTTACAGCACCAGAACCATGCCCCTCCACCCCCTCTCTCTCTGCTCTCACTCCCCCTCCCTCTTAGTCAGCTTCATTTTCATTCATGCTTTTTTGCTTAAAGAGTTTTGTTTTCTTAATTGTTAAATAAATAGAGGGCACGCATTTTGCATTTTAAAATCATTTGATCATTGCAGTCCCATGACATCCTCGTCTTATAATGAATAATGCTTTTGTGATTAAAGTGTTCCGTTTTCCTATTCGTAAAGAAATAAAGTGCGCACATTTAGCATGTCAAACCTGTACTTACATACACACATTTTTTTACATGTGAACTACGTAACTAAAAAAACGCAAACCTTATACATTAAATCCAATGCATTGGATCATAGCTAGAAGTCATAAATGATTAGAAGTCATTCAGTGCACGCTTCCACCAGGCACACACACCACCAGCCATCAGTGCACGCTTCCACCAGGCATACACATCACCAGCCGTCAGCGTATGCTTCCACCAGGCATACACACCAACAGCCATCAGTGCACGCTTCCACCAGGCATACGCACCACCAGCCATCAGTGCACGCTTCCACCAGGCACACACATCACCAGAGGTCAGTGCACGATTCCACAAGGCACACACACCACCAGCTGTCAGCCCACAATTTCACCAGGCACACAAACCATCAGTCATCAGTGCACGCTTTCACCGGGCACACACACCACCAGCCGTCAGCGCATGCTTCCACCAGGCACACACACCACCAGCCGTCAGTGCATGCTTCCACCAGGCATACACACCACCAGCTGTCAGTGCACGCTTCCACCACGCACACACACCACCAGCCGTCAGTGCATGCTTCCACCAGGCACACACCACCACCCGTCAGTGCACGCTTACACAAGGCACCCACACCAACAGCCATCAGTGCACGCTTCCACCAGGCACACACACCACCAGCTGTCAGTGCATGCTTCCACCAGGTACACACACCACCAGCCATCAGTGCACACTTCCGCCAGGCACACACACCACCAGCCGTCAGTGCACGCTTTCACCAGGCACACACACCATCAGTCATCAGTGCACGCTTTCACTGGGCACACACACCACCAGCCATCAGTGCACGCTTCAACCGGCCACACACCACCAGCCGTCAGTGCACACTTTCACCAGGCACACACACCACCAGCCGTCAGTGCACGCTTCCACAAGGTACACACACCACCAGCTGTTGGTGCACGCTTCCACCAGGCACACACACCACCAGCCGTCAGTGCACGCTTTCACCAGGCACACACACCATCAGTCATCAGTGCACGCTTTCACTGGGCACACACACCACCAGCCATCAGTGCACGCTTCAACCGGCCACACACCACCAGCCGTCAGTGCACACTTTCACCAGGCACACACACCACCAGCCGTCAGTGCACGCTTCCACAAGGTACACACACCACCAGCTGTTGGTGCACGCTTCCACCAGGCACACACACCACCAGCCGTCAGCATGGAGCAAGTGCCCAGAAAGGGAAAAAGAAAATGCAGAAAAGAAAGTGCAGAAGAGCTTGTGAACTGGGGAGCGGAGCCTGAATTTTGCATTTTGGCTTGAATTGCAACAGACTAGTGCAACCCCGGGGGGGGGCAGAGGCCAAAAGGGGGGGGTAGGAGTAACCTGAATGATACCCCCGCAGGAGTAAAAAAAAAGGCAACCAACATGGCAAGCCCGAAGTACCACCACTCAACACAGCAGAGGTAAGTGAAAGTGATTTTGGTAATTTTGTTTAATTTTACCGCAATGCAGAATTGAATGCAGTACTGGTCTCAGTAATTGTTGGATTAATGCTGGCCTAATCTGGGCCCTTTCACAGACAGTATTTTATAGTTTAGCAGTCACGCTGGACTCATCCATTGAAACTTGCGCCCAAAGTTATATCAGACTTGATCTTTTCCCATTGTAAGATGGCCCCTAAAAAGCAAAGAATCAACAAAATAAGAAAAGATCCTCAATCTACAAATAATGAAACAAGTGAGTCAACCCCTGCGGCGATTTTGGAAGAAGTAAATGATATGAAGGGACAAAATAAAGTATTAATGAAGAAAAATACGCCAAATATGCCAAATACTTCGCATGTGAGCATGAAAGGAAGCAACATAGTATCTAGATCAAGAAAAGATTTTGTGGGAAAACAATTCATCAAGAAACCTACACCTAAAAAAAACGTAAATTTAGAGAAGGATTTAATTTTAATCCAGGAAATAAACGATCAATGTGCTGAGTGTATAGAAGACTCATTCTCCAATCATTGTGATTTAAGCCAAATAAACATCAATTTGGAACCAAGACATTCATCATCACCTAGGATGTTCTACGAGCACGACACCGAAGATGGAGTGTATGAGGAGAAGTCTTCAAAAGAGCAGCAAGCTCAGAATGATAGCAATGCTTGGGAGGAAAGAGCAAATGCGGATAAATGTCTGGGTCAATGGGCAAATGGTCTCCAAGTCTATGGAAGATATGCTACGTAATAGCACCAAGAACTTAGACTTGTCGGCAACTCCATCCACTTCAATGCTGGACATTATTTTAATGCTACAAAAGACCTTGCAAGGCCCGTTAGAAGTCACACTCTCAAGTAATAAAATACTACAGGCACAAGAAATTAGCCTAAAGCTCACTGTGTGTGAACTACAGGGCATTAGGGGTTTAATGCCGTCAGTGGTTAGTCCTGTGCTGGATACTTCCACTGGAGGGGGCACAGGAGACACCGAGGCATTAGATCAATTGAATCATGTTCATGATGTGTACATATCGAAAAAACCTATGTTAATTAGGAGAAGAAATGAACAGTGGAGTTATAGGTGGCAAAAGTTTAGATTCCCGTCAAGGAAACTTACCCAGTACTCAGGGAAGTTTAAAGAGAAACAAACAGGTAGTAAAAAAGTAAAGTGTAAAGAAGATAAGCCACTTATATCACATGTAAAAACAGTAAGAATAGACTCCTCTATAGTTACTAAGAAGGAAAGGAAGAAGAAGCAAGAAAGGTTCCAAGATGCAAGTTCGCAGGAAATAAGAGAAAAAAGGTTCCAACACAAAAAAACCCGGGAGGAAGTAAGGGAGGAGAAATGGCCTGAAAAAAGGGTAAACGTAAGGGGTGTGAAAAGCAACCCAAAGAGTATAGGGAAAGGGGGTGCTAAGATAAATGGCCCAAATAGAAAAAGAGACAAAAGTGAAGAAAAGATTAGAGATCGGGGAGTTACAGAGCCAAGAGATAAAAAGTGGCTATACTTTGAACCCCAGGATGTACCGAAGGGCAGGAAAAAGCTAAAGAAAATCATACCATTAAATCGCTCTCAACTTTTATTTTCCTTCTCAAAATGTTCACGTTTATGTAATATTGAATCAAAGGATTTAAGGCAGGTTGGATTTTTACCAAGTAGTAAAGGGAAGGAACTGACAAAAGTTGAAGTATATTCAGGGATGATTAAATCTGCAATAGTAAATGCCGAAAAAGAGATTCTAAGGGAAGGAATAAGATTAATCACAGAGGCGGAAATAGAAAATGTAAGTCAGCCAGATAGTAGTTTTTTTGAATTGTCGTGCAGGCTTGGGGAAATGACAAGCTAGACTAATAACAGGGGAATGTGGAGCAAGAGAGAAAATTAGAATTATTGTTGAAAACCACAAGCTGGATATGAACTGCTGAAATTGGAGCATTGAGGACAGAGACTTAAATGCATTTTGGTGGGCAGTAAATGAGTCTGGTCATCTTAGCGAAATAGATTAGAGAAATGGGTCGTCGCATAGACTAAGGATAATCTCGCGGAACATTAATGGATTAAAAGAGCAAATAAAGATAGATTGTGTAAAAAACGTTTCACGTCAGGCAGACATCATCTGTCTGTAAGAGACTTGGCTATGCGACAGTAACCCTGTAGTTGAAGGCTTTACTCAGATTTATAAAGCGGCTACGAAAGACAGATTTGGTCGTCCATCTGGCGGGATCATGTCACTAATCTCCACAAAAACAACAAACAAGGTGTCTTTGATAAATACCTCTTGTAAATGGATGTTGGCTAGTGAGGTACGCCTACAGGACCAGGGAAGGCAAAACGATTATGTGATTGTGTTGAATATATATGTGCAGTGGTGTACCCAAGAAGAATACATAAAAGAAATGGGGCTCTATAAAGTAGATTTGATATCCTTAAACGATAAATATGGTAAGGATTTTTTAATTATTACTGGAGATTTTAATCATAAGTTAGATCCCGAAAAGTTGGACCCTTGGATGAAGGAAATCTTAGAAGCATATGAGATAATGCCAGCCGATTTCCCATTGGGAAAATGAATAAGCAAGATGAAGAGCTAGGAAAATTCCTAGGGTCACATGGACTAGTTAGTTTAAATGGTAGATCGGAATTCGATAGATCCTCAGAACAAACATTTAGAAGGGGCAATCAATTGTGCCCTATAGACTATCTCTTTGTACATGCCTGGAATTTTGTCTCAGTAAAAAAGTTTAAGGTAATTAAAAGCAAAGAAAGTGACCAGTATACACTATATTGTGAAATAGTGAGAGCTCCCCCAAGAGTTTGTGAAAAAGTTCTACCACAACCTATGGATTATCCAAAAAGACTGTCCACGAAATTGACTGAGGAATATATTACAAAATTATCTAGTCTTCAACAAAATCTAGCCTCTGAGATAGCATGGAGCCCAAGTGTTGCATGGTTTGAAGAAAAAATCAAGCAGGCAGTACTATGCGTATCTGTCAATTTAAAGAAAACAATAAAAGGGGGCAAAACTTTGCAAGGGGGTGGTAGACAGCAAATGGGCTGGCTTGACTCCGTATGTAGAGAGAAAAAAAAGCTACTGAGGAAAGAAGAAAGAAAGTTGAAGTTAAGATACAATCAGGAGGGTTACAATAACTTACTAAAATCGAGGAAGGAATATAAAATGTTAGTGAGAATTAAGAAAAGAAGCTTTAAAGAAAAATGTTGGATCTCTCTACTGGAAACCATAGAAAGTAAAAATACTAAAGGTTTCTGGAGGTTGATCCAAGATGCAGCGGGTCGATCTCCGGGAACCATGAGCTGTGAAGTCGACGAGACTTCCTGGGAGGAGCACCTAAATCAATTATACAAGTCTAGCAATGGACCAGAAATTAGTGGGGAGAAAACCTGGAGGCAACAGGTAGTAAGAAATCTAATCCCTTCATACTCGTTTGAAAATGTAAAGAACACCATTTAGAGTTTAAACCTAACCCGTGCGGCAAGGCCTGATAATTTACTTGCAGTAATAATTAAAACAGAATTAAATTGATGGTTCCAATTTTACTCAAAAATGTTTACAGCAGTATTAATCTCTGGTACAATTCCAAAATCTTGGAGGGGGGCCGTAAGTAGGCCATTGCATAAAAAAGGGGATAGAAAGGACCCAAAGAATTATAGATTAATTAATCTATTAGATAGCGGTGTGAAAGTGTTCTCCCAAATAATCTTGGGAAAACTGAAGGAATGGGTCGAATTAAACGTGATTGTCCCGCTAGAACAAGGAGGGTTCAAAGAGGAACACTCAACACTCGATCATTGTTTTGCCTTGTGGGCTGTGGTTCGGAAGTCAGTGGAACAGCCGGGTAGATTATTCTGCTGCTTTGTTGACTTCCGGGCAGCATTTGATTCAGTAGAAAGAGAATGCTTATGGGAGACGCAAAAAAGATATAATATCCCCGAGGACCTCTTAGAAGTTATTCAAGGGCTGCACAGCGAAAATTGGGCACAAGTTATCGAAGATACAGCAGGAGGTTTAACTCAAGAGATAGAAATCAATAATGGTTTAAGACAGGGCTGTGTATTGGCCCCTCTTCTATTTTCTATTTTTCTTGCTGATTTACCGAATTTATTAATAACTGAAAGAGGAGCAAGCCCAAAGGTAAATGGTAAGCATCTGTCTTGCCTACTATACGCAGATGACCTAGTTGTCTTTGATTAAACGGAATTAGGACTGCAAAGAAAGCTAAATGCATTTTAGACATATTGTTTATCCAAACACCTAATAGTCAATATGGAAAAATATATATATTGTGTTTTGGAAAGAAAAATCAAAAATATGGCTGGTTCTTGGGTCAGACAAAATTGGAAGTCGTTAATGAATATAAATATTTGGGAGTATGGTTCACTAGAGCCTTAAACTGGGGCATGCACTTACAGGCCCAGAAAAACAAAAGGCCTAGCAGGAATTTGTGGGTTGAAAATGTTTAAAGTAATTACGGAGACATGTCACATAGACCCATGTTGAAAGCATTTAAGGCTATGATCCCCCCGAGATGCAGTATGGGGCAGAAATCTTGTGTTTGGGGGGAAATGTTCATGGGATAAGGAGGAAGGGAAATGTTTGAAAACTCTTCTTTCTTTACCCAGCTCCTCAATGTTACAGGACATTAGGTTAGAACTAGATCGGCCAGCATAGACCATGCAAGTCCAGGTAAATCTGTGTAGATTTTGGATATGGCTGGGATCAGGAGAGGAGGAGAAAGTGTCTCGTTGGTGCAGGAAGGAGATCCAACAGAGTGAATTGAAGTGGGCAAAAGCCACCAGAAAGAAACTCCACTCCATTTGTGAATCCTTAAAAGTAAAAATAGAACCAGAGTCATTATGTATTGAAGAACGGAAGTGTGTTCTAAAATCTTGGGAAATGAAAAATCTAGACAAATTGACATGGATTACCTGAAACAAAAAGAATCTGTGCATTTTATGTAAAATACCTGGAGCAATGATAATTGGTATCCGTATTTAGATACTGTACCAAATCACTTGATGAGATTGGAATTATTAAAGGTGAGAATAGTCATCAATCCCGTTCGTTCAAATAAAAAAATAAAAAACAAACTAATGGATGATTTTGGTAAATGTACATGCGGGATAGGATTAAAATGCACCTGTGTTCATTTTGTAATGGATTGCCAAAAATTATTTGTACGGTGATTGCTTTTAAGGACAATTTTTTTTAAATATGGAACATGGTCAAGGACGCAAGCGATCGAGCTCCTTACTGACATGCAGTTCTTTGACATTGCAATTGCCTTGGCGAAGTTTATCCAAGCAGCTAAAAGGCTTCTCATGGAAAGAGTGGTCAAAGGATCGATAAACAGAGTCAAATTGAATGTCTGTAATTATCTTATATATTTTTTAAATATTTAACTTTTAGGCATTTGGTCTTGGCATACAGCATGATACTGCAAAAACAAGTTTTTATGAGAAAAAATGAATTTTGGTTTTAGGTCCTTTTTAAAAATTGTAATAATTGTATTTTTAGCTGTGGTATGATGGTATATGTAGTTTAAAGACCAATTGGTCATAATAAACTTATTTTTGATTGATTGATGACCAGGCACACACACACCACCAGCCGTCAGTGCACGCTTCCACCAGGCATACACACCACCAGCCGTCAGTGCACGCTTCCACCAGGCATACACACCACCAGCCGTCAGTGCACGCTTCCACCAGGCACACATACCACCAGCCATCAGTGCATGATTCCACCAGGCGCACACTCCACCAGCCGTCAGTGCACGCTTCCACCAGGCACACACACCACGAGACGTCAGTGTACGCTTCCACCAGGCATACACACCACCAGCTGTCAGTGCACGCTTCCACCAGGCACACACACCACCAGCCGTCAGTGCACGCTTCCACCAGGCATACACACCACCAGCCGTCAGTGCACGATTCCACCAGGCACACACACCACCAGCCATCAGTGCACGCTTCCACCAGCCACACACCACCAGCTGTCAGTGCACGCTTACACAAGGCACACACACCACCAGCCGTTAGTGCACGCTTCCACCAGGCACACACACCACCAGCCGTCAATGCATGCTTCTACCACGCACACACACCACCAGCCGTCAGTGCATGCTTTCACCAGGCACACACACACCACCAGCCATCAGTGCACGCTTTCACCGGGCACACACACCATCAACCGTCAGTGCACGCTTTCACCAGGCACACACACACCACCAGCCATCAGTGCACACTTTCACCAGGCACACACACCACCAGCCGTCAGTGCACGCTTTCACCAGGCACACACACCACCAGCTGTCAGTGCACGCTTTCAACAGGCACACACACCACCAGCTGTCAGTGCACGCTTCCACCAAGCACACACACCACCAGCCGTCAGTGCACGCTTCCACCAGGCACACACACACCACCAGCCATCAGTGCACGCTTTCACCGGGCACACACACCATCAACCGTCAGTGCACGCTTTCACCAGGCACACACACACCACCAGCCATCAGTGCACACTTTCACCAGGCACACACACCACCAGCCGTCAGTGCACGCTTTCACCAGGCACACACACCACCAGCTGTCAGTGCACGCTTTCAACAGGCACACACACCACCAGCTGTCAGTGCACGCTTCCACCAAGCACACACACCACCAGCCGTCAGTGCACGCTTCCACCAGGCACACACACCACCAGCCCTCAGTGCATGCTTTCACTCGGCACACACACCACCAGCCGTCAGTGCACGCTTTCACCAGGCACACACACCACCAGCCATCAGTGCACGCTTCCACCAGGCACACACACCACTAGCCATCAGTGCACGCTTTCACCGGGCACACACACCACCAGCCATCAGTGCACGCTTTCACCAGGCACCCACACCAACAGCCGTCAGTGCACGCTTTCACCAGGTACACACCACCAGCCCTCAGTGCACGCTTCCACAAGGCACACACACCACCAGACGTCAGTGCATGCTTCCACTAGGCATACACACCACCAGCTGTCAGTGCACGCTTCCACCAGGCACACACACCACCAGCCATCAGTGCACGCTTCCACCAGCCACACACCACCAGCCGTCAGTGCACGCTTACACAAGGCACACACACCACCATCCGTTAGTGCACGCTTCCAGCAGGCACACACACCACCAGCCGTCAATGCATGCTTCCACCACACACATACACCACCAGTCGTCAGTGCATGCTTTCACCAGGCACACACACCATCAGTCATCAGTGCACGCTTTCACCGGGCACGCACACCATCAACCGTCAGTGCATGCTTCCACCGGGCACACACCACCAGTCGTCAGTGCACACTTTCAACAGGCACACACACACCACCAGCCATCAGTGCACGCTTTCACCAGGCACACACACCACCAGCCGTCAGTGCACGCTTTCACCAGGCACACACACCACCAGCTGTCAGTGCACGCTTTCAACAGGCACACACACCACCAGCCGTCAATGCACGCTTTCACCAGGTACACGCCACCAGCTATCAGTGCACGCTTCCACCAGGCACACACACCACCAGCTGTCAGTGCATGCTTCCACCAGGTACACACACCACCAGCCGTCAGTGCACGCTTTCACCAGGCACACACACCACCAGCTGTCAGTGCACGCTTTCAACAGGCACACACACCACCAGCCGTCAATGCACGCTTTCACCAGGTACACACTACCAGCTATCAGTGCACGCTTCCACCAGGCACACACACCACCAGCCGTCAGTGCATGCTTCCACCAGGCACACACCACCACCCGTCAGTGCACGCTTACACAAGGCACCCACACCAACAGCCGTCAGTGCACGCTTCCACCAGGCACACACACCACCAGCTGTCAGTGCATGCTTCCACCAGGTACACACACCACCAGCCATCAGTGCACACTTCCGCCAGGCACACACACCACCAGCCGTCAGTGCACGCTTTCACCAGGCACACACACCATCAGTCATCAGTGCACGCTTTCACTGGGCACACACACCACCAGCCATCAGTGCACGCTTCAACCGGCCACACACCACCAGCCGTCAGTGCACACTTTCACCAGGCACACACACCACCAGCCGTCAGTGCACGCTTCCACAAGGTACACACACCACCAGCTGTTGGTGCACGCTTCCACCAGGCACACACACCACCAGCCGTCAGCATGGAGCAAGTGCCCAGAAAGGGAAAAAGAAAATGCAGAAAAGAAAGTGCAGAAGAGCTTGTGAAGTGGGGAGCGGAGCCTGAATTTTGCATTTTGGCTTGAATTGCAACAGACTAGTGCAACCCCGGGGGGGGGGGCAGAGGCCAAAAGGGGGGGGGGGTAGGAGTAACCTGAATGATACCCCCGCAGGAGTAAAAAAAAGGCAACCAACATGGCAAGCCCGAAGTACCACCACTCAACACAGCAGAGGTAAGTGAAAGTGATTTTGGTAATTTTGTTTAATTTTACCGCAATGCAGAATTGAATGCAGTACTGGTCTCAGTAATTGTTGGATTAATGCTGGCCTAATCTGGGCCCTTTCACAGACAGTATGTTATAGTTTAGCAGTCACGCTGGACTCATCCATTGAAACTTGCGCCCAAAGTTATATCAGACTTGATCTTTTCCCATTGTAAGATGGCCCCTAAAAAGCAAAGAATCAACAAAATAAGAAAAGATCCTCAATCTACAAATAATGAAACAAGTGAGTCAACCCCTGCGGCGATTTTGGAAGAAGTAAATGATATGAAGGGACAAAATAAAGTATTAATGAAGAAAAATACGCCAAATATGCCAAATACTTCGCATGTGAGCACGAAAGGAAGCAACATAGTATCTAGATCAAGAAAAGATTTTGTGGGAAAACACTTCATCAAGAAACCTACACCTAAAAAAAACTTAGATTTAGAGAAGGATTTAATTTTAATCCAGGAAATAAACGATCAATGTGCTGAGTGTATAGAAGACTCATTCTCCAATCATTGTGATTTAAGCCAAATAAACATCAATTTGGAACCAAGACATTCATCACCTAGGATCTTCTACGAGCACGACACCGAAGATGAAGTGTATGAGGAGAATGAGTGTATGAGGAGAAGTCTTCAAAAGAGCAGGAAGCTCAGAATGATAGCAATGCTTAGGAGGAAAGAGCAAATGCGGATAAATGTCTGGGTCAATGGGCAAATGGTCTCCAAGCCTATGGAAGATATGCTACGTAATAGCACCGAGAACTTAGACTTGTCGGCAACTCCATCCGCTTCAATGCTGGACATTATTTTAATGCTACAAAAGACCTTGCAAGGCCCGTTCGAAGTCACACTCTCAAGTAATAAAATACTACAGGCACAAGAAATTAGCCTAAAGCTCACTGTGTGTGAACTACAGGGCATTAGGGGTTTAATGCCGTCAGTGGTTAGTCCTGTGCTGGATACTTCCACTGGAGGGGGCACAGGAGACACCGAGGCATTAGATCAATTGAATCATGTTCATGATGTGTACATATCGAAAAATCCTATGTTAATTAGGAGAAGAAATGAACAGTGGAGTTATAGGTGGCAAAAGTTTAGATTCCCGTCAAGGAAACTTACCCAGTACTCAGGGAAGTTTAAAGAGAAACAAACAGGTAGTAAAAAAGTAAAGTGTAAAGAAGATAAGCCACTTATATCACATGTAAAAACAGTAAGAAGAGACTCCTCTATAGTTACTAAGAAGGAAAGGAAGAAAGTTTCCAAGATGCAAGTTCGCAGGAAATAAGAGAAAAAAAGTTCCAACAAAAAAAAACCCGGGAGGAAGTAAGGGAGGAGAAATGGCCTGAAAAAAGGGTAAACGTAAGGGGTGTGAAAAGCAACCCAAAGAATATAGGGAAAGGGGTGCTAAGATAAATGGCCCAAATAGAAAAAGAGACAAAAGTGAAGAAAAGATTAGAGATCGGGGAGTTACAGAGCCAAGAGATAAAAAGTGCCTATACTTTGAACCCCAGGATGTACCGAAGGGCAGGAAAAAGCTAAAGAAAATCATACCGTTAAATCGCTCTCAACTTTTATTTTCCTTCTCAAAATGTTCACGTTTATGTAATATTGAATCAAAGGATTTAAGGCAGGTTGGATTTTTACCAAGTAGTAAAGGGAAGGAACTGACAAAAGTTGAAGTATATTCAGGGATGATTAAATCTGCAATAGTAAATGCCGAAAAAGAGATTCTAAGGGAAGGAATAAGATTAATCACAGAGGCGGAAATAGAAAATGTAAGTCAGCCAGATAGTAGTTTTTTGAATTGTCGTGCAGGCTTGGGGAATAGACAAGCTAGACTAATAACAGGGGAATGTGGAGCAAGAGAGAAAATTAGAATTATTGTTGAAAACCACAAGCTGGATATGAACTGCGGAAATTGGAGCATTGAGGACAGAGACTTAAATGCATTTTGGTGGGCAGTAAATGAGTCTGGTAATCTTAGCGAAATAGATTAGAGAAATGGGTCGTCGCATAGACTAAGGATAATCTCGTGGAACATTAATGGATTAAAAGAGCAAATAAAGATAGATTGTGTAAAAAACGTTTCACGTCAGGCAGACATCATCTGTCTGTAAGAGACTTGGCTATGCGACAGTACCCCTGTAGTTGAAGGCTTTACTCAGATTTATAAAGCGGCTACGAAAGACAGATTTGGTCGTCCATCTGGCGGGATCATGTCACTAATCTCCACAAAAACAACAAACAAGGTGTCTTTGATAAATACCTCTTGTAAATGGATGTTGGCTAGTGAGGTACGCCTACAGGACCAGGGAAGGCAAAACGATTATGTGATTGTGTTGATTATATATGTGCAGTGGTGTACCCAAGAAGAATACATAAAAGAAATGGGGCTCTATAAAGTAGATTTGATATCCTTAAACGATAAATATGGTAAGGATTTTTTAATTATTACTGGAGATTTTAATCATAAATTAGATCCCGAAAAGTTGGACCCTTGGATGAAGGAAATCTTAGAAGCATATGAGATAATGCCAGCCGATTTCCCATTGGGAAAATGAATAAGCAAGATGAAGAGCTAGGAAAATTCCTAGGGTCACATGGACTAGTTAGTTTAAATGGTAGATCGGAATTCGATAGATCCGCAGAACAAACATTTAGAAGGGGCAATCAATTGTGCCCTATAGACTATCTCTTTGTACATGCCTGGAATTTTGTCTCAGTAAAAAAGTTTAAGGTAATTAAAAGCAAAGAAAGTGACCAGTATACACTATATTGTGAAATAGTGAGAGCTCCCCCAAGAGTTTGTGAAAAAGTTCTACCACAACCTATGGATTATCCAAAAAGACTGTCCACGAAATTGACTGAGGAATATATTACAAAATTATCTAGTCTTCAACAAAATCTAGCCTCTGAGATAGCATGGAGCCCAAGTGTTGCATGGTTTGAAGAAAAAATCAAGCAGGCAGTACTATGCGTATCTGTCAATTTAAAGAAAACAATAAAAGGGGGCAAAACTTTGCAAGGGGGTGGTAGACAGCAAATGGGCTGGCTTGACTCCGTATGTAGAGAGAAAAAAAAGCTACTGAGGAAAGAAGAAAGAAAGTTGAAGTTAAGATACAATCAGGAGGGTTACAATAACTTACTAAAATCGAGGAAGGAATATAAAATGTTAGTGAGAATTAAGAAAAGAAGCTTTAAAGAAAAATGTTGGATCTCTCTACTGGAAACCATAGAAAGTAAAAATACTAAAGGTTTCTGGAGGTTGATCCAAGATGCAGCGGGTCGATCTCCGGGAACCATGAGCTGTGAAGTCGACGAGACTTCCTGGGAGGAGCACCTAAATCAATTATACAAGTCTAGCAATGGACCAGAAATTAGTGGGGAGAAAACCTGGAGGCAACAGGTAGTAAGAAATCTAATCCCTTCATACTCGTTTGAAAATGTAAAGAACACCATTTAGAGTTTAAACCTAACCCGTGCGGCAAGGCCTGATAATTTACTTGCAGTAATAATTAAAACAGAATTAAATTGATGGTCCCAATTTTACTCAAAAATGTTTACAGCAGTATTAATCTCTGGTACAATTCCAAAATCTTGGAGGGGGGCCGTAAGTAGGCCATTGCATAAAAAAGGGGATAGAAAGGACCCAAAGAATTATAGATTAATTAATCTATTAGATAGCGGTGTGAAAGTGTTCTCCCAAATAATCTTGGGAAAACTGAAGGAATGGGTCGAATTAAACGTGATTGTCCCGCTAGAACAAGGAGGGTTCAAAGAGGAACACTCAACACTCGATCATTGTTTTGCCTTGTGGGCTGTGGTTCGGAAGTCAGTGGAACAGCCGGGTAGATTATTCTGCTGCTTTGTTGACTTCCGGGCAGCATTTGATTCAGTAGAAAGAGAATGCTTATGGGAGACGCAAAAAAGATATAATATCCCCGAGGACCTCTTAGAAGTTATTCAAGGGCTGCACAGCGAAAATTGGGCACAAGTTATCAAAGATACAGCAGGAGGTTTAACTCAAGAGATAGAAATCAATAATGGTTTAAGACAGGGCTGTATATTGGCCCCTCTTCTATTTTCTATTTTCTATTTTTCTTGCTGATTTACCGAATTTATTAATAACTGAAAGAGGAGCAAGCCCAAAGGTAAATGGTAAGCATCTGTCTTGCCTACTATACGCAGATGACCTAGTTATCTTTGATTAAACGGAATTAGGACTGCAAAGAAAGCTAAATGCATTTTAGACATATTGTTTATCCAAACACCTAATAGTCAATATGGAAAAATATATATATTGTGTTTTGGAAAGAAAAATCAAAAATATGGCTGGTTCTTGGGTCAGACAAAATTGGAAGTCGTTAATGAATATAAATATTTGGGAGTATGGTTCAATAGAGCCTTAAACTGGGGCATGCACTTACAGGCCCAGAAAAACAAAACGCCTAGCAGGAATTTGTGGGTTGAAAAATGTTTAAAGTAATTACGGAGACATGTCACATAGACCCATGCTGAAAGCATTTAAGGCTATGATCCCCCCGAGATGCAGTATGGGGCAGAAATCTTGTGTTTGGGGGGAAATGTTCATGGGATAAGGAGGAAGGGAAATGTTTGAAAACTCTTCTTTCTTTACCCAGCTCCTCAATGTTTCAGGCCATTAGGGTAGAACTAGATCGGCCAGCATGGACCATGCAAGTCCAGGTAAATCTGTGTAGATTTTGGATATGGCTGGGATCAGGAGAGGAGGAGAAAGTGTCTCGTTGGTGCAGGAAGGAGATCCAACAGAGTGAATTGAGGTGGGCAAAAGCCACCAGAAAGAAACTCCACTCCATTTGTGAATCCTTAAAAGTAAAAATAGAACCAGAGTCATAATGTATTGAAGAACGGAAGTGTGTTCTAAAAATCTTGGGAAATGAAAAATCTAGACACATTGACATGGATTACCTGAAACAAAAAGAATCTGTGCATTTTATGTAAAATACCTGGAGCAATGATAATTGGTATCCGTATTTAGATACTGTACCCAATCACTTGATGAGATTGGAATTATTAAAGGTGAGAATAGTCATCAATCCCGTTCGTTCAAATAAAAAACTAAAAAACAAACTAATGGATGATTTTGGTAAATGTACATGCGGGATAGGATTAAAATGCACCTGTGTTCATTTTGTAATGGATTGCCAAAAATTATTTGTACGGTGATTGCTTTTAAGGACAATTTTTTTTAAATATGAAACATGGTCAAGGACGCAAGCGATCGAGCTCCTTACTGACATGCAGTTCTTTGACATTGCAATTGCCTTGGCGAAGTTTCTCCAAGCAGCTAAAAGGCTTCTCATGGAAAGAGTGGTCAAAGGATCGATAAACAGAGTCAAATTGAATGTCTGTAATTATCTTATATATTTTTTAAATATTTAACTTTTAGGCATTTGGTCTTGGCATACAGCATGATACTGCAAAAACAAGTTTTTATGAGAAAATATGAATTTTGGTTTTAGGTCCTTTTTAAAAATTGTAATAATTGTATTTTTAGCTGTGGTATGATGGTATATGTAGTTTAAAGACCAATTGGTCATAATAAACTTATTTTTGATTGATTGATGACCAGGCACACACACACCACCAGCCGTCAGTGCACGCTTCCACCAGGCATACACACCACCAGCCGTCAGTGCACGCTTCCACCAGGCATACACACCACCAGCCGTCAGTGCACGCTTCCACCAGGCACACATACCACCAGCCATCAGTGCATGATTCCACCAGGCGCACACTCCACCAGCCATCAGTGCACGCTTCCACCAGGCACGCACACCACCAGACGTCAGTGTACGCTTCCACCAGGCATACACACCACCAGCTGTCAGTGCACGCTTCCACCAGGCACACACACCACCAGCCGTCAGTGCACGCTTCCACCAGGCATACACACCACCAGCCGTCAGTGCACGATTCCACCAGGCACACACACCACCAGCCATCCGTGCACGCTTCCACCAGCCACACACCACCAGCCATCAGTGCACGCTTACACAAGGCACACATACCACCAGGCGTTAGTGCATGCTTCCACCAGGCACACACACCACCAGCCGTCAATGCATGCTTCTACCACGCACACACACCACCAGCCGTCAGTGCATGCTTTCACCAGGCACACACACACCACCAGCCATCAGTGCACGCTTTCACCGGGCACACACACCATCAACCGTCAGTGCACGCTTTCACCAGGCACACACACACCACCAGCCATCAGTGCACGCTTTCACCAGGCACACACACCACCAGCCGTCAGTGCACGCTTTCACCAGGCACACACACCACCAGCTGTCAGTGCACGCTTTCAACAGGCACACACCACCAGCTGTCAGTGCACGCTTCCACCAAGCACACACACCACCAGCCGTCAGTGCACGCTTCCACCAGGCACACACACCACCAGCCCTCAGTGCATGCTTTCACTCGGCACACACACCACCAGCCGTCAGTGCACGCTTTCACCAGGCACACACACCACCAGCCATCAGTGCACGCTTCCACCAGGCACACACACCACTAGCCATCAGTGCATGCTTTCACCGGGCACACACACCACCAGCCGTCAGTGCACGCTTTCACCAGGCACCCACACCAACAGCCGTCAGTGCACGCTTTCACCAGGTACATACCACCAGCCGTCAGTGCAGGCTTCCACCAGGCACACACACCACCAGACGTCAGTGCATGCTTCCACTAGGCATACACACCACCAGCTGTCAGTGCACGCTTCCACCAGGCACACACACCACCAGCCATCAGTGCACGCTTCCACCAGCCACACACCACTAGCCGTCAGTGCACGCTTACACAAGGCACACACACCACCAGCCATTAGTGCACGCTTCCACCAGGCACACACACCACCAGCCGTCAATGCATGCTTCCACCACACACATACACCACCAGCCGTCAGTGCATGCTTTCACCAGGCACACACACCATCAGTCATCAGTGCACGCTTTCACCGGGCACACACACCATCAACCGTCAGTGCATGCTTCCACCGGGCACACACCACCAGTCGTCAGTGCACACTTTCAACAGGCACACACACACCACCAGCCATCAGTGCACACTTTCACCAGGCACACACACCACCAGCCGTCAGTGCACGCTTTCACCAGGCACACACACCACCAGCTGTCAGTGCACGCTTTCAACAGGCACACACACCACCAGCCGTCAATGCACGCTTTCACCAGGTACACACCACCAGCCATCAGTGCACGCTTCCACCAGGCACTCACACCACCAGCCCTCAGTGCATGCTTTCACTCTGCACACACACCACCAGCCATCAGTGCACGCTTTCACCAGGCACACACACCACCAGCCATCAGTGCACGCTCTCACCAGGCACACACACCACTAGCCGTCAGTGCACGCTTTCACCGGGCACACACACCACCAGCCGTCAGTGCACGCTTTCACCAGGCACACACACCACCAGCCGTCAATGCACGCTTTCACCAGGTACACACCACCAGCCATCAGTGCACGCTTTCACCAGGCACACACACCACTAGCCGTCAGTGCACGCTTTCACCGGGCAAACACACCACCAGCCGTCAGTGCACGCTTTCACCAGGCACACACACCACCAGCCGTCAATGCACGCTTTCACCAGGTACACACCACCAGCCATCAGTGCACGCTTCCACCAGGCACTCACACCACCAGCCGTCAGTGCAGCAGGCAGGCTCTTCTCAGAGTTTCTTGGTAAATATGTGTTCGATGCCTGGGAGGGAGTGGGTAGAGTTTCCTTAAACCATACTGAGTATGCAGGTGCAGTGCATGAACTCCTGTGTGAGTGAGTCCCGCTGCATGGGCACACTCACTCCACACTTGTAAATTGCGCCTGCACCAGGCATTTTCTCATTTGCAAAGTTCGGCGCATTCGCACAGCTAGGCAGCCCCCAGGAATGACTGCTTCCTACAACCAGAATGGAAACAACATTGAGAGCTATGAAAACAAGTTCATTTGATGCAAAGAACTGTTAACAAAAAACATGTCCAGCTATTGTAGATCTGGCAACTTAAATCAAACAGCACCAAAAAACAAACAAGCATTGGCATAGACAATAGGTCTCGCTTTTTGGACCGTATAAGTATTTAGTTATGCAGCAGAATATCCTTGGTGCAACAACACCAATTGTTGCTTGGCTAAACACTTATAAAGTCCCAAATGCAAGACCTATTGGCTATGCCAATGCTTGTTACTTCTCGCGCTGTGCCGCTCCCGGCACAATGTGTGAGTGCAACATTACTGGTACATGCCGGGCAAAACACTGCACTGCTGACTTATTACAGGCGCTATAAAACAGGATGTTTGCCATGTGCACCAGGCAAGCAACATTGACGGCATGACTCTCAGAAACTTGGAAAGGGGCCATGGCGATTGAAAGGTATGCAAGATCATTTATGCTCATTGACAAATTTCACATTGAAAATCTACCAGAGGCCCTATTTTTATGCAGATGCACACCCTTGTAGTGTGGATAAACTCCATAATTCTTGAGGTTTCTGTTTTACATGTAGTGAAATGATCTAATATGTCCTAGGAAGTAATTTATAACACCCCTACTTATTCCTCAGAATGAATGCATAGATAGATGTGCGTCAGAAGAGTACATTGTAATGAATCACCTCAAGGCACTTCATGGGTGATGACACAGGTGAGCAAATAATTCTAAATCGTTGGGCGTGGAGTTCTTTCTAAGGCGATGTGGTCTAAGTGGAGAGGATTAACATGGGCGGGTCCTGTATCCTTGAACTGCAAATAGTGAGCCTCGTTTTACATCTGCAAAAACGACCCCCAAATCTCTCAGAAGCACATGGCACAGCTGTGAATAGTGCTGCAGCTGAGTGTGGCCCACTGCCCTTAATTAGAGCTGCTTTTATTCCCATCAGGGGTTGGGGTGCCGTGCTTGCACCCGTGCTGCTCCACTGCCAAGGCAGACATGAATATGAAGAGAGAGTGCTCCTTAGTTACAGAAATTGTGGTAATCAATTAACACGCTTGTCTTGCCTTCTCTCTCTGCCTTATAGCGAGAGCCCCATTCGTGTTACCAGCTTCTGAATTCTTTATTGCGCTTTTATATTTTTTACGTTTTTTATACAGCGCGAACTCGACCGGAAGGAATTGGAGCGCTTTACTTAAGCACCGGATGCATTACACAAGGACCCATTCATTTTATAGACACGAGGAGATTTAGTGATTTGACCAGAATCACAGGATGTTGAACAGACGCCGAGACTCGGGCCTGGTTCCTCAGTTCCAAAGTCGGCAACTCTGGTCGTAGTGTCCATCCACTTCCCTTTTCCCTCCTAACATGCAGGTGGGTGGAAACGGGACACCCCCACTGCCTCCTCCTTGCATGCAAGTGGTTGAAAATGGGGCACGCCTACTCACTCCCTCCAAAATATAACAAGCATTGGCATAGCCAATAGGTCTCGCCTTTGGGACCTTATAAGTGTTTAGCCATGCAACAGTTGATGTTGTTGTACCAAGGATATTGTGCTGGATAACTAAACACTTATAAAATGTTAACACAACATTTTGCCTCAGTTGTCAGAGTCCAGGTTTAGAGCCCAAGTCAACAGAAAACTATTTTAACATTTGATATCTTATTATTAGAGTGGACTTTCTTAAGAAGCTTGTTTATATAAATTCGTGCCTTCCTTCTTAAATCATATTTTTCCTTTAACATAATGTAACGTTCTTGTCATCCTAAGTACAACACTTATTTGTAACATTTAGCAACAATAATTTCAAGAAGGAATTAACTCATATTTGATTCAGTGATATTGTCTCATAAATCCAGGAGGCACAATGTAATGATGTTTTGTTGTGGTTGAATATGTAATTATTATTAATGTGGCATGCTACTGAACTCTAAATTGGTCACTGTTTTCCTTTAAACCTAATTAGTTTCAAATGTTGACAGGTGGATTCCTATCTTTATCATGGCAGACCCGCTCTCAACACCAAACTGCCCTAATGTTGAAAGGATATAAATAATGAGATTAAGAAATCATTCAGGCTGTTTGATCACACTCCCTGTCCACAAGCCTCTTCATCTGATGATGGTGGACATATACTGGCACATGCATCAACAATGCCATTTGCGATTCCTTAATAGCGAAAAATAAGGATTCGCTAATAAGGAATAGCAAAAGGCTATGCATGTAGAAATCGCTTACAAAATAGCGATTTCTAAACATTCCTTAATTGCTACTCGCAAATTGCGAGTCGCAATTAAGGAATACCTCCCCATTGATTCCTATGGGCCTAGAGGCCCATTGGAATGAATGGGAGGACTTTCTCAATTTGCTAATCTCAATTAGAGAATCGCAAATTGCTCATGCTATTTCAAGGGTGCCAGGGCGTCAAAAAGACACCCTGTTGCACCCCTGAAATCTGCATATGAATACATCTTGCACACAAACATGCCCCAAGGGCATGTGTGTGTGTAAAATGGAACTTTGAAAAATGCACTTTAGTGCATTTTTCAAAGTTTTTGCAAATTACCATGAAGTTTAACTTCATGGTAATTTGCTCCCCCTATTAGCGAAACCGCTAATTTTTAAACTTTCATGCATAGCTTTTAAGGAATCTCAATTTGGGATTACTTAAATGCAATCGCAATTTAAGGAATCGCTATTTAGAGATTCCTTAAATAGCGATTTTTGCATTTGGGATGATGCATCCCAAATGCAAAAATACCGGTCGCAAAGGGGCAGATTCTGCTAATCTGCCCGTTTGCGAGCAGTTTTCTCGTTGATGCATGTGGCCCGAAGTGTTTTCTATTGAAAAAAGTCCAGGAATACAAACACAGTGTATGCTTTTCCTTGAAACGCCCAAGATAATGTTAGGTATAGTACAACAACCCCACAGTAAACTGCCTTTTTAAATACCTCATGCTTTTCAATTCTATAGCCAAATATATTAAAGAGGGCAATGCAACAAATTCCTGATTAAAAATGTTTTATTTGCTAATGTTGTTCGCTGGTCCGTACTAGAAAAAATTAACAGGGAGAGCCGAGCCAGAGCCGAACCAAGGGCCTGGCTTGGGTCTTACTGCCCATGAACGAGCCGAGCCCTGAAAATGTTTTCTATATAAATCATACAACAAACATCACATAAATTATGATTAAGCCTCTTCAAAATTCAAATAGGTATTTCTTTAATGAGAAGTACATATTAAAGGTGACAGTATTTAAACATGCACCATTAGTGAACTGAGAGTCAAGACAGTTGTGATGAAAATACTCTCAATGGCAAACATTATTATAGAGTAACATTGTAGTCTATTAAATCAAAGATAATAGGTTTTTTTACAACTGGTATTCTAAACTTACACATTGGAAATGGCTTTCATAGGCAATAATGAAGAAAAAGGAGTTTTGGTGAAATAAAGTATTTACCTAAGGTCACAAAATGTAAGTGGGAAGCTGCGATTTAATCAGGCTTCCGGGTTTACTTTGTACAAATCAGCCACTAACTGGATATCTATTTGCCTTTCCTTCTTTGTGTTAACGCTTTGTTTTACACCTCTTTGTGCATTTTACTGCAGTTTTTAAATAGCGCACACTCGGCCTAACGATATTGAAGCACTTTAAATGAGCACCAGTTACATTACATAAGGTCATATTCAGTTTTTATAGGCACGAGAGAATAAGTCATTTCCCAAAATCAAAGGATGGTGAGCCGATGCCCAGACATGAACCTGGCTCCACAGTTACAAAGTCGCCACCTTTGGCTGTAAAGCGACATCCTGGGTAAAGAAAGGGTGGCAGACAGAAGTCACATGAAAGCTCGGCTCGTTATGGGCTCGCGGTTCCAACATGGTCTTCAAGCTGAGCCAGATCCAGGCTTCAGGTTCGAGGTTCGCCCACCTCCAGTCTGTGCATATAGTTAGGGAACTCCATATCAAGGCATGGCAGGCTCTAGGGCGGTGCGACTGGTGCAATTGCACCAGGTGCTGACTTCAGGGGACGCCGAGTTTTCACGTTTCTTTTGATTTTAAAATCACCTGCTGCTGCGTTAATTTTCTCCAGAAATTTTCAGACAACATTAAAAATGTCAGGATATCTTGGTGATTAATTTTCTTCCTGGAGAGAGATCAGAGTTTTGTCTAGTTGAGGTTTCGACTGATCATAAAATAGCAAAGAGGATTAATAGGCCTGCTGCAATGAACGTGTACCATGCCAATCACAAAGTGCACATAATGTAAATAGCAGTGACGGCCCGTGTAGGGCGTTTTACCGGGGCGGTGACGTGGCGCAGAGGAGGAGCAGGGTGCGGGGTTGCAAAATGCGGCAAACGGACGATTTCAGGTAAGTTACGAAAAAAATTAATAAACGAATTTCGTTGCGCGCGCTGCATCGCCAAATGCGATGCAGCGCACGCAACAAATTTCGTTCTATTAATTTTTTTCTGAACTTACCTGAAATCGTCCGTTTGCCGCATTTTGCAACCCCCCACCCTGCCCCTCCTCTGCGCCACGTCAGCGCTCCGGTAAAACGCCCTAGACGGGCCGTCACTGGTAAATAGGTACTGCTTTTCTAAGAGAAATCCTTTTGTTACTTGCAGTTTTTAGATTAAAATCCTAATATAGAACAGTGAAATATTAACTGTCATCAAAGAACTGCATGCACACTGCAAAGTAAAGATTAGAGCATAGATTAATGGTGCAAAAATGGTCCACTTGGGTAGAAATCGATTCTTATTAAAGAGAACCCCCAACTACGGTGTTCTGTTTTCAAATCAGAGGTTGTGCTTCTCCAGACCAAGTACTCTTAAATTATACTGCCTTCCAGTAAGGATGCCGTGTCACTCCTACACCTTAGCCTCCCTTGGCTTTAGTAACATTTCCTATACACTGATTTACATACTTAAAATTGATTGTCTCTCTGAAATGTGTGTGTGATGCAAAGTGCTCTGACTCCATACACTGGTATGAATGGAGCTATATAAATAATTAAATGCATCTAAGAGAGAGTGGTTATGGAGACTTGAGGGGCACTGTTAAAAGGTGGTGGTGAGGGAGTACATGGTGGAGGTGGTCATCACCTCCATCATGAATGGGGGCGCCAACAAACATTGCTGCACTGGGCGCCACCAGCCCTAAAGCCAGCCCTGTGTCAAGGTATGGGGCCATTTGTTTTTCTCCTGTTTCCAAACTTTCAATACCGAGATGGATACAAGTCACTGATGAAAAGGACAGCAGAATCGGGCCCACCGTAAATAAAAACCTATGTTGGTAAATGATGCAGACATTTTGTAAATGCGCTTTTCGAAGAACCCCTCAATCAGCTCGTGTTTAACTCTGTAGCGGGGACTCTCTGCCTGCTGATTGCTAATGCTCCAGGTGGGGGTTTGGGTGTATATGCCCCATGACCCCCCCCCCCAGACTCTCTAGCCTGCCTGAGTCTAAAGCTGCAGGAAGGGCGATTCACCTGAAACATTAAGGTTTGCATTCTCGTGGGGTCATTAGTATATTGGTCCCTAAAATTGCTGCCACTTCGCATTAAAACAAGTTTTCATAACTACAGAATTACATAAAAAAAGATAATCTGAGACCACAGTTTTTCTAATGCAAACATATTTTTCTTCTGGGCTTCTTGAAAAGGAGCAAGCTGAAGTCAGATTAATCACTGTATGCCCTAGGAGGTGCGTAGGAATGACGCAGCCGCTAGCCCTTTAAACACGATCCAAGCTGTATGCACAAGAACTCATCTTCCCACAGTAAAGATGACGTCTTTCCATAATACTGCTTGGCGTTCTCGCAATGTGGCGCCTAAACTGCAGCCCACCGCGCTGCTGAGCTAGCTACAGTAAGAAGTGCCAACTGGGAAAGCCACTGGCCAAACTCTCATCATACGCTGTATCCTGGACATATATAAAGCTTTTACCCACAGCGATCGCTGTAATAGAACTGCCTCCGAGTTATCTGTGTGACACATATACGGCCCTTTGGCACGCGTCGAAAATAACTGCTTTAATGAATAATTCAAAGAGAAACAATATTTTTAGCAGCCTGGTCACCTCACCCTTTGGCAAGGGATCCCGGGCAGTGCACAAACACTCTGGAAAAATAGCAACAAGGGGGCAGATTTATGAGGTTTTGCCGTAGGGAAGCGCAGCAGGCCTTCCTGCTGCGCTTCCCTATGGCAAAAGAAAAGGGCAGGGATGCGCCGTATCTATAAAATTCGGCGCATTCCTGTCCTTTTCCCCTGCGCCGGCGCACAATGGGCTGCCTGCGCCAACGCAGGCACCTCTGCACCATGGTGCAAGGGTGCCTGCGTTGCGGGGATGAATATTTTTGTATCGGAAGGGAAACCTTTCTGTACAAAAATAATCACAAGAGGTTTTTCCTCTTTGTATGGGTGCTGCAGAATGCAGCACACATAGAAAAAGGAAAAACGAGGAGAAATAAAGATATTTCTCCCCATTGCGCCTCCCTTACGCCTCCCCTGGGGAGGCGTAAGCTTTTGGCGCTGCCTCAGATTTACGATTTCTCGTAAATCTGGGGCAGTGTCAAAAGGCCATGGATGTTACTGGGAACGCCCCCAGCAACACCCATTGCACGCCCCTTTAACGCAGAACACTGCGTTAAAGGGACTGATATTTATGAGGCAGCATTATGCCAAAAAAAGTGGCTCAGTGCTGCCTGATAAATATCACGCAGGCTTCTGCGCCACGGAATGTCACAAAAAGTGACGTTCCGATGGCGCAACGGGCCTCATAAATCTGCCCCTAAATATTTTGTAAGTTATTAGTACACTTTACAGATGTTAATAAGCCACAAGGTCCCTTTCAAAAATGCCAAAGGAAATAGTAGAGCAAGTGAGATCGGCTAAGGCATATTTCTTCAATGGCCAAGTCATTAAATACAAAAATTGCCGTGAAAAATCTTACTGGGATAGCATCAGCACGTGCACCAAAACTATAGGAATACAAGCATTGGCATAGCCAATAGGTCTCGCCTTTGGGACCTTATAAGTGTTTAGCCATGCAACAGTTGCATAACTAAACACTTATAAGGTCCCAAAAGTGAGACAACATCAAAGCGGCCGTGCGGCCGCTAAAGTGAAAGTAATCGTGGTAAAAGTGGTGCGCGCGCCCGCGCACATGCACTGTAGCTCTAGGCTGGCCTGGTAGCACTTTTTGGAGCCCTCTCAATAAGTCTCGCCAGACCAGCGCATGCGCTGGGTCAGGCGAGACCTAAAAACGTATAGGTCTAGGGAATAAAAAAGGGTCACACTGTACATTTTACACTCGCGCGATCAGGCGCACATCTCAGAGGATCCATTTTGAAAGTCCCACCCGCTGCTCTTTCTCCCGGGGATGCAGAAGGGGCTTCAGACGACAGAGAGAGAAAGAGAAAGAAGATAATTCCGAGAGACAGAAGACATAGAGGAGAGAGCCAGAGAACGGATTAGTGGAAAGAGAAAGAGAAGATGAAGAGTGGGGCGCTTTGAAATTGTATCCAGAGCCGTTTTTGGACCCCAGTGGCCTGGCATTATTTCCATGAACATTCTCACTGCTATGATAGCAATAAAATGTGTCGAAACCCAACCACCCATGCAGTGTTGTGCAGAAGATGCCTTTAGCCTGCAAGTCTGCCTGCACAGCCCGCCCCCCTCTCCTCTCGCCTCTCCCTGCAGCCTTTTAATGGAGGGACACTTGAGTGATGCCTTCCATTGGCTGACAAAGTCGTCTATAGTTGCATCTGTGTGGGTTGAGAGTGGGCAGAGCCTAAATGGGTGTCTTTGGCACCAGCAGATAGGAGTTTTAATCCGGGTTTACTCACTTGCCCCAAATTGTGTGACTGTCTCCCAGACACTTCACATCATTTTACCTTGGTTTCATTGTCTAACGAAATGTTGAAGCACTTAGAAGACTAAACATAGCGTTTTAAGAGCTATGCAGAAATCAGCGTGACATTCCAGTAACATATCTCCTCAGTCACAGTGGGGCATATCAACAACAACCGGCGATAATTATCGCTGAGCGCATTTAGCGTCAGGATAATTATCGCTGGCTAGCGCCGATTTTTATCGCTGAGATAGCGTGCTATTAGCAACGCTTATCTCCTCAGCGATAGAAATCCTGGCGCTAACTGGCTAACGTGAGATTATCGCTGGAAACCCAGCGATAATCTAACGTTAGCTTGTTGATAGGGACTCACAAACTTAGCCATGATATCCTCCTTCTATAGGATATCATGGCTAAGTCAGTCCTGAAGCAGGTGTTAGGAAAGTAGCGATAACAGGGGTTATCGCTACTTTTCCTGACCCTATGCTTCATAGCGTTAGGCTTGCTGATAGGAGAAATGTCGCTTAGCGACATTTCTCCTGTCATGCCAGGTCAGGAACGCCCACTTTGCATCTCATTAGAGATGCAAAGCTGGGCGTTAGAAATCCTCATGCTAAAGCAAGGTTTCATGCGTTAGCGTGACCTTGCTGATTAGGCGTTAAAATTATCGCTGCTTTTCGGCCGAAAACGGCCGCAAAAGCGGCGATAATTTTTTATCGCCTGCTTGTTGATATGCCCCATAGTGTTTTTATGATTCACCAAGATTAGAAAGAAGAAGTGATGTTTGAAAATATTCACAATTGCTGGATTCTGATCTGAAATTCTCCAACTAAGGGGCATATTAACAAGGGCCGGCGATAAATATCGCAAAGCGCGCTTAGCGCTTGCATATTTATCGCCGGCTATCTCTGAAATTTATCGCCCGGTTAGAGCGTTATTAACAACGCGCATCGCCGAGGCGATAATAATTCCAGAGATAGTGTGGATATCGCCGTTTTCCATGGTGGAAAACGGCGATATCCTAGATGATAGGGCCTGTGGTCTTAGCCACAGAATCCACCCCCCATGTTAAGTATGCCTTAGTCAGGAATTTAACAGACGGTAAATTCCTGCGTTAAGGCATACTTAACGCGATTTTAAAAATCGCTACCCTTCCTTGTTAATATCGCGAAGCTGCCGTCGCGATATTTTACCTGGTTGGTTTCACAGCCACGCCTACTTTGCATCTCATTAGCGATGCAAAGTTAGGGGTGCTGGAAACGGGCGCTAAGTCAGCAAGACACGTGATAGCGTGTCTTTGCTGATAAGGCGATGAAATTATCGCTGCTTTTCGCCCGAAAACGGACGCAAAAGCGGCGATAATTTCATATCGCCGCCTTGTTAATATGCCCCTAAGGGCTGCGGGAAGGCTGTCCGTAGATGTTTGAGCTGACTGTCTCAGTACCTCAAGCTGGGCCATTTCTGGTGTGTGGGGTTCAGTAGTATATGATGTAAAGAGTTTAAAAAGATGGTACCCATTTTATCTCTGTCATCCATTTCAAAATCAACTCTGGATACTAGATTAAATTGGAATCGGAAGACCACGCCTCATTTGCTCCCAACTCAGGCAAATGGAAATATTGACATCTTTATTAAGCTTTAAATATTTGAGTTAACTTATTTCGAAATGCTCCCAATTTACAGCATTAAAAGGAAGAGGGTACTAACAGCTTAAAAAAAAATCTTTTTAGACCGTGAACACACTTTGTGGTCTAGGGTTGAACCCGGAAGTAAAACTAGATTTCCAAGTTGCTACGGTGAATATTCACAAACAAAGCGCCCAAAGGCTGAAAAGATTACCTTTGCAATTCGGGGCACTTTCTCCTCCACGAACCTATTATGAAATTAGGCCATAGGATCTTTTCAGTTGATGAACGAGATAAAAAGGCGCTCATTTGACGTTTTTCGAATGAGCTACAAAGGTGCATGTCACCTTTCCACTTTAAGCCAAGAATCCTTTAATTGTGTCAGAAATGACAATGTTCATTGTATTTTGTAATTGGCTGGCATCCTTAAACAAGCAGGGAGTAGCTTGCACTTAAGCAGGTACTGGCAGGCTTGGTCTACCGGCACCCTGATTGCTTTTCACTGCTCAGCTGGGATACCATAGCATACACCGGGAAGGAACGGGACTCAAAGCAGAGCTGCAGTTACTTTAATATGATAAGAGATACTTAGATAAACTTTATTTCGGCTGTGAATCGCAGCCATAAAATCACACTACAGAGATAAAACTCATTGTTAACAAAAACACATCTCATGATCACCTTAAGAAGAGACGTATCAGGCCAGGCCACCTGTGTTTCTGACAGGACCGAACTGATACTTCACATCTGAGCTTTATACATTTAACCGGGAAACAACTGGCACTTTACACCTCTGTTCGTATTCTTGTAACAGGGAGTCACTGGCACTTCCCACTAACACGTTCCACTGGAGTTATTGCAGTGCAGACATTTTGTAATCATCTGAGTGTAATATGTTTGCCTTTTCGTTTTATGGATTTGCAATGATTTTAAGTAAATAAACAACGCTTATTAATGCATTCATTCGCTGCCACTTCACATCAACGTTATTATGGTTTAACAGGCAAGCAGGGACACTTCACATCAGAGTTCCTGCACTGCTAACAAGGACGGACTGGCACTTCACAACAAAGTTTATTTTCATTTAGCAGAATGCACAGGCCTGCCACATAGGTGTGAATACACTTTGAACAAAGGCCCACTGGTACACCAAAGAGTTTCTACTTTTCTAACAAGGACACACTGGTAATTCACACCAAGGTCCCTATACTTTTATCAAGGCCACACTGGTAATTCACAACACTTTCTTTATTTTAAACAGAGTGGCACTGGCATTTCAGAGAAGAGTTCCTGCACTTCTCACAAGAACACACTAATACTTCACACCAGAGTTTCTACAGTTCTAACAAGGATACACTGGTACTTCACAGCACAGGTCCTACAATACAAACAAGGACGCACTGGTCCTTCACAACAATTTCTACACTTCTAATACATACACAATGGTACTTCACAGCAGAGTTTCTTACTTCACAGAAGTGTTTCTACACTTCTATCAAGGAAGCACTGGTACTTCACAAAAGAGTTTCTTTCATTTTAACAGACAGCACTGGCATTTCACTGCAGTTCCTGCACTTTCAACAAGGACGCAGTGGTACTTCACAAAAGAGTTTCTTTACTTTTAACAGATTGGCACTGGCATTCCATGCCAGAGTTCTTATACTCTAACATGAAAGTGCTGGCACGTCACACCACAGTTCCTTTACTTTTAACATGACAGCAGTGGCATTGCACATTAGAGTTCTTATACTTTTAAAAGGACGGTACAGGCACTTCACACCAGAATTCCCATGGTTTTAATAAGTGGGTACTAGCACTTCAAACAAGCGCTCATTTACTTTTTTCAGGGAAGCACTGGTACTTCAAACCCGTGTCTTTATTTTTAACACAATTGCATGCACACTTTACATCAGAGGCCTACTCGTTTAACAGGTAAGCATTGGTATTTCACACCAGAGTTTCTATGTGTTTAACAGGACAACACTGGCACTTACTTCAAATCAGAGTTCTTTACCCTGGCACCACTGGCACTTTACACCCGGTTCTTTACGGTCAACACAATAGCATGCACACTTTACACACCGGTCTTCTACTTTTAACAGGGAAGCATCGGTACTTCACACCAGAGTTGCTATACTTTTAATGCGACAACACTGGCACTTACCTCAATCAGACTTATTTATGTTTAACTGGGCAGTGTTGGAACAACACTGGCACTTACCTCAATCAGAGTTCTTTACTTTTAACAGGACGGTGCTGCTGCTTTATACCAGCTTTCTTATATTTTCAGAATGGCAGTACAGCACTCCACACCAGTTTTTTAAAAAACTTTTAACATGCAGTACAGGCACTTCATACCTTAGCCTGCAAATCTTTAAAGCTCTTTACAGCAGTCCTTCTTAAATATTTACAGAACGGGGGACACACTTCACACGCGTGCCCTATTCTTTCAAAAGGGCAGCATTGGAACTTCACCTCAAAGTGCCTATGTGTTCGAAAGGGCAGCGCTTGTGTTTCTCCGAAAAGAACCATGCATGTTAAAATGACTTCTCGGCAATGGTGCTGAATATTTTGATATTGTAGTATCAGCATTTACCAGCACGATTCATATATCAGGGCAATAACTGGACTTTTTTTTTGGGGTGGGGGGGGAGATTTTAACAGAGGAGCACAGTGCTTATGAGTTGAAAAGTTATACATTTGCTCTGAGAGGACAGCCGCCTCCCATGGAGTTGCTATGCAGGTAATCCTCGTTTATTTACAGTTGAATATAGCGCGAACTCGACCTGAAGCTATGGTAGCCCTTTTACATGAGCACCAGTTACATTAAACAATGTTATATTCATTTTTTAGACACGGGTGAGAATAAGTATAGGTGTAACAAAATTGTCCTACACTTTCTTAAAAGCAGCTATATAATTTTGGACAGCAGTACAACTTTTCAGCAGAGCTGCTATAAGTTAAGAAAATGGTACTAGTGTAACTTTAAATATGACTGCACAAGATCTTAAAATCACTTCCTATAATCCTCGTAAAACAGTGTCGTACTTCTCAACTGATCCGTACATTTTACTAGAATCTGACTGGATCTTTCGAGCAGAGCGACTATCATTTCAATAGAACAGCGCCTTTGCTTTCCAGCTGAGATGAGGCGCTATTAAGAAGTGTGTGCCGCCGGCTTTCGCCAGGACAAAATGCGCATTGCTGGACAGCGCCAGCAAACGTCACAAGCAGCACAAAACGCCGCGCTTGGAAAAGGCAGTGTAAGCACTTATCATGAGCACTTCATCCGTGTTAGTATTACGGCATTATCACTTGCTAGTAGAAGTGATTATTGGACCCACGTAAGTGCAGCAAGACCGAACACAGCACTTCTTAGGCTGAAAAGGGAAAATATTGTGAGACAAAGAGTGCTGCCACTTTCTACCAGTTATAGGCACTGCCCAGGTGTCGGACAGGCTCTAATGCCGGGTGGCTTCGGTCTGTGATCTTCCTGCTGGTTGTTAAGCTACTTTGAGAAAAGTGGTAAACTGTCCCGTGAAGGAATCCGAAGGGAGGGGCGGGCGAGGGAGGTACCTGGAGGAGGGGCCGGCACCCAATGAGCTGTCACGGAAGAGCCAATGACGAAGACGAGTTGGGTTTCCAAAAACAAAACCCGGCGGCCTATAATACAGCAACCCCTCTCAGAAACCCGACAGGCGGGAAAGCAAAAGTGAGCAGAGGAGACCGGAAAGTGTGGCTGAGCTCAGCAGATGCTGCAGGCCTCGTGGGGGGGTCGGAGTGCGCCAGGGAGGGCTGCAAGAATAGTGGAGGCGAGAACTGGGGTGTCAGCAGATAGGGGTGCACGAATCAGAAAATAACTGCAAAGTCTAGGAGATAGGCATAAGAGACAGGCAAGAGAGACGACGGGCTCAGGAGAGAGAGAGTGGTGAAAGGCTCAGGGGAGAGACAGGCGACAGGATCAGGGGAGAGAGGTGAAAGGATCAGAAGAGAGAGAAGCGACAGGATCAGGGGAGAAACGAGCACGGAACAGGAGAGAGGTTCAGGGTCTCAGAAGAGAGGTGATCCGATCAGGAGAAGAGGGAGGGGTGCAAGTATCGGGAAGGACAGAGGTGCAAGGGGTCAAGAGTAAAAGGTGCAAGCACAAGGGAGATCTGTTCTGAGGACCTAGATTCAGGAGAGAGGGTTCAAGAGATTTGGGTGCTACGACCAGAAGACTGAGATACAATTCTCAGAAGAGGGAGGGGGAGGGATCGTACTCGGAAAGGTGGAAGGACAACTGTAGAGCAGGGATCCGGAGAGACGCATTCGGGAGCAGGAGAGAAGCATTCAGGGACCAAGAGAAAGGAGTTGAGGGGGCAGAAGAAAGAGAAGTACGCCCCCTTGAGAGAGAGGTGCGCGGTTCTCATGAGAGAGGGGCACGGTTCTCCTGAGAGAGGTGCACGGTTCTCCTGAGAGAGGCTCACGGTCCCCTTGAGAGAGGCGCACAGTTCTCCTGAGAGAGTGGTGCAGGTAGCAGGGCAGAGCTGGGACATTCGCAGCCCCTGGATGACCACAGGAATAGCTCGCCTCACCATGTCTGCACCCCCAAGGCCGCTCACCTCCTTCCTCATCCAGGACATCTTGTCTCACCAGCCCCCTGCGACCGAGGCGGGGCCCACAGCCCGCCACCCGCCTCAGCGACAGGCCAAGCCCGGCTGCAGGGACAGCGACAGCACGACCCCGGGAGGGGGCACCGCGAACCCCGAGAAAAGTAAGAAGACATTCATATTGGCTTTTGGGGTGGTGTGGAAAGGGTTAAAGGGGATCATCTGGGCCATAGGGGAGGAATGGAGCACACACCTGATTATGTGGGTGCCCACATTTTCCTTTCCGTGCACCCTGATTTCGTTCCTACTTTTTGGACTTCTTTCGTACTGGGAATCGCTCTTGTGTCTCTAGAGAAAACGCACATTTCGATCTTGTGACTGGGAATAACGACAATTCTTTCTGGGGAGTGTAGCGGTGCTTTAAATAGGCAGATACTAACTGACTCTGGGTATCGGCACTTTTAAAAGAGTAAGTATCAACACTTGTCAGGAGGGCTGATTCATATCAAAGGGTGAGAGCCGTCATTCCTCGCAGAAATGTAATAATATCACTGGGAGAGAGTACCAACACTTCCCATCAGGGGTGCGTTATTACAAGCAGCCCCCCCGCAGGAGCGGATTAATACTACTGGGAGATTACCCGTACCTCTCAGCAGGGGTACATTAATATTAAGGGGGGAGTAAAAGCACTTGGTGCATTAATATTAGTGAAAGTCTACCAGCACCTCTCAGCAGGGGTACATTAATATCATTAGTGATCACAAGCACCCCTCAGCAGGGGTATATTAATATCATTGGTGATCACAAGCACCCCTCAGCAAGGGTATATTAATATCATTGGTGATCACAAGCACCCCTCAGCAAGGGTATATTAATATCATTGGTGATCACAAGCACCCCTCAGCAAGGGTATATTAATATCATTGGTGATCACAAGCACCCCTCAGCAGGGGTATATTAATATCATTGGTGATCACAAGCACCCCTCAGCAGGGGTACATTAATATCATTGCGGATTACAAGCGCCCCTCAGCAGGGGTACATTAATATTATTGAAAGTCTACCGGCACCTCTCAGCAAGGGTACATTAATATCATTGGTGATCACAAGCACCCCTTAGCAGGAGTACATTAATATCATTGGGGATTACATGCACCTCTCAGCAGGGGTACATTAATATCATTGGTGATCAAAAGCACCCCTCAGCAGGGGTACATTAATATCATTGCGGATTACAAGCGCCCCTCAGCAGAGGTACATTAATATCATTGCGGATTACAAGCACCCCTCAGCAGGGGTATATTAATATCATTGGTGATCAAAAGCACCCCTCAGCAGGGGTACATTAATATCATTGCGGATTACAAGCGCCCCTCAGCAGGGGTACATTAATATTATTGAAAGTCTACCGGCACCTCTCAGCAGGGGTACATTAATATCATTGGGGGTCACAAGAACCCCTCAGCAGGAGTACATTAATATCATTGGGGATTACATGAACCTCTCAGCAGGGGTACATTAATATTATTGAAAGTCTACCAGCACCTCTCAGCATGGGACATGTTAATATCAAACGGAGAGCGTCATTATCAATGGGGGAGTACCAGCACTTGCTGCATCATTATCAATGGGGGAGTACCAGCACTTGCTGCATCATTATCAATTGGGAGTACCAGCACTTGCTGCATCATTATCAATTGGGAGTACCAGCACTTGCTGCATCATTATCAATGGGGAAGTGCCAGCACTTGCTGCATCATTATCAATGGGGGAGTGCCGGCACTTGCTGCATCATTATCAATGGGGGAGTACCAGCACTTGCTGCATCATTATCAATGGGGTAGTGCCGGCACTTGCTGCATCATTATCAATGGGGGAGTGCCGGCACTTCCCGGGAGGAAGCCAGTTCTCTACGACAGTCCATGCCATGACTTCATCAGTTTCAACCACTGGACCACCTGCTGCTCATTGGGGAAGTACTGACTGCTTCTTATGGGGAGCTCTGCCAGCTCATACTGCAGCTCACCGGCAGCTCATGCTGGGGGCTCTAGCTGTTACCCTGGGGAGCTCTGGCAGCTCATGCCACGGAGCTCTGGTATCTCACGCTGGGGAGCACTGGCAGCTCCTACTATGGAGCTTTGGCATCTCATGCAGGGGGCACCACCAGTTCATTATGGAGAGTATTTTCAGTTTTTTTGTCCAGGGAGAAATCACCACTAATTCTGGGGAGCAAATATGGTTCATTCTATGGAACAGTTGCAGCTTTCTGTGGGACATTATTAATTCCGGTAGAGCATTTGTGGTTAATTCTGTAGCACATCAGTGACTCACACTGTGGAGCACTAGGAGTTCATTCTGTAAACACACTCTGTGGAGCACTTGCAGTTCATTCTATAGACTCACTCTGTGGGTCACTTGCAGTTCATTCTATAGACTCACTCTGTGGGGCACTTGAAGTTCATTCTGTAGACTCACTCTGTGGGGCACTTGAAGTTCATTCTGTTGACTCACTCTGTGGAGCACTTGAAGTTCATTCTGTAGACTCACTCTATGGAGCACTTGCAGTTCATTCTATAGACTCACTCTGTGGGTCACTTGCAGTTCATTCTATAGACTCACTCTGTGGGGCACTTGAAGTTCATTCTGTTGACTCACTCTGTGGAGCACTTGAAGTTCATTCTGTAGACTCACTCTGTGGAGCACTTGCAGTTCATTCTATAGACTCACTCTGTGGGGCACTTGCAGTTCATTCTGTTGGCTCACTCTGTGGAGCACTTGAAGTTCATTCTGTAGACTCACTCTGTGGAGCACTTGCAGTTCATTCTATAGACTCACTCTGTGGGTCACTTGCAGTTCATTCTGTTGACTCACTCTGTGGGGCACTTGAAGTTTATTCTGTTGACTCACTCTGTGAGGCTCTTGAAGTTCATTCTGTTGACTCACTCTGTGGAGCACTTGAAGTTCATTCTGTAGACTCACTCTATGGAGCACTTGAAGTTCATTCTGTTGACTCACTCCGTGGGGCACTTGAAGTTCATTATGTTGACTCACTCTGTGGGGCACTTGAAGTTAATTATGTACACTCACTCTGTGGGGCACTTGAAGTTTACTCTGTAGACTCACTCTGTGGGGCACTTGAAGTTCATTCTGTAGACTCACTCTGTGGGGCACTTAAAGTTCATTCTGCAGACTCACTCTGTGGAGCACTTGAAGTTCATTCTGTTGACTCACTTTGTGGGGCACTGACATTGAATTCTGTAGCAAACCAGGGACTCACTCTGTGGGGCACTTGAAGTTCATTCTGTAGACTCACTCTGTGGACCACTCGAAGTTCATTCTGTATACTCACTCTGTGTAGCACTGGTATCCTTTTTTTTAGGGGGGCAGTGATGACTCACTCCTTATGGAGCACTAGCAGCTGGCAGCAGGAATGCCATCCCTCTCTGCGGATCATTCTTGATTGCTCGGCAGAGATGGATGTCATTCAAGAGCTGCTAGTGCTCCATATAGAGTGAGTCATCACTGCTCCCCAACAAAGAAGCCAGTGCCGCATGCCGTACAGCAGTGCCAGCCTCCTATAAAAAATAAGGGCGCTCAGTTTAGTGTGCAATAGCTGCTTATCCTGGCTGTCTGGCCCAGTTAGTAGCTCATTCTCAGCGCATTGAGGACTCATTCTAGGGCCAGTAGAGGATTATTCCCCAGGTCAACGGTAGCTCAGTCTAGAACTAGTTACAGATTATTTCCGGAACCGAGGGTAGCTCATGCTGTGCCGAAAGCAGATTATTCTGAGGACCAATGATAGCTCATTCGGAGAAAGATGACAGATTCTTCCGAGGACCAATGGTAACTCAGGCTGAGAACGATGATAGATCGTCTGAGGACCAATGATAACTTCCTCTCTCGTCGGAGGACCAGTCATAACTCATTGGGTACCACTGACAGGCACTTCTGGGCAGCACTCGCAGTTCATTTCGAGGTTCTCTTGACCATGGTTCTAGTTCTCTAAATCATGTTAATATATCTCTTGCTTAATTCCATACACTCTGGTTTTATCTTTCACAAGGTCAAAATATAAAGCTTCTAGAAGCGACCCGGCTCACACTGTGGACGGTATGAAAATACACTTTCTCACTTGCTTCCTGTTGATTAGCATTTGCAAATCATAAACTCTGCTTGTTCGTGTTTTCTTCGCGGTTCTGGATTACTGTAGATCTGTTTCCAGGAACGTGTCCCTCGCCGAACTTTGCAGCAGGGGAGAGGAGGGGGTGGGGGGCAGAGGGGGTGATGCTGGGGTGTCACCTATCAGACTTCCGAGGCGGCCCAGCGTGTAAACGACCGTCTGCCCCGAGTTATGCAAATCAGAGCACAATGAAGTGAACAGAGTGCAGTCTGCGTCATGATGCGTGGGTTTAAAAAAACATCCTGTCGAGAATCGCGTTACTGCCTAATGCATGTATAGCGCCCGCCACGAATTATTATACCGTCCTTTTAAGATGGAAATGTGCAGGGAAGAGCGGCTTCGGTCCGCTATAGTTGCAAGCGCAGCATCTCTGTAAAGGAAATGCCCATATTTTGCCCTTACATTTAATATATCGGAGTACTGCCTACAACGGCTTGCAAATTTACATTATATATAGCATCCCTGAGTGAGACATGTTAACAGAGTAGTAGTGGAATGTACATACTTTCTTTCCTGTTGAAAATATTCTTGAAACGGGCCATACGTTTAGCTGCTCCAAAATCACCAGCCAGTTGAAATCAGCGTTACTCCCACTTCAAGGCTGTCCATCTGTAATGGAACTGGAGCTCATGTAAAGCGCTCTGATACCTTCGGGTCGAGTTCGCGCTATATCAAACTGCAAAAAAGAAAAAAGTCTGCAAAACCGCACTGTAATGTGGCCTGAGTATTCACTGAATCTTGTGGACTAAAACTAAATTTAGGTAGCAAAGGAAACCCCAGTCTTGTGGGGGCGCAGCAGACAATTTAGCACGGGAGGTTCTGCTGCTTGTCCCCGAGGGCCGCCCCCATGCGGATTTATATTATATGTAACAAATATGCAAAGATGAACCATATGCAAATTCATCACATGAATATTCATTGTGCCCTTCTGGAATGCCAGACTGGAGAGAGTGCACAGGACAGCTGGCCTCGAGACTAGACCAACGTACTCTGTGTAACCTTGAGTTTTTATGTCAACCACACAATTCATATGTCATCGCTGCAACATAGTACAAGTTCTACTATTACTTGGAAAAATTGTGTGCAAGGCTTAGACAACACTTTACAACAGTCTAAGTCATCAGAAGTTAAGGACCCGAAGTAAAGTGTTGAGTTGGGATTTACTTTCCTTGTTTTGCTCTGAAAAGTTGCCTAAAAGCATCACAGTAAGTGCTACTTTGCATCAAGTGGACATCCCACAGTTGGTAAATTTAACATTTGTAAACAGTGCAAGGATACAAGCTTTCCGCAATTTGCATGTGTGCTGCACTCTACAGCATACATACAAAGTGGGGAAATGTTAGTTTGTTTAGGCAGAGTGTCTTGTACTGGAAGACTGCCAAATTGGGTGCCAGCACTGGGGAAGACAGCAGCCGTGCTTTATCCCAGAAGATATGGCACTGTGCTGTTTTCTCCCTGTCAGGCAACATAACAGCTCAGTTGCTGCGTTTCATTCCATGAAATAATAGTAAATGTGCCCCTATGAGTTAAAGTGTAAGACCAGCCCTTTATGCAGCAAAAAAAGACACTTCATCTTCGTAGATCACCTTATATGTTTGGGGCCTGCTACCACACTCTTGCATATGTTAACTCGATTTTGTGATTATTTTGGGGCAGATTTACAAGCCCCTTGCCCCACTTTTGTGTCACTTTTCCAATGTTAAAAGTGACGCAAAAGTGGTGCAAGGGGCTTGTAAATAAGCCCCTTTGTATGTAACATGCAGCTAGTTGTAAGATTGTAACAGAGCACTATTTGTATTTACACCGGGCTTGTATCTGCTCAGGGTTTTTGGAGAGAGTGGGATATTTTTCTCCTTTATGGGTGTCCTACCTTTGTTTTTAGAGCACTCACAGCACTTCCACGGCATACATATTAAACTACACTCACAGAGGGCAGGCTTACTAGAAGGTTGAGTTTCTACCCCAGCGTTAGGTCTACTGAGAAGATCTCCACTGAAAATCCAACCGAGTTGGGCGTGAGTTCCGTGTGGCTCAATCAATGTGAGCCTCATCTATTTACATCCCATGCATAAGACTTATAGTGCAGAATATATTATTGCTCTGGGGACTAATAGATGGAAACACAGGCACCGAGTCTGTACAGTGTGGCGGTACACACAATCTACACTTCACACATTCACTAGTTTGTGACAGCATGCAGTGATTTAAGTGCAGTACACCAACAGCTTTCAAGTATCTTGGTAAATATTTTTTAATATATTAATTCTTTAATATTCTTCAATACAATTGTTACTATGCCAATTTTGCAATGCACATGCACTCTTCTGGTTCTCTCCACGTGCTCAGTATTATGTAACAACATGCAGTCATAGTAATGTTTAAAACTGTGCAGACAAAATCCTGCAAAAACACTTTCCAATAACATTCCAAAATAAATAATTTATCATTTAGACACATTTTTCAATTCACTATAAGCAACGTTTCGTAATATAATGTAAAAAGAATCGCATATTGAATAGGGCCATACACCAAACACCCTAGGGGTTAAATATACTCAATAAATAATAGAAAAAATAGCAGTAAATATGAAACACCAGTCTATACTTCATCTCCCCAGGATTCGGCAGAAATAACAGTACAGTGAAGAGACACACTTTCCACATGGCACACAGTAGCCATGTAACTACTTCCGCCTTATCTCCAACATTTCTACTCTGGCAAAGCTCCTTGAAAAATGCATACACGTCCAGCTCTGTAACCACATTGAACAATTCTACTTTCTAGACCAATTCCAATCTGGCTTTCATCCAGGGCATAGAACTGAATTGGTTCTTACACACAAAGTGGACGATGCACTGAAAATGTTGGACCAGAATTAATCTTCCCTTCTAATCCTCTCTGATTTATATTCTGCATTCAACACTGTTAAGCGCAACAACCTGCTAGACCTACTGGAACATAGATTGGGGTTAACTGGGTCTATCCTAAACTGGTTCACCTTGTTTCTCCAAAACAGTGCTCAAAGATTCAACTTAAATCATTCCCTATCTCAAACCCATCCAGTCACATTGGGGGTCCCACTGGGTTCCTCCCTATCACCCACTCTCTTTAATTAGTTCACGGAGTCTCTACCAGAAATTCTGAGTTCATCCAACATCCACTGCCACATGCACGCCGATGACACCTAATTATACCTGAAAGTCTCCTCCCCCGAAGACATCAGATCCCTCAACTTAACTCTATGGAAATCCCAAAACTGGCTGCCATGCAACCACCTCAAATTAAATATTCTAAAAACCGAATTCCTCCTAATTGCCCCACCCAACTAGTCACCTGTTATTGAGGAATGGTTGAAACAACTAACAGCCCTCAACTCCTTGCCACAAGTTATAGATTCAACAAAATCACTAGGAATAACTCTCACCAACAAACTTAACATGCAGAAGCGCATCAGTGCTGCCACCAAAGGAGCGAACCGCCGAATGAACATCTTAAGAAAATTAAAACTCTTCCTGCCCCCCCAACAACTTTAAGTTTATAGTGCAAGCCCTAGTAATTCCCAGGTTTGACCTATGGAAGTGCAACCCTTTGCGGCCTGCCCAGATCCAAAATGGCTCCTCTTAGAGCCTCTGTTAACTCTGCTGCAAGGCTCATCACAGGATCAAACAGAAACAACCACATCATACCGACTTGAAATCCCTCAACTGGCTACCTTACAAACCAAGAACTAAGTTAAAAATTGCCTGCATTACCCATTAAGCCCTACACTACAATACTCTGTGATACTTCACTCAGAAGCTGGAACTTTCTGGTGGCTGCAAATCACCCAGAAACTCTATCACCTTACTGGTGAGACTACAGATATTTCTAAAAGAGAAAAACTACAACCAGACTTTCTCTGGAATCACCCCAAGAATTTTGAATGCCTTGCCGCCTGAAATAAGGCTGATTCTCTCAACAGCATCTTTAAAGAAGGAAGTTAAAGTACAACTTATGAACAAATTTCTGTCCTCGATCCTGGGGTCTATTCTCTCTGTACCTTTCATGACATGTCAATTATACTCATGACTACTGCTTTCTTTTTATCTCATTGTATTGGATTTTTTGATCCTGACATTGTGCAGTACCCTCCCTTATCATGGGTGCTGCCATATCCTGTATAGACATCGACTATAATAATACTGATTCTATTTGTCTCTGAACAATTGTAAAGCACTCTGTTACCCGCAAGGTTCATGTTTGCGCTACATAAAACTTTCTAACTAAATAAATAGTGTTTTTTAAAATGTATTTCCATTTGTTTTGTGCATGAACATCCATTTTATATCATCTTCACTAAAAGAGTAACATTTTGCAGAATTGAAGTACTTCCTATAATGGCGTTTAAATGTCACACAATGAAGCAACCTTGGAGGATTATGATTTTTCAAAAGTAATTAGAAGAGACTGACATGCATGGAATAGAAAGAACATAGTCTATTTCTTTGTGTGCTTCTTCTGCACTTTTTCTCTTAATCCTCAGAGGAATTCAAACATGTTTTGAAAAATACTGCAGGGGCAACACACATCTCTCTGTGACCTATGAACGTGCTCATTAGCTAATGTTTAATCTTCCTTAGTGGAAATAATGATTAGGAATGATTATGTTAGAAAAAACCTATCTGGCTGTCTTAAAAATTGCGAGATGCGATCTGGACTTCTATGTTTTTGGCATCTTTCCTTCGTGTTGGTTCTTTTGCCTCTGGGGAGATCCCCATTGTTTTTTTTTTTTTTTTAGTTTATTTTCTTGTAACCAAAATATGATTGTTTGTCTTTCAAATCCTTATAACCCTATTCCTCAAGCCCCGATCATTATACCTAATACATCTTCTCTAATAAAAGAAGGTAAAATTCAAGTGAAAATCCTTATTTTTAGACAATAATGGGCATTTACAATGGATGTTAACATGAACTAAATAAGTATGCCTGACAGTCAAGAATCAAACATAATGTACAAGTAAGTATTTATGTATGTTTAAGAATTTTTCAAGTACAAACCTAGCTTCAAGGTTAAATATCATTGAACTGGACAATGGTGTAGAGTACATAAGGGAGGTGTGGTGTTGCATTTTGGCATAAAACTTGTGGACGAAGGGTTAGCGGGTGACTTGGCAGATGTTGTGGGACGGCACAGGCTAGCATACAATAAAGGGGTCTGGAAGAGCTCCTCTTTGGTAGTAAGCAGTAGACATGGTTGGGGGATTTCGGGTATTCTTTACCTCCTACTGTCCCTCACTTTGTGCCTGTATGGTGGTATGGAATACTACATGATTGTTTAGATTTACATCAAATATTATTGTCCACATAGACTACTAACCCACGGCAAGAGATCCAGGAGAGATAAGGAGGGAATTAACAGGGGGTCTAGCAAATATACTGATATAACCACTAATCAAAATGTTTTATTGTTCAATGATATCCAGCATAGTGACCATAACACCATATTTCTCTCTGCAGTTCTCTATCTGCTGCACCAGGGCGAGTTACTGGGTTGTGAATACATTTACTTATGTATAATTGTCTCTCTGCAGGTGCTCATGGCGAGTCTTATCTGTCAGACTGTGACACCCATCAACCCCCGCTACAGGACAGTAGGAAGAGCCCTAAACAGCAGAAGCGATCAAGAGCTGCCTTCTCCCACACCCAGGTCATCGGGTTGGAGAGGAAGTTCAGCCACCAGAAGTACTTGTCGGCCCCTGAGAGGGCTCACTTGGCCAAGAGCTTGAAGCTCACGGAGACACAGGTGAAGATCTGGTTCCAGAACCGGCGGTACAAGACCAAGCGAAAGCAGCTGGCTTCAGACCTGGGTGACCTAGACAAGAACTCAGCTCTCCCTATCCTCAGCAGGGATGAGGACCTCGCCCGGGCTTCCCTTATGTCGCTCTACCAGAGTTACCAGTGCTACCCATACCTGTGTTACCTCAGTGGCTGGCAGCCACCATTTTGGTAACTGCAATTCAAAGACTCAAACAGTGCTTGAAGAGAGATTATTTATTTTTATATAACTTTTCGAAAAAAAAAAAGGGATTTAACAAATCTCAGATAAAAAAGAGAAATGCAATGCTACTGAGGGGTGCAAGGCCTGACCGACTATGTCAACTAAGTGCTCCATGTTTATTTAATATTTAAACAGCAACTCTTCTAATGTGTTTTGTATACACCAAAAACATTATTGTGCCAAAAATGGACAATATGCACAGGGATGATGAAATATGCAATATGAGATCCTCAAGCCTTAATTCAAACAATTAACTAAAGAGGGAGCCTGTGGCTACCACTTTATTGAAATTCAATGGTTACAAGTTTTCTGTCCACCAGTCACTGTTTCTTGACCTGTGGTATGAGCAATCACAAAAGCTGTGTAAAATATCTGATACACAGCAGATAATCCAACTAAGAGAAGAAGAAATTAAAAAACGGTGGCCATTGCCAGCTATGGTTTCCAGCACTAATGACATTTGAATTGACACACTTGCCATTCAACAACGGGACCTTTGTTCTTCTATTGACCTTATAACAAATCAAACCATGTGTAAGATTCTCACTACAAGTGACTGCTTGCAAGCACATTTAAATTGACTGTGTTTGTTGATCTCAGGACTTTGATTATGGCATTTGCAGTTGTTGCAGCTGGTTTTCAGAATGATGTGTCTAAACCTTCAATGGAGCAGCACACCGTGGTTTCAATGTTACAGGGTGGACATTTCCCTGTGTTTTTAAATCTTTTACCCATGATCACAGGCACATCGCCTCCTTAGTGTGTTGTGTTCTACTCCTCTCTCTTCTTCTTCTTTGTGTATCACTCTATGCATTACTTGAAACCTCTTCCTAAAGTGGTGTATAATACAGCTGCTCCTGTCTTTCTAGATTAGAGGACAATGCCTGTCAAGTCATTAACATTGCTTATATCATCCTCCTGACCAGAAGAAGCTGGTATAATTCCAACTCTATTCTCATGATGTGACCACCCCATGAGCTTTGAAAGTGAACCCCTCCCTTTGTCGACTAGTTCATATGCAGAAAGACCAGACCTCTACCAAAATACCACAATGACCTGAATAGAACTTCAATCAAGCTTTTCCAAGTCTAGATAGGAGCATTAGCTGGTTTATTATTTTAATACAAACTGGAGGCAATATTCAATGTTCTTTGAGGCATTGACATGTTTTTTTTAATATTAAATGAAAGGAGTGGTATAGTTCCGCTGTTGTGGCATGAATCCAACCACCTATGAAAGTAAGGTCCATCCCCTGATTATAATTAAATGCCCACTGACACAAAGCGCTCTCATCTTACCTTCCCCACCATGCCTGAGCTGGGGCCCTGCTCTTCAATGAAGACCGCCCTGTGGCTTGCGGATAATATGTCATTCTTACCTCCACAGTTAGAGAGAGCGCAGTTAATGCTCTCCAGCACCAGCCCTCCCTTTGAATGAAGTCACGCTGGTTAGAAATTCTAAAGGGCTTAGGGCCACATGCATCAACAAGAAAACTGCTCACAAACGGGCAGATTAGCAGAATCTGCCCCTTTGCGACCGGTATTTTTGCATTTGGGATGCATCATCCCAAATGCAAAAATCGCTATTTAAGGAATCTCTAAATAGCGATTCCTTAAATTGCGATTGCATTTAAGGAATCCCAAATAGACATTCCTTAAATGCAATGCATGAAAGTTTAAAAATTAGCGATTTCGCTAATAGGGGGAGCAAATTACCATGAAGTTGAACTTCATGGTAATTTGCAAAAACTTTGAAAAATGCACTAAAGTGCATTTTTCAAAGTTACATTTTACACACACACATGCCCTTGGGGCATGTGTGTGTGCAAGATTTATTCATATGCAGATTTCAGGGGTGCAACAGGGTGTCTTTTTTATGCCCTGGCACCCTTGAAATAGCATGAGCAATTTGCGATTCTCTAATTGAGATTAGCAAATTGAGAAAGTCCTCCCGTTCATTCCTATGGGCCTCTAGGCCCATAGGAATCAATGGGGAGGTATTCCTTAATTGCGACTCGCAATTTGCGAGTAGCAATTAAGGAATGTTTAGAAATCGCTATTTTGTAAGCAATTTCTACATGCATAGCCTTTTGCTATTCCTTATTAGCGAATCCTTATTTTTCGCTATTAAGGAATCGCAAATGGCATTGTTGATGCATGTGCCAGTTACTGTACTGAGCTGAAAAATGTCTCTTCATTGTCTGAACCTTCAGAACATCCTGCTTCTTTGGGACCAATACACAAGCCTTTCAGCAGGTTCATAAACCCAGCGTCTGATTCTGCTAGATCTTGCTATGATCAGGTATGGTTTACTGTTACAGCACTCCTGGCTTACTAATGAGTTTCAGAGTAAGAAAGGAAAACTTGTTTGCTTGCTGGGTTTAAAACCTTACTCCTGGAATTTAGTAGTAAATCAGGAGTACTGCAAGAGCAAGGCGCGGATAGTCACCGAGAGGTTGGCTCCGTGTGTGTAAAGAAGGCTGCCTTCCGAAGGCATAAAGCTGTTCTAGCCGTTGTAACAGATATGGGAAGTGATCTGCAGAGGCAGTTCTCTGGATCCCTGTCAGTCAGCACTGAGGACAATGGCCAGTGATTAGACACTAGTGCATTGCGAAAGACGCAATTAACACCTATTGTATATGGAAGGCGGGAGCCACTGGGCAAAGCTTATGCTGAGAGTTACCTCTGTGCCAGGTCACTCTTTTAAAATTAACACGAGCTGCGTAGTCTTCCACAAACTGTGGTGTCATCGGAAGTCCGGTGACGCAATTAAAATGAGAATAAGGGTACATAAATATGCTCTGAAAGGTAATGTCACCTCCTACAACAAGATGCATTTTTGGGGGGAAATGTGATATCTCTTTAATTGCGAATTTGAGCAAATATTTGAACGATCCCTCACTAGAATCTTAGACTGGATCCACCTTCAACGGATAGACTTAACACACCCAAGTCCCAAAATTTACTCCTTATTACCTTTACGAACTGTAGTAACTGGAAGGGAACTCACTTCACTCTACAACTCGCATTACATTAATAAATACATTTATATTGAGCACATTACAGATTCAAACAACTTCTTTTCTGTTTGAAGCAATGAGTGGATGCTTCCACACATTGAAAATATTTCTGCATGCTAACTAAAATATGGAACAGTGGAGGGGCAATGCAGTTGTAATACATCAGGTTACAAAGTAATCAAATGTAGAGCCCCGGGGCTGCAGGGCACTCAAGCTGTTTCCCCAAGATTACTCAGTGTCTGATTGACAAAACTGACATTAGTATGTGTATTGGAAAACTAAGAAACCAAACCCCTAGAAGGTAAAGTTTGTGATAGCTTTCTGACTTTTATGAGCTTCACAAAGAATACTATGAGTACTCATGGATATTTGAGACAGTTGTAGGTTTCCACGAGTACTCTAAACTCGTAAAAAAGGATTTCAGAAAAATCCACTAAATGGCTAATATATGTGAATAAATTATGCAGGAATGTGTATTTACATATTACATTATTAACTTCTTCACAGTGAAAATCTTTTTACATCCGGCGAAATCCATCCCGTACAGCTCAATTAAATATGGGGACATTTCCTTCCCACACCCATTGGCATGGGGTTGTACCAGCAGGATGATTGTAAATACCAATAAACTCATAGGTTTGTGGGTGTACACTGCATTTGACAGGGTTACACCTCCGGAATGCCCCCTTTGCTGCCCCATCCTAAATGTTCACAAGTAGAAAGTCTCCTGGTGAGGGGGATTTTCTACCATTGTAAGTGCAAATTACCAGTGCAATATTCAACTAACAGCTATTCTGTTTCTTAGAATTTACTAATACACATTGATGTCCATGCACAACTAAATAAAACAACACTTAAGTGCACTAAAACATTTGTGAATTAGGCTCTTATGTAAGTGGAAAACTGGAACTTAAACTTGAGGCTACTGAATGTTATGTCCATGCCTCAAGCAGGAAAACAGGAGAATTGTGATAAAATGACCCTATCACATTCAACCTTAGTTTCAGCTTTCATGTTTTCTGTAGTCACCATCTAAAACATACATTATGTTCCTTTAGGATGTTATTTGTCCTTGTTCCAGGTAAAGGGGTTTGGGAGCTGTCCTGAAACGTCAATGCAAGAGTTCAAACAATATGAGCTTTCATTTACAAAATCTCATCTACAATGTTGATTTTTTATAGATCACCACAAATAAGTATTTTTTCTCACTTCGTTTGGCTATTTATCCTCCAATCCTGCGGCTTTGAAGTATGTATCTCCCGCAGAGCGATATGAGGCATTATCTGAAAACCTGGAACCCTAAAATAAGCTGCTTACTGTGTTGCTCTCCAGGATACTATGATGGTGATACAGACACATACTTGATTTCTCATGTAAAAATGGTGTATTTTTCTCTTCTAAAAATTCACTCAGTGCACTTAACTCATGCTACCTAAATCTGCCCTTCATTTAATATTTTGCAAATGAATCAAACAGATTGTCATATATTTTCCGTACATTTTTGTTGTTTTCAATTTTCTTTGGAATAAAACCTTTTTTAACTAAAGCTTCATATTGTTTTCTTCTTGCTTTATAATCCACATTTTTTTTCTTACCACAGGTTGCTTTATTTTGCACAGTAGGATAGTGGGCACAGGTCCTGGGACTCTGTGGCAAAGGGTGGGCACTGGGCCTCAATTGTGACAATTGGAGTATTTTATTTCCTATGACCAGTGACTATTTTACAATTGACCAAAAATCGAGGGCCAAGTATACGCTTTTAGCACTTGACCCTTAGGGTAGGGAATCAGAACATTCTACCTAACTCAAGGAGGTGGTACTGGTTGGACCGGGGGTCCCCAACGGGTAGCTCAGGAGTTACTGGTAGCTCGCCAATATCCCGGAAGTAACTCTTTGAAGTCTTAACCAGAAAAATACTTAATTCAGAGGGTCTCTATACCCGTATTTAAGAAGGTCACCTTGCAAGAAAAGGACAGGGTTTTCTTTGAGTGTTTTGAGAAACTAACATGCTAATGTTTGAAAACAAACTGATTGAAAATGCAAAACATATAATATCTGCTCTTTGAATGATAGTTCATACCAAGCTGTGGAGGTTTATAGCCGTTCGTATTTCCTTTATGCCAGTTGGAAATTACTGCTGTTGTTTCATAAGGCATGTGGAGGCATTTATTTTTAATAAAACATTTCCTGACAGTGCTATTTGTAACCCTGCCTTATGTGTCGGGGTGGTTGGTGTTCTTCTACAAAATTAAGTTTTCAGTGTCATGCAGCCAATATATTGTATCCGGAATATTGACCACCACAAAATAATGAAGGTAAGTACATAGAGGTAAATGTTGTTTTATTTACTTTCTCATGAGAGGCCTCCAGAACATCCAAAATGCAGCAGCCAGGCTGATCCTCAATCTGCCCAAAAAACACATCTCCCAGCACCTGAGAGACCTCCACTGGCTCCCCATCCAGAAGAGATGCCCCTTCAAGCTCCTGACCCATGCCTAAAAAAGCCATCCACGACCAATGACCAGAATTTGTGAACCACCGCCTGAAACTCTACCAACCACCCAGAAACCTCTGCTCCACTCAGCTCACCCTGGCACAGACAACGAACATCTTCCACTGCCACACCGAAGGACGATCCTTCTCCCATCACACCGCAAAATCATGGAGAGCCTTTCCCTCCACCTTCAAACTGCAGCCTCATTGGCAGACCTCAGAAAGGGACTCAAGACTAAGCCTGGGCAAAGCACTACGCTACGCTCGCGTAGTTTGCGAAGTTCGCGCTACTTCGCACTACGCGAACTGCACGTAGCACAGTGCGAACACGCGTAGCGTAGTGTTGTGTAGTGCTGCGGTCATTTTTTGCTTGCTCGCGGTCCTCAACGTCAAGTTGGCGACCGCGAGCAAGCAAAATAACATCCCTGCGAGACTTTTTCCTTGTTCGCGATCAGCAACATCAAGTTGGCGATCGCGAGCATGGAAAATAAACCTCCCGGCGAGATTCCCAACGCGAGGAGGTCAGGTTTCTCATTGCGAGGGGTTGCTTATGCTCGCGACCGCTCGCGATGAGAAACTACCAGTTCGCGTTGAGAAAGCTGCCGCTCGAGTAAAAATCTACTCGAGCAGCAGAAAACTACAGCTCGCACTGTGCAAGATGCCATTTTCAATGATTGCACAGTGCCGGTTGCTTGTCCGCACTGTGCAATCATTGAAAACAACATCTTGCACAGTGCGAACATGTTACTACGCAGTTCGCGAAGTGCTACGCGTAGCTCGCGTAGTGCGAACTTCACTTTGCGTAGCTTCGCGAAGTGCTACTTCGCGAACTACGCCCACCCTTACGAGTCAAGACCTAGTTCTTAGACTGAGAGCCACGGCCCAGTGCCTGAATACCCTCATGGGTGATAAGCTGTGCTTTTAAAATACAGTTTAATTGATTTCTTAACTCTACAGCTATTTACCTTGAAGCTATGCACACCTTCAAGGTACATTGATATCGAGTTCAGAATAGTAAATCTATACTTATCTATATATGTACCTACCTGCAATTGTATTAGTCTTTATTCTGGATATATTTGGGAACTCGAAAAGAACTTTAAAAATATTTTTATGCTAAATATTAATGCATTATTTCCTCTGAGAGTGTGTTGCAGTACCAGTGGTTGGCCATGTGTAGTGCTGGACTTATTACAAAAGTGGACTTTACCTTGAAAGTGTACGTTTCATGTGGAAGTTACTACAAATATGTAATCTACTTCAAAAGAACGGTATGTCAATACAGAAAAGGAGTAAACATACTGAAAAGTGTAATATTACTCAAACTGTAAGTTACCTGTTACCTGTGTGACTCAGGCCATCAGAGTGTAACTTACTACAAAGTTGTAAGTTACATGTCACCACCACCTGAGTATTGCAATTAGCTTACTCTTGTGTGGGTGGGTGACATACCTCCCTAAACTCCTCCCTGATCCTCCCCAAGCCCCTCTTACTTCTCATCATTCCATCACCTTTTGTAGTAAGTCTGCCCCTTCTTTAGATCACTACCCGGTGTCACTTTCCCATTTACTACTAAAACGTATACTTCAGTGTGCGAAGTCTCTGCAGTAGATGCGGAGGACTCCACACACACTAGTAGAGGTAATGAGGACGCAGAAACCTCTGTACGAAGTTTGTGAATTGCACTTTGTAGTAGGTTTTGTAATGTTGTAAAATGTACTACAAAGTACTTATTAATTTAGTGTCCAGCCAGTACTTTTTCAATACATTTGTTTATTAAGTTTAGGTCATAATATCAACACAATCATTAAGCAATCACCTCACCACCCCGGTTGTTTCCTTGCTTTCCAGCAGTCACTATGGCATTATACTGGCCATTCAAACCAAGCAGGTTTCGAGCAGCTTCTCTTTGGGTTCTATGGGACTGGCCCTGTTTCAACTATATGCAGCACCCTAAGGTTGCATGGGCACCACAATTAAGCGAACTACATTTCTCTTCCTTTAAGGGACAATGGGACCATCTCCATTCCAGCACAAACCACTCCTTTCCTTGCCAATCCTGTTTGTGTGGAACAATGGGTGTGTCACAGCTAATCAGGATTGCCTGATTGGCACATAAAAAAAATATATTATGTATGGAGGCAATATGCTTTAAATGTCGCTACTTCAATTTAGTCATCCATGTCAGTAAAATGCATTGGTGTGTCTTGAGCATTTAAATTTGAACAATAGTGTCTTTGTTTTGGTTCACTTCAACCCAAAACAAATGTAGTTGGGGACAGCCCTTCCTGCCTAAGACATTCCACATCTTCTGCTCTGTTATTATTTTTTTTAAGGAAGAATACTTCAAATCCTAGATCAAGTTTCTCTTGACTTATTTTATCTCCTGCTGCACCTCTTCCAGCAATGGAGTCCAATGTATTTATTTATTTTATTTATTTATTTAAAGAGCTTAATATAGCACTGGCAAGACCCAAGGATATCAGAGCACTTTACAACATTGTCAAAGGCATTGTCAGTCAATATTTATTACAATATAACATTTTGTTCAAAGTCGAACCATATCCTTTCCTTGAGAGAAAAAAAGATACATATATAACTCAGGAAAGAGAATCCAGTTGTGCGCTAGGTGTGAAAGCCCGAAGGGTTAAGGTGCTGATTGAGGAGAAGATCTTTTAATTGTCTTTTGAAGCTCATGAGGAGGGGTCATCCTGATATATAATGAGAGGGAATTACATATTTTAGGGTCATTTCCCGAGAAAGAGTGTGTTCAGGCTTTCTGTTTATGCTTTTTGGGGGGGGGGGTGAGAAGCAGAGTGTTGGTGTTTCTTAGATTTCTCGCCTGGCTTGCCTTTGTGAGTTTAGGTGAGAGGTAGGCTGGTTTCCTGGTCTGAAGGACTTTGTGAGTGAGAAAGGTTTTTGAGCAGCAACACCTTTCGGTTGGGAGACACATTAGATTTTTCAGGGAGTGGGAGATGTGATTGTGTCTTTTGACTCCAGTGATCATCCTTGCTACTGCATTTTGTGTGGCGATGAATGGGGCTAAGTGAGGTTTTGCGGTGCCAATGAGTGTGGCATTCTCATAATCCAGTCTGAAAAGAATCAGAGCCTTGGTGGTGGTTTTTGGATAATTTGGTTGGAGGAAGGGCTTGATTTTGTGTAGGAGTTTTAGGTTGTAGATCCTCTCTTCCTCTCTTAGTCCCTGGAAGAGATCTTCAAATAATCTCTTGGTGATGGGACTTTGAGATTGGTCATCCTATGGGGAGGCAAGGCAAAGGGATGAGATCCTTGGTTGTCTTAGTGTGCTTTGTGTGTCTTATGCCTGTGGAGCCGGTTTCTGGAGCATGTTTTACTGACATATTTTCCTTCCCCTCTGAGGAAGACATCAAGTCTGCAAATCTTTCTTTGCATAACGTCTGTAATGATGTCTTAATGAGCTATTGTTTCACAAGGGCTTAGGGCCTTTCTCTTTTCTGAGTGTGTCAGTCACTCACTTTGGAACGCAAGTTCCTATTGGCTTAGGTGGCCTCTCCATTCAATGCTAAATACTGGGTTTCATAGAAATTGATTCTTTTTCTTGTGGAGCCCCCAGGGGTTTCCCCCGCTCCTTGTCCAAGCAGCTGTTCAAGCACAACACACCAAAAGTGGAAGGCACTGCGGCTGTTCCAGTAGTAACTCTGGGTTGGTCCATACTCACAGTTCAGTTCTGCACCACTATCCAACTCTGCAAATCTCTGCTTCGCTTCATTCCCAACTTTCCATATTGGGGCATCTAAAATCTCCACACATTGGCCTAATAAACCAATAAAAAGATAATACAAAAAAAACAAATAACCATGGCTACTACGTTAGGTGTGTTTATCTATAAGTTAAACTTTTTTTTTAAAGTTATTATGAATAAATCACAGCCTATTGCAAAATTTCTGGCATTTCATGGTACGCATGTTATGGAAAATGCAAAAATAATGACGCATTCCAGTAGAAATAAGGTGGGAGCAGGACTGAACTGGGAGCCCAGAGCAGCCCTGGCAAATTTGTCAGGCTGTTTATATATATATATATATATACACACACACACATGCACACGCACACACACACACACGTATGCACACGCACACGCACACACACACACACACACACACACACACACACACACACACACACACACATATTAGAAAGTATTTCTCAAGCATTTCCTGTTACAAATGAGTAGACATAGAAAACACATTGCATATATTACTAGCCTGCCTCGTAGTTTAAAAGACAGACTTGCCAAAACTTTATCAATTTGAATTGAACAAAGGATGGAAATAATTTTAAACAGTTAAAATAAACACTGTAATTCATAGTATATGCAAAGAGACAGTTTTCAAGTAAATTCATTGTGGCAAAGAGTGACAACGCGCAAAACAAAAAGTTCTGAAAAATTAAAAACCGCCAAGTGGCGATGAACACTGCTATCGTTCTGTGCTCAGTTTTAATGCAAGCTCCATTTTAAATTCTATAACACAAAGTTTATATTAGGGGCACGAGAAATGAATTAATAAATGAAAGTTTGTGCAGAGATTGGCCAGTACCTATGATTGCATGTCCTGTTAATGCCACAGTAGGTGCAAGTGGATGAGACACTGGGTTGAGTCCACTCCTGGTACCATAAAAAGAATCAAACGTTAGCATTGGTTTCTGCGGAGGTGAATTGGCGTGAATTGGCGTGGCCGAGTGGCAGGGGAGCAAGTAGGGGAGAAGGAGACAAGAATGGGTAATGCCGGTAGATACATTGTGAATAATTTCTGGTACATAGAAGGGGGAAGGCCCCCTAATGAGACAGAGGAAGGAGAGAGATGGAGGGGGGCCCTGCCATATTACTGTGGAGTAATAGGAGGCACTGGTTATTCTCAGTTCAGCCTAAGTGGACCTGGAGGTCCTCCTCATGGTTGAGGCCGCCTAGGGTCTTACTTTGCAGCTTCACTATATATTCAGATTCCAGGCGTCGCAGATGACGTTCCCAATCCCCCCCTCTTGCTGATGCAGGAACCCTGTTAATGCCAAAGTAAGAGATTTTAGAGCTGATATCTTTGACATCTGAGTGTACCAAATTACAATGTTTAGTAATGGCGTAGGACATGTCGCTGTTTTTGATTGCGCGCAAATGCTCAAGTACACGTGTCTTCACCGGGTAGATGGTGCTCCCCACATAGCGAAGACCACAAATACAAATCAAAACATATACAACAAAATCAGGAGCGCGCAAGCAGGTTGCTGAAGGCGAGACTTTGGGGGGAGAAGCTTGGCTGTTGGGCGCTTGTGGTCTTCCCTGCCACTCCCTTCCGCCGCCGCTGCTGCAGTTCCTGGTCGCAGCGCACGGGGAGCGGAGGCAGCAGACTACAGCCCCCAGAATTCCCATCAGTGGCCCCGCCCCCAACCAAACACGCTTCCGCGCCCGGAGGCGCTAAAAACGGACAGGCTCCCTCGGTGGAGCGGGAGACTTACTTTCTGGTCATTCTAACTGTGCACCCTTACCTGCGGACTTTGGGGGGAGAAGCTTGGCTGTTGGGCGCTTGTGGTCTTCCCTGCCACTCCCTTCCGCCGCCGCTGCTGCAGTTCCTGGTCGCAGCGCACGGGGAGCAGAGGCAGCAGACTACTGCCCCCAGAATTCCCATCAGTGTCCCCGCCCCCAAAAAAACACGCTTCCGCGCCCGGAGGCGCTAAAAACGGACAGGCTCCCTCGGTGGAGCGGGAGCCTTACTTTCTGGTCATTCTAACTGTGCACGCTTACCTGCGGACTTTGGGGGGAGAAGCTTGGCTGTTGGGCGCTTGTGGTCTTCCCTGCCACTCCCTTCCGCCGCCGCTGCTGCAGTTCCTGGTCGCAGCGCACGGGGAGCGGAGGCAGCAGACTACAGCCCCCAGAATTCCCATCAGTGGCCCCGCCCCCAACCAAACACGCTTCCGCGCCCGGAGGCGCTAAAAACGGACAGGCTCCCTCCGCGTCGCGGGACGCACCAGGCTAAGCCCGGGCAAAGGGCGGGCCCTCTTAGGCCCTCAGAGGCCGATTGAGGCTGGGCTGGGACTACCCTCTTTCAACTTGTGTTCAAGTAACTGTACGATTTATAACTAGGGGTGATCCAGGTGCGGCCATTGTTGTTTAGAATTTATGGGTGTTGTTGTTAGGTGGGTTGTTGTATTTATACTTCCCTAATTAACATGATGAAAGGGATTCCTAAAACAAGTATAAGGGCAGCGGGCATGGGGACCTTGGATAGTTATTTAAAACAGGCTGAATCAGCCGTCATTAAAGAAATAGCTTCGGTCCAACGCAGACTGTCCTTAGACCCGATTAGGCAAACAGCTTCCTTGTCACCCCCAGTGGATTTTGCTTCTAGCGATGTACCTCCGGATGGTGTGTATCCCCGTGTGATTTTAAATGGGTCAATTGTTGACGATAGTCTAACGATTATATCCGCGCCTTTACCTATAATCAGTTCAGCCCCTTCTCCTGTGGTCATATGTACAAGACAGTTGAGGGCTAGACCTGATTTGATGACCAGCGGTGGTAAAATTGTCTCGGGGAAAAGAAAGGCTAAGAATAACCCACAGGGCCGTCGGAAACAGGCAAAACACTCAAGACCCAGTAATCCTGCATCTGGGTTGGACCAAGTTAAAGCTAGTGTTCCCCAATTAGATAGAGAGGATTTGGCAGAGGGTACAAATGATTGCATTAATTTGGGTATTGATAACATCAGTGAAAAATCCATGTCAGATCTTGTAACGATCCTGGATGCACGTCTCAGGTTACTTACCTTACCTTTAATGGCCACTCTGAAGCGAATAGAGGATCGCATCAGCACAATCGAATCTCACCTTAATATTAAGGCCTCAAAGACAGGGCCAAGTACCTCGGTAGTTGACTCATTAAGTGTAGTCACGGCTTCAGTTAATAACTTGCTGGATACCATGATCACCCCACTCCAACAACCAGTACCTCTTGCCACTACTCATGGTATTGGATCTAGTATTCCACCCTCAGCGCTAAAAGCCCTGGGAACAACTCGGGGAAAGGAAATGTGTACACAGAACACAGTGGGGAGGTCATGTTCTCCCGCACTGTTGAGAAAGACTTGTCATTACACTTACCAGCAGAGGCATGTCCTTACACAATTATTTTAGCTAACGTTCCAAAATTAGAGGGTGGTAAAAAGGAACACTGGACTTCTTTAAAAAACAAGGCCCTCCACTATCTGTCGAATAAAACCGTTTTGGGACAACACCTTGATAGTCACTTTATGATGATCAGAAGGGTTCCGTGGGTGGGCAAGACAAATAAAAACTTAGAGGGGGATTGTATTGTCATAAGCTTTAGATCACCCAGGTTGGTCGATGATATATTGAGACAGGCTGGGTCAGTGAGAATTCAGAAGGAGTACGTCAATGTTCTCCCTTTGGACTTTTTTTACCCTCCATTTCACACCAGGATGATGTTTAATGACCAACCCAAGAGAAGTAGGTTTAATGAATATGCTGTCCCAGTTTCCAATAGATTTGCTGTTTTTTCCAATCTAGAAGAAAACGAGTGACTAGGGATACAAGAAGAAATTAATACCTCTGATACCCGGGTTGCTGCTCCCGATGTAGTGATATTGGCAAAAAATGACTCTAGTATAGTCAGGTCTGATTATGGGTCGCTGGGTTCATTAACAAAATTGGAGAGAATTCATAGGTTTGGGAGAAATCATATGTTTACAAGAAACCTGGGATACAGAGAATACCCTGACTATCGATGGGTATACAAGTTTTTTTGTGTCTGCTGAACCGTCCAATGTGGGGAGGGCAAAGGGCGGGTTGGCCACACTAATTTCTGCAAGTATTCCTGGCTTACAGATTCAATTAGACACGGGATCACGGAACTGTTTGGCAGTACAAATCTCCCTGAATGGGGGAGGCGACATTTTAATTGTTAATTTTTATAATTCTTATCATAGAGTTGCCACGACTGATCACCTGGCCGCGTTAAATCGTTTTTTGGGTGAGTACAAGGAGGCCAACAAAAATCATTGCTTTACTATAATCATGGGTGACTTTAACATTCATGAATGCCTGGATAAATGTTCGTCTTCAGACCCATTAGGCCCGATAGAGCAAGGGGAGGCTCACTTTGAACATTCAGCACAGGGAGATCTCCTTGAAACAATTCTGGCGGACTATGGTTTGTTACTCCCATTTATGGTGGATGAGAAAATACCTACCTTTAAAGGGAATGGCAAACATTCAGTCATCGATTATATTTTTGTTAGCACAGCGCTGGGGGATAGGATTCACGCTTACACGGCGGTTTGGACACATTTCAGTGACCATAACCCCGTGGCCCTTAGCGTGCCGGACCTCTTTATAAAGCCTGCTATAGCCCAGGACAGAACGGATAAATCTGATATCCGCCCTACAGACCAGGATCGCAGGATCAGATGGAATAAAGTAATCCCAGGCGATTTTCAGATTAACTTAAAAAGGAAGGTAGGATCTGAGATGAATATGTGCCTGGATTTGGAAGCAGGGAATGAGGAAGTCTTAGGGGCGTATTCTGTAATTTGCTCCCAGATCTCAGCAGACCTTCGATGTCCAGGCAAGGTTAAGGACAAGGCCGAGTTGGGGTGGTTTGATAAAAATTGTTCATCGGCGAACAGAAAGCTGAAGGCCGCCCTGAACTGCAAACCAGTGAACAGGGCCACTGTGGCCTTGTTAAGGAAAGAATATATCAAAGCCCTGGAAATTAGAAAAAAGAAGATCCGGGAGGAAGCGTGGGTAGAACTATCTTCTGTGGACGTCCTCAGAAACAGTGCTAAGTTTTGGTCTGTGGTAAACAAACCATTTTTTCGTGACCCTTGCAATGACCAATTAGATTGTGGTATCGGGGAACAGTTGTGGTGCTCTCATTTTAAGTCAGTCTATGAAGGGGGAAACAATGGGGAGTTGAATATGCCTCTCCCCATTACGAATTCATATACTTTAACGGTTACCAAGATTGAGGTGGCTGAGGCCATCGGGAAGATGACGAGCAACAAGGCTCCGGGTCCCGATGGCGTTCCAACAGACCTCTTTAAATCAGACCTTGAGACCTGGTCCATAGTTTTAACGAATGTTTTTAACAGGGTATGTGTTGCAGGTATTCCGGACACTTGGTCCGAATCTGTCATTGTACCCATTTTTAAGAAAGGTAGCAGGGGGGACCCTAGTTGTTACCGCCCTATCTCCCTTATTGATTCAGCAGTGAAAGTTTTGGGGCGAGTGGTTTTGGGTAAATTAACAGATTGGTTGGAGGACACTGATACCCTTTCATATTTACAGTATGGGTTTCGAAAGGGCCGTGGCACCATAGACCAAAGCCTGAATCTCCATTTACTAATAGGTAAATACACTATAGCCAAAAAAGGGACGTTATATTTAGCCGTTATGGACTTTCCCACGGCTTTCGACTGAGTGAATCGGTCGAAATTGTGGGGACTGCTCCTCAAGTGTGGCATTGATGAAAATATTGTGTATTTCCTTGCGGATCTACATAGAGATCTTACTGCCACTGTTAGATTCGACCGTCTGGGTAACTGTACGGGCAAGATCGGAATCACTAATGGTGTCAGGCAGGGCTGTATTTTAGCCCCCCTGCTTTTTACGCTTTATATCAACGATTTGGGCGCTGCTTTAATTGGGACGTGCAAGGATATTCCAAGGGCGGGCAAGTATTCCATCCCGGCATTATTATATGCAGATGACGCCGCCTTGTTAGCACGTACAGCAATGGGGCTGCAATGTCTTTTAGATTCATTCGCTGATTTTATGAAAGCACTTGAGCTAAGTGTGAATTTCTCGAAATCGCATGTTATGATTGTGGGCAGTAAACCTAAGAGAGCTAAGACTTTGCTCTCTGAAGGGCATGTTTTATCTCGGGTTACTAGATTTCCATACCTGGGGGTCATTTTTGATGACAATTCCACCTGGGCCCCTCAATTAGCAGCTAAACGCAATGCCTTTGCTAGGTCTATTTTAGCTGTTTTGGATTTTGCACGTAAACTGGGGGTGAAGCCCATGCAGGCTATGTTGAACATCTATGTTGCCAAATGTACCTCTATAGCAATGTATGGTGCTGATTTGTGGGGAATTAAAAATGTTAAGGATTTACAGGTGGCAGAGGATAAGTTTTTAAAATCCATTTTATCTCTTCCTCAGTCAACCCCCGGCTATATCGTTCAGCAAGAATGTGGGATAGACTATCTAGCAGATCGTATAGCTTTAGCCCCATTATTAAAATGGATATCAATATGGTTAAACCCTGAACTGGAGCTGAATCTTGAGATTTTGAAGGATTGTTTATCCCTTGAGCATGGTAAAGCTATTCCCTGGTTGAACTATGTCAAGAATTTAACCAGAGAAATGGGTCGTCCCGAATTATTTGACCACCCAAGTAATCTATTAAAGGGGGACGTGAAATGGGTGAAAGACATACATAAGCAACGGGCAATGTTAGCAAGGGAAGAAAAGGAGCTACTTAAACCTACGGTAAGGGCTCATCAGTTGATAACCACTTCTAGCAGTATTGAACCATACTTGGTCACTGTTAATAATATGAATCACCGTTTTTTATTGACCACGTTCAGACTGAATAAATTCCATCTGCTGCTCACTGAATCCCCAGGGTGGACGAAGGAGAGGGATTTGGAGATCTGTTCTTGTGACAGATTCTCCATCAAAGATACTGCGCATTTTATCTTCTTTTGCAAACATTTGTCCCCTATCCGTAAAAAGTTTATTATCCCCCTTATTAAAAATAAAGGATTTAGACAAGTCAAACCTGCACTTTTGTACCTCCAGCTGTTGGGTACTACCTGGGAGATATTTAATATAGCTAATTTCCTGGCAATTTCAATGAGATTAAGGAAAAAAATCATGTGGCTAGAGTGCAGAAAACGATTAATTCATGAATTTTGATCAAGTGTTATATATACTATTTTTAATATATTTGTAATGTCTATTTTAAATGTTATTTATAATGTATGTATTGTTTCTGGTGTACTATGCTTTTATGGTTTTTGCTATGAACCGAATAAAGTAACCTTGACTGACTGACAGTGTTACAGTTTATAAAAACATTGATCCTTCCTGATTTACCATTAGGAAGGTTGAAAGTTTTCACATTTGTATTGCTGTTGCATGCTTTGCACCGCCCACACTTGTGGAAACCTGGGAGTTCCCTCAACCAGGTCCCTCTTGTCTTGGTTTTTACGGAAAGGTGAGTGTGTACCAGCATATCCTTTAAAGACTGACACTTTCTTTACGTTATATGTGGTGATGGACTGACCAATTTTCCAATGATTGCATCATTTTTGACTATGTGCCAGTGTTTGCGTATGATGCGATGTACTTCTTGTGAGGCATGGTTAAAAGTAGTAATTAGTCTCACTTCATGTTTGTCACCTTCCCTTTCCTTTGGAATGAGTAAACTGTTTCTGTTTTTGCTGTCTGCTTTCTCAGTGGCTATTCTGATGGTTTTGGCCGTATAGCTTCTGCTTTTAAAGCGACCCCTCATGTTCTTGTCTTCTTTTTCATAGGAAGCAACCGAGCTACAATTCCGTTTTGCTCCCCGTACGGAATGCTATTCTTCAGACTAGTAGGGTGATGGCTATATGCATGTAAAATGCTGTTGCTCGATGTTGGTTTCCTATACAGACTGGTATGGAGTGTTCCTAGTTTAACCTCCACTAGAATAGCTAGGAACTTAATGTTGTGACGGTCAGTATTGCTGGTGAATTTAAGATTTAAATTATTCACCGAGAGTCCTTGAATGAAGTCATCCAAGGCGTCCTGTGGACCATCCCAAATAAGAAAAAATATCGTCAATGTAACGGGTCCTCAGGACAACATTGTTCATGTGGAGCATATTGCCGTCATGCACAGGTGCTCCGCCTCCCACCACCCCATGAACAGACAGGCGTAACTAGGCACGAAGCAACTTCCCATGGCAGTACCGGTGTACTGTTCAAACCAGTCATCTTCAAACAAAAAACAGTTATTATGTAGGCAGAAATATAACATGTGCATCAAAAGCATAGTATGGTCATACATGGTGATTGGTCTGTCTCTTAAGTAATATTTACAGGCCTCCAGGCCCAATCATGCTCAATACAGGTGTAAAGGGCAACAACATCTATTGTTGCCAAGATGTAAGTGTCTTTCCACGGTATCTCCTGTACCTTTGACAGGAAGTCCATGGTGTCTCTACAATAGGATGGTAGGTTGAGGACGTAGGGACAAAGAAAATAGTCTAGATAGATGGAAGTGTTTTCAAGGAGGCTTTGGTTGGCTGAAATAATCGGCCTGCCTGGAGGGTCTGTGGGATGTTTATGCACCTTCGGTAACATATAGAAGACCGGGGTGACTGGTTTGTGCACCAAAAGGAACAGGAACCTATTTTGACTTAGCATATCATTCTCGCGCCAGTCATGCAGCATTTTATGATATTCCTGTACTGTTTTGTTATATCTCCCCTGGCTTGATTTCCGGTAGCATCCCGAGAATTCAAGTTGTCGTTTGGCCTGCATTCTGCATTTGTTAATATCCCAAAGGACCACATTTCCCCCTTTGTCGGAAGGTTTAATCACAAAGTTTGTAGCCTGTTTCAAAGACTGCAAACCTTTACTCTGTGCTGGGGTTAGATTATTTGCAGTTATTGCCGTCTTTTTTCCAAAGATCCAATAAGTCATGTAACACTGACTCTTGGAATGTATCTATTCCATCATGCAGTGTAATCGGATTGAATTTAGATCAGGGTTTAAAATCATTCCTGGATCTTTTGCTGACCTCCATATCCATACTGATTAGCAGGTCATGATCCGTTTCCCAGTTTCTAGTACCCAATTGAAATTCCCTCATGGTTGCTAGGGTCTCAACATCACCCACGGATAAAACAGCGTCCGTGGGAGTGGGGGTATTTTCTGTTAGTGTGGCCTTTGTTTGGCCTCTGTTCAATTTTGAGGTATGTAATTTCAGCAGTTTAAGTTTGCGCAAGAACAGAAACAAATCAATGCGGGATTTGGCAAAGTCAATATATATATATTCACTAAAAAAAAAAAAAACATAAAAAAAACGTAGGTTTTACAGACTTTAGTTAGAAATTAACATTTACAAAACCTTTGAAAATCACTTAAAAAACATAGGTTTCAGGGACGTTATAGTTAGTTGGTCATTTCAGTTGTACAAAAACAGAGAAATTCGAACGTTATAGTTAGTAGAGCTAACTATAACTCGTGCCCCCGCAATGCACTGCTGAATTTTTCAGTGAATTTCTAAGGTTTTTTAAATGTTAATTTCTAATTATAATGTTCATAAAACCTATAGTTTTTTCAGTGATTTTAAATTATCATTCCATTCTCAACCTGTTTAAAACAGCCAATATCGCCAGTTTTCCAGCAATAGCTCCCGCCCAAAAAAATTGCCACAAATGAGAGCAACAACTAACGCAAATATTATGCAGATTAGGCGTTCCTGTACAAAAATAACACGAAAACACCACTTCCTGATATTTTCAACGAGCAGCCAAATCTGAGGTGCGTTCCAAAGACAGGCGATAAGCTGCGTTAGCAGTAGGAATGTAACATCTGCCTTTTACTGGTGTAAAGTAGGACGATTACCTACAGTTTGAAAGGGAGCCCAGCCCAGAATCACATCTGAAGACCAATACATGCCATGGAGCTACTGTTCATGCACCTCCGACACCCAAGAAGGCCACAAAACCCACTGCCACCACCCTCAGGACCTCCCCCTGGACCACCCCCCCTACTACCACCGAGGCAGCGCATAACATGACAGTGGACCTTCTAAAAATGGCATGGCCCCTCAGCCATACAATAGCTGAATGTAGCGAGATGTGACAACCAAACGTGTTTGAAGAATGCAAGTCACCCACCAATAGAAATGCACACAATACCAAGAGTACAGGGTGACACATTGGCGCTTGCGGCACGGGTGGTGGCATCACTACAACAGGGACAGCTGCATCAATTGATTCCTCATACAGCCCAGGACGAAACCACGCCCAGAGCTCCGGAGTCATTGTTCACAGCCTCACGCAGGACTGGCTTACGCCAGGCCAGCCCAATCTGTTTACACATACAGGGAGGGACAACAACGCTACATGCCCCAGCTTTTCATTGTAGTGATTTGCTGCTCACAGTTCTAGTTGTCAGTATGCCACAGCCACTCCCTGATGGCTGGTTTACACCCACACCACACCCATCAAGCACAGGCATCACAGGACACGTGACCCTGCCAATAAATATGACCGGACGCAGGTTCTCTACGCCATTTCCATTTCAGACTTGGTGCACTGGATGCACTGTGGCTGGCACAGGCACACCGCCACCGGGCGGTGAATTTTGGTCCACTGAGGTAGGGGCATTGTAAGTGCTGAGCGGGTGTGCAGCCTGCGATGATGCCCCATCCCGGTGGTCCAGACAGCTCATGTTTTGTGTGCCCTGCTGGACCGCAGTGTAGGCCTGAGCCATCGAACAGCGGGGGCCTACCACCACGTGCTAGGCCTCACTGGTCACTGAGTTAGTGGCACTGCAAGGGCTGAGCGGGTGTGCTACCTGCGATGATGATGGGTGCACTGGTGTGTCCTCTGCCATGGCAAAATCAAAACGCAGCACCAAATGTGAGACCTGTTGGCCTGCGGAGTGGGGCTGCATGATGTAGAGGGTGCCCTGTCTGTGAAAAGGTGAGTAGTGAGGCATAGGTGCGCAGGGTTGGGCAGACACCTCTGGGCGGCAGGAGTGGATGGGGTGCAGCAGCCTGGGTGCGCAATGGTGGGCAGACACCTCTGGGCAGTGGAAGTGGGTGATGTGCAGCAGCCTGGATGCACAAAGGTGGCACAGCAATTTAGGTGTGTTGTATATATTCTGCCATTCCTGATTCTGTACTATGTTTCAGATGTGGGAGCTTGAGGGCTCCACTAGGTACCAGCACATGGTTGGAGACACAGTGGTGGCGTAAAGTTGAGCTGTGAGGGTTTTGTCCACAGTGTGGGCACTCACTGTCCCTCCTCATCTCTTCCTTTCTCTCCCTCACACTCTCTCTTCCTCTCTTTCACACTGTTTCTCTCTTTCTCTCTCTCTTCCTCTCTCTCTCACTTCCTCTCTCTCTTTCTCTCTCTCTCACTCTTCCTCTGTTTTTCTCGTCCTCTTTCTCACACTCTTTCTCTCTCTTCCTCTCTCTCACTGTTTCTCTCTCTTTCGTCTCTCTCACTCTTTCTCTCTGTCTTCCTCTCACTCTTTCTTTCTTTTTCTCTCTCTCTTCCTCTCACTCTCACTGTTTCTCTCTTTCTCTGTCTTCCTCTCACTCTTTTTTTTCTCTCTCTCTTCCTCTCACTTTTTCTTTCTCTCTCTTTCTTCCTCTCACACTCGTTCTGTGTGTGTCTCTCTCTCCTTTAATGGACGCATGGCACACAATCTTATCTTGATTATTGTCTAACAGGCTGTGATTCACGGATTGATGTCCCCTCCCCCAACATGGAACTCCCGCCACTCAGTGCCACCAGAGCTGAATGCGTGTGCAGCCTACGATGATGCATGGCCATCCTGACAATCAACACACATTCTGAATTGTGAGCTCTGTTTACCGCGTGTACGCAACGCCTGAGAAGGTTGCTTCGGCACGTGGTGCACCCTCTTACACACACGCCTGTGGTGGAAGGTGAGCAGAGAGGCTTGTTTCCACAGCAGCGGGCAGTCACCTCTGGGCGGTGGGAGTAGATAGTGTGCAGCAGCCTGGGTGCACAAGAGTGGACAGACACCTCCGGGCACTGGGAGTGGATGGGGTGTAGCAGCCTGGATGTGCAGGAACGGGCAGTCACCTCCGGGCACTGAGAGTGGATGGGGTGCAGCAGCCTGGGTGCGCAGACGAGGGCAGACACCTCTGGGTGGCAGGAGTCGATGGTGTGCAACATCCTGAGTGAGCAGGCCGGACAGACACCTCTGGGCGATGGGAGTCGATGGGGTGCAGCAGCCTGAGTGTGCAGGGGCAAAACACAGAATTACGCATGTGCAGTTGTATGTACTCTGCCATTACTATTTCTATACTATGTTTCAGATGACTTTAAACTTGAGGGCTGCATTATATCCCGGCACGTGGTTGGAGACACACCGGTGGCAGAAAGATGAGCTGTGAAGATTTTCTCCACAGTGTCAACACTCACTCTCCCTCTCCATCTCTTCCTTTCTGTCACTCACACTCTTTCTCTCTCTTATTCTCTATCTCTTCCTTTCTCTCTCTCACACTTTCTGGGCCCGATTCACAGAACTAACTTAAGACAAAATCCTAAACTTACTACCATTTTGGTATTCACAGAAGGCACTTACTCATTTTGGTATTCACAGAAGGCACTAACTCATTTCGGTATTCACAGAAGTTAGGAGTCCCAACTTTAGGACTCCTAAATGCCTTCTGTGAATACCGAAAGTCTTAAAATTAGGATTTTTCTCAGTTTAGGAGTAGAAAAGTTAGGACTCCAAACTTTAGCACTCCTAAATGCCTTCTGTGAATACCGAAAGTCTTAAAATAAGGATTTTTCTCAGTTTAGTAGTAGTAAAGTTAGGACTCCTAACTTTGGGACTCCTAAATGCCTTCTGTTAATACCGAAAGTCTTAAAATTAGGATTTTTCTCAATTTAGTAGTAGTAAGGTTAGGACTCCTAACTTTAGGACTGCTAAATGCCTTCTGTGAATACCTAAAGCCGTAAAGTTAGGATTTTTCTCAGTTTAGGAGTAGTAAAGTTTGGAGTCCTAACTTAAAAAATCCTAATTTTAAGACTTTCGGTATTCACAGAAGGCATTTAGAAATCCTAACTTCTGTGAATACCTAAATGAGTAAGTGCCTTCTGTGAATACCAAAATGAATAAGTGCCTTCTGTGAATACCAAACTGGTAGTAAGTTTAGGATTTTGTCTTAAGTTAGTTCTGTGAATCGGGCCCTCTCTCTTTCTCTGTCCCTTCCTCTCTCTCTCATTCTTTCTTTGTCTCTCTTCCTCTCTCTCACTCTTTCTCTCTCTCTCTTCCTCTCTCTCACACTGTTTCTCTCTTTCTCTCTTCCTTGTCTCTCACTCTTTCTTCTCACTCTTTGTCTCTTCTTTGTCTTCCTCTCTCTCTCACTCTTTCTCTGTCTTCCTCTCTCACAGTTTCTCTCTTTCTCTCTCTCTTCCTTGTATCTCACTTTTTCTCTCTCTCTTCCTCTCTCTCTTCCTCTTTCTCTGTGTTCCTCTCTCTCTCACTCTTTCTTTCTTTCTCTCTCTCTCACTCTTTCTCTCTCTCTCCTTTGATGGACACATGACGCACAATCTTATCTTTCTTTTTGTCTTGCAGGCTGTGATTCACAAATTGTCAAGGGATGACACGCCATAACTGGACCTACTTTTATTTTGTTCTTTTGTTTAAATAAAATGTTTTATTTGTAAATCCATAAATGACTAAGATTCTTATTTGTCCAACCTCACAAGCATCTTCTTATTAATAATTGTACCACATTAGCTAATTTTCTATGTTCCATATTCCCTAACGTGACTGTCACATTTGTTTGTGGGGGGTGGGGGTGAGGGGGGATGGCGGAAAAGGAGCTGCTGCTGGGGGGTGTCATAGCAGTGTTGGGTGTCCGACCTGCATGATCGTTGGCTCCATTGCATCTGTTCTCAGAGACCTGCGAGCTGGCAGGCTGGCTCGTAGATGAAGAGCTGCAAGCCGACTGGCTGGCTCATAGAGGGAGAGCCGCGGCCCATCAGTTTGCAGAGGGAGAGCTGCGGGCCAGCTCACAGAGGAACAGCTGCAGGCCGACAGGTATATTGAAAGGTGCAGGTCGTCGGCTCCCAAAGGGATAGCTGAGGAACAGTGATGTGGAGAGAGGGAGCGTGAAGGGGGTATCTAGCAAAGAGAGACCTGTGGTATATTTCCAGTCTTGGCTTCACAGATACAACCGCAGCCCCGAGAAGTCCCAACCGAAGAGCTGCGAGCCGACCGGTGGTTCGCAGAGGGAGACTTGCAGGCCCAAGAAGGTTGTTGGGGGTGTGCCGGTGATGTGGGAAGAGGGTGCGTTACCTGCTGATGTGGGAAGAGGCAGCGTGAAAGGGGTATCTCGCACAGACAGAGCTCCGGTATTTTTTCAAAGTTGCCTCGGACAGATGCAAGCTGACGGACTGAATCACAAAATGGCTTTTCAATGCTCATATAGTGTGAATTATCAACAGTTCGCACCCAGGCTTGCAGAGGGACAGCTGCGGCCCATGGGCTCGACTCGCAGAGGGAGAACTACGGGCTGTCTGCTCCCAAAGGAACAGCAGCGTAGTAGCTCACAGAGGTAGAGGCACAGCAGCGTAGCAGCTCGCAAAGGTAGAGAGCTGCGAGCCGAGGGACTGGCTTCTAAAGGCATAGTTGCAAAGTGGTGATGTGGGGAGAGGGAGGGTGAAACAGTAATCTTGCACAGACAGAGCTCTGGTATATTTTCAGAATTGCCTCGCAGAGGTAGAACTACAGAGAGATACGAGCTGACGGACTGAATCACAAAATGGCTGCCAACACTTCCTAGTCTCAACAGTTAAGAGCCAATGAGCCACAAGCTCGTGCTCGTAACTCCTCAACCAGTCAGTTGTCAGAATTCTCAAATATCGATATCTGTACAATATGATATTTCTCAAAAACTACTGAACGGATTTACCCCATTTAAACAAAAGCGTGCTTTCTGGACCACGACCTTTCTCCCTACCAAATGTAGCGCATCTACTCGCAAAGCGGCGCAGCGGTATACTAGCTCGCAAAGGTAGAGAGCTGCGAGCCGACGGACTGCCTTCTAAAGGCATAGCTGCGAACTGGTCATGTGGGCAGAGGGAGAGTGAAAGGGGTATAAACAAAAGCGTGCTTTCTGGACCACAACCTTTCTCCCTACCAAATGTGGCACATCCTCTCGCAAAGAGGCACAACAGCGTACTAGCTCGCAAAGGTAGAGAGCTGCGAGCCGAAGGACTGCCTTCTAAAGGCATAGCTGCGAGCTGGTGATGTGGGCAGAGGAAGCGTGAAAGGGATATCTCGCACAGACAGAACTCCGGTATATTAAATTGCCCCCAGCACCTTTGTTTTATATTTTCACTTGATGCGAGACACAAGGTGGCTGCTAACACTTCCTGGTTTGAAGTGTTAGCAGCCAATCAGAAGACGCTTCCTGGTTTGAAGAGTTAGCAGCCAATCAGAGGCAAGCTCATGCTTGGGAGTTAGGCTCTGCCCAGATATAATATATATATATATATATATATATATATATATATATATATATATATATATATATATATATATATATATATATATATATGTATATTGGTGCCTGCTCCGCGCTGATCCAGACTCCTGGTTTTGGCGCTTTCCCAACACCATCAGTGATATCGATGCCTCGACCAATCGAAGAGGGGCATGCTGATTTAAAAGCCTGGCGGGAACAGCACTTGCAAAATCCTGGCTGCATCTGAAGATGTTTTAAGAAAAACGAAATGCGTCATGCCTATGATTGAGAATAAAAGCAAGTGAGCAGCTTACCTGGGGTCCCGTGTGTACTCTGTCCTCTTGAATGCAGGGGATTGTGGTGAAGATGTTTTGAGGTGCAGCCACGAACACCTCTTGGAGTGCCCCCCCCAAGTGCCCGGCGGACTTTGTGGCAACTTTGGACATTACCTTTCAGTAAAACGCCGGTAACGCCGCATATTAGGAATCTGCCTGGTCAGGATGAATGGACTGCGACTTCGCATGGACGCACAGGTTACTTAACCAAGTGTGCACTGGCCTTCTGTCGGGTTTCCAGCGGTGGGGTGAGGGATCCAGTGACCTGCTACACTATCTTTAATAACATCATGATTCAGGCAAGCTGAGTTGGGGTGAAGGGAGCAGACACTGCCCACTGGGGAAAGTACTTACGATTTGGTGCCTGCTCCGCGCTGATCCAGACTCCTGGTTTTGGCGCTTTCCCAACACCATCAGTGATATCGATGCCTCGACCAATCGAAGAGGAGCATGCTGATTTAAAAGCCTGGCGGGAACAGCACTTGCAAAATCCTGGCGGCATCTGAAGAAGTTTTAAGAAAAACGAAACGCGTCATGCCTATGATTGAAAATTAAAGCAAGTGAGCAGCTTACCTGGGGTCCCGTGTGTACTCTGTCCTCTTGAATGCAGGGGATTGTGGTGAAGATGTTTTGAGGTGCAGCCACGAACACCTCTTGGAGTGCCCCCCCAAGTGCCCGGCGGACTTTGTGGCAACTTTGGACATTACCTTTCGGTAAAACGCCGGTAACGCCGCATATTAGGAACCTGCCTGGTCAGGATGAATGGACTGCGACTTCGCATGGACGCACAGGTTACTTAACCAAGTGTGCACTGGCCTTCTGTCGGGTTTCCAGCGGTGGGGTGAGGGATCCAGTGACCTGCTACAAAATCTTTAATAACATCAAGATTCAGGCAAGCTGAGTTGGGGTGAAGGGAGCAGACACCGCCCACTGGGGAAAGTACTTACGATTTGGTGCCTGCTCCGCGCTGATCCAGACTCCTGGTTTTGGCGCTTTCCCAACACCATCAGTGATATCGATGCCTCAACCAATCGAAGAGGGGCATGCTGATTTAAAAGCCTGGCGGGAACAGCACTTGCAAAATCCTGGCGGCATCTGAAGAAGTTTTAAGAAAAACGAAACGCGGCATGCCTATGATTGAAAATGAAAGCAAGTGAGCAGCTTACCTGGGGTCCCGTGTGTACTCTGTCTTCTTGAATGCAGGGGATTGTGGTGAAGATATATATATATATATATATATATATATATATATATATATATATATATATATATATATATATATATATATATATATATATATTCACATAAAAAACCATAGGTTTCACACAGGTTATAGTTAGGTGGATATTTCACTCGTAAAAAACCAATGAAATTCCCCCGTTATAGTTAGTTCAGATAACTATAACTCACGCGACCGCAATCCACTGCTGATGACGTCACATATTACATCACTCATGACATGGTCAGTGGCATCACTCATGACATCACTGATGACATCATCCTTGTGATAGAGTGGCGGTCGCACGAGTTATAGTTATCTGAACTAACTTTAACGGGGGAATTTCATTGGTTTTTTACGAGTGAAATATCCACCTAACTATAACCTGTGTGAAACCTATGGTTTTTTAAGTGAATTTGCAAGGTTTTTTAAATGCTAATTCCTAACTATAATGTGTGTAAAACCTATGGTTTTTTAAGTGAATTTGTACGGTTTTTTAAATGCTAAGTTATGTATTCATTAATACATTTTTTTTTCAAGGTTTTTCACCGTGCGAACTCCGTGTGCGCGTTCGCACCGTGCGCTTCGCGCTTCATGCGCGTGTTCGCACCGTGCGCGCACCCCGCGATTTTTAAAAAAAAAATGCAATGTTTTTTTTCCCCTTGGGGGTCCTTCTGTGACCCCCTGACCCTAGGGGGTCAGGAACTCTCTTCCCTGCCCCCTTTTCACGTTTTCCACCTTTTTTCCCCCTTTCCTTTTCAGTGCGAGAGACAAAATGGCGGCCGACACTTCCTGATTTTGACCGATTCGAATGTTTACCAACATCTAAGAACCAATCAGAATTTCGCTCACGCACGGTGCACGCACGGTGCACGCGTATAGATATTTATATGCTTTTAAATGCTATTTTCTTAGGAAATACTGAACAGATTGACACCAGACCTGCAAAAGGCACTTCCCTGACCTGAGGACTACCTCTCTGCCAAATTTCAAGTAATTCTGTTCAGCCGTTCGGGCTGTACCTTCGACTAAAGGTCCTATGGAAAAATGCATGGGAAAAACGTGTTTTGGGACCCCCCTTTTTTCTCGGCCCCCGCTTGACGAATCACCCTGAGACTTTTAGGGTAGGAGCTGAGCGGAGCGCCCCATTAGTTTTGAAAATTTCGCGAGGATTTGTCAACCGGCGCCAAAGTTATTAAAAATAGAATTTTGAGATTTCCTATGGAAACACGATCCTAACTATAACTATCTACTGGCGACCGCCAGTAGATAATATATATATATATATATATATATATATTATTCACGTTTTCCTGCTGCTAGCTGCGAACTCAGGGTGGGTGCTCTCTCCCACAGCGAGGGCAGAAACTTGCTTGCTGGTCAGCAACCTCCAAGAAAAATTGGGAGCACTCACGGGGTCACTTTTGTTAATAAAATCTTTATTCTGCCACAGCTATTCCCTCCACAACATGTTTCAGCATCATTGCCTTTCTCAAGTGCTGGAAATAGTCATGTCTCGGCATAGTCACATTTTCAAATGCTGGAATTGCAGAAAACTGAAACACGGAGTCTGGTTGGCTATTAAAGGTGGAATCACTACTGCCATTGGTGGGTTGTAAACAAATGGGAGAATAATACGGTCGGGAACTTTTACGGCATTCATGCCGTTTGCGCACCAGGTTTTCCCCACCGCATGTGATATTCAATCCATGTGGTGACAATCCAGAAATCCATTCCCCGATGGGAATACCGGGGGAGCACGGCGTCTGCACCTCTTCCCGACTCATGCCGTGAGTGAACCATTTCACTCCAGCTGCCATTTAGCCCTTGTTTTAGGGGTAACCAGTCCTCCGTGAGCTGATCCCCTCGCCACAGCCCCTGGATATATATATTTATGCAACCCAAAATTCCGCTCCTTCTAGACTGCTTGACCCAAGAGAGGTAGCGCAAATGTCGGCGGAGCACGCCGGCTCGTAAATGTCCCCACAAAAATCCAGTAATGCGCTCTCAGTCACCAAGAAAAGACAAGATCCGGGATAGTGCCGAAAGAGGTGTTTATTCCTCACAACGCGTTTCAACTCGTTGCAGAGTCTTGATCATGTAAGGAAACAAAAGTGAGTGAGCAGTAGATAAAGTTTTTAGGGGTAAAAAGTAAAGAGGGACAACATAATATGTTACACTGATCGTGGAGTTTTTTGCATAGGCGATCATCCTTTTTGTAGAGGCGTTTCATGTAAGAGTGTTCCACACAAAATATAGCGATCCTTTACCATGTTCATTATATCAGAAACTGTTGCATTTTAGGATGCATCTATTGAAATGCCAATTACCCTTACTCTACTATTTTAGACTATGAAATCTGGTAATGTTTTTTCTTCCCGACATAAAATGGCCACCAATTTCGCCATCGTTGCCCGATCTTTTTGATACAAAACAGGCCCTTTCATTAATTCACTAAGGGAGTAACCTGACATGGTGCTTTCCTTCAATTCAATATCTGTGTCCTTCTATAAATGTCCTATGATTAGGGAACACGTTTTACTCGCATTATTAAATAGGCGAACAGGACACTCTTAGCCGCTACAAGATGGCTGCTATTGTCGCCGTCTTTTCTTTCGCCGTCTTTTCTTTCGGCATTGGAGGATAAAGAAAGTGGTTAGTTCCGGGTCCGGGAGCCAGCGAGATTCATTCCGCCATGGACACTACTCGGAGTAACTACGCTTTGGATTAATGACCATAAAGTCAGTGCCTTTACTCTCGTATCCAGCAGAGGCAGCACGGATAGAAGGATACTTGCTCCTTTTTCTTCCAAAAGGTATAATATGTGAGTAATCTGAGTGGTTTTTAATGCGGGACCATTGTTATGAGATGTGTATTGATTTAAGTTTTCGATACTTTACAGAAGTGTCGAGATAAGAACTAAGACTATTTTGGGGAATTTGGTATCTCCCCAATTATTGGGTGTACGTCTGGATTTTTATACGCGAAGGAATAATAATAAAAAGCCCAAGTAAGTGCAATACAATATATTACACCGTGGTGTTTTTCCGGATATCTGCATGACGGAACATTTACTAAAAATGAACATTCCTTACTCATAGGGAAGCACGTATCGCCCAATATATTCGGTGTATTATTTGACCCCTATTCGCGGAAGGATAATAAAAAGCCCAAGTAAGTGTATTAAAATATACTACACCGTGGTGTTTCTCTGGATATCTTTATAATTGAATTCACACTAAAAATAAATAAATATTCCTTACCTACAGGTTTGGATGTACATTATCTCATCCTCCACATCTTTATACATACTGGATCCGATAAGGACGACTGTATGTTTTACACTGGTAAGCCAAAAATCTGTAAGCATTCTAGGTCCCAATTTTCATACATTAGTATATGGATAATTGATTTTAGTATAGTTATTTTCCCCTCTTTCTTCTTTCCACTAGTCCCCAGAATCAAAGTCCTGATGAGACCCGGTATTTAGAAGTGGGTCGAAACGCCGTCGACAACAAAATAAGAGATAGCCTTGACTGAATTATTACATATTGTTTATAAACTGTCCTTGTTACAGTTCTTTCCAATAACCTTCTACACTTTTGTTTGTACTTTTTGTTATATTTGTGGGGTTATGGTTTTTTTCACTGGGGTCACCTTGCACTATGAATATAAGAAAGAGAGGAGTTGTGTATATAAAAAATGTTTTTATATGTGCTTTAACAAAAAAGTTTGTATTAAATAAAGACCTCGGCTGAGGCTTGGTAGATTTCAATAGGTCGTGTGAAGGCTTACTGTGTTGATCATTGATTTGGTGTTGCTTGTGAGAGATTAATTCAAAAACAACTATTGATGTTGTATACAATAGATTATCATTTTTAAATCAGTTCCTTGTGAACATTGTTTTGTAGTACATTGTACTTACCCGGTTCGCAGGGACATAAGGGTTGCTCTTGTAATTTTGAATATTGATTGTGCAGCTTTTTTCTGCAAGAGCTTTATATTATATATTGCTTTTACCCAATTTTTGGGTTGTTTGTCTTTCAATTGTGTTTGTGTTGTGATAAAGTTTTGTAATTATATTGAGTTGAATAGTGTAAGGGTCATAAGCCTATGTCAGAGAGAGAGGCACCTCTATATACTGAAGACTATATTGCAAAGATCATTAGTGGTCCCTCCATTTTTCCAATACCACACAATTTATTAACACTAATCCTAGAGTGGTTCTGTTGGATAAACTAGAACGGGCTAAGAAGAAACATGTCCGTACTGAACTTCATGCCCGAATGCTAACTGAGTACTTACGGGCCAACATCATTCCACAGGGGTTGATTGTGAGAAATATTCCTGGTATCTTTAGAGACGATAAAAAATTCAAAGGAGGTTTCTCAAATATATCAACTACATGCTCAAGACACTGGATGGTCTTGGGCATTGAGACTGCGTTAGAACATAGCAAGCAGGAATTGATTGAGATTGAGAATCTAGAAAAGGAGTTATTTGGCTGTGATAACATTGAAGAGTCTAAAGCAGCTTTAGAGAAATTAAATAAAACTATACAGGAGTTTAACTCCTTTGAATTAAAGAAAAAAGCAGACAAGGTCCAAAAAGACATCAACGCCTACAGTAAGGAGAAAGCCTTCCCTTATTTGGTAGAGGACTTTTACGTACAACCGCAACAGCTTAAAAAGAACGTTACTTGGGGGCGCTTTAAGAACAACAATCTGGTCGGTTTTTCAGAGTCAGCAGCAGGGTCAGAGTCTTCAGACGACGCAGGGGAGGGTACGAGTGCACAGCAAAGGCAACAACAGCAGCCTTTTTTAGGACAGGCCCAGAGGGGAAGGGGGTCCAATCGGAATCAGAGAAGGGTTTGGCATCAGTTTGCCGGAGAAAGACAAACGCGCCGCCAATACTATACATGGGGCCCAAACAGCTAAAAACTCAAGACAGAGAAATAATACAGAACCTTGGTTCTGAATATACGATGGACACCTATACTGGAGAGTCTGATCAATACTTGGGTTATGATGCCAGGGAAGGATCAACCAACCTTGACACTACCATGGTAGTTGATATAGTGCATCAAAAAGAAAAAGAATGTATACCAATCTTCAATTTGACCACTCATGTCATGAATGCCCAGGAACTATCACTCCTGAATAAGGGTCTGTCTGATGTTTTGACTGAATCAACAAACTTTTTTCAATTACAGACCGAACTGCATAAATTCTTTAGATCCCTACGTCTCAGAGTTTTTTTCAGTGATCGTGTAGAAATTCCCACTCCCCCTAGATCTAAGATGCGTCCCAAATCTACCTTTATTCCAACAAATAATATGATGCCACCTGAAATTGTAGCATTTGAGAAAGGCGTCTTGGAAGATATCTTAAATTTGAGGGCACAGAAGAAATTTACTCCCTATAACATCTCAAAATCCGAACGGGATGCTTTGATCTCTTTAAAGAACAATGATCATATCATCGTGAAACCCGCCGATAAGGGTGGTGGGATTGTTATTCAGGAAAGACTGAAATATGAGGCAGAAATCATGAGACAAATAAGTAATGAAGTACATTATAAAAGACTACTTCGCGATCCCCTTAAAGATATTCAGAAGTCAATACATTCTGTTACTGTTAAGGGTTTGGAAGATGGCTTCTTGACAAAACCTGAGTTTGACTTCTTGAATAAAAGCTGCCCAAGGACTCCAGTCCTGTACACTTTACCTAAAGTGCACAAGGATTCGGTTAATCCCCCAGGGAGACCTATCCTTTCTGGCTGTGGGTCAGTAATGGAACCCCTGGGACATTACATCGATAGCTTCATTAAAGAATTTGTTCCTGTCCTACCCACCTATGTCAGAGACAGTACTCACATGATCAATTTGATCGAAAATATGGAGTATAACCCAGGTATAGAAACTTTGGTTACAATGGACATTAATTCATTGTACACAAATATTCCCCAACAAGGAAGTATCGAGGTCATCAAACAGATCTTGGAGAAAAGACCAGCACCGTTAGAGGTCCCCACAGAATTTATCATCGATTTGCTAAATATTGCTTTGACTAAAAATTATTTTAGGTTCAATTCTGATTACTACCAGCAATGCTCAGGTACATCTATGGGCGCAATTTTTGCCCCAAATTTGGCAAATCTTTATGTTGGAGACATTGAAGAGAAATATATCATCAATACTAACAATCCCTTCCACACTAACATCAAGTGTTGGAAGAGATATATAGATGATATTTTCTTTATTTGGGCAGGTATTGAAGAAAATCTGGATCTATTTATAACATACTTGCATACTTGTCAATCTGCACTCACTTTTACATATTACAAAAATAAAGAAATGGTACCTTTCTTAGACCTAAAAATCAGATGCCGAGATGACCATTTAAATGTTACACTGTATCGGAAACCTACAGATAGGAATACACTGTTGCAGTATAACAGTTTCCATCCTAGGTCCCTCAGAGATGGCCTACCATATGGCCAATTTCTGAGGTTGAGACGGAACTGCACAGAGAAACAAGACTTCTTTATAGAGGCAAACCTTTTAAGTTCTAGGTTACGTGAAAGAGGATATCCTAAGAGATTGGTAAAAACCTCAATGAAGAGGGCCTGGTTTAGTCCCCGGGAGGTCTTACTAGAGAAAACAGTGAGAGAACCAATATAAAAAGTTGTGTGTGTTACCACCTTCTGCCCATGGAGCACGCAGATACAGCGGATAATTAAAAAACATTGGTCCACCTTAAACACCTTGGATTGTTGCAAAGAAATGCCCCTATTTTCTTTTAAAAAAGGAAAAAACATCAGAGATCACCTGGTTCACTCAGACACCAGTATACATAAGAACGAAAGTACCATACAAGAGTTATGGTCATTACCAGCTGTGACAGGGCATTATAAATGCGGGAACTGCGTGGCCTGCAGTCTGACAAGAGAAACAAAATTCTTTGAACATGGCAATATCAAGGTCAAATTGCATGACTAACGAATTGTTCAACATCTAATGTTATCCATTGCATTTGGTGTCCCTGTGATCTAATTTACATAGGACAAACTATGCAACCAGTAAAGGCGCGGATCGGCCAACATAGGAGCCGTATCCGGTGCAAAGTGTTGAATGCCCCCTTGGTTGATCATTTTATTGAAAAGGACCACACAGCCAACGATTTGATTTGGCAGGTGGTCGAGAAAGCGAAACTTCCGCGTAGGGGAGGTGATATCTCCCTTATTCTCCAGACTTTTGAATGTAAATGGGTAGACAAGTGTGGGTCTATCAAGAATGGCTTGAATAACCTTGAGGAGTGGCGGAAATTTATTAGTTTATACTAACTACTTGTCTCTCTCTCCTTTTTGAGGTATTTGTCAGGGCTCTGTCAATAAGCTGATCACTGTATAGCACTTAGATTAAACTATATAGGATCACATGTTCTGACCTCTAAAAATTCTATATTAGCAAAATTTGAATTGGGTAACATAATGTTTTCAATAATAGAAAAAGTAACTGCTGTATATTATGAATGCCGTACATGCAGACATGATTGTTACAACAATATCATGATGTAAATCGATAAATTGTGATCAATTGTTACACTTTGGTTATGATATTGATGATGAATGTTTATGGTTTAATTCACACATTGATTTGACATTGTATCTATATTTGTTGCCATTTAAAAATGAAATGATATGGATGTGTGACAACTTTTGACATAATGATATAACATTGTAAGAAATAGATTATCAATGTAAGGTTTTTTGCATAGGCGATCATCCTTTTTGTAGAGGCGTTTCATGTAAGAGTGTTCCACACAAAATATAGCGATCCTTTAACATGTTCATTATATCAGAAACTGTTGCATTTTAGGATGCATCTATTGAAATGCCAATTACCCTTACTCTACTATTTTAGACTATGAAATCTGGTAATGTTTTTTCTTCCCGACATAAGATGGCCACCAATTTCGCCATTGTTGCCCGATCTTTTTGATACAAAACAGGCCCTTTCATTAATTCACTAAGGGAGTAACCTGACATGGTGCTTTCCTTCAATTCAATATCTGTGTCCTTCTATAAATGTCCTATGATTAGGGAACACGTTATACTCGCATTATTAAATAGGCGAATAGGACACTCTTAGCCGCTACAAGATGGCTGCTATTGTCGCCGTCTTTTCTTTCGCCGTCTTTTCTTTCGGCATTGGAGGATAAAGAAAGTGGTTAGTTCCGGGTCCGGGAGCCAGCGAGATTCATTCCGCCATGGACACTACTCGGAGTAACTACGCTTTGGATTAATGACCATAAAGTCAGTGCCTTTACTCTCGTATCCAGCAGAGGCAGCACGGATAGAAGGATACTTGCTCCTTTTTCTTCCAAAAGGTATAATATGTGAGTAATCTGAGTGGTTTTTAATGCGGGACCATTGTTATGAGATGTGTATTGATTTAAGTTTTCGATACTTTACAGAAGTGTCGAGATAAGAACTAAGACTATTTTGGGGAATTTGGTATCTCCCCAATTATTGGGTGTACGTCTGGATTTTTATACGCGAAGGAATAATAATAAAAAGCCCAAGTAAGTGCAATACAATATATTACACCGTGGTGTTTTTCCGGATATCTTCATGACGGAACATTTACTAAAAATGAACATTCCTTACTCATAGGGAAGCACGTATCTCCCAATATATTCGGTGTATTATTTGACCCCTATTCGCGGAAGGATAATAAAAAGCCCAAGTAAGTGTATTAAAATATACTACACCGTGGTGTTTCTCTGGATATCTTTATAATTGAATTCACACTAAAAATAAATAAATATTCCTTACCTACAGGTTTGGATGTACATTATCTCATCCTCCACATCTTTATACATACTGGATCCGATAAGGACGACTGTATGTTTTACACTGGTAAGCCAAAAATCTGTAAGCATTCTAGGTCCCAATTTTCATACATTAGTATATGGATAATTGATTTTAGTATAGTTATTTTCCCCTCTTTCTTCTTTCCACTAGTCCCCAGAATCAAAGTCCTGATGAGACCCGGTATTTAGAAGTGGGTCGAAACGCCGTCGACAACAAAATAAGAGACAGCCTTGACTGAATTATTACATATTGTTTATAAACTGTCCTTGTTACAATTCTTTCCAATAACCTTCTACACTTTTGTTTGTACTTTTTGTTATATTTGTGAGGTTATGTTTTTTTTCACTGGGGTCACCTTGCACTGTGAATATAAGAAAGAGAGGAGTTGTGTATATAAAAAATGTTTTTATATGTGCTTTAACAAAAAAGTTTGTATTAAATAAAGACCTCGGCTGAGGCTTGGTAGATTTCAATAGGTCATGTGAAGGCTTACTGTGTTGATCATTGATTTGGTGTTGCTTTGTGAGAGATTAATTCAAAAACAACTATTGATGTTGTATACAATAGATTATCATTTTTAAATCAGTTCCTTGTGAACATTGTTTTGTAGTACGTGTAGTCAACCTGGCAGACATCTTGCAATGGCAACACACTCATGGATCACAGCGTATATACATGTGAGCAAAGGTATAATACCACAAGAATATAAACTGTAAACAGTATTGCACCAACATGTTCGAACGTGGTAAATATGCAGGCATGATCCTGAGATAAAAACAGAAATAACCCGTACATCGTAATGACACGTAAAGGCAAGTGCCGATGAACCCAAAAGGAGACGAGTTGTCCGCTTAAAACCATTGACATAAATGTTTCAATACACATTGCCCCAAGAAAATTGCGGAGACCTGATCATATAAGGAAACAATAATGCGTAAACAGTGATTAAGGTATTCAGGGTTGAGAAGGGACAACATACTGCATTGCATTGTAAGACGGACATCTTGTATTGGCAATTCACTGAAGAGTATACAGGACAGAATCAGCGTGAATACGTCTAAGGTCACTGTGTTTACTCATGTGAGCAGAAGTGTAAAAGTGAATATAAATATCACCTGTGCTCCATGTCTAAAATAGCAAAACCAACATGTGGGAGCATGTAAAGACAAAACATGGCAAGTGCCAATGAGCCAATACCCAATCGAGACAGAATGTCCGCTGGAGACGTTGACATCAGTGTATATATAACATATAACTATACCCCAACAAAAGTGAACTTCATCCATATGAAGTGAAAAAGCGGGGGAAAGGGTAGGAAGCCTGTGATAGTGCTCGTTGGTGGTTGGGCTCCTTCCTTCCCTCCTGTAAAAGAAGAGAAACAAAAAAAAGCTCTTAATATATTAAAATAACAGTATAGCAAATCTTCAAAAGACAGTGCTACTGTTTCTGATCCTAATGTGTTAATTACATGGAGGATGAAGGCGAAGAGCAGACAACAACAAGCCTAATCATAATACATTCTTGATCACAATGTCAGTAAATCAAATAAACTAAAATAAAAGAACACATCAAATAAGAGAACCCGACTGGTAGAGAGAATATGTTAGAACCATGGGCTGAACATAGACCTAGGATGGCAGGTAGAACATATGTAGTGAAGCATTATTTCAGATGTACCGCCATCTCCTCGTCCTGATTTAATCCCCCAGGGTGTTTGGTCTGAAAATCCACGTTGTATTTGTATTCACTCTGTCTCAGTTTCAAAACTCTGTCACCACCCCTGGGATTATTTAGAATTTGTTCTAAAATGAAAAATCTCAGGAGACCAGGATTGGAGAAATGCCTCTCATTAAAATGGCGAGCCACAGCATATTTTTCATCAGAGTGTGTAATGGCACGGTAGTGTTCCAATACCCGCTTCTTCGCCATGAGGGTTGTGCTACCAATGTACCACAGCCTGCAGGGACACTCAATCCCGTAGATCACAAAAGTAGAGCTGCCGGTGAGAAATTGTGTGATTTCCTTATATACCCCATTACAATTGACCTTCTTACAGAAATGGCTGTTTCTACAGGCCTTGCAATGGCCGCATGGAAAGAATCCTTGCAGGCCATGTTCCTGTCTCTGGGGGTACCTGGTGACATCATTGTGCAGTAAATGATCCCTGAAATTTCTCCCCTTTCTGTAAGTAATACTGGGTCTATTGGGAATGAGATCACCAATGATCGTATCTGTTTTGAGGATATCCCAGTTCTTATTAAGAATACCTTGTATCTTCCGAGAATCTGCGCTATATGTCAGAATAATCCTGCTCTCAGTATCATCTGCAGCTGTGGTAGAGGATACATTGGAAAGGATGGCATCCCTATCTACCCTGTCAGCTCTGCCTTTAGCTTTGTTCAATACCCAATTGGGATAACCTCTAGCTCTGAAGCGTTCCAACATACAAGTGCTCTCCAGCTGATAGGCTGTTTCAGTATTGCAGTTCCTTTTTGCTCTGAGCAGCTCACCGTAGGGGATACTCCATTTGAGAGTGTCCGGGTGGCTGCTCAGAGCATGTAGGATACTGTTACCAGCTGTGGCTTTTCTGTATAGAGTGATAAGTATGGATTTGTCCTCAATACTAAGTTTAACATCGAGATACTCAGCCGAACTATCACTGATGGTACTCGTAAGGACAATGTTGTAGTTGTTAGTGTTGAGATGTTCAATACATTCCAGGGCTTCTGTTTCCGTACCCTTCCAAATGAGAAACAAATCATCAATATATCTCAACCACATCAATGTCTGTTCTAGGTATTTGCTAAAGATAGGATTGGTGAATATCTCTTCTTCCCACTGACCCATGAACAAATTCGCGAAACTTGGCGCAAAGCAGGAACCCATCGCAGTACCCGTAGTCTGTCTATAAAGGGTACCGTCAAAGAGAAAAATGTTGTTTGCCAGACAGAATTCGATCATACCCAAAATCATCTTACTGTGTTCCATATAATGTAGGGGCCTGTTGTTCAGAAAGTGTTCACATGCCGCAAGGCCTTGTTTATGATCGATGATTGTATATAGGGATTGTACGTCTAGGGTAATAAGTAAACATTTGTCATCTAACTGCAGATTGGTAATCTTACCTAGAAAGTCCTTCGTATCCCTGACATAACTTGGCAAATTGATGACAAAACCCCTAAGAAAATGATCAACATATTTTGACACATGCTCGGTTACACAGCCCCTAGATGACACAATGGGTCGCCCTGGTGGTTTTGTGCGATTTATGTGTACCTTAGGTAACAGATACAGGACAGGTAAAATAGGGTGGTCGTTCTTTAGAAAACAATACTCCTCCCATTCTAAAATACCCTTGTCTCGCCAGGTAGTGAGCATGTCCCAGATGGTAGTAATGCTCTTGTTGTAAGTGGCAGTATCAATGGGTATGTAGTATCTGGTGTCAGATAGTTGTCTCTGTGCCTCAGCTATATAATCCTCTCTGTCCATGATCACCACATTCCCTCCCTTGTCAGCTGGACGTATGATGATGTTAGTGTCGTCACCAAGTGACTTAAGTAGTGATCTTTGTTGGAATGACAGATTGGGTTTATAGTGACGGTTCTTTTTGTGTCTGTATGTACATAGAGTCTTGCTAACCACATCTTGGAAAGTATCAATGTTATCATGCGGCAACATGGGTAAGAATGTAGATTTGGGTTTAAAACCCGAATGCGCCGAAGAGTCAGTGATGAGGTCCAAATCCTCTAAAGTTTGAGTGGTAGTTAGACTGACTTCAGTGGATATGGTGTTGTGTGGGTGTTGGTGATTGGTGTTGGTATTGACATTTATATCAGTTTCTTGACCAAGTTCCAACATGGTGATGAGAGTATCAATATCACCAACATTTATATTACTGTTACGCATGGAAATCTCACTAGTGTGTTTGCTAGAATGGTCCAATCTTTTGAGTCTGTGCCACTTTTTCAATTTTAGCTTTCTATAGAATTTAAATAGATCAATCCTAGTGCCTGTATAATCAAATTGTTTAGAGGGGCAAAAAGAAAGTCCTAAACATAAGGTATGTTTTTCAATCTCAGATAAAGTTCTTTTGGAGAGATTAATAATAGTTTTGTTCACCATCTCTAGATCCATTAGTGCATCTTCCTCGGGCGTGATCTCCTGTTTCCCATTGCGCCCCTTGACCTGCCTCTTCTTCCATCGTTGGAATACCCTGATTCTTCTGTTCCTTCGTTTACGTTTCCTCTGCCACGACCTCGGCCCTGTCCCGGACCCCTCTGACGTCGTGTTGTCAATAATGGGGTGTTTTGTATAGTCCTTTGGCTTCGCTGGATGTGCTGGTACTCCTCTAAAAAATTGACTTGGCGAGAAGTTTGATTTGTTGGAATATTAGTGTCTACCGAGACATCAGATTCCGTGTCGCTGGTCAAAGAGGTGGTTGGTACTTGTGTTTCACAGAGATTATCAGTAATGGTAGGTGTTGTTTGTTCCGAATTATACAAATGGTCATACTTTCGGCTGAAAGTTAGGATCCTGCCACTCTCGTAATCTCCATAATCGCGGTCGAGTTTCCTCTCCTTCCGAGCTTTAATGTCCTCCTCGTATTTCCTGAGGCGTTCCTTCATAGTATTCATGGTAGACTCCAATTTATCTGCTTCCATTGTTTTATTCAGTTCTGCCAGGATGTCCTGTATTTCCTTCATGATTGTATCTCTATCAATCCATGCATATTTAACCAGGATTTCCAGCATCCTTTTTGAACTTAATGCATAATTCTTGGACCATTCGGATAACATCTCAGGGTTCGGAGTTTCGTAAGTGGGGGTGGTAAGGATTCGCAAACCTCTCGGTACCATGTCTTGGTCTATGTAATTCTGTAGGGAAATCGCTTCCCACCACTTAGAGATTTCTAGTCTTTTGAGCTTTTCTAGCTTGCGCAGTTTGTCATCTGCTGGCTGTTTGGTGTCTGATGCCACTCCTGTGGCAGCTTTGGGTTGCCTCTTAGCGAACATAGCCTGAGCCGCTGCTCTCCTTTCTTCCTCCTCCTCCATGTCTTTTATACACCCCTGGAGTGATTGTTCGTGCCGAACAGAACTTGAAATTTCTTGGTGCCCCTGCTAGAATAGCAGGTTCCTCTTGCCCCGTGAGCGCTTGAGAACTGTCAAGGACCAGTTCAGTTGAGTGATAGGGTGGGCTGGCAGACAGGTATAATTAGAGTATCTTGTGTATTACCCGTTTAAGCACAGCCCAATGATCCCAAACGGCAACCCAGCTTGGTGTGCGGTAACCCACGAGCCCCCGCTGCTTCCCAGGGAAAGGATCGGAGCCCCCACACAGGGAAACCCACCCTCACCCCTAAGGGGCAGACAGACCGGGCAACAGGGCTTACCTTCACCAAAGCTGTTGTCCGTATCCGTGTACAGCGCTGCGACTCGGGCCGGTCAGCTTGCAATCCTCGATAAAATGTAACCCAAAATTCCGCTCCTTCTGGACTGCTTGACCCAAGAGAGGTGGCGCAAATGTCGGCGGAGCACGCCGGCTCGTAAATGTACCCACAAAAATCCAGTAATGCGCTCTCAGTCACCAAGAAAAGACAAGATCCGGGATAGTGCCGAAAGAGGTGTTTATTCCTCACAACGCGTTTCAACTCATTGCAGAGTCTTGATCACGTAAGGAAACAAAAGTGAGTGAGCAGTAGATAAAGTTTTTAGGGGTAAAAAGTAAAGAGGGACAACATAATATGTTACACTGATCGTGTAGTCAACCTGGCAGACATCTTGCAATGGCAACACACTCATGGATCACAGCGTATATACATGTGAGCAAAGGTATAATACCACAAGAATATAAACTGTAAACAGTATTGCACCAACATGTTCGAACGTGGTAAATATGCAGGCATGATCCTGAGATAAAACCAGAAATAATCCGTACATCGTAATGACACGTAAAGGCAAGTGCCGATGAACCCAAAAGGAGACGAGTTGTCCGCTTAAAACCATTGACATAAATGTTTCAATACACATTGCCCCAAGAAAATTGCGGAGACCTGATCATATAAGGAAACAATAATGCGTAAACAGTGATTAAGGTATTCAGGGTTGAGAAGGGACAACATACTGCATTGCATTGTAAGACGGACATCTTGTATTGGTAATTCACTGAAGAGTATGCAGGACAGAATCAGTTTGAATACGTCTAAGGTCACTGTGTATACTCATGTGAGCAGAAGTGTAAAAGTGAATATAAATATCACCTGTGCTCCATGTCTAAAATAGCAAAACCAACATGTGGGAGCATGTAAAGACAAAACATGGCAAGTGCCAATGAGCCAATACCCAATCGAGACAGAATGTCCGCTGGAGACGTTGACATCAGTGTATATATAACATATAACTATACCCCAACAAAAGTGAACTTCATCCATATGAAGTGAAAAAGCGGGGGAAAGGGTAGGAAGCCTGTGATAGTGCTTGTTGGTGGTTGAGCTCCTTCCTTCCCTCCTGTAAAAGAAGAGAAACAAAAAACAGCTCTTAATATATTAAAATAACAGATTAGCAAATCTTCAAAAGACAGTGCTACTGTTTCTGATCCTAATGTGTTAATTACATGGAGGAAGAAGGCGAAGAGCAGACAACAACAAGCCTAATCATAATACATTCTTGATCACAATGTCAGTAAATCAAATAAACTAAAATAAAAGAACACATCAAATAAGAGAACCCGACTGGTAGAGAGAATATGTTAGAACCATGGGCTGAACATAGACCTAGGATGGCAGGTAGAACATATGTAGTGAAGCATTATTTCAGATGTACTGCCATCTCCTCATCCTGATTTAATCCCCCAGGGTGTTTGGTCTGAAAATCCACGATGTATTTGGATTCTCTCTGTCTCAGTTTCAAAACTCTGTCACCACCCCTGGGATTATTTAGAATTTGTTCTAAAATGAAAAATCTCAGGAGACCAGGATTGGAGAAATGCCTCTCATTAAAATGGCGAGCCACAGCATATTTTTCATCAGAGTGTGTAATGGCACGGTAGTGTTCCAATACCCGCTTCTTCGCCATGAGGGTTGTGCTACCAATGTACCACAGCCTGCAGGGACACTCAATCCCGTAGATCACAAAAGTAGAGCTGCAGGTGAGAAATTGTGTGATTTCCTTATATACCCCATTACAATTGACCTTCTTACAGAAATGGCTGTTTCTACAGGCCTTGCAATGGCCGCATGGAAAGAATCCTTGCAGGCCATGTTCCTGTCTCTGGGGGTACCTGGTGACATCATTGTGCAGTAAATGATCCCTGAAATTTCTCCCCGTTCTGTAAGTAATACTGGGTCTATTGGGAATGAGATCACCAATGATCATATCTGTTTTGAGGATATCCCAGTTCTTATTAAGAATACCTTGTATCTTCCGAGAATCTGCGCTATACGTCAGAATATTCCTGGTCTCAGTATCAACCCTGAATACCTTAATCACTGTTTACGCATTATTGTTTCCTTATATGATCAGGTCTCCGCAATTTTCTTGGGGCAAAGTGTATTGAAACATTTATGCCAATGGTTTTAAGCGGACAACTCGTCTCTCACAGTAAATAGTTGTCCAATGAATCCCAAGTGGGTCGCGGTGCAACACCAAGACTTCGCACAGCACCGTGTAGCCTCCAACTTAGCTCCTGCTCCCTAAGCGGCCTCGTAGTTTGACGCTGCCGCGGGACTGGAAAAACCAGCGGGGCTCCTTCTGCGACTCAGGCCAGCCGCTAAAATCCACAAAACAGAAGTTGCCTGTTAAAGAAGGGCCCACTGCAGGTATGAAATGGCTGAAACATCTTTATTGGAGGTTGCCGTGACAGAGGCACAAAGCGCTGCTTCGCAAACAGAATGCCAGCCCGACGCGTTTCGTGCGTGAGCACTTCATCATGGGCTGCCGGCTTGCACTGGAAAAAGGCAACAGTCTTCTTTCAGACATCACATTTTAAATTACAGTCCCCGCCCAAATGGGCGTAGCCCCACACGGGGCATTGTGGTCTTTGTGGTGAATGAGTATTCCCCTGGTGGGTCGTCGTGCCCTCTCATAGTAAATAGTTGTCCAATGAATCCCTAGTGGGTCACGGTGCAACACCAAGACTTCGCACAGCACCGTGTAGCCTCCAACTTAGCTCCTGCTCCCTAAGCAGCCTCGTAGTTTGACGCTGCCGCGGGACTGGAAAAACCAGCGGGGCTCCTTCTGCGACTCAGGCCAGCCGCTAAAATCCACAAAACAGAAGTTGCCTGTTGAAGAAGGGCCCACTGCAGGTATGAAATGACTGAAACATCTTTATTGGAGGTTGCCGTGACAGAGGCACAAAGCGCTGCTTCGCAAACAGAATGCCAGCCCGACGTGTTTCGTGCGTGAGCACTTCATCATGGGCTGCCGGCTTGCACTGGAAAAAGGCAACAGTCTTCTTTCAGACATCACAATTTAAATTACAGTCCCCGCCCAAATGGGCGTAGCCCCTCACGGGGCATTGTGGTCTTTGTGGTGAATGAGTATTCCCCTGGTGGGTCGTCGTGCCCTCTCACAGTAAATAGTTGTCCAATGAATCCCAAGTGGGTCGCGGTGCAACACCAAGACTTCGCACAGCACCGTGTAGCCTCCAACTTAGCTCCTGCTCCCTAAGCGGCCTCGTAGTTTGACGCTGCCGCGGGGCTGGAAAAACCAGCGGGGCTCCTTCTGCGACTCAGGCCAGCCGCTAAAATCCACAAAACAGAAGTTGCCTGTTGGAGAAGGGCCCACTGCAGGTATGAAATGGCTGAAACATCTTTATTGGAGGTTGCCGTGACAGAGGCACAAAGCGCTGCCTCGCAAACAGAATGCCAGCCCGACGCGTTTCGTGCGTGAGCACTTCATCATGGGCTGCCGGCTTGCACTGGAAAAAGGCAACAGTCTTCTTTCAGACATCACATTTTAAATTACAGTCCCCGCCCAAATGGGCGTAGCCCCACACGGGGCATTGTGGTCTTTGTGGTGAATGAGTATTCCCCTGGTGGGTCGTCGTGCCCTCTCATAGTAAATAGTTGTCCAATGAATCCCAAGTGGGTCGCGGTGCAACACCAAGACTTCGCACAGCACCGTGTAGCCTCCAACTTAGCTCCTGCTCCCTAAGCAGCCTCGTAGTTTGACGCTGCCGCGGGACTGAAAAAACCAGCGGGGCTCCTTCTGCGACTCAGGCCAGCCGCTAAAATCCACAAAACAGAAGTTGCCTGTTGAAGAAGGGCCCACTGCAGGTATGAAATGACTGAAACATCTTTATTGGAGGTTGCCGTGACAGAGGCACAAAGCGCTGCTTCGCAAACAGAATGCCAGCCCGACGTGTTTCGTGCGTGAGCACTTCATCATGGGCTGCCGGCTTGCACTGGAAAAAGGCAACAGTCTTCTTTCAGACATCACATTTTAAATTACAGTCCCCGCCCAAATGGGCGTAGCCCCTCACGGGGCATTGTGGTCTTTGTGGTGAATGAGTATTCCCCTGGTGGGTCGTCGTGCCCTCTCACAGTAAATAGTTGTCCAATGAATCCCAAGTGGGTCGCGGTGCAACACCAAGACTTCGCACAGCACCGTGTAGCCTCCAACTTAGCTCCTGCTCCCTAAGCGGCCTTGTAGTTTGACGCTGCCGCGGGGCTGGAAAAACCAGCGGGGCTCCTTCTGCGACTCAGGCCAGCCGCTAAAATCCACAAAACAGAAGTTGCCTGTTGGAGAAGGGCCCACTGCAGGTATGAAATGGCTGAAACATCTTTATTGGAGGTTGCCGTGACAGAGGCACAAAGCGCTGCTTCGCAAACAGAATGCCAGCCCGACGCGTTTCGTGCGTGAGCACTTCATCATGGGCTGCCGGCTTGCACTGGAAAAAGGCAACAGTCTTCTTTCAGACATCACATTTTAAATTACAGTCCCTGCCCAAATGGGCGTAGCCCCACACGGGGCATTGTGGTCTTTGTGGTGAATGAGTATTCCCCTGGTGGGTCGTCGTGCCCTCTCATAGTAAATAGTTGTCCAATGAATCCCAAGTGGGTCGCGGTGCAACACCAAGACTTCGCACAGCACCGTGTAGCCTCCAACTTAGCTCCTGCTCCCTAAGCAGCCTCGTAGTTTGACGCTGCCGCGGGACTGGAAAAACCAGCGGGGCTCCTTCTGCGACTCAGGCCAGCCACTAAAATCCACAAAACAGAAGTTGCCTGTTGAAGAAGGGCCCACTGCAGGTATGAAATGACTGAAACATCTTTATTGGAGGTTGCCGTGACAGAGGCACAAAGCGCTGCTTCGCAAACAGAATGCCAGCCCGACGTGTTTCGTGCGTGAGCACTTCATCATGGGCTGCCGGCTTGCACTGGAAAAAGGCAACAGTCTTCTTTCAGACATCACATTTTAAATTACAGTCCCCGCCCAAATGGGCGTAGCCCCTCACGGGGCATTGTGGTCTTTGTGGTGAATGAGTATTCCCCTGGTGGGTCGTCGTGCCCTCTCACAGTAAATAGTTGTCCAAAGAATCCCAAGTGGGTCGCGGTGCAACACCCAGACTTCGCACAGCACCGTGTAGCCTCCAACTTAGCTCCTGTCCACAAAACAGAAGTGCATGATGAAGTGCTCACGCACGAAACGCGTCGGGCTGGCATTCTGTTTGCGAAGCAGCGCTTTGTGCCTCTGTCACTGCAACCTCCAATAAAGATGTTTCAGCCATTTCATACCTGCAGTGGGCCCTTCTTCAACAGGCAACTTCTGTTTTGTGGATTTTAGCGGCTGGCCTGAGTCGCAGAAGGAGCCCCGCTGGTTTTTCCAGTCCCGCGGCAGCGTCAAACTACGAGGCCGCTTAGGGAGCAGGAGCTAAGTTGGAGGCTACACGGTGCTGTGCGAAGTCTTGCTGTTGCACCGCGACCCACTTGGGATTCATTGGACAACTATTTACTGTGAGAGGGCACGACGACCCACCAGGGGAATACTCATTCACCACAAAGACCACAATGCCCCGTGAGGGGCTACGCCCATTTGGGCGGGGACTGTAATGTAAAATGTGATGTCTGAAAGAAGACTGTAGCCTTTTTCCAGTGCAAGCCGGCAGCCCATGATGAAGTGCTCACGCATGAAACGCGTCGGGCTGGCATTCTGTTTGCGAAGCAGCGCTTTGTGCCTCTGTCACGGCAACCTCCAATAAAGATGTTTCAGCCATTTCATACCTGCAGTGGGCCCTTCTTCAACAGGCAACTTCTGTTTTGTGGATTTTAGCAGCTGGCCTGAGTCGCAGAAGGAGCCCCGCTGGTTTTTCCAGTCCCACGGCAGCGTCAAACTACGAGGCCGCTTAGGGAGCAGGAGCTAAGTTGGAGGCTACATGGTACTGTGCGAAGTCTTGGTGTTGCACCGCGACCCACTTGGGATTCATTGGACAACTATTTACTGTGAGAGGGCACGACGACCCACCAGGGGAATACTCATTCACCACAAAGACCACAATGCCCCGTGAGGGGCTATGCCCATTTGGGCGGGGACTGTAATTTAAAATGTGATGTCTGAAAGAAGACTGTTGCCTTTTTCCAGTGCAAGCCGGCAGCCCATGATGAAGTGCTCGCGCACGAAACGCGTCGGGCTGGAATTCTGTTTGCGAAGCAGCGCTTTGTGCCTCTGTCACGGCAACCTCCAATAAAGATGTTTCAGCCATTTCATACCTGCAGTGGGCCCTTCTTCAACAGGCAACTTCTGTTTTGTGGATTTTAGCGGCTGGCCTGAGTCGCAGAAGGAGCCCCGCTGGTTTTTCCAGCCCCGCGGCAGCGTCAAACTACAAGGCCGCTTAGGGAGCAGGAGCTAAGTTGGAGGCTACACGGTGCTGTGCGAAGTCTTGGTGTTGCACCGCGACCCACTTGGGATTCATTGGACAACTAATTACTGTGAGAGGGCACGACGACCCACCAGGGGAATACTCATTCACCACAAAGACCACAATGCCTCGTGAGGGGCTACGCCCATTTGGGCGGTGACTGTAATTTAAAATGTGATGTCTGAAAGAAGACTGTTGCCTTTTTCCAGTGCAAGCCGTCAGCCCATGATGAAGCGCTCACGCACGAAACGCATTGGGCTGGCATTCTGTTTGCGAAGCAGCGCTTTGTGCCTCTGTCACGGCAACCTCCAATAAAGATGTTTCAGCCATTTCATACCTGCAGTGGGCCCTTCTTCAACATGCAACGTCTGGTATATATATATATATATACAAAAGAAAAAGCTGCTCCCAGCATTGAGGTGCCTCACACTTCATGCTTCAATACCATTTATTGGTGATTTTCACAAGGTTGCAGCTGCGTGCATGAAACAACGAACTCTTGAGCCTTCAAAACCATACACGTTTCAGGAGTTCACCTCCCTTTCTCACTGGTACAGGCATCTTTGGGAAGCAGCAACAATATTCTCCGCGCAGCTGCGCAGGTTTTATATTCCGCTTTAATGGGCGTGAGCAACAGATGCATTCTGGTAGACAGAGTTCTACATTCGTAAATTCATAGTGATTGCGCCGTCAATTCCCTTACCAAAATAAAATCTACAGTGGGCAGTTGTTTAGGCACCACACTTGACGCCTTGAAATTTCAAATCCCCAACTGGACATGAAGTTCCAACAGCGTTTCTTATTCCTTCACGCTGTGGATCGGCTCTTCCGCCGTGGGGCACCTCGCGGTCAGAGCTAACCGCAATACGTCCAAAAGAAAAAGCTGCTCCCAGCATTGAGGCGCCTCACACTTCGTGCTTCAATACCATTTATTGGAGATTTTCACAAGGTTGCAGCTGCATGCATGAAACAATGAACTCTTGAGCCTTCAAAACCATACGCGTTTCGGGAGTTCACCTCCCTTTCTCACTGGTACAGGCATCTTTGGGAAGCAGCAACAATATTCTCAGCGCAGCTGTGCAGGTTTTATATTCCGCTTTAATGGGCGTGAGCAACAGATGCATTCTGGTAGACATAGTTCTACATTCGTAAATTCATAGTGATTGCGCTGTCAATTCCCTTACCAAAATAAAATCCACAGTGGGCAGTTGTTTAGGCACCACACTTGCCGCCTTGAAATTTCAAATCCCCAAATGGACATGAAGTTCCAACAGCGTCTCTTATTCCTTCACGCTGTGGATCGGCTCTTCTGCCGCTGGGCACCTCGTGATCAGAGCTAACCGCAATACGTCCAAAGGAAAAAGCTGCTCCCAGCATTGAGGCGCCTCACACTTCGTGCTTCAATACCATTTATTGGAGATTTTCACAAGGTTGCAGCTGCATGCATGAAACAACGAACTCTTGAGCCTTCAAAACCATACGCGTTTCGGGAGTTCACCTCCCTTTCTCACTGGTACAGGCATCTTTGGGAAGCAGCAACAATATTTTCCGTGCAGCTGCGCAGGTTTTATATTCCGCTTTAATGGGCGTGAGCAACAGATGCATTCTGGTAGACAGTTTCACATTCGTAAATTCATAGTGATTGCGCCGTCAATTCCCTTACCAAAATAAAATCCACAGTGGGCAGTTGTTTAGGCACCACACTTGCTGCCTTGAAATTTCAAATCCCCAAATGGACATGAAGTTCCAACAGTGTCTCTTATTCCTTCACGCTGTGGATCGGCTCTTCCGCCGCGGGGCACCTCCCGATCAGAGCTAACCGCAACACGTACAAAAGAAAAAGCTGCTCCCAGCATTGAGGCGCCTCACACTTCGTGCTTCATTACCATTTATTGGAGATTTTCATAAGGTTGCAGCTGCGTGCATGAAACAACAAACTCTTGAGCCTTCAAAACCATATGCGTTTCGGGAGTTCACCTCCCTTTCTCACTGGTACAGGCATCTTTGGGAAGCAGCAACAATATTCTCTGCGCAGCTGCGCAGGTTTTATATTCCGCTGTAATGGGCGTGAGCAACAGATGCATTCTGGTAGACAGAGTTCTACATTCGTAAATTCATAGTGATTGCACCGTCCATTCCCTTACCAAAATAAAATCCACAGTGGGCAGTTGTTTAGGCACCACACTTGACGCCTTGAAATTTCAAATCCCCGACTGGACATGAAGTTCCAACAGCGTCTCTTATTCCTTCACGCTGTGGATCGGCTCTTCCGCCGCGGGGCACCTCGCGATCAGAGCTAACCGCAATACGTACAAAAGAAAAAGCTGCTCCCAGCATTGAGGCGCCTCACACTTCGTACTTCATTACCATTTATTGGAGATTTTCACAAGGTTGCAGCTGCGTGCATGAAACAACGAACTCTTGAGCCTTCAAAACCATACGCGTTTCGGGAGTTCACCTCCCTTTCTCACTGGTACAGGCATCTTTGGGAAGCAGCAACAATATTCTTCGTGCAGCTGCGCAGGTTTTATATTCCGCTTTAATGGGCGTGAGCAACAGATGCATTCTGGTAGACAGAGTTCTACATTCGTAAATTCATAGTGATTGCGCCGTCAATTCCCTTACCAAAATAAAATCCACAGTGGAAAGTTGTTTAGGCACCACACTTGCCGCCTTGAAATTTCAAATCCCCAATTGGACACGAAGTTCCAACAGCGTCTCTTATTCCTTCACGCTGTGGATCGGCTCTTCTGCCGCGGGGCACCTCGCGGTCAGAGCTAACCGCAATACGTCCAAACGATATATATATATTTCCTTTAATATTAATATCTCAAAAACTACTGAATGGATATACACCTTGTCAGCAAAAGTGTGCTTTCTGGACCAAGACCTTTCTCCCTGCCAAATTTGGCGTAAATCCGTTCAGCAGTTTGACCTCTAGCCTTGTCTAAAGTTACCTATGGCAAATGCATTGAGAAAACACGTTTTGGGACCCCCCTTTTTACCCAGCCCCTCCTTGACCAATCACCCCTAAACTTTAAATATAGGAGCTGATCAAAAATGAGAAACATTTTGGCAAATTTCGTAAAGATTCATCAAACAACGCCAAAGTTATAAGCACATGCTTTTCATATGGAAACGTGGTCCTAACTATAACTATCTACTGGCGACGGCCAGTAGATAATATATTTCTGTATGTGTGTGTATATATATATATATATATATATATATATATATATATATATATATATATATATATATATATATATATATATTCACTGAAAAAACCATAGGTTTCACACATGTTATAGTTAGCTGGACATTTTACTGATAAAAAAACCAATGAAATTCCCCCGTTATAGTTACTGTAGGCAACTATAACTCACGCGACCGTAATCCTCTGCTGATGCTAATACTGTATTTAGACACTTATTTGCCCATGTCTTCTTCCATTAAATTTTAGCTATACATATATTACAAATATTTTTTTTTCATAAAGACACATATGTCATCAGCAGAGGATTACGGTCGTGTGAGTTATAGTTGCCTACAGTAACTATAATGGGGGAATTTCATTGTTTTTTTATCAGTAAAATGTCCAGCTAACTATAACATGTGTGAAACCTATGGTTTTTTCAGTGAATTTGCAAGGTTTTTTAAATGCTAATTCCTAACTATAACGTGTGTGAAACCTATGGTTTTTTCAGTGAATTTGTACGGTTTTTTAAATGCTAAGTTACTTTACGCCATTTGTGGCGTGCGCGCCCACTTAACGCAGTTCGTTCCGTGCGCGCACCATGCGCTAGATGGGCCATGAACGCACGATGCGCTTCGCGCACCGTGCGCACATGGAGGACATATGATGAGCATCGTTGTGACAGGTAAAATATATATTTTGTTTTACACTAATAAGCCATGCACAAATGGTGCCCTCCGGGTACCATTTGCACACGGGGTAGGGAGAATGTGGATATTTTTTTTATTTTTTTATTATTTATTACCGTACGCGTACGGTAAGCGTAATCGGCGAAATTTTTGAAAAAATTAAAATTGCCTTTTTTCACTTGGGGGATCGTTGGGGACTCCCTCGACATGGCTAGGTGCTTGGGAGCTGTCTAAACAGCCCCTTTACATGTTTTTGCACTTTGTTTTTCAACCCCCTGTCAGAGTGCGAGAGAGAAAATGGCGGCCGCCGCTTCCTGGTTTCGACCGATTCGAATGTTTACTAAGATCTAACGGCCAATCAGAATCGCGCTCGCGCACGTCACCGTACGCGTACGGTAAGCGCACCGTAAGCGCACCGTAAGCTGGCTCAGATATATATATTGATTTAAAGGCTATTTTCTCAGAATCTACTGAACAGATTTACACCAAACCTACAAAAGGCACTTCCTTGACCTGAGGACTACCTCTCTGCCAAATTTCATTAAATTCTGTTCAGCCGTTCGGGCTGTAGCTCTGTCTAAAGGTCCTATGGAAAAATGCATGGGAAAAACGCGTTTTGGGACCCCCCTTTTATCTCAGCCCCCGCTTGACGAATCCCCCCGAGACTTTCACGGTAGGAGCGGAGCTCAACGCCCCACCTATTTTGAAAATTTCGCGAGGATTCGTCGACCGGCGCCAAAGTTATTCAAAATAGAATGTTGCGGATTTCCTATGGAAACAGGGTCCTAACTATAACTAATAATATATTATAATATATATATATATATATATATATATATATATATATATATATATATATATATATATATATATATATATATATATATATATATATATATATATATATATATATATATATATATATATATATATCCAACACAACAGGAAAGCCCCAAAGGAGTGCAGCCTCAGACAGAAAGTAAAGTTCTCCTTATTTATTGGCACTGTGCAAGCAGGCGAACTTACAGGATACACGCAAAAAAGTTCATCCTACGCCAAACGCGTTTCAAGATTCCTTGATCTCTTCATCAGTGGCGCTTGTAAAGAGTGAAAGCAAAGTTCCTCGTGCAAAACGTTAATTAAATCACCTGCCACAGTGGGCGTGGCCGTCACCACGGCCTTCTGGTAATTGTAGTGCGCGAAATAATCCCAAGTGGGCTTGCATTTCTTCTCTTAAAATAAAACACATTTCATACCCATGTGGGTTGATGTACAGTCCTGGTCGCAGCCTGCCCCGCTTTCTCAGAAGCACAATGGAACATCAAACCGGCACCACCCTGTCAATGGCGCCGAGCTTGCCTGTCTTCCGTTCTTGCCAGCTACATCGTGAGGCCAGCACGGATCCGCACTCAGGCGATGGGCATCACTCCACGGCTGGGCAACAGCCGTTATAAATCCAACACAACAGGAAAGCCCCAAAGGAGTGCAGCCTCAGACAGAAAGTAAAGTTCTCCTTATTTATTGGCACTGTGCAAGCAGGCGAACTTACAGGATACACGCAAAAAAGTTCATCGTACGCCAAACGCGTTTCAAGATTCCTTGATCTCTTCATCAGTGGCGCTTGTAAAGAGTGAAAGCAAAGTTCCTCGTGCAAAACGTTAATTAAATCACCTGCCACAGTGGGCGTGGCCGTCACCACGGCCTTCTGGTAATTGTAGTGCGCGAAATAATCCCAAGTGGGCTTGCATTTCTTCTCTTAAAATAAAACACATTTCATACCCATGTGGGTTGATGTACAGTCCTGGTCGCAGCCTGCCCCGCTTTCTCAGAAGCACAATGGAACATCAAACTGGCACCACCCTGTCAATGGCGCCGAGCTTGCCTGTCTTCCGTTCTTGCCAGCTACATCGTGAGGCCAGCACGGATCCGCACTCAGGCGATGGGCATCACTCCACGGCTGGGCAACAGCCGTTATAAATCCAACACAACAGGAAAGCCCCAAAGGAGTGCAGCCTCAGACAGAAAGTAAAGTTCTCCTTATTTATTGGCACTGTGCAAGCAGGCGAACTTACAGGATACACGCAAAAAAGTTCATCCTACGCCAAACGCGTTTCAAGATTCCTTGATCTCTTCATCAGTGGCGCTTGTAAAGAGTGAAAGCAAAGTTCCTCGTGCAAAACGTTAATTAAATCACCTGCCACAGTGGGCGTGGCCGTCACCACGGCCTTCTGGTAATTGTAGTGCGCGAAATAATCCCAAGTGGGCTTGCATTTCTTCTCTTAAAATAAAACACATTTCATACCCATGTGGGTTGATGTACAGTCCTGGTCGCAGCCTGCCCCGCTTTCTCAGAAGCACAATGGAACATCAAACCGGCACCACCCTGTCAATGGCGCCGAGCTTGCCTGTCTTCCGTTCTTGCCAGCTACATCGTGAGGCCAGCACGGATCCGCACTCAGGCGATGGGCATCACTCCACGGCTGGGCAACAGCCGTTATAAATCCAACACAACAGGAAAGCCCCAAAGGAGTGCAGCCTCAGACAGAAAGTAAAATTCTCCTTATTTATTGGCACTGTGCAAGCAGGCAAACTTACAGGATACACGCAAAAAAGTTCATCCTACGCCAAACGCGTTTCAATATATGTATATATATGTATATATATTACCTACTGGCGGTCGCCAGTAGGTAGTTATAGTTAGGACCTATTATCCATAGGAAATTCGTAACATTCTGTTCCCAATAACTTTGGCGCCGGATGACGAATCTTTGCGAAATTTCCAAAACTGATGGGGTGCTCCGGTCAACTCCTATCCTGAAAGCTTGGGGGTGATTCGTCAAGTGGGGGCCGAGAAAAAGGGGGGTCCCAAAACATGTTTTCTCCATGTTATTTCCCATAGGAAAGTTTGAAACAGGCTACAGCCCGAACTGCTGAACGGAATTACACCAAATTTTGCAAAAAGGTAGCCCTTGGCTCAGAAAGAGACCTTTTTTTTTTAAATGGTGAAAATCCGTTCAGTAGTCGCTGAGAAAATCAAAAAATAGAGGTCAAAAAATCAATTTCCCTTAGGAAAGTTTAGACATGGTTCTAGCAAAAACTGCTGAACGGAATTACACCAAATTTGGCAAAATGGTACTGCTTGGCTCAGAAAGCAACCTTTTTAAACATGGTGTACATCCGTTCAGTAGTTTTTGAGAAATTAAGAAATAAAGATAGTGATATTTATGGCAGAGGTGGATCCGCGCACCCTCCAGATCAAGAGCTTCATGCTAATTGGCTGTCAACACTCCAAACCAGGAATTGTTGGCAGCCATCTTGTGCCTCGGTAGAACCGAGGCACAAGAAAACAGAAAAACAAATGCACAAAACAGGAAAAGGGGGCAGGGTAGAAACACCCTGACCCCCCAGGCCTGCTCAGGGGGTCCCACAATCGTGGAATGCGCGGAGGATCCGCGGATCCGGGCCAAAAATTTTAAAAAATGAAGCGCGGGCTTCGTTATTAATTAGCGCCCGGGTGGGCCAAGTCCCCTGCAGCCCCGGGACCACCACCCCTGGGGCTTTCTATAAATATTTGCGGGTGGCACACAGCCCCCCCGCAGCCCCTGGGACTGCCACCCCCAGGGCTTCTTTTCCTAATGTATGGGGGTCTCAAAGGCCCCCCCAAGCCTCAGGGACTACCACCCCCGGGGCTTTGATTAATTATTTGTGGGGGGGGTACACTGCCCCCCGCAGGCCTGTGGACCGCCACCCCCGGAGCTTCTTTTAAAAAAACAAAACCTGTGTGGGGGGGCTCGAGCCCCCCCCAAACGCCCCGGGGACTGCAACCTCCCCGGGGCACTAATATGTATATTAGGGTGTCCGTTAAGGACCCCCGAGCCCCGGGGACCACCACCTCCCCAGGGCTGTGTACAGATTGGGAGGGGGGCCACACAGCCCCCCTCCTGGAGCCTTTGATGGCCCTGGGGACCGACACCCCCCAGGGCCGGCTCCTGCAGTGTACCGGGGTGCCCACCCCCGGGACACTGCTGTTGGCTATGACAGGGCGGGAGTCTCGCGGCTCCCGCCCTGTAATAGCAAACACTGGTTTGGATTTTGGAAGAGAGAGCAGGGAACCTGCTCACTCTTCCAAAATCCAAACCAGATTGCTTTTCCACACGGGGAGCTGCATGTTAGCAGCTCCCCATGTGGAAAAGCAATGCTGGCTCCTGCAGGGCACGGGGAGCCGGCAGGGACCGTGGGGGCATTGGGGCTCCCTCCACGGTTCCCAACGAGTGGCCAGGCCTCGGGTAATGGGGTCTCCGGGGCCAGAAGTGGCCAGGGAGGGGGGCCACGCGGCCCCCCTCCCCAAATTAAAAATAAATAAATACATCTTTTTTTTAAAAGGCCGGCCCCGGGAGATGGGGTCCCTGGGGCCAATGGAGGCCTCAGGAGGGTGGCCATGCAGCCCCCCTCCACATAAAAAAAAACAAAAACAAAATGTGGCTATGCCCCAGAGCATGGGGTCCCGTTCCCGTTCATTTTTTTTTTTTTGTTTAAAAAGGGGTCAGGCCCTGGGGGATGGGATCCCCAGGGCCCACAAAAAGGGAAAAGAAGGGGTGGCCACACAGCCCCCCTTCTAAAGAAAAAAAAAAGGACCGCGATTGTGCCAGAGGCCCCACCCCCTCCGAGCAACACTCTGCAAATGCGCCCTGTGGCATGTTTAAAATTGGGGAATTAATCCCCCTTCAATACTGGGGGTCCCTGGGGGCCAACTAGCCCACCAGGTACCTCCAGTAAGTGCCACAGGGCTGCACTGCAGAGAGGTGGTCCAGGCCATGCCCCTTTTTACACCTCTCTGCAACGCAGCTCTGTGGCGCTTACTGGAGGTACCTCGTGGGCTAGTTGGACCCAGGAACTCTCAGGATTCAAGGGGATTTAATCTTCCAACTTAAAACGTGCCACAGGGCGCCTTTGCACAGTGGTAAAGGGAGGGGACGGGGCCAGAGGTGATGTGTGCAAACACGTCCTGTGGCACATTTAAGTTGGGGAATTAAGTACCCTTTAATCCTGAGGGCCCCTGGGGGCCAACTTGCCACCAGGTACCTCCAGTAAGCACCACGGGCCTGCGTTACAGATAGGTGGTCCAGGTCATGCCCCTTTTTATACCTCTGTGCAACGCAGCTCTGTGGCACTTACTGGAGGTACCTATTTGGACCCTAGGGACCCTCAGGATTCAAGGGGACTTAATCTCCCAACTTAAAACGGCCACAGTGCATGTTTACACAGTGGTGAAGGGAGGGGACGGGGCCTGAGGTGTCGTGTGCAAACAGGCCCTGTTGCACATTTTAAGTTGGGGAATTAATTCCCCTTCAATCCTGAAGGCCCCTGGGGGACAACTAGCCCACCAGGTGCTTCCAGTAAGCACCACTGCGCTGTTTTGCAGAGAGGTGGTCCAGGCCATGCCCCTTTTTACACCGCTCTGCAACGCAGCTCTGTGGCGCTTACTCGAGGTACCTGGTGGGCTATTTGGACCCCAGGGACCTTCAGGATTCAAGGGGACTTTATGCCCCGACTTGAAACGGCCCCAGGGCGTGTTTGCACACGTCACCTCAGGCCCCCCTCCCTTCACCAGTGTGCAAATGCACCCTGTGGCGCGTTTTAAGAGGTAATTTTAATCCCCCTGCCCTATTATGTACTAGGGTCTTACAGAGGAGGTCATGCTAATCACAGGGGTACCCCAATGCATAGTGTTACCTAGTGTATGTAGGTGTTTTCACTGTATTCTAAGTGTCTTTTAGCATAGCACTGGCTCTAGGCCTGGTTAGTCAGAGTCAGTTACCACCAGTACCCATCTGAAAAAGTTGTGGGCACAGGATGATTTTGCAACAAGGCCTCTTTCTGCTCCTCTGTTGGTTCTTTCTGCACGTCTTGCTTCTTTCTGCAATTTTCTTCGTCTTTGTGGACTCCTGTTGCTTCTTTCTGCATTTCTTTTTTTTCTTTCTGTGCGTTGTTTCTTCTTTCATCACATGTCCTACCTCTGAAGGCATAGTTAGAAACTAGCATTTAAAAAACCTTTGAAACTCACTGAAAAAACCATAGTTTTCAGGCACGTTAGAGTTAGAAATTAGCATTTAAAAAACCTTAGAAATTCACTGAAAAAACCATAGGTTTTAGGGAAAGTTATAGTTAGTTGGACATTTCACTCGTACAAAACCATAGAAATTCCCCTGTTATAGTTAGTTCAGCTAACTATAACTCGCGCCCCCGCAATGCACTGCTGATGACGTTACATATTGCATCACTCATGACATGGTCAGTGACATCACTGATGACATCACTGATGACATCTCAAATGACATCACTGGTGACATCACTGATGACATCATCCATGTGATAAATTGATGCATCTTCTCACACCCTAATATAACCTTTGGTACACCCACTCTAAATTACAGACAGCCATTCTCAAAACAAATGACACTCCAACACCAATATCTACATACCCACTCACTGATTCTTAGGTCTACACACACATCCACTCACTCACCCGTACAATCACTCATACTTATGGTCACTCAGTACAGGACTATCATATGCACTCATACATCTATATATACACTCACACAACGCCACTCATCCATAGAGGTACTCACACACCTAGTCAGTCATGCAAATAATTATTCACACTCCCATTTACTCACCTATACAGTTATACGCACACCAGATCACTTACTCATAAAAATACTAGCACATTCTTTTGCTCTTATACAATCACTAATACAAGCATACACTCATCCATACAGCTACTCTCATAATCACACACTCTCACTTATAGCCATTTTTATACTCTAACACACATATATACTGCCTTTCACATATGTAGTTACTCACACATGTACTACTGAGATATACATTCACTCACTAACACACCCATACACACACTCACCCACCCATACAGTCCATCACAGATGCACTCTTGAAACCATGCACCCAGTGAATCACCCACTCACACATCTATGCACAGAGTCACACACACCCCACCCACACAAACACCAATACAGATAGTCAGACAACCAATCAATAACTCATATAGACACTCATGTAGCTATTCACTAACCCATGCAGCCGCTTACACACCAACAGACAGACGGATACAGACATTCACACAGTTTAGTCACTAACCCATGCATTCAGTAAGATACGTTTAATCACTCACTTATAGAGTCAGTCATGCACCTACTAAATCAACCATTCAGTCACTTATACACCCACTAATTCTTCAATACGCCTTTCCCTATATATATTAAACATATTTAAACTTTACAGAAACACAGTCACTGGATGATGTCATCAGTGATGTCATCAGTGATGTCATCTGAGATGTCATCAGTGATGTTATCAGTGATGTCACTCACCATATCATGAGTGATGTAATATGTGACGTCATCAGCAGTGCATTGCAGGGGCGCGAGTTATAGTTAGCTGAACTAACTATAACGGGGGAATTTCTATGGTTTTGTACGAGTGAAATGTCCAACTAACTATAACTTTACCTAAAACCTTTGTTTTCTTCAGTGAATATCTATATTACCTACTGGCGGTCGCCAGTAGGTAGTTATAGTTAGGACCACGTTTCCATAGGAAAACCTCAACATTCTATTTTGAATAACTTTGGCGCCGGTCGACGAATCCTCGCGAATTTTTCAAAATAGGTGGGGCGCTCCGCTCCGCTCCTACCCTGAAAGTCTCGGGGGGATTCGTCAAGCGGGGGCTGAGATAAAAGGGGGGTCCCAAAACGCGTTTTTCCCATGCATTTTTCCATAGGACCTTTAGACAGGGCTACAGCCCGAACGGCTGAACAGAATTACTAGAAATTTGGCAGAGAGGTAGCCATAAGGTCAAGGAAGTGCCTTTTGCAGGTCTGGTGTAAATCTGTTCAGTATTTCCTGAGAAAATAGCATTTAAAAGCATATATATATGTGGGCGGAGCCTAACCACACATCTCATCCTGAGATCTGATTGGCTGTCAGCACTTCATCCAAGAAGTGTTGGCAGCCATCTTGGGACAAATATACATGATAGCACCTCATTAAAAAGCATTGCAGTTAATAGAAGGTTTTAAGACTTTAGTTACATTATAAATCATTTGTTGATGGTACCATACTCATTTTAGGAATTGTGGTATGTTCTAAGGTGATTTCACCATGTGAAAAAGCCTTCTGCTGGGATATCATGATTGAGAGAAAAATATTTTCTCATGCTTTTACCACAGAGGTTTGGAAGGTGATCTATAAGCTAAACTGAGAGCTTATTTTCTGTAAATTCACATTATCTTTCTCAGTCATGTGAGAATGAAGTCTGACATTCTCAGTAAAACATGTACATCCAACAAGGGCAGAGACTGTCAGTTGATTCCTTTGTGTTCTACTGCAGCTTCCCAGAGTGTTCCAAAGAACAACTAGAGCGCTAACAGTCCTACTTATGATAAACGTATGGCACACCTGAAGCCATCTTGCTTGGATTAAAGTGGTAACTCTTAAAACATTTAATTTAAAAAGGAACAAAATGAGGGGGTTCATTTTTCCATAAAAAGTATGATTAGTGCTGCAGAAAGAAAAATTAGGGCACATTTTGAGTGACTTCTCAAATCCTCTTCTATTTCATTAACAAAATTCTGACATGCAGACTGAAACATGCACTTTCAATACCAGCAGCAGTTTTCCCTGGTGAGCAGTAGCTTTACTACAGTGATCTAATGAGCAAAAAGAGTGCTAACATTCTGATTTTATGGCAAATGTGTGACACATCTGAATTCCTTCTTGATGGAATCAAAGTAAAAAACTGAAAGTATTTCCTACTGAGGAGACTGCAGTAAATGAGGAAATTAGGAAACTTCATAACAAATAAGTCTCCCAAGATGGCCACCAGAGACAAAAGAGCCCAAATGTAGCCCAAATATCACCCAGATGTAGCCCAAATATAGCCCAATGACAGAATGTCCAAGAATGTTCTTAAAAACAACTAGAGCGCTTACTGTCTTCATTATGACAAAAGTATGGCACACCTGAAGCCATCTTGATTGGAATAAACCGGTAACACTTAAAACATTTAATTTAAAAAGGAACACAATGAGGGGGTTCATTTTGCCATAGAAATTATGATTAATGCTGAAGAAAGAAAATTAGGGCACATTTTGAGTGACTTCTCAAATCCTCTTCTATTTCATTAAAAAATTCTGACATGCAGACTGAAACATGCACTTTTAATACCAGGAGCAGACTTCCATGGTGAACAGTAGTTTTACTACAGTGATCTAATGAGCAACTAGAGTGCTAACATTCAGAATTTATGGCAAATGTGTGACATATCTGAATACCTTCATGATGGAATCAAAGTAAAAAACTGAAAGCATTTCCTACTGAGGAGACTGCAGTACATGAGGAAATTAGTAAACTTCATAACAAATAAATCTCCCAAGATGGCCACCGGAGACAAAAGAGCCCAAATGTAGCCCAAAATCACCCAGATATAGCCCAAATATAGCCCAATGACAGAAGTGTGCAAAACACTTATTATTTTGTGTTTTTGCAGTGTTATATAGTGCAGACTTGTCAGGTATTGGAGTGCTTTACATGAGCATTGGTTACATCACACAAGAACAAATTCATTTTGGTTGTAGACATGGGAAAACTAAGTGATTTGACCAGAATCACAGAATGTCGAGCTGAAGCAGAAACTTCAACCTGGTTCCCCAGTTGCAAAGTCTGCAGTTCTGGAAGTAACACCACATCCTCTCCCCTAAGTGCAACATTTAATCAAGTGATCAACTGGATAAAAAAACATAAAGATAACAAATAATTTAAAAGTGCTTTGTCGCTATTTGAAAACTCAGAAAATATGTCCTTATTTTAGTCTTTTAGAGCACTAACCAAAATGTTATTGCCAATAAGACCCTCTCATATATGTAATTTCTAAAGGAAATGCTCTAGGTATTACAGTTTTGATAACATCAAGATGATGTCAGGCGTTCCACACTTTTGTAATAAATATAGAATGTTAGCAATCTAGTTGTTCATTAGGATACTGTTGAGAGGCAGAGGCCAGGGGCACGGACTCTGAAAATTGAAGGCAGGTAGGAGGGTGCAAAGGCAACAATTTAACCACACTGAGCAGGCAGGAAGGGCCGTGGAAGCACAACAGACTATGGAGGGCAGTGGAAAGGGGGGCAGGGGCAACAAACCAACAATACAGGACTTGCAAGAGAGGCTGTTGGAGGGAAGATCTATTACGGGTCAAGGAAGCTAGGGGCGGTCCCCAGAGCCCCGGGAGCCACCACAGAACTGAGCAGGAGAGTGAGTCAGGGACAAAAGGGGCACCTTAATTTGAGCAGGGGTGCCTAGGAACGCTTGCTCCAAAAATGAAGAAAACAGACATATGAGACATGGAATTGGAGGCAGAATACAATGGCAGTTTAATGAGAAGATGCAACTTCAAAGAAACCGCAGAATAGAGACATAAAGTACAAAATACAGAATCCAGATAATCATACAGCTGTCATGATATTCTCTGTATCTCAATTAATGTACTGACAGAGAGAGAGAGAAAACACATCTATAAATGCATCATGAGAAACAAGTTACAACAAGGAAAATGTTACCTAAGAACACTCACGTTTACTCTTAGAGCAAGCATTCCTGCAATTACAATACAAAATCTTTTAAATGCAAAAGTAAAGAGAACAATGGTTAAACATAACATGACATTTCATATAGGTAAAATAGAATAAGATACTTCAAGCAAAGCAGAGCAAGACATTTTAAGCAAAGGAAGACAAGAGCTCCCAGCTCTTGGGGAAAACCTGCACAGCCTGTTAACCTGCATACAGACGGCGCGGTAGTCCGTCGATATCTGTGGGTGCTCCCTTTTTATATCATTTTGTGGGCTCCTTTGCACGCTACATCTACCTACGTATGCTACCCAAAAGCTTCGTCTGCAGATTTTACCAGACATTTCGTCATTTACCCACTTAATGCTGACAATGGACTGGGTGAAAAGGTCAGTCTCTCAGGCCAATCGCTTATCATAAGTTCCATAGAGCAAGCAGAAAATAATGGGTATTGTACGGGAATTCAATATATTCATGTATAAAATCTCCTCAATTCTCCTAACTTGACGCTCTGCGGTTGCCACTTCCTTAAAAGCGGGAAACCTGCCCAGGAAGCAAGTACCAGTCCAGGATGCAGCCTACTGTATGTCGACAGCTTCAGGGGGATGTTGAACTTTGATACCGAGCACGGAGCACTCGGGTAGGGTGGGGGCTACTAGTTTGGAGCAGAAGGCCTCGCAGACCTGCCTTCAGACTGCTATACACTAAAATTGCAGAGCTATGGTCAATTTAACAAAGAGGCCTACATATTGAACAGAAGGGCCTACACAGGGGTTTTATGCTGGCTGAGTGGTAAGGATGTCTCAGGATAATTATATAGCAACACAGGACCCGCTGGTCAATTTAATACGGCCTACAAATGCGGCTGGCAGGGCAAGGACAAGGGTCTCATACTTCAGGTGTGGACAGAACGGGCCAGGGGCCCCCTGCGATACAAAATCTACCCTCCTTCAAGGCTGTGGCAATGTAATAGACCATTGTGGGCAGAAGGAAGAGGCAATGGTAGTACAACCATACATGCCAACAGACCCGATTCAGCCAGGAAACGTCCAATGTTTTTAAGCTCAAATGGGCTTTATTTGATCTGTCTCCTGTCTACAATATCCACTTTTTCAATGTAACTCAAAGGGGAAAATCAATACCCCAGTTTTTTTTTCAAAATCTCCCTCTTACCAAGTTCAAAATGTTCGCAAGTATGGTACAATGGATCATGGAAGGAAATGGGATAGGGACATGGACTTGGATAACAGGGGACAGGAGGGACATGGAGAGGTGCACCAAACTGACCCTGCAGGGCAGGCATCAGGGTTTGCAGCAGCACAATACACCACACAGGGCATGCAGGACGGGAGTGCCGCACAACAATCCATAGAAAGCAAGAGGGAGGGGACAGGACCATGCACATGGACAACAGGGAACAGAGGGGCAAGAGGCAATGGTAGCTAGCTGACCATAATGGACAGACAGGAGAGAAAGCTGCAGCATAACAGACCATAAAGGGCAGGAGGGACGGATCAGGGGCATTACAATGGAACAGACAAGCCAGGAGGGAGGGAGTAGGGGTCCCCACATGTAAACAGAGGGCTGGGGGCAAGGGGGCAGGGCAGGAGCAGCAAGATAGCCATGGAAGTCAGGCAGGATGGGCACTAGAAGCAAGACACACCATGAAGAGCAACAGTGAGACTGTGATGGCATACACACAGACCATGGAGCGAAGGTGGGAGGGGGTCAGGGGCAGCTAACTGACCACACAGGGAAGGTGGGAGGGGCCATGGCAGCACAGAAGACCATGCATGGCAAGTGGGAGGGTTAGTGGCAGCACAATGGCTATGATGGGCAAGAAGGAGGGTGCAGGGGCATGCACAAAGGACGATGGAGGATAGAAGCGAGGGTCAGGACCTGTGCACAGACAAGAAAGTTCAGGGGAAGGGGCCTCACAACAGACCACACGGGGCAGGCAGGAGGAGCAGTTGCAGCACAACAGACCAGGGAGGGCAGAAGAATGTGGCAGTACAATGGACCATGTAGGACAGGAGCAAGAGGATAGGGGCATGGCATGTGGACAGGCAGGGTGGAGGTGGCATGGACCGGTTACAGTCATCTGACAATGCTAGGCAGGTGGGAGGGGAGTGGCAGCTCAACAGAACACTCAGAGTAGATAGGAGTGGCAGGTCCATGGGACATGGTGGGCAAAAAGGATGGAGCAGGGGCATGCACAAAGTCATCGGAGGGCAGGGGGAAGGAGAATAGGGGCAGCAAGCTAAGCACAGAGTTTAAGCAGGAGGTCAATGATGGGGCATAGAATTGGGCAATGGAGGGCAGGAGGAGTGGACTGGTACATCATACTAAATTGAGGGCAGTGGCAGCACATCAGACCATGCATGGCAGGAGGGAGGAGGCTAGTCCATGGATTCACACAACAGAGGATAGGGAGGAGGGGGATGGGGCAGCAAGCTAACTGTTCAGAGAAGGCGGGTATTAGGAACTTTATTGTTTTTAAAACATTGTGTCTGTGCGAACTACTTAAAATATGAACAAGTATGCAGCATAATCTCACTTTTATTCAGGAAGAAGAGGACGTTTGTGACTGTGACTCCGGGCTCACTTGGCAGAAACACCCCCTGACCCTCCACCCCCTATCGCAAAATATAATGCCCGTGAAAAGGGTAGGTAAACACAGTGTTATATAGAACATAGTCCTGAGAGCACGATTGAAAATGAAAACTAGATATAGTGTATGGTATAAACTATGCACCAAAAAGTGTGATATAAGATGAACCAGGCGTGAAATATAATATGCAATACATTGTGTGCAATGACAGATTCATTGGAGAGCGCGAGATAGCGCAGGCACTAGCGCGTGCTATGCGACATGCGCCTTGGAGTGTAATATGCACAGGGCAGTGTTGTGTAACCTAACTAGTCTCTAAAGTTGTAATATAAAATATGTGCTGGGGAGTGTAACGTTGCATATGCACTGTGACAAAGATATGGATCCCAGATTGTAATATGTATGGCATAGCACTGTGCGTTATAACATAGGCATCGAGGAAGGCACGTTAGATGGGGCAATATAACCCGTGCGAAGACAAGTGTGGCATGACATATTCACGGGGTGGTGTTACAGTGCACATGGGCTAGAGAGTGTCATAGCATATGCACTAGCTAGTGGAATACAACACAGAGGTGTGTGGCACTCGGCAGGCAATGGTGGGTGTAACACAGCATTGGGCTCTGTCAGGAGCGCGCTGTGACTCTCAAGTGATGTTCGTCCCCTTTCCAGAGAGTAAAATAAAAAGTATTACACATCCGGCAGTGGATGTGTGTTTTATTAACCGTGAGGGGGGTTTCTTGCATAGTTTGTTGAATTTTTGTCGAATCCCCTTTGAATGGCTTGGTGTGCATGTGTATTAAATGTGCCCGTCAATAGCTACCCATGTTTGTATAAATAAACGACGAGGGTGTCTACCTGGATTAGGCACGGTAGGGCATCAGACATGTCAGAGCTTCACTAGTGGTGTAAATACATTCCACGTGGATTCATTGCATGCATAGTCGCCTTTTAATGAATATCACGCAAATCGTCATGGTGATAGGTACGTACGGTTTGTCCAGCATGTCCTAGGTGTGTCTATAAATATATATTTTTTAAAAATAATAAAAAACAGTGGCCGGCCCTGGGGATTGGGGTCAAAAAAATATAATTAGGAGACAGGCCCTGGGGGATGGGGTCATCGGGGCCAATAAATTAGAATAAGAAGGGGAACCACACAGCCCCCCTTCTTAAAAAATTAAAATAAATAAAAGACTGGCATCGTGCCGGAGGCCATGCCCCCTCCGTGCAGCACTCTGCAAACGCGCCCCCAACAGGCATCTCCAGTATGCGCCAGGGAGCTGCGCTGCAGATAGGTGTTCTGAGGCCAAGCCCCTTTTTACACCTCTCTGCAACGCAGCTCTGTGGCGCTTACTGGAGGTACCTAGTGGTCTAGTGTGACCCTAGGCACCCTTAGGATTCAAGGGGACTTAATCTCTCAACTTAGAACAGCCACAGGGCGCGTTTACACAGTGGTGAAGGGAGGGGACGGGGCCTGAGGTGACGTGTGCAAACATGCACTATGGCACGTTTTAAATTGGGGATATAATTTCCCTTCAATACTGAGGGCCCCTGGGGGCTAACTAGCCCACCAAGTGCTTCCAGTAAGCGCCACTGAGCTGCATTGCAGAGAGGTGGTCCAGGCCGTGCCACTTTTTACACCTCTCTGCAACGCAGCTCTGTGGCACTTACTGGAGGTACCTAGTGGGCTAGTTGGACCCTAGGGACCCTCAGGATTCAAATGAACTTAATCTCCCAACTAAAAACGGACACAGGGCGTGTTTAGACAGTGGTGAAGGGAAGGGACGGGGCCTGAGTTAACGTGTGCAAAAACGCCCTGTGGCCTGTTTTAAGAGGTAGTTTTAATCCCCATGCCCTATTATATACTAGGGGCTTACAGAGGAGGTCAGGCTAATCACAGGGGGACCCCAATGCATAATGTTCCCTATGTAGGTGTTTTCACTGTATTCTAAGTGTCTTTTAACATAGCACTGGCTCTAGGACTGGTTAGTCAGACTCAGTTACCACCAGTATCCGTCTGAAAAAGTTGAGGGTACAGGATGATTTTGCAACAAGGCTTCTTTCTGCTCTTCTTTTTGTTCTTTCTGCACGTTATCCTTCTTCCTGCACTTATCTTCGTATTTGAGGACTTCTGTTGCTTCTTTCTGCACTTCTTTTGTTTCTTTCTGTGCATTTTTTCTTCTTTCTTCACATGTCCTATCTCTGTAGGCATAGTTAGAAATTAGCATTTAAAAAACCTTTGAAATTCACAGAAAAAACCATTGGTTTGAGGCACGTTATAGTTAGGAATTAGCATTTAAAAAACCTCAGAAATTCACTGAAAAAACCATAGGTTTCAGGGGTGTTATAGTTAGCTGGACTTTTCACTTGTACAAAACCATTGAAATTCCCCCGTTATAGTTAGTTCAGCTAACTATAACTCGCGCGCCCGCAATGCACTGCTGATGACGTCACATATTACATCACTCATGACATGGTCAGTGACATCACTCATGACATCACTGATGACATCTCAAATGACATCACTGATGACATCACTGATGACATCATCCTTGTGATAGAGTGGCAGACCTCCTCTCACCCTAATATAACCTTTGATACACACATTCAAAAATAGAGACTAAAATTTTCAAAACAATGGACATACCAATACCAGTTACAACAACCTCTTCAGTAATTCTAAGATCCACATACACATCCACTCATTCACCAACAGTCCTATACAGTGACTCATACATGTACTCACTCATCATATGTACTCATACACCTATACATCCTGTTACACAATGCCACTCATCCATAGAGTTACTCACACACATAGCCACTCATGCTAATAAAGAATCAAACATACATTTACTTGCATATACAGTTATACACACACCACCACACTTACTTCTACGGAAACTTACACATACTTAGTCTTTTAAACAATCACTTATAGAAACACATACTTATTCATACAGGAACTCTTTCAATCTCTCACTCTCACATATACTCACATATATACACCAATAGTCACATATACTAGTTTAAAACATACGTAGTTACTCATAAAGACACTATTGAGACAGTCATTCACTCACTAACACACCCATGCACACACTCATCCACCCATACAGTCCTGCACACATGCTGTCTTCAACACATACAAACAGTGAGTCACTCATTCATGCACCTATGCACTACGTAATACCCCCCACTGAACCATGCAGACACTCAGACTGATACTCAAAAAACCAACTAATAACCTATATAGACACCCATGTAGCTACTCACCAACCCATGCAGCCACTTATACACAAAGTGAGAGACTGATACAGATATTTACATATTTAAACATTACTCACTAAGCCATGTATTCACTATGATACACTTAATCAGTCAGTTACACAATCAATTTTTCAAACACAAATCATCCATTTAGACACTTATATACAAATTTATTCTTCCATCGACCTTGAGATACACATATATAAAACATATTTAATTTTCAGAAAAACACACATTCACTGGATGATGTCATCAGTGATGTCATCAGTGATGTCATTTGAGATGTCATCAGTGATGTCATGAGTGATGTCACTGACCATGTCATGAGTGATGTAATATGTGACGTCATCAGCAGTGCATTGCGGGCGCGCGAGTTATAGTTAGCTGAACTAACTATAACGGGGGAATTTCAATGGTTTTGTACAAGTGAAAAGTCCAGCTAACTATAACACCCCTGAAACCTATGGTTTTTTCAGTGAATATATATATATATATATATATATATATATATATATATATATATATATATATATTGTTTCTCTCTTTCTCGAACCGACAAAGATTGACGACGCTGTGTTCTGACCAAAAATTTATTGGAACAGCTTAGGAGGACGCGTTTCGCCTGCCAAGCAGGCTTGTTCACCAATAGTTCAACCATTTTTGAAATCAGACATTTTAAATCGTAGTGCATGAGTCAATAGTCACGTGATAAGACTACAATTACAGTGTGCTGGAAGAAAGACTCATAGTTCTCACTCACGGACAACTACCGTTCTCGCTGTTCAATTCATACAACTATGAATAAACAAATGTCACAATGTCTGCCATTACAGTACAATACTAATTAATAATTAGCTAATTGAACATAAAGTGCATTTATATAATTTCATTCGTTATTTTTCAATAAAACTTTATGTAAAATTTGGCATCTGGCTCAGCGAATCCCAATGGCAGGCGAAACGCGTCCTCCTAAGCTGTTCCAATAAATTTTTGGTCAGAACACAGCGTCGTCAATCTTTGTCGGTTCGAGAAAGAGAGAGACAATATTGCGGACCCTGCCTTGGTGGTCCTTTATGACGACGCACCCGTTGGTTTGGTGAGCGGCGGCTGTACCGAGGGAAAGAAAAGTTGAATATATATATATATATATATATATACATAGAACAGTGATGCACACACCATCATCAATCTTACTGACATTTCTCTGCCTGAAAGTGAGACCTCTATATTGTACCTTGGTTTATCATTTAGCCCAAAAAGTGACTTTAATTATGCAGAAAGTCACATTGATATGTATACATTCGTGCGGAAGTTAAAGTTGCGTAAGTTTCATCTAATGTAAGGACCCACGAAAAGAAAGCAATCCATGGTCTCAACGGATGCAATTAAGAGCCCTCCAGTATTAACAGTGGGTGACATTGGGCTAATGCATGATCTTCAACAATTGCAACAGGAGGGCAGCAATATTGTGGCAATATGTAGACAAGCGGGCAGGATATTGGTGTATTAACACAATTCAAGCCAAAGTCTACATTTTGCCCTGTAATGCTGAGGGACAACATCGATGTGTTTCAAGACAAAGTGTCACAGGAATTGAAAATTCTGTACAAAAAACAGGGTGAAATAAAAAAATGCTATACTGCCCATGACAATATGTATTAAAAATTAATGAGAAAACTGCGGCTTAACAACAATGTAATTGTCAGACAATCATACAAGGGCGGTAACGTCGTACTCTGGCCCTGCAACATGTACATGACTGAGGCTATGAGCCAATTAAACGACAAGGACTGTTACAGACGGAGTGACATGGAATTTGTTAAAACATCTTGGAATACTTTTTATTCAAATTTACTGGCATGGAAAAGTATGGGTCTCTTGACAATTGATGAATTTCACTTTCTCAAGAATGACCACCCAGTAATGCCGGTAGTGTATTTCATACCTAAAATACACAAGGACGAACATGTACCACCCGGTAGGCCAATAATATCGGCTTGTAACAGCATCATGGAGAATGCCAGCAAATATGTTGATTTCTTCCTACAGGAGCATGTGAGGGCATTGCCCTCTTTTGTACTTGTCACAGGGGATCTGTTACGTAAATTGGATAATGTTGTTTGGCAAGATGATTATTAGCTCTCTCTCTGGATGTCTTGTCTCTCTATACGAGCATCCATCATAGAGATGGACTCAAGGCAGTTGAGTACTTTTTAAACATGTGTTTCTATGAGCACAACAAAATGCTAATGGCCATCATATCTATGTGTCTGGAAAACAAGTTTTTTTCTGTTTCAAAAACAAGTCTACCAGCAGGTCAGGGGCGTGGCTATGGGGGCCTGTTTCTCCCCAAGTTATGCCTGTTTGCATATGGGGCTGTGGGAGGAAAGGGTCCGCAAGCCAGCTTTTGAGGAAATCATGACCAATCACATAATACGGTGGTACAGGTACATAGATGACTTGCTCATAATTTGGAAGGGCTCGGAGACTTGGGCCCTACAATTTATTGAGCATATCAATGAGAACAATCTCAATTTGAAGTTTGCAGGCCAGATCAGTCGAGAGGCAATCTGCTTTCTATATGTTGAAATCCTGATAAACAATACACAGCTGCACACGAGACTGTTCAGTAAGGCGACCGCTGGCAACTCGCTGCTACATGCAGCGAGTCATCATACAGTGCATCTGATCCACAGCATCCCCATTGGGGAGATGTTGTGGATCAGAAGAATCTGTAGTACTGATGTTGAGTGCATTAGAGCACAGACTGAATGCCGAGCCAGATTTCTCACACGAGGTTACACCCATAGTGTAGTGGATAAAGCCATGTCCAAAGCTAATGAGCAGGGCAGATCACAGGCATTGGCCATCAAAACACCTAATGAAAATAAAAACATACTGGAGACATCACAGCCCTCAAGACTAATTCTGACTTATAGTAATCAACACCAAACTATAAGAAGAATTATCAATAAGAATTGGGCGTTGGTAAGAAATGATCCTGTGTTGGGTGGCCTGTCAACTCGGTCTCCCAATATAACATTCAGAAAAGCCTGCTCAATGAGTAATTCTTTGGTCACGAGTAGCACTGAAGTGATTCAAAATACAACATTGCTCACTGCTAGTAAAGGCTTCATCAAATGCGCAGTCTGTAAAGCATGTAAACATGGAGTGAGTAAGACAGAGTATACAACGCCATTTAGAAGCAGGGCAACTAAAATTGACAAAAAACTTACCTGCAAGACGGAATTTGCGATTTATGTGCTGGAGTGTCCCTGTGGCCTGCACTACGTGGGAAGTACGAGGCTTCAGGTCCACAAGAGGATACTCCAGCAAATAAGAGCAATTGACAATGGAGATACGTCTTATCCTGTTGCTCACCACTTTGAAGAATACATGCAAAAAATTCATGTGAGTTGAGATATTTTGTGGTGGATTCGGTTCTACCGTTAAGGAGAAGTGGAAATCGAGATGTTTTGTTGAGAAAACTTGAAACCAAATATATATTGGAAATGGACACTAAAACACCGAATGGGTTAAACTCCAGTGAGGACTTTTATAAGCATCTCTAATATGTCAGTTCCTCACTGGTTTATTTGAATGTACCCGTCCATGCTAGCTGCTGCCTCTTTAATCAATGTTTTTATATAAACTTTTTTACATATTTGCACATTTTGCACATTAGGTAATAAGGGATTTATATGTGACACTTTATATGCACTGACACTTTAATCTAAAACTTGGAATGTTTGGATTATAGCCCACTTTGGCTTTATTGTCTTTACTCTCAGTACGGCAATAGTGGGTATATTCTCAAATTGTGCTATAGGATATCCAGTACTGAGAGAAAAATGCTGCTATATCTATTATGATGGAAAAAGGTTTACATTTGTACTTTTTTTCTGGCTTATGCATTTTTAACAAATGTACATATATTTATATTTATTTATATATGTTATAGTGGTTGCAAATCTCTTTTAACTGGCATCCTTTTCATGACGGTTTTTAGGGTTTGGTTTTACCAAATATTTATTTACAGGTTAAACAAGGAAGCCTTGTGATATTTATATCATTATTTTGCGTCATTTTGCACAATTGTAGTATGAACATTTGCAATGGAGAAAACAAAATTGAGAATATTTGGCTTTCTTCCATGTCTATGATGACGAGTAGTTTGTTTGAGCACTGTCACTTTAAATTGTGGAGACCGTACAATGTAGCGTGTCATGTGATCAAGGCCCCACAAGTGCTGAAACACGTAATGACGGCGGTGCTGGGCACAGAATAAAGAAAAAGAGCACTGAAATTTGGGTTTGCTTCATATTTTCTGCCACAAGAAGCTTGAGACGAGTTTTAAGACATATATATATATATATATATATATATATATATATATATATATATATATATAGTAGGTAGTTATAGTTAGGTTTGAAGTATGTGGGCATGACCACTAGGAAAGTCAAGCTACGTATTGGTGAACACCGAAGTAACGTTCGATGTACAAGAAGCATGACAAAATTAACTGAACACTTCTTACGCATCAACCACACTGCGGATGATTTACAATGGACCATCATAGAACAAGCAAAACCTTCCCTGTTGTTTGAAAAGGAACAACGTTGGGTCTACCGACTATCAACACATCTAGTGGGACTTAACGATAATATCCCTTGGGGAACAGTTCTGAGACATAATAGCTAAAGGCCCCCTGTTTTGCTGTTAGTTCTCTTGACTCCAACTATCTGTCACAAAATCCCCAGGTCTCCTGTACTCTCAACTCGGAAGGTCCTATAATTGGAGGCTCCGACTCCTGTTCCCGATATTCCCATATTGAGGGATTTTTATATTGAGGGATGTCTACTAATTTATTAGGGCCAGACCAGTGATCTGATTCTATGATACACAGGTAGTTAATACTGCCTCTGCCTATGCTGTTGTCGATGCGTACGCACATTAAGCACACAAGGTATTTTCTGACTTCCCAGGGACCCAATCATGACGACTTCAAGTATACTTTCAAACTGAAGCCCCGAGTTTGATTTCTAAGACCTCTATACTCTGGGATATCCAAAAAAACATTTGCGGTCCCTGGTAGTAAGATGCCCTGAATTTTGTATCAACTCTGCTAAATTGTTGCCTCCACACACTCCTCAATAAAGTTTTCACGAAAGGAGGATTTGACGTTCTAGTTGTTTTTCTCTCCCAAGGGCCAGCGAGTAAGTCCTTTCTCTCTGCCTTTACCGCTGCGGCGCTCGCGCCCTAGGCAGACGAGAATACTTCCGGCTTCTCCGCGCCAACCCTGTGTATTTAAACTCATGGATTTCTTTTCTTGTTGACTCCGGGCTCGGCGGTCCCATGTAGGTGAAACAGCCAGGCTGAGGACTTGGACGACGTGAGTACCGCCCTACACTAGCATCTAGTGTTTTTTATAGAGCGGTACGCTTAGGTAGAATGGGTTGACGGGTAGTTCGAGGTTGTAATACTTCCCGTTCTGTCCCCTTCTTCTACCACAGTTGTTCTGTAGTCCCGCCAGCCGCCTTCTTGCCTAAGGAGTATTTTTCCAGCATCAAATACGTAAGCTCTCTCTCTTTTTAAATTTTCCAATTGTTTGTTTATTTGCCTCTTGGGATGATTTTGCGTCCCGTTTTAATCGTTCAAAAGTGCCGTTTTTAACTTGGTCCACACTGTCTCAATAATCTCACCCCAAACATAGACTCCTGATTGAATTCTTTTCAAGTACCAGTTTTATTTGAACATGGGTATGTTTGGGATTTAAATCGCACAGAGTCTCCTAAACTATATGGGAACTGTTATATGTTACTATGAGTCCTGTAAATTATAGGGACTACAAGTTAGATTTCTACTTGTGCCAGATCTGACATTAGACTTAACCATTCGCTACATACACCTTGACAATTTTCTGTATGTTGAACGTAATATCTGTATATATATAATTCTTTCCACAGATCACAAGGTTCTCTTCGAATCGGTTGAAGACCTCCACTGTAAACCGTGAGTGTATCGGTTCCATACACCTGAGGTCAGGGTAAGCCTTAGTGTGCTTATACCGCCAAGGTGTTTTTTCAAAATGAGGTCCTGATGAAAGCTTAGTAAAATACATTTACAAGCTGAAACATGTTGACCACCCGATCATTTTGAGGATAAACCTGACCAATTTAACGCCAGGAGTTATTATCCTTCTTCACTTTTTAACCCATCCTTGCCTCGCCACTATTAAATTGTTTTGGTAGACGACACAGGATTTTTAATCCCTTTATCCTGATTTTCACTCACTAAATCACTTCACTTCTTTAGTTGAAATTTGGTTTCTCCGCTCTAAAATCAGCGTCGAAGCACACCAGAGGTGCATAAGGCACCTCTGGCAAAACCCCATGATGAAGCATGTCACCAACTATGTTGGTGAGTGAGGGTTTTATTTCAAAGTTAGGTTGACCCGGTCCTTCTGGCATTAAGTTTGATTTTGGAGAATCACTTTACGTTGATTTTCTGTTTATTACCACACTCTTTCGTTGTTTTTCATCAGTTATAGTTAGGACCCAGTTTCCATAGGAAAAGCGTTTTTTCTTTTGCCAATATCTTTGGCACACTTTGACGAATCCTCACGAAATTTTCAAAACTAATCCGGCACTCTGGTCAGCTCCTGTCTTGAAAGTTTCAGGATGATTCATCAAGCTGGGGCCGTGAAAAAAGGGGGGTCCCAAAACAAATTTTCTTCATCTTAATTTCCCTAGGAATCTTTAGACAAAGCTACAGCCCAAACTGCTGAACGGAATTATACCAAATTTGGCAAAAAGGTAGCTCTTGCTTCAGAAAGCATGCTTTTTAAATAAAATTATGTAAACCCGTTCAGTAGTTCCTGAAATATTCATATTTAAAAATCTTTATATATCTGGTGACCGCTTTGGATCTGTGAACCCTCCCGAGCATGAGCTTGATTCTGATTGGGTGATAACACTCCAAGCCAAAAAGAGTTGACAGCCATCTTTTGACTCAGTTGAACTGAGTCACAAGAAAAAAGGTCATAAAAAAAGAAAAGGGGGCAGGGTAGAAGCACCCTGACCCCCTAGGCCTCTTCAGGGGGTCCGACAGGAACCCCGATGGCTAAAAAAATCCTTTTTTTAAAACCATTTAGTCTGGATTCGCTTAGGGTCTGTGAATCCCATAAAAAAAGAAACACTGTCTCCCGCACTCAGTTTTCTAGAAGCCCCCGGGTGGGCCAGGTCCCGGGGGCTATGATTAATTATTATGCGGGGGCCATAGGGCCCCCACAGCCCCAGGGACCGCCACCTCCTAGGGGCATGATTAATAATGGGCAGGGGGCATGCAGCCCCCCACAGCCCTGTGGACCACCACCTCCCCGGGGTTTTAAAAAAAACTGCATGGGGTCTCCTGCCCTCCACGGTGCCCCAGGGACTGCCTACCTCCCCGGGGCATTCGTTTAATATGCATGGGAGGGCGTCAAGGGACCCCCCAAGATCTGGCAACCACCACCACCTTGGGGCGAACTTTTAAAATTATTTGATGGGGAGCTCAAGTCCCCACACTGACCCAGGGACCACCAAATCCCCGGGGATATGAGCAAGTTGGGAGAGGAGCCCTCCTTCGCCCTGGGAACCGCCATGCCCCAGGGCTGGCTCCTACAATGTCCCGGGTGGCCCCCCACCGGGACATTGCAGTTTGCAATGGCAGGGTGAGAGCACTGCTCCCGCCCTGCCATTACAAACCTCTGCTTCGCTTCAGGAAAACTGCTCTTGCTTCCATGAAGCAAAGCAGATTTGATTTTGGGCAAAGAGAGCTGCATGTCAGCAGCTCCCTTTGTCCAAAAGCAATGACGGCTACCGCAGGAGGTTGGGAGCCGGCAGGGACCGCAGGGGCATTGGGGCTCCCCCCGCGGTCCCCAGTGTGAGAGCATGCCCTGGGGATGGGATACCCAGGGTTGATACTGAGTAATGGACGTGGGGCATTTTGTTTTTTCTCGATTTTGGTGTCGCGACCCCATCACGGCTCTCAGCGTGGCCCCCCATGTAATGTTGCATTGGATTCACGGATACACCTCAAATAAATAATTTAATAGTATATAATTTAGAAGGTAGTGTTGCATTAGTGAACTTCCTTTATATAGTTAGTGAGATTGAAGTTAATAAAAAGATTACATTTGATAGAGTTAGTAAAAATATATAAAATTAAAAATTAAAAGTCAAACCTGAAAAGTGTATGTGTTGAAGTACATTGAATTTGTGCTTTTGAAAATTCGCGATGCGTTCGCAAATCCACAAAAAATTAAAAAAGAGTATGTATGTTTAAAAAAAATAAGATTCACTATTGTGTTATAGGGTGGTTCTAAAAAGAGCCCTTGTTTTCATTATGAGTTTGTTGTAGCTACATGTAAGTGCTGATGCACAGCCTAAGGTTGTTGAGAACGACTCTGTTCCCTTGATCTGTATCAAAATGTAGATTTTTGTTACATATGGAGCCCATCCTATGGTCTCTGAGGTAAGCAGAAACAGCTTTATTGACATTCTTTCTAGCTTTCTCAATCTGTGGACAAAATTGATTTGCCCACTTCCATTTCTGTCTTTGGCATATATTAGAGTATACAAAGACAGTTTGAGGGAAAAGCAACATCAATTGTACAAAGGTATCCTTCATGAGCATTTCCAGTCCTACTCCAGTCAACGTGCCTAGGACATTGTCACCATAGTGCACAATCATTGGGTCAGAGGGTTGGAGATGCAAAAAGGTTTTAACCAAAGGCATCAATTGGTACCACTTTAATCCTCTCTGTGCAATCCATTTATTATCCACATTTTGCAAAGCTAGGTCTTTATCAATACCTCTGTGTTCAGCATACCTTTTGCACCAGAAAACATAGCTGTGCCCTACAATCCATACTGTAAGCATCTTGAAGGTATGTCTGGAAGTAATGAATGTGAAATGGTAACTTAAATATAAGTGATATGTATGTGTAGAAGTAAAAAATAAATGCAGTATTTTTAGAAATATTTTTGACCTCCGGCAAGGGTTCGCAGCTCCATCGAGATGCTACACTGTGGCACCGTAGTGGAGTCGTGACTCCAGAAAATTACAGAACCAGTTTGAGCACTTTTAGAAGACAGTTGGTCAGAGTTAATATGTCTAACCAATAGAAATGTGTTTCACAATTTGAAATAATGTAGGAAAGAATGTGATTTGTGACTTACATTTATTTGTGTGGAGAAAGAGAAGGAAAGGTTGCCATTACTAGTTTAACCTTGTTGAGAGTGGTGCATTAAATTGACTGTGTACAACAGAAAATCTTTTATGAGTTTCTGATATTTTATATTCTACAATTCTATTTGAAAGGTGAGTTACAAATTCGTGAGGTGTATTATGTAGTAGTGCTTTACTGTTTGTAGTGATATTTTTTAATATTTGAAACGCTTTAATTTTAAACTTTAACAATTATTCAAGAACTGTGATGTTTCAAATATATTACTAAATGTAGAGATGTGTATTTTAGTTTGTTTTGTTGCACTGAAATGATGATTGAAATAGATTGTGTATAGTAATATGTGTACATTTGTTTATGGATTAGCGATTATGGTAGTTTGTATTAGTGTGCGGAAATGTACAATTGAAGTACACCGCATTGTTTTAGGTGGCGCTTTCAAATTGGAAGTGCAGTCTGTCAAGTTTTAAGGTGTGCATGGACTTGTGACTGAGGTATGTCTCTACTTGCATATGTATTCTCATTTGAAGTTGCAAGATGTATAACAGAGAGGTGTTGCTGCTTTGTAAGTGGCTAGGGTCAACACTGTGAGGAGTACTAGAATGGTGAAGCTGCAGCACAAAGTGAGCTTTAAAACATGTTGACATGAGGTATTAGTGATTATGCTACTTTGTGTAAGTCTTTAGAGAGGTAGAGTTGAAATATGCCACATGAATGTTGGTGTGAGCTTGAAATGGTAAGTGTGTTCTGAGAAGTTTTCAGGTCTGCATAGTGTTGTTACTGAGGAAAGTCTGTACTTGGAGATATATTGTGATATGTGTTATGCATTTGAAGATGCTTTACATATAAAACACAGGTATACGTCTATTTTTATGTTTCTTTCATATATGGTGTCACTAGCAAAAGGCACAGACACATTTGTGCATGCTGTTAGGATTATGGTTAGATTTACAACAGAGACATGTGAAGGGTTGTTGCTTTGTATTTGGGTAGGCTCAACACTCTGAGTAGTAGTAGAATGGTTAAGCAGCAACAGAAAAGTGAGGTTTAAGATATGTTGGCAGAGGAATTAGTGATTATGCTGCTTTGCATGAGTCTGTGGAAAGGTACACTCGAAGTACGCCGCATAAATTTAGGTGTCTGTTTCAAATGTGAAGTGCAGTCTGTCAAGGTGTAAGATCTTCATGGTCTTGTGACTGAGGTACGTCTCTACTTGCACATGTATTCTGATACTTGTTATGCATCTGAAGATGCTAGACGTAAAAAACACAGGTATACATCTATTTGTATGTGTCCTTTATATCTGATGCTGCTAGCAAAAGGTACAGACACATGCATGCATGCTTTCAGGAATATGGTGAGACTTACAGATGATACATGTGAAGGGTTGCTGCTTTATATTTGGCTAGGCCCGACACCCTGAGTAGTAGTAGAATGGTGAAGCTGTAGCACAAAGTAAGTTTTTAGAGATGCTGGCAGAGGGATTAGTGATTAGGCCTATTTGTATGAGTCTGTAGAAGGGTGCACTTGAAATTGACCACATCATTTTCGGTGTCTGCTTGAAATGGAAAGTGCAGTCTCTGAAGTTTTAAGGCGTGCATGGTCTTGTTACTGAGGTATGTCTCTACTTATTCTGATATGTGTTATCCATCTGAAGATGCTAGACGTGTAAAACACAGGTATACATCTATTTGTATGCTTCTTTTATATATGGTGTCACTAGTAAAAGCTACAGACACATGCATGCATGCTTTCAGAAATATGGGGAGACATGTGAAGGGTTGCTGCTTTGTATTTGACTAGGCTCAACATCTGAGTAGTAGTAGAATGGTGAAACAGCAGCAGAAAAGTGAGGGTTAAAATATGCTGGCAGAGGAATTAGTGATTACGCTCCTTTGCATGAGTCTGTGGAAAGGTTCACTTGAAGTACGCCGCATAAATCTAGGTGAAATGTGAAGTGCAGTCTGTCAAATTTTAAGATCTGCATGGTCTTGTGACTGAGGTATATCTCTACTTGCAAATGTATTCTCATACGTGTTATGTATTTAAAGATGCTAGATGTATAAAACACAGGTATCCATCTATTGTTATGTTTCTTTTATATATGATGCTGCTAGCAATAGGCACAGACACATTCATGCATGCTTTCAGGACTGTGGTGTGACTTACAGCTGAGACATGCAAAGGGTTGCTGCTTTACATTTGGCTAGGCCCAACACCCTAAGTAGTCGCAGAATGGTGAAGCGGCAGCACAAAGGTAAGGTTTAAGACATGTTTGTAGAGGGATTAGTGATTAGGTTACTTTGTATGAGTCTGGGTAAAGGTACACTTGAAGTATGCCGCATAAATGTAGGTGTCTGTTTCAAATGTAAAGGGCAGTCTGTCAAGTTTTAAGGTCTGCATGATCTTGTGACTGAGGTATGTCTCTACCTGCACATATATTCTCATACGTGTAATGTATCTGTAGATGTTAGATGCTAGATGTGTAAAACACAGGTAAACATCCATTTGTATGTTTCTTTTACATATGATGCCACCAGTGGTGGCTGGTGACATTTAAAAGTGGTGAGGCGTAAAAGTTAGGGATGAGCTTTAAGTAGGCTTAAAATGCGGAAAGCAGACCTACAGAGACTTTAGATGTACTTAAAGCACCAATAGGCACGTGGGAGATAAATTGTGCAGAAAAACAAACTCCCCAGCCTGCAACCCCCCTTTTCTCAGTTAAGTTGTAGCAGCTTGTCAACATCTGCCTCACTTTCACAAATAAAGTAATAAACAAACAGCAGGCAGCTTCATAACACACATTCACGCTGTTTCATTATTTGCGCTTACCTCTGGAGGTGCCGGCAAAGGCTGGTGTGTGTTGCACGTGCTCAGGGCTGATCGGGCTTTGCTGCTGCGGGGAGGTCACATCGAGTAGGACCAGGGGTTAAGGGCGAGAATCAAGGCAGGACCGAAGCGGTGCAAACAAACAGCTAAAGAGCTGGTGAGCACCGCCGATTGTGCATTGCGCTTGAAAGAAAGTTGCTGCTAATAAAAGGTATATGTGACCCTCCGTTATCAGGGGAATGCAGGTGCTAATACAGGTGCATTCTCAATAGTATGGGGTTCCCTACACACGACAGAGAAGCGGAGCCTGTGTGAAGCGATTGTGAGGGGCTCTGTTGGAATTTGGCAGGCCGGGGGCTTTGAGAGCAGCCCCATGCTGGCTCTCATTCAGAGGAGTGGCTTTCGGAGGGCCACGCGGCCGTGCCCTCAACGGCTTCAAAAAGATGATTACAACCTCCAGCGGAGCCTGGCCTGGCGCAGGTGCGGCTGAGCCGCTGGCGCATATATTATAGAGCCTTGAAATCAAGTCGCCACCGACGGATATACTTTTCTAGAAACCGTTACATCATTCTGTGAGCGGTTACACGATTGTTGCGAATCTCACCAAAAAAGTTACAGTTTTCTGAGAGCGGTAGGCAACTGTGAATTTTACCAAAAAACAGTGGACGGTTTTTATGCTGTAACTGTGCGTTCACCTAAAGTTGCGCGATGTTTGTTTCAGGTCACGTTTGAGAATCTCTAGAGTTAAGGCTGAACACGATGAGTTTCTCATAGTGCGTGTTAATGGAGCATAAAGTCCCGCAGAGATTATCATTGGGGCATACGTATGCAAAGGTTGTTGAATGCAATTACGTATCATTTCAAATGTACAAATTACACACACCGTTATAACCCCCCCCACACACACACACACACACCCTCACCCGACTCACACTGATATTTGCAGGTGATCTAGGTCACTGTATGTGCTATTGCGTAATAATATGTGAAAAGAAAACAGAGAAACCAACATTCGGGAAAAGCTAATGCTCTTGGGAAAGTAAATTACGTTAAACGTGAAATGTAAACAGGAGCTACCTCGCTGACATAGGTTGTGTTTATGATTGGTACGGCCGTTTCACGATGTGTTTTCCCCAGTAAAGCTATGGAATAATATAGGACCCGAAAAAAGCCCAGTTTCATCGGACTGCAACTGATGGACCCGCCCAACCCTACGCCCTGCTGTTTAGTTTTCTGAAGCAAACGGAAAATAAACTGGAACTGGCAAACCGTCTACAGACGAGTTCCTAGCGTGGTTCAGGTCTGCACAATGCACTTATGCATTTCTGCAGCAGAGCCCACCTAATTAGTGCAGATCCCGGGGGCAGCCTGCGACAAGCGTGAAAAGGCTGGGACCACACAACGCCAGGCCCCTGTGCCCCAGGCAGCGGCAAACAGGGCTTGGGAAGCGCGGGTCATGATTTTCCCGGCCATTCACTGGGGAAACCACAGCTCAGCCGTGGCCGGCATGCTCGCGTGAGGGAGGTTGGGTATAAAAAATTCAAAATGAAACTGACCTTACTGTCGGTTACCAAGCCGCCTCCACTCCTGGCTGGCCGGTCGGGTCACGGTGTAATCTGGTGCAGCTAGGTCCCACTCCTGCAGGAACAGGAAGCCGCCGCAGGCAGCTTCCCTCCCCTACAAAAGCCAATCACAACGCTGCAATGGCAGCGTTGTGATTGGGAAGGCGCAGCAGGAGAGCACCCCACAGGCGGGCCATTTTCTCTGCATAGAGAAAAAGGGAGAGTGGGCGGTCCTGCTCGAGGGCAGGGGCGAGTGGCTTACCCACTGTTATGGGTACTGGCTGTTTGGTCGGCTCCAGGGGCCGACCAAACAGTCAGTACCCACAACAGTGGGCAAGCCACTCCCCCCCTGCCCTTGAGCAGGACCGCCCACCTGCCCGCCCCCAACCCGGCACTTCTGCTTTCTCGCACTGCCAGAAAGCAGTTGTGCGACACCCAAACGCCCCTATGGAGGGGCCGCCACTGGATGCCACTAGCAAAAGGTACACACACATGCATGCTTTTTGGCAGGAACATGCTGAGACTTACAACAGAGATATGCGAAGGGTTTCTGCTTCATATTTGACTAGGCCCAACACCCTGAGTAGTAGTAGAATAGTGAAAGCTGAAGAACAAAAGTGAGGTTTAAGAAATGTTGGCAGAGGGATTAGGGATTAGACTACTTTGTATGAGTCTGTGGAAAGGTTCACTTCAAATATACCGCATAATTTGCAGTGTCTGCTTGAAATGTGAAGTGCAGTCTGTCAAATTTTAAGATCTGCATGGTCTCGTGACTGAGGTATGTCTCTACTTGCACATGTATCCTTATACATGTTATGTATCTGAAGATTCTAGATGTATAAAACACAGGTATACATCTATTTGTATATTTATTTTATATATGATGCTACTAGCAAGAGGTACAGACACATGCATGCATGCTTTCAGGAATATGCTGAGACTTACAGCAGAGACATGCGAAGGGTTGCCCAACACCCTAAGTAGTCGTAGAATAGTGAAGCTGCTGCACAAAAGTGAGGTTTAAGACCTGTTGGGAGAGGGATTAGTGATTTGGCTATTTTATATGAGTCTGGGGAAAGGTGCACTTGAAGTACACCGCATAAATGTAGGTGTCTGTTTCAAATGTAAAGTACAGTCTGTCAAGTTTTAAGGTCTACATGGTCTCGTGACTGAGGTATGTCTCCACTTGCACATGTATTCTCATACGTGTTATGTACCTGAAGATGCTAGATGTATGAAACACAGGTATACATCTATTTGTATGTTTCTTTTATATATGATGCCACTAGCAAAAGAAACAGACAAGTGCATGCATTCTTTCAGTAATATGTCGAGACTTACAACAGAGATATGTGAAGGGTTGCTGTGTTATATTTGGCTATCCCCAACACCCTGAGTAGAAGTAGAATGGTGAAGCTGCAGCACAAACATTAGGTTTAAGAGATGTTGGCAGAAGGATTGGTGATTAGGCCACTCTGTATGAGTCTGTGGAAAGGTACACTTCAAATATACTGCACAATTTCAGTGTCTGCTTGAAGTGTGAAGTGCAGTAAGTCAGAATTTAAGGCCTGCATAGTCTTGTGACTAAGATATGTCTCTACTTGCACCTGTATTCTCATACATGTTATGTATCTGAAGATGCTAGACGTGTAGAACACATGTATACATCTATTTGTATGCTTTTTTTATATCTGATGCTACTAGCAAAAGGTACAGACACACGCATGCATGTTTTCAGGAATATGGTGAGACTTACAGCAGAGACATTCGAAGGGTTGTTGCTTTATATTTGGCTAGGCCCAACACCCTAAGTAATCATAGAATGTTGAAGCTGTAACACAAAAGTGATGTTTAAAACATGTTGGCTAAGGGATTAGTGATTAGGCTACTTTGAATGAGTCTGTGGAAAGGTACACTTCAAATATAAAGCATCATTTTCAGTGTCTGCTTGAAATGTGAAGTGCTCTCTGTCAAGTTTTAAGATCTTTATGGTTTTATGACTGAGGTATGCCTCTACTTGCACAAGTTTTCTCATATGTGTTATATATCTGAAGATGGCTGTGCTTAGAGGGACACTACCCATTTGGATTAGTGCACATTCTGATATATCTGAAGATTCTAGATGTATAAAACACTGGTATACAGCTATTTGTATATTTCTTTTATATATGATGCTACTAGCAAGAGGTACAGACACATGTATGCATGCTTTCAGGAATATGGTGAGACTTACAGCAGGGACTTGCAAAGGGTTGCTGCTTTGTATTTGGCTAGGCCCAACACCCTAAGTAGCCATAGAATGGTGAAGCTGCAGCACACAAGTGAGGTTTAAGACATGTTTGGAGAGGGATTAGTGATTAGGCTAATTTGTATGAGTCTGGGGAAAGGCAAATTAAAGAGAGAGACCTCTTATCTGACCTATCTTTTTTTTGTATATCGTGTTAATCACTAATTCTTTACAGAAACCCAGGAAACAAAGTTATTTCAAAAGCATTTTCATTCTTTTTATTATTTTCTTTTTTTTTATAGATAATAAAACATTCATATATGTTGTTAGAGTCGGGGATCTCTGGTTGGCGCAAGGTTGCCCTTGTGTCAAGCAGGAACCCTCTCCTCCACGTCAGGGCGCAGGATAACCCCTCGCGAATGACCCTTGCTCACCCTCTAGGTGCGTGGCGTGAGCAGCCAAGGCGATTCCTCAGGCGTTGTTGGTTAAGCACTTACAATCGTACACACAGTAAATACATCAATCCCCCCAGAAACGGACACCAGACTTGGATATATATAAAAATACGATTCTTTATGTAAAAAATAAGGTATATATATCTCAACAGACTTATCACAAGACCAATAACGTTTTCGCTAGGCCACCAGGTTATACAGCAGGCAAATGTTCTTGGTTCGTAGTTTCCTTACTCGTAGTTCCAGTACTCACAGAGATCGGCTCCGGCGAACGGGGAAATAAGGCGTTGCGGGCCCCGAGCCCGATACTGGACTCCTTTCGTGATTAGGAGAGTCGGCACAGGTCGGTGCGACTCTCAGCTTGGGAAGTGTTCTTGGGTCCTCAATCAGCAGGTGGGGGCACGTAGGCAGGCGCGGCCAGCGACCCTTTAGCACGGCGGTGCAGGAGGGTCTCCACAGCGGGGGCGGCGCGGCCTGAGATGTCCGGGGATAGCGAAGCGGGGTCGCAGGGCACGGTCAGTGCAGCTGGATGACCCGGCGTAGATCACAGTCGTCGGACGGCTTCCGGCAGGAGGGGTGATAGCGCGTTCAGCGCACTCCAATGGCAGGCGGTGACAGGGATGCAGGCGGCCTGGCCCGGGAACAGAGAGCGGCTCTGGACGGAGCGGGGCTCTCACGGGTTTGAGGCAGGCGAGCTTCTGGGTGTCACGGCCCTAGGAGGGGCGATGAGGGGCGCAGTCTCTTTTCCAGCGGGATGCACACACGGCTCGGATTTGGAGGACGAGCAAGAAGCACAAAGAACCCACTGTTCCTGGGGTTCAGTTCAGGGGGCAAGCTCAGATCAAGCCCTTGGAGAATGTTCAAGCACAAAGTAGCAAAGTCTTTTCAGTAAGTCTCTTCCTCTCCTCTCTCAGCAAGGCAAGCAGCAGGCCAGCTCCTCCGGCGTCTTCTTCTCCTTCTAGTCGGGCAGAGGTTCTTTGTGGTAAACAGGATTCTGATTTCTTAGGAGTCAGGCTCCTACTTTTATACCATGATTCTTTTGTTCTTTAGCGCCAGGGGGCCTAGGCCTGGCTCAGTCCAGTTCTGGAGCACTTTGTTATGGTGACTCTGCTCTTTCCTTTCAGCAGCAGGGCAGAGACATCAGCCGCCCCACAGGGGGTGGCGCCGGCTTTGTGGTGGCAGAGCACAGGTCTATTCAAGAGTCAAGGTGTACTCCTCCCACCCATCCAGGTGTAATCTCTCTACCCACCACCTGGCAGCCAACCTGTCTCTGGGGATTCCCCAACCCTGCTCCTTACTGTTGCTGGGCAGAACACACACACATACAGCAGAGGCGGACTGAGATGGTCAGGTCAGTAAATACTAACTTTCTAAAAGTAGTATTTACAAACCCAGGATATCAAAATAAACTTGACTACAAGAAGTATTTTATCATCCTGAGTTCAGGCATACTAAACTTGACACTCTACCATGCTCTCTGAGTCCACTGGGGTCACAGCGTTGGCGTGATCCCAGCAGCCCATTCTGGCCTATGGAGAGCAGGTAGCCTTCAATAGTGAAAAACGACAAGGGCTGTAATTCACTACTAAGACATGCCACACACACCAGGGCATGTCTTACCTTATGCCTACAATGCACCCTGCCCTTGGGCCTACCAGAGGGGTGGCTAATATGTAGGTAAGGGAAGGGTTAGGGACTGGCAAGTGGGGGCACTTGCGCAGTCAGCGCGACGGTCCCGGACCGCGCACAGGGTCTGCGGTGGCAGACCCTAGACACACTTTACAAGGCCGCTTCCGTGGGTGGCGCAACCAGCGCTGCAAGCCCACCAGCAGCATTGGCATTCACGAGCCCTGGCACCCCTGGTGCACTTTACTGGGGACTGACAGTGAATCCAATAAACCAATCGTGGACATCAATTACAGGTACACTTTACCTAGGGAGCACTTGCACTGCGGCACGGATTAGCCGTGGCGCAGTGCCCTGAGCGGACAACACCAGCAAAACAATCGAGGCACACCATCAAAAAGTGGAAGGGAAACTCACGCCAAGGTGCCAGGTCTAACACGTGTCCCCTCCAGCTGAAATGTGGGGGGAACTACCCTTGCCCAGGGGGTTCCTCGTCACTAAGGCGGAAATACCTGGACAGACCGTCAGCGTTGGCGTGATCTGTACCAGGACGGTGTTCCACCGTAAAGTCCATACCCTGTAGGGAGATGGACCACCTCAACAGCTTCGGGTTTTCACCCCTCATTTGCATCAACCATCTGAGGGGCCTGTGGTCCGTCTGAACCCGGAAGTGAGACCCAAACAAGTAGGGTCTTAGCTTCTTCAGCGCCCAGACCACAGCAAATGCTTCTCGCTCAATTGCACTCCACCTACTTTCCCGTGGAAGTAACCTCCTACTGATGAAGGCTACGGGTTGGTCCCAGCCCTCCTCAGTCATCTGTGAGAGAACAGCCCCTATACCATGCTCTGAAGCGTCTGTCTGGACTAGGAATTCCTTGGAGAAGTCAGGGGCCAAGAGCACGGGCGCCGTGCACATGGCAGTCTTCAGGGTGTCGAAAGCTTTCTGACAGGTGTCAGTCCAAATCACGTTCCGGGGCTGCTTCTTCGAAGTCAGCTCTGTCAAGGGGGCAACGATCGTTCCATAGCCCTTGACAAACCTCCTGTAGTACCCAGTGAGCCCCAGGAAGGCCCTCACTGCGGTCTGCGTCTTGGGGGGTTCCCAAGCCAGGATGGTTTCAATTTTGGGTTGCAAGGGTGCCACCTTGCCACTCCCCACTTGGTGTCCCAAGTACACCACGGAACCCTGCCCGATCTGGCACTTGCTTGCCTTGATCGTGAGGCCTGCTCGGCGCAGCGCCATCAACACTTCCCAGAGGTGGCGCAGGTGTTCAGGCCAGGTGGCACTGAACACTGCGATGTCATCCAGGTAGGCGGCACTGAACGCATCCAGCCCAACCAGTACCTGGTTGACCAACCTCTGAAAGGTGGCAGGGGCATTCTTCATCCCAAATGGCATGACTCGGAACTGGAAGTGCCCATCTGGTGTAGAGAATGCGGACCTCTCTTTGGCCCCATCGGTCAAGGCGATCTGCCAGTACCCAGACGTTAAATCAAACGTACTGAGGAACCGGGCAGCTCCCAGCCGATCAATGAGCTCGTCAGCTCTGGGGATGGGGTGCGCGTCAGTCTTCGTTACTGAATTGAGTCCTCTGTAGTCCACACAGAACCGGAGTTCAGGTGTGGCTCCCGGCGCAGCAGCTTTGGGGACCAAGACCACGGGGCTGGACCAAGGACTGCTGGAGGACTCAACCACCCCTAGCGCAAGCATTTTGGAGACCTCCTCCTTGATGCAAGCTCTGACCCTGTCAGTTACCCTGTAAGCCTTGTGCTTCACAGGTAAGCTGTCTCCTGTGTCCACATCATGGACGCACCAATCTGTGACACCAGGAACCAGGGAGAATCGGTCGGAAAACTGTCCCAGCAGGTGGCGGCAGTCTTCCTGTTGTTCGGGCGTCAGGGTGGGTGAGAGGTTAACTCCATCCACTGACCCATCTTTCTCAGAGGCCACTAAGAGGTCAGGAAGAGGCTCGGTCTCCTCTTCCATTCCATCATCAGTGGCCAGCAGCATGCCCACTTCGGTCCTCTCTAAGTGGGGCTTAAGGCGGTTAACATGTAGGACCCTCAAAGGGTTCCTGGGAGTCTGCATGTCCACCAAGTAGGTGATAGGACTTTTGCGCTCCACAACCTCAAATGAACCTGTCCACTTATCCTGAAGTGCACACGGCTCCACTGGGGCCAAGACCCACACCTTTTGTCCAGGTTGAAGCTCTACCAGAGTGGCATTCCGGTCGTACCACCGCTTCATCTCCTCCTGGCTGGCTTCCAGATTTGCCTCAGCAAGTTGCCTGAAACGCCGAGTCTGGTTTCGGAAGGCCAGCATGTAACTATATACATTCTGGGGAGGTTTCCTGGGAGATTGCTCCCAGCCTTCCTTTACCAAACTCAGAGGTCCTCTTACCGGGTGACCATACAGAAGCTCAAAGGGGCTGAACCCTAGAGACTTCTGCGGCACCTCTCGGTAAGCGAAGAGCAGGCATGGCAAGAGGACGTCCCACTTACGCCTCATCGGACCGTCCAGGCCCATGATCATGCCTTTGAGGGTTCGGTTGAATCTCTCAACCAACCCATTTCCTTGGGGATGGTAAGGAGTGGTGAACTTGTACGTTACCCCACACTCCTTCCACAGGGATTTCATATATGTGGATATGAAATTGGTCCCCCTGTCGCTCACCACCTCTAGAGGGAATCCCACTCGGGAGAAAATTCCCATCAGTGCTCGTCCCACCACGGGGGCCGTCACTGTCCTCAGAGGGATGGCTTCAGGGTACCGGGTGGCATGGTCCACCAAGACCAGGATGAACCTGTTGCCCAGGGCTGTCTTGGGGTCCAGAGGCCCCACAATATCAATACCCACTCGTTGGAATGGCGTACCGACCACAGGGAAAGGTTGCAGAGGAGCCTTATGCTTCCCTCCGCTCTTACCACTTGCCTGGCAAGTCTGACAGGTTCTGCAGTAGGAATCTGAATTCTTATGCATTTGGGGCCAGTAAAAGTGGGTGACAAGCCTGTCATAGGTCTTGTCCATCCCCAAATGTCCTGCTAACGGCACATCATGAGCCAGCCCCAGTAGGAAGGTTCTGAACTTCTGGGGTACCACCAGCACACGGGCTGACCCAGGCTCAGCAGCCTTAGGCTCGGAATACAGGAGGTCACTCTCCCAGTACACGTAGTGTGTTTTGGCCTGAACACCATTGGCCTGGTCTGCAGCCTGTTGCCGCATACCTACGAGAGAAGGGCATTCTTTCTGCTCCCTGCAGAATTCCTCCCTGGAGGGACCTCCTTCTTGCTGCCAATGGGTCAGCTCAGGCAGATCTCCCAGTTCGGCAATCTGTTCCCCGGTAGGCTCCAGAGCATCCCCCTCAGGGTCTACTTCCTCCTGGGCCGTGGGAACTTCGGGGGCCGGTTTCCCGCGCCTCCTGCGCCTTCTCCCTAAGGCCGGTCCCTGGACCTCTCCCTCAGGCTCCAGGACCCTCTCAACACCCCTACTGGCTGCCATGGACCGGGTGGTCACGCACGCCCAGTCGGGCAGACCCACCATCCTCAGATGCGTGGTCTTCTCCACCTTTTCCCAAGGGGAACTCTCCAGGTCGTTCCCTAGCAGACAATCTACAGGCATGTCAGTTCTCACAGCGACTTGTAGAGTACCAGAGACCTCCCCCCACTCAAAGGGAACTTGAGCCATTGGACAACGACTCTCTACGTTGTCAGCATTGACAACCCTACAGTAGGCATTGGGTACAATCTGCTCTTGAGACACCAGGTGTTGCCTCACCGAGGTCACGCTGGCTCCTGTATCTCTAAGAGCCTCCACCTTCTTTCCATTGATGGTCACCACCTGCCCATATTTCTTAGTGTTAGAGGGCAGGTAGGTTACAGGGACCATCTCACTGTCTCCTAGCGAGACTAGGGTCATCTGCCCGGGACCCCCACCCTCCTGGACTGCTACTTCCTCCCCAAAGTTAACACTAGCTACTTGCCGGGGTGGAGCACCAGTGGGTGCGGTCTTACCAAACAGGCGACACTTAGGATCAGAGGCAATGTGACCCGGATCGCCACACTTATAACAATTGAAGGGCCCCTTTGGAACAGGTCTACCTGTCGGGGCCCCGTTCTGCTGCGGGGTTGGGGGAGGCTGAGAACCCTTCTGCTGGTTCCCTTGGGAATTACTTTGGGGGCCTTTTTGGAACCCCTTCTGTTTACCCTTGTCCCCCCCACTCTTCTGCTGGGGACCCTGCCCACCTTTGGCGGAGTCTCCCACTTGACCCTTGTGGACCCTGGTGCTGAGCCAGCGGTCCGCCTCCTCAGCAAGCTTCCTCGGGTTGGACAGCTTGCTATCAATCAGGTGCTGGCGTAGCTCAGGAAAACATTGACTGGACAAGTGCTCCCATGCAATTAAGTCAAGCAGCCCTTGATAATCATTCACTTTGCTACCCTTCACCCAACCATCCAGCGCTCTGCAGAAAAAGGTCACATATTCCACATACGTACTCTCAGGGATTTTCTTGGTCTCCCTGAACCTCTGTCGATATAGCTCAGGAGTTAACCCATACCTGCTCATTAAAGCTTCCTTCATATGGGGGTATGAGGTCTGGACTTCTAAGGGTAAATCTAACAGTGTGTCACGCCCTTCAGCAAGGAACCTTCCCCACAACCCCGCTCCCCAGTCTTTCTCAGGGACCCGGTGTGAGGACATGGCCACCTCGTAGGCCCTAAACCACTGCCCTATGTCATCCTTTCTGAAATACTCCTTTACTACATCTTTGGGGATGTACACCTTGGACTCTACCTGCGCTGGTGGAGTGCTGCCACCAGAAGGAGCGGTGTCCAAACTTTTCGCCTTCAGCTCCAACTCCTTCAATCTGATATCATGATCCATTTGGCGTTGTTGTGCCTCCAGGGCCAACTTCTGCTTTTCCATTTCCATCTGTCCTGCCAACTTTGCCATCTCCATTGCATGTGCCCTGTCTGCTGCCCTGTCTGCCAACTCCTCTGGCGACCGGACTCTGCTGGGCTCCTCAAGGTTGTCGGGTGGAACGATGTCCCCCGCATTCCGTAGGTCTCGTGACTCCTTCCAGGCTCTCAACGCCTTGGTGTACTGGGGCTTCCTCTTGCATCCAGCATGGGGGACTCTGAATTGTACACTGTAGCCTTTCAATTGCTCCATCGTGTAGCCTTCCAGTCTCTCCCAATCCACCTCATCTATTCCAGAAATCACGGAGAGCGCTCTTCCAGCAGAGAGCGAGCCAGGCATGGTTGCAGTAATGGCAGATGTCTCAACAAAGTTCAACAATTACAAACCTGTGGCTGCGTTATTTGGTCTGCTCTCACTATCTGGTGATTAATAATTCACTGTATGCAAATTACAAGTGCAAATCCGAAATCCCAACCGCTGCCAACAATGTTAGAGTCGGGGATCTCTGGTTGGCGCAAGGTTGCCCTTGTGTCAAGCAGGAACCCTCTCCTCCACGTCAGGGCGCAGGATAACCCCTCGCGAATGACCCTTGCTCACCCTCTAGGTGCGTGGCGTGAGCAGCCAAGGCGATTCCTCAGGCGTTGTTGGTTAAGCACTTACAATCGTACACACAGTAAATACATCAATCCCCCCAGAAACGGACACCAGACTTGGATATATATAAAAATACGATTCTTTATGTAAAAAATAAGGTATATATATCTCAACAGACTTATCACAAGACCAATAACGTTTTCGCTAGGCCACCAGGTTATACAGCAGGCAAATGTTCTTGGTTCGTAGTTTCCTTACTCGTAGTTCCAGTACTCACAGAGATCGGCTCCTGCGAACGGGGAAATAAGGCGTTGCGGGCCCCGAGCCCGATACTGGACTCCTTTCGTGATTAGGAGAGTCGGCACAGGTCGGTGCGACTCTCAGCTTGGGAAGTGTTCTTGGGTCCTCAATCAGCAGGTGGGGGCACGTAGGCAGGCGCGGCCAGCGACCCTTTAGCACGGCGGTGCAGGAGGGTCTCCACAGCGGGGGCGGCGCGGCCTGAGATGTCCGGGGATAGCGAAGCGGGGTCGCAGGGCACGGTCAGTGCAGCTGGATGACCCGGCGTAGATCACAGTCGTCGGACGGCTTCCGGCAGGAGGGGTGATAGCGCGTTCAGCGCACTCCAATGGCAGGCGGTGACAGGGATGCAGGCGGCCTGGCCCGGGAACAGAGAGCGGCTCTGGACGGAGCGGGGCTCTCACGGGTTTGAGGCAGGCGAGCTTCTGGGTGTCACGGCCCTAGGAGGGGCGATGAGGGGCGCAGTCTCTTTTCCAGCGGGATGCACACACGGCTCGGATTTGGAGGACGAGCAAGAAGCACAAAGAACCCACTGTTCCTGGGGTTCAGTTCAGGGGGCAAGCTCAGATCAAGCCCTTGGAGAATGTTCAAGCACAAAGTAGCAAAGTCTTTTCAGTAAGTCTCTTCCTCTCCTCTCTCAGCAAGGCAAGCAGCAGGCCAGCTCCTCCGGCGTCTTCTTCTCCTTCTAGTCGGGCAGAGGTTCTTTGTGGTAAACAGGATTCTGATTTCTTAGGAGTCAGGCTCCTACTTTTATACCATGATTCTTTTGTTCTTTAGCGCCAGGGGGCCTAGGCCTGGCTCAGTCCAGTTCTGGAGCACTTTGTTATGGTGACTCTGCTCTTTCCTTTCAGCAGCAGGGCAGAGACATCAGCCGCCCCACAGGGGGTGGCGCCGGCTTTGTGGTGGCAGAGCACAGGTCTATTCAAGAGTCAAGGTGTACTCCTCCCACCCATCCAGGTGTAATCTCTCTACCCACCACCTGGCAGCCAACCTGTCTCTGGGGATTCCCCAACCCTGCTCCTTACTGTTGCTGGGCAGAACACACACACATACAGCAGAGGCGGACTGAGATGGTCAGGTCAGTAAATACTAACTTTCTAAAAGTAGTATTTACAAACCCAGGATATCAAAATAAACTTGACTACAAGAAGTATTTTATCATCCTGAGTTCAGGCATACTAAACTTGACACTCTACCATGCTCTCTGAGTCCACTGGGGTCACAGCGTTGGCGTGATCCCAGCAGCCCATTCTGGCCTATGGAGAGCAGGTAGCCTTCAATAGTGAAAAACGACAAGGGCTGTAATTCACTACTAAGACATGCCACACACACCAGGGCATGTCTTACCTTATGCCTACAATGCACCCTGCCCTTGGGCCTACCAGAGGGGTGGCTAATATGTAGGTAAGGGAAGGGTTAGGGACTGGCAAGTGGGGGCACTTGCGCAGTCAGCGCGACGGTCCCGGACCGCGCACAGGGTCTGCGGTGGCAGACCCTAGACACACTTTACAAGGCCGCTTCCGTGGGTGGCGCAACCAGCGCTGCAAGCCCACCAGCAGCATTGGCATTCACGAGCCCTGGCACCCCTGGTGCACTTTACTGGGGACTGACAGTGAATCCAATAAACCAATCGTGGACATCAATTACAGGTACACTTTACCTAGGGAGCACTTGCACTGCGGCACGGATTAGCCGTGGCGCAGTGCCCTGAGCGGACAACACCAGCAAAACAATCGAGGCACACCATCAAAAAGTGGAAGGGAAACTCACGCCAAGGTGCCAGGTCTAACATATGTTCTTTTTAGTGTGTAATTTATCTACAGTTCAAATATTACTACACAGATGTTTCTTTACTGATTGCTTTACATGAACAAATGTGAAAGGCAAAACAGTTTAAAAAGCTCATACAAGGAACCCCCAAACTGATCATTTCCAAAAGAACATTGCATTCACATTCTCACCTATCAATCCCTCTTACATACCATCAGACATTCTACACAAGAATAAGGAAAAAAAAGGAAAAACAAAAGAGATTTAAGTTTTTTTTGGTAAAAACATGAACCAAATCTGGTGTGAGATCCTACTATATTGCAAACCAAGGAGTTGGATTTTGAATAGTTCTTACAGAGTCCTATGATTGTATAGTCAGGACGTTGGCGTTGGATTCTTTCTATGGGTCTCCCAAATGTGTGGTTGGTACTCTTGGTCTACGCACGTTTCGGAGACTATGTGCAATTTTCGCGTCTCCTTCTTCAGGACCAAAGTATATTTTGGAGGTGTCTTTGTCGTCTATACGATGAAAAGAGTGAGGGTTCTCTCTAAATATGATAGATACAAAAAGATTTTTTTAAACATGTGTAAAGGAGTTTTTTTTATATATATATAACCTGGGAAGAATTAATATTCAAAATGACTTATATGTGGGTGCTCACACTTAATTTGAGCCCTTGCAGCTAAAAACAAACTTTACAACATCATTTTATCGTTTCCATTAGCAAATCAGAAGAAATAGAAAAGATAGTGCCCAGAGTACAGATAACCCTAAAGTGCTTCAAGTCAGAAGGAAAGTGCCATATTACAGACCAGAGAGGAAAGGGGATTTACTCAAAGAAAGTTTAAAGTTATTAGCCAAAGGTTGAAGGGAAAGCATATTAGCGTAATATTCGCCTACGTGTATTTATTGACGTTGCCTCCGGTTCTAAAAAGCTTGATCCATATTTCAAATAGGGCATTCGGCGTCAAAGACTTCTATAGGGTAATTCTATTGATGAAAGTTAGAAAAGAGATGTAACATTTATGTGTAACGTAGTAATTCTTTAGTCTTAGGAGAGAGATGATTAAAAGTGTGTCTCACCCTCTTAGAGATGGGCAGGCATGGAGAGTTTTGTGTCCTGATACCTTAGACTATTGATCATCCTACTTATTTCGGTAAGACAAAGTGAAAAAGTAAGGCCACACTGTGAATGGTCCTTATATAGATTCCATCTAAAGGCAGACAAAAAAGAATGTATATTTGTCAATGATAGTATGATACAGTAATCATTCCACATGGTTAGCATCAGACTGCCTCTAAAGTCTTACCTAGACTGATTAAGTGCCTGAATCCTCACAAGACACCCTTCATGTTTTCTCTTACTGGTTGGGGCGGTTGAAGACCAAACTTTGCTTAAATACACAATCTGAAAGGAGCAAAAGAAAAACCGAAAGTTTTTCATTTGGTTTTACTGGGTGATGAGTAGCAGCTTAATACTTTTATCCAGTAACTCTCGCAAATATATGTTGCATGGTTTAGTTGTCAATAAAGACACATCATCATGGTGATGCATGCGGATTATTATTAATACGCCTAATCACGCCTTAGTTCAAAAATTCTGTGAGAGCAAAACGCCTAAATCAGAGCATACAAATGAATATTTCAGCTGTGCATCCTGTGAGTACAAAGTATGTATACTATGGGATAGGAATTACGGGCGATATAGGTAAGGCATGTGTACGTCTTTTTGATTTCAAAATGATGGTCAGCATGAATACTCAAAAGGTAAAGCATTCTGAGTAGTGCAAAACTAGTTTGGAGACTCTGTGAGGACATAGATAATCGTTCTTAACGGACAAACCAGTAGACGTACAGTGCTGGTATCTAAAAGTTTTTAGAGTTAGATGTCTGTCTATATTTATTAAAGAGGGTCACTAATATAGCCGTTTTCCTTACCTCATGTGCTGTGTAGTTTTTCGCTCCATTTTCTATGCTGCCAAACCGGAAAAACAAAGAAGGTGGCGTCCTCGTATTTATTTGAACTGAGCGGGGTCACATGTTACTACGTTAAAATGACCCGACGGCCTGAGTACGTAACTCGTATGTCGTGGGGAAAGGGATGTTAGTATGGTCGCCATGTTGGAGTGGTGTGCGAAAAGGGGCAGAGTTACACACCGCTACGTTAAATTGACGGAACATCCCAAATCTACGGCACGAACGTTATGGGGAAAAGACAGATAAAGTGCTCGCCATGTTTGTGAAGTGGTGAGACTGTATATTATACGCAAAAGCCCCTCGTATTAATTAAAATGAGCGGGGTCACATGTTTCTACGTTAAATTTACAACGACGGCCTGAGTACGTAACTCGTACGTCGTGGAACAAAGGGTATTAATATGGTCGCCATGTTAGAATGGTGTACGGAAAGGGCAGGATCACATACTACTACGTTGGGTTAACAAAACATTCCAGATACACGGCACGGACATCATAGGGGAAAGACAGTTAGAATGCTCGCCCTGTTTGGATGGTATACAAGTGATAAAACTGTATTGTACATAGCGGTAAGGCAGTATGGTACCTCTTGGATGTAATAAGGCGGCGATAAGTAGTATGTCAAACTAATGAAAAATAGTGAAAGGTTGTTAATGAAAAGATTAACGTGATTACGTGCAAAGTCACGCATCTATTGATATAAGGTATACGTGTATATTGTTCATCCTTATTTTAGAAAAAAACCTTAAAGAGGGGGGGGAAAGATTAAGGTAATACTCTAGCGTATGCGATCTCATGAAGGATACAGTCATAACAGGTGAGGATAGTCACCATCTTAGGAAGGTATTGTTAAGGTGAGCAGTTGCAGATGGCAGAGAGTGTCTAATTTACAGTTTACAGCACTACATATGTGCTAGATTCAGATTCTATGATAGAAGAATCATAGAGGAGCCTGAAGTCCAAGTTTGGACAGGGGGACAGTGATGTTTTAACAATGTTGTTGTGGGGATTACTGCGGAGTACCTTCATATTATCTTTGTGTAAAAAAGGCCAGATGTACTTCCCTAGATACAGGGAGAAGACAAAAATGGAGACCAGCCAAATTGGGTCAAAACTAAGAAAAAGTATGTAGGTCAGGAACCTTATAGGCAGTGTATATGGATTATTCTGTGACCAACCAGATAATTTCCTCATTGAGGCCTTTACGTACAGTGTCTAAGTGGAAAATCCAGAATGTTTCTCGTTGTTTTCTAGTTTTTACTGGATCCTTACCTGGTATCGTCTTGACTTTTTCTAAAATTAGCCATTTTATTTCAGGTTCCCTGTGTTTGTAGTCAAGATAGTGATTGACCAAGGGTGCCTGTTGTCTGCCAGTTCTTATAGCTGATTTATGTTCCGAGAATCTCGTCCGAAATTCTCTAGAAGTTTCACCTATGTAGCCAAGTCCACATGGGCATAATAACAAGTAGATGATGTTAGAGCTCCTACAATTGGTCATTTGTTGTAATGTACCTGATTTCACGCAATATGTCCAGGTTTGTGAGACTATAGCATGTTCACATGCATGGCAATTGCCACATCTATGATTACCTGAAGGTAATGGTATGCCATCCAAAGTGGTTTGTCTGTTCTTATTTCGTGGGTGGAATCTACTGTGCACAAGTTTGTCTTTTAAGTTGGGATTCCTTCTGAAGGCTACTATTGGTTTGTGCATGGAGTCAGTATCTTCACTAGTATTCAGAATTTTCCAATTTTTGTCTAAAATCTGTTTGATTTTGTAGTTAATGTTAGAATGGTCCACTACACATACAAGTTTGTCTGTCTTGTCTTTAGGTTCATTGTTAATGAGGGCGTCTCTATTATAATATTTAGCCCATTTGAGTGACTGCCGTATCAATCTTCTAGGATAACCCCTAGATAGGAGGCGTGCCTGAAGTGATTTTGCATGTATCATAAAGTCTGCAAGATACGTCCACGAGTAATCAACAAAGTGTCCCGAATCGGGACACTCTGTTGGTTACTCGTGACGTATCTTAGCAGGGATACTGAATGGTATATCCTTTACTCTTATCGTGGGGTGTCTTCTAGAAAGGACGCAACCTGAAAAATTAACATCCTTGCGTGACTTTTATATCAGGAATGTGGACAAAGTTTATTTATTCATATTGAGAAATCTCTATGACTTTGAACGTGGACTCATTATTCCTCTAAAATTGTTATTTGAGCCCTGATGAAGTTCCCTCAGTGGAATGAAACTCGTTGGCTGATGTCCAATTTTTACGATTGACTACAATAAAAAGAAGTTTTGGAAATACTTGGAGAAATCTGACTTTTTCTTGGTGCACCTTCCTTTCTCTATAAGGATTCATATCTGGTTGCCAGTAGAGCTTAACTGCGGCAAGCTCTGGAAGTGATTGCACAGGACTCTAAATGCTTACAAAGATTGAGGTTGATGTGCTGAACCTTGGTCTGCTGCTTTTGGTACCATTTTGTTTTATGAATATTTATATATAATCATTTTAAAAGTATACATTTATTTAACAAATTATTTAAACTTTTGTTTGTTTTCCAGATATTTAAATTTATTGGTAAGAAAGATTGCCTATTGGAAAAAAAGAGAAAAAGAGAAAAACAAGAAAAAAAAAACAGTACTAGGAAATTAGATGAAGTGCAAAACGTTACACTGAAGAAAAAGACTTCTGGCAAGAGAACTTAAGAGTTTGTTAAAAGACTTTTACAGAATGTAAAGTATTTTCAAAATGTAGAAAAGAGAAAAAAAGTTCAACAACAAATCGGAAGGAAAAGAAAAAAGGACAGGATAATAGAAAATCATGTTATGGAAAAACAATCCATGTTGAAAGAAACATGAAAGAATATAAATACATAAGGAGGAGAATGTATAGACGAAGAGTACTAAAAAATGTATTGAAAGATTCTAAAAAATGTAAAAGAAGATCAGCAGCTTAAAAAGAAAAAGCAACAGATTGAAATTGTAGTAGAAAAAGCTTTCAAAATAAAAAGAACATTATTTATATTAATTTTGAAGAGAATGAAAACATTGGCTAAAATAATGCTGTTTATGAAGAAGAAAAGCAAAAAAAAAGTGGTGAATAGAAGTAACTTTTGTAAACTTTCACTGGTGAATGGAAGCACACTTCTAGTACTGACCCTTTCTTTAATGAAGAAAGCTATTTTTAACAAAACACATTAGTTCACGCAGTTGATACTAGTGGTCGTTGCTATGAGATGAAAGATGGTTGTCCAATTCGAAGAGAAAAGATGGTTCCTAGGAATGTGGAAGAAGTTATAGCTGAAGAAGTTCAAGGAAGGCTTACACAAGCTCCAGTATATAAGTGGCATTGTAGTAGTATTGGTAGTATTCGAAAGGAATCTATTGACATATTGCAAGTATTTTACAAGAATATGCCAAAAAAAGTCTTAAACAGAAGATTAAGATGTTACAAGGACTAGATCCATGTAAAGTAAGAAAATATACTAAGTTGCAGGGTCATTCCTTGGTCTTTCTAGAAAAGTATGTAAAAGTACATTTCATCACTTAAGAATATTAGCAGTACACCACTCAGTAATACGGAAGTTAGTAAGGAGAATCTACTATGTAAAAAGTCCTGCATATTCTTTAAGTGAAATGAACACAGCTCTTTTGCATGGTTCAGTATCAGATGTAAAAAAAAGTTTGTGATGATATACAGTTTTGTTTCTTTGGTTTACAAGAGGAGTGTAGAGAAAGTGAGAGTTTGATAAGTGTAGGTGTTGAATAACAGGTGGCAGATATTAGTACTGACAAGTTTGCAGAAGAAATTACAAAGTTTGAGATAGTTTTATCTAAAAAACCAAACTATGTTTGTATTTGTTATCGACCTACTCACTATAGAAGTCAATCAAGGAATGTTGATCTATTTTTAAAAAGTAAAAAGCAAAACAATGATAAGTAGGAGCAGTTTGGTGCTTATTTATTAGTGGAAGGTCATTTTGAGTTAGGTACTGATCAACATATTTGTAAATTTTGTTATAATAAATTAGAAGAGAACAACATGCCAGCTAGAGCTGTGCAACAAAAGTTGGTAGGTATTCCTCTGGAACTGGCAGATTTATGATTCCATTCTTATTCAATCTGTGCACCCGTTTCAGGCTGTAGTTCGTATGGAGCCTAAAACAGGTAAACTGCCTCCAACAGATTTAGAAAGAGGTCTGAAAGGAAGAGTTGTGTACTTACCTTTTGATTTTAAGAAAAATATTGAAACTGGTGGTATAGACATGGAGGAAAGTGAGCCTGTAGTTATTCTAGTTAATGGTGTACCAACACAGAGTCAAAAAATATTGGAAGAGTATATAGATGTTAACAAACTTCAAAAGGCTACATTGTATCTGGTGCAGAATACTATTTATTATAAGAATATAAGCATTGATGAATAGGAAATATGTTTAGAAGATGAAACAGACATTTCAAGTGGACAAATAGAAAAAGTGGACAAGTCTAGGAGTGAAGAGAATTATGAACATTAGGGTATACATCCGCTACATTCAAAAGAAGTGATAGGGAACAATATTGAATTATTTCAAATGAAGAAAGTGAAGGGAACTCCCATGAGCATATGGGAAAAAGTTTAGAAGCATGTTGTTTTCCAAACCTGTCTCCTACTGGAGAAGGTGGACGATATGATGAATGAATGATGAATGAGGAGTACAGATTCCAGCTTCAGAATACCGCTCGACAAGATTGTACTGAGAAAATCCAAGATTTGGACAGTGTATTCCAAATATATTTCATCTTCTGTTTGAAAGTGACTTTTTTGCACCTTCATATGCAGTGAACCATATATTAAAAACAGGAGTTCATCTTCCACATGTTTTTGCAAAGGAATTCATGAACAAAGTTCAACAAAGAAGATGAACAGTTATAATCTCAGTTAATACATTTGTTGACGTGCCAACGTGGTATAAATAACTATTGGTATCATCGTCATGGAGGACTTAAATGTATGTTAAGAAACTTAGGGACGCCTACATGGTTTGTAACACTTAGCTGTGCTGAATATGCGTGGGACGATTTACTTGAATTTCTACTAGAAGCAAATTCAAATGAAAAAATATTGAATTGAAGACACTTGGAGAACTATGTTCCTTGGATCCTGTAAATGTCTGCAGATATTTTAACCATAGGTTTCAAGTTATGATGTCATTTATAAGCAATAAAAAAATATTCTACCTCTTGGAGAACTAACTGATTTCTTTTGGTAAAAAGAGTACCAAGCAAGAGGTGCTCCTCATATCCACATGCTATTATGGATCAAGAATGCTACGAAATTTGGAACTGATACTGATGAAACTGATTAAAGTGTTTTGTCATTCATTGAAAGGAATGTCACCTGTGCCATTCCAAGAGAAGGAGGAGAAAACACCTTGAGACACACAAGTTTTAAGCTTTCAAAGTCATCGATGTGGAAAATACTGTCGACGAAAATACGAATCTAAGGGAAATATTTTATAGAAAGTGTCGTTTTGGATGCCCACGTCTAATAATTTCAAAAGGAAGAGTAAATAGGTTTATGTCAGCAGTAAGGCATACAATAACTCAGAAATCTCCAAAGAATACATACATCTAAAAAATAACTGAAGATTCAAAGTATATTGATGACTAATATCCAGTGATTTTGACAAGGTGGACTGCAAACATGGATATTCAATAGTTTGCAGATAATTCAATTGCTGTTGCTTGCTATGTTACATCATATATAACTAAACCTGAAAAGACAGAGATTAAAGAAATGTGGGAAGAAATTTCACAGGAAAAGAGTCTTGGCAAGATATTGCACATAGTTATCTTAAAAATGCTTTCCCACCAAAAGATTGGATCAAATGAATGTTCGTATCGGTTTAGCTCCGCCAGTTTATATTCAAAGTCAAGAGAAATTATTTGGGTAACTTTAGGTCTTGCCTGCACATGAAATATAGTATTGAAAACATTACAAGAAATCGAATACATAGCACTGAATGAACCAGAAAGTACAAATATTGGTCAAACTAATATATTGGATACATACTATCCCAAAAAGAGTCCATATCTGAAAAACCTATGTCTCTATGAAATACTCCAACATTACAGCTTTAAAAGAAACGTTACAGAAAGTATAAATGAAGAAGAATATGCAGTAATTGGATGTGACGGATGTTTGGTAAAACATGTCAAAGGAAATCTTATTAACCACAGAAAACTCAGTTGCGAATGTTCAGATAAGAGGGAATTTTTCTATTTAGCACTTCTGCAACTGTTCAAGCCTTGGTGTAGTGAAGCAGAATTACTTGGAGATTTTGCTATGAAGATTCTTTTAATGCATGTAAAGATAGCAATCAATGTACACTCTTCCCAACTTGTCAACAAATGTTAAATGATGAGATTGAACAAGAAACTACTATTGCAACTGAAAAGAGACAGGGACAGTTCTCAAGATAGTCAAAGTTTGGGTTCACTAAGTCAAAATCCACACTAGGACAACCAATTATTGAAAATGAAGCATCTATTTCCATGAATGAAGTAGAAACTGCAATGCAACAAGCACATCAGGATATTAATCAGTTGGAAAGGTTAGAAGAACAACTAAACATTGAACAAAAAGAAATATATCACCAGGTGACACAACAAATACAACATAGTTAGCAACATGAAAAACAAGAATGCAAATGGTCATTATTTAAACCTATTCTAATGTACATCAGTGGTCAATCTGAAACAGGAAAAGGTTTCCTAATTAAAGTTTTGACCAGTTATCTACACAAAACTAAAGAATCATATTTATCTTGTGTTGTAATAGCTCCAACTGGATTAGCACCACACAACATTAAAGGGATTACTTTACATCGATTACTTATTCTACCACTTGAACATAAAAATAAATTAGAATATCACAAGCTATCTGGAGAAGCTTGTTATGAAGTCTCGAATGTACTGAAGAAAATGAAACTTCTAATCATTGATGAGGTGAGCATGGTCTCAAACTTAATGCTTGCCTTTGTACATTTGAGAATGCAACATATTTTAAGAACAAATTACGATTTTCTGTTTGGAGGAAAACATGTAATTGTATTCGGCGATCTACTACAACCTACTCCTGTAAAAGGGCAACCTGTTTTTAAAACACTTGTCCATGAAGATACTAGAAATCTTGGGAAAGTATTGACAATGTGAACATTTGGTCACATTTTGAATATAAAGAACTTATTAAGAATATGCGACAAGCAAGTGATGAACATTATGGAAATATTCTTCAAGATATAAGAATTGGTGTATTAACAAAACATGGTAAACAAGCTTTAGAAAGTCAGCAAATAAGGAACTAGTTTACAACTGGAAATACAGCAGCTGAAATAATGTATAATAACCTTGAAGAAAATCTATAGTTTGCCTAATGCCTACACTGCAAGAGTGTTTTACACTTAATCACTGCAAAAACAACAAATAGTGGAAATTGAAGCTATTGATGAAATTGAACACCAAGGAGTGACTATCTTTTCTTATCACAGAGAAACTACAGTAACAATTGGATTCTTGGAAAAGTCTGTATCTAAGACTGCATGCTTAGAAAAGACTATTCATGTATGTATAAACTGTCGGGTGATTTTACCGTGTAATTTGAATGTAGAAGAAGATTTAGTAAAAAGAGCAGTGGAAAAAGTTGTTAATTTTTTTAATTTTCACAACAAAGATGGAATAGAATTTTTGAGGATAAAATTTGATCAGATTAAAGAGGTAAGACAAATTGGGCGTTAGGTTTAACATTTTGTTTGCTTGTAAAAGACTTGTATGTTTGCAGAAAACAGTTTCCTTTGTCTTTAACATATGTAGTAACTATTCACAAATCTCAAGGTTTAAGTATAGACAGTGCTTTGGTAAATATTGGAAGTCAGTGTTCAAAGAGGGAATGGCATACGCTGCATTGTCTCAAGTAAGAACATTATCTGGTTTGTATTTGATTGATTTTGATGAGAAAAAGGTTAGTGCTGATGCAAATTGTGTAAGAGAGTACAATTATTAAAGAAGACTCATACTCCTGACTTACGTGAATATCCCATATATGAGAAACGTGTAGGGTGTCCAAAACGGTAATATGTCAAACATTCAATTGAGGTAAAAAAAAAGAAAACAATTGAAGAGAATCATGAAGGTGTAAAGAAATTGAAAATGGAAACTGTTTATGACATTGTAGGATACCAGTTGGAAAATAGTTCAGGTATCAACTGCAAGATGTGATTTTGAATGTTGTGTTTTATCAAAAAGAGCTTCTTTGTGAAATCATGGGAAATCATGAAAAAAGATTTTGTTCTTTATTACGTCATGTATTTCAACAGTTGGTAGGTGACAGAAGTAAAATTCATACTGCTTCTGGTGTTAACATTTTTTGGATATATGTACTGGTTCTTTGACATTTACTCTTAATGTGCAACAAGACGCACAAGAATTTCTAATGCTTATGCTTGGAGTATTAGAACAGAAGGAATACAGATTGAAAACCTATTTGGAGTAAGTTACAGATGGGATCATAAATGTGAAGAGTGTTCATATACTTCCAGCACTGAAATAGACACAGAACAATTTATATACTTGACAATACCAGATTGCAAATCAGTATATTTTAATAAATTCGTAAAAACAGGCAATAAGAATATGAAATGTTTGCATTATAAATCAGAGATGTTGTCTACATTACATATAGAAAGATCTGCAAAATATCTCATTTTAATGCTACAACATTGTAGAGCAAATGGAAGAAAATTGGAAACCAAAATAAATGCTTTTGTTACAAGTCAAATATCTATTCCAGGAAGAACTTTTATAGCAGTGGCTATTATTTTCCATGATGGACCTACTACAACATCTGGACACTATACTGTGTATTTAAAGTGTAATAAAGGATGGACACATTGCAATGATGCCCACTTGGAATTCAAATCCAGTTGCCTTGCGAATTATCAAATTCATATTTGATATTTTTGAAGCCAAAGTTTTGAATACATTATTTCTCCTATTGGGAAGATGGGAACATAAATTAACAAATTTATATTGGATTTTTTCGAAGCAAAAGTTTTGAATACACTATTCGGCCTATTGGGAAGATGTGAACAGAAAGTAGACAGCATTGAAACAATTACTATTTAAAAAATATTGTTTGAATTATGATTTGTGCTAATTGATATTGAATTTGGAAAATTGTGTTTAAAAGCAAATAGTTTATATATTTGTTGTCTACATTGTACCAGATGTAAATGAGGGTGTACATTTTAGCAAATGTACTTGAAAGAAACAAAATACTTAATGTACAAGTTGGACGTAATTAAGAAACTGTAGATAGGAAAACATATTTCTACACATATTATAAATAATGCATTGGGGGATTTTTTTTTACAATCTCATTGATTGTATTTTTCCCCGCTGTTCAATGATGATACTACGTTGAAATCACTGTGTATGGTGAAGTTCAGTAGAATCTGAGAACAGCAAAAAGGGAAACTGAAAATGTTATGTAATTCTAAAATGATGTTGTGTTCTTAAAAGTACAATATTATAAATTCTGTACTACATTACATTACATAACAGTTTTTCTTCTTCTTCTTTAAAGTAGGTAATAGTGAAGTTTGAAAAGAGTTTTAATTCAGTATACAGCAATACTACTCTAAAATAGTTTCACAGAGTTATGTATCTAAATTACTGAAAACAGTTAAGAACACATCACATAATATGCATGATAATGTGAAACAATGTTTCAAGTTTATTTAAATGTTATTATTTCTAATAAAAAAAATAATGTTGATCCTTTACACTATTTAAAAACTTTCAGATGTCATCAGCCAGGTAGTCATCCTTTCACACCAACACCATCCATGCTGTAATCTAATCTCTGTAGCACAACCTTTGCACTAATAGGATAACCCATGCATTATCTTTGCATTTTTCCTTTCACAGAGGCAAAACCCATGTACTCATACAATAACCAGGACAATACCCTTGCACTTATGCAATCACCAATGCACTAGCCATGTACTCACACAATCACCCAGGCACTACTCACCCACTTATGCATTCACTCAGGCACTACCCATGTATTCATCTATTCCCTCCAACACTTCCGATGTACTCATTCAAGTACTCTGGTACTACCCATGTACTCCTTTAATCATGCAGGCAGTACCCCTGAACTCATGCAATGAACCAGGCACTACCCCTGCACTCATGCAATCAACCAGGCACTACCCATGCACTCATGCAATCACTCAGACACTACTGTTGCACTTATCCATCCCTCAACCACTACCCATGCACTCTTCCATGCACTCAGGGACTACACATGCACTCCTCCACTCACCGAGGCACTACCCCTTCACTCATATATGAACCGGGCACTACCCGTGCACTGATGTAATCACTCAGACACTACTGTTACACTCATCCATTCCCTCAAACACTACCCAAGGACTCATCCATGCACTCAGGTACTACTGATGCACTCATCCATTCACTCAGGAACTACCCATGCACTCCTCCAATCACCAAGGCAGTACCCCTGTGCTCATGCAATCACCCAGACACTATCCATGCACTCAACCATCACTCCTACAATCACCCAGGCACTACCCCTGCACTCATGCAATCAGTACCTCTGTACGCATGCAATCACCCAAGCAGTACCTATGCATTCAGTCAGTCAGTCAAAATCCCTTTATTCGGTTATTAAAAACCATAAAAGCATGTTAAAATACCCATCATATAAAATCAAGTTTGACACAAAATATATCTCTAAAAATACAAACGGTAAGATATAAAATACATTTTATAAAGGGGAGAATCAATTACACAGTAAAAAAGAGAGGACCTATATTTAATAAGGAAGAACATTCTAAAAAATTCAAACAATGCAAAATAAAATACACATGGGATGAAGAAAAGACGTTTTATCATTAAAGGATAGATGTGCATTTAAAAAATCAAGTCCCATAAGCCCACTCTCTTATTATTTCCTTTTTTCCTTGCTCTGACTGCTGCTACTAAAAAGCTATCAATATTAAAAACTTTCCAACGGCTATTCAGCATCTGCAGATATATTACGGCCAGCCTGACTTGCAGAAAGCCATTGGCCTTTAAGATTGGGAAGATAAACACACTTGCAAATATGCAAATAGTGGTCGCAAAAAAGGACAAAGTTCAAGGTATCTTGCCTCCAGAAACTATTGCATGAGCAAGGTCCCAGATCCTCTATCTTACTCCAGCCCAAAAGTTCAGCCAATAGAGAATGTAATAAGTTGAACCTCAGTCTCGTCAAGAGAAAACGGTGTTGAGGCTTAGTGACTATGTCCAAGTAGGTCTCCATAAAATAAGAGGTTTTTAAAATCTGGTGAGCACAGACAGTAGGTTTCAATAGTTCTGTGGCCTCTCTTTCTGCGGACGCTAAGCATGAAAATGAGGTCTTAGTCCACACCAGATCTTTTTTACATATTCTTTCTGGGTTATCAAATACCTCTGGGCGGCCTAGCAACTTTGCTGTGCTTTTCACGTAACTCAGCCATGGGATACTGTTAGCCCTGTCTAGTGCAATACAGTCACAAATGATCTCTTGATTTAGTGCTAATTATGGGTTACCCCAGATTGAGATCAATGCACTCAGGCACTACCCATGCACTGCTTCAATCACCCAGGCACTATCCCTGCATTCATGCAATTAGCCAGGCACTACCCATGCACTCATACAATCACTTAGACACTACTGTTGCACTCATAAATTCACTCAGGCACTAGCAATGCAGTCCTCCAATCACACAAGCACTACCCCTGCACTAATGCAATCAGCCAAGCACTACCCATGCACTTGTGCAATCACTCAGGCACTACTGTTGCACTCATCCATTCCCTCAAACACTACCCATGCACTCATCCATGCACTCTGGCGCTACCCATGCGCTCCTACAATTACCCAGGCAGTACCCCTGTACTCATGCAATCACCCAAGCAGTACCTATGTATTCATTCAATCACAAAGGCACTACTGTTGCACTCATCCATTTCCTCAAACACTACCCATGCACTCATCCATGCACTCTGGCACTACCCATGCGCTCCTACAATCACCCAGGCAGTACCCCTGTACTCATGCAATCACCCAAGCAGTACCTATGTACTCATCCAATCACTCAAGCACTACTGTTGCACTCATCCATTCCCTCAAGCACTAGTCATGCACTCATCCATGCACTTAGGCACTACCCATGCACTCCTCCAATCACCCAGGCACTACCTCTGCCATCATGCAATGAGCCAGGTACTACCCATGCACTCATGCAATTACTTATGCGCACTACTGTTACACTCATCCATTCTCTCAGACACTATTCATGCACTCATCCAATGACCCAGGCATTACTGTTGCACTCATTCATTCACTCAGGCAGTACTCATGCATTCATACAATGACTCAGACATTAATTACCCTTGCAGTAATTCATACAGCACATACAAGTGTGTCTACCTTTAACCAAATAGGCGGTTCTAAAAAGAACCATTTTTTCTTCTTTTAAAAAAAAAAAATAATTTTGTAACTCTTTTGTTCATTTTTTTGGTGTTTTTTAACAAAAGATTTAAAAAAACAAGGAAATGAACTGAAAAAACTTTTCAAAAGATTTCGCAATTAGAAAGTCATTGAAAAAAACAACAAAAAAATTAACATTGATGGTTCTTTGAAACAACAACAGCTGCAACAGATTGCTCCCCTGCACAAATACGTTTCTTGCACTTTATGCAGTGCTGTTCCAGTACTGCAAACTCTAAAATAAGTAGTGAAGTTTGTGTGGATGCAGTGGAACCAGCAGAAGTACTAGGTCCTGCGACCTCATCATCTTGCTGTGTATCTTGCATTTGGCAATCAATCAATCAATCAATCATGGTATTTGTAAAGCGCGCTACTTACCCGTGAGGGTCTCAAGGCGCTGAGAGGGGGGGGAGTTGCGCTACTGCTCAAAGAGCCAGGTCTTGAGGAGTCTTCTAAAGGCGAGTAAGTCTTTGGTCTGCCGTAGCTGGGTAGGTAGGGTGTTCCAGGTCTTGGCGGCGAGGTAGGAGAAGGATCTGCCGCCGGAGGTTGTTTGTTGGATGCGGGGGACGGCGGCGAGTGAGAGGCTGGCAGAGCAGAGCTGGCGGGTGGGGGTGTGGAAGCTGAGTCTGCTGTTCAGGTAGTCTGGTCCGGTGTCGTGGAGTGCTTTGTGTGCGTGGGTGAGGAGTTTGAAGGTGATCCTCTTGTCAACAGGGAGCCAGTGTAGGTTTGTCAGGTGGTGGGTGATGTGGCTGCGGCGGGGGACGTTGACGATCAGTCGGGTGGAGGCATTTTGGATGCGCTGTAGTCGTCGTAGGTGTTTGGCTGGGATTCCGGCGTAGAGTGCGTTGCCGTAGTCCAGCCTGCTGCTGACGAGGGCCTGTGTCACCGTTCTTCTTGTTTCGGTCGGGATCCACTTGTAGATCCTGCAAAGCGTGCGGAGGTTGTTGAAGCAGGAGGAGGAGATGGCGTTGACCTGTTTGGACATGGAGAGGGAGGAGTCGAGGATGAATCCTAAATTGCGTGCATGGTCGGTGGGTGTCGGTGCTGTCCCGAGAGTGGTCAGCCACCAGGAGTCGTCCCAGGCCGAGGGGTTGGGTCCGAGGATGAGGACCTCCGTCTTGTCTGAGTTCAGTTTCAGCCAGCTGCTCCTCATCTAGTCGGCGATGGCCTTCATTCCGTCGTGGATGTTGGTTTTGGCGGTGTGTGGGTCCTTGGTGAGGGAGAGGATGAGCTGAGTGTCGTCGGCGTAAGAAATGATGTTGAGGTTGTGGTGGCGGGCCACTTGTGTGAGGGGGGCCATGTAGATGTTGAACAGCGTAGGGCTGAGGGAGGAGCCCCGGGGGATGCCGCAGATGATGTTGGTGGCTTTGGATCGGAAGGGTGGGAGGCGGACGCTCTTGGATCTGCCGGAGAGGAATGGTATGGTCCAGTCGAGGGCCTTCTCTTGGATACCGGCTTCTTGGAGGCGTGTTTTTAGAGTGCGATGGCAGACCATGTCGAAGGCGGCCGAGAGGTCAAGGAGGATGAGGGCTGATGTTTTGCCGTTGTCTAATTGGCGCCTGATGTCGTCTGTGGCGGCGATGAGGGCAGTCTCGGTGCTGTGGTTTCGTGTGATTCCGGATTGGGACGGGTCCAGTATGTTGTTGTCTTCGAGGTGGCGGGTCAGTTGCATGTTGACGATTTTCTTGATGACCTTCGCCGGGAATGGGAGTAGGGAGATGGGCCGGAAGTTCTTGAGGTCCTTGGGGTCCGCCTTGGGCTTCTTGAGGAGGGCGTTGATTTCGGCGTGCTTCCAGCTTTCCGGGAATGTCGCTGTTTCGAAGGAGATGTTGATGACCTTCCATAGTTGGGGGGCGATGGCTGCGTCTGCCTTGTTGAATATGTGGTGTGGGCACGGGTCTCTCGGCGATCCTGAGTGGATGCAGTTCATGACCTTGCGTGTCTCGTCGTTGCTGACGTTGGACCAGGAGGTGAGGCGGTTGGCATTGTTGGTGTTCAGAGGAGGGGTGGAGTCTGGCGTGGTCGGGTCAGTCATGGTGTTGAAACTGTCGTGGATGTCAGCGATCTTGTGGTGGAAGAAGATGGCCAGTGAGTCGCACAGTTCCTGTGAGGGCGGGATGTCGTTGGTGTTGGCGCTGGGGTTGGATAGTTCTTTAATGATGCGGAAGAGCTCTTTGCTGTCGTGTGTGTTGTTATCCAGGCGGTCTTTGAAGGAGGACCTCTTGGCTGATCTGATGAGGTGGTGGTGTCTGCGGGTGGCATCCTTGTGGGCTGCGTGGTTGTCCGGTGTACGTTCGTGGAGCCATTTCTTCTCCAGTTTCTGGTATGCACGCTTGGAGGCCAGGAGCTCGTCGGTGAACCAGGTGGCTCTCTTGCTGGCATGGCTGTTGGGGTGTTTCTTTATTGGGGCGAGGGTGTTGGCACAGTCGTCGATCCACTCTCTGAGGTTGCAGGCTGCGGCGTCTGGGTTGGTGGGGTCGGTGGGTTGGTTCTGGGAGAGGGTGGTGAGCAGCTGGTCTTCAGTGACTTTGCTCCAGCCGCGGCGAGGCAGCTGTTGGGTGTGGTGGTACGTGGTTGGTTTTTTGGAGGTGAAGTGAATGCAGCGGTGGTCGGTCCAGTGGGGTTCGGTGGTGTGGTTGAAAGTGACGTGGGTGCTTGTGAAGAAGACGGTGTCCAGTGTGTGGCCGGCGGCGTGGGTGGGTGCAGTGACGAGTTGTCTGACACCGAAGTTGGCGAGGTTGCCGATCAGCATGGTGGAGTTTTACGTCGTTGTTGTTCTCGAGGTGGAAGTTCAGGTCCCCGAGGAGGATGTAGCCCGTGGAGGTGAGTGCGTGGGTGCTGGCGAGGTCGGCGATGGAGTCGCCGAACTGGGCCCAGGGTCCCGGGGGTCTGTAGACGAGCATTCCTCTGAGGGTGGTGTTGGGGTTGGTGTGGATCTGGAAGTGCAGGTGTTTGGCGGCGTTGAGGGTGTCATCTGCGTGGGTGGTGACCTTGACGGTAGACTTGTGGACGATGGCAATTCCTCCTCCGATGCCATTGGCGCAGTCTCTGTGGGAGATCTTGTAGCCGTCTGGGATGGCAATGGCGATGTCTGGAGCAGAGGAGTCGTTCCACCACGTCACGGTCAGGAAGGCTACGTCCGGGGCAGTGGCGTCGAGCAGGTCCCAGAGCTCGATGGCGTGTCTGCGTGCGGAGCGGGTGTTGAGGAGTATGCAGCAGAGGTGGTTGGGTCTGGTCCTTGATGGTTTGGTGGTTCTGTCGCAGGTGAAGCTGCAGCTGCGGCAGAAGAAGGGTCCGTGGGTGCGTTTTGGGGCGGCCTGGTTGCAGTGTTGGTCTCGGCCGGTGTTGAGAGCATGGAAGGAGTTGGCGTCGTAGCTGAGGCTGGGTATGGTGCGGTGGGGTGTGTGGGGTCCAGGGGTTCTGGCGCGGGGCGCGGTCCTGGCACGGATGGGCACAGACGGGCTTGCCTCTGGTGTGCCTCCGGCGCGCCAGCGGCGTGGCCGCGCAGCGTCCTGCATTAAGAAGGGGTGGAGGGAGGGAGGAGCAGCTGGGAGGCGGGTGGCAGGGAGCGAATGGGAGACGAGGGGGGCGGGGCCGCAGGGGACACAGTGGCGGAAAACAGGCGACAATTACGATGAAAATACGAAAAATAGTCAGTAGAGCAGCACACAAAGAAAACAGGCAACAAATATAATACAAATACGGGAGACAGGCAGCAGATCAGAGCGAATACTTACCGCCCACCACAGCGGGATCCTACGGGTGGAGGAGGGCCTCGAACTCCCAGCAGCAGCGAGGAGCAGCAGCCAGAGGACACAGCACCAGCAGGGAACGCTGGGGCGGTGGGGGGAGCGTCCTGGCCTGAGAACAGGTTAAGGTTCGCACCCTCGTCGCGCAGCGTCCTGCATTAAGAAGGGGTGGAGGGAGGAAGGAGCAGTTGGGAGGCGGGTGGTGGGGAGCGAATGGGAGAGGAGGGGGGCGGGGCCGCAGGGGACGCAGCGGCGGGAAACGGGCAACAATTACGATGAAGATACGAAAAAGTCAGTAAAGCAGGCAACAAATGCAATAAACATATGAAAAACAGTCACTAAGGCAGCGCACAGAGAGAACAGGCAACAATTACAATGGAAATATGAAAAACAGTCAGTAGAGCAGCGCACAGAGAAAACAGGCAACAAATATAAAACAAATACGGGAGACAGGCAGCAGATCAGAGCGAATACTTACCGCCCACCACTGGGCCACCATGGATGAGGCACAGGCGGGAGCCTGCGGGTGGAGGAGGGGGGCGGGGCCGCAGGGGTCGCAGCGGCGGGAAACAGACAACAGGCAACAATTACGATGAAAATACGAAAAATAGTAAAGCAGCGAGGGGCAGCAGCCAGAGGACACAGCACCAGCAGGGAATGCTGGGGCGGTGGGGGGAGCGTCCTGGCCTGAGAACAGGTCAAGGTTTGATGTTGTTCTCTTGCAAGATGGTTGGGGTGCATGGTCTGAAGATGCTTCATCATGGATGAAGTCCCAAAAGAATACTTTTTCCCAGATGCTTGGGATAAACCTTTGTCACACACAGTGCCAGTGACCTTGAGTGCATTTACCATCTTCTCTCCTGGTAGAATTGAGAAAAAAGCCCACACAATTCTTTCTTCTCTTTTCTTAATGGGTTCTTCCAGCTCCTCTTCATCTTCAGAAATATCCTGTGGTGGATTTTGAGAAGCCGTTTCCTCAGTTGAAAAAAACCCAACAAATATCAAATAAAGAGGCACAGAAAACACAAGAGGGGTTTCTTGTAAAGATGCTCCTGGAAAAATGAAAACATTGGGTGGGGTCCTGCAAGTACTAGAATAGAAAACTTCTTCACCAATTAAATGCTTTATTTTGAAGTCACATGCGAGACGCGTACCGGACGAGTTATCAGCGCGCACCAGATGCGTATCCCCAAAACTATATTTAACTATAACATATCTTTATTCCAGTTATAGATATAGTAAATTTACACAATCGAATTTAAATCTTTTGGTATAATATATTTTATAAAGTTATATATATATATATATATACTTTTAAGACTAAATAATTTAAAGCATATAGGATTGATTTAAAAAATATATAGTATAAAACATGTATTTAAATATTTAAATTGTTTAAAAATGAAAAATGGGAAGCGTGCACCCATCGCGCTCCATACGTGCATCCTGCACAACTTAACAAATATGGTGGCAGGAAGCTTGGATTCGCGCATCCACCATGACTGGTATGTGATCGGTACACGAATCTCACAGTTTAAAAAATATATATATATTTGTAAAAAAATATTTTAAAAAGGATAAAAAATTACATTACCTTTATGAATGCATTTTTTTTTACGGCAAGCGTTTTTAATACGTAATGTAACTTTTACACACTGCAAGTCTTCAGAAATTGTTGAACATATAGTGCCATTACTGTTCCACTATAAAAATTTCAGAACAAGTTACACAACTGTAGGAGAGTAGGGTCTGCTTTCTATGTTCACCCCCACTTTTTGCTTTTGCTTTACTGGTTTTCGACTTAGATGTGGCTGTGGGCCTGCTAATCAGACCCACAGCCCTGCTGTTCTCTCTCTAAATTAATACTATGTACTTTAGGTGCATAACCCATTTGGATAGGATCACCTTATTGGCCCCTGTATAGTGTACCCTAGGTACCCAGGGCATAGGTGTACCCTAGGCCTACCAGGGGCTGCAGCATGTATTATGCCACCCCTGGCCTGGCCTTCCATTGTGACACAACTGGCTGATCACTCAGCTGGGGCAAGGTCGTGTAATCACCCCTTGCTTAGGTGTAGTATTCCTATACCTAACTTACATATAGACACATGTGTACCTATCAGTCACTCCTATGGCAGGCCTTGACAATCCTGGAGGCAGAGTGCTTGGTAACATGTGAGGTGGTGCTCTAGCATGAGCTGAGCCTGTCTGCAGCTTTCGGAACCTTGTCCTTATAGCTGTTCTATGATATAGCCTACCATATACTCTTAAAGTGCCTTATAATCTTAGACGGTTATGGTAACTATGGTTTGACTTTATCGAAACATGTCGTGTAAGGTTTCTAACACTGTGGAATAATACCCCCATGCCATTTCTGGACATGAGAATATTATTCCCCCCTTCTAGAGGGAAAGACATGCTAAAATCATACTTTAACTGTTAGCCTCTGACCAAAGCCTCAGCATCACAAAATGGATGCTGCTGCCACGACACAAGTCTGACCTCCTGCAGCTGGGAGTGATCCCAGCCAGGGAGGCCTGGACAATAGGTTTCCTGCTTGGGGAGGTGCTAGCACCTCCCCAGACAGCCTTTAGTGTATTGGGGCAGGGTGGGCTGAAAGGAATGAGACATGCCTGGGGCACACAAGGTGTTCCTTGCATAGTCCAGTTCAAACCGGCGCTGGGGCACTCCAGCCCCAGCTCTGGCGCGAAACTGGACAAAGGGAAGTGGGTGTAACCACCCCCTCCCAGGTCCCACCCATAAGGCGTGACCTAGCAGGTATCCCAGCCCCCCAGATTAGTATAAGAGTGGGAGTTGGGCCTCAAGACCTTAGATTATCCTGAACCTGCAAAACTGAACAGAAACTCTGGACCTTCGACATTCGACGAAAGAAGAAGACTGAAGAATCTCCCTTGTAGCCAAGGAGTGGCTACCCTGTGCAAACAGGCACCATCAAGAGACTACCCTTTGCTTTGCCCACGTTCTACGAGGAACCGACTGCAGAGCCTGACCAGAGCCTTGACTTCCAGACTTCTCCGACCCTGATCCACATCGACAGCAAAGCTGAGATCCGTGGAGGCGACGAGCGACGTGGGACCGGCTACCTGGAAAAAGTGGCTAGTAACTTACAGCGCAGCTTCTGAGGTACCCTCGAAGTTGTGCACCGGGGATTGAGAAGCCCCAACCCCAAGCACCATCTGCACCGAAGATCAGCCCCCCACACTCCACGAGTCCTGCGTGGGGCCCTTCAGCATTTTCCTGCTTGCCGCGTCTGTCCGGTTGCTTGCCCGCTGGCTAGTGGCCTTTGTGACGACTCACCCTGAAATCTTCTGCGCTGGTTTGGCTCCTCCAGACTGGCTCCCACTTCTCTGCAAAGAAGAAGCACCCCAGACCTTCCTGGTCTGCACCAGAAGCAAGTCCTTCGTTCTTCGTGGGTTCCGCTTGCCAAGGCTTGGTGAGTCCTAGTCCAACTTCGACGCCGCCGACAGCAAGAGCCTTCATGGGACAGCTCGCCTCCTGGTCCTGGTTGTCCTCGACGCTTCCTGGTCCTCCTGGCTGCAGCGACAAGCTTCAACTTCACCTGCAATCTTCACGACATCGCCTGGTTCCTTCCTGGTTCCACGTGGTCACTGGCTAGTGACCTTGACTCTGTCCCTTCTGCTTGAAGGTTTCTTCTCTTCTTGATCCCAGCCTTGGAATCCACCGGACACTCTTCACTGACTGCCTGTCAGCATCTTTCTTCAGGCATCCATAGGAGTCGACGACGAAAACGACGCATCTTCACCCCTATGCACCCGCAGCCTGTGGGCTAGGTAACTTGGGTACTCCGGTGCTCATCAGGATAGTGACTATCCTAGTGTCTAGTTTTCAAGTCTCAACTTCCTAGCTACTCCGGAAGTGTCCTAAATCTACCGTTTTCTAAACTGTACTATTGCTATTGACTTTTACGCATTACGCGTGAGTGTTTCCACTCTGCACACGAATCCCGTGGGCCTCCCACTTCCTAACTAACGCTAGTGTAGTGTAGCCCCAGCGATTCCCTAGGCCTAGGCCTATTCTATTTCCGTGACAGTGGTTCTTATACCACTTACTTAGTATATGGTTTGCGTGGCCCCTAGGGCCTAACTGTATTACTTACCTGTGTGACTTAATGTATGCTTAAATAAGACTGTGTTGTACTTACCTCTAATCTCATAAAGAGTGCTGAGGGTTTGCTTAGAATAAATACACTTTATTTTATATATATCTGTTGTGGTGTCCTTTCATTTGGTATTCAAGGGATTATATATGGTATCACAGCTGGCTTCACATGCCATTCAGAGTTTAGCCTAAGACTGCTCTTGTCCATGCTACCACTAGGATAGCTGGTCTATAAGGTTGACTTTACAACCAATCACCATAAGGGTATTTGGACTGATATAAGGTGTACACTATAACTAGTGACATCATACATCAGGCCAACTTCTCACATTGGTGAGCATCGGTTGGGATCTGAGCTTGCTGTTGTAATACCATTGTAATCTTAAGATACTAAATTGAAAGATCACACAGATATTGTCTAGGTACATATAACATAGATTATAATACTTAAGTCCTACTGGACTTTGTAGTTGTAGGTTGAAGGGAGTAACACACCCTGACTACAACTACTAGAGAGGTTTAGTAGAAACAACTAGTGTAGGTAGGTGCACACACCACACCCTCACTAGATCATGTCTCTGAGAGGAGATCAAGTGGATGCTCTCTCAGGAGGATCAGGTCTGCAAAAGACCCCCTCTAGATATGATACCTTAACATTCCAGGAGATGAGACACTTGTGTACCTCCAGAGGAATAAAACAGGGTGCAAACCCTACCCTCCTTCAGTTAAGACACCTCCTAGAGGAGTATGACATTCTTAAGGCATCTCAGGCAGGTGCCCTAGGCACAGAGGAGGGTCTACCCACCACAGAGGAGTCAGAGGAGACTTCAGATGAAGAGGTAGACAGCCAGGGCCAAGTAGGAAGACTTAGCCAGGCTAACCTAAGCTTACATGGGAGTTTGCATGGGGTCCCCCCTTACAGACCCCCAAGTAGGCTTACACAGAGAAGCAGGAGGGACAGATCCCCTTCAAGGGAATCCATCCACTCCCATGTCTCTAACATCTCTAATGCTTCCTCTCACAGGGGAATGACTTCACCTGAGAGAAAGGAGCATGCAGCCAGAATGAGGGAGGCTAATCTGAGGATTCAGAGGGAAGAACTTGCCCTTGCCAAGGAGAAGCTTGCTCTGGCTAGAGAACAAAAGTTAAGTGGGTTAGAACCCACTGGTGGCAGCAACATTCCTAGAGATAGAGACAGGCACTATGATAATAGAAACCTGAGCAAGATTGTCCCTCCCTACAAGTGTGGGGATGACATCCACAAATGGATAACTGCTTTGGAGAGAGCTTGCAAAGTACAGCAGGTACCCCAAAGTCAGTGGGCAGCTATCTTGTGGCTCTCCTTCTCTGAGAAAGGAAGAGACAAGCTCCTCACAGTTAGTGATGAGGATGCAGATAATTACACTGTCCTGAAGAGTGCTCTGATTGATGGGTTTGGCCTAACCACTGAACAATACAGGTTGTTGTTCAGGGATACCCAGAAGGCACAGACTCAGGACTGGACTGACTTTGTAGATTGTGCCACTAAGGCTCTGGAAGGCTGGCTAATGGGAAGTAAGGTTAAGGACTATACAGGATTGTATAATTTGATCATGAGAGAACAAATACTTAACAACTGTCAAAACCAGCTATTGCATCAACACCTGATTGATTCTGATCTGACTTCTCCCCAAGAATTGGGAAAGAAGGCAGATAGATGGGTCAGGACTAGAGTTAAGCAGAAAAACCAGAACCAGGGCGGTGATCAGAAAAAGGCAGACCAGAAGGGTAATGATCAGAAACAAAAAGACCAGAAGTCTTCACCAGGCCCCCAAAAGGCTCAGGGGGAGGGTGGTCCCAAAAAGGATAAAAAGAAAGATGGCCAAAAGAAACCATGGTGCAACTATTGTAAGTCCAACTCACATTGGTTTAGTGAGTGCACCAAAAAGGATAAGCCCCCAGACACCATTGCCCCTAAGGCAACTGTACCCCCTAGTTCAGCTGTAAGTGGTGGTTCCCAGCAAAAGGGTGTAGTAGGGTTAACCCTGGGAACTGAGGAGGATTCTGGCCTAGTCAGAGTACCTACTCAGGCTGTTCTGATCTGTGATGGGGACTTAGCTTTGTCCTCTACTGTAGGCCCCAGTAACCTGGGCAAGTACAGACAGACACCTTTTATCAACCAAAGAATGGCTCAGGCCTACAGGGACACTGGGGCTAGTGTCACAATGGTGACACCTGCCTTTGTGGACCCTGGACAGATCATACTAGGTGAGAATTACCTAGTGACCAACGCTAGCAATGCCACTACCTCCCATAGTGTGGCTATTGTTAACTTCTCCTGGGGAGGGGTAACTGGCCTCAAGAAAGTTGTTGTTAGTTCAGACCTTCCTGTAGAGTGTTTACTGGGCAATGATCTTGAAACTTCAGTTTGGTCTGAAGTGGAGTATAGGACCCATGCAGAAATGCTGGGGATAGATGCACATGTCCTTGCTGTGACCAGGTCACAGGCCAAAAAGTGCACCACTGAACAAGTGCTGGATCCTGAAACTATGGACCAGTCACAACCCAAGAGAAAGAGCAGTAGGGTTAAGGCTGTGCCTTCCCCCCTGCCTCAGGTGGTGAATCAGCCCTCCCAGGAGGATGATTCTGAGAGCCCTGAAGGAACTGTCCTAGAAGAACTTGAACCTGATCAGGTTGAGTTTCTTGGGACAGGGGGACCTTCAAGGGCAGATCTGAGGCAGGCTCAATTAGACTGCCCCTCTCTTGAACCCCTCAGACAGCTGGCTGCTGCTGAGGCTGCAGGGAATGCTCAAGGTACCCATAGAGTGTATTGGGATGAAGGGCTACTGTATTCAGAGGCTAGAGACCCCAAGCCTGGTGCATCCAGGAGGTTGGTCATACCACTGAAGTTCAGAGGCTTCCTTCTAACCTTGGCCCATGATATTCCCCTTGCAGGACATTTAGGCCAGAACAAGACTTGGGACAGGCTTGTCCCTCACTTTCACTGGCCCCACATGTCAGAAGATACTAAGGAGTTTTGTCGCTCCTGTGTCACCTGCCAAGCCAGTGGCAAATCAGGTGGCACCACAAAGGCCCCCCTCATACCACTACCTGTGGTGGGGGTCCCCTTTGAAAGAGTGGGCATAGATATTGTAGGACCAGTGGACCCACAAACAGCATCTGGGCACAGATTCATACTGGTGATAGTGGACCATGCCACCAGGTACCCAGAAGCAATTCCCCTGAGGACCACAACAGCTCCTGTTGTGGCAAGGGCCCTGCTTGGAGTATTCTCCAGAGTGGGCTTTCCAAAGGAGGTCATTTCTGACAGAGGTACCAACTTCATGTCAGGATACTTGACTGCAATGTGGAAGGAGTGTGGTGTTAACTATAAGTTCACCACACCCTATCACCCACAGTGCAATGGGCTTGTTGAGAGATTCAACAAGACCCTAAAGGGAATGATAAAAGGATTACCAGATAAGCTTAGGCGAAGATGGGACGTCCTTTTACCCTGCCTTCTGTTTGCTTACAGAGAGGTCCCACAAAAGGGGGTTGGCTACAGCCCTTTTGAGCTTTTGTTTGGGCATCCTGTAAGAGGACCCCTGTGTTTGGTGAAGGAAGGATGGGAGAGACCTCTCAGACAACCCAAACTAGACATAGTGGATTATGTACTTGGTCTCCGCTCCAGGATGGCAGAGTATATGAAGAAGGCTTCTAAAAACCTTGAGGCAAGCCAAGAACTCCAAAAAGCTTGGCATGACCAAAAGGCTGCACTGACTGTTTACCAGCCAGGACAGAAAGTGTGGGTGTTGGAGCCAGTGGCCCCAGCAGCACTCCAAGACAAATGGTCTGGACCCCACACTATTGTTGAGAAAAAGGGAGAAGTCACCTACTTGGTGGACCTTGGGACTCCCAGAAGCCCCCACAGGGTGCTTCATGTCAACAGATTGAAGGCATATGTTGACAGGGCAGACATGGGGCTACTCATGGCTATAGATGAGGGGCAGGAGGAAGAGAGTGACCCTCTCCCAGACCTGTTGACTCAGAACCCTGATGATGGCTCAGTTGATGGTGTGGTCTTTTCTGACAGCCTCACTGTCCATCAGCAACAGGACTGCAGACAGGTTCTGCAATCCTACAGACATATGTTCTCTCTGACCCCAAGTCAGACAAACTGGTGCACCCATGAGGTAGACACTGGTGACAGTCTGCCTGTGAAGAGTAAAATCTACAGGCAACCTGACCATGTCAGGGACTGCATAAAAGTTGAGGTACAAAAGATGTTGGAGCTGGGAGTCATTGAACCTTCAGAGAGCCCTTGGGCTAGTCCTGTAGTTCTTGTGCCAAAACCTCACACCCAAGATGGTAAGAGAGAGATGAGGTTTTGCGTGGATTACAGAGGTCTCAATGCTGTCACTAGGACAGATGCCCACCCAATACCTAGGGCAGATGAGCTCATTGACAGACTGGCAGCTGCTAAGTTTTTGAGCACATTTGACCTAACAGCAGGCTACTGGCAAATCAGACTAGCTGAGAGTGCAAAGGCCAAAACTGCTTTCTCGACCCCAGGAGGACATTATCAATTTGTGGTAATGCCCTTTGGTTTGAAGAATGCACCTGCCACTTTCCAGAGGTTGGTGAATCAAGTCCTTACTGGGTTGGATGATTATTGTGCAGCTTATCTTGATGATATTGCTGTCTTTAGCTCCACCTGGGAGGATCACCTGGTCCACCTGAGGAATGTTTTAGAGGCCCTGCAAAAGGCAGGCCTCACTATCAAGGCCACTAAGTGCCAGATAGGGCAGAGCAAGGTTGTATACCTGGGCCACCTAGTTGGTGGGGGTCAGGTTCAACCACTGGAGAGCAAGATCCAGACCATAAAGGACTGGGCTCCTCCAACTACCCAGACTCAGGTCAGAGCTTTCTTGGGCCTGACTGGGTACTACAGAAAGTTTGTTAAGAATTATGGGTCCATAGTGACACCACTTAATGACTTGACCTCCAAGAAGATGCCAAAGAAAGTTCAGTGGACAGTAAGCTGTCAAAAAGCATTTGATGACCTGAAGCAGGCCATGTGCAGTGCACCTATTCTGAAAAGTCCAGACTACTCCAAAGAGTTCATTGTCCAGACAGATGCTTCTGAGTTAGGTGTGGGAGCTGTTCTTTCACAACTGAATGTAGATGGTCAAGACCAGCCCATTGCTTTTATAAGTAGAAGGCTGACCCCTAGAGAGAAACGTTGGTCAGCTATTGAGAGGGAGGCCTTTGCTGTGGTTTGGGCCCTGAAGAAGCTGAGGCCATACTTGTTTGGCACTCACTTCAAGATTCAGACAGACCATAAGCCCCTCTTGTGGCTAAATCAGATGAAGGGTGAAAATCCCAAACTTCTTAGGTGGTCCATTTCCCTACAGGGGATGGACTTCACAGTGGAACATAGACCTGGGACTGACCATGCCAATGCAGATGGACTCTCCAGATATTTCCACTTAGAACATGAAGACTCAACTGGTCAAGGTTAGTTTAATGTCCCTAAGTTTGGGGGGGGGTTGTGTAGGAGAGTAGGGTCTGCTTTCTATGTTCACCCCCACTTTTTGCTTTTGCTTTACTGGTTTTCGACTTAGATGTGGCTGTGGGCCTGCTAATCAGACCCACAGCCCTGCTGTTCTCTCTCTAAATTAATACTATGTACTTTAGGTGCATAACCCATTTGGATAGGATCACCTTATTGGCCCCTGTATAGTGTACCCTAGGTACCCAGGGCATAGGTGTACCCTAGGCCTACCAGGGGCTGCAGCATGTATTATGCCACCCCTGGCCTGGCCTTCCATTGTGACACAACTGGCTGATCACTCAGCTGGGGCAAGGTCGTGTAATCACCCCTTGCTTAGGTGTAGTATTCCTATACCTAACTTACATATAGACACATGTGTACCTATCAGTCACTCCTATGGCAGGCCTTGACAATCCTGGAGGCAGAGTGCTTGGTAACATGTGAGGTGGTGCTCTAGCATGAGCTGAGCCTGTCTGCAGCTTTCGGAACCTTGTCCTTATAGCTGTTCTATGATATAGCCTACCATATACTCTTAAAGTGCCTTATAATCTTAGACGGTTATGGTAACTATGGTTTGACTTTATCGAAACATGTCGTGTAAGGTTTCTAACACTGTGGAATAATACCCCCATGCCATTTCTGGACATGAGAATATTATTCCCCCCTTCTAGAGGGAAAGACATGCTAAAATCATACTTTAACTGTTAGCCTCTGACCAAAGCCTCAGCATCACAAAATGGATGCTGCTGCCACGACACAAGTCTGACCTCCTGCAGCTGGGAGTGATCCCAGCCAGGGAGGCCTGGACAATAGGTTTCCTGCTTGGGGAGGTGCTAGCACCTCCCCAGACAGCCTTTAGTGTATTGGGGCAGGGTGGGCTGAAAGGAATGAGACATGCCTGGGGCACACAAGGTGTTCCTTGCATAGTCCAGTTCAAACCGGCGCTGGGGCACTCCAGCCCCAGCTCTGGCGCGAAACTGGACAAAGGGAAGTGGGTGTAACCACCCCCTCCCAGGTCCCACCCATAAGGCGTGACCTAGCAGGTATCCCAGCCCCCCAGATTAGTATAAGAGTGGGAGTTGGGCCTCAAGACCTTAGATTATCCTGAACCTGCAAAACTGAACAGAAACTCTGGACCTTCGACATTCGACGAAAGAAGAAGACTGAAGAATCTCCCTTGTAGCCAAGGAGTGGCTACCCTGTGCAAACAGGCACCATCAAGAGACTACCCTTTGCTTTGCCCACGTTCTACGAGGAACCGACTGCAGAGCCTGACCAGAGCCTTGACTTCCAGACTTCTCCGACCCTGATCCACATCGACAGCAAAGCTGAGATCCGTGGAGGCGACGAGCGACGTGGGACCGGCTACCTGGAAAAAGTGGCTAGTAACTTACAGCGCAGCTTCTGAGGTACCCTCGAAGTTGTGCACCGGGGATTGAGAAGCCCCAACCCCAAGCACCATCTGCACCGAAGATCAGCCCCCCACACTCCACGAGTCCTGCGTGGGGCCCTTCAGCATTTTCCTGCTTGCCGCGTCTGTCCGGTTGCTTGCCCGCTGGCTAGTGGCCTTTGTGACGATGCACCCTGAAATCTTCTGCGCTGGTTTGGCTCCTCCAGACTGGCTCCCGCTTCTCTGCAAAGAAGAAGCACCCCAGACCTTCCTGGTCTGCACCAGAAGCAAGTCCTTCGTTCTTCGTGGGTTCCGCTTGCCAAGGCTTGGTGAGTCCTAGTCCAACTTTGACGCCGCCGACAGCAAGAGCCTTCGTGGGACAGCTCGCCTCCTGGTCCTGGTCATCCTCGACGCTTCCTGGTCCTCCTGGCTGCAGCGACAAGCTTCACCTTCACCTGCAATCTTCACGACATCGCCTGGTTCCTTCCTGGTTCCACGTGCTCACTGGCTAGTGACCTTGACTCTGTCCCTTCTGCTTGCAGGTTTCTTCTCTTCTTGATCCCAGCCTTGGGATCCACCGGACACTCTTCACTGACTGCCTGTCAGCATCTTTCTTCAGGCATCCATAGGAGTCGACGACGAAAACGACGCATCTTCACCCCTATGCACCCGCAGCCTGTGGGCTAGGTAACTTGGGTACTCCGGTGCTCATCAGGATAGTGACTATCCTAGTGTCTAGTTTTCAAGTCTCAACTTCCTAGCTACTCCAGAAGTGTCCTAAATCTACCGTTTTCTAAACTGTACTATTGCTATTGACTTTTACGCATTACGCGTGAGTGTTTCCACTCTGCACACGAATCCCGTGGGCCTCCCACTTCCTAACTAACGCTAGTGTAGTGTAGCCCCAGCGATTCCCTAGGCCTAGGCCTATTCTATTTCCGTGACAGTGGTTCTTATACCACTTACTTAGTATATGGTTTGCGTGGCCCCTAGGGCCTAACTGTATTACTTACCTGTGTGACTTAATGTATGCTTAAATAAGACTGTGTTGTACTTACCTCTAATCTCATAAAGAGTGCTGAGGGTTTGCTTAGAATAAATACACTTTATTTTATATATATCTGTTGTGGTGTCCTTTCATTTGGTATTCAAGGGATTATATATGGTATCACAGCTGGCTTCACATGCCATTCAGAGTTTAGCCTAAGACTGCTCTTGTCCATGCTACCACTAGGATAGCTGGTCTATAAGGTTGACTTTACAACCAATCACCATAAGGGTATTTGGACTGATATAAGGTGTACACTATAACTAGTGACATCATACATCAGGCCAACTTCTCACAACAACCTTAGATTTTCACAGAAAAAAAGAAGTTTTAGGGATATTATACTTAGAAATTAGCATTTAAAAAACCTTTGAAATTCACTGAAAAAACCCACAGGTTTTATGTACGTTATAGTTAGGAATTAGCATTTACAAAAAACCTTCGATATTTACTGAAAAAAACATAGGTTTCAGGGACGTTATAGTTCGGAATTAGCATTTAAAAAACCTTAGGAAATTCACTAAAAAAACACAGGTTTTAGGGACGTTATAGTTAGGCTGACATTACACTCGTACATAACCAGAGAAATTCGGACATTGTATTTAGCTGAGCTAACTATAACTCGCACCCCTGCAATGCACTTCTGATGATGTCACATATTACATCACTCATGACGTGGTGAGTGACATCACAGATGACATTTCAAATGACATCACTGATGACATCATCCACTTAATATCTGATGCACCTCCTCACACCCTAATATAACCTTTTATACCCTCAGTCTAAAATACAGACTACCATTCTTGAAACTATGGACACACCAATACCAGTTAGTACATACCGACTCACTGATTCATAGTTCTACATACACATCCACTCACTAACCCATACAGTCACACATACACGCAGTTACACATCAATACAGCCACTGATATATGCACTCATACACACATGCACACACTCACAACCCACCACTCACCCATTTACTCACCTATACAGTTATACACACACCACCTCACTTATTCAAACATATACTAACACATACTTACTCTCTTCTACAATCACTGACACAAGCACGCACTCATCCATGCAGCCACTCTCACAATCACTCACTATCACATATAGTCACTTATATACGCCAACACTCACATATACTGCCTTTCACATGTGTAGTTTCTCACTCATGTACCTCTGAGACATCCATTCACTCACCAACACAGCCATACACACACTCACCCACCCATACAGCACCTTGCAGAAGCATTTATGAGCTCATACACCCAGTGAATCACCCACTCACACATCCATGCAGGGAGTCACACCCTCTAACCCACCCACACAGACACTTAGGCACCCATACAGGTACTCAGACAACAAATCATTAACCCATATAGACACTCATGTAGCTACTCAGCAATGCATGCAGCCACTTACACACCAACTGACAGACTGATACAGACATTCACACAGATTAGTCATTCACCCTTGCATTCACAAATACACATTTAATCACTCACTTATACAGTCACGCACCAACTAAATCATCCATTGAACACTCATGCACCCACTCATTCAGAAAAATATATATAACATACTTAAACTTTTTATAAACACAGTCACTGGATGATGTCATCAGTAATGTCATTTGAGATGTCATCAGTGATGTCACTGACCATGTCATGAGTGATGTAATATGTGACGTCATCAGCATTGCATTGCAGGGACGTGAGTTATAGTTAGCTCAGCTAACTATAATGGGCGGATTTCTCTGGTCTTGTAATAGTGAAATGTCAGCCTAACTACAATGTCTCTAAAACCTGTGATTTTTTTCAGTGAATATCTCCCCAGTATGGGATATAACCAAGTGGAGAAGGAATCATCTGATCTGCTGGTTGTACCCATTTCCTAGCAATAATCTGATTACATTTACCATTGGCTGGGAACAAATGTTAATGTTAGCAGATACTTTGGGGGTCAGAGCTGGGGCTTCCTAGGTAGAGGGGACCTTTGCCTGCTACCACTGTGGTGTTGTTACTTAACGAGCGAAGGCCTGGTTGTGAATGTGTTTAGAATTGTGTATCAGTTGTCCACGAGCAAAGTTGGCTCACTACAGTGACTCTTGGAGAAATAAAGGTACATGAAATGCAGAGTCAGATCGGGAAAGGAAAAAATAATTAAAAATATCATAGATGTTATTTTGAAAGGGTCAGAAGAGGTGTCAACAGGTATTAACACGTACGAAAGCAAAGCCACAAGCCTTTGAATACAATCAGCATAAGTGGTGAGATTAATTAGTAGGGCTGTGAGTTGTATCATAATGGTAGTTGCAAAAGGGTGCATTGTGTCTTGAGTGCTAAAAGGCTAAGCTGGCTGACTTCCATCACTCTGCTGGGATACCTAATGTTAGGAGTCATTTAAACACTTCAGATACAGTGCAGTTAAATACACTCCCTTAAAAAGAAGTAAGGGCTCTAGTACACCAAGTTTACCTTGTGATACACATGGTTGTCCTTATGACCACACCATCTAAGTCACTTAGCAAATAAACCATTGCTAACAAATGCACATTATGCATTCTCCTTTTCTGGCTACAGTGGCTCGACAGTGCAAAGTACCTTTGTTTACCCTTATCTTTTTTGTTACCAATTCATACCCCCTGGGTCATTGGTTTCTTTTTTGTAAGTCCACTTAACAGCCACGGGGCGGCTCTTTGCTAGCTGAAGACAATAACTTCTTCATGACACTGGTGTTGTTGATGGTGGTATATTATTAGGTTACCTTGCAATATTTAAGTCTGTGACTGCGTGGGATCAAGGGTCTCATGAGGGCATTCAAAGCCAAGTATTGATAGGGTTCGAATTGCATTGTAGTCAGGCCACATCCCTTTTTGTAGGGGGTAGTTCCAGCAGTTGGGTGCTGTGAAGGTAAGGCCTCTTTTTGTGCTTAGAAGCTTTATTGATGATTTATATTCAGAAACAATTTAAGTTGTCAAAAAAGACTACATGGATATTATCAAAATCCTGTATGAAATGCATATAAAATATTAATATAAAAGGCTAAATAATGAATTGTAGACACAATTTATAGGGAAAAACATCTGTACATTCAGGCACGACTAAAGAGAACATAAATAATTCCTATTAAAATCTGAACCATTTTATCATTTTTATAATAAACTGAAAGGTCACAGGAAAGGGGGTGATGTAAGGGAAAAACTACAGAGTGAATTAATTTCCTGAAATTAGTAAATATATAAAAATGACAAGTATAACATGTTTAAATGAATATTTTTGAAAAGTAATATTCCATAAAAAAGAAATTTCTCCATTACACACAGGTCATAAGAAATCAATAATAGATATTTAATTAGTCCAGGGGTAATGCTAATAATGCCTGAGAAATCAGAGTCATTTTGGTTGTTCTGTGTTACTCTTTGTTGTGGAATTACTGATAATAACACCATTAATCCTCCTCTGATAATTAAGAGTATTTTGGAGTATAACATTTTACATTGAAAGCATATTTAGCGAGAATATGCTGCTGCTCGTATTGCTGTTTGTGTTCTGTTGCAATTTGCGCCAAGAAATTAGTGCTAAATGCTCAGAGTAAGTTCAAGGAAACTCCTACCTCAAGTGCATATTTAGTAGGCAGTAGCTCACGGTGCTATTTTTGTTCTGTTGCATTTAGCACTGTTTCGTAGCGCAAAATGTACCCTCTGATACGTTTTGGTAGCAACAGGGAATTTTGCCGAAGGGAATAGCACTAATGCTACAAAATTAACTTCATCCAGGTTTAGGAACCATTTCAAAAAGTGTAGAATTAATACTTTTTTGTCTTAAGTCTTAAAAGATTAGAAGAATTTAGCCCATAACATATTTCTCTTGATACCTTTAATTTGACCTATTATGAGTTGTTAGGTCAATCTTATGATACATACAAACATAAGTTATTCTACAAGCTTTGGTCAATAAAGTGTGCATAACATCTTTAATCAAATACTATACCTGTAATATAAATTGGTTAAATAATGGGCATATATATATCATAAATGTAAAATAACAACACTTGTACATGGTCATGACCAATAATTTCCTCCTATGTTATTTTGATCACCCAGAAATATCCAACTCTATTTTCTATTGAAGATCTACCTTAGATTTAACAGGCTAAAGTTTCAAACAATTTGTCAACTGAAACAATGGAGAACTCAGGGGAACCAATACTTTTTTAAAGAATATTTGGACTCCATGAAGTTGAATGTTAGAGATTCCAAAAGGTTTGCATTATGACACAATAGCCATTGAGAAGAAACTGGTTAATCATATCTTTCACTTAGAAGAATAAAGGGTCACAAGCCTCAAAGAATTATAATCACCATCTTCTATTTAGAACAAAAAAAACTCATGATTGATTCTAATTCATGAATTATACTATAAAAATAATTTATATCAAAACATCTTTGAAGAAGAATGGAGAAATAAAAGGGGTTTCAACTTAACCCAGCTTGGAGCAACACAATCTTGTTTATTAATTAACCAATACCATGCTTGTCGGAGAGAGATGGTTGCGCAATACATGAAAGACTTTGTCATTCTCTGTTCTGTTTAAAACATTTCAACATTGGAGGAGAGAGTCTTCCTCTTTTGCAATTCCACAAAACTAATATAAAATACACATAAATGAGGTTTTCAGTAAGTTTCCAGTAATTTGACCACTAGCACTGAAAGATGATACATAAATATGGATATTATTATCATTTTAAGGGTATCATTTCAATGGTATCTAGACTTTCCAACCAGGAAATATATATTAGGGACTATTTAATATTGAGGACATTCATTTTCTTTGCCATTGCTTCCAAATGTAATAGTTTTCTGAAAATGAAGAACAATATACCCAGATACTGAATTTTTTATTGCTCCAAAGTATATAGACATTTACACAACACAAAAGAGATGCAAAGTGGCTAATTGGAGCAACCAAACAGTTAGTAGTGTTCACAATGTAAAAGTCTCTATGTTTTATTTTACGGACGAAAACCCTCACTCAACTTTAGGTGGCAGGCCTCCTTCATCGGGTTCCTCCTCACACCACTAACTCGAATGGTAGTGGTGTGGGCTACAACTCTTCTAAGATTGGATAGGAGCACTTCTGCGATGTATTTTGAGGGTACACCAATGTGAGCTGTCTAGTGTTGGTTAGGGAAAGTAGAGTGTGATGAAATTAAAGTGAAATGGTGATTGAAAGCGCCTCTCGGTATACTTGATCATAGGTTTAATGAATGTCTCGGAGGAACATCTTAAAAGAAAAAAAGTGGAGAATGTGACTTTGATCCATTAGTGACTTTGGGGTCGACATGTTTCTGCCAATACTACAAGGAGTTTGTATGGCATTCTTCAAGACCAAGCATATAAACCTTATCACTCTGCAGGTAAAAGTGTGCGTGAAGGCAAAGAAAAGAGAATGAATGAAAGTAGTACAAACGTTGGTCCAAACTTCGTGCCTTATTATGAGTTCAGTGGTTTGTGGATTCCCCTCCTGATGGTGGCAGTCTGACAGTGGTGAGCTGTCCGCCATAATGTGAGCTGGGAAGAGTAGCTTTGGGAAGACCGTGGCTGGACCACCAGCACACCGATGGTGTCACAGTCGGGGGAAAGCAGCTTCCATGGGTATTACATAGGCACAAAACTACCGTCTGTATTACGAGTTGACTTCCCGATGAGCAGATCATGGTGATTGCACCGCCACCTAAAGGTGGGCAAAACCAAGAATTTAGGATGCATATTTACCCCTTTCCAGTTCTTACAAACAGATTTTGAAATGGATCCCTTTCTCCAGGTCCCCCTATCCAGGAGCTTCTTCACCACAAGGAATATGACCCTGTCTCCAAAGAAATACAGGTAAGTGCTTTGGTACCATGTACCCATTATCGGGCCTGCCCACATATGGGTTGGACTCTGGCAATGGGTAGATGGTATTTTCACACATGTATCATACATATGTGCACATTCAACACATATGCAGTCGGAATGTACACATAGGCATTGCTATATATGGAATCACATTGCCCACTGCCGCAGCCACACTGCCGACCCATCAGGAAACTCGTAATACAGAGGTGGGAAGGCCACAGGTGCAATAGTCTCCTAGCGGTCGCAGACGTTTTATATTGGAGGTCGGACCACTGAACTCGTAATATGGTCCTTAAGAAATAATTCAATAAAGAGACAGATTCCTATCGCTAGTCTCTGCTCTCCTCTTTCCTCCTTACAGCAGAGCTCATACCTGTTACTGGGAAGCTTGCTGGGGCCACTTGCTCTCACGACAGTTCTCTTCTGAACAAAGCTCAACCCATTTGTGAAGTTCAGCACAGTCCTGCACTACTCCATGCTTCCTACTCAACATAATGTATAACGTCAGCGGAAATATGTATAACCTCATTCTGCACTCTAGACCTGTATGCTATTGTTAAAATGCCCTTAATATAAAGTTTTGAAAAAAAAAATATGAAGTGGCATTCTGTGATACAGACTAACATATTTACATATACTTCTATGAATTGTAATTGTGCTCCCTTGCTTAACGTGCCACCAAAAGACCCAAATCAAGTGAAATGTTCAAACCATTAAAAAAACAGTGGTAATTTAGTGAACACGCTTACCCGCAGGCGTTGGGTATTCTAGCCTCAACTCGCTAAATCTTACGCAGGCACAGTCAGGGATGTAAGCAATATTGAAAATGAATGAATGAAGCAAATGAAATATGATTCTCTCTTTTGTCCGAAAGTGGATGCAGAGATCCAAATCGTCAATTGTGCGCCATCATGTACCTTTCATCATCGAACGGGACCCAATTCAATGGGTTAAAATGAAGAAATACTTGTAGTGGTCTGGTGTTCCAAATGCTAATAAAACATTTAGAATAATGACATCCGCAAATAAATCGTAGAGCAAGAGAGACCTTACAAAAGGGATCTAATTAACTGTTGGTCCCCCGGGGGGTGTTAAATACATTTCAGAAGTCCTCTACCGGCTTTGGTAATGTGCCTAAGACGAGGAAGAAACACATTCCTGTGCTGCCTGATACAACAAGCATTGGAAAAGCCAATAGGTCTCCGCAATACGAGGGCTAGTGGCTTTGTCAATGTCCATGTCTATTAGCCATGTTGTATAGCAGCATCATAGTGCTTATTTTCCATTACTCTCCGCCATGTTGAACAGCAGCCTTGCTGCTATACAACATGGCTAAAATATATTGACAAAGCAAATAGCTCTCGCATTGCAGAGGTCTATTAGCTTGAAAGTGCTTGTTTTTCTTATTGCAAGGTGGGGGTCATTGGCAACCACACAACAGAAGGGTAGGGGATGGGAGGAAAGAAGCAACATAGACAACAGGAGGGTGGTGGGGGGGGGGGTAAAGCCCAAGAAAAACATGCTCAGTGCAAAGTACTCCATGTTTAACGCACACATGAGTTGGACTCTCCCCTGGCAGTTCATGTACCTTGGTTTCCTGCTGATTTCATTGCTTATTGGCCCCATTCGATGATACTGAGCTTTGGAACTGTTCTGTCAGGTTAATAAAGGAATGGGTGGAGCACAGATCTCCTGAGTTTCCTCTGTGGGAGTAATTGATCCAGTCCAGGTTTTTTTTACTTTGCATTCTTGGACAGTATTTCTTTCTTTAGTCAGTTATACGATGAGGACTACAAGCACCAGACTGCAAAGAAAAATAAAGCTGCCCTGTATTAACTACTCACGCATGGCTCGATGAAAGTTGAGTACTCAGTGTGAGGATGGTGAACCTCTTCACTATCAGTGAACCTGAACCAGGTGCTCAAGCAAATAAATAAAGCTAAGGAAACAAATAAGAAAAGAAGGAACATGAGTTGGAAAGAAAAAAATCAATGACCCGGAAAAGAGGGCCTCAAAATAACAAAAGATTTTTTCCAGAGCTGTATCTGTTTACCCTTGTTGTACCCTTACTCGGTGGCTCTTGCATTTACACTTTACACTTTTGTGTCTCGGGCCTTCTATGAAAGGCAGAAGTGCAATCAACCCCTGGGACCAAGTGTCGGAAGCAGCTCCCCCTTCAATTCTTAGCAGCTGGCTGGAGGAGGCTCTCTGATTGTAGCAGTACATCACCACCCTACTGAAGTCCGGGAGACGAGGCTGCCATATTCTCAGTATAGCCTACGCTCAGATTATGTTAAAGAAGTACAAAGTACTACTCAGGGCTTTAAGTGGGATGAAAAAACTGGAGGTCTCTCAAAGGGGCGTGGACAATGTAATTAAGGGCGTGGCTTAAAAACATGTAAGCTAAATCTATGCTTAGCATATTGTGCCGCCCAACTTATATTTTCTTGTTTCTGTCATTGCATCCAGATATATGATACAACAAGTAACATCATACCTACAACAAGTCAGGACTATTGGCTTTCTCAATGGTTGGTAGTTGCATAAGATAAATAAACAGCAACTATGGTTTGTATATAATGCTGAAAAAGCTTCCACTTAAAGCCCTAAGGACACCACGACAATGTTGCTCCTCCTGAGTTTCAAAAAGAGAAGGGAAATCCAGAGAGAAAATGACTCTCTTTAAAGGATTTCCCCTCCCCTACAATGCTCACCTGGCCTAAAGTCATGCCATAACTTCTCCACTAGTAAGAAGTGAGCCATGTGAGCACACGCATCAATGTGCCCAATGTTGCTGCAGTCCGAAAAAAAATGGACCGCCTGTGCCAGGGCACAAAACAGAGCCCGATGGAGACCCATTTTGCATCAAACCATTAAAAAACTGCCAGTGTTCAGCCCCGGTGAGACCCAGCACACTTAAAGCCCTGGTACTACTTTCTGTTTAAATCACACAAAAGTAACACTCCAACTGAGAAGGCTGTGATTTGCTTGCGGATGCGAAGTGCAGGGGAGTAGGGTCAACAAGAAACAAAATAGCCAAACATGAGTGAGGGGAGGTGGCAGAGGTTGGTAAAGAACAGAGCAACACATATGGGGGCAGGTGGGATGGGACAGGAGCGACTCAAAACATGAGCACTCAAAGGAGTGCTTAAACACAAATAAAAAAGTAGCTCCAAAAACAGGAGCATGGAATGGACACAAGTCCTTCTTCCATGCTGTAGGGGAAGGCCAGACACAAGAAGAGGCATTAGGCATGCATGTTTCGCAAACTGCAATGGAGGTTTGAGAGTGACCTTGCAACTAACATATGGTAAGTCTGTGTAGGGGCTGTAGCCCATTGACTATAAACAAAATGTCTCGAAGAGTCAGTGCATGCTGAGACCTAAAAATGGGCTTGTAAGACGCATGATGACATCCAGACACTGCGTCCCCCTCAGAGTCATGGGACATGTAGTCAGATGCTAGAGCTGCTGTATTTCTCAGAAATTATGTCTGGGGGGGATCATGGACTTGGTCCCTCAAGTTGTTTAGATGGGGGCCCTGAAAAATGTATGACAGACCTGACAAGAATAATTCAAACGGCTATAAAGGCCACCCTTATCTCGTACCTCTTCTTACTGAGAAAATATGGAGAAAGAATACCAGTAACCAAAACAAAAACTTGTGGAGAATAATTTTAAACAGTAAAAAAAACTAAAAATGATGATCCAACTACTACATACCTTCAGAAAGGCCGTATTGAGATCTTACCTGAAGTCGGACAGACCCGGTTGTGCCCTAAGGTCTGTCTGGGTTAAGTAAATTTCAGAGCTGTGCTCCTGTCGCTCAGATTGACCTGTTTTTGTGTGTGAGTTTCAAATGAATCTAATTGGATTGACTCCATTTGCATTGTGGGACCACAGGGTATTTTAACGAGTCTCTATTCATGTAGGCACATCATGAATAACATAAAATTAAAAATGGTGCCCAAACATGGATTAACCATTCTTAATCCATTTTGTAGAGCTTTTCACTTTAGCTGTCCAAGAGTATGCACTTTTTTATGCACTTTTCGTAATTGTTTGACTTTGCACCTTTTGGGGTCACAGTTCTGTTTGCTCTCAAATCCACAAAATGTTTTAACTTCTGCATAGAAAATTCTTTATGAACTAATGTAACATAAGGCTGCAGTACTCTTACCTATCTGCCAATGATTTTGAGAATTATGATTCAGAATTACAAGATGAAAACATGTGATCACATTTTTTGTACAAAGCCACAGCAGATGAATTTTACTGTATCACACAAACGTTTCATAATCTAGCGGGAAGGCATATTTTCCCTGTATACATTATTGCAGCCTAGCCTTTCCTCCTGCTCGATAAGGGCCCTGCCCACTTACCTTTACAAATGCGAAGCATAGATCACCCTGCTGTCCTGGCTGGCAGTGGACCCATTAATGGTACTAAGGCCCTGAGTGCCCCACATAGCTTTACTTGGAAAGGGCATAATTTGATACATTCCACCACTCTTCTTATACTAATGTGCAGAAGCCTGATTAGCCTATTCTATGTGTGCTCAGACAATTCCATGGCCTTCTATAACTACCTGGAACTTCATCCATTCCTTATTATTTCGCCCGGGCCTATTAACAGCCACATATTGGCAAATAGAGTTTGTGACATATTGTCCACTTCTACTGAGTTTGCTTCCACACAGAACAGAACATGTCCTTCAGCCCGATGCGCGTCACCACTCCCGAGACTATCCCCACAGTAAAGTCCCTTTTTCAACCACTTTCCTTCTTTCATAGCAGTTTCAATAGCAGGTTCGTCACATGAGGACACAGAACAAATATCACAGGAGACGGGAAGGAAATAGTAGCCTTACTAAAACAAACATGCATTACTAAATAAGCAAGGGAGGGGACGTCGTTCTCCTTCAGTGAACGCAAACAACTCTCAGAGAGATTAGGCCATCCACAATAAGACGAGCATGGGAGCGAGAAGAAGATGGCACTTGACAAGAGGATGTCGCAGAATGAAATGGTGAAAAAGTGCGACTTATTATTTAGAGCAGTCTAGTCAACAAAAAATCTAAATCAAGCCATGGTACGTGAGAGTTGTATTACAATAGTTTATCAGTGAGTCACTGTAAAGAGCTGCCAGTTACTATGCCACACTGTTGCTCTTCACCCTCACTGTTTTTGCCAAGAAAGTACAATTAAGGTTTTGTGATCATTTCCTTGTGGTATAGTTACAGAGAGGCTACATGGAGACAAGCAGCGGAGCTGCTATTCATCCCTAAACCTAACAATGCAGCTGAGGGGGACAAATCAAGTAACAACACTGGAAATGAGTCCTAAAGTAAGAAAGTTATTTGGGACAAGCTGTGGAAAGCGGCAAAATTAGAACAAGTGAAATGGTGGGAGGCAACAGCCCTTCAGAAGTATGTTGACGTTGAAATGGTCCCGAGAGGCCTAAGTATATTTATAACGCCGACTTTCAATGACCCTGATCCCGGGCTGATAGAGGAATGGGCTCTGAACCGATGTTCTACCGTGATGCTACGGTTGCTAATTAAATATGCAACTAAAGACACACAAAGATTGGCAATTGAAATTGAAAAGCTGTCTACTCTGCTGAAAGAAAAATATTCAGACAGTGAGTTTGAATTGGAAATGAAAAAGTTAAATTTGAGATTGGAAAAAGCGGAAGAAGAGATTAAGCAGAAGCAACAACGGAAGTTCGATAGGGATCAACAAGATTATGAACTGGGACAAATTTTCACGTTAGGATGAAAGTTTGATCACCTAAGGGGAACTAGCCAAAATAAAGTGGAAATCGCCATAGCACCGAAACGAGTTGAAACAGTGGATTTAAGGGAGTCTACAAGCGAAACAATCAGAACCCCTCCTGAAGAAACTACCAATGAGGTGACTGAAAATACATAGGTGGGACAAGAAGAACAGACGGGAGTAAAATAAAAAATGTTAAAGGAGTTCGACCTGATGGCCAGAGGACGTCAATGACTAGGAAGTCCAGGACCCCAAGAGAACAGAGGTCGTGGTCGAGGCGCCAGAGGAGGAAAAAGGCAAGACGCAAAAAAACAGGGGAAACTGGATGGCTTCATGGGAATGACAACGCGAGGCAAATCAGCTGCAAAATGAAGGACCCATTCACAGTGGTAAATGTATCTAATATTGTACTTTAATCATTAGGCTTAACATTCTGCCCTACTAAAATATTTAATTACACTGAGGGCAGAATAGACTTGTTCCACTTTACAAGGAAGTTGAAACTTAAAAAATGGTATGAACATAAGAAAATTGTGGAAGGTGTCCCAACCAATGTGAATTCCAATTTAACAGTGGCAGATTTGAAAATTTTACAAACCATGCGAGAATTGGAGGGTGTTTGAGGTTGGAGTGTAAACCCACAAGATATTATAGTTGAGGAACATTTGGTTTTGGACCGCAATAGTGATAGCTATTTCAAACCAAAATCTATATTCATACCACAATTATATTGTGATGCCATTGAGATATTTGAGAAGGGGGTGAAAGATGAGTTGAAAAGCTCAGTAAGAGTAAACCCAATAAACACTAACATTTCACCCCTGAACAACAGTTGGCGATTAAAGAATTACAAGAGAATAAGTCCATAGTTATTAAAAAATCCGATAAGGGTGGAAATATTGTGGTTTGGCCTATTCAGATGTATTTGGAAGAGGGGAACAGACAATTGAATGATGGAAACAATTATGTGAAAACAAACAAAATGTGTTATGAGGAAAGTAATGAACAATATAGAATGAATTTGGTTAAGTGGAGGAATGATCAGCTTTTAACCAATGAAGAATTACAATTTTTATACTGTGAATATCCGAAATTGCCAGCAATGTATATGTTACCAAAATTACATAAAGACCACCATAAACCGCCGGGAAGACCTATTGTTTCTTCCATGGGAGGCATGTATGAGAATATTTCAAAGTATATAGATTTTTTCTTGAGATCATATGTCCAATCCTTACCTGCATATGTATGAGACACTGGAGATTTTCTCAGACTTGTGGAAAATATTGTTTGGGAAAAGGACATGCTGTTAATGACATTGGATGTCAACAGTTTATACACATGCACACCGCATAAATTGGGTATTGAGGCTAGTCAGTGTTTCTTGAAAACACGTGAGTTACCGTACTTTATGCATACTGAGATGCTCCTAGCTATGATGCAGGCATGTCTAACCAATAACTTCTTTTTATTTGACCATGTGATTTATCGTCAAACCCAGGGAACGGTGATGGGAATCTGCTTCGCCCCCAGTTATGCGGGTCTTTACCTTGGATGGTGGGAGGAGCAGGTGGCTAGTAAAATCGATGCCTTTTCCCAACACGTCGTCCTCTGGGCAAGATACATTGTTGATGTATTCTGTATCTGGAGGGGTTCCGAAACAGAAGCTATAAGATTTGTGGAAACCATAAACAACAATAACTTCAACCTGAAGTTTACTAGTACTATTCACATGGAGAAAATTGAATTTTTAGATGTGGAGTTGAAGGTAAATGACACTAAAATGGAAAGTAGACTGTTTAGGAAGAAGACTGCGGGCAACAGTCTGCTACATGCAGATAGTTGCCATCCGAGAAATTTGGTAAACAGCATACCCTATGGTGAGCTATTAAGGGAAAGAAGGAATTGTAGCTCAGATGCTGAGATCAAGACAGAGATACCAGGCATGTGAAAAAATCCAACTAGTTAACAGAGCGGATTTATTGAAAGATAAAAATAAAGATGACAACATAGAAGAACCAATTCGATTTATAACAACATATAGCAACCAAGCCTGGGAAGTCAGAAGGTGTCTTAAATAATTCTGGAATGTTCAATGCACAGACAAAACCCTAAAAAAATCATATGGGAGATAATTCCAAAATCTCGTTCAGGAAATGCACAGCTTTAAGTGATAAGTTGTGCAGTAGTACTGTACAAACTGCTGCAAGCGGTCAACAGGTAAAAGGATTTTTTACCTGTGGATCATGTAAAGCATGCAAGAATAGTGTTAATCTGAAACAAATTGAGTTATCAAAAAATCAGAAACCGTTTGTCATTAATGAGCATCTGACATGTAAATCGGATTACTGTGTATATGCACTGATCTGTCCATGCCTATTAATTTACATTGGAAGCACCATTCACCAGGTAAAAAAACATATCCTGGAACACAGGAGAGCTATTGTAAATGAAGATAAACAGTATCCAACAGCAAGGCATTTCAAGGATGCTCATGTTAAAAATGTCAATATGTTGAGATGCTGTGCATTGGACAGAATTCCTATCTCTGAAAGAGGAGGGAATAGATTAAGAGAACTCAGACGATTAGAATCGAGGATGATTATTAAATATGAAACTATGCATCCGCTAGGACTGATCAAAGATGAGGAATTATCTGTCCACTTGGGTTGATTTTATATTGTAGGAGACGGAGACACCATCATCATCAGATGAGGAGGAATGCAAAAGAGCTTAAGATATCTGTGATGGTTTGCAGAAGGCCCACTGGGGCAGAATTGTAAAGTATGTATCCCTTATGAGGAGTTCGGACATTTAATATATGTTACATTAATTCCAAAAGCAATGATAAGATTATGCTCATGCATAGGATAAAAGCCCACTGGGCGGAATTTGTAAAAAGACATTGGAAATATGTTTCTTACTGTGTTAGATTTTATAATGTCTTAATGAAATGGTTCAGGAAATGTGTACCAATTGATTTATGTGCCAGTATAATATGCAAAATTGAGCATTTCATTGGTTTAATCATGTAAATGATATTGTATTGGGAATTTTAAGGAGAATATGTCACCACTCCAAAATGGCCATCAATTTGCAGAACCCCTGATGTAGTGTAGTAGTCCTACCTTTATGTTGTGCAATGTGACGTGAACACTATATATATTGTAGATTTACAAACGTTTATTGACTTGTGAGAAAGGAGCGGTTACTCCGAAACGCGTCTGGCGTTTTGCCATTATAAAAATAAATACTTAATAACCATGCTTACGGATTTGGGCTCAGTTTTATATATATATATATATATATCCAAGCCGTGTCCAGCTTTACATCCGATCACTTCCACCATGCGGGGACGGTGCGAGCAGGCGGGCGCTGGACCCGCTATAATTTGAATAAAGCCTTACGCTGCTCCAGCATAAGAAATGAGTCGCACTCAGGATTCAAATTGGCGAAAAACAATTTTATTGACTCTGACGTGTTTCAACAACAACCGTCTTTGTCAAAGAGTCATTCAGTAACCCGGAAGAGGTCAAGGGCTTAAGAGTCCTTCCTCACAATTTAGTAGACATAGAAAACAGGGTGAGTTACAAAGTGAAACTGCAGTGTGATTTCAATGAAAAACAGACTATCACAGTAGATAAACGTGAAATCCATACATAGAATCACACAAGTTCAAATACATATACATGATTCAGCAAAGTAAAGTACAAAGAGTCAACATATATGTATAACCCTAATTGATTGTAAAATAAAATAACATAAAATAAAATAAAATAAAAAATAAATGATAAATGCCAAGTGGCAAAGAAGGCCAACATCGTAAGAGCAATTTCTATCTTATTTTTTGATAGTATTATGCAAGTGCATAAATAACAAATGTCTCACCCAAAGTAAGCATGTATAAAGGCAATTGCCACTCCAAACACCGTAAAGGATATATAACCTTTCTCGTAGTTACCTACTGTGAGGGAAAGCTAGGCCACCCGATTCGACCACCTAGGGGTTACTAATTAGACACAAAGAAATATATGTACAAGGACAGAACGTACCAGCAAGTTGGCAACATCATATGTTGAAGACAAGAGTCACATAAAACAACCTAGGCCAACCAAGATACACCTCGAGCAGCCGCTGATATATATCCAGCTACAAACGCGGAGCACTCACGGGACATATTCCAGTTGAATTTATTATAGCAAATGCATTTCGGCGTCTAGCCTTCTTCACTGCTTATCAACTAAATATATGTATATATTCACTGAAAAAAACCATAAGTTTCAGGGACGTTATAGTTAGTTGGACATTTCACTCCTACAAAACCATAGAAATTCCCCTGTTATAGTTAGTTCAGCTAACTATAACTCGCGCCCCCGCAGTGCACTGCTGATGACATCACATATTACATCATTCATGACATGGTCAGTGACATCACTGATGACATCACTGATGACATCTCAAATGACATCACTGATGACAGACATCACTGATGACATCACTGATGACATCATCCACGTCAAAATCTGATGCACCTCCTCACACTCTAATATAACCTTTGATACACCCACTGTAAAATACAGACTACCATTTTCAAAACCATCGACACACCAATACCAGTTACTACATACGCACTCACTGTTTCCTAGGTCTACACACACATCTACTCATTCACCCATATAATCACTCATACATACAGTCACTCATCAATACAACACTATCATATGCACTCATGCACCTATACAGACACTCACCCACTGCCACTCATCCATTGAGTTACTCACACACCTAGTCAGTCATGCAAAGAATCAATCGCACTCTCATTTACACATTTAATCACTCACTTATACAATCAGTCACGCACCTACTAAATCCTTCATCCAGACACTTGTACACCCACTCATTCTTCAACACACCTTGGCATATATATAAAACATATTTAATCTTTACAGAAACACACAGTCACTGGATGATGTCATCAGTGATATCATCAGTGAAGTCACTGACCATGTCATGAATGATGTAATATGTGACGTCATCAGCAGTGCATTGCGGGGGCGTGAGTTATAGTTAGCTGAACTAACTATAACAAGGGAATTTCTATGGTTTTGTACGAGTGAAATATCCAAATAACTATAATGTCCCTGAAACCTTTGGTTTTTTCAGTGAATTTCTAAGGTTTTTTAAATGCTAATTTCTAACTATAACGTGCCTGAAACCTATGGTTTTTTCAGTGAATATATATATATATATATTATCTACTGGCGGTCGCCAGTAGATAGTTATAGTTAGGACCTATTTTCCAAAGGAAATCTGCAACATTCTATTTGGAATAACGTTGGCGCCGGTTGACGAATCCTCGCGAAATTTTCCGAACTTTTGGCCAGCTCCGCTCCGCTCCTACCCTGAAAGTTTTGCAGTGATCTGTCAAGCGGGGGCCGAGAAAAAAGGGGGGTCCCAAAACACGTTTTCCCCATGCAATTTCCCATAGGATCTGTTGTCGCAGCTACAGCTCGAACCGCTGAACGGAATGACACCAAATTTGGCAAAGAGGTAGTCCTCAGTTCGGACTCGTGCCTTTTGCATATATGGTGTGAATCTGTTCAGTAGTTCTTGAGAAAATTAGGGTAAAAAAGTTAGTGATATCTATGGCCACGGAGGATCCGCGGACCGTACCCGCACCGTAAGCGCACCCTCCCCGAACCGAGCGCGCACCCTTCCGATCGCGCGCTGGATGCTAATTGGCTGTGGAGTGTCTCTCTACATTCGAAACCAGGAACTGTTAGCGGCCATTTTCTGCCTCGGTAGAAGCGAGGCTGAAGAAGCAAGGGGAATAAGTGTGGAAATACTCTGACCCTCTAGAGGTGCTTAGGGGGTCCCAGAAGGACCCCCTGGGGCCCCCTTTTAAAAAAAAAAAAAACACGGGGAAATGCGCATCCTATCGCGTTGGATGCACGGATTCTCTCGCTGTGGGTGCGCGGATCCACAGCAACGTTTTTTGAAAAACGACAAGAAATCATTGGTTGTATGACAACTTTCTACACTGAAAGGTAGGGTGTATATTTCTGTTTTTTAAAGGTATGATTGTTATTGGTTAACAAAAACAGATTGTAAGGAACATTATATATGATAAGCTGGTATGTTGAAAAGTCAAGCACACTTCCTGTCTTGTGTAGGAACATTGTGTGCTGAACTTGTGACCTGTGAGCTCAGTGCAGTGTTCCATGACCTGTCTCTATGGTAACAGGCAGAAGGCAGATTGGGGGAAGGGTTGAAATGTATTTCAGTTGGAAAGGGTTGAAATGTTTAACCAATAGAAATGTGTGTTTGCTTTTGAGTTTATGTGCGAAGGATTGTGATTTGATATTTACATGTATATGTGTGGAAAATGAAAGGGAAACTTTTTCATTCTTTGCTTTTGCTGAGAGGTGCACAGTGCAGAGATTCTGTAAAAGAAAATATGGTGAGTGATTGATATACTTCTTAATCTACAAAAGAACTTGAAAGATGAGTTATTTAATTGTGAGGGGATGTATGTAGACTATTTTGATTTTAATCAGACTAATGTATTTTTCCTGCTAAGGTGTAGGGAGTACTTTTTTTCTCTACAATGTGTGTGCATGTAGAAACCATTCTGTGATACGCATTTGTGTTTTTCATGTGTTTGTAAACAGATAACTGTGCAGTTTTTATATTTTGGTAGAATTAGAAACCAGTCATTGTTTATGAATTTGTGAAATGAGTTATGTTATGTTTCTATACTAAAATGTAGTACTACTTCTAGATGAAGAAATGTGTTTTGGTATAGTGCAAGGGATAGTGTTGTTTGTCTAGAATCACACAGTGAGTCTGTGTGCATTTGGGAACCACTGTGAGAGAAGCAGTTGGTAACATCGTGTATTTGCTGACAGATAACTGTTTTAACTTGTCATATTGTGAAGTTTTAGTAGCATTAGAAGACAGTTATGGCTTATGATTTGATTAAATGAGTCAGGCTTTGACAGAAAAGTGCAGTCCTGAAATATGTAGATTGTGTGCAGTTCCCTTACCAGTTGCACTGTAGTGAATGAGTTTTGGTAAACTCCTAGGGATAGTGGTGCTTGTCTAGAATCACATTGTGAGTTAGTGTGTATTTGGGATCAGTGTGAGAGAATCATTTGGTAACATCATGTATTTGCTGACAGATAACTGTTTTAAAATCTGTCATGTTGTGAAGTTTTAGTAGCATTAGAATCCAGTCTTTGCTAACATGTTGATTGAATGAGTCATGCCTTGACACTGATGTGCTGTACTTAACCCCTTCAGCGCTGCGCGGATTCCCCCGCGGTGCTGAAGGGTTCGAGCGCGGGCGGGGCCATGACGGAACGGTTCCGTCATGAGCACAGCTCAACCGATGCTCATGACGGAACCGTTCCGTCATGGGCATGGAAGGGGTTAAATATGTAGATTGTGTGCAGTCCCCTTACCCCTTCCACAGTGGTGAATGAGTTTTGGTAAAGTCCTAGGATAGTGTTGATTGTCTAAAATCACACTGTGAGTCTGTGTGCATTTGGGTAAGGATTGTGAGAGAAGCATTTGGTAACATTGTGTATTTACTGACAGATAACTGTTTTAATACCTGTCATGTTGTCAAGTTTTAGTAGCATTAGAAGCCAGTCTTTGCTTATGCGTTGATTAAATTAGTCAGGCATTGACATTAAAGTGTAGTCGTGAAATATGTAGATTGTGTGCAGTTCCTTTACCACTTCCACCGTAGTGAATGAGTTTTGGTAAACTCCTAGGGATAGTGTTGTTTGTCTAGAATCACACTGTGAGTCTGTGTGCATTTGGGAACCACTGTGAGAGAAGTGTTTGGTAACATTGTGTATTTGCTGACAGATAAGTGTTGTATAACAGGTCATGTTGTCAAGTTTTAGTAGCATTAGAAGACAGTTATGGCTTATGCTTTCATTATATGAATCAGGCATTGACAGTAAATTGCAGTTGTGAAATATGTAGATTGTGTGCAGTTCCCTTACCACTTGCACTGTAGTGAATGAGTTTTGGTAAACTCATAGGGATAGTGGTGCTTGTCTAGAATCACACTGTGAGTCTGTGTGCATTTGGGTAAGGATTGTGAGAGAAGCATTTGGTAACATCGTGTATTTGCTGACATATACCTGTTTTAAAACCAGTCATATTGTGAAGTTTTAGTAGCATTAGAAGCCAGTCTTTGCTTATGCTTTAATTATATGAGTCAGGCTTTGACATAAAAGTGCAGTCCTGAAATATGAAGATTGTGTGCAGTTCTCTTACCACTTCCACATTAGTGAAGGATTTTTGGTAAACTCCTAGGTATAGTGGTTGTTGTCTAGAATCACACTGTGAGTCTGTGTGCATTTTGGAACCACTATGAGAGAAGCATTTGGTAACATCGTGTATTTGCTGACAGATAACTAATTTAAAACCTCTCATGTTGTCAAGTTTTAGTAGCATTAGAAGCTAGTCTTTGCTTATGCATTGATAAAATGCGTCAGGGTTTGACACTAAGGTGCAGTACCATGTACTATTCTGTTCACTGTGGCAGAACTGAAAATTTAAACGTTTTAACTAAGCACTGTCCTAGAAGTAGTCTGATTATTTAGTCAGTTTCTAAGTACCAAATAGACTGCTTCAAATGTCTATGCAGTATGCATGTAGTGTTCTAACATACGATACACTTGTCTTTTACACCTTTAATTCACTAGTCAGTATCCATACACTTCCAGGAAATATCCTGTCACTTCCTTTGCAGTCCTCTAGAGACCCATTCAACAGCATGTACTAATCCATTCACTGTGCCAAACCCCAAACACTTATAAATTCACCAAGCCACTCTCTTCCCAGTACTCTAATGATTCAGTCACTGCCTAAGTATTCATGCACAGAGCCAGGTCTTAGCATATGGACTTCTTCAAACCCCTATCCACTATGCATGCAGTCCTCTAAGCACCTACACACTTGTCTTTCACACCTTCAATTCCCCAGTCAGTATCCATTCACTTCCAGCAAACACCCTGTCACTCCATTTGCACTCCTCTAGTGACCCATTCAGCATCATGTACTAATCCATTCACTGCGCCAAACCCTAATAAATTCACCCAGGCACTCTCCTTGCAGTATTCTAATCATTCAGTCAGTACCCAAGTACTCATCCAGTGACCCAGGCCTTAGTATATGGACTGCTTCAAACCCTTATCCACTATGCATGCAGTCCTCTAACCACCTACACAATTGTCTTTCTCACCTTCAATTCCCTAGTCAGTATCCATACACTTCCAGGAAATACCCTGTCACTCCCTTTGCAGTCCTCTAGTTACCCATTCAGCACCACATACTAATCCATTCACTGTGCTAAAACCCAAACACTTAAAAAATTCACCAAGATACTATCTTTGCAGTACTCTAATCATTCAGTCAGTGCCTAAGTATTCATACACTGAGCCAGGCCTTAGCACATGGACTGCTTCAAACCCCTATGCACTATGCATGCAGTCTTCTAACCACCTAGACACTTGTCTTTCACACTTTCAATTTGCTAGTCAGTATCCATACAGTCCAGCACTTGTGACTGCCTTTGCACTCCTCTAGTGACTCATTCAGTACCAAGTACTAATCCATTCCCTGTGTGAAAAGCCTAGCACTTATAAATTCACCTAGGCACTCTTCTTGCTGTACTCTAATCATTCAGTCAGTACCCAAGTAGTCATGCAGTGAGCCAGGCCTTAGCACTTGGACTGCTTTAAATGCCTATGCAGTATTGATGCAGTCCTCTAATCACCTACACAGTTGTGTTTCACACCTTCTATTCCCTAGTTAGTATTCATACTCTTCTAGCAAACACCCTGTCACTCACCCAGTGTGTCTCTTTATAGTACTGTAATCATTTAGTCAGTTAGCATGTAGTCTTTTAGTGAGGTAGGCTTTAGGGCATGAACTGCTTCAAAGTAGTATGCACTATGCATGTAGTGTTTTAACCATCATCACACTTGTGGTTCAGGGCTATAGTTTCTTAGTCAGTTTTTATATAAAATATGTTTGTACAGTAATGGAATAGTATAAATTGGAAAGTTATTAATATACATTTATTTGTGATTCTTTTTTACAGATACAGAACAGGAGTGTTTCTTATCTGTTTGCACTCTTCTCGTGCAAGATTGTTTGGATGAAGGGTCCTTAGGTGTTTCATCATACTTGCTGTGCCGCACGAGTATTTTTTGTCAGGATCCCCTCGTAACAGAACTCTTTGGCAAATCTTTTGAATGAAGAAGGTGGCATTGGTCTTTGTTTGCCCTTTGGAAAAAGTAAAACATTTCTTCACCACTGAAAAAAAACGTTGTGGGCGTGGCGCCTTCTGCAAAAAAAATTCCTCAGATTCGGTAAATATTTTAAAGCGGCAACATTTACAGTTTTTGTAAGTTAAACTTATAAAATTTTGTTAGCTGTATACATTTTATATATCTGTGATTTGTTTCTTGTGGTATTTTGTTGAGAATACCATGGTGGTTTTTTTTTAACAATCTTTTTGATTTTCCAGGTCTGTCGTCGACATCCGTGGTTCCCACAGGAGTGTTCCACTTTGTTGTTTTGTAATATTGTTGTTACATTTTGTTTATTAGTTTATTGTTTATATTTATGTTAATAAAAAAATAAAGTTTGAAAATAGTTTATCGTTTATATATTTATTATTATAAAAAATAAAGTTTGAAAAAAAAATTAATAATGTTTTTGGTTGTTCTCTTAACTGCTGTGTGACTCTTTCTTGTTCTTATTACTGTTATTTGATGGAGTCCACCATGGTGTGAATTTTGAGGTACTTATCGCTGGAATACTAGTGATATCTGCAGTTTGCACCAACTTCTGAATAGTGTGTTAGATTTATCACAACTTTACTTCCGTTAAAGTGCTGATAATGAAATGGAGAGCAGCCGTTCCCGTGCAAAAAGACATGAGGTGCACCTTTGCGATTTATTCTAAATACTAAAATCCTGTATTGTATTGCACTGAGGTATTGGCTGCACTTACAGTGTACACACAAAATCTATTAAGGAATCTCATTGTATTTATATTGATTGGGAATAGTGCGTCAGGTGGTGGATCTTGACGAGATACACTGCTCAGTTCGTATATTGTTGTGCACACAAAAAAAATCACATCACAACTTTCACACCAATTGCAATGCGAAACAAATTCCGGCGATAAGACGCTTTAGCACCAGGGATTTTACACCTGCTTTCTGCTGGTGTTAAGCAGGACAACTACCTACACCATGAAAGGGAACACAGCCAAGAGCCACACCAGAACACCCACAGGTGCCATAGAGTCAATGAGCATGATACAGGGATACCCATGAGGGCCAGAAGACTCATCTGAACAACTCCAGGACCGCCAATGCCCGCCAAACCCACATCATAGTAAGTGTGTCCCTGTGGTCATTGTCTTAGCATGATAGGCACTAGCCCTGCAACATCATAGTGTGCTGTCACCTCAGCGTTGGCAGTGAGCCTGGATGTGTAGCTACGTACGCATCCTCCTGCATGCACAACTGGCGTGTGCTGATCTGGGGTTTACAGGTCAGTGCAGGGGTGTGCCTATCCGGCAAGGGGAACGGGGTGTCTCGGACATGTCCGTGTACAGGAAGTGCGGTAAGTGTGTCTCTGTGTTCTGGTGTGGCCTGTTACAAGAGCCGCAGCATTCGATGTTGTAAAGTGGGATGTATGACGTTACAACGCATGCTATTACAACGCATACCTTTACAACGCATTTTTTACAACGCAAACACTATTACAAAATGAATGCTCGAGTATTAAAATTAATACTTGAGTATTAAAATTAATACTCGCATATTAAAATTAATACTCCTATTTCCCAAAAAATCCGTTTTAACAAATTTAAAAGTTTTACACAAATAACGAATAATTAAACAACAGTTCGTGTACATTTAAATCATGATTATATCAGAAAATAAGTAAACGGATTAAAACAGAAGACACAAACACATAGGTGCCGATCACGATCCGGTAAAAAATGTCCCCGTACGACTCGTATCGGGTCTTTTTACCGTACGAATCGTACAAGTGCCGTACGAACTGGCAATCACGATTCGCATGGTAAAAAGTCCATACGAACCGCACTGGGAATATTTCCCCACACGTCCCCGGGTCGGAAAATGTGTCCGACACGTCCTCGGACGATTCACCGTACAAACGTGAAAGGTGAACTCCGACCGGGGAATCACGATCCATCCCGGGCGTCCGAATGTACAACCGTATGGTGAAAAGACCGTCCGCACCGAACTCCCATAACAACCATGGAGACGTCCAAACAGGTGCCCGGTACGTGCCGTACCCCCCCAGCCCCCGTAGGTACGCGCCGACCCCCCCCGCCCCCGTAGGTATGCGCCGACCCCCCCCCCAGCCCCCGTAGGTATGCGCCGACCCCCCCCCCGCCCCCGTAGGTATGCGCCGACCCCCCCCCGCCCCCGTAGGTACGCGCCGACCCCCCCTGTGTGTACACCCGTGTACGGTGCGTACCCCCCCGTGTACGCTCGAGTCGAACCCCCCCGTGTACGCTCGAGTCGGACCCCCCCGTGTACGCTCGAGTCGTACCCCCCCGTGTACGCTCGAGTCGTACCCCCACCCGTGTATGTACGGTGCGTACCCCCCCGTGTACGCTCGAGTCGGACCCCCCGTGTACGCTCGAGTCGTACCCCCACCCGTGTATGTACGGTGCGTACCCCCCCGTGTACGCTCGAGTCGGACCCCCCCGTGTACGCTCGAGTCGTACCCCCACCCGTGTATGTACGGTGCGTACCCCCCCGTGTACGCTCGAGTCGGACCCCCCCGTGTACGCTCGAGTCGTACCCCCACCCGTGTATGTACGGTGCGTACCCCCCCGTGTACGCTCGAGTCGGACCCCCCCGTGTACGCTCGAGTCGTACCCCCACCCGTGTATGTACGGTGCGTACGCCCCCGTGTACGCTCGAGTCGGACCCCCCCCGTGTACGCTCGAGTCGTACCCCCACCCGTGTATGTACGGTGCGTACCCCCCGTGTACGCTCGAGTCGGACCCCCCCGTGTACGCTCGAGTCGTACACGGGGGGGTACGCACCGTACATACACGGGTGGGGGTACGACTCGAGCGTACACGGGGGGGTCCGACTCGAGCGTACACGGGGGGGTACGCACCGTACATACACGGGTGGGGGTACGACTCGAGCGTACACGGGGGGGTCCGACTCGAGCGTACACGGGGGGTACGCACCGTACATACACGGGTGGGGGTACGACTCGAGCGTACACGGGGGGGTCCGACTCGAGCGTACACGGGGGGGTTCGACTCGAGCGTACACGGGGGGGTACGCACCGTACACGGGTGTACACACAGGGGGGGTCGGCGCGTACCTACGGGGGCTGGGGGGGGGTCGGCGCGTACCTACGGGGGCTGGGGGGGGGGTCGGCGCGTACCGGGCCACCTACTCTGGTCGATTCGCGCCGTACTTCGCTTTTGCGGCACTTTTTGGGTGCCGTGAAAATATTGCCGTCCGGACTGCTGTCGGTTCGAATCGTAATTCCTGGTTCGTGAAACGCTGCCTGAAAGCGTCCCGAGGTCACGTCGCAGCATTCCCGGATCACATTCGTATGTATATTTTCGTCGGTCGGTGTTTTTTACGATTCGTACGGAAATGGTGTTTCCGTGCGAATCGTGATTCCATGTTTGTAAAGTTTTACAACCGGGTACGAGTCGGACGGGGAATTCGCTCCGACCGACGGTTCGTTTGCGGTTTTTAACGGATCGTGATCGGCACCATAGTCGCCATTTTATCCATCTCACTTCTAAAACTTGTCCTACAACACTTTCTATGAAAACAATAGCAAAAGACATGTTCTAAAATGGATGCCAAAACGGAGCAAATAAATGAAAACAATACATCTTTTAATGCTTTTTTAAATTATCATTTTCGACAGCAAAATAAAATATACTAAAAAACACAACGAACGCTGTTTTAAAAAAAATTAATAGTGACACTGACTAAAACTTATAAATACCAGCAAGACACCATTTTGCAATCAGTTGATTATCAACTACCAGAGAGACCAGACGCAAAAACCTGACCCTCTGACACCTAGACTGTGACCTCGACTGAGAGAACACTGCAATCCTTTGGAGAAGCATGGATTGGGCACCTAAGCAGATCGGGTCGCAGGAGGAAGCCACGATTCCATGTGGAGTGGTGGAACTGTTACACGAGCTGTTTAGAGGGAGAAGCAAAAACAAATAATGCCATTGAGGGATGGCATAACTCCTTCAACCATACAATTGGCAAACCTCATCCAAATTTCTACTCTTTCTTGGAAACTTTGAAGAAGGAGCAAAGTTTTCAAGAAATGAGACTTGCCCAAACACTTGCAGGTAGTCTAAACCCACGAGTAACTGTCAAAACTAAGGAAATGTCTGAGAGACTATTGGCTATATTACAACAATTTAGGTTGTGTGTGGCTGTAGACTACCTGGAAAATCTTGCTAACATTCTTTCTTTCTAAAAATAGTTATGTACTTACTTTCTTGCTTTGCTTCACATTTAAATATCCTTTAATTACAATTGGCATACAATTATTTTTCAAACATTTTTTCAAAATTACGAGTCGGGTCTCCTAATTTTTGTATTTTTTTTTCCCAATCTTCATTTTTTTCCAAACAACCAATGTATCCAAAGCAACTTTTCCATAATATTTGACCAACTTTCCAAAGATCATTCTCTATTAAATAATTATTAGAAATCTTCCTAACTAACTACCACCCATAAAATCCAAAAAAACTCTACCTATTCAAATTTTCAAAAGTCAATCCATTTTCCGTAATGCACATTGCTGCATAAACACCAAATTAATAACAATCTTTTTTTTCACAAATTATGAATATGCAAATATTTAAAAAAAAATATTAAGATATAAATCATTTGTAATCGTTCCGAAGTTTTGAAATTAACATTTTTAATTGTAACTTTAATTACTGTTACAGTTACTTACATTTTTTTATGAACAAATACATTTTCGCGACCCGACATAGGCATACACTAATGACATGAACGTGGACATGCTTTTTTACATTTTAAACATCAATTAGTTATTCCGCAACCTCTCCTTATTCCTTTTTTACTATATATGTATCTTGTTTTAACTTTATATCTATAAATAAATGTGAAAAAGTTTCCTACCTGGACGCAGATCAGCTTCCTGCTGCTTCCTCCTCCGATGCTCTTCAAAATGGCGCCTTACGTTTACGTTCACGTCATGACGTCATTGCGTGCATCAATGTTAAAAAAGGACTATTTTATTTACTATTTCAATAAATATATGTTTAAAAAGAGTAATAAATTATGTATATGTTTTCTAAAATATGTACATTATGTTATAAAAAACAATAAATCAAAAATGTTTTTTCTATGTTTTTTCAAATAAAGAAATATGTAATAAACCTTATTTGTTTACTGTTATTTATTATTATTTTGTTATTTAAACATGTAAAATGTAAATTATAATATGTAAATTTACTAAATGTGTTCCTTACCTCGACTCTATTTTCTTTTTCCTTTTAAACTTGCTTTTTCTTCTCTTTTCGCTCCTTCTTTTCTTGTTCCGCGGGTTGTATCTTCTTAAGCTGCCAAAATAAATGAAGGACAATTTAGCACATAGACTTCAATGCAAAAGCGTGGGAATTTTTTTAAAGTAAGTTCTATTTTCTTAGTTCTATTTTCTTTTGGTATAATTTCATGTTAAATTCTTTTTTAATAACTCTAGTAATATTTTAAATATTATATTTATTTGTTTATATTTTTTTTAACATTATTCATATTTAATATTTAAATACTCCAAAAGTACTCTTTCTTTTTTTAATATTTTATTTCATTAATTACATTTTAAATAAGAAGGTTAAAAATACTCAAGTATTAATCATTCATAATACTACTCATTTATTATACTTTATTTATTTATTAATGTAATTTTTATTTATTAATACTCTTTCATATTTAAAAAATACTCTTTCATATTTAAAAAATACTCAAGTATTAATCTTTTATAATACTACTCATATATTTTAATTTTACATATTTATTAAATAATTTATACACAATAATTACTCTTTCAAATTTTTAAAATATAGTATTTAATATAAATATTAAAATATTAATTAATTATTTTTTAAATACTCCAAAAGTACTCTTTCTTTTTTAAATATTTTATATTATTAATTACATTTTTAATAAGAAAGATAAACATACTCAAGTAATAATCTCTCATAATACTACTCATTTATTATCCTTTTTTATTTATTTAATTAAACTTTAAAAATACTCTTTCATATTTTATAAATACTCAAGTATTAATCTTTTATTATACTACTCATATTTTTAAATTTTTCTTTATTATTAAATAATTTATACACAATAATTACTCTTTCATATTTTTAAAATATAGTATTTAATATAAATAATAAAATATTAATTAATTATTTTTTAAATACTCCAAAAGTACTCTTTCTTTTTTAAATATTTTATATCATTAATTACATTTTTAATAAGAAAGGTCAAAATACTCAAGTATTAATCTCTCATAATACTACTCATTTATTATACTTTTTTAATTTATTTAATTAAACTTAAAAAATACTCTTTCATATTTTATAAATACTCAAGTATTAATCTTTTATTATACTACTCATATTTTTAAATTTTTCTTTATTATTAAATAATTTATACTCAATAATTACTCTTTCATATTTTTCAAATATAGTATTTAATATAAATAATAAAATATTAATTAATTATTTTTCAAACATTTTTCTAAAAAATAAACAAATAAAAAAAATGCGTTGTAATGGTATATGCGTTGTAAAAGTACTTACCATATAAAAGCATGCGTTGTAAATGCATGCGTTGTAAAAGCTTTTGCGTTGTAAAAAATGCGTTGTAATAGCATTGCGTTGTAAAAGTTGCGTTGTAAAGGTTGTTTCCCTGTGAAATGGCATGCACCACCTCCAAACGGCACTGTGATGTTGTTGTTGGATTGTAGCAGGACATGCGCAAATAGGCATTACAATGGCGTGCCGTACGAGTGCACGAGATACAACAGCTCACCGTACAAAAGTGTGGGGGCTCGTGGGAGGGAGGAGCAGCCGTTTGGCAACATAACACACAGTGAACTCGACCATGTGCCACATGCTGGGCATCTCATCCATGATGACCACGGTCGCAGACATCCCACAACACCAACGACTGGCCTTTGTACACATCCTGTATGAATGCAGCGTGGTTTTCACTTCTATGCTTGTTCAGTGGTGTGATGTTGGCAGGTTGTGTGACTTGTGCTCCTTGTTGGTGTGTTTCATTTTGGCCATTGTTAGTCTATATATGTGTTGCACTTAATTGTGCATGTGTGCCATTCTGCCCATCTCCCCCCTCCCCCACTCCCTGTTTCTTCCTCTTCCTAGTGCTGTTGTGTCTATAATTTTGTTGCTGCACACATAAATACATGTAAAGAATACATTAGAATAGTTCCTTGATTCTTTTAGGTTTCAAAACTTCTCTATTGGTTTCTTTTTAATTTTCCATATGAACCGTTTTTTTTAATATTCAACAACACATAGAAGTCAGAAGTGCAACGTATTCTATCAACACACTTTCTAGAACATTCTACAAGACGTGCAGGTTAAAAGTTCATCAATTTTTTAAAACTTTATGATATTTTTTTGTAACATTTTCTTGAACATTTAACAACACATGCAGGTTAAAAGTTGACGATTGTTTTAAGTTCGAACAGTGCCTTCCAAATGCAAGTAGCAGGTGTGGTTGAGCTGAGCAAATTTTATCCTATGATATGTACTCCACGTTGAAACTGCTTTTTCTTAACCAATCACAAAGATGCTTTTCCACAAAACTAATGTGCACCCTACTTTTAAAAAAAAGAATGCTTTTCATGATATCTTCAGAGATAAGTTATAGATAGGAATTAGCATTTAAAAAACCTTTGAAATTCACTGAAAAAAACCATAGGTTTCATGCACGTTATAGTTAGGAATTGACATTTAAAAAACCTTTGAAATTCACTGAAAAAAACAAAGGTTTCAGGGGCGTTATAGTTAGGAATTGGCATTTAAAAAACCTTAGAAATTCACTGAAAAAACCATAGGTTTCAGGGGTGTTATAGTTAGCTGGACATTTCCCTCGTACAAGACCCTAGAAATTCCCCTGTTATAGTTAGTTCAGCTAACTATAACTCGCGCGCCCGCAATGCACTGCTGATGATGTCACATATTACATCACTCATGACATGGTCAATGACATCACTGATGATATCACTGATGACATCTCAAATGACATCACTGATGACATCACTGATGACGTCATCCATGTGATAAATTAGTGCATCTTCTCACACCCTAATACAACCTTTGATACACCGACTCAAAATTTCAGACGGCCATTTTGACAACCATAGATACTCCAATACCAATAACTACTCACCCACTCATTGACTTTTAGGTGTACATACATCTCCACTCACTCACCTGTACAGTCACTCATACTTACAGTCACTCTGTGCATTTATACACCTATATAGACACTCACACACCGCCAATCATCCATTGAGGTACTGATACATCTAGTCAGTCATGCAAATAATTAATCACAGTAAAATTTACTCACCTATACAGTTAAAAACACTCAAGTTCACTTACTCATAAAAATACTAACAAATTCGGTGTCTTCCTGCAGAAAAACAAAGAGCACTTGACACAGATATCCTTGCACTATGGCGCATACAGCCACTCCCAAAATCACACACTCTCACATATAGATAGTTATATACTCTTACACACATATACACTGCGTTTCACATATGTAGTTACTGACACATGTACAACTGAGATATGCATTCAATCACTAACTCACCCATACATACACTCACCCAACCATACAGACCATCACAGATGCACTCTTAAAAACATGCACCCACTGAATCACCCACTCACACATCTAGTCACAGAGTCACACACACCCTACCCACACAAACACTCAGGCACCCATACAGATACTCAGACAGCCAATCAAGAACCCATATAGACACTCATATAACTATTCACAAAGCCATGCAGCCACTTATACACCAACACACAGACACATACAGACATTCACACAGTTTAGTCACTAGTCTGCAGTAAGATACATTTAATGACTCACTTATAGACTCAGTTACGCACCTAGAAAATCATCCATTCACACACTTGTACACCCACTTATTTTTCAACAGGCCTTTCCCTATATATATTAAACATAATAAAACTGTTCAGAAACGCATACTCAATGGATGACGTCATCAGTGATGTCATTTGAGATGTCATTAGTGATGTCATCAGTGATGTCACTGACCATGTCATGAGTGATGTAATATGTGACGTCATCAGCAGTGCATTGCGGGGGCGCGAGTTATAGTTAGCTGAACTAACTATAACAGGGGAATTTCTAGGGTTTTGTACGAGAGAAATGTCCAGCTAACTATAACACCCCTGAAACCTATGTTTTTTTCAGTGAATTTCTAAGGTTTTTTAAATGCCAATTCCTAACGATAACACCCCTGAAACCTTTGGTTTTTTCAGTGAATTTATATATATATATATATATATATATATATATATTACCTACTGGCGGTCGCCAGTAGGTAGTTATAGTTAGGACCCTGTTTCCATAGGAAATCCGCAACATTCTATTTGGGATAACTTTGGCGCCGGTCGACGAATCCTCGCGAAATTTTCAAAATAGGTGGGGCGCTACGCTCCGCTCCTACCCTGAAAGTCTCGGGGTGATTCGTCAAGCAGGGGCCGAGAAAAAAGGGGGGTCCCAAAACACGTTTTTCCCATGCATTTTTCCATAGGACCTTTAGACACAGCTACAGCCCGAACGGCTGAACAGAATTACTTGAAATTTGGCAGAGAGGTAGCCATAAGGTCAAGGAAGTGCCTTTTGCAGGTCTGGTGTAAATCTGTTCAGTATTTCCTGAGAAAATAGCATTTAAAAGCATATATATATGTGGGCGGAGCCTAACCACACATCTCATCCTGAGATCTGATTGGCTGTCAGCACTTCATCCAAGAAGTGTTGGCAGCCATCTTGGGACCAATATACATGATAGCACCTCATTAAAAAGCATTGCAGTTAATAGAAGGTTTTAAGACTTTAGTTACATTATAAATCATTTGTTGATGGTACCATACTCATTTTAGGAATTGTGGTATGTTCTAAGGTGATTTCACCATGTGAAAAAGCCTTCTGCTGGGATATCATGATTGAGAGAAAAATATTTTCTCATGCTTTTACCACAGAGGTTTGGAAGGTGATCTATAGGCTAAACTGAGAGCTTATTTTCTGTAAATTCACATTATCTTACTCAGTCATGTGAGAATGAAGTCTGACATTCTCAGTAAAACATGTACATCCAACAAGGGCAGAGACTGTCAGTTGATTTCTTTGTGTTCTACTGCAGCTTCCCAGAGTGTTCCAAAGAACTACTAGAGCGCTAACAGTCCTACTTATGATAAACGTATGGCACACCTGAAGCCATCTTGCTTGGATTAAAGTGGTAACTCTTAAAACATTTAATTTAAAAAGGAACAAAATGAGGGGGTTCATTTTTCCATAAAAAGTATGATTAGTGCTGCAGAAAGAAAAATTAGGGCACATTTTGAGTGACTTCTCAAATCCTCTTCTATTTCATTAAAAAATTCTGACATGCAGACTGAAACATGCACTTTCAATACCAGCAGCAGTTTTCCCTGGTGAGCAGTAGCTTTACTACAGTGATCTAATGAGCAAAAAGAGTGCTAACATTCTGAATTTATGGCAAATGTGTGACACATCTGAATGCCTTCTTCATGGAATCAAAGTAAAAAACTGAAAGTATTTCCTACTGAAGAGACTGCAGTAAATGAGGAAATTAGGAAACTTCATAACAAATAAGTCTCCCAAGATGGCCACCAGAGACAAAAGAGCCCAAATGTAGCCCAAATATCACCCAGATGTAGCCCAAGTATAGCCCAATGACAGAATGTCCCAGAATGTTCTTAAAAACAACTAGAGCGCTTACTGTCTTCATTATGACAAAAGTATGGCACACCTGAAGCCATCTTGATTGGAATAAACTGGTAACACTTAAAACATTTAATTTAAAAAGGAACACAATGAGGAGGTTCATTTTGCCATAGAAATTATGATTAATGCTGAAGAAAGAAAATGAGGGCACATTTTGAGTGACTTCTCAAATCCTCTTCTATTTCATTAAAAAATTCTGACATGCAGACTGAAACATGCACTTTTAATACCAGGAGCAGACTTCCATGGTGCAGTAGTTTTACTACAGTGATCTAATGAGCAACTAGAGTGCTAACATTCAGAATTTATGGCAAATGTGTGACATATCTGAATACCTTCATGATGGAATCAAAGTAAAAAACTGAAAGCATTTCCTACTGAGGAGACTGCAGTACATGAGGAAATTAGGAAACTTCATAACAAATAAATCTCCCAAGATGGCCACCGGAGACAAAAGAGCCCAAATGTAGCCCAAAATCACCCAGATGTAGCCCAAATATAGCCCAATGACAGAAGTGTGCAAAACACTTATTATTTTGTGTTTTTGCAGTGTTATATAGTGCAGACTTGTCAGGTATTGGAGTGCTTTACATGAGCATTGGTTACATCACACAAGAACAAATTCATTTTGGTTGTAGACATGGGGAGACTAAGTGATTTGACCAGAATCACAGAATGTCGAGCTGAAGCAGAAACTTCAACCTGGTTCCCCAGTTGCAAAGTCTGCAGTTCTGGAAGTAACACCACATCCTCTCCCCTAAGTGCAACATTTAATCAAGTGGTCAACTGGATAAAAAAACATAAAGATAACAAATAATTTAAAAGTGCTTTGTCGCTATTTGAAAACTCAGAAAATATGTCCTTATTTTAGTCTTTTAGAGCACTAACCATAATTTTGATGCCAATAAGACCCTCTCATATATGTAATTTTTAAAGGAAATGCTCTAGGTATTACAGTTTTGATTACATCAAGATGATGTCAGGCGTTCCACACTTTTGTAATAAATATAGAATGTTAGCAATCTAGTTGTTCATTAGGATACTGTTGAGAGGCAGAGGCCAGGGGCACGGACTCTGAAAATTGAAGGCAGGTAGGAGGGTGCAAAGGCAACAATTTAACCACACTGAGCAGGCAGGAAGGGCCGTGGAAGCACAACAGACTATGGAGGGCAGTGGAAAGGGGGGCAGGGGCAACAAACCAACAATACAGGACTTGCAAGAGAGGCTGTTGGAGGGAAGATCTATTACGGGTCAAGGAAGCTAGGGGCGGTCCCCAGATCCCCGGGAGCCACCACAGAACTGAGCAGGAGAGTGAGTCAGGGACAAAAGGGGCACCTTAATTTGAGCCGGGGTGCCTAGGAACGCTTGCTCCAAAAATGAAGAAAACAGACATATGAGACATGGAATTGGAGGCAGAATACAATGGCAGTTTAATGAGAAGATGCAACTTCAAAGAAACCGCAGAATAGAGACATAAAGTACAAAATACAGAATCCAGATAATCATACAGCTGTCATAATATTCTCTGTATCTCAATTAATGTACTGACAGAGAGAGAGAGAAAACACATCTATAAATGCATCATGAGAAACAAGTTACACCAAGGAAAATGTTACCTAGGAACACTCACGTTTACTCTTAGAGCAAGCATTCCTGCAATTACAATACAAAATCTTTTAAATGCAAAAGTAAAGAGAACAATGGTTAAACATAACATGACATTTCATATAGGTAAAATAGAATAAGATACTTCAAGCAAAGCAGAGCAAGACATTTTAAGCAAAGGAAAACAAGAGCTCCCAGCTCTTGGGGAAAACCTGCACTGCCTGTTAACCTACATACAGACGGCGAGGTAGTCCGTCGATATCTGTGGGTGCTCCCTTTTTATATCATTTTGTGGGCTCCTTTGCACGCTACATCTACCTACGTATGCTACCCAAAAGCTTCGTCTGCAGATTTTACCAGACATTTCGTCATTTACCCACTTAATGCTGACAATGGACTGGGTGAAAAGGTCAGTCTCTCAGGCCAATCGCTTATCGTAAGTTCCATAGAGCAAGCAGAAAATAATGGGTATTGTACGGGAATTCAATATGTTCATGTATAAAATCTCCTCAGTTCTCCTAACTTGACGCTCTGCGGTTGCCACTTCCTTAAAAGCGGGAAACCTGCCCAGGAAGCAAGTACCAGTCCAGGATGCAGCCTACTGTATGTCGACAGCTTCAGGGGGATGTTGAACTTTGATACCGAGCACGGAGCACTCGGGTAGGGTGGGGGCTACTAGTTTGGATCAGAAGGCCTCGCAGACCTGCCTTCAGACTGCTATACACTAAAATTGCAGAGCTATGGTCAATTTAACAAAGAGGCCTACATATTGAACAGAAGGGCCTACACAGGGGTTTTATGCTGGCTGAGTGGTAAGGATGTCTCAGGATAATTATATAGCAACACAGGACCCGCTGGTCAATTTAATACGGCCTACAAATGCAGCTGGCAGGGCAAGGACAAGGGTCTCATACTTCAGGTGTGGACAGAACGGGCCAGGGGCCCCCTGTGATACAAAATCTACCCTCCTTCAAGGCTGTGGCAATGTAATAGACCATTGTGGGCAGAAGGAAGAGGCAATGGTAGTACAACCATACATGCCAACGGACCCGATTCAGCCAGGAAACGTCCAATGTTTTTAAGCTCAAATGGGCTTTATTTGATCTGTCTCCTGTCTACAATATCCTCTTTTTCAATGTAACTCAAAGGGGAAAATCAATACCCCAGTTTTTTTTCAAAATCTCCCTCTTACCAAGTTCAAAATGTTCGCAAGTATGGTACATTGGATCATGGAAGGAAATGGGATAGGGACATGGACTTGGATAACAGAGGACAGGAGGGACATGGAGAGGTGCACCAAACTGACCCTGCAGGGCAGGCATCAGGGTTTGCAGCAGCACAATACACCACACAGGGCATGCAGGACGGGAGTGCAGCACAACAATCCATAGAAAGCAAGAGGGAGGGGACAGGACCATGCACATGGACAACAGAGAACAGAGGGGCAAGAGGCAATGGTAGCTAGCTGACCATAATGGACAGACAGGAGAGAAAGCTGCAGCATAACAGACCATAAAGGGCAGGAGGGACGGATCAGGGGCATTACAATGGAACAGACAAGCCAGGAGGGAGGGAGTAGGGCTGGGGGCAAGGGGGCAGGGCAGGAGCAGCAAGATAGCCATGGAGGTCAGGCAGGATGGGCACTAGAAGCAAGACACACCATGAAGAGCAACAGTGAGACTGTGATGGCATACACACAGACCATGGAGGGAAGGTGGGAGGGGGTCAGGGGCAGCTAACTGACCACACAGGGAAGGTGGGAGGGGCCATGGCAGCACAGAAGACCATGCATGGCAAGTGGGAGGGTTAGTGGCAGCACAATGGCTATGATGGGCAAGAAGGAGGGTGGAGGGGCATGCACAAAGGACGATGGAGGATAGAAGGGAGGGTCAGGACCTGTGCACAGACAAGAAAGTTCAGGGGAAGGGACCTCACAACAGACCACACGGGGCAGGCAGGAGGAGCAGTTGCAGCACAACAGACCAGGGAGGGCAGAAGGGTGTGGCAGTACAATGGACCATGTAGGACAGGAGGAAGAGGATAGGGGCATGGCATGTGGACAGGCAGGGTGGAGGTGACAGGGACAGGTTACAGTCATCTGACAATGCTAGGCAGGTGGGAGGGGAGTGGCAGCTCAACAGAACACTCAGAGTAGATAGGAGTGGCAGGTCCATGGGACATGGTGGGCAAAAAGGATGGAGCAGGGGCATGCACAAAGACATCGGAGGGCAGGGGGAAGGAGAATAGGGGCAGCAAGCTAAGCACAGAGTTTAAGCAGGAGGTCAATGATGGGGCATAGAATTGGGCAATGGAGGGCAGGAGGAGTGGACTGGTACATCATACTAAATTGAGGGCAGTGGCAGCACATCAGACCATGCATGGCAGGAGGGAGGAGGCTAGTCCATGGATTCACACAACAGAGGATAGGGAGGAAGGGGATGGGGCAGCAAGCTAACTGTTCAGAGAAGGCGGGTATTAGGAACTTTATTGTTTTTAAAACATTGTGTCTGTGCGAACTACTTAAAATATGAACAAGTATGCAGCATAATCTCACTTTTATTCAGGAAGAAGAGGACGTTTGTGACTGTGACTCCGGGCTCACTTGGCAGGAACACCCCCTGACCCTCCACCCCCTATCGCAAAATGTAATGCCCGTGAAAAGGGTAGGTGAACACAGTGTTATATAGAACATAGTCCTGAGAGCACGATTGAAAATGAAAACTAGATATAGTGTATGGTATAAACTATGCACCAAAAAGTGTGATATAAGATGAACCGGGCGTGAAATATAATATGCAATACATTGTGCGCAATGACAGATTCATTGGAGAGCGCGAGATAGCACAGGCACTAGCGCGTGCTATGCGATATGCGCCTTGGAGTGTAATATGCACAGGGCAGTGTTGTGTAACCTAACTAGTCTCTAAAGTTGTAATATAAAATATGTGCTGGGGAGTGTAACGTTGCATATGCACTGTGACAAAGATATGGATCCCAGATTGTATTTTGTATGGCATAGCACTGTGCGTTATAACATAGGCATCGAGAAAGGCACGTTAGATGGGGCAATATAACCCGTGCGAAGACAAGTGTGGCATGACATATTCACAGGGTGGTGTTACAGTGCACATGGGCTAGAGAGTGTCATAGCATATGCACTAGCTAGTGGAATACAACACAGAGGTGTGTGGCACTCGGCAGGCAATGGTGGGTGTAACACAGCATTGGGCTCTGTCAGGAGCACGCTGTGACTCTCAAGTGATGTTCGTCCCTGTTAGAAATGGGATTTCTGGCTGGCTAAGGCTTGCGCCAAAGTCAGGCAGAAACCACCACTCTAGTCAGGGCAAGGAAGTTACACGCCAAAGATAACCCCTGCTCACCCCCTTGGTAGCTTGGCACGAGCAGTCAGGCTTATCCCTGAGGCGATGTGTAAAGCGTTTGCGCGCGCACCCAGCAACAACACCCAAGGCCCACCACAAAGGAAACTCCACACAAGGTATTCTATAAAAATAGCCTTTGTATTATACACAACACATTAGATAAAAACACACACTCTACAATGTGCCAACAGGCACGGGCAGAATTTACAAGGGATTATATATACAGGGGACAGGGCCACATGGACCACTGTCAGGAATTAGCACTTAGAACATAGCACAAATCACCAATAGTAAATGTAGAACATAACACCAAGTAACTGTAGAGCACAACCAGTCTCTACTGGCGCAATAATGACCTCAGCGTCATCACACTAGCATCAGGTATAAAACCTATCCTGCATCTATCACAGGGGCATAAATCACATTATGCATTTCTCGCAAGTCTAACGCCTTAGACCTAGCCACCTAGGTATAACTATACTAGGGGCGCACATCGCACAGGGAAGTACATTCTCCCTACCATCAACCTAAGCAGGTAAAACAACCTTCTAGGCAGAACTAACCACATTTAGAGGTACACAACACAGGGTGCGCAAAACATACTATACACCGCACATTTCCTAGCACCCAAAAGCATATTAGAGTCCAGGTTGCGCCAGAACCTAAACGTAGCAGCTGCCCACTACTTGCTGGGCAGCTGGGGACAAGCACAGGGCCTAAACGCTGCAGCTGGCACTAAGTGCTGCGCAGCTGTGGAAGGCAAATAGGGGCCTGGGCTCTCAAATGGCCCATGACACAATATCCAGCACGTTGGAGCCACCTAGGCTCTAAAGCAACATGTCCCCCTGGAGCACACAGGCTCCTGAAATAATTGTGTGCCAATATGGAACAGGAACTTGCCCCAAAGTACTGTGGAGCGCACTGGCGGCGAAATGGAAGGTGTCCCCAAACGCTGGAGCCCTCTCTGGGCTCTAGAATAATCGTGGCCGCCTCGTTGGAGCCTCGGGGCTCTAAACAACAACAAAAGCACCCTAGAGCCTCTGTGGCTCTGTAACTAATGTGGGAGTGGCCCGCTGCCATCTGGGGCCACTCAAAACACGGCAGAAATGCCCCGGTAACGTTGGAGCGGCCCGCTGCCTCCCGGGGCCGCTCTGAGTACCCAAACGAACTGCCCCCGTATGCGTTGGAGCCTCGTGGGCTCTCAGGCAGAGAATGCTGTCCCCTTTGGTGGAGCCTCCTCGTGGGGGGGGGCTCAGACACGCACAGAGACCACCCCGAGCCCTCTCCTTACCGGGGTCTCCTACGTGCCGGCTCTCCTGAGGCCGGGCAGCCGAGTCGCGCTGCCTGGCTCTCTCCACGGCCGGCTTGTGGGGCGTTGTCCAGAGCGGGGTAGGCTCCCGCCTGGCTTCGTGAGGCTGCGAGGCTTCCCAGCTCCCGGGTGCTTCTCGATGGAGCCTGCGAGGCTCCGGAGCTTCAATTTGCCGGCAATGGCTGCACTTCCCCTTCCGTCCCGCGGCCCCGCCCACAACCAGGCGGGCCGCGGGCTCGGCGATGCATTTCAAATGCAGCTCGGGCCGCGGCGGCAAAGTGAGGGGTAGGCTCCCTCGGTTATTTAAATCGAGAGCGGGGTGGGCACCCGCGATTAAACTACAATAAGCGGGGTGGGCACCCGCATTAGTCATAAACTGGAAACGAAGACGCAGGGTGGGCACCTGCATAAAATTAGCGCAAAAGCAGCGGGGTGGGCACCCGCGAGACCAGTATCACGGGGGAATCCCTACGTCGGGATTCCCTCGGCGGCGATCGCAGCCCAGCGCTGCCAAGGCCCACATGTTCCTCCTTCCTGGGGGAAAAGATAGCGCTTTTCAGGCGCTAGGTCAACAGAAGGTCCTGGAGGCATCAGGGGGGCAATGTAGGGCCCAGGGGCCAGCACACAGGGCCCTCCAGCAGGGAGGCAGCCCCCATGGCGGTCCCTCCTGGGCCCCACCAGCAGCAAGCCCCCTCCTGCCAGGAGCCAAAGCAGAACAAGCAATAAAGCGCTCACCAGGCGCTAGAAGTAAAGTCCTCCAGTGTCCAGGGCATCCAGGGGCTGGGCAGGGCCCAGGGAGGCAAGCCTTCCCCTGAGCCCCAGCAGCAGCCCGCCCCTGGTAGATTCAAGTGTAGAACAAGAACATTTTGTAAGGGGACACAGCCCCTTTCTATACACCAAATCCCTTTGTTCTGGGTTCAGGGTGAGGGGGAAAACCAGTCGCAGCTGGTTGGGGAGCACCCTTGATGTGCTCAGCCCCTCACTCTATTCATTGGCAGGGCTAGGGTCGTCAGTCGCACCGCAGGGGGCGGGGCCAGCATTGTGTGTGGAAAACCCTGTCCTATTCAGGACCCAGGTGTACTCCTCCCACCCATCTAGCTGTTGATCTCCCCATTCACCACTGGGTGACTCATCCTGACTCTGGGGAATCCCTAGCCCAGCCAATCACGCGACAGACACACTGCACACAGAAGTGCCCACTTCTAGAAGTGGCACTTCCACACTAGGTACATGCACGCCGCACACATCATCGCGCAGCATTCACTCCCACGAGTCCGCACATACCAAACTCGGGCCTGCACACCCCACGCATCAGGAACTACTAGGGACACATACATTCCCCATGCATTCCTATGGGAGGGCAGGCCTATCTCACCACATGCACTCAGAGCACGCACGCACTTTACCCTGGGACACAGGGAAAGTGCGCAGAGACCAAACAATTACCACACCAAGTCATCAGTAAAAAGCAAAAAAGTTCAGGGGTGAACCTGCCAGAAGGGCCAAGTCCAACACAACCCCCTTCCAGCCAAAACGCAGGGCAGACCAATCACCACCGTGATGGTCTTCCCTGCTTGGGGCGATAGAACACGGACGCAGGCCCGCACTGCAGGGACACTCTCCGGTTCTACGCCATTCTCAATCAACATTGTTCCATCTGAAAAAAACACAACCGAAAAGAACTCAGGCCCAACTAGGCTACCCCACTGGTACTACCTAGTTGTCCACGGCCAGGACCAGGCCCTAGGCCACCCAGATACCACTGGTCCTTGCCAAACCCAGAGTGGGGGGTAGTAACCCCTGGCATACAAGCCATTCTCCACTCTCCCTCTCAGTGTAGTTCCCAACTACCACTGATCCTTCAACCTAGGGTCCGCACCCTCAGGCTGACCAGAGGTCACGGGCAAGAATGCCCCACCCTACCTCTACTTCTGGGGTTCCGCACCCTCCCAGGGAAGCACCCACCAGAACACAACTCTCCCACCAGTTCAGGACCTCTCTCCACCAACTGGTCTACCACCTGGGATCCAAGGGGTCAGAGGCGAGGACTCCCTCCCTCTGCACCCCCTTCCACTGTAGAGCAGGGTCTCTTCACCTAAGATGAGCCCCACCTGCCCTCAGGACTACAGCTGCCCTTACGTCCAGATCCGGAAACACCGACTACTGGCTCCCCAACCGAGGGACGTACCCTTTGGTCAGATGCCTGGCGAACCAGGACTTAACGAGGGTGACACATACCTAATGGGTCGTGTGACAGTCTGCCTGGCGCTGATCTCACGACCTCCTGTCCATCTGACAGTGCGTGCAGACCCCCCAGGACAGAAGTGGCGACACCACGGTCACTCAGTGGCGACTCAGCCATCCCGGCTGGTCCCTGACCTACTGGTTCCCACTGGGGAATCCCTCCCCCTCTCACCCCTCCCTCTGGACTTCTGCACCCTCCCAACTGGAGCGGTACCGCCAGACACCAGGACTACTGGAGGTCTGATTACAGACGCTCCACGTCCTCTAGACACTGGGAGATCCTCCTCAAATGACCTATTGGTACAGCCTAGGCCCCCGACCTGATGTTCCCTAAAGAAACCATCCAGGCCCTGACACTGGGTTTCGGGCACCTGGAGACACGCAGTCCCACCCACTCCTTCTCCGCAGAGACAGGCCGTGAGCCCCTACACCGAGACCTAGCTGGGCTACTCTGAACCTCTTCCACCACGCTGGGCTGGAAGACACCTCAGCCACTACTTTTGGAATCACTCCCCAATGCAAGTTCCCTATCCCAGAGAACTCACACCCAATCAACCAGCAAGCTCCTTATTTCAGAGAACTCACATCCTTCATCCACATACACACACCCCCCAGACTAGTAAGACAGTTTCTACCGCCCCTGATTTCTCAACCTGACCACCACGTGACACAGGTACTATTACTCTGGGAACTGGGAATGGGACATTCACATTCATCCAGCGCATTACACATTCATCCCCACCCCTCCCAAGACTGGTAAGACAGTTTCTACCGCCCCTGATTTCTCAACCTGACCACCACGTGACACAGGTACCACTACCCCGGGAACTGGGAATGGGAATACATGCACTGGACACACATCTGCTGCCACCACTGGATCCCACCCTCTGGTGAATCCAGAAAACACAACGCACTAAGGGGGATGATCTACCCTCCCGAGCTAGGGACACCTAACTCACAGTGCACAAGAAACACATTTCCACAGAAATGACATTTAAAAACAATTTTAAAACAATAATCCCTATACCATGTGATTTATCTAAATGCAGAGTTTTGTAGTGCGGCCAGTTGCCGCTGCGGTACAGAGCAAACGCAAGTCCAAATCCCACCGCTGCCACCAATGTTAGAAATGGGATTTCTGGCTGGCTAAGGCTTGCGCCAAAGTCAGGCAGAAACCACCACTCTAGTCAGGGCAAGGAAGTTACACGCCAAAGATAACCCCTGCTCACCCCCTTGGTAGCTTGGCACGAGCAGTCAGGCTTATCCCTGAGGCGATGTGTAAAGCGTTTGCGCGCGCACCCAGCAACAACACCCAAGGCCCACCACAAAGGAAACTCCACACAAGGTATTCTATAAAAATAGCCTTTGTATTATACACAACACATTAGATAAAAACACACACTCTACAATGTGCCAACAGGCACGGGCAGAATTTACAAGGGATTATATATACAGGGGACAGGGCCACATGGACCACTGTCAGGAATTAGCACTTAGAACATAGCACAAATCACCAATAGTAAATGTAGAACATAACACCAAGTAACTGTAGAGCACAACCAGTCTCTACTGGCGCAATAATGACCTCAGCGTCATCACACTAGCATCAGGTATAAAACCTATCCTGCATCTATCACAGGGGCATAAATCACATTATGCATTTCTCGCAAGTCTAACGCCTTAGACCTAGCCACCTAGGTATAACTATACTAGGGGCGCACATCGCACAGGGAAGTACATTCTCCCTACCATCAACCTAAGCAGGTAAAACAACCTTCTAGGCAGAACTAACCACATTTAGAGGTACACAACACAGGGTGCGCAAAACATACTATACACCGCACATTTCCTAGCACCCAAAAGCATATTAGAGTCCAGGTTGCGCCAGAACCTAAACGTAGCAGCTGCCCACTACTTGCTGGGCAGCTGGGGACAAGCACAGGGCCTAAACGCTGCAGCTGGCACTAAGTGCTGCGCAGCTGTGGAAGGCAAATAGGGGCCTGGGCTCTCAAATGGCCCATGACACAATATCCAGCACGTTGGAGCCACCTAGGCTCTAAAGCAACATGTCCCCCTGGAGCACACAGGCTCCTGAAATAATTGTGTGCCAATATGGAACAGGAACTTGCCCCAAAGTACTGTGGAGCGCACTGGCGGCGAAATGGAAGGTGTCCCCAAACGCTGGAGCCCTCTCTGGGCTCTAGAATAATCGTGGCCGCCTCGTTGGAGCCTCGGGGCTCTAAACAACAACAAAAGCACCCTAGAGCCTCTGTGGCTCTGTAACTAATGTGGGAGTGGCCCGCTGCCATCTGGGGCCACTCAAAACACGGCAGAAATGCCCCGGTAACGTTGGAGCGGCCCGCTGCCTCCCGGGGCCGCTCTGAGTACCCAAACGAACTGCCCCCGTATGCGTTGGAGCCTCGTGGGCTCTCAGGCAGAGAATGCTGTCCCCTTTGGTGGAGCCTCCTCGTGGGGGGGGGGGCTCAGACACGCACAGAGACCACCCCGAGCCCTCTCCTTACCGGGGTCTCCTACGTGCCGGCTCTCCTGAGGCCGGGCAGCCGAGTCGCGCTGCCTGGCTCTCTCCACGGCCGGCTTGTGGGGCGTTGTCCAGAGCGGGGTAGGCTCCCGCCTGGCTTCGTGAGGCTGCGAGGCTTCCCAGCTCCCGGGTGCTTCTCGATGGAGCCTGCGAGGCTCCGGAGCTTCAATTTGCCGGCAATGGCTGCACTTCCCCTTCCGTCCCGCGGCCCCGCCCACAACCAGGCGGGCCGCGGGCTCGGCGATGCATTTCAAATGCAGCTCGGGCCGCGGCGGCAAAGTGAGGGGTAGGCTCCCTCGGTTATTTAAATCGAGAGCGGGGTGGGCACCCGCGATTAAACTACAATAAGCGGGGTGGGCACCCGCATTAGTCATAAACTGGAAACGAAGACGCAGGGTGGGCACCTGCATAAAATTATCGCAAAAGCAGCGGGGTGGGCACCCGCGAGACCAGTATCACGGGGGAATCCCTACGTCGGGATTCCCTCGGCGGCGATCGCAGCCCAGCGCTGCCAAGGCCCACATGTTCCTCCTTCCTGGGGGAAAAGATAGCGCTTTTCAGGCGCTAGGTCAACAGAAGGTCCTGGAGGCATCAGGGGGGCAATGTAGGGCCCAGGGGCCAGCACACAGGGCCCTCCAGCAGGGAGGCAGCCCCCATGGCGGTCCCTCCTGGGCCCCACCAGCAGCAAGCCCCCTCCTGCCAGGAGCCAAAGCAGAACAAGCAATAAAGCGCTCACCAGGCGCTAGAAGTAAAGTCCTCCAGTGTCCAGGGCATCCAGGGGCTGGGCAGGGCCCAGGGAGGCAAGCCTTCCCCTGAGCCCCAGCAGCAGCCCGCCCCTGGTAGATTCAAGTGTAGAACAAGAACATTTTGTAAGGGGACACAGCCCCTTTTTATACACCAAATCCCTTTGTTCTGGGTTCAGGGTGAGGGGGAAAACCAGTCGCAGCTGGTTGGGGAGCACCCTTGATGTGCTCAGCCCCTCACTCTATTCATTGGCAGGGCTAGGGTCGTCAGTCGCACCGCAGGGGGCGGGGCCAGCATTGTGTGTGGAAAACCCTGTCCTATTCAGGACCCAGGTGTACTCCTCCCACCCATCTAGCTGTTGATCTCCCCATTCACCACTGGGTGACTCATCCTGACTCTGGGGAATCCCTAGCCCGTCACATGACACGACCAGCCAATCACGCGACAGACACACTGCACACAGAAGTGCCCACTTCTAGAAGTGGCACTTCCACACTAGGTACATGCACGCCGCACACATCATCGCGCAGCATTCACTCCCACGAGTCCGCACATACCAAACTCGGGCCTGCACACCCCACGCATCAGGAACTACTAGGGACACATACATTCCCCATGCATTCCTATGGGAGGGCAGGCCTATCTCACCATATGCACTCAGAGCACGCACGCACTTTACCCTGGGACACAGGGAAAGTGCGCAGAGACCAAACAATTACCACACCAAGTCATCAGTAAAAAGCAAAAAAGTTCAGGGGTGAACCTGCCAGAAGGGCCAAGTCCAACAGTCCCCTTTCCAGAGAGTAAAATAAAAAGTATTACACATCCGGCAGTGGATGTGTGTTTTATTAACCGTGAGGGGGGTTTCTTGCATAGTTTTGGTCGAATTTTTGTCGAATCCCCTTTGAATGGCTTGGTGTGCATGTGTATTAAATGTGCCCGACAATAGCTACCCATGTTTGTATAAATAAACGACAAGGGTGTCTACCAGGATTAGGCACGGTAGGGCATCAGACATGTCAGAGCTTCACTAGTGGTGTAAATACATTTCACGTGGATTCATTGCATGCATAGTCGCCTTTTAATGAATATCACGCAAATCGTCATGGTGATAGGTACGTACGGTTTGTCCAGCATGTCCTAGGTGTGTCTATAAATATATATTTTTTAAAAATAATAAAAAACAGTGGCCGGGATTGGGGTAAAAAAAATATAATTAGGAGACTGGCCCTGGGGGATGGGGTCATCAGGGCCAATAAATTAGAATAAGAAGGGGAACCAAACAGCCCCCCTTCTTAAAAAACTAAAATAAATAAAAGACTGGCATCGTGCCGGAGGCCATGCCCCCTCCGTGCAGCACTCTGCAAACGCGCCCCCAACAGGCATCTCCAGTATGCGCAAGGGAGCTGCGCTGCAGCCAGGTGTTCTGAGGCCAAGCCCCTTTTTACACCTCTCTGCAACGCAGCTCTGTGGCGCTTACTGGAGGTACCTAGTGGTCTAGTTTGACCCTAGGGACCCTTAGGATTCAGGGGGACTTAATCTCTCAACTTAGAACAGCCACAGGGCGCGTTTACACAGTAGTGAAGGGAGTTGACGGGGCCTGAGGTGACGTGTGCAAACACGCACTATGGCACGTTTTAAATTGGGGATATAATTTCCCTTCAATACTGAGGGCCCCTGGGGGCTAACTAGCCCACCAAGTGCTTCCAGTAAGCGCCACTGAGCTGCATTGCAGAGAGGTGGTCCAGGCCGTGCCACTTTTTACACCTCTCTGCAACGCAGCTCTGTGGCACTTACTGGAGGTACCTAGTGGGCTAGTTGGACCCTAGGGACCCTCAGGATTCAAATGAACTTAATCTCCCAACTAAAAATGGACACAGGGCGTGTTTACACAGTGGTGAAGGGAGGGGACGGGGCCTGAGTTAACGTGTGCAAAAACGCCCTGTGGCCTGTTTTAAGAGGTAGTTTTAATCCCCATGCCCTATTATACACAAGGGGCTTACAGAGGAGGTCATGCTAATCACAGGGGGACCCCAACGCATAATGTTCCCTAGTGTATGTAGGTGTTTTCACTGTATTCTAAGTGTCTTTTAACATAGCACTGGCTCTAGGACTGGTTAGTCAGACTCAGTTACCACCAGTATCCGTCTGAAAAAGTTGAGGGTACAGGATGATTTTGCAACAAGGCTTCTTTCTGCTCTTCTTTTTGTTCTTTCTGCACGTTATCCTTCTTCCTGCACTTATCTTCGTATTTGAGGACTTCTGTTGCTTCTTTCTGCACTTCTTTTGTTTCTTTCTGTGCATTTTTTCTTCTTTCTTCACATGTCCTATCTCTGTAGGCATAGTTAGAAATTAGCATTTAAAAAACCTTTGAAATTCACAGAAAAAACCATAGGTTTCAGGCACGTTATAGTTAGGAATTAGCATTTAAAAAACCTCAGAAATTCACTGAAAAAACCATAGGTTTCAGGGGTGTTATAGTTAGCTGGACTTTTCACTTGTACAAAACCATTGAAATTCCCCCGTTATAGTTAGTTCAGCTAACTATAACTCGCGCGCCCGCAATGCACTGCTGATGACGTCACATATTACATCACTCATGACATGGTCAGTGACATCACTCATGACATCACTGATGACATCTCAAATGACATCACTGATGACATCACTGATGACATCATCCTTGTGATAGAGTGGCAGACCTCCTCTCACCCTAATATAACCTTTGATACACACATTCAAAAATAGAGACTAAAATTTTCAAAACAATGGACATACCAATACCAGTTACAACAACCTCTTCAGTAATTCTAAGATCCACATACACATCCACTCATTCACCAACAGTCCTATACAGTCACTCATACATGTACTCACTCATCATATGTACTCATACACCTATACATCCTGTTACACAATGCCACTCATCCATAGAGTTACTCACACACATAGTCACTCATGCTAATAAAGAATCAAACATACATTTACTTGCATATACAGTTATACACACACCACCATACTTACTTCTACGGAAACTTACACATACTTAGTCTTTTAAACAATCACTTATAGAAACACATACTTATTCATACAGGAACTCTTTCAATCTCTCACTCTCACATATACTCACATATATACACCAATAGTCACATATACTAGTTTAAAACATATGTAGTTTCTCATAAAGACACTATTGAGACAGTCATTCACTCACTAACACACCCATACACACACTCATCCACCCATACAGTCCTGCACACATGCTGTGTTCAACACATACAAACAGTGAGTCACTCATTCATGCACCTATGCACTACGTAATACCCCCCACCGAACCATGCAGACACTCAGACTGATACTCAAAAAACCAACTAATAACCTATATAGACACCCATGTAGCTACTCACCAACCCATGCAGCCACTTATACACAAAGTGAGAGACTGATACAGATATTTACATATTTAAACATTACTCACTAAGCCATGTATTCACTATGATACACTTAATCAGTCAGTTACACAATCAATTTTTCAAAAACAAATCATCCATTTAGACACTTATATACCCATTTATTCTTCCATCGACCTTGAGATATACATATATAAAACATATTTAATTTTCAGAAAAACACACATTCACTGGATGATGTCATCAGTGATGTCATGAGTGATGTCACTGACCATGTCATGAGTGATGTAATATGTGACGTCATCAGCAGTGCATTGCGGGCGCGCGAGTTATAGTTAGCTGAACTAACTATAACGGGGGAATTTCAATGGTTTTGTACAAGTGAAAAGTCCAGCTAACTATAACACCCCTGAAACCTATGGTTTTTTCAGTGAATATATATATATATATGTGTGTGTGTGTGTGTGTGTATATATATCTGTAAAGTTTAAATGTTTTTCATATATATCTATGCCAAGGTGTATTGAAGAATGAGTGGATTTACAAGTGCCTGAATGTATTATTTAGTAGGTGCATGACTGACTGTATTAGTGAGTGATTGAACGTATCTTATTGGATGCATGGGTTAGTGACTAAACTGTGTGAAAGTCTGTATTAGTCTATCAGTTGGTGTATAAGCAGCTGCATGGGTTGGTAAGTAGCTACATGAGTGTCTATATGGGTTATTGATTTGTTATCTGAGTATCTGTATGAGTGCCTGAGTGTCTGTGCGGGTGGGTGGGGTTGTGACTGTGCATAGAGTGGGTGATTCACTGGTTGTATGGATTCAAAAGTGCATCTGGGAAGTGTTGTATGGGTGAGTTAGTGTGTGTATGGGTGTGTTGGTGAGTGAATGAATGTCTCAGTGGTATATGTGTGAGTAACTACATATGTTTTAAGGCAGTATATGTGAGTGTTGGAGTATATAAATGACTATACGTGAGAGTAAGTTATTTGAAGAGTGGGTGTATAAATGAGTGTCTACTTGTATCAGTGATTGTATAAGACAGTAAGTATGTGTTATTATCTGCATAAATAAGTGATGTGGTGTGCGTATAAATAACACAGTTGGTGTGTATAACTGTATACATGAGTAAATGGGTATGTGATTGATTCTTTGCATGACTGACTAGGTGAGTGAGTAACTCTATGGATGAGTGGCGGAGTGTGACTGTATGTATAAGTGTGTGAGTGCATATTATAGTACTGTATTGATGAGTAACTGCATGTATAAGTGACTGGATGTGAGTGCAGTCCTAGGAAATAGTGGGTGGTATGTAGTATCTGGCATTGTTGTGTGCATGTTTCAAAAATAGTAGTCTGTATCTTAGAGTGCGTGTGTCAAAGTTTATATTAAGCCATCAGTATGTGCTTCAGATTATTACGTGGATGATGTCATCAGTGATGTTATCAGTGATGTCATTTGAGATGTCATCAGTGATGTCACTGACCATGTGATGAGTGATGTAATATGTGACGTTATCACCAGTGCATTGCGGGCGTGCGAGTTATAGTTAGCTGAACTAACTATAATGTGCGACTTTCTCTGATATTATATGAGTCAAATGTCCAACTAACTATAATGTCCCTGAAACCTATGGTTTTTTAGTGAATGATATTTTTTTTTTTTTTTTTTTTTGAAACCGTTTATTACAAGACTCAAAAATATACAAATATGGGCCCACAACCTTCCGGCCGGCCGCTAGCGATGAAAGGAGCATACGATATACATTTATAAAACACATGGTGCTGCGGCCGAGCATGCACAGGAGGTAACATCGTTGCGAGCCACACTATCCAGACCCCACTATACGGTTCCATTTTAAACTTAAAGAACAACAAATACAAACAAACCCACAAGGCAATCCTCAATCGGAAATAGCAAAACGTGCTCCCCTAGAGGGGGGATCCTAGCCATCCATAGGAATCTCAAGAGGGGGGAGAGATCAGAACTAGGGCTGGGTACACCTAATGCCCAGGTACCGGGGGGATGAGTTGGCTAAGGGGACGGGGCCGGCGACGGATCGGGCAATAACGGTGGAGCACAGATTCCCCCGCGGTAGGCGTTCCAGGGGCCCCATACTTTCACCCATGTCGCAGGCTTACCTCTCGCCACATACACCACCTTTTCCCGAAACATGCACCAATCCATATGTTCCTTCCAGGCCGAGACAGTCGGGGGCCTCTGGGATCCCCACAGTTGGGCAATATCACGCTTGGCAACCATATACCCCAGAGTCACCCACCACGTCTGCGGCACCGAGTAATCGGTAGGCTCCCACACATTCAACAGGCATCTCCTCGCTTCGGGCAACAGCGCCACATGCGTGACCACTCGCAGCACCTCATGCACACCACGCCAGAACCCCTCCACCTCCGGGCACTCCCACAAGATATGCAGAAAAGTCCCCAGCGCACCACACCCACGCTTACACAAACCGTCCTCAGCATAGCCCATACGCAGGAGCTTTGGCCCCGTCATGTAGACCCTGTGGAGTATCTTGAGCTGGACGAAACGAAGGCGAGCCGGTATGGCCACCTCTTTCGGGGAGGCCACCGCGGAGATCCAGTCCTCGTCGTCCAGCTCCAGCCCATCAGCTACCCAAGCCTCACGAAGGGCAGTCAACAAGTCTGAGCGGTCGTTGATCAGTTTTTTGTAGATCAGTGAGATCGTGCTGTCAGGGACGTGTCCATCCAGCACTCTATCCTCCAGGGGGGAACACTCCGGGATGGAGGCAACGTCCGGAAAGACGGAGCCCAGCGCATGCCGGACCTGCAAATACCAAAAGTACTCGCTGCCCTGCAACTGAAATTCCGTCTGCAGCATCTCGAACGTTTTAAATCCTCCCCTCGTCCAGAGATCCCCCACTTTGCTAATGCCTATTAAGTCCCACTTCTCAAAGCCCTTCGAGGTCCACAAGGAGCCCAACCGCTCAGACGCGTATAGTGGTGACGCCCGGGTCAAACGGTCCTTCCACCCTATAGCTGCATTGGCCGCGTGCCACACTCGCACCATGACACGCGTGGGGCCCGTTAGGCGAGCGTCGGGCGCGCTAGAGTAGAGCGCTCGATTATGGTCACCACCTGGAAGTAGCATCCTATCCATTTCAAACGCCGGGTTTAAGGCGGGCCCATATAGGCCCTGATTAATCGCAGCTAGCTGGGAGGCCCAATAATACCGTTTAATATCCGGGAGGGCAATCCCCCCGTCATACCATGGGAGCGTCAGCTTAGCCAGGGCAATACGTGGCCTCCCGTCCCAGAACAGGCGGCGCTGCAAACTCTCCACTTCGCGGAAGTAGCGCGCTGGGACGAGGTCCATAGTGTTCTGCAACGCGTACAGGAAACGCGGCAGCGACATCATTTTAAACAATGCCGCCCGGCCGAGCGGCGAAAGCGGCAAACGCCGCCAGCGCGCGACATCCTCTTTCAGACGCTGGAGGGGGGGGAAGCAAGTTCCGATCATACCGAGCCTCCGGGTCCAGAGTAATGAAGACACCCAGGTACCTAAATCCCTGCGGGGCGACCTGGATCGGACAGCCCCGCGGGAGGATAGGAGCCTCCCCGGAGAGAACATACACACACGATTTAGCCCAGTTGATGACCAGACCGGAGTTACGACCGAATGAATGCAAAACATCAACCAGTACTATGAGTGATTTACGTGGGGAAGCTAGGTACAAGAGGATGTCATCAGCGTATAGGGATACGCGGTCCTCATACTCAGGGGTCCAGCGGAGACCACGGATGGAAGGCTCCCACCGCAGCCACTCCGCCAGGGGCTCCAAGGCAAGTGCAAAGAGGAGCGGCGATAAGGGGCAGCCGTGCCGTGTGCCCCGGCCCAGCTCGAACGGAGCCGACACTCTTCCGTTCACCACCACCTGCGCCAATGGGCCCGAATACAGCAATTTGACCCAACTGATGAACCCTGGGCCAAATCCAAACTTCGCAAGCATCGCCCAGATATATGGCCACTCAAGCGTGTCAAACGCCATGGTGGCGTCTAAGGACGCCAAAATGGCCGGCTCCCGTATGAACGGGGCACGTGCGAGCACACCGTGCAAACGCCGCAGATTAAGGGCTGTGTTGCGATGGGGAATAAAGCCAGATTGGTCCTGATGAACCAAATCGCCCACCACGCCGACCAGCCGATTGGCCAGTACCTTGGCGAGAATCTTGGGCTCCGCATTCAGTAGCGAAATGGGCCGATAGGATGTAACCCGGTCCCGAGGTCTCCCCTCCTTGTGGATGACCACGATTGTAGCCAGACGCTGGTCCAGCGGGAGGGAGCCCACCGAGTGTGCCGCCAGGAACATAGCCCGGAGATGGGGTGCCAGCGTATCCGGTCGCAACTTGTACAACTCGATAGGGAGACCATTCGGACCCATGGCCTTGCCGGAAGCGACCGAGCGTATGGCGAGGGCGATCTCGTCGGAGGTGGGAGCGGCGTCCAACGACACCCTGTCATCCCCGGAAAGGGACGGCAGCGCGATATCACTGAGCAGGGCACGGGAATCCTCTTCCGAGCAGGGAGACACCGGGGAATACACCCCACGGAAATAATCCGCGAAGCAGGAGACAATTTCTTCTGGCTCAGTTACACACACACCATCCGTTTTCTCAATCAGCGGGACCACACGATTCGCTCTCTCTTTTTTGTCCAACCACGCTATAAGTTTACCAGCCTTATCACCCACATCATACAGTCGCCCCTGTTGCTCTCTACTGAGGCCCCTGGCCGCCTCCGTGACGAGGGCCCTATAGGCCGCTTGCTTGAGTTGGAGGACATGTAATGCGGCATCCGTCACCCCACCTTCTAAATTACCCTCCAACTCGGCTATTTCAGCCTCCATCCGGGTCACCTCCTCCCGCTCGCGCCTCCGGGCGTGGGAAATAAGGGATAGGGCCTCCCCTCGGAGTACTGTCTTGAAGGCCTCCCATAGCGGTACAGCCGAAGGCACGGACCCCACATTCTCATCAAAATATCGCTGAAGGGATTTAATCAATTCAGCGCGAATGGTGGGGTCGCGCAGGTACCAAGGATTGATTGGGACCACCCTACCCTCACCCCTCGGAAAGACATCAAAGTGCAGTAGGAGCGGGGAGTGGTCCGAAATACCCCGTGGCAAATGGCGCACCTCTCCCACCCTCCCAACATAGGCCGCCAGGACAAGGACATAGTCAAGTCGTGAGAGACTACCATGGGCTCCCGAGTGGAAAGTGTACTGCAGCTGCGTGGGGTGTTTTAAACGCCAGCAGTCCACTAATCCAAATGTATCCAAGAGGCCGGGTAGCCACGCCTGTGCCCGGGGGAGGTCCCTAGGGGGGTGACAATCCACAGACCCAGATACCACCGCATTAAAATCCCCCCCCACAACTAAAAGCCCCCCCGGAAGGCCAAGGAGAAGGCGCCCATGGTCCGCAAAGGTGGTCGACTGCAGCCCCGGTGGGATGTATACTGACACAAAGACAACCACTTTGCCCTCCAGTCTTCCCACCAAGACCGTGTAACGTCCCCTGTCATCGTGGAGCACCTCATCAATCTCCAACGGGAGCGAGTTCTTCACCATGATGCCCACACCCCTTGAGCCGGACATGAAGCCCGAGTGAGCCACTAGGCGATAGCCACGCTGATTCATGGCGCAGAAGGAGTTGCCAATGAGGTGTGTCTCCTGCAGAAAGACTACATCGGGCGAGATTCGCTTCAAAAACTGCAGGACCACACCCCGTTTGATCCTGTCCCCCAGTCCATTCACATTCCAAGACAACAAAGTTAGTTCCCTACCCCCCATCATATACAGAAGCCATCATTCGTCCCCCGGAGAGCACTTTAGAACTAACACAAAAATACGTTTGCCTTGTGATAAAAACGAACAACACCCCATCCCTACCCACCCACCCCAACAGAACTCCCCCCTCCCTGCACCCCTGCATGAGCCCAAACAGCCCCCCCAACGTGCAGTGTGCCTGTCGCCCCATATATAGTTAGACTAACTAAACCCCCTAGAGGAGGAGGGAGAACCCCCAATAGACCCAACACAACCTCCATAGGAGGGGAACTTACAAAAACTGACGCAGAATCAAAAGTGGCATCATTTTCGTCCAGAGTGAGGCCCAATATTAGACCCTCAGTCCCGATCCAGCGTGCCGTCTCCCCCCGCCGCCCCCCCCGCCCCCCCGATCACGATCCCCGGGCAGAGTATCCAGCCAGTCCCCGGCCGCTTCGGGACGATCAAAGAAGTGCGCGCGACCATCCACCTCCACACGCAGCTTGGCCGGGAAAAGCATGGCGTATTTGAGGTTTAGGTCCCGAAGACGGCGTTTGACGCCTAGGAAGCTCAGTCTCTGCTTCTGGACCGCTGGGGTGAAATCAGGATAAAAATTAACCTCCATATTGTCAAGCTTGACCGGTCCATGCAGTCTGGAGGTTTGCAGGATAGCGTCTCTATCCCGAAAATTGAAAATCCGGGCGATGAGACGTCTCGGAGGGGCTCCGACCTTCGGCCTTCCCCCGGGAACCCTGTGGGCCCTCTCCACAGCGAAGAATTTGCTCAGCCCCCGTGGCTGGAGATGGGTAGCAATCAGGTCCTCCACAAAGAGATCCGCCGCCGCCTCCTCGCGTCCCTCGGGCATCCCGATAATGCGGATGTTGTTCCTCCGTGCCCGACTCTCGGAGTCCTCCAGGCGTCGATCCATAAGCGCACTCGCCTGACTAAGCCGGCGCACCTCTGTTTGCAAGGCCGCCACATCTGTCGTTAGGCCCGATGAGGTGTGGGCCAAAGAATCTACTCGGTCGTTGGTTTTGGAAAGATCGGCCCTCACCAGGCCAACATCCACGAGGACCGAGTCAATCTTCTGCGCCAGTGTATCAAACCGCTGGCCCACCGAGGCCTTCATCTCGGCAATGGCGCCCATGACATCTTGCAGAGTCAGATCTGCGGGCAGGTCTGGGGCATCAGGAGGGCTCTCAGGGGACTTGCGCGGTCCATCGGGAGATCCCTTCTGGAGGGTATAGCGGTCCATACTGTTGGCCTGATGGACGGCGCCACGCCGGGTCGATTTGGTCTTTGCCCGGTCTCCATCTTGTTTCGTGGCCATGGCCACCAGTCTCCCAGTCGCACCAGCCACGTCGTGTAGGGCAGGAAAGCAGGGCCACGAGCTCCGGGGGGGCCCCCTCAGAGCAGCGGGGTGGATCACAGCCTGCAGGCAGGCAGGGTCTCCCAGCAAGGCCACACCACACCAACACCAAGGGCTCCGCGACCCAACCTCGCAGAGACGACAAGGTGGTGCAAAAGCGAAAGCGAAAGAGCGGGGTACGCGAGTCGCCAGGCCCTGCCTGCCGCTGTTGTTCACTTTGTCACTGGATCACCCCACAACGCAAATCCGGGGTCCGGCGAGGGGAAGGCCGCAAACCTCAATCGGTGCTCACTCCGGTGTCCGAGGTCCGATTCGGAAGCGGGAAACGGGTGCCACCTCAGCTCAGGTTCACCAACATAGTCCCCTCATCCAGGGCAGGATAATTTCAGGATAATCGTAGGAGGTTGCGGAGGTCCTCGGGAGCCTCGCACCTACGCGGCCATCTTGGTTGCGCGCTAGGCTCCTCCTCCGTGAATGGTTTTTTAAATGCAAATTCCTAACTATAACATCTGTAAAACCTATGGTTTTTTCAGTGAAATTTGAAGGTTTTTTAAATGTTAATTTCATATTTTAATATTTATAAAACCTATATTTTTTCTATTTTTTTTGTAATATTTAGGAACTCTATTATACTTTTTTTGTTTTATATCTTCAAAAAAAATATGTATATCTTTTTTTTTCCAGAAAACTGGAATCCCGTACCAGTAGTGTACCAAGCTCCATCAGCATGTGAATCCTATCCGTCATATTGCTAAACTCGTAAATGGTGCGCATTTCGTATCCGGCAGGTTCGTGGCACCGCGTCCCGCGTAACATCATATACGTATGAGGTCGTGCCAGCTGCTACTTTGGTATGCGATGGGTACGCAGTACCAAGCCGTGCGTTACGTCATGTACGTATGGGGTCGCACCCGTTGCACATTGCGTATGCGATCAATGCGCGCTGCCAGGCCCTGTGTTACATCATAGACGTATGGTGTCGTGCCGGGTACGCCATTCCCTCATTTTGTTTTTTGTCTCAAAACTATATCTAAATAAGTTTAAAGTGTATATGAGAACAAGCGATAATCTAAAGTATTTTAAACATTTATATATTTCTAACTGTAATAAACTTATATTATGGTAAATACATTTTCTCAAAATCGCGTTGGGTGCAGCCTCCTTGCACACTCGGTGCGCGATTGCCATGTGACCTTAAAGAAAACAATTTGATTGGTTCATAACATTTCCTATTGTAACAGTTGGAGGACCCCACCCATTTTAGTCATTCTCTCTACAGCTTTTGATGAGAAACTCCTTTTCTGCTTAGAGAGCTTTTTTGAAAACTTTTTGCTATATACACATATCTGACACTACACACAACATGCAACCATCATCTTCATCAATATTCATGCCCTGTAAAGTAGCCTTCCATCTGTGATAGCCATGCACCTAAAAGTTACATACCCAAAGTTTTCCCCAGTGCCAGAGGTAACATTGTTGCATACGCTGTCCACAGCACAAGGTAATGTGGTACGGCCCAGGGGCAGGATGGCTGCGCTCCATGCCGCGTAGCCACACGTGATCTCCGCCCCCCGCCCCACGGCAATGGTGGTTTGTACTGTTTTTGCCGTGTCTCGATGAAGAGACAAGGAGACGCGGTTATATTCCAGCGCTGATTTCCCTCCGATGTATTTTTCTCCGTGTGTGCTCTTGGGAGGCGGAAGGCGGATGGCGGAATCTTCGTTCAACAACCAGCGTTAAATTATGAGGCGTTCTGGCTGAGAGGGTCGGACCTCGCTGGCTGTATCTTGGGTATTATCCCTGCGCTTCATCCCCGGTGGAGGAAGAATTTTGTATCGGCTACTGGCTGCTGGTGAGGAGGGGCAAGGCTGCTGTTTAAGGAATCTGTTATGGAAGAAGGAAATCTGGAAAACTTGTATGGCTGGTAGGAAAAAGAAATAATAATTGTACTCTGAAAATTCTACAACTTAAGACTCTCCATGTTTCTTTTTTTTTTAAAATAAGGTATAGCAAGACGTAGAAAGCCCTATAACATAGCACCGCCAAGTTTAGCTGTTTTTGGAGAGTTTTTGAAGAGATCTAAGGGCGGTGTTAGAAAATGAGAAGAAACATGAATCTGCACCCTAAAGCCAAAAAGCGCCTCCTACTGGCTAAAGAAACTAGAGGACTGGCCTGTTGTACTGATAAAGACATTTGCCTGAAATCACCTGGGCCTGATTCTACGTTTGAAAGTTCAGAAGAAGAGGTGGGTAATGCAGCGATATTGGTAGAAAGGGAAGATTAAGGTGCCGATCACGATCCGGTAAAAAATGTCCCCGTGCGACTCGTATCGGGTCTTTTTACCGTACGAATCGTACAAGTGCCGTACGAACTGGCAATCACGATTCGCATGGTAAAAAGTCCATACGAACCGCACTGGGAATCATTCCCCACACGTCCTCGGGTCGGAAAATGTGTCCGACACGTCCTCGGACGATTTACCGTACAAACGTAAAAATCCAAGTCCGACCGAGGAATCACGATCCATCCCGTGCGTCCGAGCCTACAACCGTATGGAAAAAACACCGTCCGCACCGAACACCTATAGCAACCATGGAGACATGTGCCCGCATACGCGCCCAACACTCCCCCCAGCCCCCGTACGTCTGACACGTACCCCCCGTATATGTATACCCCCACCCGTCTAGGTACACCCCAGTATGTTCCAGTCGTACCCCCACCCCAGTACGTGTCGTACCACCGTCAATGTACACCCCCCCTGTACTTGTCGTACCACCGTCAATGTACACCCCCCCCCTGTACGTGTCGTACCACCGTCAATGTACACCCCCCCCTGTACGTGTCGTACCACTGTCAATGTACACCCCCCCCCTGTACGTGTCGTACCACCGTCAATGTACACCCACCCACCCCTGTACGTGTCGTACCACCGTCCATGTACACCCCAGTACGTTCGAGCCCCACCCCCACCCCAGTACGTGTCATACCCCCCGTGTACCTACACCCCAGTACGTTCCAGTCGTACCCCCACCCCAGTACGTGTCGTACCACCGTCAATGTACACCCCCCCCTGTACGTGTCGTACCACCATCAATGTACACCCCCCCTGTACGTGTCGTACCACCGTCAATGTACACCCACCCACCCCTGTACGTGTCGTACCACCGTCCATGTACACCCCAGTACTTTCGAGCCCCACCCCCACCCCAGTACGTGTCACACCCCCCGTGTACCTACACCCCAGTACGTTCCAGTCGTACCCCCACCCCAGTACGTGTCGTACCACCGTCAATGTACACCCCCCCTGTACGTGTCGTACCACCGTCAATGTACACCCCCCCCTGTACGTGTCGTACCACCATCAATGTACACCCACCCACCCCTGTACGTGTCGTACCACCGTCCATGTACACCCCAGTACGTTCGAGCCCCACCCCCACCCCAGTACGTGTCACACCCCCCGTGTACCTACACCCCAGTACGTTCCAGTCGTACCCCCACCCCAGTACGTGTCGTACCACCGTCAATGTACACCCCCCCCTGTACGTGTCGTACCACCGTCAATGTACACCCCCCCCTGTACGTGTCGTACCACCGTCAATGTACACCCCCCACCCCTGTACGTGTCGTACCACCGTCCATGTACACCCCAGTACGTTCGAGCCCCACCCCCACCCCAGTACGTGTCATACCCCCGTGTACCTACACCACAGTACGTTCCAGTCGTACCCCCACCCCAGTACGTGTCGTACCACCGTCAATGTACACCCCCCCCTGTACGTGTCGTACCACCGTCAATGTACACCCCCCCTGTACGTGTCGTACCACCGTCAATGTACACCCCCCCACCCCTGTACGTGTCGTACCACCGTCCATGTACACCCCAGTACGTTCGAGCCCCACCCCCACCCCAGTACGTGTCATACCCCCCGTGTACCTACACCCCAGTACGTTCCAGTCGTACCCCCACCCCAGTACGTGTCGTACCACCGTCCATGTACACCCCAGTACGTTCCAGTCGTACCCCCACCCCAGTACGTGTCATACCCCCGTGTACCTACACCCCAGTACGTTCCAGTCGTACCCCCACCCCAGTACGTGTCGTACCACCGTGAACCTACACCCCAGTAGTTCCTGGCGCACCCCCAACACAACCTCCTAAGTACGGAGCGCACCCCATGCCCCAACATCACGACCGCATGTACGAGTCGTACAAAGCCACACACAAGGACATAATCGTACAACCAAATGGCCCATGTACACACCGTACACACGCTCAAAACGCACGTACACAACCAGGACAAAATAAAACAACACAAGAATACACCATTCGAAAGGCACACAGCCACTAAACATGGCCAACAACCACTAAAATAACACAATCACTGACCTGCAACTGCCAAAAACAAACAGAGGCCCAATACACCACCACTCCTTATAACACACCCACCCAAAATTCAAAAACTGCCACACCCACCCATGGACCAATAAAAAGGGCCCACACACACAAACCATGAGCCTTTGCAACAGACTCACTGCTGCCAGACACCACAGAACCAGACTACAAGCTACACCACACCTTACACTTGCACACCTTCACACGACCACCCTCACAAACACCCTCTCATCACATTAACACACACACACAACCATCCACACCCCCCCCCAACATCCACACACCCCCCACACCCACACCATCCCCACCCACACCCCTCACCATGCCCACTACCAAGAATCCAAAGTTCAGTCACCGAGAGTTGGAGGTCCTTGTTGATCAAATCCTCAGAGTCGAGCCACAGATCTTTGGAACATTGGTCAGAAGCACCAGCCAGGCAGCCAAAACAGCCATGTGGCAGACCATCGTCGATGCTGTGAATGCTGTTGCGGACACCAGGAGGACCAAGCAGGATTGCCAGAACAGGTGGTACGATCTGCGGAGGAGGGTCAGAGCCAAGAGGCAGGAGGAACACGACCAGGCCAACGCCACCGGAGGAGGGCCCTCCCGCAGAGCCGTACAGTACCATCCCTGGGAGGAGAGGGTGATGGCCATACTGCCGGTGGAGGCAGTTGAAGGAGTAGAAGGACTCCGAGACCCGGGTGAGTACACAAACAACGCACCTCACATGGGGGGAAATGCAACCACAACCAAAATTACTAACAGGCACGCAACCACCACAAGCCATCGCATGACTCAACCACACTCCATGAGCAGGCACATGCCACTGCTGCCACCATGCCCCATGCACCCAGCTGGACAATGTCAAGTCACAGGCCACAGAAGACAACAACACATGACACGGTAACCCGGATGGCGGGAGGCTGGGCACAAAAAATCACATAGTGCGACTCCAAAGCAGACAACAATGCCCTCTGCCCATATGGCCTAGGTCACAGCCAGACAAACACTGTGTCCCAACACAGGAATGACTTGCCAGCAAATGGCGGACGCCTTGCATCAACACATGGGGGTGAAGGCACTGTTTTGCACATGACAGCAGCTAATGAACAGCCAACATTGTGAAAGAGTGGCAGCACACACCACCACAGCAGCAGCGCACAGACACACAGCAGACAAAATGGGTGCCTGGAGATCAGAAACAAACTCACATCAACAGGCCAAGGGCCACTCAAAGATCTGCTAACAGTGTGTGCCCAGGAAGCTGGGCCAAGGTGACAGAGGGTGACACACGGAGGGAGGGAGAGGGGGACAGAGAGGGAGGGAGAGGGGGACAGAGAGGGAGGGAGAGGGGGACAGAGAGGGAGGGAGAGGGGGACAGAGAAGGAGGGAGACACAGGAAGACGGACAGAGGGAGGAGGCTGACACACAGAGGGAGGGAGAGGGGGACAGAGAGGGAGGGAGAGGGGGACAGAGAGGGAGGGAGAGGGGGACAGAGAGGGAGGGAGAGGGGGACAGAGAGGGAGGGAGAGGGGGACAGAGAAGGAGGGAGACACAGGGAGAGCAACTCAGTCCTTTGGTGTGTGGGAATGTCTGCTCGTCAGCAGGTGGACTGCGTGCATGTAGACAAGGGTGGCCAGTGCCAGAACCCCCCCTCTTCATCATGGCAAAACGCAGGGCCATGTCACAACCTGTACACGAGCACAAGGACAGCCACCTGCATCATATAAGTGTGTGGATCCACTCCATGTGCACATGTACAGTGCTACAAGGAAGGCGCAAATGCATGGCTCGCCACACCTGCACACTCCACTGCTGACTGCAGTCACACTTGACGCAGCAAGTAAGACTGTGCCACACATAGTTAAAGGGGCCAAATTGGTGCCCAAGGGACACACCCATGCACAAGTGCACTGTGAGTGGAATGCAAGACAGATCCTAATTCCAAGAGGAAATGTGCCAACTTTGAAACGGATGAAACATGGATGTTGCATGGACCAAAATTAACATTTTCTCTCTCACACACAGGTCAACGTCGTGCTGCACCCCCCAACACTGGGGGGGAACACTCACAGGACCCGGATCTGCAGGAGACCGATCCCACCGGCAGCGACCACTCTCACCACTCTGCGGACGACCCCGACCGACCTGGCCCCTCTGGTGTCCAACCACCTGCAGCACCTGCGTCAGGTACAACCGTGCCAACCACCACCCCCACTCCTGCCACATCCCAGGAGACACCCAGGATCCCTGCCCCAACACCACAATGCAGCCAGGCTCGCCAGGAGGGACACGGTGTCCCGGGCACCCAGGAGGAGGCAGGCGAGAACGCCAATGCCACCCCTCAGGGGTCCCGGAGACCCGATGTGCCCACAAGTGCAGGCCAGACGCAAGTGGGCAGGGGTGGTGGGAGTGGAGGACGGCGGAGGCGCGAGCCTGACCAGTTGGCTGGGGATCCGGTATTTTCCCATGTCCGTAACATCCTGGACTCATACCGGCAGGACACCACGGGCATGGCCCAGGTTGTGTCCGTCCTCGAGGGGATCAAGGTCCAGCAGGCCCAGCAACATGCGGAGCTAATAGCCTGTCTACAGGTACACCAACGGAGGATGGAGGACAGACAGGCTGAGCAAGTGACGGCGTTCCAGGGGATTCACGCTACACTCCGTCGGATGGCCGACACCATGGCCGACCCTCCCTGTGCCAGAAGGCGGAGAACATCACCACCCACAGGGAGGGATCAGGAGGAGGAGGAGGAAACATCCGACGGAGCATCCCAGACGTCGTCACGGCCTGCTGCTGAGGTTCCCCGCAGGAAGCCGGGTCGTCCACGGAAAGGACCGTGAGGGTGGCTGCTACATCACCATCTCCCAGGACACCTGGCCTGGCACCTGGCCCACTGGAGCAACAGCATCACAGCATCAAGAGACATTCTCTGCCACATGGCCCTGCTGGTCACTGGCTGACCAATGTTGACAAAGACTGTGGCATGGACTCTGAGGATTTCCAATGGCAAGGACACCAACTCCCCTACTGAACTTTGGATTCCCTAATCCCGGAAAGCCCCTCACTTTGTCCCCCCCCCCCAATAATAAATCACACTATTAAGAGTAGATGCCTGCTGGTAGCATTATTACCTAACATGTGTCTTGTACAGTCTAAACATGCCTGAGTCATCTGTTCACTTCAACCATCCACACCCTGGGGCCTGAGTCTGGCACAGGACACATGGGTCACAGTTTATTAGGCAAGACAGACATGGAGCACCATACACACCCGTGATGGGCAGAACCAGCTGAGGGGGTGGCCGAACAACCGTGCTGACAGACACATTGAGTACAGCAACAGTCATGCGCAGAGGTCAGGGATCCTGGCCAGTGTCCTGGGGGGCACCCAGGTATGTGTAGACAGGTGGCAGAACCATGTCCTGCAAGCTTGAGTCCGGTGGATGCAGAGAATGGGGTCATGGACAACGTTGTATGCATGGGGATGGCACATGTCACAATACCCACACAGTCATGGACATCATGCCCAATACACAGTCTCAGCACACACACACAGCTTGCATCTTGCCACACGACACATTGACACATAGCCACAATCAGGCAATACCATGCCAGACATGCAGGATGCACCGTGCCAACACACCAGCATTGACTGAGAAGAGGCACCTTGGAGGCATAGGGACACCTTTATTAGTCATGTTTTTGGGATTGCAGAGGCAACTTGAAGTACACATGAACACATCATGTGGAGTAACATGTGGGTCCAACACTGGCACCCCCCTTCTGCACCACAAATGCGTGATAGCCATGGAACTGGCACACAAGTGTCGGCTAACAGCTAAAACCCACAGCTGCACACGGAGAGCCTGACATACACCATAGATCCGCTGATGTGGAAGTCCCACGCCATGCCAAGACAATGTCAACCGTATGTGTCCGAGGGCAGTGTCACACACATTGATGCCATCATCACAATCCACTATCCCATCACTGATGACTGACAACCAGGCAGCCCATCTATTCAGGTGTACCCAGCTGCATGTCGTGTCCCATGGGGATGCCACATGACTGCAGAGGAACCAAACCCCGATCGGGGAAGTGTGCACACATCGTGAACAACAGCCACACCCAATACACCCCAGATGCATCCCTTACCCCATGGAGACTTCCAAACGTGTCCGTGCCTGTAACACTGAGCCAGCCCACGATGTCATGTCCATGAGGAATAGCAGTGCCACAACAATGCAACCAGCAAACGGCATGCGCAGGTACCTGGGGAAGAGAGACACACAAGAAGTCAGCCACAAAAAGCACAGCCACTTGCATGTGCATTTACTCGACACATGTATGGATGACAACATGCTAGGTCACAATTATGACTGGGGAAATACTACCATCACTGCCACCATCACTCCAGTGACACACCCACACACACCTCTGACACACGTGCCATACATGCAGGTGGAGACACACATCACAACGCATGCCACACGGGGACCAATGCGTGCACACTCAGACCCTGGTACTCACCACTAAGCAAAGAAGTCGCGTATGAGCCGAGTCCGGATGTCCTCTTGCAGCTCCACATCCTCCACATCACTAGCCCCATTGCCAAGCCCTTCGTCCTCCACGGGTGGATGGTCCTCGTCATGTTGATTCAGGATGAGTGGCACAGCTCTTTCAACTGCCATGTTGTGCAGCATGCAGCAGACCATGAAGATCTTGCAGACCTTCGCCGGGGCATAAGGGAGTGCACCGCCGGTCTTGTGGAGGCACCGGAATCGGCTCTTCAGCATGCCAAACGTCCTCTCTATCACTCGCCTTGTCCAGCCATGGGCGGTGTTATAGCGGAGCTGGGCCGGCGTGATGGGGTTGCGGAGAGGTGTCAGCAGCCAAGGCATGTTGGGATAGCCAGCGTCCCCTACATGGGAAGCACATGGACATCGTTAGAACTGGTGAGGCGGTCGTGCTGGTCGGCTATACAGAATACAGGACAGACAGACTGTACCCACCAACAACACATGCCCGTTCGTTGCGCAGCTGCATCATCATATCAGGCATCCCGCTACGCCTCATGATGTAGGCATCGTGTGCTGACCCTGGGAAACGAGCACAGACATGTGAAATCACCATATTGGACAGACACACCACAAGGGCATTGATGGAGTGGTAGTGCTTCCGATTGCGGTACGCCACCTCCCGTGCGTGTGGTGGTACCAAACATACATGTGTCCCATCTATGGACCCAATGACATGGGGCATCCCTCCCAGGGCATAGAATCCACGCTTGACCTCAGTCATCTGTTCAGGGGTTGGGAACTTGATGAAGTCATCCAGGTGAATCAACATGGCCTCCAAGAAATCATGCAGCACACCGCTGAACATGCTCTGGGACATGCCACCAACATGAGCTATGGTATTTTGGAAGGTACCCGTGGCAAGAAAATGTAGGGCAGCCATTACCTTCAGCTGGGGTGTCAGTGCCGTAGGATACCTGTGCTGCGGTTGCAGGTGTGGTGCCAGTCTCGCCGTCAGCTCCAGAATCAACGGTTGGGTGAAGCGGTAGAGCCGGATCCTGTCATTCTCCTGCATGGTAGCCAAGTCTGGAATTCTTCGGGCAAGAGGCGGCGCTCTGCAGTAATTTGGAAGTGACAAGGAAGAGTGAGTGCACTACGAGAACAACTCATGTCTACTGAGCACATGTAAATCTGGCAATACACACATGCTACATAGGGAGTCAGGTATTGTTAGAAAAAGGTAGATGAACCGGGAGGGTCGGCCGGGGTCAGGAGGAGAGGTCTCCGGGGAGAGCCGTCTCCAGCGATCGTACAGACAAGTAACTTCCCCCCCACAGACAGATATCACACACGGATAAGGTTCAGTGTTCTTTATAAGCACTTATTTAAGGTACGGTTAAACGGTACAAGGAGGTCTGGACTCAGGGGTCCCCTCGAGTAGAGTCTCGCAAGGTAGGGAAGGGGGTAGCGGGACAGTCTATTTACCAATCAGGTAGTTCGGATGAGATGATGATGAGCTCACAATCCTCGAGCTTGGTGGTTAGGTGGTATGGGCCGCGGCAGCGCCAGCAGGTCCCGGTGTGGATGGTCGATACAACGGGCCGCGGCAGCGCCAGCAGGTCCCCGGAAGATATACGGTCCGCGGCAGCGCCAGCAGGTCCCGGTGAGGATGGTCGTTACAACGGGCCGCGGCAGCGCCAGCAGGTCCCAGGAAGATGAAGGTTGCAGAAGGCCGCGGCAGCGCCAGCAGGCAGGACGATGGTTCACAAGAGCGGGCTACGGCAGCGCCAGTAGACCGTCAGGGTTGAGTTCACTCGGTGTCTCTCGACTCCAGGATACAACTGCCTTCCTGCTCCGGAGCTGCCTCAGTTATAGGGCTGGTGCCCTTTGATGTCCGGACCCTCGCACTGGGAGGTCGGAGGGTCCGGGATGAAGGTGTCCAGACACCCAGCAGGGGGTGGAGCCAGTGCCTGGGGGAGCTGGGGGCGATCGGCACCTGGCGGGGGAGAGCCCTTGACACTTCGTTCTCCCATTGACCTGCCAAGTGGTCCGCTCACCTCCTGGGTGGATGGTGGTGCCGGGATGTCGGGGCCGGCCAGGCCCGGGGTTAGGGTCGAGGGGAGGCCATGCGGCCGCGTGGCGCAGGGCCCAAGATGGCGGCTTGACCCGGCCGGGAAAGCCGGTGGGGCTGGACCCCGTGATGAGTAGGGGTCCGAGGGCAGAGGGTCTGTCGGGAGACGGGGTACAGGTGCTGGTTGCGGGGATATGCCAGGTGGGCCGGAGTTCGGGCCCTGTCGAGCGGGGAGGGAGCAAGCCGTCTGTGGGGCCTGTCCAACATGCGTCCCCCCCAGCTGAAGGCGGGGAGAGTCACCCATCTCCTTGGGGACTCTCTTCGTCGAGGCGGAAAAAGCGGGACAGGCCATCTGCGTTGGCGTGGTCTTGGCCTGGTCGGTGCTCCACGGTGAAGTCCATTCCCTGCAGGGAAATGGACCAGCGCAAGAGTTTTGGGTTCTCCCCCCGCATCTGCATCAGCCATTGCAGGGGTCGATGGTCGGTTTGTACCCGGAAGTGGGTACCGAAGAGATAGGGTCGGAGCTTTTTGAGGGCCCACACTACTGCAAATGCCTCCCTCTCGATGGTGCTCCAACGCTGTTCTCGGGCCAGGAGACGTCGACTGATGAAGGCCACCGGCTGGTCATGACCTTCGGGGTTCAACTGAGAGAGGACGGCCCCGATGCCGTGGTCGGAGGCGTCGGTCTGCACCACAAATTCCCGACTGTAATCGGGGGCCTGGAGCACCGGGGCGGTGCACAGGGCGGCCTTCAGCTCCTCGAAGGCCGCTTGACAATCAGGAGTCCAGTTGACCCGCTTCGGCTGGCTCTTGGATGTGAGACCCGTGAGGGGCCCCACGATGCTGCCGTAGTCCTTCACGAACCGCCGGTAGTAGCCGGTGAGCCCCAAGAAGGCTCGGACCTCGGTCTGGGTGACGGGGGGCTGCCAGGACTGGATGGCAGCAATCTTAAGTTGTAGTGGGGCCACCAGCCCGCTCCCCACTCGGTGCCCAAGGTAGGTCACAGACCCTTGGCCAATCTGGCACTTGCCGGCCTTAATGGTGAGGCCGGCCCGCTGGAGGGCTTGTAGGACCTCTTGGAGGTGACGGAGGTGGTCGGACCAGTGGCGGCTGTATACAGCGATATCGTCCAGGTAGGCAGCGCTGAATTCTTCAAGCCCTGCCAAGACCTGGTTCACAAGGCGTTGGAACGTGGCGGGGGCATTCTTCATGCCAAAGGGCATGACCTTAAATTGATAGTGGCCATCGGGGGTAGAGAAGGCTGACCGTTCCTGAGCCCTGGGTGTGAGGCCGATCTGCCAGTAGCCCGCCGTTAGGTCGAAGATACTAAGGTAGCGGGCGGCCCCCAGCCGGTCGATCAGCTCGTCTGCTCGGGGGATGGGATGAGCGTCGGTCCGGGTGACAGCGTTCAAGCCCCGGTAGTCGACGCAGAATCTCAGTTCAGGGGCGGAGCCGGGGGCAGCGGCCTTGGGAACTAATACGACCGGACTGGCCCAGGGACTGTCCGAGGGCTCGATGACCCCGATCGTGAGCATCTTGGCCACTTCCTCCTGTATGCAGGCTCGTACCCGATCTGGTACGCGGTAGGCCCGGTGCCGGACAGGGGGACTGTCCCCGGTGTCTACGTCGTGCAAACACCAGGGGGTGATCCCGGGGGTGAGGGAGAACAGGGCAGCGAACTGCAGCAGGAGGTCCCGGCAGTCCTGGCGTTGCTCCGAAGTGAGGACGTCAGAGAGCCGGACCCCGTCCACGGAGCCGTCCTTCTCCTGAGTCTTCAGGAGATCCGGGAGGGGCTTGGAGTCTTCTTCTGTGCCACTGTCTGTAGCCATCAAGAGGCTTAGTTCGGAGCGCACAAAGTGCGGTTTGAGCCGGTTGGTGTGGAGGACCCGAAGGGGGTTCCGGGAGGACCCCATGTCGATGAGGTAAGTGACGGGGCTTTTGCGCTCGACCACTTTGAAGGGCCCCGTCCACTTATCTTGCAGGGCACATGGTTCGGTGGGGGACATCACCCATACTTGCTGCCCAGGCTCGAATTCCACGGAGGAGGCATTGTGATCATACCACCTCTTCATGTCCTCCTGGCTGGCCTCGAGGTTCGCCTTGGCCATCTCCCTGAAGCGCCGGGTCTGGTTTCGTAAGGCCAGGATGTATTTGAAGACATCTGGTGGGGTCGTTAGGGGGGCCATCTCCCAACCTTCCTTGACTAGGCTGAGGGGCCCTCGCACAGGGTGTCCGTATAGGAGTTCAAAGGGGCTAAAACCGAGGGACTTCTGGGGAACTTCCCGGTAGGCGAAGAGGAGGCACGGGAGCAGTACATCCCACTGGCGACGGAGAGGCTCTTCCAATCCCCCAATCATCCCTTTGAGAGTGCGGTTAAACCGCTCCACTAGTCCGTTCCCTTGGGGGTGATAGGGGGTCGTGAATCTGTAGGTGACCCCGCATTGTTGCCAGAGGGACTTCATGTATTTTGATATGAAATTCGTGCCTCGGTCGCTGACGACTTCTCGGGGGAAGCCTACCCGGGAGAAGATCCCCATCAGGGCCCGGCCAACCACTGGAGCGGTCACTGTCCGTAGGGGCACCGCCTCGGGGTAGCGGGTGGCATGGTCCACTAGTACCAAGATGAACCTGTGTCCTTGTGCCGTGCGGGGGTCCAGAGGTCCCACAATGTCTATCCCCACCCTCTCGAACGGGGTGGTGACCACCGGGAAGGGTTGTAGAGGGGCCTTCAGCTTCCGGCCACTCTTCCCGCTGGCTTGGCATGTGGGGCACGATCGGCAGTGGTTCAGGACGTCATTCCTCATTTTCGGCCAGAAAAAGTGGGTCACCAGGCGACTGTACGTTTTGTCCTGGCCCAGGTGTCCAGCCAGGGGGACATCGTGGGCTAGGTTGAGCAGAAAGTATCGGAAGCGGAGCGGTACCACCAGAACTCGACCGGCCCCCAGCTCGGCGATTCTTTGCTCGCTGTAGAGCAGGTCGTTATCCCAGTAGACCCAGTGGGTTCCGGTGGTGTCCCCGGCGGTTTGGGTGCTGGCTTGTTGGCGGAGTCCCTCGAGGGAGGGACAGGTCTTTTGTTCCTGGCGGAACTGTTCTTGGGTGGGCCCCCCTTCTTGCCGCCACTGAGCCAGATCCGGAAGGTCCTGGTGTTGCGCGTCTTCTTCGGTAGTCGGGTCCGGGAGGTCGGACTCGCCGTTGTCCTCTACGGGGGCAACCGGGGGCGGAGGTGCTGGCCATTCGGTTTCTTCTGATCGGGGGGCGGCACGGGCGGCCATGGATCGGGTGGTTATGCAGGCCCAGTCCGGGAGGCCCAGCATCCCCAAGTGCTCTCTTCTCTCGACGGTGGCCCACGGGGAACTCTCGAGGTCATTCCCCAGGAGGCAGTCCACGGGGGCATCGTCCCGGACCGTCACCTTCAGTAGGCCGGAGACCCCTCCCCATTCAAACGGGACGCAGGCCATCTTACACATGCTCTCTGAATTATCTGCCGAGCGGACGGGGCAGAGAATGTTCGGCAGGATCTGCTCGGGCTTCACCAGGTGACAGCGGACGGCCGTCACGCTGGCGCCGGTGTCACGCAAGGCCTCGGCTCTCTGTCCATTAATGGTCACCCACTGACCGTATTTTCTGGTGTTGGCGGGTAGGGGAGCCCGCGGAACCATGTCCCTTCCCCCTAAGCATGCCAGGACCATGGCGGCCGGTTCCCACCCTTGCTGGTCCGGCTCATACTCCTCGGGTCCCTCTGATGATTGCTCTTCCCCCAGGGCAGCGGCAGCTACCTGGCGGGGCTTGGGTGGTTGGTTTAGCGGGCAGTTCGGATCGTTGGCGTAGTGGCCTAGTCGCTGGCACCGGTGGCACGTGACGTTGGCTCGGTACCCAGGCCGCAACGGGGGGTTGCCCCGGCCGGCCGGAGGCGGGGTGCTGGCCACGGGTGTTGCTGGTAAGGTGTCTCTCCCTCGCCCCTGGCCCCCTCCTCCTCCCCGAGGACGGTGCTGGCCTTGGTTGCTTCTGTTCTGGTCGTGTGGCCCTTTCCGGCCCACTCGGGTGCTTTCCCACCGGTCAGCTTCGGCGGCGAGCTGCCGGGGGTCAGTCAGCTTACTGTCGAGTAGGTGCTGCCTGAGCTCGACGAAACAGTTGTTTGACAGGTGCTCCCATACCATAAGGTTGAAGAGTTGTTCGTAGGTGGTGACCTGATTTCCCTTGATCCAACCCTCGAAGGCCCGGCTGAAATAGTTCACGTATTCCACCCAAGTTGTACCTGGGATCCGGGTGCAATCTCTGAACCTCTGGCGGTACATCTCGGGCGTGAGGCCGTAGCGGGTGAGGAGGGCAGCCTTCATGTGGTCGTAGGACGACATTTGGTGATCGGGGAGCTGCAGCAGGGCATCGCGACCCTCGTTGATGAATCTCCCCCAAAGTCCGGCTCCCCAATCACTCCGGTTTTTCTCAATAGGCCCCGGGGTGTGTGGTCGCTCAGGCACCCCCAGTTCCTTATTCTGTTTGCGCAGTTCTATTTCCGCCAGTCGGCGCTCGTGCTCGAGCGTTATTTTTTTCTCTTCCAGCTCTCTTTGTCTCTGCTTTTCTTCTCGTTCCTCTCGAAGCCGCATATGCTCGAGGTTGATTTTCTGTTCAGCTAACTTGAGTTCCCCATCCATCTTGAGTCGCGCCATCTCTAATTCGTGTAATCTGACTCTGTCTCTTTCTCGTATCTCCTCCTGTGGGAGGCCCGTTCCCCGCTCCTCGGGAGCCGTGGCGTTCCCCTCTGGTGTGATGCTGTTTTGGTCTGGTGTGACGCTGCTTTGGTCGGAGGGTCCTGCGACCCCAGTTTCTGTCCATGACTCAAGAGCGCGCTTTAGATCATCCTTGGTACTCAGGCCGGTGGTAGCAATGCCAAGTTCTATGCAAAATTGTCTCAGTTCGCGGTGGTTGTATTCTTCTAATTTCTCCATTTGGAACTTCTCGGTGGAGCTGCTATCTTTGGTCGACATCGTGCTTTGTCGTGGGGTGAGCTACTCTCTGTACGATTACGCGTTGATTCGGATCGCGCCGCTGGCCACCAATGTTAGAAAAAGGTAGATGGACCGGGAGGGTCGGCCGGGGTCAGGAGGAGAGGTCTCCGGGGAGAGCCGTCTCCAGCGATCGTACAGACAAGTAACTTCCCCCCCACAGACAGATATCACACACGGATAAGGTTCAGTGTTCTTTATAAGCACTTATTTAAGGTACGGTTAAACGGTACAAGGAGGTCTGGACTCAGGGGTCCCCTCGAGTAGAGTCTCGCAAGGTAGGGAAGGGGGTAGCGGGACAGTCTATTTACCAATCAGGTAGTTCGGATGAGATGATGATGAGCTCACAATCCTCGAGCTTGGTGGTTAGGTGGTATGGGCCGCGGCAGCGCCAGCAGGTCCCGGTGTGGATGGTCGATACAACGGGCCGCGGCAGCGCCAGCAGGTCCCCAGAAGATATACGGTCCGCGGCAGCGCCAGCAGGTCCCGGTGAGGATGGTCGTTACAACGGGCCGCGGCAGCGCCAGCAGGTCCCAGGAAGATGAAGGTTGCAGAAGGCCGCGGCAGCGCCAGCAGGCAGGACGATGGTTCACAAGAGCGGGCTACGGCAGCGCCAGTAGACCGTCAGGGTTGAGTTCACTCGGTGTCTCTCGACTCCAGGATACAACTGCCTTCCTGCTCCGGAGCTGCCTCAGTTATAGGGCTGGTGCCCTTTGATGTCCGGACCCTCGCACTGGGAGGTCGGAGGGTCCGGGATGAAGGTGTCCAGACACCCAGCAGGGGGTGGAGCCAGTGCCTGGGGGAGCTGGGGGCGATCGGCACCTGGCGGGGGAGAGCCCTTGACACTTCGTTCTCCCATTGACCTGCCAAGTGGTCCGCTCACCTCCTGGGTGGATGGTGGTGCCGGGATGTCGGGGCCGGCCAGGCCCGGGGTTAGGGTCGAGGGGAGGCCATGCGGCCGCGTGGCGCAGGGCCCAAGATGGCGGCTTGACCCGGCCGGGAAAGCCGGTGGGGCTGGACCCCGTGATGAGTAGGGGTCCGAGGGCAGAGGGTCCGTCGGGAGACGGGGTACAGGTGCTGGTTGCGGGGATATGCCAGGTGGGCCGGAGTTCGGGCCCTGTCGAGCGGGGAGGGAGCAAGCCGTCTGTGGGGCCTGTCCAACAGGTATGTGCTACATGCCCAGGACACGTATGGATGCAAGGTGACACTCCTTCCAAGACCCAGCTACACACGGTGATTGAGAACCTCCCCATGCCACGCCATGGAAATAGCTGTGTCCCAGTGCAAGTGCACAGCCCGACGCAAGACAGGAGTGACATACACCCACACATCAGCAGAAGTGGGATGCCGATTGCAGAGACTGGTAGCGGAACACTGGAACCACAGGTCACATGACATTACACTAGTCCAGCCCACACACCTTGCCATGAAGGTGCACATGTCATGACTCACCACACATTCCTTGTGAAGATGCTGACATGGCCTTGTCACGCTACTCCGTGTCCCATGCATACATGTGCACCTCACATCCGATAACACATGTGGCATGGTGTGCGGAACAGTGTGCAATGACAATCTACACACAGCCACATGTTGGTTGCTGCAACGGCTGCAGCTTTTGAGGGTGCTACAACATCAACCTGATGTAAATCCCGGACACATATATGACATAGTCACATTGTGCACTGTGGGTAGTGACAAGTCATGTGTCATGACCCCTGTACCGGGCATCATGGGACACTTCCGTGTGTTGGTGTCCGTGCCATGCCAGTGACGCTCACCCCAAGTGCGCAGTCCCACATGCACACATGTCAAAGGAGTCAAGGGCATGCCTGGCACACATTGCACCATCACACAGTACACCTGTACACATCTCATCATACATCTGGTGCCTTCTCCACTCAGGAGGCATGTTCCACATCACAGCCTGTGACACCTGTGCCCCACACATGTAGTAATGCACAGACGATGCCTTGATGTCCATTCCTGGACAAGTATGTCCATCCATGGACAAGTATGTCCATCCATGGACAAGTATGTCCATCCATGGACAAGTATGTCCGCCCTATTCCTACCTGTGTGTCGCCTATCACCACAGTGATGTGTAAAAACCGCCGTACTGCTGCTGAGAGGGCCTGTGCATGTTCCCAAATCACTGTGGGAGTGCTGCCGTATGTGTACCCATCGTGATGGCGAGCGTACAGGCATTTGTACGGTCCATAGCACTACGAGTACGCATACGCGTGCAGACCCATAGTGATAGGGCCGTACACACGCATGTACGCTCACTATCACTATGGGTCTGCACGCGTATGCGTACCCGTAGTGGTACGGACCGTACACTCGCATCTACGCTCACTATCACTATGGGTCGGCACGCGTATGCGTACTCGAAGTGATGGTGAGCGTAGATGCGAGTGTACGGTCCGTACCACTACGGGTACGCATACGCGTGCAGAACCATAGTGATAGTGAGCGTAGATGCGAGTGTACGGTCCGTACCACTACGGGTACGCATACGCGTGCAGACCCATAGTGATCGTGAGCGTAGATGCGAGTGTACGGTCCGTACCACTACGGGTACGCATACGCGTGCAGACCCATAGTGATAGTGAGCGTACATGCGTGTGTACGGTCCGTACCACTACGAGTATGCATACGCGTGCAGACCCATAGTGATAGTGAACGTAGGCATGCATGTACGGGCCGTTGCCATGCATTTGGGGTGCCCTAGGGCCCCGAAACGCACCGTACCTGTGTGTGATGCTCCAAATTACATAGGGGACAAGTATTAAGGCCTACATGCATGCTGGTTGTCATGGAGACCAAGTTCAAATTTCGAAATTGTTCTGGAAGGTGCACAGCAGAAGTCAGTTGGAATTATTCTACTTTGTTGCAATGTGTTTGTGGGGCTGACATCATGCAGGAGAATGAAACCGATAGAGAACCCACAGAGTGCTAGGTTTGAAGGGATTGGTGGAAACATAGGATGAAAATGTGAGTGACCAATCACTCTGTACTCCTGTGCATGAGACTGGGCAGAAGGGCACATATAAGGCAGCCAGGTCCCATGAGGGAGCACTTGCCTGCACATCTTTGCATTCGTCGACCCAGCTGCTGCTACTGATTCCCTGGAACCATGTCAAGGGCTGTGGAGAGGACACAGCCATTCACCCTGGAGGAGAACATGGCTCTGCTGGATGTGATCCTCCCACAGTACTCCATGCTGTATGGGCGACCAGGGTATCAGGTGAGTGCATAGGCCACTGCCACAGACTGTCCCTATGTTGTGACTGTGACTTCTGCCATTGCGTCCAGGTGTAACACACATGCCATGTACTGTCGGGGGGGTCCCAGGGGGGGGGTGCCTGATGTCTCCCAGCAGTGCCCTGAGACAGGAGGGGTGGGGGCCTATCACTCACAGCAGTGCCCTGAGACAGGAGGGGTGTGTGCAGAGTCCTCCCAGCAGTGCCCTGAGACAGGAGGGGTGTGTGCAGAGTCCTCCCAGCAGTGCCCTGAGACAGGAGGGGTGTGTGCAGAGTCCTCCCAGCAGTGCCCTGAGACAGGAGGGGTGGGGGCCTATCACTCACAGCAGTGCCCTGAGACAGGAGGGGTGGGGGCCTATCACTCACAGCAGTGCCCTGAGACAGGAGGGGTGGGTGTGATGCACAGTGTGAGCCTTGATCATTGATTGTGACATTGCCATCATTCCACCTGTGTACCCACTGTGGCACGTACTGCTTTTGCCCTCACCAGGGGATGATGTCCCTATGACAAAGGTGCAATGCGTTGGCTGCATGACATGCCTTGTTGTAACCAGCTAATTTGTACCCATATGTCTCTCTGTGACATGTGGCTGGTGTATTGATGTGGTGTCACTTGTTCCTCCTCACAGGTAGGCGCCACTGCCAAGGAGCAGATCTGGCTGACCGCCGTCAGTGCCGTGAGGGGTGTGGATGGTCGGAGGCGGAGCCTGCCCCAGGTGAGGAAACGCTGGCAGGATATCCGGTGCTGGACGCGGAGGATTGCACGGCTCCTGCTGGGGGACTCACCTGAGAGCCACAAGAACCGCGGCCGCCGCCGTCTGAGCCACCTCCACAGGCGTGTGCTGCCGGTGGTCTTTCCAGACCTGGAGAGGCGCTTACAGGCGATGCAGCAGCCGGAAGGGGGTAGGTACATTTGTGTTTGTTGTGTGTCACCGGCATTTGTAAGGGCACAGTAGCATGATTTCACTGGCAGGGTTTAAAGGTGCTGTGCAGATCCTGTTTGCCCCAGTATAGCGCTGTGCCCCTGCCACCCTTCCCCTCCTTGCAATGTGTTCCCTGGTCTGTGTGTAGTCACTCCTTCACAAGGTAATGTAGGCTGGCGCTTTGTCCACGAGAACAATGACTGTAGCATCATGTGTGGGGGTGGTGTGTAACAGGTTGTGGGACCTTGCCTGTGCACTGTCAAGTTCACTGCATGTGGGTTCCATGTCAGTTGCCACTGATGCTGACTCCAGACATGGGAGTTGGTCTCTCATGTGTCATGCCTTACAGCGCGCATGTCCTATGTAGTGGCCTGTGACATGATGTGCATGAGTGTGCGATACACATAGTGCAGGGATGGTGACGTGTGTTGCAGTCATTACCATTCAGTAGCATGTAGTTGCATACCCACTACGGTCCCCTGGGGCACCTTTTCCTCAGTGGTGTATGTGTCATCATAAACGTGGCCAATCTCAGTGTCTACAGCGTAGGTTGTGCTCTGTGCCATTGTCCCCTGTCACCATGTATATAGACGTGCTATTATGTACAGGTGTCCACTGTGCAGCCTGACCTGATTGTCCTTCTTCATACTCACAGTTGCCAGTGCCTGTGTGTCTTTTTCTACTCATCTGAGGATGGGCACTGGTACCTCATTATTTGTACAGGCGCACCTTGGCTGTTTGGCGTCCAATCTTGCTTTTTGCCTGCCCCTGTGTGTATCACCCAGACTATGAGATGTTGGTGCCACCTGTGTCTCAACAATTTGCCTCGTGTAGGGTCTTGTTGGGGCGGGCAATGCCTATGTGTTAACTCCTGATTTCCACTTGCTGGGTCTGGGCAGTGTGTGATGTGTCTGGACACACACGCAAGGTGCAGTGACCGAGTCATGTTGTGCATGTTTTCAGCATTACCTATGCAGCATGTGTCTCAAGTTCATGGATATGCTCCCTGGTCATCGGTATTATTGCCAACGCTGTGTGGTGCAGATGCAGTGCTGGATTGTCCCCAGGGCCTGGGTGCTATGTCAGACTCCGTTTCCTGTGTTTAGCTATTGTCTCATGCTCTCCATGGTATTTCAGTGGCATGGTGGCTCAACCAACTGTGTGTTTCATGCCCTACATCGGTACCCTGTTCAGTAGATGTTAGGGATCTTCCTTTTCAGGCCATGCAATGTTACCTATGTAGATTGGACTCATGTGACAGATGTGTACAGGTGTCTGATTAATTTCTGTCTCTCCACCCTGCCCACAGCATCGTCGGGGGACACAGAGGGAGACATGGACACAGACCAGGCGGAGGGACCGAGCACCAGTGCCAGCCGTGACATCGGGTCTGGCACATCGAGTGGGACAGAGGCGGAGGAGAGTGTGGCCGAGGACCTGTCGACTGGCACATCAGACTACGAAGCTGACAGGTCCGAGGAGGATGTCTCCGAGTGGGCGGAGGCTGCACCAGCAGCTGACAGCGGAACAACACCTCGCACCGCCCCCTCAGTTTCCACCAGCCGCCTCCCACTTGCTCGTGTCCCTTCCCAGCGTGCCCGGTCACAGCATGTCTCCTTCCTGCCAGGCACCGCACCCCCTGCCCCTGTCTCCACTGCTGCCGCCAATGCAGAGTCTGTGGACATCCAGCGGCAACTGCAGGTTGGTCAGGCTGCGATCCTTAATGTCCTCCATGCCCACGGCAAAACCCTCACCAACATCGAGGCTTTCTTGGAGGGCATTCATTCATCGCAGGCTGACCAACGCAACTTGCTGAGGTCCATAGACTCCACACTGACTGCAGCAGTGGGTCTCCTGCAGCGCGACCTCCCCCCACCTACCCCTGCCCCATCCACACTTCCCACTCCCAAGCCTGTCCCACGTACACCCAGACGTCGGCATGCACCCACATCAACGGACACGGGCACCACACCAGCAGGGAAGGTCCACCGCACTCCTCCTGACACGCACACACAGGGTGAGGTAGGCACACCCACTGGGTCGGGGGGCAAACGTGTGACACGCAGCCATAGTGGGAGTCCGCATTCCACCCAGTCCACTCCCTCCAAATCCCCTCCCCTCAGCTCTCCTGGCCACATCTCCCCCAAGGACTCCTTCATGGCCGCTCTGTCCCTGAGCCCCACAGTTACACCACCACGCAAGCGGTCAAGGAGGTCCCCGGTCAGGGTGGTTGAGTCTCCCCCCCTGTCTCCACCCTCCCCCGGTGGCGCTGCGACCCATCCCTCTGACCCCCCCCCCCTCCTTGGGGCCTGAGGTCCCTTCGGGTGCAGGGGACTCCCTGGAGGACCTTGCAAAGGTGTGTAGTGCCATCCTGGCCTCCGCCTTTGGCACTGACCCACCCCCTGTGGTGGAGTCCTCCATCCCTGCACCCACAACGCCGCCCCTTTGCCCTGATGTCCCTGCGGTGCCTGTTGCTTCCCCCCCCCCTGATGCCCTCACCAGTGTGGAAGACAATGCCATTTGACTGTGCAGGCAAGGTAGGGGACACGCATCCCACTGTGTCCCCCATCCAGCTGAGAATCATTGACTGCCCTATGGGCTTTGTGAAGATTGTACTGCCTGCGATCCACGGACATTGTGCTCATGCTGAATAAAGCTTAATTTTGTTTTCATTATCACACTACTGCTATGCTGGTATTGGTGTTGGTGGGGCTGCTACATGGTTTTGGGTGGTGTGTATGGGTTTGGGTGTGTGGGATATGTAGTGGTGTACTGCTCATTGGTGGGACCCTGGGATCTGTGTGCCATCACAAGGTGTTGGCTAACTTTCTTTGTTCAGGTGAGCAGTTACTGCATGGTGCACTTGTCCCAGGGTGTATTCCTTCCTCTGTGTACCCAGCTTTCTTCCCTGCAGGGTGTTCCCAATGTTTAGCGCAGAGCTGTGTCTACATGAGCTGTGTGTGTGACGGAGCCCTTCTACTTTGGCCATGCATGCAGGGCCATGTGTCCACCTGCAACAATCGTGGCATCCTTGGTGATCACTGTACTTGTGTGTGGAGTCTGTTGACGTGAGTTCATGGGGACATGTTCCCTTGTAGCCAGTATGCATGTGGATAATTCTGGCCTCACACACATGTGTTACACCCCTCCTGTCTCAGGGCACTGCTGGGAGGACTCTGCACCCACCCCTCCTGTCTCAGGGCACTGCTGGGAGGACTCTGCACCCACCCCTCCTGTCTCAGGGCACTGCTGGGAGGACTCCACACCCACCCCTCCTGTCTCAGGGCACTGCTGGGTGGACTCTGCACACACACCTCCGATTTCAGGATATGTACGCTTGGAACATACACGGTGGGGGTACGCTCAATGCATTCGAGGTGAGGGTACGAGTCTACTTACACTGGTGTGGTGGGGGTACGCTCCATGCATACGCGGGTGGGGGTACGGGTCGTACTTACACTGTTGGGGTGGGGGGTACGCTCCATGCATACGCGGGTGGGGGTTCGGGTCGTACTTACACTGTTGGGCTGGGGGGTACGCTCCTTGCATACGCGGGTGGGGGTACGGGTTGTACTTACACTGTTGGGCTGGGGGGTACGCTCCTTGCATACGCGGGTGAGGGTTCGAGTCGTACTTACACTGTTGGCATGGGGGGTGCGCTCCATGCATACGCGGGTGGCGGTACGGGTCGTACTTACACTGTTGGGCTGGGGGGTACGCTCCTTGCATACGCGGGTGAGGGTTCGAGTCGTACTTACACTGTTGGCATGGGGGGTGCGCTCCATGCATACGCGGGTGGGGGTACGGGTCGTACTTTCACTGTTGGGGTGGGGGGTACGCTCCTTGCATACGGGGTGGGGGTAGGGTCCGTACATATCCGTCCCCACGCTATGTGATGTTTGTGCGGCCCGTACCCAGGCCTTTGCCACGTGGGTGCGATCCGTCCCGCCATTGTTGGGGTGACGTGTGTGGGCGTGGTCCGACTCGTACCCACGCTCTTCAGGCGTGGGTACGGGACGTACCTGTCTGGTTGTGTTGCCGGTTCGCGTGGTGACGGACTTCCGTTGTGGCGGTCGCTGGCTTATCAGGACACGCCCCCACCCCCTCGTGGTGACCAGGGCATGGGAGTCAGGTATGTCCAGGCCATGTGTGGTGTGTGACTTATGTGGTTGTTTTGTGGCCTGCCCTGGTCGTGCCACCCCCACCCCACCCCACTTTCCCCCCTCCCTTAGTTATTCTGACCTTCTGCGGCGTCTGCGTCGTAACCTGTAGAGGAGGTGGACTGCTATGAGGGCAGGGATGACTCGTAGGTTCGGGTCCATGTCTGTCCGTCGCGTACTGGTACTCCTTGCTCGCGTCGTCCTGTCGCGTACGGGTCCTCCTTGCTCGCGTCGTCCTGTCGCGTACGGGTCCTCCTTGGTGGCGTCGTCCTGTGTGTCCGTCACGTACTGGTCCTCCTTGTTCGCGTCGTCGTCTGTCCGTCGCGTACTGGTGGTCCTTGTTCGCGTCGTCCTGATTTCCCGGCAGTTTTTGGCTGCCGCAAAATATTCACCGTGCGGGGTGACGTCGGTGCGAATCGTGATTCCTGGGTCGTGAATGGCTGGCTGCGAGCGTCCCGACGTCAGGTCGGCGCTTTCCCGGATCGCATTGGTAGGTGTTTTTTTGTTCGGTCGGGCTTTTTTACGATTCGTACGGTAATGGTGTACCCGTGCGAATCGTAATTCCTTGTTTGTAAAAATTGACGACCGGGTACGCGTCGGGCGGAGATTGTGCTCCGTCCGACGGTTCGTACCCGGTTTTTGCCGGATCGTGATCGGCACCAAAATAGAAAAAAATAGGAATGCTTGTATCTCTCTGCCAGCTTTACAGATCGTTGAAAATCAAAAGAAGCTGAAAGTAACTAAAGAAACAAAACAGTTTCCAGTCTTTGCAAAAAAGACGGCAGCATTAACCCCCTCCTTGGCTATGAGCCCAGCCTTGAACCCTGCTGCAGCCCTGGTACTAACAATGTCGGAAGGGCTGGTGCTAAAAGATTCCCAGGATGCCTCAAAAGAGACTGGACTGGCTGTTATGGCAGTACGTCTCTGACTACTACAGACTGTTCTGAGCAGGGGAAGGACTCAAAGCTTTTGGAGGATCTACAGAAGTCAGCAAAAACAGTTGTCGATATTCCTCCTCCAATTACACCTGCTGCAGCAGTATCTTTATCTAGCTCGGAATATAATCCTCTAACTTCTCCTAGTGGAGGGCTTAAACAATCAGAGTCTCCCCGTCCGATAATTTAAATTCTGTTATGGATCTAAACGGAGAGCTTCAGCTGAACATTAAAGATATGCTAAATCAAATGTTAGATGAAATTCGACACTTAAAAAATTCGCAAAGATACGAATTGGCCTCTATCCATCAAGGATTAGAAAAGATAGAAGAGACAATGCTGAGTCTTCCTACGAAACTGCAAGAAGCAGAAACCAGAAATTCAGTATTAGAAGACCAAATGGTTATTGTTTCAGAGAAAGTTAAAAAGGCTGTCAAAGATAAAGATACCTTGATAAATAAATTAGAGGAGTTGAAGAATCACTCGAGGAGATCTAACCTGCGAATTGTGGGTATACCAGAGGGTCTTGAAGGATCTCAGCCCTTGCAGTGGATCAACTCTTTTATTAAACAAAAAGTGATTCCGGAATTCGATGGCGATCTTACAATCACTAGAGCTCATCGGGGGCCGTCACGTCCTTTTCCTAACTCCTCTTTGCCTCGAACATTCTTGCTAAATTTTGCAGACTTTCGTGTGAAAGAAACAATTTTGTCTAAAGCAATTCAACAAAGACAGTTTGTTGTTAATGAGACAGCAAGTTGCCGGATCTTTTCAGATATGACAGCTGCACATAGAAGAAAAGAATTTGTGAAAATGCTCCATCTTTTTAAAGCAAAAGGAGCACAGGCTTCGATCGCTCAACAATCTAAATTGAAAGTGTTGGTTAGAGGCAAATTTATAATGCTTTCTGATTTAGAGGAAGCCCAGAAGCTGTTAAAGGAAATTTTGTAGGGCCCTAAATTGCTTAGTGGTCTATATTTAAGGAGGCTTTAGGTTAAGAGAATAGCTGAATTGTGGGTGTTCTAAGTTGCTTTTAGAGCTTAATTCTGTTATTTATGAGATGTTGGACGTCTAAGAATTGGGGGATGGGGGGGGCAAGGTCACGAGGGTGTAAAATCAAGACACCCAGGTTAATTGGGGGTGGTAAAATGTGGAAGGTGTGGTGTTGGGGAGGGGTTCCACATTCTGGGAAGAGTAGGGGTGGTAGCATAGGGGGGAAAATGAAGTCCTTGATTTTTTGGTTTGTTGAATACTACTGTAAAATTATTGTAGATAGGTTGAATTTGGTTCAGAGGAAGGACCACGGGTTGACAGATTTTAAGTCAAGTAACTATGATGTCTAGCATCGAATTATTGAAGGTTATTTCATTTAATGTAAACGGCCTAAATAATTGTAATAAGATGCGGGCAATCAGACTATGGATTAAAACAGAAAATCCAGCAGTGATAATGCTGCAAGAGACGCATATTTCCGATACTAAGCTGCCGGATTTTCGTATGTTTCAATCGTGGGCTTCATATCGGTGGTTTTCTTCATCCTCTGCCTCCTTGAGAGGCACGGCCATATTTTTAAATAAAAAATTACAAGCAGAGGTAGTGAATTCTGAAAAAGACCAAAATGGTCGTTGGTGTTGGGTAACTTGTACCCTTAGACAGTTTAAAAAACCTATAACTTTTGTTAATTTTTATGCACCAACAGAAGATAGACCCAAAGTCTATGAGGAGTTATTTCAATCCTTAATTCTGGTACCAGGGGATCTGATAATAGGGGGGGATTTTAATATCCTTATGAATCCTTTATTGGACTCCTCTGAATCAAAGTGTAAGCAGTGGAAGCCTAGATCTCTTAAAACTTTACAACAATACAGCGTCACTCTTGACTTACATGATCCCTGGCGAATGACTAATCCAAGTAAATCCGCATTTACAGGCTGGTCTGGGAGGCATCGCTCTTCATCTCGTATCGATTTTTTCCTGGTTTCACGGACGTTAGGCTTTAATCATCAGGCTTTTCTGTTTAAAGGATTTTCCGATCATGCGATGCTGAGAATACAAATTAAACTGTCAGAGGTATCTAGGATCCCGAAACAATGGTCTCTTAATCGACATTATCTATATGATGAAATTTGGGTGGGTGCACCTAAAAGTTACATACCCAAAGTTTTCCCCACTGCCAGAGGTAACATTGTTGCATACGCTGTCCACAGCACAAGGTAATGTGGTACGGCCCAGGGGCAGTATCATGCATAGATAATGAACACACAAACACAGATAGATAGTGGAAGTGGGTACGGGCACGTGCGCTTGACTCCTCTTTATTACCAGGGTCACATATCCAGTGACGTCTGTGCTGGATACGTGTGGGGTGAGTGTAAACCAGTCCTCAGGGAATGGTTGCGGCTGGCATCAACTACAACAGTAATCATTGGATCACACACAGAGATTCAATAATAAAAGGGTCAATAGTTTGTGCTGCAGTGAGGTAGGGACAGTAGATGTGAAATAATACACAAAGGATTCTATTGTAAAAGAAGCATAACTTGTGGTATACCTCGATACAGGCAGTAGATCTGAAATAATACACAAAAAGATTGTATCATAAAGGGTCCATCAGTTCTAGTGCACTCAGATAGTCACATCAAAAGCATTCAGTATGTGCACAGCCAGCGATGATCGGTGCTGAGAGCGGGCCGTACTAGGAGCAATGTCTGTTGCCTACAGGACTTCCTCGTCTGCAATAGCGACTCGATCTGAATTGTGAACACTGCTGTCTGGAGTGGAAATTGAAGGCAGTAGTCAGCACAGTCATCCATGAATACTTTTTCTCACTTCCTCTTCACAAAATACAACAACATAAATTACAAAAAACTCTGCAATAAATAAACTAAAACAATTCGAATTGCAATCTCTGCTGTCCACAGTGTAGACTGTTATTCAGTGTTCTTTTCCACTACCAAGAAGAATTTGGTCATTGTACTAAACCTATAACTCATCTAAAAAAACTTCTTCAAGCAAGTATACTGAAAGGATATTGCGTATATTTCATTAGACGTTGTAGTTAGTTGCCTACTGGATTCTGTAATTAAACAATAACCACTCGATCTGAATTGTGAGCCCTGCTGACCGCAGTGTAGGTCAGAGTCAGTGGTCATTAACGCCTCACAACCACATGCCGTTGGATTTGAAAGCAGGGAGTTGGATGCACCTGATCAGAGGGGGTACACACAAATCATCACAGACCTTAACTTCTGACATTCTCAATCACAGAATCAAGACCCCGTTTCACTGTTCGGACCTGCTGTACCGCGGTGTACTCCACCGACTGCAGTCAGCCAAGCCCAATAATCATGTGCAGCAGTTAGCTACGGAAGCACAGAGTGTGATGTACCTCAACGGAGGGAGTTCTGTGAAAACCAAGCAGCAGGTAATATCGGACATCGTCCATTGTGGGATCAAGACACCGTTCCACTGTTGGGACCTAGAGTTGCTTGCACCTGGTCAAAGGGAGTACCTTCATCTCCACTCTCAAATGTAGTTCTAACATCGTCCATTGTGGGATCAAGACACCGTTCCACTGTTGGTACCTCTTGGACTACTGTGTTAGTAGTATACAGAGCACTCACGGTGCTGGGCCTCAGGCTGGGCGCTGTGTGCCTGTGTCGCGGTAGCCAACGTTGATCTCAGGAGCCTTCCCAGCTCGCAGACCTAGGCCCAAAAGCTTCCGCCGGCACGTGGTGGGCCCTCTTTCACATACGGCGGTGTGGAAAGATGAACTGTGGGGCATATGTGTGTCGCAGCGGCTATGACGGTTTCCGGGTACCAAATGCAAATACAACAGTTGATGGACAGAATGCAGAACAATGTCATACATTCACCCCAGTACAGAGATCTGGGCCTAAATCCATCGTTTTTTTTGCTCACCATGCCATTCCAGCCATATGCAAATCAGTCTTGACCCTGTGCCTCATGGGAACAGTCCAGCCCGAACTGCCAAGCCAGGTCCTCCCTGGACTGAAAACAAGCATCCTAGGACCGGTTTCGGGGTTTCGCCCCTCTTCAGCCAGGATAGCTTGATTCCAGTGGCATGGAGAGCACGGGACTCACGTCTGAGCATACCCGTCCCATTCGGGGTGACAAATGCAAAAACAACAGTTGATGGACAGAATGCAGAGCAATGTCATACATTCACCCCAGTACAGAGATCTGGGCCTAAATCCATCGGTTTTTTTTGCTCACCATGCCATTCCAGTTTGAACCCAGCCATATGCAAATCAGTCTTGACCCTGTGCCTCATGGGAACAGTCCAGCCCGAACTGCCAAGCCAGGTCCTCCCTGGACTGGAAACAGGCATCCTAGGACCGGTTTCGGGGTTTCACCCCTCTTCAGCCAGGATAGCTTTGATTCCAGTGGCATGGAGAGCACGGGACTCACGTCTGAGCATACCCGTCCCACTCAGGGTGACAAATGCAAAAACAACAGTTGACGGACAGAATGCAGAACAATGTCATACATTCACCCCAGTACAGAGATCCGGGCCTAAATCCATTGTTTTTTTTTTTTGCTCACCATGCTATTCCAGTTTGAACCCAGCCATATGCAAATCAGTCTTGACCCTGTGCCTCATGGGAACAGTCCAGCCCGAACTGCCAAGCCAGGTCCTCCCTGGACTGAAAACAAGCATCCTAGGACCGGTTTCGGGGTTTCACCCCTCTTCAGCCAGGATAGCTTGACTCCAGTGGCATGGAGAACACGGGACTCACGTCTGAGCATACCCGTCCCACTCGGGTTGACAAATGTAAAACAACAGTTAATAGACAGAATGCAGAACAATGTCATACATTCACCCCAGTACAGAGATCTGGGCCTAAATCCATCATTTTTTTTGCTCACAGTGCCATTCCAGTTTGAACCCAGCCATATGCAAATCAGTCTTGACCCTGTGCCTCATGGGAACAGTCCACCCGAACTGCCAAGCCAGGTCCTCCCTGGACTGGAAACAAGCATCCTAGGACCGGTTTCGGGGTTTCACCCCTCTTCAGCCAGGATAGCTTGATTCCAGTGGCATGGAGAGCACGGGACTCACGTCTGAGCATACCCGTCCCACTAGGGGTGACAAATGCAAAAACAACAGTTGATGGACAGATTGCAGAACAATGTCATACATTCACCAAAGTACAGAGATCTGGGCCTAAATCCATCGTTTTTTTTTTGCTCACCATGCCATTTCAGTTTGAACCCAGCCATATGCAAATCAGTCTTGACCCTGTGCCTCATGGGAACAGTCCAGCCCGAACTGCCAAGCCAGGTCCTCCCTGGACTGGAAACAAGCGTCCTAGGACCGGTGTCGGGGTTTCACCCCTCTTCAGCCAGGATAGCTTGATTCAAGTGGCATGGAGAGCACTGGACTCACGTTTCCGGGTACCAGCAGGCTGAGAGCATTATTCACGCAGCCACCTTCGCGCACGGCATCAGCCTCGTGGCGATGTAAGCTGCGAAGACCTGGCAGACATGTTCGCCATTCCGGAAGAGAACCACACCCAGAGAAACGTGCCTTTTATTCATATCCCTACGCTAGCCTTGCGTACACCGAGCCAGCCCACTACGCTAAAGATTTTGGGGGGGAGGGGGCACGTACGCGCAATGTTTTCATAATCTTCCCTAATGACTGTACTATCATGGTTGCGTCCACTGTCCACTTCACTCAATAGACCATCAGTGTATGTTGACATGTACATGTCTGTGTTCTGCAAACTCAAGTCTGTCCGGTACATCCCCTCAACACTTTGCATTGTATACTTTTATAATCGAGAATCACTTGCCACCTTCGTACATACTTTGCTCCCATCTCTCCCCGCATTCTGCATTGTGTGAAAGAGGTGCTATGCCATGTTTGGTTTGTGTACATGGCTAGCCACGGTTCCCACAGTACGTAGTGTCGTTGTGTCTGCTGGGTGTACATGTTGTTTGTCATGTTGTATGTGATTATATAAGGTAGCGCGTTTATTTACGAGCAGTGGTTTCTCCCATTTACATATTGCTGTCTTAAAGAGGATACAGAAGTTTTTCTCACAGGTGAAAAGTGCAACCACAATGGCAGTCATTGATTACTATGCAAGAATGTCCAACGACGCTTCTAAACTTACAGCCCCCAATCTTGCGTGCTTTCTTAAAAGCACACCAACTCCCACAATCAGACCAACATTCACACAGCTTTCTAATGGCAGTTATCTGCTTCTTAATAACATGGACTGCTACGGAATGTGAGCTGGCAAACCGTATGTCCTTACTGTTTCAAACCGGGTAACTTCCTGTGGCAATCTCTATTCCCACCCACACAAAGTAACACCCAAAGTTCTACTTGGCCTTCAATACCTACTTTGAAAACAGATTTTATTAAAATGAGCAAACTGAAAGCGCTTTTGTTTCAAACAGAAGTGTCCCTCACTTCTCCAAAAGTAATTTATCGACTGCAGATAGCACGAACTTCCAGTAAAATACACTCCCTTTTAAATACGAACCTCCCATTACAGTTTGTGAATTGTTACACAATTTTCATCACATCTGACATTTAAGCTCTGGCACACTTTTTTAACACTGTCTCCTCCGGCCTTGTCACAGGCTTTCAAACTGTTTTTGGTATAATACCAGACTTCATTCATTTGATCATCTCTGGAATAATAGGAACAGTGCCCATAATTCTCGCTCTGTTTGCGGCCATCCTACTACTATTTTTGGTTGTAAAAAATGGCTGCGCTCCCTGTAGTAACAATCATGTCCGACAGAATACACCTCTACGCGAAGCTACATCAATACCATGAAAAAATGGAACAACTTTTCGGCTGTCTGCCTCTATCTAGTATCGGAGCCAGCTACAACATGACATTTATTTACACATTTGCAATCTGCGTGCAACCATCTTTTTATTGCAAAACTTGCCCATTCGATTGGCGAATGGATATATGCCATGCCAACATCCCAACAAATGCTCCCGATATCCAGCAGGTAATGGAGTATCTTGAAAACCATGAACTTGATTGTTCGAGCAGTGGAGCAATGGCAGATGCAACGCGAAAGGGTATCCTGGCGGAATGGGATTTCTGCGCAGCCGCGAAAGATCTCCTGCAACGTGCGACCTTTGACAACATCGCAGATTGTCTGCCAATTCAAATTGCCGCTCCAACATTCGAGGAACATTACTGTCCCTTCGAGGATATGAATTGGATCGCTTCGCTTTTCTCACATGATGGCAACAATCGCCTCTTGGAACATTACGCATTTCAAGCCGATGAAGAACTTCCGGACTGCAATCTCCAAGACTTGTTAGAAATTCACTTTATTCTTGGATTGATATTTTCCAACTTTTTTGACTTTTTCGTATGCAATTTTTTAATACACTTCAATTGAACTATTTTCATATAATAACTTTCTAAGTATGCTTAGGCATTTGAACTCTGTTTTTATTATTGCCCCTTACCTCTCCAGACTAACCAGAGTTGGGTGATGTATGGCCTATGCAAATACTGTATTTACTTGCTAAATTAGCCTAAACCTGCCATCCATTTTAAAACCATATCTATTCTTTGTACACACGTCTCTCTGCCTGCCTGTTATCCACAAAACCCTTTCACACAAATTAGCTCATCCTCAGCCTCTGCTCACGAGCTGGCGATCAAGATCAAAAAACATGGCATTGTTTAGGAACTGGTTGGCACGGTGTGGTAATCGTATCCTACCTTTATTTTCATTATACAATTTACAGTCATTCATGTGTAATAGGTATTGTTTATGTCACATGGAACTGTAACATGTAATGTGGAATTGACTAATGCAGGAGCTTAAGTTTGAATACGGCAGAAGCGGTTGGAGCTTGCCTCAGCTGGATGCCTTAGCTCTTGCACCAGTGGGTCCATTTATGGCACTTAAATAAAGACACTTTTTATATAACTTGCAGACTCCATCGCTTTATTACACACAGCCACTTTCTTAAACACACCTGATTTCACCATTTGTCTTCTGTGGCATTGCAACATTCTGCATTATATTCTTCATGTTTATTTATTTATTTCTGCTTGCTAAAACACTCCATTCGAGTCTTCAGACCAGTAGGGGTGAGTAGTTTGCTTCCCACTCCCGGTATAGTCTAAACCCATACTAACACAACTTGCACAGCTATGCTACAGCTGCCAGTATGCTACAGCACCCAGAGCACATCCGTTTACAGCAATCAGCTCACGGTTTCATCCCCGAGTGTACCGGCACCTCACCTTAGCACCATCTCACTCTGGGCAAAACAGCGCTTTCACACCGGTAGGGGTGAATACCTCGCTTCACACTCCGTGTATAGCACACCGTAACCACCCCACAGAGTTCACAGCACTATAGTCTAAATGCATACTAACACCACTTGTACAGCTATGCTACAGCGGCCAGTATGCTACAGCACCCAGAGCACATCAGTTTACAGCAATTAGCTCACAGTTTCATCCCAGAGTGTACCGGCACCTCACCTCAGGACCATCTCACTCTGGGCAAAACAGCACTTTCACACCGGTAACGATGAATACTTCGCTTCACACTCCCTGTATACCACACCCTAACCACCCCACAGATCTCACAGCGCTCCTACCCTCCTCTTTCCTACTTTTTTCGACCTTTTTTCCCTTACTCGCTTCAACAGAATCACAAAATGGCTGCCAACACTTCCTAGTTGCAACCGTTCGCAGCCAATAACCAGCAAGCTCGTGCTCGCAACGACTCAGCCAATCAGATGGCAGAATTCCCAAAAATATATATCTGTAAATTTCGATATTTCTCCAAAACTACTAAATGGATTCACACCAAATAAACCTAAGCATGCTTTCTAGACCAAGACCCTTCTCCCTGCCAAATTTGGGGTAATTCCGTTCACCCGTTTGACCTGTAGCCTTGTCTAAAGTTTCTTATGGAAATTGCATGGAGAAAACACGTTTTGGGACCACCTTTTTTTTCCGCCCCCTTGAGGAATCACCCCCAAACTGTTAACATAGGAGCTGATATGAACAAAGTATTAGTTTGGAAAATTTCATGAAGATTCATCAAACGACGCCAAAGTTATAAGCAAAATAAAAAATGCTCTTTCTATGGAAACTTGGTCCTAACTATAACTAACTACTGGCGACCGCCAATAGGTAATATATATATATATATATCCAGCTCCCACAGAAACATCCATGGAAGAAGGCACGGACTCGAGATGGTCAGGATACGGCATCTGTTTATTGAATCAGATCACCCGGAATCCCAGAGGTAACAGAGAGACGCATTTCGCCTTACTAGAAGCCTTTATCAAACTATCTATCTATATATATATATATATTTTATTTTTCACATATATGTACCTTGAAAATATTTACAACTTGAAAATATCTACAACTTGAAATTACATGACTAAGGGGCTCATTACGATGGTGTAACGATCAACACCGCCGGGCCAGCGGTGGTGATAGTTATGCCATCGTAATGTGAAATACCTCCACCATATTATGATGGCGGTGGGTATCGTGGAGGACGCAAAGTCCTTCTGCTGCTTTTCCGCCAGTCGGCAATTGTTACGATTGCCGACCGGGTGGAGCTGGGCCATTAATATGGTGGCGGTGCCTAACAGGCACCGCCCGCCATATTAGGATGTGTGTGATGCATGGGCCTTTCCATGGCGGTGATGCCGCCATGGAAAGGCTGGCAGGGATTGGCATTGGGGGCCCATTAAGGACCCCCTGGGGGTTTGGGAGGTGCACTGCGGGGGTAGCCATGGTACCCGCTGCAGTTCCCTGCACAAAGCGGCAGGCACAGCGTGGTGCCTGCCACGTGGTGCAGGGAAATGATGTGCATGCCCTTTTACCATTGCGGATGGTGCTGCAGCCAGCCGCAATGGTCCGCAATGGTAAAAGGCCAGGATGCGCCCGCTAGTATGGCGGGCGCAACCTAATTGTGCCTGTGGGACCGTCGCACGTCTGGTGGTCGGTCGCATCACTGTTATGGTGGCGGGGGACTGATGTCCGCCCACCATCACAATGAGCCCCTAAGAATCAATGTATATGATGCTAGGAGACCTGTATAGCTGGGCGAGGGCTTCAGACCTACCTTTAAACAGAGATTCACATTTATAAAACCCAGGCTAGAGGGGCAGTAACTTACGGGGGTGAGATATGGGGGCATATAGTGTGCCAGAAGTTACAGATAACTGAGAACAACTTCATTAGACAACTGGCCGCACTACCATCTAGTACCCCACTCCTCCCGTTAAGACTGGATCTCGGCCTAAGACCAATTACTGAAGAGTTGGGACTCAAGCCCCTGACTTATTGGCGCAGAATATGGAGCTCTGTAGAGCTATCTAGCTACAGAGCAGAATTAGAAGAAATCTTGCGCCTTCCGAAAGTGTTACAAATTCCCTGGTTTAAATACATCAAGCACACTTTTGAAATGATGGGGAGACCGGAGCTGTGGCTTGACCCGCAGAGTACTTGTCCCAGGATCTCTCGTAGATCCTTGGCGGAGGCATATCACGAGTACAAGTTACGGGTAGCAATTGAGCCCCTACGTCAAGACTCGCTTTCTAAACACTTTCTTGCTATCAAGGATCAATACCATTTGGAATTGGTCCTTGATGATGTAGGTCCATCATTAACACGGAAGTTGTATATGCAGTGGCGTTACGGAACCCTCTCTTTGAGGGCCCACACAGAACATTGGCTCAAAACGCAGACTACCCCTAATTGCCAAGTATGCCCTCTCTTGCGAGAAGACGAATCACATCTGATTTTCTTCTGCCCTGCATATAACAACCCACGGAAATACTGGCTCGTCCCACTTCTTAGGAACCTAGGTTTTAGGGAACACCGCCCTGCATATAGAATTTTAAAATCAGATCTATCTGCCCCCACTGTATTTGCAGTAGCCAAATTTTTAACCGCAGCATGGTTTATTCGCAATCGTTTTATGTCTAAATAATATTACATTTTAACTTAAATCGTCTTATATGAGTGGCACATGTTTATTATTTCTGTTCATGTTTTATTGTGCAATTGTTATTGTATTTTGTCGCACTCTTTTATGGTCCATAGTGACCGCAATAAAGATTTAATGATGATGAATACCATCCCTGGGAGGAGAGGGTGATGGCCATACTGCCGGTGGTGGCAGTGGACGGATTAGAAGGACTCCGAGACCCGGGTGAGTACACAAACAACTCACCTCACATGGGGGGAACGTCATCCACAACCAAACTCACAATCAGGTACGCAACCACCCCAAGACATCGCATGACTCAACCACGCTCCATGAACACGCACATGCCACTGGCGCCACCATGCCCCATGCACCCAGCTGGACAATGCAAAGTCACAGGCCACAGAAAACACCAACACAAGACACGGTAAGCCGGATGGCGGGAGTGTGGGCCCCAAAAATCACATAGTGCAACTCAGAAGCAGACAACAATGCCCTCTGCCCATATGGCCTAGGTCACAGCCAGACAAACAGTGTGTCCCCACACAGGAAAGACTTGCCAGCAAATGGCGGACGCCTTGCATTAAGACATGGGGGTGACGGCACGTTTGTGCACATGACAGCAGCTAATGAACAGCCAACACTGTGAAAGAGTGGCAGCACACACCACCACAACAGCAGCGCAGACACAGACACTACACCCAATGGGTGCCTGGAGATCAGAAACAAACTCACATCAACATGCCAAGGGCCATTCAAAGATCTGCAAAAAGTGTGTGCCTAGGAAGCTGGGCTGAGGTGACAGAGGGTGACACACAGAGGGAGGGAGAGGGGGAGAGAGAGGGAGGGAGACACAGGGAGACGGACAGAGGGAGGAGGCTGACACAGGGAGGGAGGGAGAGGGGGACAGAGAGGGAGTGAGAAAGGGACACACAGGGAGACCAATTCAGCCTTGGGGTGTGTGGGAATGTCTGCTCGTCAGCAGGTGGACTGCGTGCATGTAGACAAGGGTGGCCAGTGCCTGAATCCCCCTCTCTTCTCCATGGCAAAACACTGGGCCATGTCTCAACCTGTGCACGAGCACAACGACAGCTACCTGCATCATATAAGTGTATGGAACAACTCCATGTGCCCACGTACAGTGCAACACAGAAGGCGCCAATGCATGGCTCGCCCCACCTGCCCACTCCACTGCTGACTGCAGTCACAATTGACGCAGCAAGTAAGACTGTGCCACACATAGGTAAAGTCGCAAAAGCTGTGGCCAAGGGACATACCCATGCACAAGTGCACTGTGAGTGGAATGCAAGACATATCCAAATTCCCAGAGGAAATGTGCCAACTTAGAAACGAATGAAACATGGATGTTGCATGGAACAAAATTAACATTGTCTCTCTCACACACAGGTCAACGTCGTGGATCAACCCCCAACACTGAGGGGGAAGACTCACAGGACCCGGCTCTGCAGGATGACGGACCCACCGGCAGCGACGACTCTCACCACTCTGTGGACGACCCCGACCAACCTGGCTCCTCTGGTGTCCAACCACCTGCAGCACCTGCGTCAGGTACAACTGGGCCAACCACCACCCCCACTCCTGCCACATCCCAGGAGACACCCAGGATCCCTGCCCCACCACCACAATGCAGCCAGGCTGGCCAGGAGGGACACGGTGTACCGGGCACCCAGGAGGAGGCAGGCGACAATGCCAATGCCACCCCTCAGGGGTCCCGGAGACCCAATGTGCCCACAAGGGCAGGCCAGGTGCAAGTGGGCAGGGGTGGTGGGAGTGGAGGACGGCGAAGGCGCGAGCCTGACCAGTTGGCTGCGGAACCGGTATATTCCCATGTCAGAAACATCCTGGACACATACCGGCAGGACACCACGGGCATGGCCCAGGTTGTGTCCATCCTCGAGGAGATCAAGACCCAGCAGGCCCAGCAACATGCAGAGCAACATGCCTGTCTACTGCGACACCAAGGGCGGATGGAGGACAGACAGGCTGAGCTCGTGACGGTGTTCACGGGAATTCACAGTACACTCCGTCGGATAGCCAACAACATGGGCAACCCTCCCTGTGCCACCAGGCGTAGAACATCACCACCCACAGGGAGGGATCAGGAGGAGGAGGAGGAGTCATCCGACGGAGCATCCCAAACATCGTCACGGCCTGCTTCTGAGGGTCCCCGCAGGAGGGCGGGTCGTCCACGGAAAAGACCATGAGGGTCAGCGCAACAGCACCATCTCCCAGGACTCCTGGCCAGGCACCTGGCCCACTGGACCAACAGCAGCACAGCAGTAAAAGACATTCTCTGCCACATGGACTTGCTGGTCACTGTCTGACCAATGTTGACAAAGACTGTGGCATGGACTCTGAGGATTTTCAATGGCAAGGACACCAACTCCCCTAGTGAACTTTGGATTCCACACACCCGGAAAGCCCCTCATGTCATACCCCCCCCCACGTACCCCAACAAAAATAAAAAGTTACACGATTAAGAGATGATGCCTACATTTTGCATTATTACCTTACATGTGTCTTGTAAAGTCTAACCATGCCTGAGTTCTCATTTGACTTCAACCATCCACACCCTGGGGCCTGAGTCTGGCACAGGACACACATGGGTCACAATGTATTAGGCAAGACAGACAGCTGAGGGGGTGGCCGCACAACCGTGCCGACAGACATATTGAGTACAGCGACAGCCATGCGCAGAGGTCAGGGATCATGTGGAGTGTCCTGGGGGGCACCCAGGTATGTGTGGACAGGTGGCAGAACCATGTCCTGCAAGCTTGAGTCAGGTGGATGCAGAGAATGGTGGCCTGCCCAACGTTGGATGCATGGGGATGGCACATGTCACAATACCCACACAGTCATGGACATCATGCACAATACACAGTCTAATCCCACACAAACAGCTTGCATCTTGCTACTCGACACATAGACACATAGCCACTATCAGGGAAAACCATGCCAGACATGCCGTATGCACCGTGGCAACACACCAGCATTGACTGAGAAGAGGCACCTTGGAGGCATAGGGACACCTTTATTATTCATGTATTCGGGAATGCAGAGGCAACTCGGAGTACACATAAACAGGTCATGTGGAGTAACATGTGGGTCCAACACTGGAACCCCCCTTCTGCAGCACAAATGCGTGATAGCCATGGAACTGGCACACAAGTGTCGGCTAACAGCTAAACACCCCCTGCTGCTCACGGAGAGGCTGCCATACACCATTGATCCTCTGATGTGGAAGTCCCACACCATGTCAAGCATATGCAAACCGTATGTGTCCGAGGGCAGTGTTACACACATTGATGCCATCATCACAATCCACTATCCCATCACAGATGACTGGCAACAAGTCTGACCATCTATTCAGGTGTACCCAGCTACATGTCATGTGTCCCATGGTGATGCGACATGTCTGCAGAGGAACCAAACATTGACAGGGGCAGTGTACACACATCGTAAACAACTGCCACACCCAATACACCCCTGATGCATCCCTTACCCTAAGGAGACTTCCAAACTTGTCCGTGCGTGTAAAGCTGAGTCAGCACACGATGACGCGTCCATGAGGAATAGCAGTGCCACAACAATGCAACCAGCAGACGGCATGCGCAAGTACCTGGGGATGAGAGACACACAAGAAGTCAGCCACAAAAAGCACAGCCACTTGCATGTGCATGTACTCGACACATGTAAGGATGACAACATGCTAGGTCACAATTATGACTGGGGTAATACACTCATCACTGGCACCATCACTCCAGTGACACATCCACACACACCTCTGACTCACGTGGCATACATGCAGATGGACACACACATCGCAACACATGCCACACGGGGACCAATGCGTGCACACACAGACACTGGTACTCACCACTAAGCAAAGAAGTCGCGTATGAGCCGACTCCGGATGTCCTCTTGCGGAACCACATCCTCCACATCACTAGCCCCATTGCCAAGCCCTTCGTCCTCCACGGGTGGATGGTCCTGATCATCTTGATCCAGGATGAGTGGCACAGCTTTCTCAACTGCCATGTTGTGCAGCATGCAGCAGACCATGAAGATTTTGCAGACCTTTGCCGGGGCATATGGGAGGGCGCCGCCTGTCTTGTGGAGGCATCTGAATCGGCTCTTCAGGAGGCCAAATGTCCTCTCTATCACTCGCCTTGTCCGGCCATGGGCGGTGTTGTAGCAGAGCTGGGCCGGCGTGATGGGGTTGCGGAGAGGTGTGATCAGCCATGGCATGTTGGGATAGCCAGCGTCCCCTACATGGAAACCACATGGACATAAGTAGGACAGGAGAAGCGGTCGTGCTGGAAGTCTACGCAAAATACAGGACAGACAGAGTGTACCCACCAACAACACATGCTCGTTCGTTGCGCAGCTGCGTCATCATTTCAGGCACCCTGCTACGCCTCATGATGTAGGCATCGTGTGCTGATCCTGGAAAACGAGCACAGACATGTGAAATCACCATGTTGGACAGACACACCACAAGGGCATTGATGGAGTGGTAGTGCTTGCGATTCCTGTACGCTACCTCCTTTGCCTGTGGTGGTACCAAAGCCACATGTGTCCCATCTATGGACCCAATGACATGGGGCATCCCTCCCAGGGCATAGAATCCATGCTTGACCCCAGTCAACAGTTCAGGAGTAGGGAAATGGATGAACTCATCCAGGTGAAGCAACATGGCCTCTAAGAAATCATGCAGCACACGGCTGAACATGCTCTGGGACATGCCACCAACATGAGCTATGGTATATTGAAAGGTACCCGTGGCAAGAAAATGTAGGGCTGCCATTACCTTCAGCTTGGGTGTCAGTGCCGTAGGATACCTGTGCAGCGGTTGCAGGTGTGGTGCCAGCCTTGCCGTCAACTCCTCAATCAACGGTTGGGGGAAGCGGTAGCAGCGGATACAGTCATTCTCCCGCATGTCAGCCAAGTCTGGAATTGGTCGGGGAAGAGGAGGCGCTCTGCAGTAATTTGGAAGTGACAAGGAAGAGTGAGTGCACTACAACAACAATTTATTTGTACTGAGCACATGTTAATCTGTCAATACACATATGCTACATACGGAGTCAGGTATGTGCCACATGCCCTGGACACGTATGGCTGCCAGGTGACACTCCTACCAAGACCCAGCTACACACGGAGATTGTGAACCTCCACATGCCATGGCATGGGATTAGCTGTGTCCCAGTGTAAGTGAACAGCCAGACGCAACACAGGAGTGACATACATCAACACATCAGCAGAAGTAGGATGTCGATTTCAGAGACAGGTAGCGGAACACTAGAGCCACAGGTCACATGACATTGCACTAGGACAGCCCACACACCTTGGCAATAAGGTGTACATGTAATGACTCACCACACATTTATTGAGAGGATGCAGACATGTCCTTGTTACGCTACTCCGTGTCCCATGCATACATACGCACCTCACATCCGATACCACATGTGGCCTGGTGTGCGTAACAGTGTGCCATGTCCATCTACACACAGACACATGTTGGTTGCTGCAACAGCTGATGCTCTTGAGGGAACACCAACATCAAGCTAATGGGAACACACCACACATACATGACATAGACACATCGTGCACCGTGGGTAGTCACATGTCTGGTGTGGTAACCCCTGTAGCGGGCATCAGGGGACACTTGCGTGTGTTGTTGACTGTGCCATGCCAGTGAGGCTCATCCCAAGTGTGCAGTACGACATGCACACATGTCAAAGGAGTTAAGGGCATGCCTGGCACACATTGCACCGTCACACATAACATCTGTACACATCTCATCATACATCTGGTGCCTTCTCGACTCAGGAGTAATGTGCCACATCACAGCCTTTCACACCTGTGCCCCACACATGTAGTACTGCCCAGACAATGCCTTGATGTCCATCCATGGACAAGTATGTCAGCTCTATTCCTTCCTGTGTGCTGCCTGTCACCACTGTGATGTGTGAAAGGCACCGTACATTCGCTCAGAGGGCCTGTGTACGTTCCCTATCACCATGGGAGTGCTGCTGTATGCGTACCCATAGTGATAGTGAGCGTACAGGTGTGTGTACGGTCCGTATCACTATGGGTATGCTCGCGTATGCGTACCCATAGTGATACGGACTATACACACGCCTGTACGCTCACTATCACTATGGGTGTTCTCGCGCATAGGTACCCATAGTGGTACGGACCGTACACACGCCTGTACGCTCACTATCACTATGGGTGTTCTCGCGTATGCGTACCCATATTGGTACGGACCGTACTCACGCCTGTACGCTCACTATCACTATGGGTACGCATACGCGAGCACACCCTTAGTGATACGGACCGTACACACGCCTGTACGCTCACTATCACTTTGGGTGTGCACGCGTATGCGTACCCATAGTGATACGGACCGTACACACGCCTGTACGTTCACTATCACTATGGGTGTTCTCGCGTATGCGTACCCATAGTGGTACGGACCGTACACACGCCTGTACGCTCACTATCACTATGGGTGTTCTCGCGTATGCATACCCATAGTGGTACGGACCATACTCACGCCTGTACACTCACTATCACTATGGGTACGCATACGCGAGCACACCCATAGTGATACGGACCGTACACACGCCTGTACGCTCACTATCACTATGGGTGTGCTCGCGTATGCGTACCCATAGTGATAGTGAGCGTACAGGCGTGAGTACGGTCCGTATCACTATGGGTACGCGAGAACACCCATAGTGATACGGACCGTACACACGCATGTACGGGCCGTTGCTATGCATTTGGGGTGCCCTAGGGCCCCGGTACGCACCTTACCTGTGTGTGAAACTCCAAATTACATAAGGGACACATGAGGGACAAATATAAAGGCCTACATGCATGCTGGTTGTCATGGAGACCAAGTTTAAAGTTTGAATTTTTTTCAGCAGGTGCACAGCAGTAGTCAGTTTGAATGAATCTACTTTGTTGCAATGTGGTTCTGGAGTTGACATCATGCTCAAGAAAAAAACACAATAAGAACCCACTGACTGTGCTAGGTTTGAAGGGATTGGAGGAAACATAGGATGCAAATGTGAGTGACCAATCACTCTGTACTCCTGTGCATGAAACAGGCCAGCAAGGCAGATATAAGGCAGCCAGGTCCCATGAGGGAGCACTTGCCTGCACATCTTTGGATTCTACGACCCAGTTGCTGCTACTGATTCCCTGGAACCATGTCAAGGTCTGTGGAGAGGGCACAGCCTTTCACCCTGGAGGAGAACCTGGCATTGCTGGATGTGATCCTCCCACAGTACCCCCTGCTGTATGGGCGACCAGGGTATCAGGTGAGTGCAGAGTCTACTAGCACAGACTGTGTCCCTTGTTTGTGACTGTGACTTCTGGCATTGTGTCCAGGTGTGACACACATGCTATGTACTGTAGGAGGGGTCCCAGGGGGGGGGAATGCCTGATGTCTCCCAGCCAGAGCATGCTGTGGTGCATGTCTGCCGTCCTCACTTGCATTGTGTTTACTGTGACAATCACTGCATGGTGCATGCCACATTCTGCCTGTCTTGTCCTCCTGGGAATGTAGCCTCTACAGTCCTCATTTGATTATGTGGTCAGCCCAGTGTGACAGGTGACTGTACCCACAGATTTGTGTTAGTTCTGTGTACCTGTGCTGAGAGTGTCCACATGATGTGTTTGTACCCTGGACATCGGTGTGTGTGTAAGCCCCCTGTCATGTGGGTGGGTGCATATGTGGAGTGTGGCACCCGGGCTGCATGAGGGATGGATATACCCTGCCCATGTGATGTGAGCAGGGAGCAGTGCTGTGTGTCTGACGTGCAGAGCCAGCCCCACACCTGTGAGCCCCCCCGTCTAGTGGCACATGTGCAGAGTGAGGTTTGTCGCTGCATTTGGCAATGGCAGGTGAATGTCCTGTGCCTGTGTGTGTCTGTGTACTCTGCTGAGGTAGCGTCAGTGGCCTGTGGCATGTGACTGCTTAGAGGTGCTGCACATTATCCTGGTGTAGCTTGTGATGCACAGTGTGAGCCTGGATCATTGATTGTGTCGTTGCCCTCATTCCACCTGTGTACTTTCAATGGCAGGTACTGCTTTTGCCCTTCCCCAGAGGATCATGTCCCTATGACAAAGGTGCAATGCGTTGGATGCATACTATGCCTTGTTGTAAACAGCAAACTTGTTATAATATGTGTCTCTGTGACATGTGCCAGGTGTATTGATGTAGTGTCACTTGTTCATCCTCACAGGTAGGCGCCTCTGCCAAGAAGCAGATCTGGATGAACGCCGTCAGTGTCGTGAGGAGGACGGACGGTCGCAAGCGGCGCCTGGCCCAGGTGAGGAAACGCTGGCAGGATATCCGGTGCTGGACGCGGAGGATCGCACGGGTCCTGCTGGGGGACTCACCTGAGACCCATAAGAACCGCGGGCGCCGCCGTCTGACCCACATCCACAAGCGTGTGCGGGCGGTGGTATTTCCAGACTTGGACAGGCGCTTACAGGAGAAGCAGCAGCAGGAAGGGGGTAGGTACATGTGTGTTTGTTGTGTGTCACCAGCATTTGTAAGTGCACGGTTGCATGGATACACTGCCAGGGTTTAAAGGTGCTGTGCAGATCCTGTTACCCACAGTATAGCGGTGCTCTCCTGCCTCCCTTCCCCTCCTTGCAATGTGTTCCCTGGTCTGTGTGTACCAATAAGAAAGGGGGACCCCCAAAGGCGGGATAGAGAACCGGTAAACAAGGGGTAATGGGCAAAGTACTTCAGAAAGAGAACAAAACCGGTTCAGAGAATCTGTACTATGGCCTAATAAATAGGTCCTTGATAAAGAACAAGACAAAACTGGAACAAAAGTACTCAAGAAGAGTTAAAGGTATAAGGATAGACCTTTCATGTTTATTTTACCTTTTTTATGTCGAAAAGTTCATTTTTCAATTTATACAAATATATTCATCATACAAATAACATATATGGATATAATCCAAACAATCACAATACATCAATAAATATACATTAATCAAAAAGCAAAGTAGGTGCCCCGCTAGAACCTAAACTCAACCATACATACATTCAATCAGAACCACATTCATAACATCAAAACACATAGTGGGTGAACACAAATGATCCTAGGGTGTTCAAATGGATGAATTGCTTGTATCTCATCCAAAGAAAGCCAGATGGAACTTCAGAGAAGAGAAGGTCATCGAATCAAGCGCCAACGCGCGTTTCGGTATAGGGCCCACAAGGGAGCCCCACCTTCATCAGGGCGTAGACCAAGGATAATAGGGGGCACACACAAGATCTAAAAATTTAAACAAATAATTTAAACAAGTGAATATAATGAAATAACAAAAACTGATACAGACATCTATTAACAACATTTGATTAATAAATCCAAAATCTAGTGAGTACAAAAGACACATATCCAGTTATGTCATAAATAGCTTGCCAATAAACTGCTATAAACTTACTATCAAGCCATGTGATAAGGGCGGTGGTATTGTTTTGTTCAATACCACTAACTACATTGAGAAAATGAATGTTTTACTATCGTCTACCACACACTACAAAAGGATTAGAAGTAATCCTGAGACCCATCTTAAAGCTCGCATCTTGTCCTTGGTCAATAATGCTATTGATCATAATTTTATCTGTACCAAAGAGGCAGAATATTTAACACCCAGCTACACCCGAATACCCATTATCTATGGGGTACCCAAGACACACAAAAACGTTTTGGACCCGCCACTACGACCTATTGTGTCCACGATTGGTTCAGCCCTTGAACCCCTAGCCAAATATGTGGATTGTTTTTTGAAACCCTTGGTGGGTGAACTGGAATCGTATGTGAGAGATACGGGCCACTTTATCTCCAAGATCGAAGACATCCCGTTTGACCCTGATAGGGAATTGTTGGTCACATTAGACCTTGAAGCCCTATACACCAACATACCGCAGGAGGGGGCTTTAGCGGTTGTTCAAGAAATCCTCAACAATGATAATCGAATTACCAACTCTTCTTTTATCATTCAGTGTCTTGAAATTGTCCTAAATGACAATTATTTTGAATTCAATGGCGATTTTTTCCATCAAATACAGGGCGTCAGTATGGGGGCGTCCTGTGCGCCCAGCATAGCGTGCCTCTACATGGGCAAATTTGAGCAGTTTAACATCTACAACAACATGGCTCCATTCTATGAGAATGTGCGAGCGTGGTCACGATTCATAGACGATATATTCTTCGTCTGGAGTGGAGACGACAGATCCCTGGAAGAATTTGTAGCCTGGCTAAATGCTGCCGACAGCAACCTTAAGTTTACGGTTCACTCGAGCGACTTAAAGGTTGAATTCCTAGATGTGTGGGTTGAACATCAGGATAACAAAATCAGTGTATCTTTATACACTAAGCCGACTGCCCGGAACACTCTCCTCCTATACGGCAGTTATCATCCTAGGAGCCAGAGGGACAGTATTCCATTCAGTCAATTTCTACGGCTCCGTAGAAACTGCTCACATTTGAAAGACTTCCTTGCTGAAGCTGACATTCTAAAAACCAAATTTTTGAAACGAGGTTACCCCCAAAAACTCATCAAAGACTCTTTTAAAAGAGCTCGATACTTTAACAGGGAAGCCATGTTTGAAAGAAGGGAACCTGACCCGGCTGATAAGTTGGTATATGTCACCAAGCATTCCAACATTAACCATAAGGTGAGACAGACCATCAACTCCCTTTGGTACCTGTTAAATATCGGTAATGATGGAAGCAGTATTCCTAAACCTCTTTTTGCGTTCAAGCGTAACAAGAATCTAAAAAACTGCTTGATTAGAGGCAAAATCACGGCTAATACAGCACCCATCCAAACAGCCATTGTTGGATTGAAACCAGTGGAGGGCAACCATCGTTGTGGCACTTGCCAAGCATGTTCACATGCCATGGTTGGCAATACCATTCTGGCCAACAATCGGACGATCACGCTTCATGGAATGACGAACTGTAGATCTTCCAATGTGATATACATCATCTTTTGCCCCTGTGACCTTCCTTACATCGGTGAAACGAGTCGGGAAATTAGATTGCGAATCTGTGAACACAGGTCTAATATTCGCATCAAAAAAACATCTGCCCCTCTAGTTAATCACTGGTTAAATATGAATCACAAGGACTCTGACTTAAAATGGACTATTTTGGAAAAAATATACTCCCCCCCTGGAAGAAATCCCACCTCCATCAGGAAGAAAAGGGAAACATTTTGGATTTTTTATCTAGATTCTGTGCAGCAGGGGCTTAATGAAATTATCTTATGGGAAAATGCCATCCTATAAGTACTCTAAGCAAAGGCACTTATTCCCCATTGGGATGTTTAGATATGGTTCGTCCATTTAGCCGCCTGACGATCTGGGCTGCAGTGTTTTCCAGTCCTGTACTGCCTGCCCTAACTTTTACCCTAGCTGTACCATTTCCTTATTACTTATATTTAATTCTATTTTTTTTTTTATTTTTTTTTTTTTATTGTTATCCATTTTTGTGAGTTTATTCTTGCCCATCCTGGGTTTTTACGATGTTGGGATTAACTTACTCTATATTTCCCATGGCTGGCCTCCCCCAACCTGATTCCCCCTCTGGTGGGGTGTTTTTGTGGCTTTGCGATGTCGATCTGAACTGCGGAGACCATGCTCTGTCACCTGACCAAATACGGACACCTTTCCTTTTGCCTTCCCGTTTTGAATCTTTTTTGATCTTTTTTCATTAAGTGGTCCTTGCGGATACTCTCTCCTACTCTTATGGCCCAACATTACCTATTCTGCATTGACGATCCTAAGATGGTGCTACCGTTCCTAACTATACACTGATCGACTTTACTAGAAGTCCTGTTTCTATTTTGTATTTGTTCCTCCCTATCTTTGTTCCTATTGGTGGACGGCCCTTGAGCGAGAGGTATTTCATGAGGGCGGGCTGTATTCTAAGTTTACCGTGAAGGAGATAGAGACGCCGTCCCTTCCCCGAACCTTTGACACGGACTATTTTGGGGATCCCAACCCTTCGTGAACCAGTAAGTACTTGTCACTAAGGCTACGCTTAGAGGTTTTGTTGATTGCTCCTGTACTCGGAGTCCGTTTCCGTTAGAATTATCCTGTTTGTCTACCTACCTGCTTATTGCCGCATAGCAGCGTTCCCCAGGCTTTCATTCTTTTGTATTAACTTACTGAGTGTTCCCATCCTTCCCTGTCGCTCCCCCTCTGGTACCATTTAGGTGGGCTATGTTCTGACCATGGTCCTCGCTCGCCTATAGTCTCGTTACAATCTGGTCATTGCGTTATTAGCTCCACTGTCCATCGATACCCATATGTGTGACATGGATATTCACTATTCTGGAGTGTTTCTTAGCCCAGCCTTTGAGATCGTTTACACGCTGCAATTGTCAAAAAACTTTTTTCCTTCCCTTTTTTCTTTTGTGTTACAGAAACTTTATTGATGTATGTCAATATAACGCTGGACATGGACCACTAGTTATTCATCTGTTATTTTCAAACCTTTGAAGTCCCACATACCTTTATCTTCCAAAGAGCTCCACTGGGACACTCCGGGTTTGCGCATACGTTGGATTCACTTCGAATGCTAGTAGGTTGGTTACGAAGTCTTTTCTGACTTACTCTCCTTCACACAGCCTTATTGTTCTATCAGTGTGTATTTAGAAATATCGGTTCAGACTCAGTACTTATTATTCTTTGCTCATTTATTTCTTTTTTCAGATCTTTGGCGCTCACGACTTAAGCGCCACTACTATGCCTTTCCCCATTAGGAAAATAGAAAACCTTTGTTAACAGTGAGCCTTACCTGACGCTCCTAAAGGACACTGTTTTGTGTTGCCATTGCAGCTTGGAGGCGAATTATCCATGGCCTCCTAAAAACGCCTGTTTTAGTATGTATCACTTTCTTTGATCTGTGGCTTATGATATAGGTTTTCAGGTCTGTCAAGGGTCCCAGCATGTCCCCCTTTTTTTCAATCATCTTTTTTCCGATTATTATGGTTATTATTTAAAATGTACTTATTCTTAATTGTCTCAGTTCTTTTCAATACTGACCTAACTTGATTCTTATTCTCGACTCCTTTTGGTGGTTGGATTCACACTTTTCTTACCATGTCACACTATCTATTAGTGGTGATTTGTTTCTCCATGTCACACTATCTATTAGTGGTGATTTGTTTCTCCATGCTACTGTTGGACCCATTGGGCCATATATATTAAGCAGTTTATTGGCAAGCTATTTATGACATAACTGGATATGTGTCTTTTGTACTCACTAGATTTTGGATTTATTAATCAAATGTTGTCAATAGATGTCTGTATCAGTTTTTGTTATTTCGTTATATTCACTTGTTTAAATTATTTGTTTAAATTTTTAGATCTTGTGTGTGCCCCCTATTATCCTTGGTCTACGCCCTGATGAAGGTGGGGCTCCCTTGTGGGCCCTATACCGAAACGCGCGTTGGCGCTTGATTCGATGACCTTCTCTTCTCTGAAGTTCCATCTGGCTTTCTTTGGATGAGATACAAGCAATTCATCCATTTGAACACCCTAGGATCATTTGTGTTCACCCACTATGTGTTTTGATGTTATGAATGTGGTTCTGATTGAATGTATGTATGGTTGAGTTTAGGTTCTAGCGGGGCACCTACTTTGCTTTTTGATTAATGTATATTTATTGATGTATTGTGATTGTTTGGATTATATCCATATATGTTATTTGTATGATGAATATATTTGTATAAATTGAAAAATGAACTTTTCGACATAAAAAAGGTAAAATAAACATGAAAGGTCTATCCTTATACCTTTAACTCTTCTTGAGTACTTTTGTTCCAGTTTTGTCTTGTTCTTTATCAAGGACCTATTTATTAGGCCATAGTACAGATTCTCTGAACCGGTTTTGTTCTCTTTCTGAAGTACCCTGGTCTGTGTGTAGTCACTCCTTCACAAGGTTATGTAGGCTGGCACTTTCTCCACGTGAACTATGCCTGTAGCATCATGTGTGGGGCTGGTGTGTAAAAGGTTTTGGGACCTTGCCTGTGCCCTGTCCAGTTCAGTACTTGTGGGTTCCATGTCAGTTGGCACTGATGCTGAGTCCAGACATGGGAGTTAGTCTCTCAAGTGTCATGCCTTACGGCACGCATGTCCTATGTTGTGGCCTGTGACATGATGTGCATGAGTGTGCGATACGCATAGTGCAGGGATGGTGGCGTGTGTTGCAGTCATTCCCATTCAGGACCATGGAGTTGTGTGGCCACTACTGTCCCCTGGGGCATATTTTCCTAGGTGTCATGTGTGTCATCACAAAATGTGGACACTCTCAGTGTCTACAGCATAGGTTGTGCTCTGTGCCATTGTCCCCTGGCACCATGTATATTGACTTAAAATGTAGTACAAGTGTCCACTGTACAGCCTGACCTGATTTTCCTTGTTCATACTCACGGTGGCCAGTGCCTGTGTGTCTTGTTACAATCATCTGATGATGACCATTTGTACATGATTATTTGGACAGGCGCACCTTGGGTATTTGGTGTCCAATCTTGCATTCATCCAGCCCATGTGTATTTCACCCAGACTAAGAGATGTAAGTGCTTCCTGTGTCTCAACAAATTGTCTCATGTAGGGGGTGGTTGGTGCGGGCAAAGCCTACATGTCAAAACCTGATATCTCCTTGCTAGGTCTGGCCAGTGTGTGATGTTTGTCTGCACATACACTCAAGGTGCAGTGAGCCAGTCATGGTGGGCATGTTTTCAGTATTACCTATGCAGCATGTGGCTCAAGTTCATGGATATGGTCCCTGCTCATCCCTATTTTCGGCAACGCTGTGTGGTGCAGATGCAGTGCTGGATTGTCCCCAGGGCCTGGCTCCTCTGTCAAACTCCATTTCATGTCATTTGCTATTGTGTTATGCTCTCCATAGTTTTTCAGTGGCATGGTGGGTCAACCAACTGTGTGTTGCATGCCCTACATCTGTACCTTGTTTTGTAGATGTTACTGATCTTTCTTTTCAGGCTATGCACTGTAACCTATGTAGATTGGACTCATGTGACATATGTATACAGGTGTATGATTAATTGCTGTCTCTTCACCTTGCCCACAGCATCGTCGGGGGACACGGAGGGAGACATGAGCACAGACGGAGCGGAGGGACCGAGCACCAGTGCCAGCGGTGACATCGTGCCTGGCACATCGAGTGGAACTGAGGCGGAGGAGAGTGAGGCCGAGGACCTGTCCACTGCCACGACAGAATATGAAGCTGACGGGTCCGAGGATGATCTCTCCGAGTGGGCGGAGGCTGCACCAGCAGCTGACAGCGGCACAACATCTCTCCCCGCCCCCTAAATTGCCATCAGCCGCCTCCCACTTGCTCGTGTCCCTTCCCAGCGTGCCCAGTCACCACATGTCTCCTTCCTGCCAGGCACCGCACCCCCTGCCCCTGTCTCCACTGCTGCCGCCAATGCCGAGTCTGTGGACATCCAGCGGCAGTTGCAGGTTGGTCAGGCTGCGATGTTTAATGTCCTCCATGGCCACAGCCAAGTGCTGCACAACATGGAGGCATACTTGGAGGGCATTTTCTCATCGCAGGCTGACCAACGCAACTTGCTGAGGTCCATTGACTCGACACTGACTGCAGCAGTGGGTCTCCTGCAGCGCTACGTCCAACCCCCTACCCCTGACCCATCCACACTTCCCACTCCCATGCCTGTCCCACGTACACCCAGACGTCAGCATGCACCCACCACAACAGACACAGGCACCACACCAGCAGGGAAGGTCAAACGCACACCTCCTGGCACGCACACACAGGGTGAAGTAGGCACACCCACTGGGTCGGGGGCAAACGTAAGCCACGCAGCCAGAGTGGGAGTCCGCATTCCACCAAATCCACTCCCTCCAAATCCCCTCCCCTCAGCTCTCCTGGCCACATATCCGGCAAAGACTCCTTCATGGCCACTCTGTCCCTGAGCCCCACAGTGACACCACCCCGCAAGCGGTCAAGAGAGTCCCCGGTCAGGGTGGTTGAGTCCCCCCCCTGTCCACACCCTCCCCCAGTGGCGCTGCGACCCATCCCTCCACCCCCCCCCCCTCCTTGGGGCCTGTGGTTCCTTCGGGTGCAGGGGAGTCGCTGGAGGACCTTGCTAAGGTGTGCAGCGCCATCCTGGCCTCCACCTTTGGCCCTGCCCCACCCCCTGTGGTGGAGTCCTCCATCCCTGCACCCACGACGCCTACCCTTCGCCCTCATGTCCCTGCGGTGCCTGGTCCTTCCCCCCCACATGATGCCCTCCCTGCTCTGGAAGACGAAGGAGTCTGACTGTACAGGCAAGCTAGGGGACATGCGTCCCACTGTGTCACCCACCTGGATTTGAACTTTGGATTGCCCTATGGGCATTGTACATTTTGAACTTTCAAGGGACAAACAGATTTTTGGATGCTGAATAAAGCAATTTCTTTTTCCTTAGTACACTACTGTCTGTCTGGTACTGCTGTTGGTCGACCTGCCCCATTATTTTGGGTGGTGATTATGTGTTGGGTGTGTGGGAATTGTAGTCTTGTGCTGGTCATAGGGTGGATCCTGGTATCTGTGTGCCATCACAAGCTGTTGGCTACATAACTTTGTTCATGTAAGCAGTTACTGCATGGTGTCATCGTCCCAAGGTGTGTTCCTTCCTCTGTGTAACCTGACATCTTCCCTGCAGGGTCGTTCCAATATGTGGTGCTGAGCTGTGTCTACATTGGCTGGGTGTGTGACGGACTCGTTAGACTTGGGCCATGCATGCTGAGCGATGTCTCCACCTGCATCATTCGTGGCGTCCTTGGTGGTCACTGTACTTGTGTATGTAGACTGTTGCCATGACTTCATGTGTACATGTTTTCTTTTTGGCGCTATGCATGTGTATACTCCCAGCCTCGCACACATGTGGTACATGTACTGCAGGATCTTTGTGCACCTGACTGACATTTGTGGGCATTGGATCTGTGGGTACTCCACCCTTTTCTTTGCAGGGGCACTGCTGTGAGTGTTAGGCACCCACCCCTCCTGTGTCTGGGCACTGCTGGGAGGACTCTGCACACACCCCTCTTGTGACTGGGCACTGCTGGGAGGCCTCTGCACCCACCCCTCCTGTGTCTGGGCACTGCTGTGAGTGTTAGGCACCCACCCCTCCTGTGTCTGGGCACTGCTGGGAGGACTCTGCACACACCCCTCTTGTGACTGGGCACTGCTGGGAGGCCTCTGCACCCACCCCTCCTGTGTCTGGGCACTGCTGTGAGTGTTAGGCACCCACCCCTCCTGTGTCTGGGCACTGCTGGGAGGACTCTGCACACACCCCTCTTGTGACTGGGCACTGCTGGGAGGCCTCTGCACCCACCCCTCCTGTGTCTGGGCACTGCTGGGAGTGTTAGGCACCCACCCCTCCTGTGTCTGGGCACTGCTGGGAGGACTCTGCACACACCCCTCTTGTGACTGGGCACTGCTGGGAGGACTCTGCACCCACCCCTCCTGTGTCTGGGCACTGCTGGGAGGCCTCTGCACACACCCCTCTTGTGACTGGGCACTGCTGGGAGGACTCTGCACCCACCCCTCCTGTGTCTGGGCACTGCTGGGAGTGTTAGGCACCCACCCCTCCTGTGTCTGGGCACTGCTGGGAGGACTCTGCACACACCCCTCCTGTGTCTGGGCACTGCTGGGAGTGTTAGGCACCCACCCCTCCTGTATCTGGGCACTGCTGGAAGGACTCTGCACACACCCCTCTTGTGACTGGGCACTGCTGGGAGGCCTCTGCACCCACCCCTCCTGTGTCTGGGCACTGCTGGGAGGCCTCTGCACACACCCCTCTTGTGACTGGCCACTGCTGGGAGGACTCTGCACCCACCCCTCCTGTGTCTGGGCACTGCTGGGAGGACTCTGCATCCACCCCTCCTGTGACTGGGCACTGCTGGGAGTGTTAGGCACCCACCCCTCCTGTGTCTGGGCACTGCTGGGAGTGTTAGGCACCCACCCTCTTGTGTCTGGGCACTGCTGGGAGGACACTGCACCCACCCCTCCTGTGTCTGGGCACTGCTGGGGGGCCTCTGCACACACCCCTCTTGTGACTGGGCACTGCTGGGAGGACTCTGCACCCACCCCTCCTGTGTCTGGGCACTGCTGGGAGAACTCTGCACCCACCCCTCCTGTGACTGGGCACTGCTGGGAGGACTCTGCACACACCCCTCCTGTGTCTGGGCACTGCTGGGAGGACTCTGCACCCACCCCTCTTGTGACTTGGCACTGCTGGGAGGACTCTGCACCCACCCCTCCTGTGTCTGGGCACTGCTGGGAGGACTCTGCACCCAACCCTGCTATTTCAGGATATGTACGCTTAGAACATACATGGGTGTGGGTTCGCTCCATGCATACGAGGTGGGGGTACGGGTCGTACGTACACTGTTGGCATGGGGGGTACGCTCCATGCATACGCGGGTGAGGGTACGGGTCGTACATACACGGTTGGGGTGGGGGTACACTCCATTCATACGTGGGTGAGGGTATGGGTCGTACTTACACTGTTGGGGTGGGGGGTACGCTCCATACGTACGCGGGTGAGGGTACGGGTCGTACTTACACTGTTGGGGTGGGGGGTACGCTCCATACGTACGCGGGTGAGGGTACGGGTCGTACTTACACTGTTGGGGTGGGGGGTACGCTCCATACACACGCGGGTGAGGGTACGGGTCGTACATACATGGTTGGGGTGGGGGGTACGCTCCATACGTACGCGGGTGAGGGTACGGGTCGTACTTACACTGTTGGGGTGGGGGGTACGCTCCATACGTACGCGGGTGAGGGTATGGGTCGTACATACACGGTTGGGGTGGGGGTACGCTCCATGCATACGCGGGTGAGGGTACGGGTCGTACTTACACTGTTGGGGTGGGGGGTACGCTCCATACGTACGCAGGTGAGGGAACGGGTCGTACTTACACTGTTGGGGTGGGGGGTACGCTCCATACGTACGCGGGTGAGGGTACGGGTCGTACTTACACTGTTGGGGTGGGGGTACGCTCCATGCATATGCGGGTGAGGGTACGGGTCGTACTTACACTGTTGGGGTGGGGGGTACGCTCCATACGTACGCGGGTGAGGGTACAGGTCGTACATAAACGGTTGGGGTGGGGGTACGCTCCATGCATACGCGGGTGAGGGTACGGGTCATACTTACACTGTTGGGGTGGGGGGTACGCTCCATACGTACGCGGGTGAGGGTACGGGTCGCACTTACACTGTTGGGGTGGGGGGTACGCTCCATACGTACGCGGGTGAGGGTACGGGTCGTACTTACACTGTTGGGGTGGGGGGTACGCTCCATGCCTACGCGGGTGAGGGTACAGGTCGTACTTACACTGTTGGGGTGGGGGTACGCTCCATACGTACGCAGGTGAGGGTACGGGTCATACTTACACTGTTGGGGTGGGGGGTACGCTCCATGCATACGGGGGTGGGGGTACGGTCCGTACATATCCGTACCCACGCTATGGAATGCTTGTGCGGGCCGTACCCAGGCCTTTGCCACGTGGGTACAGCCGTCCTGCCATTGTTGGGGTGACATAGGTGTGGGCGTGGTACGACTCGTACCCACGCTCTTAAGGCGTGGGTACGGGACGTACCTGTATTGTTGTGTTGCCGGTTCGCGTCGTCAAGCACTTCCGTTGTGGCGGACGCTGGCTTTGCTGGACACGCCCCCACCCCCTCGTAGTGACCAGGGCCTGGGGGTCAGGTATGTCCAGGGCATGTGTGCTGTGTGACTTTGGTGGGGGTTTTGTGGCCTGCCCCTGCTCCTGCCCCCCCCCTTTCCCCCCTCCCTTTGTTGTTCTGACCTTCTGCGGCGTCTGCGTCGTAACCTGTAGAGGAGGTCGACTGCTATGAGGGCCGGGATGACACGTAGGTTCGGGTCCATGTCTGTCCGTCGCGTACAGGTACTCCTTGTTCGCGTCGTCCTGATTTCCCGGCAGTTTTTGGCTGCCGGAAAATATTGTCCGTGCGGGATGACGTCGGTGCGAATGGCAGTGAATGGCGTGAATGGCAGGCTGCGTGCGTCCCGACGTCACGTCAGCGCTTTCCCGGATCACATTTGTATGTTTATTTTCGTCGGTCGGGGTTTTGTACGATTCGTACGCAAATGGTATTTCCGTGCGAATCGTACTTCCTTGTTTGTATATTGTTACGACCTGGTACGCATCGGACGGAGAATATGCTCCGTCCGACGGTTCGTACCCGGTTTTTACAGGATCGCGATCGGCACCTATGTGTGCTGTTTTCATTTTACACCAAAATGAACTTTACCTGCATAAATTGTGCGAGCACGCCTTTCACAGATTGAAAAATGCAACATTGCCAAACGCGTCGCTGGAGGCTACAGTTGTGAATATAGTTTTTCTAAGCCACACCCTCCCTTGAGTGACGCAATTCTTTGGGAGAGAAAAGGAGTGATGGTGGACATTTTTGGCGCGTAGCGGTAGCGTCATTGATGAGCACCACCTGCGGTTAGGCGCTGGATGGCAGACCGCTCCTGGAGGAGTAAGCGAAGTAGCAGCCATCTAGCCCCCGTACCTGACACTGTGACAAATCTGCAAGATGAGGCACTGGAGCGCCCGCCACGGCTTCGTGAGGATTTACCTACTCATGAACGTGATCGGCAGGCGCTTCTCGTTTAAAGCCTGTCTTGTGCTTGCCCAACTTTTGAAGGACTACGGAGCAGGGCTCTGCTTGGAGCAGAGAAGTCGAGGGTGAGGGGCTGCCCAATTAAGGAAAAACAGCACGAGATCCTAAGCACTGTGTTTTTTAAAAGAACTGCCAGCGTGTTTGCAGCTTTGAACATGTGAACATTTACAGTGCACATAAACCCAGTTGGAGATTACGATTACTATGACGCCAGCTAGGAATTGAAAGTGACTATGGGTGCTGTTTTCATTTTAAACCAAAATTAACTTTACCTGCATAAATTGTGCGAGCACGCCTTTAACAGATTGAAAAAGGCAACATTGCTGAGACGCGTCTCTGGGGCTACAGTTGTGAATAACGTTTTTCTAAGCCACACCCTCCCTTGAGTGACGCGATTCCTTGGGAGAGAAAAGGAGTGATGGTGGATATATATATATATATATATATATATATATATATATATACAGTGGTTGAAGTGGGGAAAAAAAAGTAGGGGAACTGTGGGCGTGGCATCAGGGGGCGGGAATATTCCGAGGATTGGGTCAGTGGGCGGAGTCAGAGGTGTGGCTAAAAAAAAGAGCAAAACATCCCAATTTTTAGTATGTTTGGCATTTCACTGACGAGTTACAGCTTATGATGTTATTTAATGCAACCAATAGATACACGTTTATTTGAGGTTTAATAGATGAGTTTTTGACATTAAAATTAATTTACAATGTGGGATACGTATTCAATCACAAAATGTCCCAAATACGCATATAGTTGGAATCATAAGCCATTTGTTTCCGAGTCATGCAGTTTCTTTCATTAGCACTTTTCCTCCCTTTTTCTAACCATTTCTGAACATAACATTTGGCTTTAGATTCGATGACAGGAAGCCCCACGTGTTGGGGAGCACTGTTGATGACATCATTCTGTGCCCCACGGTCAATGCAAAATTGTATTCATGTGTTTTTACATGCTTCACGCAACATTTCATGAAGCCAGCATTAGATGCCTCTTAGTTTCCTGTTATTGTATCTAGACCTAGCACTCTAAAACAACCCAGACCTGTTGGTTTTGCAGATGCTTTTAGCAGTATCAGATGAAAGAGATACAACTATTTTATGAGTAGTTTGTGTAATTACCACTCAAGTTAGATAGCTATCAGAATTGCAAATGCATCAATTCTGAAATTATGAGACTCAAACATTGGTAGAGTCAAAAATAGGTAGTGGTCCTCAGATTATTTCAATCAGTTATTTTCTCCCCTACAGGCTACTATCCTCTGCAATCACTATTAGGCACCTTCCTCCTTTGTCTCTCCATGAGCACTGTAGGTGTATAGGGATACCACCCACCAGAGACTGCATGAGAGAAGTTCAAACACGAATGGCAAAATATCCTAGTTTGCAAATGTTTTCCACATAATTATAACTCTGCCGTGTTTGCCACATAAAGCACCATCTGCTTCATAAGCTGATGGTTTTACCTAAAAATGTGTTTGCATCTCAAATGGATCAAAACAACGTGACTTGTGTTGCTGTGAAGTGGAGGGCCCTTTACAAAGGTTGACTGGTCACGTTCTCAGGGCTGCTATTAATGAGGCGAAAGCTTTACAGAGACTGTTAGTATGTGTAAAAATTTCAAAATAACAAAGTATCAGAAAATGTACCACATTAAGCTGCAGTCTTTCTTTGCTGCATAATTTAGTCAACACTGCAACATAATTTTGCCCTCCATTGCTGCGTAATTGCAGCGGCCCAAAAGCAGGCAGCACATGTTAAAAGTGCTTGCTGCTTGAAGCAAAGAGACACCGTGAAGTTTGAGAATTTAGGGACATATTTACGGGAATGGTGGTGCAACGCATCAAGTTACTTTGCTGTGCTGCCCTGGGTCACAGGGAAAGGGCAGAAATGTACCGTCTTTATCCAATACGGTGCATTCCTGCCCTTTCCAAGTGTGCTGGTGCCGTTTCGTCAGCCTAGCGCCAACGCAGGCACCCTTGCACCATGGTGCAAGGGTGCCTCCATTGCATGCAGCATTGTTTTTGTGCACAAAAGCAAACCTGGGAGGCTTTTTCCTCTTTGTATGAGTGCTGCACATATAGAAAGAGGAAAACAGGGAGAAATAAAGATTTTTCTCCTTGTTGTGCCTCCCTTGGGGAGGCGTCGGATTTTGAATCAGTCCCAGGTTTACAAGTCCTTGTAAATCTGGGAATGCATAAAAAACGTGAGAGTTGAGTGGGAACACCCACTGCAACGCCTCCCTTGTGCAGAGTAAGTCAAAGCAGCAATTTGCGCTGTGTTGATTTACTCCATATTTATGAAACCATTCAAAGCCATGCAAAGTGGCTTTGCGTGGCTTCATAAATATGATTTGCAGATTTGTGACGTGCATTTACCACGTTCCATGGTGCAAGCATGACGCAAGGCCCTTGTAAACATGCCCCTTTAATCTGGTGTGCATGCAAATCCTGCATTGCCAATCCCTGGTGAGTTGCATTAATACCACTGGAACAAGGCCAATGGAGGCACCTATGTGTGAGGCGGACTGGCCTCAAGGGTCCTGTGACCTCAGTGACAAAGTCACTACTGTTCTGGTAGATAAGCAGAACGTGAGAGCTGTGACAAACTAACCTTTCCTCCAGCTAGGGGTTCAGCATACACTCCATGATGGGCATATCAATGTAACTAGATCTCAACAGTCCGAATCTGTATTTGTTTTCATAGGCTGCTGTTCAATACTCTTACAGTTGCATCCATCAGAGTGGTGCACTCACAGGTGAATTCACTACGGGGGAACCACCAGAGTTGTGCACTCACAGGTGAATTCACTGCATGGAATAGACCAGAGGCGCGCACTCACAGGTGAATTTACTGCACAGAATCCACCGGAGCGTGCACTCACAGGTGAATTCACTGCACGGAATCCACCAGAGCCATGCACTCATGATTGAATTCACTGCATGGAATAGACCAGAGCTGTGCACTCACAAGTAAATTCACTGCACGGAATCCATCAAAGCCGTGCACTCACGGGTGAATTAACTGCACGGAATCCATCAGAGCGGTGCACTCATGGGTGAATTCACTGCACGGAATCCACTGGAGCCGTTCACTCACAGGGAATTCAGTGCATGGAATAGACCAGAGCAGTACACTCACGGGTGAATTCACTGCACAGCATCGATCAGAGCCGTGCACTCATGGGTGAATTTACTGCACAGAATCCACCAGAGCGTGCACTCGCAGGTGAATTCAGTGCACAAAATATACCAGAGCAGTGCACTCACAGGTGAATTCACTGCACGGAATCCATTGGAGCGGTGCACTCACGGGTGCATTCACTGCGGGGAATCCACCAGAGTGGTGCACTCACAGGTGAATTCACTGCATGAAATAGACCAGAGCAGTACACTCACGGCTGAATTCACTGCACGACATTGATCAGAGCCGTGCACTCAGGGGTGAATTTACTGCACGGAATCCATCAGAGCGGTGCACTTACAGGAGAATTCACTGCGGGAAATCCACCAGAGCCGTGCACTCACAGGTGAATTCACTGCATGGAATAAACCAGAGCCATTCTCTCATGGGTGAATTTACTGTATAGAATCCACCAGAGTGTGCACTCACAGGTGAATTCACTGCACAGAAACCACCAGAGCCGTGCACTCACAAGTGAATTCACTGCATGGAATAGACCAGAGCCGTGCACTCACAGGTAAATTCACTGCACGGAATCCATCAGAGCGGGGCACTCATGGGTGAATTCACTGCACGGCATCCATTAGTGCCGTGCACTCACGAGTGAATTCACTGCACGGTGATGAGGAGACAAAAGGGAACAAACATGGCTATCGACACTTCCTAAAGGCTCACAGAGGCAGCACGTGCGGCTGTTGCTAATATGTAACAGACCACCCAAGACATGTTCAGACCACAGAGGGCGAGTGCAGTCTTATAGCGCCTCGCTCATTAACCGTAAGACGTGCAGCTGCATCTGTGCAGTGACTTGCATTTGTGGCAAAATGTAATAGGCTCCGCGGAATAGTTTTATAGTCCATTAAATCAAACATATGAGATGCTTTTACAGCACACATCTAAAACGTAAGTATTTAAAAGTGTTCTGTTACGTAATAATAAAGAACAAGCATTTGCAATGCAATAGGTCTCGCGTTTACGCGAGTTTAAGCTATCGGCATTGTAAATGATTGCCTTTTATTTATGTTTTAAAAACGAAAACAAAAATAAAAGGCATTGTTATTTGCTATGTCAATAGCTCAGACCCACGTAAATGCGAGACCTATTGCATTGCAAATGCTTGTTTTAAAAAGCGCCAAGGTTTGAGCACAGTCTGCCACAGAATTCCACATGAAGTCCTCTTCCTTTCCGTGTGGCATCGTCAGTCTGGGTGAGCTGGAAAATAAAGGGCAGATGAGGTCAAGGGCGGGGCCGCCAATGCGTCCTAATGTGTCCATTGTATTGGTCACAGTGAGGGCAGGTGGGTGGCCTCCTCACTAAATGAGGTGTAAATCACCGCACAGCCTGGCCCATCAGAGGTAGCCAGGTTTTTGTGCTTATTGATTGCTCTTCCATTGCACCTCGGCTCCTACAGTGCTGCTGGGCAGGCCTCTGCCCACAGATACAGTGGGGGAGGGGGTCCTGGCAGCTGCAGAGGCCTTTCTCGCTATGCAGCACACCGGCCTGGATGATTGTAGTTTTTTTTTAAGCTCAGAGCATTCCTGCCGTCCCGGGACGCATTTTTGAAATGAAGAAGTAGGGGAACGGACTTTGCTAAATTAAATAAGTAGGGGCACGCCGTGCCCCTCCGTTCCCGCCCACTTCGACCACTGTATATATATATATATATATATATATATATATATATATATATATATATATATATATATATATATACACACCCTGTAGATCTTAGAGAAGGAACCTACAAAATCAGAAAAAGGGATTTGAGGAATCCTTGCAATTTGTCTAACCACTGGCAATCGCCCAGGGTAGCATCCTGATCCATCGTTCTTTTGCTCACCATGCAATATGCAATTTCAGTTTGGACCCAGCCATACACAATTCAGTCTTGACACTGCTCCAATAGTAACAGTCCCACCTGAACCTTCTAGGCAAGGTCAAATTGCAAGCATTGCTTCCATCACCTTTTATTTTTTTTATTCATTCATTTTCCTGCCACCAGCGTGAGGCAATAAAAGTGGCAGATTGTAAGCTTTATAAATGCCATGATCCATACCAGGACAGGGTTGCCAAGAGTATTTTGTAACTTTCTGGTAGCTGTGTCAATCCCAGTCCTAAAGCTAACACCAACATTTGACAAAGAGAGTTGGTGTTACATCCAGGTCTCTTATTATCATGAAGTCAAAGGTACATTGATGTTAATATATATATAATCTTGGATCCACCGCAAGGATATCTTTTAAAAACTATATTTTCCAGGTAACCCTCCTATCACATATGCGTTCTGTATTGAAGAATTTAGTGAAAAAGTATAAGGGAAAGAGAAAAATGTAACTTTCAGCTGCAAGAAATGGCCTTCTTGACATGCACCTGGATAAAAGGTTGTAGCAATGTGAATAGACTAAAAGTGCACTAAAACATACATTTACTAGGCACCTGTGGGAAATCTTCCTTTTCTGCATGACCACCCCAGATTTTTTGCTTCGCTGGAAACTTTTTTCGCTGGTTTTACAACTATGTGCACTTTACCCTTGTTAACTAGTAGTAAAGTGACAGTGCTCCCCCTTTAAACATGGTTGAATTGGTCTATTCTTAACTGGTATATTTAACTTATCTATAAATCCCTAGCATAAGGTGTACTGTTCACTGACAATAACATCGACACCCAAAACATCCCCAAACCACAATATCGAGTCATAAATATAGATATAAAAAATATCAACATCCTATATTTATAAAGGTAAGTACAAAAATATCAAAACAAAAATATCGATGACATAAATATAGATGTAAAAAATATCGTTTTTATATAATATATAACATAAAATAATAAATATCAAATATAATAAATATTAAACTCAATAAAAAAATGATTTAATATACATTTTAACAAAAATATCTAATTAACTTAACCTAAAAAAATTAAACACACATATATAATAATTATTATATATATTTACTGTAAAACAATCAATAAACTATTAATTTAAATGTATTTTATAATTTGAAAAATATATAAACATTTAACAAATAAATATATATATAGATATACCAACAACATACAATTTATGTGAAAAACAAATTCTATTAATAATTAAAACATTAAACTATTTTAAAAAATGTAAACTTACATTTCCCACTCTAATCAATGCAACCGTAGAGAAAGTGTTGGATAGCGGAGGGGTAAAAATTACTATTCCCACTCCAGTGCCTGCAACAGTAGGGAAAGTGATGGATAGCAGAGGGATAACATTTACTATTCCTACTTCAGTCAGTACAACAGTAGGGAAAGTGTTGGACAGCAGAGGGGTGAAAACTACTATTACCATTCCAGTCTGTGCAACAGTAGGGAAAGTGTTTGATAGCAGAGGAATAACATTTACTATTCCCACTCCAGTCAGTGCAACAGAAGGGAAAGTGTTGATAGCGGAGGGGTACAAATTACTATTCCCATTTCAATAAGTGCAACAGTAGGGAAAGTGTTGGACAGCGGAGGGATACAAATTACTTTTCCCACTCCTGTGAGTGTAACAGTAGAGAAATTGTTGGATATTGGAGTGGTAAAAATTACTATTCCCACTCCAGTGCCTGCAACAGTAGGGAAAGTGTTGGATAGCAGAGGGATAACATTTACTATTCCTACTTCAGTCAGTACAACAGTAGGGAAAGTGTTGGACAGCAGAGGGGTAAACATTACTATTACCATTCCAGTCAGTGCAAAAGTAGGGAAAGTGTTTGATAGCAGAGGAATAACATTTACTATTTCCACTCCGGTCAGTGCAACAGAAGGGAAAGTGTTGATAGCGGAGGGGTAAAAATACTATTCCCACTCCAATAAGTGTAACAGTAGGGAAAGTGTTGGATAGCGGAGGGATACAAATTACTTTTCCCACTCCAGTGAGTGCAACAGTAGAGAAAGTGTTGGATAGCGGATGGGTAAAAATTACTATTCCGACTCCAATGAGTGCAACAGTAGGGAAAGTGTTGGATAGCGGAGGGATAAAAATTACCACTCCCACTCCGATAAGTGCAACAGTAGGTAAAGCGTTGGATAGAGGAGGGGTAAAAATTACTAATCCCATCCCAGTCAGTGCAACAGTGGGGAAAGTGTTGGATAGCAGAGTAGTAAACATTGCTATTACCACTTCAGTCAGTGCAACAGTAGGGAAAGTGTTGGACATCGGGGGAGGGGGTAAAAATTACTATTCCCACCATAGTCAGTTCAACAGTAGGTAAAGAGTTGTATAGTGGAGGGGTAAAAATTACTATTTGCGTTCCAGTGAGTGCAACAGTAGGGAAAGTAGTGTTAGCGGAGGGGTAAAAATTACTATTCCCACTCCAATAATTGCAACAGCAGGGAAAGTGTTAGACAGAAGAGGGGTGAAAATTACTATTCCCACTCCAGTGAGTGTAACTGTAGGTAAAGTGTTGGATTGCAGAGGGATAAAAATTACTATTCCCGCTACAGTAAATTCAAACTTAAAAACAAACAAAATATCAACAGCAACAAAAATATTTGAAAAAAAAATAAATTAAAAAATATATATAAATATGCAAAAAATGTAAATACAAATATATTTAATATTATAAATTTAAAAAACAAAAACATATAGGGGTCGATTCCGATCCTGTTTTTTTTTTCCCGTACGACTCGTATCCGTATTTTTTTACGTACGAATCGCACAAGTCTCGTACAAACGGCGAAGTACGATTCGTACGTGAAAAATACATACGAATCTCCTCGGGAAAAGTCTAAGAGACGTCCCCGGACAGTTTTACATACAAATCGTAAAACTGAAGTCCGAGCGCACAAGTAGGATCCGTACCGCCCGTCCGAAAACACAAGCGCATGGAAAAGGCTCCGTATGGAGCGAACTTTGTACGAGCCCTACCCCGAGTACACTTGTGCCCGGAGTACGAGTCGTACGGCCCCCCCAGCCTCCCACCCCTCCCACGTACATCCGCACCGTACCCCCCATCCCCGTATGTATGGCGCGTACCCCCCACCCGCGTATGTCTGCACCGTACCCCAGGCATGCCCCCCACCCACGTATGTCCGCACTGTACCCCAGGCTTACCCCCCACCCGTGTATGTCCGCACCATACCCCAGGTGTACCCCAATCCTCGCGTATGTACGGACCGTACATACGCAAGGATTGGGGTACGCCTGGGGTACGGTGCGGACATACGCGGGTGGGGGATAAGCCTGGGGTACGGTGTGGACATACGCGGGTGGGGGGGTACGCCTGGGGTATGGTGCGGACATACGTGGGTGGGGGGTACGTGCCGTACATACGGGGGTGGGGGGTATGCGCCATACATATGGGGGGTGGGGGGTACGGGCCGTACATATGCCATGTTGGAGTACGCACCGTACATGATGACACGTACAATGTGGGTGATGGCGTGTACATCGCGTAGCGGGCCCCCTTTTCCTCGTGCATCGCAGCGTACTTAGCTGTTCCGGCACTTTTTGGCTCCCGTAAAAATATAGCCGTGCGGAGTGCTGTAGGTACGAATCGTACTTGCTGGCCCGTAAAACGCTGCCTGACTCCGTGCGGACGTCGCGTACGCGCTGTCCAGGATCGGAATTGTATGTATTTTTTAGCCATATGGTGTTTTTTACGATTCGTACGGAAATGGTATTTCTGTACGAATCGTACTTGCTGGTTTGTACGGTGGAATTCCCGGGTACGAGTTGTACGGAGAAAACACTCCGTACGACCATTTGTACCCGGGTTTTACAGGATCGGAATCGGCACCATAATGTTAAATACATATCACTATTACCTACAAATATTATATTAAATAAAATACTAAGGTACCCGGGGCATAGGTAACTGAGAGGTCCCCTATGGGATGAAGCGGTACAAAAGGGGGTGGTGATGGACGGAGCATCAGAACCAATCAAACACTCACACCCAGTCAACAGATCTGGGTTTGATCCATCACCGTTCTTTAGCCCACTCTGCCACCCCAGTTCAGACATGGCCATATGCAAATCAGTCTGTCCCTGTGCCTCATGGGAACAGTCCAGCATGAACTGCCAAGCCATGCCTTCCCTGGACCGGAAACAAGCTTCCTAGGACCGGTTTCTGGCATTTCAGCCTTCTTCAGCCAGGCTTGCTTGAATCCAGTGGCAAAGTGAGCAAGGGACTCACGTAACCCATATAGCAGGCCTTTGCAATCCTGCAGGCAGGGTGCATGGTTCTAAGTTGGAGGGTGCCCCTGCATGAGCAGGACACCCCTACAGCCTACAGAGTCCATTCTCCCGAGTTGTAAGTGAAGCAGCCATATACCATATAGAGGGCACCGCGTAATACGCGTTGACCATCTCGAAACTGACTGCAACGAATCCCATCATCTTTGGTATCAAATATGTTGGAATCATACCCCCACACCGTAAATGGTGTGGGAGGTATAATTCCAAGCACTGAAAGAGCCCTCCGTTAGGCTCTCAATGCTCCTGGTGCCAGCCTTCTTGACCCGGACAGCACAAAATGGTTGCTCCCGAACAGAGACACGATTCTACCCTTCTGCTGCTGAGCCAAGCTCGAGCAGGGGAAGGCAGAATAATAGGCATCCTGTCACAGGGAGGTGTGACCACCTTCCAGACAGGATTTAGGGGGTCATTACGATGGCAGACAGAAAAGCCCTCCGACTACTGTGCTTGCAGAAAAAAAACACCTAAATGTTCCACAGCAAAACCGGCAGTCACATTAATGATTGCAAAATCCAACGGTGGTGGTTGGATTCCACAAATATCCATCCACCATGTCCGTAAAATCTGATAATCCAACCGCGGCAGAAAGAAATGCTGCGGAAAGCACCAAAAATGCCGATCCAGAAGCGGAATGACCGCAAGTGAAATTATGATAAGATGGCAGGGCAGGCGGAACGATCATTGTTTTCTGACCGCTGCATTCACGTGAAAGAATGAATGGCAGAGCTGGCGGAATAATCATTGCGTTCAGACTGCTGCGGTCACTTGGAAAGATGTATGGCAGACCTGGCAGGACGATCATTGCGTTCAGACCGTAACGGTCACGCGGAAAGATGAATGGCAGAGCTGGTGGAAAGATCATTGCGTTCAGACCACTGCGATCTTGCAGAAAGAAGAATGGCGGTCAAATGCAACCACACCACAAGGCCTCCAAGTGTGCCTGTTTTTTCCGCTGCCCTCAAACACATTTGACACACCCCAATGACACCCCCCCAAGGCATTGAAAAACAAACAGATACCAGGTCAACATAGAGAACACACCTGACAAGAATACCCCCATTTTGACACACCCACATAGCTGAGTATGAAACCAACCCCTTCCGTGACCAGCATCCTTTGCACAACTCCAGCAGTCAAGGGCCAAACACCACAGCTGAAAGGAGAGGCAAATCATCACACATCACCCCATCACAACCACCCACACCAACAACACCAACACACACCTCACACATCTCCACCACCACCTTCCCACCTGCACTTGTCATCTATTTGCACATCACACGCTATGGGACTGAAAAAAATGCCCAAATTCACAGGCAATGAATTGTCAGTGATGGTAGACGAGATAACTAGAGTAGAAACACATTTGTTTGGAAGCATGGTCCAATAGACATCACTAGTCAGAAAAAATCAAATGTGGGACAGGATAGTCAACAAAGTCAATGCAATAGGGACTACCCTGCGCACACTGCATCTCATCAAGAAGAGGTGGCATGACCAAGACCAGGGTGAAATGCCATGCTAACAGGAACCAGAGGACTGGCGGTGGTCCTCCCATTCCACCACTAACATTCACTGAATGGGAGGAGAAGGTCCTTGCAATATTGCATCCAGAGAGTCTCACAGGAATAGCTGGGGTAGTGGAGGCTGGTAAGTACCAACACATGTATCCTATCACACTGCCATGTACTGTCTTGCACAACTATAAATCTTCACTCCCTAGTCCTCAATGCACTTACGTACAACACACTCTTCCCAACACATGACTCGCATATCTACCATTTCCTTCCTCTGATTCACCTCAAAGGTAGCTAGCAATATTTCCATGGGGGTATGTGTACAGGTAGCCAGCACTACAACTCCCACCAGGCACCCTTGTCCCACAGCCGGGCAGGATAGAACACTCCCCCCACCCAAGAGCCATGTGTAACCTTTTCCCTTCCTCTGTGCCACTTCACAGGGAGGTAGCCTTTTCAACAGGGAGGGGTGTGTGAGTACAGGTAGCCAGCACTACAACTCCCACCGGGCATCCATGTCCACAGCTGAGCAGGATGGAACACTTCGCTCAACCAGAACCATGTGGCAGCCATTTCATTGTTCCACTCCACCCTACAGGTAGGTAGCCTTCTCATGCTCACTTGCATTACCCCTGAGCAGGATGGAATACACCCCCACCCAGGACCATGTGGCTGCAATCTCATTGCTCTCCTTCACCTTACAGGTAGATAGCCCTCTCATGATCACTTGCATCACCCCCTGAGCAGGATGGAACACTCCCCCTACCCAGAACCATTTGGCAGCCATTTCATTGCTCACGCTTACCTTACAGGTAGGTAGCCTTCTCATGCTCACTTGCATCACCCCTGAGCAGGATGGAACACTCCCACCTTCCAGAACCATGTGGCAGCCATTTCATTGCTCTCTTTCACCTTAAAGGTAGGTAGCTTTCTCATGCTCACTTGTATCACCCCTGAGCAGGATGGAGCACTCCCCCCACCCAGAACCATGTGGCAGCAATATCTCTCCACAGTGCCACCTAACAGGTATGTAGTCATCATCTGCACCCTGTCACCCTCCTCAAAATGCATGGAGACATATGACCAACACATCCCTCACCTGTTAGCCGACTCTAGACAGATCAAAATGTCACATCCAGTGTGCACACAGCTAAGCACATGTAAATGCCACAGCAATTACAATTTGAATCACAAAGTCACATGAGAAATAAAATCTTGGGGTATTCATGCAAAGCACACAATGCAATGTGTAATTCCAATTATTTGAGAGCATGTTATGTTATGTTATATTGAATTTATAAAGCGCTCGGCTACTCAAAGTGTCCCGGCGCTTACTCCAGAAAAAAGGTGAACTACACATACATCAAACATTAAAAGAGTAAGGTTTTAAGCTTTTTTCTAAACAACATTGGGTCCTGAATGTCCCGGAGTGCCAATGGTAGCCCATTCCAGGCCAAACCGGCTTTACGAACAAAAGAGTTCCACCAAGCCTTTGGCGCTTAAACCTAGGAATCTGCATCAGCAGCTGGTCAGAATAACGAAGCTGTCTACTAGGACTATAGAAAACAAATCTCTTTTGGAGATAGAAAGGACCTGACCCATACAGGGCCCGATGTACAATGGATAACATCTTAAATTTCAGCCGAGATTCAACTGGGAGCCAATGCAAGCTGTGTAAATGGCTCCGAACACTATGTGTGGGAGAAAGGCCCAGAAGCAGTCTAGCTGCTGAATTTTGCACTACTTGCCGCTTTTTAACCAGATAACTTGGGCTACCAACCAGAATGGCGTTGGCATAGTCCAAGCGAGACAAAATCAAGGCCCGGACCACAGTTTCCTTGGCACTAACAGGCAAAAGAGGAAGAAACTTCCTCAACATTTTTAAATTGCCGAAGCAGGTTCCTACCAGTTTCTTCACATGAGTGGAAAAGGTCAGGTTTTCATTGAACCAGACACCGAGATTTTTTACGGTGCCCTTACCTATAGATGGGTGAGGAAAACCCGAAGGCCACATCCTTTCCCTAAAGACCGCAGGGAACGATTCATACAAAAGCACTTCAGATTTTTCTTCATTGCACTTCAATTGTGCACTCGCCAGCCAGTGAAACACGGCCGACAAACAGTGCTGTGCGGCCTCAACCGAGTCGTCTCCTTTCCTCCAAGAGAACAATAGCTGAGTATCATCAGCATAGGCCAACACCTTAGCTCCCAGTGACTCCGCAAGATAAATCAGCGGAGTCACATAGATGTTGAAAAGGAGAGGGCTAAGCGATGACCCCTGATGAACACCGGTTACCAACTGCATAGGTGAAGAGGCATATGGTAGAAGCCAGACCTGCTGTGATCTGTTTTCCAAAAAGCCTCTAGTCGATCGAGAAGCAAAGAGTGTGGCACAGTATCGAATGCCGCTGAGAGATCAAGCATAACCAAGGCCGCTCTCCCACCGGCATCCAAACACTCCCGAACTGCCTCAGTCACCTCCAGCAATGCTGACTCCGTGCTATAAAAAGCACGGAAACCCGATTGAGCTGGGTGAAGCAAACCAGACACCTCTACATAGTTGGTAAGCTGAGATGTAACAACCTTCTCGCAGACCTTCGCCAAACTTGGGAGGAGCGAGATAGGGCGATAATTCTCCGGAAGCAGAGGGTCAAGAGAAGGCTTCTTGAGGAGGGGGAGGATCAGCGCCTGCTTCCAGCATAATGGGACACAGGCCTCACGAAGTGATGCATTGACCATATGGTTGACTTCGAAGTTAATCGAGTCTGCTACTTCAGATAGAAGCCTAGCTGCACAAGGGTCCTTAGGAGAACCAGATTTGAGTGCCTTAAGAATCCTAAGGGTACAAGACAGTTCAGCAGGTTTAAAAGTTGAAAAAATGGAAGTAATCTTTAACATCTGCTTCCCCAACCAGGCAGAAGTAGAATTCAAGGACACCGTTGAAAAGGAGTCCTGAATGCTAACTATTTTGTCCCTGAAAAATTTAGCAAAGGTGTTACACCAGATAATCGATGAGGGTACCACCAAAGCCTGGGCACTGGGAGACACGAAACTCTTTACAATAGAAAATATTTCTCTGGAATTATTATATGTACGATCAATACGATCGGAGAAATATCGGCCTTTGGCCAGACCAATGGCCGCATAATAAATTTTTTGTTTAGTTCTGAGTGCAAGTTTAGCTATAGGGCAATGACCACTGGAACGCCATTCTCTCTCCAGTACCTTACAGGCGTGCTTCAGAGTCCCCAATTCCGAAGTAAACCAAGGCTTAGAAGGGGACTCTCTTCTCAGAATAGTCTGACCCGGAGGCGAGGGAGTGTCGATTGCAGCCGTGATCCAATCTGCAAACCTTGACACATTATCCTCAAGGTCCTCAGAAAAGGAAGGGCGAGAGGCTGCCAAGCAGCTACTCAACTGCCCAGCATCCAATTTCCTAAAAGTAGGTGGCCGATGGACACTGCCTGGGCGGGTTGGACGCTTGTCCCAAGAAAAAAATATAGGAAAATGATGCGTCCAGGCGACCGGAAGAGGCCTTTCAACTACAATAGGAAAATTGGAGCAAATGTAATCCAAAGTATGACCTCCTTGATGGGTCGGATAAGTGACCCATTGGGAGAGATGGACCAAATGCAGCTAATCTATAAAAACAGTCGAATCGGCTGTATCCGTAGAATCGAGATGGATATTAAAGTCCCCGAGAAGCAAATAGTTCGAGAACCGCAGAACTCTGTCAGCTAAAGCGTCCCCACATGAATCCAAAAATACATTAGCTGTCCCCGGTGGACGATAGATCAGAGACTCCCCCAAAGTAAAGTGGGCAGAGAGTTGGAAGCCAAAGTCAAGAACCTCACATGCACCCCAAATGGAAGATGTTTCGCTAAACAGAGCCCAGCACTCTCTATACAGAATAGCCAGGCCCCCCTCTCTGCCGACAGGGCGATCAACTCAATGGATTTTATAGCCAGCTGGCGTGGCTAAGGCCACAATAGGATTAAAAAGAACATCAAGCCAAGTCTCTGTGATAAACAATAGGTCTAATTGATTATCAGAGACCAAATCAGCAACGTCAACATAATGCTTTCTCAAAGATCTAGCCTTAATGAGGGCGGCACTGATGTTCCCTTGAGCAGAAGAGGCAACAGACACACTGTCAAGGGGGAGCTAGGGTCCAAAACAAAAGCCACAGTCCACACAGACAGTGACGTTCGAAAAGCCCGCAGAGTAATTGCAATATGATGAACATTGAGGGGGTCGGAAGGACTTTAGGAGCAAACTAGAATACTAAAGAGTATTACTACTAGTAACATCCAGACGGGCAGTATGACTCGCCTTGAGCACTGACTTAGTGGCAAGCCATCGGCACGCCCGCTGCGCGTACGAACAGAGCCCATTAAATAGAGTGGCTAATGCCGGAATACGAGGTGAGGCGAATGGACCGCTGACCGCGAGGAGCGCGCGTCACGTCCAAAATGGCGGCTAGCCGGAGATGGGTACGGCTACAATGTAAGGCAGAAGCAGGGAGTCAGGCCCACACCGAATGCCCAACAAAGCAATGTCCCCAAGCACAAAACAAACAAAGTTAAAATGAGCAAAAAATTCCCCAGATAAAAATCACATTGAAAAATGAAACGTTCCCCCCGGTTATCAATTCGTAGCAGCAATACAATTTTAAAAGATTTTCTAATTAGCATAAGCGGAGAGCACCTTACTAGAGCACCGGCAGTCTGACTAAACCCGGTTAAATAGATTTGCCCAATGCCGGAATACGAAGTGAAACGAATGGCCCGCTGACCGCGAGGATCGCGCGTCACGCCCAAAATGGCGGCTACCCGGAGATGGCTACGGCTACAATGTAAGGCAGAGGCAGGGAGTCAGGCCCACACCGAATGCCCAACAAAGCAATGTCCCCAAGCACAAAACAAACAAAGTTAAAATGAGCAAAAAATACCCCAGTTAAAAATCACATTGAAAAATGAAACGTTCCCCCCGGTTATCAATTCGTAGCAGCAATACTCATGAAGGCTCATATGAAGCCAGCACATGCATGGTCAATCTGTCAAATAAAGATAACCACATGATTTGAAACCAATATTAACTAATGAAATCAGTAAGATTTTGCATAGCTGAAACAGATTCTGTGAAAGGTCTACAATGTCCAAGCATAAAACAAAGTGGATGTGCACAAAGTTGGGAGATGATATGTCCTTGTAAACACTCTATCTGTACATGTAAAATAGTTGTTATTTACATGTCACAATAATAACAAGTCATGTATGTACCTATACATCATGTCATGAGGCTGAAAATCTGCTACCAATAGCAAGTAATTTCAATGTAAAATGTTTTGTGTATCAACTGAAACATCCAAAACTGTGTCACAAAGGTTGTGTAGTGCATCGACCTGACAATCCAACCTCTGTCCAACAGGAGATTCACAAGCAATAGCTGGCGAAAACACCACCGACCAGCGGAGCCAGTCCCCCCCCCCTGCCTCCCGGGACGTGAACTCTCTGATGCTGATTCTCTATGTTTCTTGGATGAGGAGCAAGAACATGGCCCCTCAGGACTGCCAGGGCACACTCCATCTCAGGGCCTCATTGTCCCCACCACCACCACAACTATCTACACACCAGCGACAAGCACTATGCTGACCCCTGCTACAATGACCCGTGCTGCAGCCACCTCCACCATCACCACTGCTGCCTGCAACACGTCCCTGGCTCAGTGGTTACCAACACCACCACACTAGCCGAGGATCCTGGATATAGTGTGTGGGTGCGTCAACAGCCAATGCCACAGGTCCGTGTCAGCAGGGCAGGTGGGAGGGCAACTAGGGGACAATCACATGAGGACACTGAGACAGAAGCCCTGGCCACCGTCACAAGAGTCCTTGGTGCATATCAACAGAACCAGGGACAGATGGGCCAGGTTGTTGAAGAACTGCGTGAGGTCCGCCTGCTGCAGAGGTCCATGGACACACTCATGGGACAACTTGTGGATCTCATGGGCCAGTTTGTGGGTGGTCTGGGGGACCTACATGCTGCTCAAATGATGGCTCAACCCCCATCCAGTGGCCAGCCTGCTGAAACACCTGCCAACTCAGCTGCGGCCACAGAGATGAGTGAGTTGCAAGATAATGAGTCCTCAGACACCTCTGAACCTGCAGCAGAGGCCCCCCTGCCAACACAAGAGGGGCAGTCCGAGAAACATCACGGGAGGTTCACGTGGCAAAGCACCAACCAAAGCCAAGTTGCTGAGCCAGCCATGATGGCACATGTGTTGCTCTGAACATTTAGTTTGTTGATTATCCAATCCCACATTTCCATGTTGGTGGCAGGAGTTTGTTGGACTGTGTAATTCCATTAATGTGGGGAGTACTCTATTTGTCTCCTTTACCATTACTGTCAACTCATACACTCACTACGCACAAATTACCTTACATCCACTTTAATTTTAACACAATCAAATAGAAAATAAACACTATTTACACACCTATGCCTTTTTGTCAGTTCCATGTTTATCACAGTATGTACAATGTCAACTCTGATTCCAATGTACCACAAGCTCTGATTGTGACGAGACATTGATAGGGCGAAGGAACCTAGAAAGACACAAGCGGATGACATTGAGTTGTCAGGTGATGCCATTACAGCAACAACACACCACTAGTCAACACCGTACAAGATTCATCACACATAACAATGACCAACACCATCACCATAGACATGAGGTAAGTGGAAACCAATACACTGTGCCACACACATCAGCCATTAGCAGTGAGCCAACAACAGCCAGCATCCAAACAGATCATCTATGCTTTGCCACTAACAGCAAATCCAACAGACAATGTCATAGTTGTTCAATGTTAACTTACACTCAAGGGAAGTAGTTGTTGATGAGCTGTTGACTCAGGTCAACACCTTCCTCTTCTCCACTATCATCGTCACTGGGCATGTGTGGATTTGCAGCAGGGGGCATCTGCTGCTCATCATCGTCCAGAATCAGGGGGCTCTCTTTGTGCAAGACCAGGATGGGGAGCATGCAGCATGCAACTATGATCTGACACACCTTTTGGGGAGAGTAGAGTAGTGCACCAACGCTCTTGTCCAGACACCGAAATCTAGCCTTCAGAAATCCAAAAGCACGCTCCACTACACAACATGTCCTCCATGTGCACCATTAAAGCAGACTTCCCCTGGGGTCCTTGGATTCCTCAGTGGGCTCAGCAACCAATGCCGGTTGGGATACGCAGAGTCACCTAGTTGTGAGAAACACAGAGCAAGGTGGTAATACAAAATAGTTGGGGAGAACAGCATGTCACACATACAGCAAACTACTTGACACAGCTTACTTACCAACAAGCCACGCACGCTCCGGAAGCAGATTTTCCTTAAATTGTGGGATGATGCTGTTACGCAGTATGTAGGAATCATGTGCAGAACCCGGATATTTGGCACATACATGGGAGATAATCATATCCGCTCGGTATACCAATTGCACATTAATAGAATGGTAATGCTTCCTGTTACTGTAGATGTGCTCACATGCCTGTGGTGGAATTAGGCCAACGTGTGTGCAGTCAATGGCTCCAACACCATTAGGTATGTGACCAAGGTCTTAAAATTCCCCCTGCACATCTGCCAATTCATGTGTCCTTGGAAAGTAGATGTAGCGGTCCTTGTAGGTCAACAATGTGGACAGGACATCACACAGCACCATGCTGAACATAGGTTGAGACATCCCACCGGCGATGGCCACCGTGTACTGAAACGAACCGGTGGCAAAGAAATGCAGTGCGGCCATCACCTTTACTGTTGGTGTCAAAGTTGTTGGATATGTTCTGTGAGGCCTCAAATGGGGCTCCAACTGAGCACATAGCTCTTGAAGGGTAAGGCGATTCAGACTAAATTTCCTTATGATGTCCTCATCCTCCATGTTCCCCAGCACTGGGAAAGGCTGATGCACAGTTGGTCGTCTCCTACGTAGTCTGAAAGAGGACACATGTAAATGAGCCACAGATGAGATGTGGCACACATCTAACATAATGACTAACACAGCCCCAACACTGACAGGACCGTGAAAGGAGCTTCATGCACAAGTCACATGCACAGGCACCTTGATCTACTGTAGTCATTCATGTGGGCAGGATGTACATACTAACTACTGTCAAATCAGAATCAGACTATGTGAATGGTATATGGAACACTCCTACATCTTGTGTCACCAGCCCTGTGTGTAGCTGACATAGCACATGTGGCAAACAGCAACAATGCTGAGTTGTACGTAGCTGCTGTCACTGCACAACCTTCTTGTTTTAGTCTCACTAAGCATAACATTGTTTCAAAATGAGCATAGTGAGTGTAAGCTGGAAACTATCACTATAAATACAGCACTGCATACAGTGATATAGGCACATTATGTGGCCAGTTCATCAGGACTGTGGGATGAGTTGCCATTTCACACATTGGCATGTTTACAAAAAGTGAGACTCAATTACACCTCAAATCTGTATACATACCCATAAAGATTACATTTGACATGTGAATAAATACATACCAATGCATTCAATCATGTGTACTGATATGATATGTGTGGGCATCATAGAGTTAAATGTCACACTCTCATTGCACTTTACAACCAGGTGCAAGAATATAGTGTAAATGTATATCGATCAGTGAATTTGCAAAGTGACAATGCTATATCACCATGTGTCCATAGGTGCGGTAGGCATGCACCGCCACTGCGGTCACAGGCATTGGCCACAATTGAAAGATGCCGGATTGCAGTAGAGACCACCTGGCCCCCGCGGTGTCACCCCGCCTATGCAAATGTCATTGCAGCCAATGGGAGCTGCCATCGTGGCAGTGCAATACATTTTTTAAACTCTCAGTAGGCGTGCACCGCCACTGCGGTCACAGGGTCTGGCCACAATTGAAAGATGCTGGATTGCGGTAGAGACCACCTGGCCCCGCTCGGTGTGACCCTGCCTATGCGAATGTCATTGCAGCCAATGGGAGCCGCCATTACGGTAGAGCAATAAAAAATGTTAACTCGCTGTAGGTGTGCACCACCACTGCGGTCACAGGCATTGGCCACAATTGAAAAAATGCCGGATTGCAGTAGAGACCACCTGGCCCCCGTGGTGGGACACTGCCTATGCGAATGTCATTGCAGCCAGTGGGATCCACCATCACATTAGTGCAATATATTTTTAAAACTCACGGTAGGCGTGCACTGCCACTGCGGTCACAGGCATTGGACACAATTGAAAGATGCCTGATTGCGGTAGAGACCACCTGGCCCCCACGGTGTGACACCGTCTATGCGAATGTCATTGCAGCCAATGGGAGCCACCATAGAGGTAGTGCAATACATTTTTTAAACTCGCTGTAGGCGTGCACCAACACTACGGTCACAGGCATTGGGCACAATTGAAAGGTGCCGGTTTGCGGTAGAGACCACCTGGCCCCCGCGGTGTGATACCGCCTATGCGAATGTCATTGTAGCCAATGGGAGCAGCCATCGCAGTAGTGCAATACATTTCTGAAACCCGCGGTAGGCGTGCACCACCACTGCGGTCACAGGCATTGGCCACAATTGAAAGATGCAAACCAGGCAGACCAATTGCATCAGCAGAGTACCACTGAAACAACCCTAGGGGCCTATAAATGTCTGTGAGATAGCCGCACCTGTCACTTGCATTCAGACATTGCTGCCTGCAATTCATCAACACCAATTGCTACTGTACCTCTACTCTGGACCCAGGCATGGCTCGTACAGAGAAAATCAGGGCACGTCCCTTAACCACAGAGGAGCTGGACGTCCTTGTGGACGAGGTCCTTGGCCAGGACAGGCGGCTATATGGTGCTCCAGAGGTACTGGTCAGTGTATGAGTAAAAGTTTGAGAGTGCTCAGAATGCTCACATGATGTTACTGTACAGTAGTATGTGCCTGTGAGTACAAGCCAATGTTAATGTATTAATATTTTACCAACAGCATAGTCCATACATGACCTAGAACTCATTGAACTTGAGTATTTGAAGAGGATGGCAACATAGACACTGGTGCAGGTCATTTGAAGCCAAAAATCGCACATGTTGTTTTGACACTGGGTAATGTAAATGTGTGAGACACAGCCTAGCATGATGCCTTCACGTCAATGGGGTGTATAGCTCTATTTCCACAGATCCCTGACTGCATGCAATGATGTAAAGGACTTACTGTGGTTTAGCAGTTATACAGTTACACTGCTGATTTGAGACACTCAAACTCTGAACACACCTTCCCTGTGCCATGTAATGTCATAGTTCATTAAGTGTTTATATGCTCATTTGTGACATGTCAAATGTAGATTGGTCAGAGGGTAGTGAATAATGTGTGTACTGCTTTAAAATTCACCCTATGGAGATGTGGATATCCTGCACAGAAGTACAATGCCTGGATCTATCACTATTTGCGGTAAATCACCTCTGACGCATCTTCCAAATGAAATGGACATGTCATCCTTATTTTGATTCCATAATGTGTTGAGTCTTGCATGTGTATGCACTGTTTCACCATTCTGATTGTACATGCATGTGATTTCTGTGATGGTCCACGTTAAATGCACAATGTTTCAAGGCCCCATCACTAAAATGACTTTGATAAACATATGCGTTGTCCACCATCCTATTTTTGAAGGAGATATCATAGGCCTGGGGAGTACAAAAGACAGGCCTACACCTTGTGACAAGAGTGTGTGAATGTAAGATCAGTTACCTAATTGTGACCTCCATGACACGTGTACATATGCAATGGTCAAGGACATTAAGGGATGTGTAGTGTAAGACACAGTGAGTCTGACCACTACCCATCATTCACAGTGTATCGTATGTCATGCTCACTCACATAGTGCATCACAGATGAGGCACATTTTCACATTGCTTTCTGTGCTGGCACTCTCACTGTGTATGAGATGGGCATGTAGTGTATCCATCATCATATATGTATACATTGCAATGATATGACTTGCTCAAAGTGTACTATGTAACATGCTGTATGGGCTCTGTGTCATGTGTTTACATGCTCCTGTACTGTCACACAGTGGTACACAACACAGTGTTACAAATATTCCTCTTCTTGTCTACCATGCATACAGCTCAAGGTCCATCAGCGTAAGTCCATATGGAGGGCCATTGCCCACAAGGTGCGGTCCCTGGGGGTCTCAAACTGACGCAATACACACTGCCACAAGAGGTGGGATGACATCTGCCGGCTCAGCAAAAACGTGGCAGAAATTATGCTGGGGCTGGTTCCTCGAAGTGGCAGGTTGTCGCACAGGAGCATGACACCACTAATGGCCCACATACTGGCAATAACACAGCCAGACCTGGATGGGCGTTTAAGGGCCCATCAGCAGCAAGTTGTGGGTGAGTATTGTGCTAAGTGTGCCTTTGCACATGAGTGACTGCCTGAATCCTAGCCCAGAGCAAGTGTGGACCTCTGTGATGTCTCTGGTGGGGTGCAATGGCTCCTATGCATCCTGAGTGTTGAGTGCAGAGGTTCTGCAGGTGTACAACATTTTGATGCTCATGTGTTAAATCCATGAATGTTGTCATAGCAAGTCAGCTTGACATATTTTCATCTTACATTTTGTGAATTTTGTCTGAAATGATAGCTTCCTACACAGGAAAAGTCTTTGTGTGAAGTGTGAAGCCCAGTACACTTGTCAGGCTTGTATATGCTGTGTGGCTACCTCAATTGTGTGCTCATGTGATGATGTTTAAGTGGCTTCATAAATGCACAAATATGGACTCAGGGAGCAGTGAGTTGGTAGAGGTCACACAAGTCCCATGGGTTGTGTTTTTCACGATGAGTGAGATGACAGCATCATTACAAAAAATATATGCCAAATATCAGCAGCATGGCATCACAAGATGTAATTTCCAGCCACAGTAACAGCAAGTGCACACAGGTGCAGATGGGGTAGGTGGTGATGATTGCAGTGATGCATAGGCTGATTTGCATTTGCCAATTGTGCACATGGCAGCATGACTGGGATGGTTAGATTCTGGAATGTAAATGCAATGTTGCAGAACCAGGCTATTGTGAGATTATTTTGGCACAACTGTGGAAATGAGCCTTTTTAGGGGCCCACCGGTGCAGGGGTTCACCCTTATCTGTCCACAGGTGCTTAAACCAACAAAGAAGAGATTGGCACTGAAGCTGGAATTGAAAAATAACAAGTTTATTCACTCATGAGTGAAACCACGTCCATACAACACCCTCAAAAGTTCCAGGAGGTAGTGGCTTGAATACACAGACCATGGGACTTATATACTGTGTTTGTTGCGGAGTAAGCATGTAGACTCAAATAGAATGTACAAACATACACAGGAATAGCCATCGACTAACATGGGCAGATGGATATCGCTTAGGCAGCAAAGTGGGAGGGGAGACAGAACTGCTTACATCAGTAGGATATGATTGACAGTACATTCTCAAACAGGTGCATTCTAGCAGCTACAGGCCTTTTTGAGCTCATACATTGCTTGAGCTTAGAATAGAAGGAGTTAACTAAAGCTGATGCCTCAAACAGAATAGAAAGGCAAGCAACAGTGAAGACGGAAGAATCACATGGCTAACAAAATTGATGCCAGAACCAAGATGGCTTCAACTCATGCTAACAGCAATTATTTTCGATTTCAACACTAGGGCTTAACTTGGTTGGATGTGATCAGTGGGTAGGCCAAATTGGGATATGAATGAGGTGTTGTACTGTAATTTTATAGATGAACAGAATCAAATGTTACCCAGAGTGTCAGTCCTCAGACTGTGTGCATTGTGGAGGGGTGTCCATGTGCATCAGTGCATGGTGATATTGTGGCTACTGCTTTTAATCAGTGAGCGAATTTTTGGCACATAGCTGTATCATCAATGTCATCACTCAGCACAACGTAGGAATGTCATATGCCTGACCCTAGGTATTGTCACACATTAGCTGTCCTAATGGAGACCACTCACAACTTGATCTACAGAAGGCACTATCATGCCTTGGATCAATGAAAGCCAGTCAGGCAATTGTAACGATGTTGGTATGTGAAATGTCACAACACATGAACGCCTTGGATTAAATTGCCATTCTCATGCTATTGTGCATTATCTATGTGACTACATTGTTACATGGGGCTTATTTGCACTTCATCACCAAAAAAGATGTGTCCATGTGACATATGCTGCAGTGTGAGTGTCAGATACATCAACTGGCAGTGAACAGTAGTGAGGATCATATTAGTGTGCATTTAGAGATGTGTGCTATGCACTTCATGGAAATTGGTACATCTACACAGTTGACACCAATATACAACTGTAGTTGTGCTTCAGTGCCAAACAAAGTGGATTTAAGGAGGTAATATCATTTGCAAACGGATATATTTTACTTTGTATCTGATGTGTTCAGTAAAATAGATACTTCAAATGTGACTGAGACAACATATTTGGATGTGTAGCTATCTTACCTACAGGCACGTTGGTGTGCCTACACACAATTGTATGTGATGTTTAAATGTAGGTACATGCTCAGCTATTTGGCTGTGTCAACGCAACATGGAGCACGACCATCAACTAAGCATATTTCCATGCATCAGCTGATGATTGCACAAATTTGGCATATGCTGAGAGTGCATGGAGCAGTTAAATGTGGGAGTTTCAGTCAAAGTATTTGCGTTTGTATTGCATAAAATGTTTGTGAGTATGGCACTATACTGAACCTATGTCTCTGTCTCTTGCAGCATCTGCCAAGGGCAGGGAAGGACAGGGGCCCGACACCTCTGGGGAAGCTACTGGCACGACTGGTACACAGGAGTTCAGTGACACTGAGGGAAGCAGCGCCTCGGACGGGGATAGGAGTGCCCTGGAGGATTCCCACCCAGAAACACCAACCTCCACATTTTCCCAGTCCAGCGGTGACTCCTCGGTGTTGGCGGGCACAGGAAGTTCAAGATCTGCATCGTCTTCTGCCACACCTTGTCCTGTGTCCACCCTCCCGGATGGTCCCCAAAGTGCTATCCATGCCCTCAGCCCTAAGAAGGGTAGAGTCTCCTTCCCCCCAGGCACCACTGCCCCTGCCCCTGTCTCCCCTGCTGCCCTCAGCATGGGGGCCATAGACATTTTGTGGCAGCTGTGTGTGGGTCAGACTGCTCTCTTGAATGCCCTCCAGGATCATGGCAACAAGTTGTCACAGGTTGTTGCATTCATGAAGGGCATTCATTCGGACATGGATGGCCTACATGGAACTTTCCAGTCTTTGTTCACCACAGAGACGGCAGCCATTCAGCAGTCCCAAGCTCCCAGTCCAGCTCCTGTCCCTTCTGCAACCACACTCCCAATGCCCCCACCTGGCCAGAGTACACACACACCAGAGCCCAGTCATCCACACACAGGACACAACAACAGCACTCTAAGCAAACCAGACACCATACACCATCACCGCAGCACACAAAGAGCACATATGACCGTGCCACAAAAAGGCCATCACATAACACTCAGGGACATCAGGCCAAAAAACATGCATCCACTTTGCATTCCTCAGATTCATCACCATCCAAGGGCACTCCCATCTCCACACCTGATTCCAAAGACACACAAATACTTGCCCTGTCTGCAGTGAACCTGGTGCCTGCCACAACTAAACCCAAACACATACAGAAGGCAATTTCACCCAAAACATTGACTCACACCCACACCCCTGGGATGCATGTACAAGAGAGAAAAGTGAGGAGTGTAGGTACATGCACAGCTATTTGGCTGTGTCAACGCAACATGGAGCACGGCCATTAACTAAGCATATTTCCATGCATCAGCTGATGATTGTACAAATTTGGCATATGCTGAGAGTGCATGGAGCAGTTAAATGTGGGAGTTTCAGTCAAATTATTTGTGTTTATATTGCATAAAATGTTTGTGAGTATGGCACTATACTGAACCTATGTCCCTGTCTCTTGCAGCATCTACCAAGGGCAGGGAAGGACAGGGGCCCTACACCTCTGGGGAAGCTACTGGCACGACTGGTACACAGGAGTTCAGTGACACTGAGGGGAGCAGCACCTCGGAGGGGGACAGGAGTGCCCTGGAGGATTCCCACCCAGAAACACCAACCTCCACATTTTCCCAGTCCAGTGGTGACTCCTCGGTGTTGGCGGGCACAGGCAGTTCAAGATCTGCATCGTCTTCTGCCACACCTTGTCCTGTGTCCACCCTCCCGGATTGTCCCCAAAGTGCTATCCATGCCCTCAGCCCTAAGAAGGGTAGAGTCTCCTTCCCCCCAGGCACCACTGCCCCTGCCCCTGTCTCCCCTGCTGCCCTCAGCATGGGGGCCATAGACATTTTGTGGCAGCTGTGTGTGGGTCAGACTGCTCTCCTGAATGCCCTCCAGGATCATGGCAACAAGTTGTCACAGGTTGTTGCATTCATGAAGGGCATTCATTCGGACATTGATGGCCTACATGGAACTGTCCAGTCTTTGTTCTCCACAGAGACGGCAGCCATTCAGCAGTCCCAAGCTCCCAGTCCAACTCCTGTCCCTTCTGCAACCACACTCCCAGTGCCCCCACCTGGCCAGAGTACACACACACCAGAGCCCTCAGGCACCCAGTCATCCACACACGGGACACAACAACAGCACTCTAAGCAAACCAGACACCATACACCATCACCACAGCACACAAAGAGCACACTTGACCACACCACAAAAAGGCCATCACAGGACACTCAGGGACATCAGGCCAAAAAACATGCATCCACTTTGCATTCCTCAGATTCATCACCATCCAAGGGCACTCCCATCTCCACACCTGATCCCAAAGACACACAAACACTTGCCCTGTCTGCAATGAACCTGGTGCCTGCCACAACTAAACCCAAACACATACAGAAGGCGGTTTCACCCAAAACATTGACTCACACCCACACCCCCGTGACGCGTGTACAAGAGAGCAAAGTGGGGAGTGTACCTCCACAACAGGGGATGCAGGGTAAAAGGCAAGACTGCACCCAGCGTAGCACCAGGTCCAGCAAATCCCCACTGGGAGATCCACCACCACCTGCTACACTTTCGGTGAAGAGGGAGGCTGTTGGGTCCACCATGAGCCTCCACACAGCATGTCTCCACCACCCCGTGCAACCACTCCACCCGGTCCAACAAGCCCTCAGGCTCCCACATCCATGGATCCCTCTACCTCAGCCAGTTCTCTCCATCCAAAGTCCACTCCTCCGACTAGCCCAGACAATCAGCCCCCTCCCAGTTCAACTCCCACCCAATGTTGAAGCCAAGTCTCCCTTGCCACCCCATTCCTCCCTGAGCGGTGCCTGGAATGCCCATTCAAGGCCCCTATCCTGTGGTGATTCCCATGGCAGTGGACTGTGGTACATCTTTTTTGCACAAGTTTTCATGCACACCTGTGTGGACTTTAAATTTGGACTCGCCAATGGCCTTAATGTTTTTCACTTTTGATGTCGACACAGAGTTTATGTAATAAAGACTGTTATTTATGTTCTGAGCTTTGTCGCTGCCCTTGCTAATGATGCAGTGCAATGTATGTGTATATGCACATCTGTTAAATGCTCTGTATGCCACATTCATACTGGCATCCGCTTGATTTTCTTTTGCAGAGGTTCCAGCCACTTTTGTGCTTCTTGACTCAGATGCTTGAGGCTGCAATGATGCATGTCTGTGATGGTCTACTCTTGTCATAATTATTCTATTGTCAGGTTTCTAGTTTTGTACACATGTCATATTTGGATGCTGCACCACAACAGCAGAGAATTCTATTCACATGATAAATTGCGGGGTGGACAGGGTCCGTCATATCTGTGGAATCTTGATGTGTACACAGCAGTGTAGATGTGTAGTCATCTTGTGTAGGCCTGGCTTCATAGTTACATGGGTACATTAGAATGTGTGCACTTGAATAGTCAAACAGTGTGATTGTCCTGTCATTAGCTGAAGTGTTGATGTGTATGTGCCCTTGAGCATGACCCTTACACACACGTATGATCCAGTTGATGAGTGCCTGTTTGTTTACATGATCAGACACCTGCTGCAGATTGTGGGCACATGTAGGAGTTATTTGTTGAGCAATGTGCAGTGTGTCGGTATGACCTCGCAGTCCTGGGGTACACCTAATTGTTGTCAACGTCATTTGTGAGTATCCAGAGTGTGTCACTGCAATGTCTGTGTTGTGGTTTTATGATAAGCCATGGCTCTTGCTTACGTTTGTGCTCACTGTGATGACTGGCTCGGGCAAACAAACATTATAAGTGACTTTTCACATACATTGATTTCATTTTACACTTTATTGTGACCACTATGTGGTATTCAGAGTCATACCAGTCCCAAGAGGAGCTTTTGATGCCTACACATTGTGAGTTACTCCTCTATGTGTTTTTGTTCTGTGCACTCCTCACCTGTACAATACTAAAGTACACACCACGTCAGTCTTATATCTTCCACCCCATGCCTTGCCAGTGTTTGACCTTCCCCTCCACTTCACAGTGTGACACTCTACTGTGGTAGGATGATCTGTGTCCAGAACTAATGTGCCCCTCAGGACTGTTTCACAATTTGTTCTGTGCTATTTTCTTCTACTTGATTGCAGTCATGGTTGCACATGTGCAGTGCAGATGATTTTCCAGCACAGTCCTCTAGTCAGGATCTATGCATCTATGTTTTCCTGAGTTGTGCAGCAGTAGGGGATAGCTAAAGTGTGTATCTGTTTGATGAGGAACTGCTACCCATCCTGAGTGTTATGTGATCTATGTGCTGTGATGATTTGTGATGTTGAGGTTCATGGTGGAGCACTCATATATGTGTGATACTGGTTTTGTGGTATTCTCACACTGAGCATGTACTGCTGTCAGTGGATGTTGCATTGTCCTTGCCAGGTGTACGTCCCCCTGATGTCCAGCTGAGTTTGCTACATAATGTTTTTGTATGTGCATATGTTATGTATTTGTTGTTGATGGATGCAGTCTTTATCCTGTATTGGCATTTTCTACTGACAGGCCCATGTGTGTGTAATATTTTTTTAGCATGACATTGTGCGTGAGGAGTTTGTGTATTTGAATGCATTCAGATGTGTGTTTAATTTGTACTGTGCATTTCTTGTGTGAATCTCACATGCTGCAATGTGGAGTCTTGTTCATTAGCTTGTTTGTAGTGCACAATTGTGCTATATCCTCCTATATTTGAACAGTCACTTGTCAGGACTGTGCATGTGAATGCTTGTGCTACACATTGACGCCATGCTCACTTTGTAACTGGTGGAGTGTCTATGTCTGTATTTGCAGATTTGTCTGGTTGCACACAGTTTGTGTTTATGATTGACATTTGTTCATGTATTTTTTGATTAGTTTGGATGATGGTGTCTGTGCAGTTTGCCAGAGTAGAAATGTTATCTATTCCAGTTGTGTCCTGGATCACATTGCCTATCCTCTCTTTGGCTGCACATGGCTAAGCTTATTGGACTTCTTTTGATGTGGTTTGTGATACATGTGTTTGGGATCAGCATTGGTTCACACATCCCTGAACGGAATGCAGACATTTGTAGATACACACAAGGGTGTGGCATTGGTTATCAGGGAACTCACAGGACAATATTTTCACCTTTATCTGTGCTTCTCACAGGTTTTGAGAAGTGAGGGTGGGAGATGGGTGAGCCACAAGTGTTCTGCTGGTGGCAAACACATGTCGAGATAGTTGACACAGATGAGGGGCTGGTCACTGTATGGCTTATAACACGTCATATCATTCTGGGCCAATGCATTGCTTTCATTGCTGTACCACATGTATATTGCACAGATGTTACTTTCATTCAATTTTAATCTCTGTGCCACCCATGTATGTTTTGATGTCCTAAGTGTAGTGTGATATGTGATACCTCTTGCATGTCATGTATAAATGGTACCAGTAATTTCTACATGCGTTTACTGCACTGTGCACTCCACTACAGGATAGTTTACTTATTATGATACAGTGCTGCTGACTTATGGTATGTGAATGAGGCTGAGTTTAAGTGTGTGAGCTGTCTGAAGGACTTAACATGCAGTGTGGACAGTTCCAAGGTTGTTAATCTGCACAGTGACTATTCATTTTATCAATTACTCACTGTAATTCACATGAGTGGAAGGCAGGTGTGAGGAGGAGGAGGGTTGTCATGAGTCTCAGGTCAGAGTTTTTCTGCTGTCAAGATGGACTCTTTCCGACACTTTGACATTCATTCACTACTTTGTAGTTGGTGCTACCGTTGTTGAGGTGGAGTAATGGTGTGTAGGTGGTCTGTGAGTTGGCAGTGTAGTCAGTGTTGTTGATGTACTGGACATACTCACATGGTGTCATTTATTGCAGCAGTACACTTGTGAGTCAAATGCACAGTGGTGCTTACTTCGAGTTTGCTGTTTGAGTCAGGAATTTCTTACTGTGTTGCATGGTATGGGCTGTCATTGTGTGATATGGTCTGCCCTTGTATGTGATGAGCCTATCAATGTCTGCTTGGGGGCTGTGGTGATCTGTGATTATGTGAAGGTGGTGTCACATATGATGTGCCATCTACCTTGGCTCACTGACTCATTCCAACACCTTGTTGGACTACTGTGAATTACACCTACACACCCTGCTTGCTCTGCCCTCCTCCGTTCCACATTGTATGCGAACTGACCCTTATTTGGGTGCAATGATGACTATTGTCATTTTGAAGGGACTCTTGACTCACCCCACACTCATGTTACTATACAATAGCTGATGATCCTTATAGATCCTTATAAGATGTCACTATAGACAGTGTCCCTGCACATGACTTCTTGCTGCAGATTTGCTGTGCAGAGTGGTGCTTCTTTTATGATACATGTGGTGTGGATGTTGTGATGTTGGTCTTGCTTGCCTGGGTCAATGTCCTGGACTCCTACTACACTGTGGGCAGGTTTTACTGCGGCTTCACCGCTGCGGTGACATGACTGGCACGACTGGGCTAGTTGCAATCATTTCTATGGAGATGGGTGACCCTGATGCAGAGGTGACAATTTGTTACATGCAAGACATGTGTAATTGGACTATGGGTTATGTTTCTGTCTCCACCAGGGAATTTTTTGTAGACATGACACGTATTTCACTGCAACAGTTGTGTGTTGTTGTTGTTTTACAGGGGTTGTATGCGGGGATCTGTTTTTGACATACAATCCAATCCCAATCCCAATCCAAACAGCTTTATTCGACAAAAGTCATAAAAGCGAGACAAAACAAGTACAGGTACAGAATACACAAATAATTTAGCAGAAAAACAATATAAAAACGATACTGTTTAAAATATTTACAAGTTTTAAAAATGCATATGATAAAAAATCATTGGGTGTAACATAGCGGACATCTGACTTTACTAACTGTTACTCTTGGTTCTTATAATCCATGCCCACCCCAGGAATTTAGCAACTGCCACGACAATTACAGGGTCAGTGCAGGTGCGAAGAAGTCTTCCGGCTTCAGCACTCTGTCTAGTACCCAATAGTTGGCAAACGGGTTTCAACCATACACGCCTCGGGGCCAAATAGGCAGGGCATACAAAAAACATATGCGCTAATGTTTCCACCTGGGATTTGCAGAAGGAGCATAAATTACTTTTCTTAGGTTCCCACCGGGCTACAAATGAATTTAAGGGCAACGCTCCCACCCGCATCTGGAAAAATAATTTCCTATCTAAAACTTTGGTTACAAGATCCCAAAAATGTTCTAGCCTAGGGACAGATTTGATGTTCATGAATTCGTCAGAAAGCGAAAGGGGTTTAGTGGCAAAAAATACCTTTGTGTTGATCAACTCCCAATATTTCTCTTTCAAGAGAGCTTTAGATGGGAAAGTAGCTACCGTAGGATTCTCCCAAAGATCGCTCAACCCCAAAGCCTCAAGGGATTTTCTAGTTTCATTAAGCCAAGCAATCTTCTGGGAGCCCATCAGCGACATTATATCAAGAAAACCCTCTGCATACTGTGCCAACGCCGGAGTGGTCCATAGGCGACGCCAATAAAGGATAGGTCGAAGCCTGGCTACATCAGCTATAGAGTTCTTCCCAAGGTCGTACCTTAAGGGAACTATAGTTGTGCTCTGTGGGAGAGAAGTGATACTACGCAATAACTTGTTTTCCGAGATGGTTAAGGAAGACGAGTTCTCGTACCCCCACAGTTCCGCACCATAAAGAGCCGAGCTCACTGCTTTAGCACTATAGACCTGTAGCACAGGTCTAATAGGCTTCGAAGGAGACTTTTTAAATTCAGCAGCTAATACTCCAGCAAGCTGCCTATGTTTTAGAGTAGTCAGATCTCTCTGTAGCTTCCATGCAAAATTGTTTTGGATATTAACTCCAAGATAATTAAAAGCCTGTACTTGTTCTAGTGGATTATTGAACAAAACAAATTGATTTCTAAAAGATTTATGTGGCCTGAATGCCATAAGCTTAGTTTTTTTAATATTGACCTCCAGGCCACGATCAACACAAAAGGACTCAAAAATATTTAATGAACGCTGAAGTCCGCCAGGTGTTTTAGCAATTAGAAGCGTGTCGTCAGCGAACATTAGAATAGGGACCTTAGTGTTGCCAAGAATGGGAGCATCAACATGAGCTTTCAAAAGTCGATCCGCTATGTCGTTGATATATAGGGAAAATAAAGTGGGGGCCATTGCACAACCTTGCCTGACACCTCTCTGGACCGGAAAACCCTCAGTCGACGTGCCCTGGCCACCCCATCTGATTCCGCCATGAAGCCCCAGATCTTTTAGAGTCTGCCACAGTTTCGAACGAGGGACTAAATCAAAGGCGGCCCTTAGGTCCACGAACACTGCATACAAATTTCCCTTACCCAAGACCACAGTCTTCCAATAAAGGAGGATAAAACGGAAGACTTGGTCAACAGTGCTAATGTGCTGGCGGAATCCGGCTTGAAATGGGGATAAAATATTATTTGACGCAATCCAGAGATGGACACGATTTAAAATCAGTCTACCAGTAATCTTCTGGATAGCGTCAATCAAGCTGATAGGCCGATAATTCTCAGGAAGCGAGCGGTCTCCCTTTTTGTACACCGGAATTATTTCCGCCGCTTTCCATGAGCTTGGAATAGGGGAACCATGCGCCATCGCATTAGCAATCAGCTGTATATATCTCCCCCATTTTAGCTTGTCATACAGGAAGACATCCGCAGGAACACCATCCGGGCCAGGAGCCTTGCCAGACGCCACTCCTACCAATGCTAGATCCACCTCAGAAATAGAAAAATTATCTTCTGGATTAAACAACTGGGGGGACCCATAGCTATCAAAAAGATCAGTAGGGGAAGCATACTGCGGTTTAAAATACTCCACCCACTTCTCTTGCGAGACATTGTTTTGGGGACACTCAGGCTGCGCACCTGAACCCCACTTTACAATGCTCCAGAATAATTTACTATCATTCCGAAGACTTGCTTCGAGGAGGTCCTCCCACTTTTTACCATCCCATTGGCGTTTAGCCTTAGCGACACAGCTCTTGTAGATGATTCTTCTGTGACGAAGCAGGCTTACATCGCCACCCTTCAGGGCAGACCCAAGCGATAGCCTTGCCTCCCTGCATTCTTTATTATACCAAGAGGCTTGTTGGTTAACGCCTCTTGGTCCTGGTCTCGCTTTTGTGAGGAAATAGGATTTCAGATTTGCAAATAAACTATCGTGCGCTGATGTTACATCCCTCAGGTTCCCCTTAGAGGCAAAAACTGACTCAATAGCAATGATGGAACCATCCACCTCCTCTATAATTTTTGATAAGGTGGTAGGGTTCCCCATAAGTCCGGACCATCTCAAACGGCGCATGTCGTTAGATGACACCACCGCGGGAGGGGACAACTCCCTGGCCTCAACAGGACCACAGTCTACCTTCCACCATTTATGTAATAAACAGAGAGGGTTGTGATCGCTCTCTGGAAGGGACACTATTTCCATATCAACAAGGGAGTGCCATAATTTCATATCAGCCAAAATATAATCAATTCGACTCCTACTCAGCCCGTTGTTAAATGTGCAGGCACCCTCACGATCGCTTGGCATCCTACCATTCAGAGCCCTCAGGCCCCTTTCCATACAAAGGGAATTAATCTGAATGGCGACTTCTGGCCATCTTGATATAGGGGACAAATCCAGGGGAGGGATACCCCAACATAACTCTTCACTATCCTGTAGGTCCCACTTATTATCGACAAGAGGTTCAAATGATACGTTAAAGTCACCTGCAACGATGATGAAGGTGTCAGCTGAATAAAGATCAAACAGGCGAAGTAGGTCATCAATGACCGAAGATTTTGCACCTCTGGAGCCCCTTACATACACATTATATATGTCAATTATACCCAGTGATCCAAGATCTAACCTCAACAGTTGAATGTCTCTACTTCCCGTGTGGAAAAGCTTGGTGGTCAAACACAATTCGCTTCTTAACCAGATAGTTAAACCCCCTGATGGACGCCCATGGGATCCCTTGGTTGCCGGGATGTGAAAATTTAGGTTGCCCATACAAAAGCGTGGTTCAAGCAGCCAAGTCTCCTGGAATATACAAATGTCCATTGAGTTAATAAAAACTACCCAATCAGAAATAGCTAGCTTGGAATTCAAACCAGCAATATTCCAAGAACAAAGAGAGCCACCAGCCAGAGGAAGACCGGCAGTATCAGGGATGGTAAGTTGCGAATCTGCTAAAGGGCTACTGGCGGATGGATCAAGCCCCTGACAGGATTCCGGGGCAGAGACAGAATGACTGCTACTCAAGGTTATAGCCACTTGGTGGGCGGGTATAGAATAGGGGTCAATGCAAGGGTCAGCCATAGTGGACTCCTGGTTCTCAATGTCCCTCACCCTCTCACCCCTGTCCCAAAAACCAGCACCCCCCTCATTGTATAGTCAGTCATTGATATCCAGGGATGAACCATCTACGTCCCTATCGCTGCATTGGCCACGCTTCGACCCCCCTAGATCATGCGAGGGGTAGCTTCGCAGTTGGATGGAGGAACCTTCTGGGGGACAAGTTCTAAACTCAAGAGATAGAAGATTTTCAGCGAGGTAATTGCTTTTAAGAGTTAGTTCAATGCAATCAACAGAAACCCTGGATGAAGAAAGTCTAATAGCTCTGGAGATATCCTCCCTAATGACTGAACGACAGCCCCTCACATGTCTCAACCAGTGGATCGCCTTGTTAGTCAGCGACTCGGGAGACTCGTGCCGCCGTTAGATGGCAGTTTGGGAACATTGGTCATATAAATTATGTTGGAACAATCAACGGCGTAGCCCTTGGGTGGGACATTACGATCACCCCGGCCCACCAGGGACCCCTGGTTAAAGGTGTCAGGGTCACTTCCCACGCCCAGCCTCTTTGTACGACTTGTTCTGTCCTGCAAAGAACATTTGGTGTTGACTGATGAGCGAACCAAAATATGGTTCGTGTCGGCCTGAACTGCATTACTATAGGTGACATAACCTTTAGGGTGAGGATTAAGAAGTCCTGGCCTATCAGCCTGTGTTCCTAAGGGTTTTTCTGGAGCAGGAGAGGGGTTAGGTATAATAATGCCAGAGGCGGGGCGTGGGACAACAGAACACAACCCTGCTTTGCTAGTCAAAGACTCTATCACTAATTTCAATGCGCTGACTTCATCTCTCAACAAGTTAACCGTTTTTATAAGATCTAATAAGGGATTAACAGATGAGTCGATAGAATTACCTAAGGGGATTGTAGAGGAATGCGACAAAGGTTCAGATGGAACCCCATTGGTAACAACCTGTTCATTCATCAAAGGAGAAAACCTGTTAAAGCAAGGAACAGCAGGAGCACTGCTCTGAGTATCAGCTGGAGCAAACAATGGAGAGCCGTCCCCAACAATCGAACCCTCGAGCACATCCACTTTACTAACCCCCTTGGCAACTCTTGCAGTGGGCTTACAACGAAACATTTCCGGCACAATAAGTGCTGGCAGAGAGTTAACATGTCCAGAGTCAGCAGAAGATGGAACAGTGACCAGGCTATCGTCCGCCGGTGACTGGTCGGATCCCAAAATGGCCTCACAACTTTTACACCACAATATTATGCAGTTACCTGAGACCCTTTGCCGGCTCCGGGCGGCCCCAATAGTATGGCTCTAATGCCTTCCTGCTCAGAATCCCGAAGCCGCTCCGTGGGGGATGCGTTGGGAGCCATAGCGTGGCTTTCGGGAACAAGCAAACAAAAACAAGCACAAGCGTGCGCGCGCGCCTCGCGTGGCAGCAGGGGTAGGGGAGAGAGGAGGGGACCTGCACGACTCCCTTGCGGTAGCGAGCAGCAAGGCGCGATAATTGATAACATATGGTACCAGCTGCTCGCTCCTGCAAGTGAATCGCCAGACGTGCACACGTTGCCATTGGAAGCAATGCAACACTTGCACGTTTTTGCAGGGAAAGCTGTGCCGATTGCTAAAGGTCTCTTTCCTAAGCAGCGCATGCACGCTGTGTAGGCGAGACCTTAAAACATGAGGGAGTATGAAAGGAGGGGGAAGGGGGGGGAGACGAGGTCGACTTTGGGCCTTTCAATTTTATGCAGCGCTTCAATGACACCCTATTAAAATTCGAAATCCCAGATTACAATTTTGCAACAAGTATGAGGAAATATTGTAACAGCTTCATAGGTTTAAATTATGACTTTGCTAGGAAACCACTCATTAGCCTACCCCCAAAATATCTATTTCTCCCTAAATCCACCAAGCTGGCAGTCCGTCGCCATACTCAGGGCACTGGGCACACTCTGGACGCTGGTTCCAAGAAGTACGTGCCAGCACCTCTCCTTGGCTCGCTCAAACCCTTTCAACAATTCACAACCACTTTACTCTGCTTGCAATAATCTTTTGTCTGTGCCAAAACCATCCTACTTCCAATCGTGCTTTAAGGCTATAAAACCTCTTGGACTCCCTCTAGAATGTCCTGCTTTGCCAACTCCTTGACCTCCTGCCCTTTTCAAGTTTAGTCTATCCTCAAATCCACCCTTCTCAGGTTTGAGGGCCAACAAGTCAGGCGAGTACTCCTTGATATCTGGCTGATAACCTCAGTAACCCATATATCCTTAAGTACGCCTATGCTTCTGCAATCCTACTACTGTTAATGTCTGTCTCATTTCTAAACAATCATGTCTTATTTTTATTTCTGTTCAACAACTCAACTGCCATCGCTCCTATGGCCATCCTGTCTGTATCTAGCGAGATGTTTTCTGTTTGAAATGCTCTTGCTTGCAGCAAAAATCGAATGGAAGTGCTCTTCAATCCACCACTACCCTTGTATAAACCAGTATCAGACACACCACTGGATTGAGGACAGTGTCGGACTGGGGCAGAAAATAGGTCCAGGCACCTGAAATAAAAGTGGCAATCAGGTACCTAAAAAAGTGGCCCACATTTGCAAATCAGGGCAGTTTTGAACTTGTAAAGACAAGCTGTATATGAGTTTAGTAAGATGATGTCCCCGTCAACTACATGTATTTGTGCCAGAGAAAAAATAAATCAGCCACACCAAATTATAAAACAGGCTCACAAACAGCGAAAAACCTGACCCACACACTAACTTGTTATACCAGCCGTTCGGCACTGCCAGATTGCCCGATAGGCCAGCACGACCCTGGTTAGATACCTGGAAGTCTATTTCAGGCCACCTGCGATGTTTCTCAAGAACTGACAGTTCTGTGCCCCCAACTACCAGTCACCCAAAAGTTTGGTACCAAAAAGGTAGGATACTACTTCAAATGCCTGTTGGCAATCCCTAGGATTTTCATCCCCCATTTACATGTATCCACATTTCCTACCAATATCTGATTACATGACGGGTATATTTCCCGTCCTGCTTCCACAAACAAAAATGTGTGCCAGCAAATGATTTTCACAGCGTGGACAGGTACAAAAGCCTTTATGTGTTTTAATAATCCGCTAATCCGCAAGTGTTAAAGCATTAATCACAACAAAGAAAGGGACAATGCACGCAGTCGCTGTGATAAATTTGTACTTGGTTGGCAAACAGAAAAACTAAATTGCACTTTTTCTTATATGCCACTCGGGCACGGAGGCGCAATCAGCCTTAAGGAAGCAGAGCCCTCCTCGGCCATTACTAGAAATGGCTGGCATCCTCTGCGTTTGTCAGTTGTATCACTGCTTCTTGCCAAGCTATCGATCAAGATTAAACGGCGCCTGATACTGACATAACATTTACACTTTCTGCGTGCCAGGTCGTTGATGGTAAAGCCACACACAATGCGGCCTCTGACAATGTAACTGTTGACTCCGATTTGCATGTAACAGACCGCAGAATGTTGGCAAGCAGCTAGAGGGCGACAGCGCCAAAAAGGTGTCAACTTGACCTCGGCGCTGTTTGAGGCCGCCGGGTGGGAACATGTTGTCTCGGCTGGATTGGCTTTCACGGAGGATGGGACTCTCTTGTGAAGGATGATAGACAGTTTAGAGTATTACTGGCCTCCTACTGGCGCCAGATTCATTAACCCCACTCAACAACATTGCCATAGATGTCAAGGGTTAGGTGGAGGGCTTCACATTCATGTCATCGACAGCAAACCACCACAGGGCATGAACCCACTACTGTCTACAGCCACACAATTTAAGATGAAACATTACAGTTTACTCCTCCATTAATTGAACACTTTCCTGAATTTGCTTACTTTTCACGTTCCAAACCACCAACCCAACCCAATGTGGTCTGGGAACAAAACCACGCGGTGATGAACCTCAGCTGCATGAATCATAACTAGAGTCCAGCAACTTGCCATTGGATTGTTAGCTCTTAATGGTCACTTGTTGTGAGTTGTCCACTTATCGCCCACCAAGGAACTGCTGGTCCAGATATGGCAGCACTCCTTCACCGCGTGTGGGTCTGTGGCTGTTGAAGAAGGGATCGATCAAATGACCAGCCACAATTGAAATCCACCCGCCACTGGCTCATAGACGCCTGGTGCTTGGCCATTCATCTCTTGGGTACCAAAATGGTCCAGTTCTTCTGTCAGAAGAATAATCACGGAGTTACACGGTTATATCCCATCTTTCATAAATGATGTCAGATGGCCATGCAAGCCATGGCAGATGAGAGGCTGTCTGGGGTGATCTCATGGGCAGCACCCACGAGCGAACCATCTGTACTGTAAATCCAAATTTCTTGAATGTCCCAATATAACACAATCACCAATGCTTGATCAGCCACAGAAATCACAGCACAGCACGCAGGCAGCCAGAAATCTCTTACTTTTCTCAGAGGACACAAAAACACCTGGTGTTTAGCATACAAGGAAAATAGACTGTTTTCATGCACCAACAAACCCATCCACATGTACCTATAAGGAAGGTGTTTTTATAAACCTGTGTAAAAGTGAGCCAAGTACAATGTTTACAAGCATACGTTTTTACAGAGATACTAAGAGAGCCATTGCGTTTTTTTTTGTGGTTGATCCGTGAAGGCACATTGGAAATTCCAATTGAGGTAGTAAATTGTAAAGTGCAACTACAAATATCAGGATTATTGCCATTTATTTTCAAAATTTATATCACCCAAGCTTTGGATTGAAATTACCTGTGTTCTCTGAGGGTGCTTCCAGATGCTGTGTCCTGGTGTCCTGCATTTGTAGGTTTCCCATCAATTTAGGAAAAATCTGTAGGTCATTTCTTAAAGTAAAATCATCAGTCCTTGCCACGTTTAAGAGTGACCGGCAAGATTTTAGCTACAAGGGGCCCATTCAGGAAAACAAGAATCATTTCCTAATCCATCGGCTTGGCCTTGTTCTTTTAATGTTACCTGTTTGCTTTACCAGGAGCCCACTGCTTATTATATTATTAGTGCTTATAATGATGTTTTTATGGATACCCCATTTTGGTGAATCGGAATATATCCCTGTCCTTACCAATAATCGTGTAAATATCCAACCCTTTGGTCAGAAGATTCCCGTTCATACGTACATTAGATCTGACCTTAAAACATTGGTAAGACTGAACCTATACTTCGAACAAACAGAAAAGGAGTTTAGGAAGGTGCTTAGTCCTGAAAAGCTAGTAGCTCTGGCTTTAATGTGCCAGCACATGTAAAAACACTCATTAACATTACAGTTTACATGTATTGCATGCACAGATGCTATTTATCACACTAAAGCCTACCCTGTTGGATTTGCCACTGCTGGGGGAAAGGTAGCAAGAAAGGATTACCTTTTGTATAGAATGCAAACTGGAAATAGAGAACTAAGGGCCAGATGTAGGAAGCCAAATAGCGACCGCAAACGCCGAAATTCACTGAATTTCAGCCTTTGCGATCGCAATTTGGCTTTGAGCAATGTAGGTAAAATTAAACCCACTCGCAAAATAAGGAATCGCAAAAATTGCGATTCCTGATTTTGCGATTGCATTTAAGGAATCGCAAATTGCGATTCCTTAAATGCAATGTAAGTAGCACAAAAGAAAGTGCACTTTGGCCTTAAGGAATCGCTAATTACCACCAACTTCAAGTTGGTGGCAATTAACGATTTCCTTTAAAAAACACTTTTTTGCTTTTTTTAAAGTGCCATGTGGCACACATTCATGCCCTTAGGGCATGTATGTGCGCCACATGTGCACACATGGACATTTCAGGGGTGCAACAGTGTGTCCTTTTGGAACCCTTGCAGCCTTGAAATTGCGCCCGGAATTTGCGAGTGCCTCTTGGTTACTCTCAAATTGCGGGCGCAAATATTTTTGCGATTCCTACCTACATCCAATTTAGAGAGTCCTTATAGCGATTTGGTAAAAATCGCTATTAAGGACTCGATAAATTGAATTTACTTACATCTGGCCCTCAATGTGACAAACAGCATGTTCGGTGTACTTTTCTTTTGTAAAATAGTCCCACATGCACTTCAAAATAAGCTCTTCCTATAAGGTGGAAAGAAACACCAAACGGCCAATAAGATAAGTAGCCTGTTTTTTCTTGCATGTATTTGTCTGGCATTCTGTCTTTTTTTCTTCTTCTAACGTTGTTATGTTATTATGTTGCAGCACTCCTTCTCCTAAAGCGCCGGGACACTCTTTTTGAGTAGCCGTGCGCTATACAAAAGAATAAATAACATAACATAACATAACATAACATAAGTTGAGAGAGCAATACTCCTCTGTAAGGAATCCAAATCTCACTCCATGCACATTTTAAAGAATGAAACAATGATTCTTGCGGGAAGGTTTTTAGTTCTCACTGTCAAGTGAGAGCTAGAAAACATGACTAAGGATGTATTTGCCATTATAAAAGTGTTATAGCCCCTATGTTATATTTGACTGAGATTGATAACATGAAGTCAAGCAATTTCATAATTGAACTTAGGGTCTGATGTTGATCTCTGCAAAACTGAAGGGGTTTTGCGAGGACCACTGGAACTATGCAACAGGGCAGGAACAAATTATGTAGCAGAGCTGACTAAATTTTCGGCCAGAATATGTGGAGTAAGGCAGCATATTTTAAGATAATAATATTATATTATTTTGTCATTTTTACACTGGACAAAAATGTAACATAGTCAGTATGAGTTTAACACCCAAATATAGCAATAAGCAATTGAAAGGTGATGAGCCAAACTTTGCAGAAGTCCCTCCACTGTGGGGCAACATGTCACTGCATTTTTACTAACTGTGATCCATTTGAGCAAGAAACCCTTTTTTAAAACTTTTTCCAAATTAAGCACCTGGTGTCCGTGTGTGTTGCCCACTTTAGGCGTTGTAGGAAGCTGGCTCTTTATATAGTGGACGAAAAAGAGGTACACTGTGTAAAGAGTTCTGGCAAACCTCAAAGGAATTACAGAGGCACAAATGACCCTCTAAATGCTCTCTTTCGTGGTAGTGTGGGCAAGAAGCTAGGCATATCAGAGGGTAGTGCTAAATACTACACACACAACAGCAGTACGTGAAACACACACTCAAGAAGGAAATCTGACACCAATTTAAAAAAGAACCCATACTTTTATATTAGTTTAGATACCAAGATCATTGAAATCAGTTAAGTGCTTTTTGAGTTATAAACCTTCACAATTTTAAAAAGTGAACAAAGTGTAATTTCTGAAGCAGTAATGTTATCCTATGGAGGAAAGACATACACAGCATACAGGTACTTCGCAGGTCTAAGGCAGAACCAACAGGTCACCTCAGGCTGCATTGGGGCAGCCCGATGCAGAGGTGTATTACGGCTTCTGGTGTCCCACTCACTTTAAAGGGGAACAGTCCGGCTGCAAAGAGGCTGCAAGCTGGGACTGGGAGACCAGTCGAGCTGAACCAACATGAGGGCTCAGGTCTCACGATGTGGGGACACCTTTGGCCCTCTCCTCCTTGGGCTAAGGAGGCCGGGTGCAGAGGGGTTAGGTTTTTGTTACCGGAGACTCTTGTGGTGGAGGGGCCCTGCACAAAGAGGCTGCAGGCAGCTTTGGTGAGTCAACTGTGGGCAAAATTAAGATGGACTTTGTCTCTGGAGGGTCGGGGGACCATGTTGGCCTTGCTGGCCCACTTCAACTTGGGGTAGGGGGCACAGGTGCACTGGTGCTTTCCGTTGTCAGGTTTGCGATAGTCCAGAGTCCTCACAGTTCATTTGGTGTGCCTGCAGGATGCAGGGGAGCAGCTATGATCCTTCGCTGGGTCTTCTGGGTCTTTGTTGAAGGCAGGCAGTCCTCCCAGGCTTTTGGAGGTGCAGCCGCTGCAGGACAAGACAACTTTGGCACAAGTTTGTCGGAAACAGCAGACAGGTCATCAGGGTTGGCACCAAGTAATTTGCTTCTAGATCGTCCTTGCTTCTTGCTGCTCTTCGGTGTCATTGGGTGTCCTTCCTTTTTCTTAGATCAGCAGGAATCTGAGTTCCTGGTGCTAAATACTAGATCTGGGACATTAGGGGAGTGTAGGGTAGTATAGGATAGTAGCCAATGGGCTACTTACCCGTGGGGTCACTGCGCCCTCTATATGACCACTTCCTGTGGGAAGTGGGCGCAACCTCTCCCTGATGTCCTAATTCTGCCAAAAGCAAGATGGCAGACTTTTAAATTTCACATTCATATCAGGTAGCCTGCCTTAGGGGTGGAACTAGCCTGAGGGTGGACACACCTCTCTAACTACTCGATTTTCTCCCTGTCCTGGCTCCAAATGAGCTGTGGTCAGGGAGTTGGGATCCCCTCACCTCTGAGGAAATCCACATTTGCATGCCAAAGACAGTAGGCTCTTTGAAGCTCCTTGCCTTGGAATGCAAATTTAACAACCTTCTTGAATGAGGTGCAAAACACCTCCCTCCAAAGTAGGCATTGTTCCTGATTTCCTGAGAGTGTGGACTCTGACCCTTGAAGGTCAGAAACTTGTCTGTGGTGGCTGATTGGACTGGACCACTCAGCCAGCACACTAGAGGGTTTGATACCAAAAACAATATGTTTCAGCGGAACCATTTGACCAGTGCCCTTTAGATGGCTTCCCTGCTAACGTGCAATATCCAGTAATAGTACTAGAAATCACGCACATGCAGATATGTTCTCACATAAAATATAATGCACCCTGCCTTAGGGCTCAAAGGCCTGCTGTAGGGGTGGCTTGCATATATTAGATGCTGTTACTATGGCATGGCACACAGTAGTGTGCCATATCATGTTTTCACTCATGGTGTACACCATGTCACGCAGCCTGCATTGGCTGTTTGTGTGGAATTTGTGCATGGGTCCTTAGGGTGGCATAAGATATGCTGCAGCCCTTTCTGAACCTCTTTAGCACTCATGCCCTAGGTACCTGGGGTACCATTTACTAGGGACTGATAGAGATGCTAATGTCCTTAGCCAATTGTAGCTCAATTGCACAACACCTTGTTTGGGGGAAGGAGCACTGGCACTGAGGTCTGGTTAGCAGGCCTCAGTGCAAGGTCAGAGACAAAAATCAGCATCTAGTAGCTAAAAAGGGGCAACATGTGAGGGGATAACTGCAACAAAAGTCCAGTTTCACACAGGCATGTACCTTTAACATGGAGTGATATATCTAACAGGTGTAGTAAACATCTCTTATCATGAGATTCTGCACTGGGCATGAGGCATAACAAATGCATGTGATATTTATCACACCTAAATCTGCATATTTTGCCTTTTGCCTTTCCCGGGCATTTTCCCCTGATACATTGTAACAGGTTTTTGCAGATGAAATATTGTTTAGAAAACTGTGGGGGTGTGATGACTCCTAATTCTGATCCTGGCTGGAATGTAACCCTTAGCTCAGAGTCGGGTCCTTTAATGCATTTATCATTTGCTGCTTTTGACTACAAGCAAATATTGTGTGGATGATGTTTATATTCTAAGGTTTCAAATTCTTGTGCCATGCAGCACTGCAAGCTTGGCAGATAAAATACAAGGAATGGATATTGAAGACACAGAAAGACCAAGGTTGCACAGGGACAAAGCACAAATAATCTGTGTGCAGATGTGCATGCATGTACTGGCACATTTAAGGCTTAACAGGTGCCACTTGTTGGGAAAGGGGAACTTGCTTTGCAACAGACATTTTAAGAGTTTTTTTGGAAGAAGCTTCATATGTGTCAGTCAATTGGAAGGTATTCCATTGAGCAAACTAGGGGATTGACCTACGATATTCCTTTCACCAAAGTCTTTGGCAAAGCTCTCAGTGTTTAACTGAAACGTCTGCCATTGCACATGCTGTGGCTTAGCACGCCTCCCTACCAATGAGCTAGTCTCAGAACAAATTCAGGGAGACTCTGACAATACCCAAAATGTAACGTTAACTGTTCAGGTGAATGAATGATATGTTACGCTGTTAGATGTCAAGCATAACTAGCATAGAGATATGGCTCAAATACTATAGCTGCAGAAGATCACAGAAGAAACTAATGGCTAGATGAATATAGCATTTTTCCAGTCGCAAGCGGCCCGATTTGCAGAATTGGGCTGTTTGCGACCAGAAAAATACATTTTGGTATGTATCAATCCCAAATTTCAATTTGGTAAAGTTAGCGAATCGCAGTTTAGAATTGCGAATACATATCAATTCGGTATTAGTAAGGGGCGTGTTAAAGGCAGCCCGTCCTAATACCGAATCCGTATGGTAAGTATTACTGTTTTGCAACGGAATTCCGGTCACAAAACAGTAATACTTTCCCATTTGCAAAGGGGAATGGGATACCTGGGGACCCATTTCCTTTTGAGACTGTAAATAAAAATATATTTTAAGAGCAGCCATAGGTCCCAAGGACCACTGCCTACTCATAAAAAATGAAACTGCAAAGTTTATTTTTTTTCTTTTTAAATGAATCCCGTTTTTCTTTAAGGGAAATGAGCTGCATTAAAAAAATAAATATTACTTTATTAAAAAGCATTCACAGACATGGTGGTCTGCTGACCTCAGCAGGTCACCATCCTTGTAATGGTTGCGAATCCTAATGAGTCGCAAATTGAAACCTACCTCATTAAAATTCATGAGGTAGGTCTAGTTGCGGCTCACTAGAAATAGCTAATGAAACTCAAAAGAGTTTCATACATTAGAAATACCGATTTCCTAATTGCGATTCAGGGAGAATCGCAATTATGAATTTGGTATTCCTAATGTTAGTCCATCTAGCCCAAAGTTACCATACCAGGTGCATGCCATTCAGAAAAGGAACACACCTCCAAACATACTCCAAAATCTACTAAACACTCAAGAAATCAAGAGCACAAACCTAACTTAACTAATGCACAGGAAAATAAACAAGATCGCTTAAATGCATCGTCAGGGGCCCTAATCACTACATAAATACATTTACAATCACATTAACGTCTGATAATGAGCAAAAATGGCCATTAAATATTTTAAAAGTGTATGGGAACAGGCCGCAGGTACTTACACTGACAGAAATTTCCAGTATACTTATAAAGTTATTGTCTTTAAATGTCTAGTCTGGTCTCTATTTCACCTGCAGGGCACTTGAAATGGAGGAAGAGGCTCTGTAGCTAAATATCCGTGCTAGTTTGAGGTTTTTATCTTCTGATTAGCCTTTTCTTTAATGCAGTGTTTTTGTCGTGTTGTCATTGCAAAGTCACTAGTTTTTATCCATACTATTTGACACAAATTCAACCTAGGTTTGTACCTTACAATGTGAGAATGAATTTAAAGGGGCTTCAAATGGGGTTTCGTGTGGGTGTGTAACTCAGGTCCCTTGTAGGGTTGTGCACACATTCGGGTAGTAGTAAAAGGGGTTGATTTTATTCATTTATATTTACACCGCTTGTCATACTTAGGTTCTTCAGCATGTTAACCCCCAGACATTTCGCTTTTTTACCTTGTTGTTGTTGGTTTTAGGACTCTGGGCACTTTACCACTGCTATTCAGTGTTGAAAGTGCATATGCTCTCCTTGCAAATTGTGTTTATGGATTGGTGTTTCCATGATTGGTATATTTGGTTTACTACTAAGTCCCTAGTAATGTGCACAAGTGTGGCCAAGGCTTGTATATTAAATGCTGCTAGTGTGCCTGTAGCACTGATTGTTCCACCACACAAGTAGCCTTTCAAAGAGTTCTCAGACCTGCCACTGCAGTGTCTGCACGCAGTTTTTACTGCCATATCGACCTGGCAAATGCATCCACTTGCCAGGCCCAAACCTTCCCTTTTCTTACATGTAAGCCACCCCTCAGGTAGGCACAAGATACCCACATGGCCAGGGTGCAGTGTATGTGAAAGGTAGGACAAGTACTGGTGTGTGTTGCATGTCCTAATGGTAAAATACGGTGTATTTCGTTTTCACTGTCGAAAGGTTATCTCTCCAGTAGGTTAATCTGGGAGTTGCTTGGTAACACTTTACCAAAGTAGCTTGCCAGTGGGAGCTGATAGAGAAATGGAGTTTAGGATGCCTGAACTCAGGATTTAAATATATCTTTTTTAGTAAAGATGATTTTTACATTGTTTGTTTGAAAATATGACTTTTAGAAAGTGAGTATTTTCTTTTCTAACCATCCTGGGTGCCTGTGCCTTTTGTGTATTCCCTGTCTGGGTTTAGAGTGACAGGTGCAAGGGATGTGCATTCACACTAGACAGACACGGGGGGGGGTGTTCTGCCTTTCCTGGGTGACTCTTAGCCAGGCTGAATACACTTGGCTGCATTTAGAGTAGCGGGAGGAGTTGCGGCTTGCACCTGAATGGACTGTGGATGCCTTCCACAAAGCGTCTCCTGTGGTGAACCTGGTCTGAGCCAGGCTGAACTGGTTTACTTTGTTTGTACCTACTTCAAAGGAAAATGTGGTATTAATATTGGGGCCCTGACCCCAGAACCTTCGATTACTGCTGGACTAAGGAACCTGCCAGGAAGAAGAGCTGTGAGGAGGGAGTAACACTTTGCTGTGTGCTTCTCTAGGTTGGCCTGCAGTTTCTGCTTCTGTCTTGTATAGAGAGAGGATTGGACTGTTCTTTCCACATTCTAAGTATCTCTAAAGGATTGATGTAGAGCTTGCTTCCTGTTGGAAGTCTCAGGGAAATCAAAGAATTCCACTTCTTCTGGGTACCGGCTTCTGCAACTGGATGTTTCAGCTGCCATAGAGGAAAACGTTTAACCCGATGCTGTCAACGATGCCATTGGTGGCTTCGTGACCTCAAGGCACCGCAGAGGGCACTGCAGCACTTCACACCGCAACCCTGGTCTCACCGATGACGCCGCTGCCACCGAGCCTCTGCTTGCACCATGAGCTGTGGGCACCCCACTCCGTACCACCAGACTTCACACCGCTGCCTTGGTATCCCAGCGATGCCGCAACGCCATCACTGACGCCACTGCCTGCAGCGTGACTGTAGGACACCACTCCTGGAGAACACGAGCACCATCCCACTTCGCAGCACAGCCCTAGTCTCACGATGATGCCACTCCAAGCTCACATCAACGCTTTTGCTTGCACTGTGGTTTGGGGGCACCTCTTGTAAGTTACACCATGCACCGCCCCATCCCATATCGCAGTCTTGGCCCACCGACGCCAGCACCATTGACTCTTGTTTATCAACTGATACCGCTGTCTGCACTGTAACCTGTGGGCCCCTCACAACACATTGCCCTAACTCACATCGCAGCCTTGGGTCTACCAACGACAGCTCTTCAGCAACGATGACGCCACTGCCTGCACGTGACCTGTCAGCACCACAATAAGCACTGCACTGCTCTGCACCACAGTCCTGCACTGCAACCTAAGGGCACCACACGTCACACCCCTCCACTTCACACGCAGCCCCGATGACTGCCGATTCTAGAGCTCCTGACTTCAAACTCAAGGAGTTCGACCTGCAATGTGTGTGACTTCAAGGGCCCTACGACTCCTGCACTGACTCCTGAAGCCAGCGCCTGCCGATGCCCCTCCTCCAGAGCTCACTGCAAGGTCCGACACCCTGCATCTCCAAAGGTACTGTTTTACGGGTCTCCCCGACACGGTAGCTGGCCCGTGATGCCGCGAACGGCCGGAAATGTTGGATTTGTTTGTTCACGACGCTGTCATAGCCCCGACTTCAAGGAACTGTATATAAAGTCTGGTTTTGTTTTATTGATATTATGGATTACTGGATGTTGGATTTTTATCATTTTGGTCATGTCTTACACGGATAAATATTGGATATTTTTATAACACTGGTTTGGTGTCCTTTTGTAGTGTTTTCACTGTAGTATTGTTTGTTATATGCAAATGTTTTACACACTGCCCCTGAGATAAGCCTGACGGCTCATGCCAAGCTACCAAGGGGGTGAGCTGGGGCGCGTTAGATGTGTAATCCCCTTAGCCTGACTAGAGTGCTGGATTCTGTCTGGCTTAGGTGCATACCCTAGCCATCCAGAAAACCCATTTCTAACACAGTTGTATACAGTGCGGAGAGGATCCAGTGAGTCATAGAGGCTTTACATATAAATAATTCTTTACATAAGAACAGTATTTCCATTTGCAAAATAATATTTTAATTTTCTTTACATATGATTTGTTCGGTTTTCCTTCAAGTGGGCAATGAGAAATATAAAATACCTAAGGCAATTAACTCTAGAATATGTATCAGAGTGCTCATAACTTGATAGTTTGAAGCTTGTTTCCGGTCCAGGGAAGGCACGGCTTGGCAGTTTGGGCTGAACTGTTCCCATGAGGCACAGGGTCAGACTGATTTGCATATGGCCATGTCTGAACTGGGTTGGCAGAGTGGGCTAAAGAACGGTGATGGATCAAACCCTGATCTGTTGACTGGGTGTGAGTGTTTGATTGGTTCTGATGCTCCGTCCATCACCACTCCCTTTTGTACCGCATAACTTGATAGTATGCACTAAAATACATAATAACTAGTGTAAATAATATAATGTGAGAATCGGTGAGGTTTACATACATATAACATACATATAAAATTAGATCATCTTATCAATAAATGTAGAAGGGCTACATTCAACAACAGGAAGCAGCAGACAGAAAGGAGCATACTCAAAATAGCAGCCAGTGATCTCTTACGATTCCTGCAAGAACTCCCTTCTTATGGATCTTCAAATGACTGTGGTCTAATCATTGGGCTAATTAAACACAAAAAGATGACTACCTCCATTGTGCCATATATCATAATTATTGCCTATAGCAAATCCTGTGTCCCATCCTTCAATTATGGGAGGAGTGGAGGGTAGTGTGAACTGAAGAAAAGCTTAAGTGATAGCTGGATCTAGTTCCTTTGGTTGGATTCGTGCAGAGTAGAGTGCGGGCTGACATCCTCCGAAACTTCCTAGGCAGGCAGGCAGCAAGCCCACTTCCACTTGGGGCAGACAGCTACATACCTTGGTGCTGTAGAAACAAAATTGGGTCTTGATGAGCAGAGGGCAGATTAGGATCCCGGCAGTAGGGAGAACCCTACTTTAGAATGGATGGCAAGTAGCCTGTCGTCATCTTACCAACCTCCATTACCATCACCCAATCTGCAGTGAAGAGTGAGGAGTGGGCTTTCCACCTAGGTAGAAGCACGGATTATGGAGCAGGTCACCAGCAGTAGAATGCTGCACAGCCCACACCAGGAACGTATCATGTGAGGCATACTGTAGCAATCTGAGACAAGAAGAAGCATAGCCTTTACTGGGAGGCCCTGGCCCTAGGATGCTCAAGATGGGTGAGGCTGTCCATCATTTTGGTAAATGGCCTGGAGATATTGGTTGGGAGGAGAGATTAGGTATTTTCTATGATGGTTAGGATGTTAAAACCACTGCGATCAGTGGTTACAGTTAAGGGTGGACAGAGTTGGTGGAGTGCCACAACACGGAATTCCACGGTGTTGCCTAAGAACTCTATGGAATTCCGCTCTGCCCTCCAATGCAGGCAGCAGACCTGGAGGGTTCCTGACCCCCAGATCTGCCACCTGCTTTGCAGCATTTACCTGGGTCTGGCGTTCTCAGCCGTGCCCAGGCTGTTCTCCTCTGTTGGTCTCCTGGGTTGAAAAGCAATCCCCATATGCTGTATGTCTTGGTAGGACTGCGCATGCGAGTCCAAGCGCAGTCCTCCAAAGATGTACAGCATAGGGAGTTTGCTTTTCCGCAAGGAGACCAGGACAGAAGAGGACAGCCCGGGCATGGCAGAGAAAGCCAGACCCAGGTAAGTGCTGATCCTCCTCTCCCCTTAACTCTCTCCACGGGGTGGGTGGCAGGGGCAACCTCCGCCATGCCGCGGAGTCGAAGCGTTTCCTGAACTCTGCGTTCCCAGCAGAGCACAGAGTAGGCAAAACTCCACAAACTCTGCTGGCGGAGCGGAGCCTGCCACCCATCCCTGGTTACAGTTCAGACATCCATTGTAAAGGCGGAAAGGTACATTTAAAAAAGAAGGGCCTGTTAGCACTGGTTGCAAATGATTTTGAATGCATTGCATGGGGAGTTGGGCGTAACGTGACATGATGTGTGTGGGAGGATCCGAACAATCATACCACCAGGTGCAGCTCTGCAGCCTTGCTTGCTTTTGGTTCCCAGCTCCAGCAGCAAAAACATCCCTAGCCATCTTCATAGCCATCTCCATAGGCGGCCCAGTGAGGTAATTTGGCCCCTGAAAACTCCTGAGCCATTGACTACTAACTGCCACACTTTTCTCTTCAGTTCAGGGGGCCTTGGGGCTATGGGACAAGAGATGGGTGATGGCGTCAGATGAGCTTGTGTTTTTTTCAGCTCCAAGTAACCTGTGTTATCCTGTGGAGCCTAGAGGCCTGGAGGCAGGGAGCCGCAGTGACACGTGAGTCATGCAACTTGTTCGCAGTGTGATTCCCCACCTCTCCACTTTGATGAAATTTGAGCCACCTCTGCTGCAAACATAACTTCAGCTCCTTAAACACCAGACGCCACATTGAGTGCTGTAGAAGAGGCTGGTATGCTCATGTCCTCCCCTATTCTGGCCTTCATGTGTTGTGGGCTGCCAAGACTTTGCTGGTCTTACACCATTGGGTAGACACTGGTGGATGCGACGAGCCAGCTAACTCCTCCAAGGGCGCTCGTCTTAAGGAGAAGGTGGCTCCAGTGCATGTGACTTGTGTCCAGCAGCAGTCATCTCAGGCCACTTGGCGTCTGTTCGAAGATTAAGGCTCACCCAGAGTCTGAATCACAAGGTAATACAAGAGAACCAATTACAGTTTGGTTATAATTCATCTCTCACATTCTTTCTTGTTTCACATCCTTTTTTCATTGTAGTAACAGTCTGATTATCTGGGTAGAATTCCTTGAAAAGTCTTCTTTGGAGCAAATAAGGTGACAATAAGGAAGCTTTACTCAGGAAGAATGATCCCTGTGAAGTCATGTAATAACACAGAATCCATTCCTATTAGGAATAAGTCTACCCATCTAAATGCGGTGAAGGGCTCAAACTCCCTTTTCTTTTTTTCCCAAAAAGACGACGTGGGACCCAGTGAGTACTTCTCATAGTTGACCTAACAGGAGGACCCACTTGTCTGCTTGGATGTGAGGAACCCTGAAAATGATGTTTCCTTGGCTCAGTCGTATCTGAGCTCATGGCACTCGGTGGCCAGAGAAGACCTCAAATGCCTTAATGAGGATTTCACCTTAACTGATGTTGATATTCAGCTTGAAAAGCAACTGTCAGAGGAAATAAACCTCCCTACAACTCCCTTATGTCATCAGCAGAAATTTGGGTTCAAGTTTTTTAGCAGTACCCCTACATAGATACAGGTTCCGCCCCTGAAATTTCAGCCTCACCTGATTCAGAGTTACTTAGGTGCTCTTCCTGTAACCTCCCAGGTCATTATGTTCAATATTTTGAATCCCTCAAGAGCTTAGAAAGAATTTTCTCATCTATTTTTGCTCCACTAGAAAAATCTGTTAATAATACTGATCGTATTCAAAATACTCTCATAACAATTCTGAAGGTTTTCGTGGTGGTAAAGGGGTGAGTAAGACTCTTTAAAATGAGTCAGTTGATAAAAATAAGGGAGAATGGAAGGCAATCCTCCTATTTTGGTTATAGATGCCCCATGCCATGCTCCCCTGTGAAAGCTCACATCCAAGGATTGTGGGCTACAAGTTTGCAAACCAGAGTGTTTAGGGTTGGATGTTTCTTCTTAGAATCCCATGGCCAATCCCTCTCTTAAAGATTTTGGAACCCAAGTTGGTAAACCTCAGTGTAAGATGCCACGCACATCTATTATAAATCAGAAGAATGAAGAAAGTTCCACTATTCCCTAAAAAACATTTTAGTCGCTGTTCCCCCGAATCCAGCAGTTATAAACCCTGTGGAACACACCTCTTGTTCCAGAATTGACATCTTTCCTTTTTTAATTTTAAGGATCTGGTAAAGCGAGCTTGCTGACCCTGTTCATCCTCAGCCTGAAGACAAGAGAAAACAAAAAAATGTTCTTTGTGAAACAAGAAAAAACTATGGAGAATTTCCAAGAAACAAGCAAGAAAACTTTTTCAGGATAAAGTCTTTCTAGAGGAGGGGAAGGTGAATAAAACAAACAATGGAAATGTAAACGACTCAAAGCCCAATGAAGCTCATTCTATAAAACATGTGGCAACTATCACTCTAGTGGTAGGAGGCGATGAGTTAGATTTACATAATCCTCTCCCTGCTTCTCACCTGTTGTCGACTGAGCTTAACACTTCTGCTAAACCCTTCTGTTGTGACTTAAAAGACAACATAAATGATATAAAGGTTAGTGGAAATGGCGTACAATCTTCCATGATGACTGTAGCAACTTCTAAGCTTGACTTTGTGGCAATGATTGATTAATTATAATCTTGAATCACTTGTTTATATTATCATGTTTTGCTGACAATGAGAATCTTTTTATTTGATAAACAGGTCGTATTGATTTTTGCATAGAGAGAAACATTAAAGCAACACGACACACTAGTGGCTTGTCGGTGAAAGGCATACACCGTTCGATCATGGTATTGGCATGCAGATGACACAATATAATAGCGTAAAACAACAGCAACACTCCTGTCACTAGTTGGGACCTTAGGCTAATTGGCCCAGCCATTTCCCCCAAACTCATCCATGCTTCAGGGGGCAACCCCAGACCTTTTCTTTTAGTAGCGCAAAAGTCCACCCCTGGCACCATTGCGAGAGGGAGGGGGGGGTAGGGGATTTCCAGCGGGTGGCAATGTCATGCTTGGCAACCGTTAGGGCTGCTCCTAGGAAGGACCGATATTCTCTTGTGCCCCCAGAGACATCAAGGACACCCAATAGGAGTATTAGAGGGGATAGGATGACCTCTCTCCCCAACACCGCAGTCAGTTCACTCACCACCGCAGATCAGAACTCTTCGGGCACCTCCAGACCATGTGATAGAAATCGGCAGGTGCGTCACCTCAGTGGGGGCCAGTAGGCTCAGAAAGGAGTTCCGCTTGGTAAAGCCTAGCCGGGGAGAGGTAAGCATTGTAGAGGTAGTATGTTTGGATCAACCGCAATTTGGAAGAAATTGTGATAACTTTGGGAGCCATCAGCGCAGCCCACCAATCGTCGCCCTCGAGGGGGGCCCAACCATTTCTCCCATCGAGTTCTTGGATGGTGCACAGTCCCTGGGGTGTTCACAATAAAGGTACGATAGATTTGGGAAATCTCACCTTTGCCCAGATCAACCATTAGGAGCTCAGCCTCCAAAAGGCTGAACTTGGGCAGGGAGTCGGTCTACAGGTTGTGAGACCAAAGAGCACTTCTCAATTGGAGATATCTATAGAACTGCATATTGACCAGCGCACATGTGGTATGGAGCTCCTGAACAAACCGCATGTGTGTCTCCGACCAAACGTCCCTCGCTGTGAAATCCGAATGAGGTCTTATCTCCCAAAGGCCAGCAGCACCACCACCTCCCTCAACCAGGTTCTAACTTCTGTGCCAAAAAGGTGTTTGTTGCCTGAGTTTGGTCTCCAAGTGGGTGTGGCGTAAGGCTGCCTTCCAAGCTAAAAGAGCTGTTTTGGTCGCTAGAGGTGTGGAGTTGGGGATGGGAGAACCATAAAGCAGGGCCAGAATTTGAGGAAACCATAGGAGGGATAGTTCCAACTGGTATGCGGGATCCGACCAGCCCCCACTGCACCAGTCAGGGATTGCTAGGAGGTGAGAGGCTAAATAATAGAGGTAGAGGTTGGCCATCCTCAGGCTACCTTCTTATGGGGCTTGTTGACAATGTGCATTGGTCATATGGGGCCTAGTACAATAAAACAGGAAGGAAGCTGCAATCTTGTCCAGGGCCCTAAACCATGGCCATGGTATCAGGAGTGACAGATTTTGAAAAATGTATAAAAATTGCATCAGGGTGATCATTTTATATAAAGCTATGTGACCCATTACATTCAGCGGGAGGGATTGCCATTCAGCAAGGTCAGCTTTAGCTTTCCATGTCAAGGGATTACGGTTAAGGGACCAGGTAAGTTCAGTGTGTAAGGCAACCCAAATACCCAGGTATTTGAAACTAAGACACCGGATGGGAATAGTATCCTGCCAGTCAAAGCAATCTTGGAATGGGGCCAAGGGCACCAAAACTGACTTGGAGGGGTTCATCCTGAGTCCCGAGACATGTAGAAGATGGAGACAATGGGGGGCACTCACTGCAGGGTTCGCCAAATAAAGAAGGATGTCGCCTACATACAAGGATATGCCATCTTCATGGTCATCACTCCAGTCCTCCGCGGACCTGAGTATCGGTGCGGACGAGTTGCACCAGTGGTTCTATCGCAAGACAGTGAGACTCTTAAGATGGTTCAAAGTAGTGATATATTTCTTGTAAACATATCTCACTTAACCATGTCAAAGAAAGCAAGATTTTTATTTCAATCTACGACAGTAGACAATCTGATTCTACAAAATAGTGATTTTTTTCATTGCAGAGGAAATGCCAGTACTTTGGTGAAATTAAATATATGAGCTGCAGGATAATAACCTGTACCGCTCCCCTGATGAGCACCACTCCCTGGTGGGGAACAAGATAGTAGGCGGAAATTCAAAGCTCCTATTAGTCTCTTTAGTGAATGGAGGGAGGCATGTTATTAAAGGTGATATTATAGAGATAAGGCCCTCATCATCAATAGAAGATGATTTGCCCAAATGGAATTGATTGGCAGGCATCCACAACTGCACCTGAGCATCATGTCCAGTGTGTAAATCTTATGGTTAATCATAGTTTAAAAAAATGTTTCCCGGAAAGCAGCTGGTTTATTAGCTATACCTGATAAAATTAATTTTTTAACTCCCTGAAAGCTGATGTGATCTGCATCCAGGAAACCTGGTGTACATCCGAATTTGCTCTAGGTGGATATTATGTCTTTAGTTGTAATGCTTCCCCCTCTAAAAGAGGTCATGCTAGGAGTGGTGTAGCTATTTTAATAAATAATTGTTTTAACTGGAATTACTATAGTACTTTTGACTATTCAATTTTTTAATGCAGTAAAAATCATTCCAACTCAGGGCGAAAGTTTGAGGGATCCTATTCTGATTGTAAATGCTTACACTCCCCTGGATCCCCATTATATTATTTGCTTCCCGCGCTGTTTTCTTTCAGAAAAGAAGCTAAAGATCAGGGGGCAGAAACCAAGATCAATATAGTTGGTGGACTAAATTGTAAAGTTTCTAACTACGCTATCAGCCTATTTACGGATGCAGAAAGAGAAGAAGCATTAAAATGTTTTACCTATCAAAAATAAAAACAGATAAATGAGTGTTGGTATTGCCGGATCTCCTAAGAAACAATGACAGTGTGATAGTGCTGGAGCGGGTTATGCAAAATTTTGTATACCCACCCCATTTTGCATGGTGTTTTATTAATATGATTAATTCATTAATTATAATTGAACTAATGGATTGGAGTGATGTGGAAAATATTTACCAACCTTACTAATGTATGAATTATACGTGGGATTTACATCTGCATGGCTTAATTAATACGTGAACTAAATTTCGTACGCATACTAATCATAGACAATTCGAATATTGCATGATATATGTCGCCTTTATGATGTTTTTGTGATTCGTGCTTTATTTAGTAAGTATAAACCGCACTGAGTGTTGCTTTGGCTAGATAAATACATACACATATGGGTATTAGCGAGGGAATAACATTTAATTAGTCATTTCTATGTATTAATTACGTTTTTGTGTTTCTTTGCTTAAGTTGACCATTTTGGCCTATCGAAAGATGGCTGCTTTTGGTGCCTAACCCGACTGCCAACGCTGAACAAGGCTTGGGTGAAGTGCGCCTGCGCTGACAACAGATACACAGTGGCCTGGACCTGACCCCAGATGAACATGTACCTTTCAAGGACAGCCTGGGACGTCGTCCAAATATTCCGAACAAAGACTGTTGTGTGAACCGGAACTGACAAGGGTCATAACCCAAAAGACACTTTCGTGAGAACTTAAAAGGATGATCCCTGATTGTCCAATCAGCGAACTCGGATGTCTAAAACTTTGATACATTTGATATTGATTTTACTATAAATTATGGTAGAATAGAGAGATGGGTGCGGGTTCGTTTCTGGCCTTTCTCGATTTCCTGACGTTACGCTGACGGAGAGGACGGTGACACTGCAGGACAGCTGTTAGACTGAATCTTTGATGGACTGAATTAATGCCCAAGCTCCTGATGAACTGAACCTACTAAAATTGATGGGCATAAATTTGTGAGACTGCCAGATTTGACATAGAGGACGACTTTAGCCAGAATACGTAAAAATGAATGGCAACTTGATCAAATGAATGATTTAATTTGCAATATTAATATAAATTTGGATTTGAACATCTACAGAAATGAGTTGGGTTGTTTATTCATTGAAATGTGTTAATGAAAAGGTTAATTAGAGAATTAGAAATTCACTTAAACCAGCAACTAGCTGATCCGTCCCGTTTTATGAGAGGAATACCAAAGATGAAATTCAGGGCCTAGTGAGTATCAGAAAGTTGTGTAGATTTGTTGCTCATTAGGGTAGATTGTTGTAATTTTTCCATCTCTCATTTCCAGCGCTTGGAAGGATAATCGCCTCCCACACGGACTGATGGTGAGTGAATGTTGGTGTTATGGGCCCCACCAGCGAATGTATGGATAGTGTGTGTATGTGAGATCTTTTGGTCCGTGACGGTAGAGAGGGATTTTGCACTCCGCGCTGGAGCAGTTTTTCTGGTAGCAGTATGATGGTTGTTATTGTTTTGGTTTAGTGATTATTGCTTGTACATTGCTTATTGATTTTGGTTATTGATTGGTATTGATTTATGTACTAACACTCTATGTTGAGTTGTGTTGAGTTATACGTTGTTTGCACGGCTTCTGGGATGTAGGAAGTCGGAAGTTTGTAACGGTTCCGTAGTAGAGCAGAGGTAAGCGCTGCTCTCGGGAAAGACGTTATTGCCCTGTAGGTACACAGGGGAAACGTGTGACAATTGAAGTTGCACGGCGCATTGTCTGGGTTCGATTTGGTAGCATCGTCGTGTGTTGCCATTAGAGACATTTATAGTGTGAGAGAAGTGTGTATGATAGCGAAGGTTACCTGTGAAATTCTGGTCTTAGGTACCAGGGATCCAACTGGCATTCCGATAACGCTTATCACTGGAAAGGTAATAGGTACGCTCTGAGCTTGTTAGAAGGACAAAGCAGAGGTAAGCGCTGCTTTGTTAGAGTATGTCATAATTCTGTAGTAGGACAGACTGTTCGCTGTTCTCGGGCAAGACAGGATTCTGTGTGAATGCACTACATTTTTCTTGTGTGAACGAGTGTGAATGTAAAGGCATTCGGGTTGATTGCGAAACTCTGGGTTTATTTCTCAGGGGCATTGGGTCTCCAACTATGTGTCTTAAATGCTAGAGAAACAATTAGCTAATGCTTGTTAGAAGGGTGAAGTAGAGGGATGTGCTACTTTATCAACGGAAGTAATGATTCCGTAGTAGGGCAGAGGTAAGTGCTGCTCTCGGGAAAGACGGAATTCTCGTGAGAAAGGTCTTTTTGCTGTTCTTTGGTTAGCGAAGCTGACAATGGAGATTTTTCTATGTTGTTACTAACAGAAGTGTAGAAATTGAAACAAAAATGTATTGAGCGGCTTTGTAAAGGAGGGGTAGACAGAAGCAGGAGTAGGAGCTGCCACAGCGGCTGCTGACGTTAAAACGACCGCGCTGGGATTGGACAGTCGGTCAGAACTGTGAAACGCCCCAGATTGATGCGTTAGTGTACGCCGCGCTAGGATTGGAGGAAACATGAATGGCTGATGTACTTAATGCTGCAGTAAATGAGGGCTGGGGTGAAGTGGAGGAGTTAGCTGAAACATCTATTCCTTCTGAGGAGAACGTTAATGGATGTAGTAACCACCCCGCTCTCTGTAAGGAAACTTCTTCTCTGGCTGTTACGGTCCTTCAGATCCAATCTAAGGAGCTACTTAATGAAGTTCAAGATCTCAGCCAAGAATATATAGTATCATCCCCCTCTAATGTAATTTGTGGAGGCTCGTCTATCTCTTCCTCACCGGAACAGTCTAGTGTCGTTCTCGCCCAGCCTGGTTCTGACCCCGGCCCTAGTTCTGTGAGTCCGGGGTCCCCACTTGATGAGGACCTAACTAGGATAAGTGGCAGTCTCGCTATTGGAAAGGAGAAGGTTAATGAATGCTCCACAAGGCACCCGACGATGCCCCCTAGCCCTAATCTATATATGGATACTGAAGAGTCAGGCCGTGGTATTACTAACTGTACTACTGAGAGTTGGAGGATTCAGAAAGGGAAAACCCACAAACAATGTAGGATGGGAAAGTGAGGCAGAGGACGGGGGGGTGTGAGTGGGGCTAATACCAAGGTCCATCTATCAGAGACACTTGAGCGGCTGAAAGGGACAGTTAGTAATACAAAATCAAGTCTGGAGCTGAGCCCTCTTCGGAAATGGGTATCTACAAAGGGGGAAGTCAGATCAATCGTCTCAAGGCAATCCAACTCAGGAATTCCGGTCCCTCTCCCTGCCATCACTAAAACCATTCCGATTCTAAAAGATCAAACGGACCACGCCTCAGTTGGCCCAGTTGGCCCTTCCTCTGTCACACCAAAGAGTATGTCTGCAACGGAGCCAGTTGGTCCACCCTCTGATAGTTTGGCTATAGTGGATAGTCTTCAGGGCGGATCTCAGATCCCGTACCGAGATCTGGGAGTTGAAGTTGAAACTGCAACAGAGAAATTTCCTGAAGAATGCCCTCAGGATAGAACTTCTGATGAGGAACCATCTCTATCCAGGATTATGCTAGCACTCAAGATCCAAAGATTTGAAGCCCAGCAACACTACCAACAAGTCAGGGCTGATAACTCTGAAATTAACCCCTTCAGTGCCCATGACGAGCTGGACTCGTCATGGGCCGCGGTGGCGCTGTGCCCATGACGAGTCCAGCTCGTCATAGACCCCGCCCGCTAATGCAACGGCCGGCACTGGGCGGGGAAAGGGGCGGGCACTGAAGGGGTTAAAAAGTCACTGGCTGAGGTTACTAGTAAAGTATCTCACTGAACTGTAGAGGTTTCTGATCTTCAAGATAGGGTGGCTGCAGTAGAGGAGGAAAACTTTCTTACTATGAAACAGGTTGGCATACATGAGTCGCAGCAGACCAGTGTCCAATTAAAACTGGAAGACCGTGAGAACCGCCAGAGGCGCATGAACTTGAGAATTTTCGGAATTCCGGAAGGCAGCGAAGGGACCGATCCAAGAGCATTTATTGTCTGTCTTTTCCAAAAAGCATTTCCAGACTTAGAGGACTGGGACATGGATACTCAAATCCAAAGAGCACACAGGCTACCACTTTTTCTTTCACGAGATACTCAATCCAAAAGAAATTTTGCTAGGCCTATCCTAGTTTTTTTGGGTAATTTTTTGTTACGGCAGGCCATCTTTTTTAAGGCTCGTCCAACAGTGCCTGTCAAAGTGGGCTCTTTTTCAATATTTGTACGCTCTGATCTTTCAAAACCTACTATGGACAGGCGGTGGCTTTTACACCAACTTATGGACCCCCTTAAAGCTATTTGCTCTCAGGTCATACTGCAGGAACCTGCCCACCTGAAAGTTATTAAAGACGGCCATACTCATTTTTTCTTCACGGAGCAGGATGCAAAAAAAGCTCTCCATAAATGGCAAACTGTAGTAACGGCCTGAGTCATGCTCTTTGGTTTTCTCACTTTCCCTTGACGATGTCTGTTTGGTTGTATTTTATTTCACTTATATCCTCTAAGGTTAAAGAGATATTTTTCTTCCGTGGATAATGTTTGTTTTTTTGTGTGTTTTTGGTCTGGTTAGGGGGTTGGCGGGAGCGGGGGGGTCTCAGTGGGTGTAACGCCCTGAACGTCTCAGGATCGTTTAACAGACACGAAAAGGAGAACGCAACCACTTGTGAAGGTTTAGTTATTTTAATGAAGGCAAAAATAATACAAGGAATAAACAAAGGTTATAGTCACTGGAATCCTCCAGGCTAAGTACGTTACCAGCCCACAGCACAGATGGTCCTAACCGTCCTCTGCATATATGCCGATCCCGGCGTATGCCAACAGAGGGCAGAAATGAAATGGCCGACAATGCCAATCGGTAGGCTGTGAGGGGCACGAAGAGTGTTGGGGAGAATCGAGGAGTCAGGGAAACACCCAGCCGGGGTCTCTACCTGAAGGGAGCAGCCGCTCAACCTCTTCCTCAGACTGCACCGGGACGCGGAGTCACCTCCTGGTGATGCGTCACCGATACCCCAATCACAAGCAAAGAAGACTGAACCGAGAGCAGCCGCTCGATCGATCCCGTGGACTTCCGAGTCTGTAACGCGGCAAACACCTCCTGGTGTGCGTTACAGCTGGCAGTCCCTGTATCTCTGGTCGGGCTGGGAGTTACGACTCCAACCAGCAAAAGCGCCACTGCGCTTTGACTCAGCCGAGTCAAAAAGCGAAGCTCAATGGTTATCCGGTAGAGCTTCCGGGTCCTTCACAGGTGACGATGGGGCAAGACACGGCCCAGGGAGTAACGACTCGACCCACCTCCGTTCTTGCCTTACTGGAGCACCACTCCGGAACACTGCTCTTCACTAAGCAGGTACGTCGGTGTAAACACAATATCCGACAGCGTTGTACCTCCCGGTTCCTCCCTTTATAGGGCGTGTTTTCCTTGAGTTATGTAACAGCTCTCCTGTTTACATAAGGGCGTGTTTTCCTTGAGTTATGTAACAGCTCTCCTGTTTACATAAGGGCGTGTTTTCCTTGAGTTATGTAACAGCTCTCCTGTTTACATAAGGGCGTGTTTTCCTTGAGTTATGTAACAGCTCTCCTGTTTACATAAGGGCGTGTTTTCCTTGAGTTATGTAACAGCTCTCCTGTTTACATAACCTCTCAACCGCTAAGCATCCTGGGAGATGTAGTCCGTTTTCGCTGGTTACCGTTTTCCTCCCCTCGCATGACAGGAATTCTTGACAGTACATCCTCCCTCTCAGCGGCTCCCCACGGGTCCAGCGCTGGCAGGAAAACGCCGATGGAACAAGGAGACCAAGCGCGGAGCATGAACCCCTTCAGCCGGTTCCCATGACTGCTCCTACGGGCCATAGCCTTTCCACGCAACCAGGTACCACAGCTTCCCCCTGCGCCATTTGGACGCCCGTATGCCCGACACTTCATACTCCACCTCCGACTCCACGCATACCGGCCTAGGTGTCCCAGACGGCTTGGAGGGTGCTGGTTTGAGCAATGATACATGAAAGACAGGGTGTATCCGCAATGACTGGGGCAAGCACACCTTCACGTTCACGGGACCCATACACTTGGTAATTCGATAGGGGCCCATGTACTTGGGATGGAACACACTGTTCTTTCGAAACCTCATGTTTCTTGTGGATATCCAGACGTAGTCTCCAGTGCGGTACAGTGGCCCGGGCCTTCTCTTCCTGTCTGCCGCAGCCTTGTATCTTCTCTTGACCTCTATTAGGACAGCCCTTGAGCGCATCAACGTGTCTTTTATGTGTGCCACCCTGTCCGCTGTGGCGGGAATCCTGTCCTCTCTGAACGGATGTAGAAATGGCAAGAACCTGGGATGTTGGCCATAGTTGCTATAGAACGGAGATGACTGTGTGGAGCTGTGAGTGGCGTTGTTATAGGCTATCTCTGCAACCCATAGCAAGTCGACCCATTCTTCCCTGCCCTGGTCCACAAAACATCGCAGATACTGTTTGAGCGTTTGGTTCAGGCGCTCGGTTTGGCCGTCCGTTTGAGGGTGGTAGCTGGTGGACAGGGCGGTCTTAACATGCAGCGCAGTGCACCAAGTCTTCCAGAATTGCGCAGTAAACTGCGACCCCCGGTCCGACACGATCACCCCAGGTAATCCATGTAGTCGTACCACATTCTTTAGGAGTAGTGACGCCAATTCCCCGGCCGTAGGGACTCTCTTGCAGGGGATGAAGTGCCCCATTTTCGTCAAGTAATCCACCACCACCAGTATTGCCGTCATCCCCTGGTCTACCGGTAGGCCCACCACGAAGTCCAGTGATATGCTATCCCATGGTCTATCCGGGGTCGGAAGTGGATGTAAGAGCCCTTGGGTTCGGCCATGGTCGGCCTTCATGGTAGCACACGTAGGACACTCCTGTCCCCACCTCCTGACATCCACTCTCATGGTTGGCCACCAGAAATGCCGTCCCATGCTAGCCACCGTTTTTTCAAAGCCCAAATGACCTGCGCATGGAGAGTCATGGCACCAGATGAATGCTTGTTTCCTTAGCCTAGGCGTGGGTATCAATAGGCACCTGCCCTTCAGGGGTATCCCGTCCTTCAGCTGCCATTCTCTGTGACTGAGGAGCCACCTCCGCCATGCGAATGACCTGATCCCTCTCTTTATTCCCCTCAGGAAAGTATCCGGTTGGATAACCCCCAATACCATCCTCGGGGAAATGATGGAATGCTCGGTCGCAGGCAATGGTTCCTTAACTGCAGATTGACGGGACAGGGCGTCCGCCTTCCGGTTTTCCGTTCCCGGCCGATATGTGATGCGGAAGTTGAACCCCGCAAAGAAGATCATCCACCGCAGCTGTCTGGGAGAAAGGTGTCTTGTGGCCGTCATGAACTGTAGGTTCCGATGGTCCGTGTACACCGATACCACATGTCTTGCCCCCATCAACCAATGCCTCCATTCGGTGAAGGCGTCCTTGATTGCGAGAAGCTCCTTCTCCGCAATATGGTAGTTGCGTTCGGCGTCGTTGAGTTTGCGGGACATGTACGCGACGGGATGAAGCACCCCTGTGTCGTGGTTGCGTTGGGACAAGATAGCCCCCAGCGCCACATCCGATGCGTCCGCTTCCACCACGTAGGGGAGATCCGGATCGGGGTGAGCCAACACCGGCGCCTTACCAAAGGCGCTTTTCAGGGCCTCAAAGGCTGTGTTCGCTTCAGATGACCAGACAAACTCCTTGGACTTCCTCAGTAGCTGTGTGATTGGGGCCACCAATCTTGAAAATCCATCTATAAACCGCCTGTAAAAGTTGGCGAAGCCAATGAAACTTTGGACGTCCTTCACGCTTTGGGGCACCGGCCATTCTTTCACCGCCTTGATCTTTCGTTCTGCCATCTCCTGTCCCTCTGGACTCAGCATCACTCCGAGGAATTCCACGGATGTGACGTGGAAGTCACACTTGCTGAGTTTACAAAACAGCATGTTTTCCCTCAGCTTTTGGAGCACAGCTTTGACGTGGTGTACGTGCTCCTCCACACTGGACGAATAGATGAGGATGTTGTCGATATATACGACCACGTAGATATCCAACTCCTCTCTGAATACCTCATTCAAAAAGTACTGAAAGGCTGCCGGGGCGTTGCACAGACCGAACGGCATGACGAGGTACTCAAAAAGGCCGAACCTGGTCTTAAAGGCAGTCTTCCACTCGTCTCCGCCCCTCATGCGCACCAGATGGTATGCCCCTTTCAAATCCAACTTGGTGTAGATACGAGCTTTCTTGACCTGTTCCAGAAGTACACTGATGAGAGGCAAGGGGTACCGATTCTTTACGGTTATCGCATTCAATGCCCTAAAGTCCACACAGGCTCTCAGCTCCCCATTAGCCTTCGGGATGAAGAAGAGTGGCGAGGCGGCCGGAGACTTGGACGGGCGGATGAATCCTAGCTTGAGGAGTTTATCCAGGTACCCCCGGAGATGCACGTTTTCAGGCTCCGTCAGGCCATACAGCCTGCCGCTGGGAACGCTGGCCCCTGGCACCAGGTCGATCTGGCAGTCAAACTGTCTATGTGGTGGTAGCACTTCCGCCTTCACCTCATCAAATACATCCTCAAAACTGTGATAAGCCTGGGGGAGAGCCACATCTTTTTCTGCCGCTGTAGCCACCGTCTGACTCCCGCTCTCATCTGCGTCAAGGGATTCCGTTCTTATTCCACAATGCAGGATGCAATACGGTGACGTCAGTTCGATGCGATGTGTTGGCCAATCCACAGAGGGGTTGTGTTTCTGTAGCCACGGCAATCCCAATATGACGCCATATTGGGGCGCTTGGATGATGTTAAAATCAATTTGTTCCAAATGGTTCCTCCCACATCTCATCGGAAGGACCCCCGTGTGCTGCCCGATGGGCCCCGTCACCAATCGCCTTCCGTCTACAGCATAGACGTCTTTGGGTACAGCTTTGGGAAGAAGCACTAGCCCTAGCCTGCATGCCTCGTTGTGGTCCATAAACATGCCAGTGGCCCCTGAATCCACCATGGCCACAACGGGTATCCACTGGTCATGCACTCCCACGTGCACCGTGAGAAACAGGTGTCGTTGTCCCTTAGTGACCGAGTTGGAAAGTGAAGGGATGGATGAGTGACTCCGAGATGCCCCTTCTTTGGTCTGGGAGTCCTCTAGTTTTCCGCCGGTACGTCCACCACGGCTGTTACCGACCGGTTGGCCCGATAACGTGACGTCTTCGGTTTGGCAGGGCATTCACGTACGTAGTGGCCTTTTTTGCCACAATATAGGCACAATCCTTGTTTACGGCGTGACTCTTTCTCCGTGGCTGTGAGGCTCGCTCGTATTGCGCCGATGTCCATGGGTTCTCCCTTGGATGCGGTGGCAGTTTCAGGACTTCCCACTGTCACATAGGATGGAAGGGATTTTCCTTTTCTCCCATGATCCCCCTTTCTTTCACTTAGCCTATGTTCCAGCCGTAATACCAGGTTGATAAGGCCCTCACATGTCTTGGGTTGTGGGTCAATATGAGCCACGGCGTCCTTGAGCTCATCGCACAGCCCGTGATGGAAGAGCGCCGTCTGTTTAGCAACAGGCCACTTGGTTTCCGCAACCAGCCTTCGGAACGCGTTGAGATACTGCACCAGGTCGTTGGATCCCTGTCTCAACTCAAGCATTTCACGGTCCGCCGTGTACGAGTCAGCCCTTCTGTCGAAGACCTTCAGGAATTCCTCGCGAAAAGCACCCCAATCACATAAGATGGGGTCGTCCCTGCTCACCAGAGGTACGGCCCATTGTGCCGCGTTTCCAGCCAAATAGGATATAAGGAAAGCCACACGAGCCTGACTCGTGGGGAACGCCCTTGGTTTGCACGATAAATGTAGCGCCACTTGTGTGAGGAATACCTGCACTGTGTTAGGATCCCCACTGTACCTCTCTGGTGTTGCCAAGGGGACGGCTACCGGCATTTCCACTACTACCGCAGGGGTCTGGTTCGTGAGGGAGGTGCTGGGCGTGAGCGGGTCCAATTGGATAGCATCCAGTCTGGCTTTTACATCGGCTGTTTCTTGCCAGGAGGCAGCCAATTCATTTTGCACGGTCGCTAAAGCAGCCAGCACATCATCAAGTGTTGCCATGTCTGTTATCGACCGGGAGACAGTTAGTGTTATTAAGGTCGGATATTTTGTAACGCCCTGAACGTCTCAGGATCGTTTAACAGACACGAAAAGGAGAACGCAACCACTTGTGAAGGTTTAGTTATTTTAATGAGGGCAAAAATAATACAAGGAATAAACAAAGGTTATAGTCACTGGAATCCTCCAGGCTAAGTACGTTACCAGCCCACAGCACAGATGGTCCTAACCGTCCTCTGCATATACGCCGATCCCGTCGTATGCCAACAGAGGGCAGAAATGAAATGGCCGACAATGCCAATCGGTAGGCTGTGAGGGGCACGAAGAGTGTTGGGGAGAATCGAGGAGTCAGGGAAACACCCATCCGGGGTCTCTACCTGAAGGGAGCAGCCGCTCAACCTCTTCCTCAGACTGCACCGGGACGCGGAGTCACCTCCTGGTGATGCGTCACCGATACCCCAATCACAAGCAAAGAAGACTGAACCGAGAGCAGCCGCTCGATCGATCGCGTGGACTTCCGAGTCTGTAACGCGGCAAACACCTCCTGGTGTGCGTTACAGCTGGCAGTCCCTGTATCTCGGGTCGGGCTGGGAGTTACGACTCCAACCAGCAAAAGCGCCACTGCGCTTTGACTCAGCCGAGTCAAAAAGCGAAGCTCAATGGTTATCCGGTAGAGCTTCCGGGTCCTTCACAGGTGACGATGGGGCAAGACACGGCCCAGGGAGTAACGACTCGACCCACCTCCGTTCTTGCCTTACTGGAGCACCACTCCGGAACACTGCTCTTCACTAAGCAGGTACGTCGGTGTAAACACAATATCCGACAGCGTTGTACCTCCCGGTTCCTCCCTTTATAGGGCGTGTTTTCCTTGAGTTATGTAACAGCTCTCCTGTTTACATAAGGGCGTGTTTTCCTTGAGTTATGTAACAGCTCTCCTGTTTACATAAGGGCGTGTTTTCCTTGAGTTATGTAACAGCTCTCCTGTTTACATAAGGGCGTGTTTTCCTTGAGTTATGTAACAGCTCTCCTGTTTACATAACCTCTCAACCGCTAAGCATCCTGGGAGATGTAGTCCGTTTTCGCTGGTTACCGTTTTCCTCCCCTCGCATGACAGGAATTCTTGACAGTGGGGAGGTGGGCGTTTGGTGTTCTCTTTTTGCTGTCAATTAGGACAGCTTAGTTTAAGGGTCGATTCCTTTCTATGGATACGGGGTGGAAGCTGCTTTTGGGTGGGGTGGAAAGAGCTCGCAGCTCGGGCAGGGAGAAGGGGGGGTGAAATAGTCACAGTACACTAAGTAAAATAATTAAAGTTTGTTTCAAATTCATTATGTCAGTTTGTTTACAGATGGATTTAGTAATTGTGGAATCAAGATGAATTTATTTTATGTCAAGTAGCAAACTTAAAATTATGAGTTGGAATGTATGTGGACTGAACCAAGCTAATAAAAGAAGACTGGTTGCGGAAGAGTTGAAGGTTTTCAAACCAGACATAATTGGCCTTGTGGAAACACATGTGGCTTATGAAGACAGAAATTATTTTAAACAACTCGGTTACGACTTAATCATCTGTACATCACAGGCGGTGTCTATTCACGGGGTAGCATTAATGAAAGCTAAGCGTTCTCCGTTCAAAATCTTACGGACCTTGGCTGATCCCAATGGGAGATGGGTGATAGCTCAGATATTTGTTTCTAACTGTAAAATTACAATTTGTACAATATACGGCCCGAATAATGATTCTCCTGATATTTTTACTCTTCTTAGTTCGGAATTATTAGACTGGTCTGGGGACCTGGTGGTGATGGGCGATTTAAACTGTATAATGGATAAGAAAGTCGACACTACAAACACTAAAACTAGGAGTAGAATGAGTCGAGTGAGGTTAGCAATTCAAGACTTGCTCTATTTACACCAACTAGAGGATGCTTGGAGAGTGTTATATCCTATACAGCCAGGCTTTACCTATTTCTCATATCCGCATAAACATTACTCCGGATATAAATGATATTGGTTAAAGACAAGCTGTTGGAGAATTCTAGTATGGTTGTATGTCCTAAGATCACCTCGGATCATAACTCTATAATGCTTATATTAGCTTTGGGCAAGGTCGAGGGTGCTAAGATTAGAGACTTCTCATTTCCAAAGCATCTGCTTAACAACTCTGATTATATAATATTTATGCAAGATACTCTCAAGGAATACCTTGCTAATAACCTACACTCTACATCTCTGGCAGTTGTTTGGGACTGCCTGAAGGCATATGTAAGGGGGGCCACACTACAATATATAGTTAAACAAAATCGGTCTCATTTTAATCTAATGGGTAGTGATTACAGGAAATATACGGAGCCAGAACAGCAACACGCCCAATCTATTATTCTAAAAAAAGTTAAGGAACATCAAATATATCTACAGGTTGTGGACTTGAGAGCAAAGCTTGGTAGAAGGCTTAAAGATAAAGTGGGTACTGACTTTATTAAGTTTAAAACACGGCAGTACGAGTACGGCGAACGGGTGGGACGGGTACTGGCACACCAGATAGCAGACCAAAAAGCTAAGGTCTATATAAAAAAAGTTATCGGGCTTAATGGTAACATTTTCGCAAAACCGCAGGAGATTGTGGAACAATTTTGCTTATTCTACACTGAATTGTATAGAGAGGTAACAAGTCCTAATACACAGTTAGTTACTACTGACATACAGGAGAGTGATTTGCCTTTATTGGACTCATTTTAGACTTTAAGTCTAGAGAGAAACGCCGATCTTGTAGAGCTCAATCTCGCAATCGGGGCGTTGCCCGCGGGTAAAGCAGTTGGGGAAGATACTCTACCACTCGAATATTATAAAGTATTCAGGGATCTTTTAGCTCCAATTCTGCTAACTTTGATTAATGGGATACTTATGGGTGGGAACTCCCCCCCTTCCTGGAATAAGACTAATATTGTTGTATTTCCCAAAAAAGACAAGCTGCCCGATAACCTTGGTTCATATAGACCTATTTCTTTAATTAATTCAGACGCTAAAATATTCTCTAAACTTTTAGCATCTCGCCTTGCCCCTTTGATGCATCATTTAGTGTCTGAGGAACAACACGGCTTCATTCCTGGTGGGGATACTACTGTGCACATTAACACGGCTATAGTCGCATTTGACGTTGCAAATCAGCTGGATCAGCAGATTGGGATGATCATGTTGGATGCCGAGAAGGCCTTCGACCGGGTGGCCTGGGGCCCCTTGTGGAGTACGATGGACTCTTTCGGCCTCGGTCGGAGGTTTATCTCGGCTATTCAGAAACTTTATTACAAACCTACTGCCACGATCAAGTACAGCGGTCTTGCCTCGTCTGTGTTTAGTATTTCTCGTGGCACACGGCAAGGGTGTCCGCTCTCACCTTTATTATTTGCATTATATATTGAGCCTTTTATTAAACACTTACTCCACAATACGTCTATACCACCAGTTGCTTTCAATGGTACTCTCCTGAAAGTTACCTCATACGCTGACGATATTGCTGTTTTCACCACAAGCCCAGTAGAAACTATCTCTGAACTAACTCAAGAAGCGCAGCGATTTGGGTCCTTCTCTGGATTCAAACTAAACTTGAACAAGACAAAGTCTATCCTAAATTTTACATTGCCATATGCCCCATCTACATTAGGTATTACAACTTCGGCTAAGTATCTGGGGGTATGTCTTAGTGCCTGTACTGATGATATCTTTGACTTAAACTATACACCGCTTCTGAAAAAGGTCAATAATGATTTACGTTGGTGGCAAAAGCTCCCGCTGACTATTGTTGGGAGGTGTAATATAATAAAGATGAATATACTGCCTAAATTTCTTTACCTCTTTCGCGCCATTCCCTCAAGGATTCCGGTGTCTTTTTTTAAGCGTTTAGATAGAGACGTCGGTAGTTTTATTTGGAACTATCGGAGAGCAAGACGGGCGCTCAGATACATCAAGCTTTTCTTTAAGCAGGGAGGTTTTAAACTTCCAGACTTTAGAACTTATTTCTGGGCTGCCTTCATTAGCCGAATTCAATCTTTAATTAAGGGACCGGATGTGAGGAAACCTTGGCTGTCCTACCAGTTGGCAATCGGCTCAAATACGGGCTTCTTGCTTCAGTCTATGTCTGATCCCAACTATTACAAAAGAGTCCGATTTAAGACTATCCGACATACATTTCATATTTGGCAAGACATCTGTAAAAAGTTTAATCTCCCAGATTTGCATGAATTTACTTATCTCTGGGATAATCCTAAGCTTCCCGATATTTTCTCGGACTCAGTCATGAAATTCTGGCAACAACAGGGAATTACAATGATGGGGCAGTTCTATGATGAAAAAGGTTTTAAGTCATTTCAGTCATTACTAACGGAATATGGGCTTACGTATAATTCTTTTTTAAAATATCTACAAATTAGGAACTTCTTTATGCAAGGTAAAGGACTGCTGGCTCTCCCTCCAACAACAGAAGTTCTTTGTGTAATTTTCAAGAATGGTAATCGTGGTCTTATAGGGAGAGCTTACGGCTGCTTTATGGATGAATTTGATGATGATTTGCTCCAGGTCACAACTAAATTAAATACCTTGTTTGGTATAGAGGTGACTCCTGATGAGGTCTCAGATTCACTTGTTAGAATTAGTTCTTCTGTCACTTCAATCAATTTAAAACTACAACAGCACCGCATTTTATTTATGCTGTATTATACCCCAAAAGTGATTGCTAAATGGTCTACCTCAAGCAATTCTATTAAATCCGATTGCCCTAAGTGTAACGAATTTGCTGCAGACTTACGGCCTATGTTCGTTACATGTCCCAAGCTTGCTGATTTTTGGTGTAGGATTGCCCAGGAACTGAGTAAGCTAACTGGTAAAACAACGGTATTATCAGAGAAGGAAATCTTATTGGGGTTATTATTGGATACAGGCAATGTCTCAAATTTTTTTGTGTCAATTTTTATGGCTTGTGCTCGTCTGACTATCGCTAGAGTATGGATAGAAAAACTTAGCCCCACTATTAATGAATTTTGGTTGCTATTGAGGGGTGTCTACGAAATGGAATTGGCATTGTCAAAAGCAAGGGGCCCGAGATCTTTGGCCAAATTTGGACGGCTATGGTCCAGTCTACAGTGGGATTAAAAAGTATTTTTCTCTTTTGTTGGTAATTATTGCTGAAACTTGATCTGGTCATGATCTGATATGATAATTATTTTGCACATATCCATCTGTACCTACCTATTCATTGTAATTGTATCTAATGTAATCTAAAAATGCCTTTTTTGAATTGGTTTTTTCTTGCTTGTAGAAGATAAAATGATACTTTCTTTTTTCTTATGTTACTGTGACTAATAAAGTTAAATATGAATAAAAAAAAAAAGGATTGGAGGAAACAGGGTGACGTAGACGTTCCTTATTGGTGCGTTAGTGTGAGTCGCGCTAAGATTTGAGGACTGTGACAGTGACGTGGAAGCTCTGAATTGGTGCGTTAGTGTGAAGTCGCGATGTGATTGGATAGATTAGCGGTACAGTTGCCAAGAGGGACTAACGTTGCGCGAAAGACAAGAAAATGTATTACGACCCACCAGAGAAAGAAAAGAAAACCTGGTTAGGGAGAATCAAGAAGTGGTTCAAGAAGGACAAACCAGTTAAGACTAGGGAAGGACAGTTACTTCCTCCACCGAAAACCCCTGCATCCTTTATGATTGCGAAATATGGGAGTCATACTTGTATTTGGTTGGATAACTGGGTGAGATACACCAAGGACGACGGAGTATTAGCTTTTCCAGAGCATGGTTCATTTAATTTGGCGGTTTTAAAAAATTTAAGGGAAAAGATGATGAATTTGGAACCAAGACCTAGACCGACACAGTTTGAGGCTTTGATGGAATGGGAAGACGAAATGCATGAACGAGAAAGACAAAGAAGTGGTAGAGGATATAGGTTCTGGTTTGGAAGAGCATATGGACACGAAACGCATAGCGATTGAATGAAAAGATGGCGAGATGCGAGTATGACTGAGGGTGTGTTCCCTGTAAGAACTGTAGGAGAGAATGAAGGTCGAAAGTGTGCAGAAAAGAGGCATAATTTGGAGTCGAGAGGGTATGGAGCGAATGAGTCTGAGGATGATGTTCTTGATGATATGTTCTATAAAAATCCGCCACCGTCTCGACCAGAACCAGAAATATTAACTCCAAGTGCCCCAATGAGAGAAACGATGCAAATCATAAAATCGGAGCCAGAATCCCTAAGTTTGAGTAAAAACAGTGCGCTAGGGAAGTAGAAAAGAGGTTGGAAGAAAGAACAGATGGAGAAAATTCTGCAGAATTAGCGAAAACAACCCTGGAATTAACCAAGAAAATAAGAGAATTGACTAAGAATCTTGAAGCAGTAACTGTTCCAGTAACGATAGGTACAGTAATGCCTATTTTTGACAAACAGAAGGACAGTGAGCATTGTTTGACAGTCCCTTACAGAAGTAATAAACCCGTAGAACAACCAAGAGTGAGTCAGAATGAGAATCCATGGAGGCAGACTATGAGTGTAATGGAACCAAATTTTACAAATAATCCATTTGTAGATCAGAATTGTGCAGAGAGACGTATGACAATGATAGAGACAGTGTCAGAAACACAAAAAGATTTTGGACACGGAAGTATAGAAAAACAAGTAGGACCACCAACAGACGAGTTAAGTGAATGATTAAGAAGCTTGCAGAGGAAAGACAAAGAATCCCAATCAATTGATGTGGCCAAGTTACGAATGGTATTGGAAGAATTGATCGTAGGGACTATCCCGACAGAAAAATTGAAAACCTATCTGGATGAAGAACTATTATTTTTGTGCAAAAGTGTGACCTGGAGAGCGAAAAATTTGCATGAAAGGTTAGAAGAAGTGGCAAATGAAATGGGTATTGATATTGAAAAGGTAAAAGCCTTACAGAAACCATATCGAGTAGAATTCACTGAAAAGGACATTGAGAATATGAACACCACAGGACGAATAGGTCAAATTAAGAACATAATCATTTTGCTGAGAAAATGGGGAGACGTGGATAAATGGAGAAGCAGGTGGTATAGAAAACAAGATGATGTCTCAGATAAGACATTTTCAGCCTTTCCTGTAAGAGAAAAAGAAAAGGTAGTGACAGAATGCCGTATGAGAGAGATTCCAGGAGGAGGATATGTACATGTCCCATGGACGAGACAGGATATTTTGTCTTTTACGAATGACTTCCCTCGACTACGTGAAAAGCCCGTCGAGTGGTACAGACAGGTAGACAGATTTGTGAAATTGTCTAAAGTACTATGGATTGATTTGAATAGTCTATTTGACATAATTGTACCAGCAGATCTATGGTCAGAGTGTAAGCTAATGATAAATTGGCCAACCTAGGAATATCCTAGGGATCCTAAAACAGGAGCACCAGACCCCGAGGTAATGAAGAAATATGAGCAGGTTATGGTATTTCTGAAAAATAAAGTGCCCCCTAAAGAGACAGACTGGGTAAAAATTGATCGAACACACCAGGAAAGTAAAGAGTCAGTGCATGCATTCTACGAGAGGCTAATACAAGCTTTTAAGCAGTTTAGCGGAGATGAGAATCTGAGTGAAAAGGATTTGAGCCATTTTGTATACAGATTTGTATATGGTTTACGACCAGAAATTGGTGAGATGATTAAACAGCATACGGTAGATTGGCAAAACAAGAAAATAGATTAAGTATTGAGACATGCGAAATACTTCAGTGATGAAATTGAAGCAAAACAGCGGAAGTTAAAGGAGAAGGCGATGTGGGCACAGGTAAAGGTAGCAGAGAGACAGGAAGCACAATTAGTGGAACAAGCAGGGTCAAAGCCGAAATTTAATACTGGGAAGTATAAAGGGAATATTAAAGAAGCTAAAAAGAAATTTCTGTGTCATAATTGTGGCAGCATAGGGCATTGGAAATCTGAGTGTAAGTTTCCCCCTAGTACTAACAATGAAAATCCATCATTGAACCCACAGGTGCAGCATGAGGTGAGTGGTCAACTGCAGCAACAGCAGCAAGTTGTTCCCCCACAGAATCAGGTGCCAAAACTGCCATTTCCACAGAGCAGAAACATACAGAAGTATAGTAGTGAATCGGGATTCTACAATGAAGAACAGGTAAATAAGCTGCCACGCGCTAGCGCTGTCTCGCAGTCTTGGCTGCTACGCGATGAGAGTGACGCAGAAGAGAGCTATTGACGGTGCCGAAGGGAGGAAGAAGAGTGCGTACTTGGCACAACTCTAGAAGTAGACCAGACAGGACCTTTTGTAGATGGGAGGGTTAATGATGAAAATATTCCTTTCTTAGTGGATACTGGTGCTACTCGATCAACTGTTAGATCAGCTGATGTTAAGAATCTTCCTCTCTCGGATGAAACGATCCAAGTAGTTGGTGTGTCCAACAGACAAATTAAGACATATCTTACAGAACCAGTGAAAGTCAGCATAGGGAAATTTTCAGAAATGCACCGCTTTTTGGTGTGTGACTCCAGTCCTGTGAATTTATTAGGTAGGGACCTGTTGTGCAAAATGAATTGCACTATATTTTGTACTCCGGATGGAATAACTTTTGAAACACCAGATGATGATGTATTGTATAAGATGACCCTAGCTAACAGAGAAAGTGAAGTTACTGAAACATATGCTGTATTCAACCCTGATGAATTACCAAAAGAACTGAGAAAATCTGTAAAGGCAGAGGTTTGGGATTTCACTGGAGAAGATGTAGGACTAATGAGAAATGTAGATCCAGTTAAAATAACTGTAAAAGAAGGAGTAACATATCCAAATGTTCCACAGCACAGATTGACACCTGAAATAATTGAAGGTGTAGCTCCTGTGATAGAGAAAATGATCAGGCAAGGAATGTTGAGAGAAATAATGAGTAGTCCATGTAATTCACCGATAATGGGACTTAAAAAGCCTAATGGGAAATTCAGGATAGTGCAAGATCTGAGAAAGGTGAATAAAATTGTGGTATCATGTTGTCCCATTGTACCAAATCCATCAGTGATGTTATATCAGATTCCCCATGATGCAGAATGGTACACAGTAATTGATCTGTGCCATGCTTTCTTTTCCATCCCATTGCACCATGACAGTCAGCAGATTTTTGCATTTCGTTTTGGTGATCGTATTTTGGCATGGTGCCGAATCCCACAGGGGTATACAGAGAGCCCCTCAATATTCAATCAGTTATTAAAGAAGTTTTTGGAGAGTTTAGAAATGCCTGAAAGCTCTGTTTTGGTCCAATATATTGACGACCTTTTAGTAGCGTCAAAAACACGTGAAGCCTGTGAGGTAGATACAATAGCCTTGCTGAATCATTTGGCAGATGGAGGACTTAAAGTGTCACCAGCGAAACTACAGTTTTGTAAGAAGGAAGTGCAGTATTTGGGACATAACATTGAGAAAGGACTAAGGAAAATAACCATAGACAGAATCAGAATAATAAAAGGAATGAGAGCTCCCATGACTCAAAGAGAAGTGAGAATGTTTTTGGGAATGGTTGGGTACTGTCGTCAGTGGATAGGTAACTTTTCCTTGATCGCAAAAGCCCTTGGTGCGATTAACGAGAAGTGATGTAAAAGATCCCCTTGAATTAAACAAAGAAGAATTGGCAGCATTTAGACAATTAAGAGATGGTTTGTGTGAAGCACCTGCATTAGGTATGCCTGACTATGAGAAAGAATTTGAGCTGTATTGCAGTGAGAGAAATGGATGTGCACTTTCTGTGTTGACCCAGAAACATGGAAAAATGAGAAGACCAATTGCATATTTTTCATCAATGCTAGATCCAGTAGCTGTAGGTTTACCTGGATGTTTGAAAGCGGTGGCTGCAACATGTCGAAGTTTGGAGCAGAGTGAAGGAATTGTGATGGGATATCCATTGAAAGTGTTTGTACCCCATGAGGTAGCAATTCTGTTGACAAGGAGTCGTACTCAATATATGACACACAGTCGGCTGACTAAGTATGAAAAGGTCATATTGGGTGCAACTAATGTGAGTCTTGCAAGATGTATGAATGTGAATCCTGCAACTTTGTTGCCTGATGCTGAGATTGTGGAAGTAAGAGATGAAGTGGATCATGATTGTCTGGATGTACTTGATTTTTGTACCAAACCACGACCAGACATAAAAGATGTACCTTTGCCAGAAAGTGATTTTGTAATGTTCGTTGATGGGTCATGTTTGAGAACAGATGAAGGAGTGCTGAGTGCAGTGTATGCAGTATGCACAGTCGCAGCAGTAATAGAAGCATCATATTTGAAAGGAGTGAAATCAGCCCAGGTAGCAGAACTTGTGGCTTTGACTAGAGCATGCAAGATTGGAAAGAGTGTGAGAGTGACTGTGATAACTGACAGCCAGTATGGCTTTGGAGTCGTCCACGACTTCGGCTAACTATGGCTACAAAGAGGTTTCCTGACCTCGAGTGGAACTTCCATTAAGAATGCAGAAGTGGTTGGAAAGTTGCTTGAGGCGACACAGCTGCCTAAACAATTGGCTGTTGTAAAATGTGCTGCATATAGTCAAGGTGGTGATTATATTGCCACCGGGAACAGGTACGCCAACGACATGGCACAGTATTGTGCACAAAATCAGAATTCGGTCAATCGGGCAAAGGAAAGAGAAATGTCTTCTTGCTCATTGATGTTCACTAACATTGTGGGAACTTGGGAAGAGGTAAGACAATTGCAGGATGAGGCAGGAGATGAGGAAATGAGACAGGGGGTAAAAGCAGGATGTGCCCCAAGGGAAAAGGATCATGTGTAGGTCTATCGAGATGGAAGACCAGTTATGCCTGATAGCATGATGTCTACCATGGCACAGATGTATCATGGCCAGGGACATATTGGGAGAGGTGCCATGATCAGGTCATTTAAGCAGACCTGGTACAATGCAAAATTCAGACTTGTAGCAGAAAGTCTTTGTCAGAGATGCTTAATATGTCAGCAATACAATCCTGGAAGGAAGACAGTAGCGAGTCTGGGAACAATAGGTCAGGAAGGAGGGCCTTTCACCAGAATGCAATTAGATTTCATTGAGATGCCTCCTTGTAACAGACTGAGGTATGTTTTGGTTGTGGTCTGTGTTAGACCTGGCACCATTGGCGTGGGTCACCCTTCCATTTTTGTCTGTGCCTCAATGTATTTTTTTGTGCTGGTGTTAGCCACTCAGGGCCCTGTGCCACTGCCATCCAGTGCCACAGGGCAAGTGCCCCCTAGGGGAAAATGTATTATGTGAATTGACTTCCATGTTTGGCTTATTTGGTTTACTATCAGTCCCTAGTAGAGTGCACCAGGGGTGCCAAGGGCTTGTATATCCAAATGCTGCTAGTGGGCTTGCAGCACTGGTTGTGCCACCCACAGAAGCAGCCTGGTAAAATATGTCTAAGGTCTGCCATTGCAGAACCTGCAGGCAGTCTGGTACTGTCATGCTGACTGGGCAAGTGTCCCCACTTGCCAGTCCCTAAACCTTCCCTTACCTTCATGTTGGTCACCCCTACGGTAGGCCCTAGGGCAGGGTGCATTGTAAGGATAAGGTAGGACATGCCCTGAAGTGTGTGGCATGTCCTAATAGTGAATTACAGCCATTTTCATTTTTCACTATTGTAAGGCTACCTGCTCTCCATAGGCCAGAATGGGCTGCTAGATTATAACACTCTATAATCCTAGCAGGCTCAGGAAGCATGGTAGAAATTCATGTTTAGTATGCCTGAACTCAGAATAATAAAATACATCTTTTAGCAAAGGTTATTTTAATATCCTGGGTTTGCAAATGCTACTTTTAGAAAGTTAGCCTTTGCGTCCCTAACCATTTCAGTCCGCCTCTGCTGGGAGGGGCTATCTTCTTTGTGTGTAGCTTGAGTGACAGGGCTGGGAAGTTCCAGGAGACAGGCTGGGGCTGCCAGGTGGTGAATAGAGAGATTACACCAGGATGGGTGGGAGGAGTGCACCTTGACTCTGAATAGGGCCGTGCTCTGCCACCACAATGCTGGATCCACCCGCTGGGGAGCGTCTGATGTCTCTGCCCTGCCTGCTGAAAGAAGAAGCCAGAGTCCCAACAACAAAGTGCTCCTCACTGAAAAGAACTGGACTGGGATTAAGCAAAGGCCCCCCTGGCCTGTAAAGACAAAAGAAACTTGGTATAAATGTAGGAGCCCTGCTCCTAAGAAATCAGATCCTGCTTGAACCACGAAGAAACTCTGCCTGACTAGAAGGACCTGGAAGAAGCTGAAGGAGGAGTAACTTTCCCTAACCTGGGGGATTGGCCTGCAGTTGGTGCCTTGCTGAGAAAGGAGAGGAAAAGACTAAAAGAGACTTTGCACTTTGCTTCAACAAATCTCCAAGGGCTTGGAAAAGAGCTTGCCCCCTGAACTGAGTCCCAGGACCATTGGACTCATCTGCCTTCCAAAATTGAGTTGCCTGGACAATTCTTGCTTGTTTCCCACTGGATTTGGCCCCAGTACGACTCGTACCCCATCCGCCGCGAAGCCGTGTCTTTGCCGCCCGGCACCGTGTGTCTACGCTGATTTAAAAGCGTTAGTACGCACCGTATCCCTTCCGGCCGCATCGCACCTAACCTTCCCCGCCGATTCGAGTCGTACACCCCTGGCTGCCTAATTCTGTACGCCGAACCCAAACTTCGTTGTCCCGCAGGTACGGTCCGTACGCTGCCAACGTACTGCACCGTGCCGTACTCAGAACCGAGAAGCCGCATCACACTGATCCTCCCCGTACGCTGTACGGCTCGCCGATAAGTGTCGCCGCCTATCCGCACGAAGGTACGGCTCGAACGCCGAACGCCACGGACTCTGCAAGTCGATCCGGGCCATCCGCACGTATCCCTGAAGGTCCCTTACCAACGCCGCGTACCGACGCCGCGACCCGACCAGCATCCGAATACGCTGCCGAGCTACGACCCGGACCCATCGACTTGTCCCGCACTGTCCGTCGCGGACCCTACAAAAACTAAGGTACTTTGTTCTGTTCGCACCGCAGCGTGCATGCCACGGACCCCGGAGTCCGCAACGATTGTTAGACTCGTACTTTCTTTGTTTTTAATGCCAACGAGTCGCACATCCAGGTACGAACCGTACAGAACCTTGAACGAAGCGTAATTAACTAAAAGAAGCCTATTTTTGTATTTTAAGCATTTTTACAAGAACATTGAACTTGAAAATAATACTGTGGTCATTTTTATTAGTTACTGTGGTCTTGTGCTAAGCCTTATATAAAGAAACCTATTTTTATACAACCTTGACTGGTGTCCATTTGTGGTGTGTCATTGTATTACTGTATGTGTTCACAAATGCTTAACCTATGACGCCCTGAGAATAGTCTTGACTGCTTGCGCCACACTACCTAAAGGGTGAGCAGGGGTTATTTGAAAGAGTGATCCCCTTACTCTGACTTAGAAGTAAGAGTCCCTGCTTGTCACAAGTGCATACCTGTGCCAACCAGAGATTCCCAATTCTAACATTGGTGGCAGCGGTGGGATTTGAATTTGCATTTGTGATTCATGTACAGTGATTGAGTGAACACCACGTAGTGAGTTCAGACCGATAACGCAGCCACACAGTATTGATTTTTGTTTTTGCAGAAGAATCTCCACTTTAAGAAACCATGCCTAGCTCAGTCAATGGAGGCAGGGCGTCCTCTATATTCTCTGGGGTTGATGACATAGATTGGGAGGAGAAGGCACTCATGAGGTGCACAAGTGAAGTCTTGAAAGGATACCTCTATTCTCCAGGTGGGTGGAAGCATTCCCAACAAGAAGAAATGATGGGTTGACCGTAGCTAAGCCACTGCTGAGAGAGTTCATCCCCAGGTTCGGGTTCCCAGTGACAATTGAGTCAGACCGAGGAGGACATTTCCATAATGAGATTGTAGGATTAATTTGTGAAGCATTGAATGTACAACAAAAACTACATTGTGCCTACCGACCAGAGGCTTCTGGTGTGGTTGAACAGATGAATGATACTATCAAAAATAGAATAGGGAAAATGTGTTTGGCCACAGGTATGAAATGGCCTGATGTCTTGCTTCTAGTACAATAAGGTCAATTCCAGACCGAACTAGAGGATTGAGTCCTCATGAAATAATCATGGGACGTGCTATGAGACATGTGTTTATACCAGTCAACAAGCTGATGACAATAACTGATGATGGTGTTGGAATACTGTAAAGGCCTGGCTGACGCAGTTCATTCTGTGTTTCATCAGGTTGGACCAGATGCCACCACACTTGAAAAGAAGCCAGCCCATGATCTGAGCCCAGGTGATTGGGTAAGGATAAAAGTCCACAGAAGAAGAAATTGTCTGGTTCCAAGGTGGGGAAAACCACGACAAGTCATTCTGACCACGACCACAGCTGTGAAGTGTGCTGGGCTGAAGAACTGGATCCATGCCAGTCATACATTGAGAATCCCAAATCCGGTGGACAGCACAGGAAAAGAATACTTTGATGAATCAGAATCAAATACTGAGTCAGATGACGAAGGGTCAAAGACACGAGGAAATTCTGAAAGAAGCGCAGGATTCTAAGAAAGAAAAAAAGGAAGAGTACTGAAGACACAACAAGAGAAATTTGTGAAAAGGAAGTACCAGATGAGGGACTGAGAGAAATTCCACCGGAAGTAACAAATTTAAGTGAACAAGGGACATGTACAGAGAGAGAGACCCGGAGGAGGTGTAGGGAACTGCAACATCCAGTTAGGTGAAGGGACAAGTAGCCAGCAGGAAGATTGCGTGTCGGAGATCCGAGGAGGACAGAAGTAGGGAAAAAAAAAACAAGTGGTGGAAGAAGAAGTCGCTGAAAAGACAAAGCAAGTTGAGACAGAGTCTGAAGAGAGTGAAAATGAAATACCTGAAGGTCGAGTTCTAAGAAAGAGAGCTTGGAGGAATGAAAAGAATGACAAAGGAAGTAAAGTAAAAAGAGTTGCAAGAGATGATGTTCGGCCCAATAAAATAAGGAAACTGAGATATCGATTGACAAGAGTGAATTCACCGAGAGCTGAACAGGTGAATGAGGTGACAAGTCAAGAAAAATCAAAAGAAGACAAATTAACTGAAGACAAAGAGAGTAGAAGAACAAGGAAACCTAACCAGAAGTATAAGTCACCAGAATGGACGTACGTGGCTCTGCCTGAAAAGGGAGACGAGGCAGATAGTCAAGGAGATCCAGAGGAGACTGTACTGAAAGTGGTTGAGGATGAAATAGAATCGGAAATCCTGAGAGTTCTCTTGTCCGACATTGGAGAAGAAGAAACGGAAGTTCAGGGAAATCCATATTTGGATGACGAGAGGAGAGTGAAGAACGATGAGATGCCAAACTGAATAAGTTAAGAAAAATATTGATGAAGAAAACAAGATATTGAATCAAAAGATAGAGACTGGTAGAACCAAATAGGTGTTAGAACCTTAGGTTAGGAAAACTAGTTGTGAAGTAAAAGAGGCTAAGTCAAAAGACACGGTCCATTTTTAACAAGATGGCTAACATAGAAAGTAGTAAAGGTAGATGTACATTCATGAAAAGATGGTGTAAAATGTGTTGTTGTTGTACAGGATTATTAATGCTTTTATGGAGCATCCTTGCTCTTGTCATTTCCTTTAAGGCCACTATAGATACATTAGAAGGATATAGTGAGAACAAAACTAATATAGGGAAAATTCCAAAGGTAGTTCCAACTAGAATAGATAAAAATTATTTGCATAAAGACAGGTCAATAACAGATTTTTCTAATAATGTGTTTTCAAAATTATTGTATGAATATGTAAAGACAATGGACGTACAGGACTGCTACGTATGTATGCAGTTATCTGCATCTGTTGGGGGAGTGACTTATCATCACCTTCCGGCAAAGTATGGAATAACATGTAGTGTAGTGTAGTTTATTTTATGAGACAGGGAAATTAGAATATTATTTTTCAGATGTAGATAACATTTTTGCGCAAGTGCCTTCCTATAATGAATTGAACAAAGTAAAACCTGCTAAGGTATTAGGTGAATTCTTCTTAGAGACTAAGGAACTAACATTAGAGTATATTTTTAGAAACAATCTAACATGCAGTTTGAAGAAGGAGGAAAAGACATTCCTAGACATGGTTGAGGAAAGAACATTGAAAATGCAAAGAAAAGCAGCAGAAGGGAAAGTGGAGAAAACAATCTGGGATATAGAGAAAGAAAAACATTTGAAAGGAGAAGCTAGTCCAACTATAGCTTTAGATTGGCCTCAGAAAGGGAAATTTTGCATTCGAAGGAATCAAACTGTGTATGATAATTATTTTCTAGGTAATAGTGAGTGCCATGATACATATCGAGTCATGGGTGGATGGGGATTTAAAGGTGGAAGAGATCCAGTCTTTCCTGGATTATATTTTATTTGTGGGAACAGGGCATATTATCGTTTGCCAGACCATTGGTATGGCACATGTTACATAGGCCTGGTTTTTCCGAAATCTTTCATATGGATAGAGGAGAAGATGGTGTACATAGTTTAAGTAATCATTTAGCAAGGACCAAGAGAGAATCTTGGGCAGAAATTGTAGGTGACATTTTTCAGGCATTGATACCAGCAGTGGGGATAACTCTGAATGCAAATAAAATTAGAAAATTGTCAACAGTAGTGGATCGCTTGTCAACAAGCACCGCTGGAGGATTTTTATTGGTTAAAACTGAAATGGTTGCAATGCGTGCTATGGTAATGCAAAATCGACTTCCCTTGATATTTTATTGGCTTGGCAAAAGAGGGTGGAGTCTGTGGAATGTTGAAAGTTCAACATTGTTGTACTTACATTCCTGACGAAAGCAAAGATCTGAAAACTTATATTAAGAATATTACTGAATTGCATGATGAACTTGCACCACTGGAGGTTGAAGGTGTTTGGGAAAGAATTGGAAAGAAAATAGCTGCTATTAAGAATTTCTTAGTAAAAATAGGTGGTACTCTTATTGGTAAAATATTGTTTCCATTAACATGTGTAATTTGCATAATTTTAATGATAAGATTATGTTGTATGTGCTGTAGAAACAAGAAAAATAAGAAAAGAATAAAAAGTGAAAATTCAAAAAGAAAAGATAAGAAACAAGAAAGAGAAATTGAGGAAATAGAATTGGAAGAGTGGAAGGAGAGTATGTACGAATCAGTAAAAAGAGAAGACATAGGTGAAACTGAATTATGATTAAGAGAAAGAAAACATTTTAAAGATTCCGTAAGACAGAACAAAATTTTGGGTGGTGTGGTGATAAAATCACCAAAGGGGGGATTGCTGGAGCGGGTTATGCAAAATTTTGTATACCCACCCCATTTTGCATGTTGTTTTATTAATATGATTAATTAATTAATTATAATTGAACTAATGGATTGGAGTGATGTGGAAAATATTTACCAACCTTAGTAATGCCTGAATTATACGTGGGATTTGCATCTGCATGGCTTAATTAATACGTGAACTAAATTTCGTACGCATACTTATCATAGACAATTAGAATATTACATGATATATGTCGCCTTTATGATGTTTTTGTGATTTGTGCTTTATTTAGTAAGTATAAACCACACTGAGTGTTGCTTTGGCTAGATAAATACATACACATATGGGTATTAGCGAGGGAATAACATTTAATTAGTCATTTCTATGTATTAATTACGTTTTTGTGTTTCTTTGCTTAAGTTGACCATTTTGGCCTATCGAAAGATGGCTGCTTTTGGTGCCTAACCCGACTGCCAACGCTGAACAAGGCTTGGGTGAAGTGCGCCTGCGCTGACAACAGATACACATTGGCCTGGACCTGACCCCAGATGAACATGTAACTTTCAAGGACAGCCTGGGACGTCGTCCAAATATTATGAACAAAGACTGTTGTGTGAACCGCAACTGACAAGGGTCATAACCCAAAAGACACTTTCGTGTGAACTTAAAAGAATGATCCCTGATTGTCCAATCAGCGAACTCGGATGTCTAAACTTTGATACATTTGATATTGATTTTACTATAAATTATGGTAGAAAAGAGAGGTGGGTGCGGGTTCGTTTCTGGCCTTTCTCGATTTCCTGACGTTATGCTGACGGAGAGGACGGTGACACTGCAGGACAGCTGTTAGCCTGAATCTTTGATGGACTGAATTAATGCCCAAACTCCTGATGAACTGAACCTACTAAAATTGATGGGCATAAATTTGCGAGACTGCCAGATTTGACATAGAGGACGACTTTAGCCAGAATAGGTAAATATGAATGGCAACTTGATCAAATGAATGATTTAATTTGCAATATTAATATAAATTTGGATTTGAACATCTACAGAAATGAGTTGGGTTGTTTATTCATCGAAATGTGTTAATGAAAAGGTTAATTAGAGAATTAGAAATTCACTTAAACCAGCAACTAGCTGATCCGTCCCGTTTTATGAGAGGAATACCAAAGATGAAATTCAGGGCCTAATGAGTATCAGAAGGTTGTGTAGATTTGTTGCTCATTAGGGTAGATTGTGGTAATTTTTCCCTCTCTCATTTTCAGCGCTTGGAAGGATAATCACCTCCCACACGGACTGATGGTGAGTGAATGTTGGTGTTATGGGCCCCACCAGCGAATGTATGGATAGTGTGTGTATATGAGATCTTTTGGTCCGTGACAGTAGAGAGGAATTTTGCACTCCGCACTGGAGCAATAGCTAACCGTAGATTTATCATGACTCCACTGCTCTTTTTACTCATAAAACCTTGACTGGCTGTACCATAATTGATGACCTCATTGCATCTTATTCAGTTTTTATTCTCCTGATTTAAACATTTTAGATAGCCTTCTTAGCGACCACAGAGCCCTTATTTGCTCCATAGAATTCAGTATGGTATTAGTGGGGCTGTGGAAACTTAATAGGTCCAACACCAGTTTCAGTAAGAGCTCAGGTGGATCACACTGGCTCCCCACAGGATTCGCAGAGTAAAAGGGCTTCTAGAGAAGACTGCCAGTAACATAGGTGCCTGGCAACCTGATGTCATTTGTTCTTCCCATCATTTTATGAAACAGGTTGTAAGTAGGGATTGATGGGCTCATATTAGGCCATCTCAAAGAGCCTCGCAATTACCCATCCTTTCCCTGAACAAAGAAATAAAAAGGCCGATTTGGACTCAATTTATCTCATTTTCACATGAAAGAGTTAAATCAATAGCACTTTTGAAAAGGAGAAGAAGACGTCTAAAATCTGTACAAAAAAACGAGATTCAGGCAATGAATGGATTGACTTAAGAGAGGTTGTATCCACTAAGAATTCGAGAAAATTGGGGTAGATTATTTATGACTGCTGTGGAACAAGGTTAAGATCCCACACCTCACCCATTAGGGAAGACCTCTGGAGTAGTTTTATTTCAGAATTGTATGCGGCCAACTTGGATGATGTCTTTTTGGGAGACCCTCCCCTCGGCCATGAGATGGTGGCAGTGAGGTATAGTCCGCCCCATAGGGATCAGATCGAGACCTCAATCCGCTCATTGACAAAATCTGATGCAATTGGTCTGGATGAAGTTTCGATCTCAGTTTTAAAAAGTGAAGCGAATCTTTGGGCAACTATTTTACCCCAGTCTTTGAATATTGTTATGACAAATCTACAGATCCCCGATCTTGGACCGGGAGTGTAATTATCCCAATTTACAAAAAGGGTAACCATAATCTACCAAATAACTATTGACAAATTGCATTGTTAGTTGCTGTGGGTAAGTCTTGACTAACAGCCTCATGCATCAACCCAAAATCCAGTCGGTAAAATACCGATTCGGTAATAGCTCCCGGTATTAAGTAAAAAATACCCAATCCCAATGCATCAACCCAAAAGCAGAAATCGCTATTTAAGGAATCCTTAAATAGCGATTCTTTAAATAGGGATTCCTTAAATACCGATTCCTTAAATAGCGATTGCATTTAAGGAATCCCAAAGTGAGATTCCTTAAATGCAATGCATCAAAGTTAAAAAATTAGCGATTTCGCTAATAGGGGGAGCAAATTACCATGAAGATGAACTGCATGGTAATTTGCAAAAACTTTGAAAAATGCACTTTCGTGCATTTTTCAAAGTTTCATGTTGCGCACACACATGCCCTTAGAGCATGTGTGTGTGCAACATATGTGCACATATCATTTTCAGGGGTGCAACAGGGTGTCCTTTTGACACCCTGGCACCCTTGAAAGTGCTCCCGCTATTAGCGATTCGGTAATACCGAATCGCTAATACAGACTGGCTTTACATTCATTCCTATGGGCCTCCAAGCCCATAGGAATGAATGGGTAGGTATTCCTTATTACCGATTCGGTATTACCGATTCGGTAATAAGGAATATTAAGGAATCGCTATTTGAATAGCGATTCCTACATGCATAGCCTTTTGCTATTCCTTATTAGCGATTCCTTATTTTTCGCTAATAAGGAATCGCAAATGGCATTGTTGATGCATAGGCCCCTAAGTGCCTACTAGACCATCTACAGTCCTGGGTTAGTGAGGAATCTATAATACCATTAGAACAGATGGGCTTCATGAAAAAGTACGGCACCATGGATAATATTACAGCCCTGCAGCTTATGGCAGGAAAATATGTGTTAGGCAGAGGTTCCCCAGATTATGCCACTTTTATTTATTTATTTTTTAAACTCTTTTTTATTGATGTCAAGCTTACACAATGCAAACAGTTTGCAAACATGGGCGTTCAAGGGTGCATAGTTGTTGTTAACTTTTCCCACAGACCACGGATCGTAGCTGTTCCATGACAATTGTATATTCAGCCAACTCACACGTACCTCAGATCTTGTCCCTGTCTCAGCTGCAGGGGCTCACATATTCCTCCCATGTACCAGTTCCATGTTTCCCAAATCTGTGACCACTTGTTGGGACACCCTCTGGATTCATACACTGTCCTCTCTATCAACATGCACCAATCCATGTCTCTTTCTCATGCTGCATGTGGCGGTGGTTCCTGCGCCCTCCACAATCTCCTAATGTTCCGTTTAGCAATTATCATTCCAAGTGTCACCCATATTCTCTCTTTACTGTTTAAATCAGTAGGACCCCATATATTCAGGAAGCACATCTTTATATTATAGTCAATCTTATTACCCATCACTTCCTCCATACACACAGTCAACTCAGACCAATACATCTGAATACATGTACATTCCCAGAGTATATGCACAAATGTGCCCACTTCCCCTCATGCATCCTGCTTCAGTTCTATAGCCCATCCTTACCAACATCGGGCCCATGAGATACGTTCTATGGAGTACTTGTTCAGCCTAGAGGAGATAGAAATCTTTCTGGGGGAGTGCCTGAAGCCATTCCTCATCCTCAAATCCTGCTACGTTGTGTTCCCATCTAGCTTGGGGCAGGAGGGGGGGGGAGAGTCAGACATGTTGTTGATTAGTTTCTTATAAGTCATTGAAATAGATTTCTCCGACATGTAATCGTCTAAAACCCTGTCCCCTAACGGGGAGGATTCTGGTGGTGTTTCCCCCTTTGCTATCACCGCTTGCAGTGCTTGCTTGATCTATATGTATCTGAAGTGTTCAGTGTTCGTGGGCTCGTGCTCCGTTTGTAGTTGGGCAAAAGTGACTATCCCTCCTGCTCTCCACGGATCCCCAACCCTGGAAATGCCAATCAAGTCCTATTGGTCGAAGCCCTTAGTGTGCCTTCAATTGCCAAGTAATTCTGCGTCCCAGAGTGGGGTGGCCCGTGTGACTTTACCCTCCCAATCTAGGCTCTTCGTAGCTGCCCACCCCACTTGGACTGCATGCATTGTGGGGCCTAGCAGGTTGAGTTTGGTGGGGTTGGTATAAAGTGCCCCAGTGAAGTCTCCCCCCGGGAGCAGCCAACTATCCATTTGGTATCCAGGGACCCCCTGGGGCCTATACATGCATTGATTAATCCCAATAAGTTGCTCAGCCCAGTAATATCTTTTGATATCCGGGAGGCCGATTGCCCCATCATACCACCCCCGTGTGAGCTTCTGGATGGATATTCTGGGTGGTTTTCCCTCCCGCAAAAGTTCTCTTTTGGCGCTTTCTATAGATTTAAAGCATTCTGCCCCTTCCGGACGAGGCGAATTTTGCAGGACATATAAAAAGCGTGGTATGAACATCATTTTGAATAGCGCTGAATGCCCCAACAAGGACCGCGGGAGAGATTTCCAATGTCTGACATCGCTTCCAAGTCTTTGAAGTGGGGGAAAGAGGTTGCATTCATAGAAATGGGTCAGATAATTAGAGAAATGGATCCCCAGATATTTGAATCCCACTTCTGCTTCATTAATGATGAGGGCAATTTCCCACTGAGAACATAGATGACTGATTTCGACCAATTTATACCATAACCAGAGTATTTCCCAAATGTGATAAAAAATATGCATCGCTCTATTCAGAGAGGCACCAGGCAACACCATATACAACAATATGTCATCAGCATATAATGAAATACAGTCCTCCCAGCCCTCGGCCCACTTGAGTCCTCTTATGAAAGGGTCTTTCCGTATCCACATCACCAATGGCTCTAACATCAGGGCAAAGAACAGCGGGGAAAGAGGGCAGCCTTGGCTGGTGCCCCTCCTGAGATTAAACATTGGGGACTTCCAGTTGTTGACTACTATTTGGGCCAGTGGGTCTTTGTACAGGAGCTGAAGCCAGCTAAAAATGCCGGGGCCAAATCCTTATTTCTGTAACATTGAGAACGTATAGGTCCATTCAATCATGTTGAACGCCATGGCAGCATCAAGGGATACCACCACCGCATCCTCCCATATTGTGTTCGCTCGGTCCATCACTCCATGTAACCGTCACATGTTAAGAGAAGTATTCCTAGCTGGCATGAAGCCGGACTGGTCCGGGTGCACCAGCTTAGTTATGACTTGTAGTAAGCGGGTAGCCATTTTTTTCGCTAGGATCTTGGCTTCTGCAATAAGCAATGATATTGGCTTTTATGAGGAACATTCATTCTTGGGTTTTTCACTTTTGTGGATAACCACTATGGTTGCCAACCTCTGGTCTATTGGGAGTAATCCTATCTCTTGACTCTCTTGAAACATTGTTGTCAGATAGGGCGCTAGCTTGCTCGAGTCTCGTTAGTACAATTCGATAGGCAAGCCATTGGGGCCCATCGTCTTGCCTGCCCACAAATCTTGTATAGCTCTTTCTACCTCTGTACTTTCTAGTTCCTGCTCAAGTACACCTGGTCTTCATCCGAGAGCGTGGGTAGGGAGATATCTCTCAATAGAGAGTCCGCATCTGCTTCCGTGTCATCTGGGATTTGTAAATCCGGCTGTAGTAGTCCCTAAGTGCATTCGCAATCTCTTGTGGCTTGGTGAGTCGCTTGCTAGATTCATCTATGAGTTCCGCCACTAACTGATTGGCTTGCTCTCTGCGGTCCAGGCAGGCCAGCAATTTCCCAGTTTTCTCCCCAACTTTGTAAATTCTACCGAGCGTGCCGTGTGTTGTGCTTTAGCAGCTTCTGAGGCTAGGGCAGCGTATTCTTTTGTCTTTAACTTTAAGGTATATCTAACCTCATCTGTGTTCGTGTCTTGGAACTTCCCTTTCAATTCCAGTATATCTGTTTCTAGTCTTACCAGTGTGGCCTGTTTTTCTTTCCTGGTTCCCGCGATCAGAGAAGTAGCATAACCTCTAATCACAACCTTAAAGACCTCCCACAATGTCTGTGATGAATCAACGAGTCCTCATTCTCACTAAAGTAAAGCTCAGTTTCCCTTACGATTTTTTCCTTTATTTGGGGATCTTAAGATACCACAGATTTATTGGGGCTGTCCTCCCAGTCCGCGGCTCCCCCACCTCTATCAGGGCCCAAATAGGCGAATTGTCTGATATTCCCTTTAACCGAAGAGAGCGTAAAAGTGCACACCTGTTTTTTTCCTGAGTTCCGCTTTAAAATGTTGTTGAAATTGTTTAACTTTCGCGTGCAGCCTGGACTAGCGTGATCTGCCCTGGTAACACGCGCGACAGACTGTTTCATATCGGATAATGTACAAACGGATATCAAGTGTAAGAATACTCAAACTGCTAAACATTGTCAAATATGACATTTTCATGTTTGAAAGCAAGAAGTGCAACATCAAAGAATCGGCGTTTTGTATAACATCTGTGGGAAGGGCGAGGCATTTGATTGAGTTACTTGGGGAGGTTCTGACAATAGTGAGTGTGTAAGTGAAATTACGAGTTTGCATTTTAACAGCAGGTTTGGGTGGGTAATGAGGAGTCTAAAGCAGTGATTTATGGGATTTGTATTCATGAGGGTCAGGGAGTCAGGGAGTTGAAGCGATTGTTTAATTTTTAGGGTGTGGTCACGTTACACGAGTGATAAAGGGTATGGGAGGAGCAAATGGAATACTGCTTCACAGAAGGAGAGGAAAGCGTTTGGAAGTTGATCGCAATGAAACAGATTATGAAGGTATTGGAGAAAGTTCAGGTTGTTTTGTTTGTGGGCATTGTTCAACTTGGAGCAGTTTAGAGTATGAATTGATTGTGAATGATTATCTGTGATTACATATGAGAATATGGAGGCATAACACTGAAGGGTGATATAGTTTGGGAGAGTCTCTTTCAGGCACATTATCGTAGCGTGTAGTTACACTTTTAGAGGGAAAGTGCTGGTTATTGGTTGGCTGTAAAACATGGCAGGAGCTCATGCACAATGTTACAAGCAAAATATTAACTTGAATGTACAGAGGTCTGAACACAAATCTAATGGTAATTTTTTAACTTTGTTGTTAACCCCTGATGAAGGGCTTTGGATAGCCCGAAATGCATTAGCTATAATATGATCAATTACCAAGGATGATTTATGTATTCCTGCGTGCCCCAGAAAAAGGCCTGCATTGGCATATCTGCTGCATTAGAAACTTTGCAACACATAAGCATCTCACATGTGAATGGTTAAAGAAACGAGTAAATGAATCTTGGATTACATGTAATAAATTGTGTTCAACATGGACAAGTTTGTGGCATTTTCGTGAAAAATTACGGATTAAGCTGTGCATCTGTCAGAGGAGTGCTACCACGCTCCAGTTCTGATATTCCCTTTGCCATGTGACTCACCTCTCTGATCTGTTCTAGTTGGTCTGCCGGTGTTATGATATAGTCTATTCTGGACATGCTGCGGTGGGCCCCAGAGTAAAATGTGTATTGCTTCTCTACAGGATGGAGCGCTCTCCAAATGTCCACTAGTCCTAACACGCCCACAAAATTATCGATTTGCATGCGAGCAGGCGGTAGGTCCCTTGCGGGCCAGCGATCTAGGCTGTCTGAAACGAACTGAGTTGAAGTCACCCCCAACAAGGAGTCTCCCCTCTGGTCCTTGAAGGCTGAGACCTGAGGCCAGGTGGTTTATATACTGTTACCAGATTTAATGTATTGCCTTCCCACCTCCCTGAGGTCGCTACGAATCTACCCAGGTTATCTGTCCATGTACGATCAATTGCCATCTGGAAGCTTTTCCAAATCATAATACCCACTCCCGGGATCCGGAGCCAAATGCAGAGTGCGCCACTAGTTGAAAATCCCACCTGGTCAGCGCCTTGCATGCATGCATTCCCCAGTAAGTGTGTCTCTTGGAGTAAAATCATGTCTGGTGAATGTCATTTTGCATATTGCAGTACTATGCCTCTCTTTAGCTTGTCACCCAGCCCATTCACGTTCCAGGACAACAGTGTAAGTCCTTGTTTTAGCAGTGGCCCCATTTCCAATTACAGCGATACTCTGTCCCGTCAAGGGAGTCCTCACAGGCCTCCTGCAGTCTTGTTCTGTTGCAGCTAACCGTCCAGCACTCCATAGCTCTTGTTTCTCAGTGTAAAGTGCAAGAGTCTTAGTAACCCCTTCCTGCCGTCTCATGTCAGCGTCATCTGAACTATACATAAAACTTAACGAATATCCCCGACCCCCCTACCTGTCTCTATGTATTTCTGACTGCATCCTAGTGCATTCCTTCCTGGCGGTGGCAAAGTTGCTTGGTGACAGGAATCCCACCTCCCCAGCAAACACTAACCCCACCCCCCTCCCTGCCTCCCTGGATGGCGGTACTCGAACCTCCCGCCGCCCCAACTCTGGAGAGCGCCTATCGCCCACCCCTAAAACTTGTGGTACGTGAGCCAACCCCACACCCATTCAGCATTGATTATTAGTGAAAAACGTTATCGATTTTATCACCCCCTGGGGGACCCAATCCTTCTCTCTATTTTTCTACTCCCCAGTTTCTGCGAAGGGACAGTCTCTCATATGGTACTAAACCCTGCTTATATGTCCACTGGGGAGATGAGTCCCGCTGGAGCCCGAAGGGAGGGCCCTAGATTGCCTTCCGCTGTGACGTTAAAGGTTACAGTCCAATAATTTTTTGCTGCCATCAGCCAGAAGGCTATCGCCTGTTACAGTCCCTGCATCTTGCTCCGCTTGGGACTTCTCCGGCTGTCCCGTTAACTTTGGTGATTCATCTTCCCCACTGTGCGCCATCCTCCGAGCCATTCCCATGCTTCCTCAGGAGTGCTGAAGAATCATACTTTTCCTTCTGCTTCCACACGCAGCTTGGCCGGGAAGAGCATTGCATATTTGATGCCTTTCTCCCGCAGGGCCTTTTAAACTTCGAGGAAGCTGCACCGTTGACGCTGGACTTTGAGCGTAAAGTCAGGAAAAAAGGTCACCTTGCTATTTTCAAATTTGACTGGCGGCGCTGTTCGAGCTGTCTGCAATATGGTGTCCCTGTCTCTGTAATTGAAAACTCTTGCTACTATCAGCCTTGGGGGTGCTCCGGGTTTAGGTCTGCCTCCCCGCACCCTGTGTGCCCATTCGATCGTGAAGAATTTTGATAGTCTTGTGGGCTGCCGGTAAGTCGCAATCAGCTCCTCGACAAACAAGTCCATCGCCTGCCCCTCAGCGCGCTCCGGCACGCCAAGGATTTGCACATTATTCTGTCTTGACCGCCCTTTGTACTCATCAAGTTGGGCTTACATCCTTTCGTTACGGGCCTATAGGTCAGTCATCTGTTTTTGGATGGCTTACGCGTCTTTGACTAGGGAACTGGTAGTTGATTCCACTTCTTTAATTCTAGTGTTCATGTTTCGCATGTCTGCCTGAATTAGAGAAACCTCGGTGGAGACAGAGTCAAATCTAGTTTCCACCAATGTTCTTACCATCTTAATGGCCGTCATTATATCTCGAGGGTCAGTTCTGATGAGCCGTCCGCCTCTTGCTCTTTCTCTGGCAGTTCATCCGCTTCTTTCTCCTTTGGGCCCACTCCTTTTTGCCAGGCGTACTTGTCTAGTTTGGCTTGCATAGTTGATTTGCCACTTCTTCCTCCAGCCATCTTAGACCCCAGTGGGCACTGAGGTCATCCGTATGGTGGTTCACGGCCAGCCGCTCCCGGCCACCCGCCCGGGGCAATTTGCTCTCGTCGGCCCATCGGGTGTCGCCGATCATCTAGGCCAGACACTCCAGTGCTCTCCTCTTACCCTCCCGCCATTCCACCGTTTTGGTTGTAGGCGATCGCTCCCTGGTGCCGAATACGCAGTTTCTGCACCCACGGGGACTACGTTGACAATTGCTAGGCCCTCCTCAACTGCTCGTCATCCTTGCCGTGTTCTCCCAGGCAATCACCGTTGTTCCCCGGTGTTGACGGCCCCTTCCTAAGCGCAGGCGCCTCCAACACTGCCTCTCTCACATGTGCAGGCTGTCGTTTTTTTAAAATTGCTTGAGGTCTGCTACGTGGCTTCGCCTACACGTGAGGCCAACTGACACCCAAGGCTAATGGCATCTTTAAATTAAAGCTGTGTTCCAAAATGTAAGGAGCGGAGTTCTGCCTCTCAAGATTGTCACTCGGCTCTCTCAGTAGGCACATTCCTGGGGTAGCGAATGGTTTGTGGTTGCAGTCACTGGCACTCAAGGTCGCTGTTCCCCCTATGCCTCCCTTACTGCGCCGGTATCGTATCTACAGTGATGAGCTATTACACCGCCTCATCACAGCGTATTTCCAGTCCAGCCGCCGTGGCTACCGGGTAGGTGTTCCGGAGCACAGAGGAAGAGCGCCAACCGCCTCCACTGTTGCACGGCTTCGCTGACGAGGTCCATCCTTGAGCGAAGGAGGGCCGCATCTAGGGACACGCATAAACGACGTGTTCCTTTCCTATTTTTTCTACAGTAGTTCCTATAATAAGGACCCATGGGATTATAGGGCGTCTTTTCCCGATTCCCATTTGATACACTTTTTCTTTAGGTCCTGATGAAGCGCTCTTAGATCCATTAGGGACTAGTTAAAGCGCGAAACATGTCGACCCTTTGATATATCCACATTATTCACTACACGGGTGAGAGAAGAGGGACTGTATTTGTTTAATTTCCCCTCTCACACAGGCAACTGACCTTGCTTCTCCATCCCCCGTGATATATTTTAACCAGACTCCAGGGACATCCTCAATAAATTGTTAGTGTCCTTGGGCTCTTTTCATATCTCACTCACCACCACCACTTTGTCCCACACACCCCCATGCACAAGTGCGGCAAACTCCTAAAAGATCTCCATCAAAGAGCCCCGTCAAACGGGCCCGTGAGGGACTGCAGCGCCACCCCCACGAGGAGCACCAGCCCGATGATGATGCTATACACCTGAAAGGGTGTGTGAGGGCACCTCTAGATCCACACAGGAGTACCTTACTCTTTCTCGGCACACTCGAACCCTTCTGGAGACACTTCACACTTCCCTACAGCCTACCTGACTGTTTATTCTCCTCTCTTTTCCTATAGGAACTGTTACCATCCTACATTGCTACCGTATTTCCAGGGACCTCCAGGGTGGGTGGATACTCCTGTTCAGTCGGCACCCCCGAGCCTGTGCACCGTCAGGCAGGTTGAACTGGCTTCTGTAGGAAGGTGGATATCTGACTATGGTTACCCCCAACTTTTTGCCTAGTGTCTAGCTGGTTTTTCGACTTAGTTGGCCTGAGATCCTGCCATTCAGGGTCTCAGGCTGTCTGCTCTCTCTGTAAAATGGACTCCATGTACCCTAGGTACATAACCAATTGGTAAGGATCACCTTATTGGACCCTGTACAGTGTACCCTAGGTACCCAGGGCATAGGTGTACCCTAGGCCTCCCAGGGGCTGCAGCATGTATTATGCCACCCCTGGTCTGGCCTTCCAATCAGACACAACTGGCTGATCACTCAGCTGGGGCAAGGTCGTGTAATCACCCCTTGCTTAGGTGTAGTATTCCTATACCTACCTTATATATAGACACATGTGTACCTATCAGTCACTCCTATGGCAGGCCTTAACAATCCTGGAGGCAGAGTGCTTGGTAACATGTGAGATGGTGCTCTAGCATGAGCTGAGCCTGTCTACAGCTTTCGGAACCTTGTCCTTATAGCTGTTCTATGATATAGCCTACCATATACTCTTAAAGTGCCTTATAATCTTAGACGGTTATGGTAACTATGGTTTGGCTGTATCAAAACATGTCGTGTAAGGTGTCTAACACTCGGGAATAATACCCCCATGCCATTTCTGGACATGAGAATATTATTCCCCCCTTCTAGAGGGAAAGACATGTTAAAATCATACTTCAACTGTTAGCCTCTGACCAAAGCCTCAGCATCACAAAATGGATGCTGCTGCCACGACACAAGTCTGACCTCCTGCAGCTGGGAGTGATCCCAGCCAGGGAGGCCTGGACAATAGGTTTCCTGCTTGGGGAGGTGCTAGCACCTCCCCAGACAGCCTTTAGTGTATTGGGGCAGGGTGGGCTGAAAGGAATGAGACATGCCTGGGGCACACAAGGTGTTCCTTGCATAGTCCAGTTCAAACCGGCGCTGGGGCACTCCAGCCCCAGCTCTGGCGCGAAACTGGACAAAGGGAAGTGGGTGTAACCACCCCCTCCCAGGTCCCACCCATAAGGCGTGACCTAGCAGGTATCCCAGCCCCCCAGATTAGTATAAGAGTGGGAGTTGGGCCTCAAGACTTTAGATTATCCTGAACCTGCAAAACTGAACAGAAACTCTGGACCTTAGACATTCGACGAAAGAAGAAGACTGAAGAATCTCCCTTGTAGCCAAGGAGTGGCTACCCTGTGCAAACAGGCACCATCAAGTGACTACCCTTTGCTTTGTGAAACATTCGACGAGGAACCGATTGCAGAGCCCGACCAGAGCCTTGATTTCCAGACTTCTCCGACCCTCATCCACATCTGCAGCAGAGCTGAGATCCGTGGAGGCGACGAGCGACGTGGGACCGGCTACCTGGGAAAAGTGGCTAGTAACTTACAGCGCAGCTTCTGAGGTACCCTCGAAGTTGTGCACCGGGGATTGAGAAGCCCCAACCCCAAGCACCATCTGCACCGAAGACCAGCCCCCCACACTCCACGAGTCCTGCGTGGGGCCCTTCAGCATTTTCCTGCTTGCCGCGTCTGTCCGGTTGCTTGCCCGCTGGCTAGTGGCCTCTGTGACGATGCTCCCTGAAATCTTCTGCGCTGGTTTGGCTCCTCCAGACTGGCTCCCGCTTCTCTGCAAAGAAGAAGCACCCCAGACCTTCCTGGTCTGCACCAGAAGCAAGTCCCTTGTTCTTCGTGGGTTCCGCTTGCCAAGGCTTGGTGAGTCCTAGTCCAACTTCGACGCCGCCGACAGCAAGAGCCTTCGTGGGACAGCTCGCCTCCTGGTCCTGGTCGTCCTCGACGCTTCCTGGTCCTCCTGGCTGCAGCGACAAGCTTCACCTTCACCTGCAACTCTTCACGACATCGCCTGGTTCCTTCCTGGTTCCACGTGGTCACTGGCTAGTGACCTTGACTCTGTCCCCTCTGCTTGCAGGTTTCTTCTCTTCTTGATCCCAGGCTTGGGATCCACCGGACACTCTCTCCTGACTGCCTGTCAGCATCTTTCTTCAGGCATCCATAGGAGTCGACGACGAAAACGACGCATCTTCACCCCTATGCACCCGCAGCCTGTGGGCTAGGTAACTTGGGTACTCCGGTGCTCATCAGGATAGTGACTATTCTAGTGTCTAGTTTTCAAGTCTCAACTTCCTAGCTACTCCGGAAGTGTCCTAAATCTATCTATTTCTAAACTGTAACATTGCTATTGACTTTTACGCATTACGCGTGAGTGTTTCCACTCTGCACACGAATCCCGTGGGCCTCCCACTTCCTAACTAACGCTAGTGTAGTGTAGCCCCAGCGATTCCCTAGGCCTAGGCCTATTCTATTTCCGTGACAGTGGTTCTTATACCACTTATTTAGTATATGGTTTGCGTGGCCCCTAGGGCCTAACTGTATTACTTACCTGTGTGACTTACTGTATGCATTAATAAGACTGTGTTGTACTTACCTCTAAACTCATAAAGAGTGCTGAGGGTTTGCTTAGAATAAATACACTTTATTTTATATATATATATCTGTTGTGGTGTCCTTTCATTTGGTATTCAAGGGATTATATATGGTATCACAGCTGGCTTCACATGCCATTCAGAGTTTAGCCTAAGACTGCTCTTGTCCATGCTACCACTAGGATAGCTGGTCTATAAGGTTGACTTTACAACCAATCACCATAAGGGTATTTGGACTGATATAAGGTGTACACTATAACTAGTGACATCATACATCAGGCCAACTTCTCACATTGGTGAGCAGCGGTTGGGATCTGAGCTTGCTGTTGTAATACCATTGTAATCTTGAGATACTAAATTGAAAGATCACACAGATATTGTCTAGGTACATATAACATAGTTATAATACTTAAGTCCTACTGGACTTAGTAGTGTAGGTTGAAGGGAGTAACACACCCTGACTACAACTACTAGAGAGGTTTAGTAGATACAACTAGTGTAGGTAGGTGCACACACCACACCCTCACTAGAATCATGCCCCTGGATGGAGATCACACTGATGCTCCCTCAGGAGAGGAGAATCCTAGACAGGTTCCCTCTAGGTATGATGCATTCACATTCCAGGAGATGAGACAATTGTGTACCTCCAGAGGAATAAAACAGGGTGCAAACCCTACCCTTAGACAGCTAGTGGAGCTTCTGGAGGCCTATGATGCTGAAAGAGCTGCCAGGGATGGTGCCATAGCTGTAGATAAGGGTCTACCCACCACAGATGAGTCAGATGGGACTTCAGAGGAAGAGGTAGACAGCCAGAGCCAAGTAAGGAGACTTAGCCAGGCTAACTTAAGCTTACATGGGAGTTTGCATGGGGTCCCCCCATACAGACCCACAAGTAGGCATTCACAGAGAAACAGGAGGGACAGATCCCCTTCAGGGGAATCCATCCACTCCCATGTCTCTAGCATTTCTAATGCTTCCTCTCACAGGGGAATGACTTCACCTGAGAGAAAGGAGCATAAAGCCAGAATGAGGGAAGCTAATCTGAGGATTCAGAGGGAAGAAATTGCCCTTGCCAAAGAGAAGCTTGCTCTGGCCAGAGAGCAAAAATTGTGTGGGTCAGAACCCACTGGTGGCAGCAACATTCTTAGAGATAGGGATAGGTCTTATGACCATAGAAACCTAAGCAAGATAGTCCCCCCATATCAGAATGGGGATGACATCCACAAATGGATGACTGCTTTGGAGAGGGCCTGCAAAGTACAGCAGGTACCCCAAAGTCAGTGGGCAGCTATCTTGTGGCTCTCCTTTTCTGACAAAGGTAGAGACAAGCTCCTCACAGTCAGTGATGAGGATGCAAACAATTACAAAGTCCTGAAGAGTGCTCTGATAGATGGGTTTGGCTTAACCACTGAGCAATATAGGTTGTTGTTCAGAGACACCCAGAAGACACAGACACAGGACTGGTCTGATTTTGTGGATTGTGCCACTAAGGCTTTGGAAGGTTGGTTAACTGGCAGCAAGGTGCAGGACTATACAGGATTGTACAACTTGATTATGAGGGAGCAGATCCTTAGTAATTGTCAGAACCAGCTTCTCCATCAACACCTGGTAGACTCAGATTTGACCTCTCCCCAAGAATTGGGAAAGAGGGCAGATAAATGGGTCAGGACCAGGATTAGGCCTAAAAATCAGGGTGGTGACCAAAAGAAAGATACCACCAAGCCTCAAGAGAAGGGTGGGGATAAAGCAAAAGAGAAATCTTCCTCAGGGCCCCAAAACTCCACACAGGGTGGTGGGTCCCAAGCTCCCTCCTCTACCACAGTTAAAAAGCCTTACTGCCATGTGTGTAAAACACCTGGGCATTGGAAAACTGACAGCAGTTGTCCACAGGCTAAAAACAAAACTGTTCCTCCAACTACTCCTGTCACACCACCTATTACTGTCAGCAGTAATCCCCCAGGTGGTGGGAGTGCCCCCAAAAATTTGGTTGGGTTTTCTTGGGGAACACAGGGGGATCCTGGCTTAGCCAATTCCCCTGCAGCAGCTACTCTTGTCTGTGATGGTGGCATGGGGTTTGCCAACTTCACTGCCTGTCCCAACACTTTGGGTAGGTACAGACAGGAACCCTACATCAATGGTAGAAAAGCTGAGGCCTACAGAGACACTGGAGCTAGCATCACTATGGTGGCCCATAGGCTAGTTCCCTCTGAGCAGCTTTTGCCTGGTTTCCCATACCAGGTAACTAACATTGATGGCAAACAGAACAGTCATCCCATGGCAGAGGTATGTCTCAGCTGGGGAGGTGTCACTGGCCCTAAAAGGGTGGCAGTGTCTCCAACCTTGCCTGTGGACTGCTTGCTGGGGAATGACTTAGAACTCTCAGCATGGGCTGGAGTTGAACAAGACACCCATTCTAAAATGGTAGGCCTTTCCAAAAAGGGTAGTGGGGTTGTGCCAGTCACAACCCCTGTCCAAGTAGCTTTCCTCCCTGAAAAGGTTGGAAGGGCAGTGGTAGCCACAGCCCAGGCACAGACAGACTTCCCTGTAGGGACTGGCAGAGCTGTGACAGTCACAGCTCAAACACAAACTGAGTGCCTTCCTGAAAAGGTTGGCAAGGCTGTAATGGTCTCAGCCCACACTCAGACTGATATAGGTGTAGTGAAGCCTGAAACTATGGATCACTCCACACAAACAGAGAGTAGTGGGGAGGAAGAAAAGTCTCCCTCTCCCCAGACATTAGGAAGAGGTCAGCCTCCTCAGGGATCTGACCTCACCCCTTGTGAAGGAACTGCCCCAGAGGTAGCCAGGCCTGGCCTGGCAGAGCCTCTGATGTCAGTGGCCCCTTCCAAGGTGGGACCCAGTCTGGTGCAGGTAGCCTGCCTCTCTCTACCCTGCCTCAGTCAGCCCAGGGCTGCAGAGGTCAGGGAGGCCAGTGGACCCCAAGAGGGCCCCTGTCCACAAGAACCCCCCCATCAAAAGAATGAGGATTGCCTGGTTAGTTGCCCTAGCCAGGTGATGGGTAAAAACATTCCTGAGGGATCCCCTTCACAGGTAGTTAGGGACCTCCCCCAGAGGGATTCTGTTGGGCACAGGCAAACATGGGACCTTAGGGCCCCAAACCTGACCTGTCCCTCCAGTAAGCCCACAAAAGGGACCCAGCCTCCAGCTTTAGGTAGCCAGAGGCTGACCCTGAGAGCACAGTGCAACTCAGTTAGAGAAAGAAAGGCATCCATGGTGGAGGATGATTGGAGGAAGCTGAGGCCTCACTGTAAGGACACTCACTTCAGTACTCCATCTCAACACCAGCCTTTTACTTTGCAAAGACACACCAAAGGTAGAGATTCCCTATGGTGGAGACCCTATGATATCCTTAGGATGAGGGATTGCTTAGTGGACCATGAGACAGGGGGTAACCATGCCAGTGCTGGTTCTTCCTTATATGGCCACTCAGGCAATAGAGGCTTACCTTGTCAAGGCCAGCCTTATCTCCTTTCGTTTGGGGGGGGTTGTGTAGGAAGGTGGATATCTGACTATGGTTACCCCCAACTTTTTGCCTAGTGTCTAGCTGGTTTTTCGACTTAGTTGGCCTGAGATCCTGCCATTCAGGGTCTCAGGCTGTCTGCTCTCTCTGTAAAATGGACTCCATGTACCCTAGGTACATAACCAATTGGTAAGGATCACCTTATTGGACCCTGTACAGTGTACCCTAGGTACCCAGGGCATAGGTGTACCCTAGGCCTCCCAGGGGCTGCAGCATGTATTATGCCACCCCTGGTCTGGCCTTCCAATCAGACACAACTGGCTGATCACTCAGCTGGGGCAAGGTCGTGTAATCACCCCTTGCTTAGGTGTAGTATTCCTATACCTACCTTATATATAGACACATGTGTACCTATCAGTCACTCCTATGGCAGGCCTTAACAATCCTGGAGGCAGAGTGCTTGGTAACATGTGAGATGGTGCTCTAGCATGAGCTGAGCCTGTCTGCAGCTTTCGGAACCTTGTCCTTATAGCTGTTCTATGATATAGCCTACCATATACTCTTAAAGTGCCTTATAATCTTAGACGGTTATGGTAACTATGGTTTGGCTGTATCAAAACATGTCGTGTAAGGTGTCTAACACTCGGGAATAATACCCCCATGCCATTTCTGGACATGAGAATATTATTCCCCCCTTCTAGAGGGAAAGACATGTTAAAATCATACTTCAACTGTTAGCCTCTGACCAAAGCCTCAGCATCACAAAATGGATGCTGCTGCCACGACACAAGTCTGACCTCCTGCAGCTGGGAGTGATCCCAGCCAGGGAGGCCTGGACAATAGGTTTCCTGCTTGGGGAGGTGCTAGCACCTCCCCAGACAGCCTTTAGTGTATTGGGGCAGGGTGGGCTGAAAGGAATGAGACATGCCTGGGGCACACAAGGTGTTCCTTGCATAGTCCAGTTCAAACCGGCGCTGGGGCACTCCAGCCCCAGCTCTGGCGCGAAACTGGACAAAGGGAAGTGGGTGTAACCACCCCCTCCCAGGTCCCACCCATAAGGCGTGACCTAGCAGGTATCCCAGCCCCCCAGATTAGTATAAGAGTGGGAGTTGGGCCTCAAGACTTTAGATTATCCTGAACCTGCAAAACTGAACAGAAACTCTGGACCTTCGACATTCGACGAAAGAAGAAGACTGAAGAATCTCCCTTGTAGCCAAGGAGTGGCTACCCTGTGCAAACAGGCACCATCAAGTGACTACCCTTTGCTTTGTGAAACATTCGACGAGGAACCGATTGCAGAGCCCGACCAGAGCCTTGATTTCCAGACTTCTCCGACCCTCATCCACATCTGCAGCAGAGCTGAGATCCGTGGAGGCGACGAGCGACGTGGGACCGGCTACCTGGGAAAAGTGGCTAGTAACTTACAGCGCAGCTTCTGAGGTACCCTCGAAGTTGTGCACCGGGGATTGAGAAGCCCCAACCCCAAGCACCATCTGCACCGAAGACCAGCCCCCCACACTCCACGAGTCCTGCGTGGGGCCCTTCAGCATTTTCCTGCTTGCCGCGTCTGTCCGGTTGCTTGCCCGCTGGCTAGTGGCCTCTGTGACGACGCTCCCTGAAATCTTCTGTGCTGGTTTGGCTCCTCCAGACTGGCTCCCGCTTCTCTGCAAAGAAGAAGCACCCCAGACCTTCCTGGTCTGCACCAGAAGCAAGTCCCTTGTTCTTCGTGGGTTCCGCTTGCCAAGGCTTGGTGAGTCCTAGTCCAACTTCGACGCCGCCGACAGCAAGAGCCTTCGTGGGACAGCTCGCCTCCTGGTCCTGGTCGTCCTCGACGCTTCCTGGTCCTCCTGGCTGCAGCGACAAGCTTCACCTTCACCTGCAACTCTTCACGACATCGCCTGGTTCCTTCCTGGTTCCACGTGGTCACTGGCTAGTGACCTTGACTCTGTCCCCTCTGCTTGCAGGTTTCTTCTCTTCTTGATCCCAGGCTTGGGATCCACCGGACACTCTCTCCTGACTGCCTGTCAGCATCTTTCTTCAGGCATCCATAGGAGTCGACGACGAAAACGACGCATCTTCACCCCTATGCACCCGCAGCCTGTGGGCTAGGTAACTTGGGTACTCCGGTGCTCATCAGGATAGTGACTATTCTAGTGTCTAGTTTTCAAGTCTCAACTTCCTAGCTACTCCGGAAGTGTCCTAAATCTATCTATTTCTAAACTGTAACATTGCTATTGACTTTTACGCATTACGCGTGAGTGTTTCCACTCTGCACACGAATCCCGTGGGCCTCCCACTTCCTAACTAACGCTAGTGTAGTGTAGCCACAGCGATTCCCTAGGCCTAGGCCTATTCTATTTCCGTGACAGTGGTTCTTATACCACTTATTTAGTATATGGTTTGCGTGGCCCCTAGGGCCTAACTGTATTACTTACCTGTGTGACTTACTGTATGCATTAATAAGACTGTGTTGTACTTACCTCTAAACTCATAAAGAGTGCTGAGGGTTTGCTTAGAATAAATACACTTTATTTTATATATATATCTGTTGTGGTGTCCTTTCATTTGGTATTCAAGGGATTATATATGGTATCACAGCTGGCTTCACATGCCATTCAGAGTTTAGCCTAAGACTGCTCTTGTCCATGCTACCACTAGGATAGCTGGTCTATAAGGTTGACTTTACAACCAATCACCATAAGGGTATTTGGACTGATATAAGGTGTACACTATAACTAGTGACATCATACATCAGGCCAACTTCTCACAGCTTCTCTCGCAATGCGTCTTCTGCCGCAGCCTCACTCCCATGATCTCAGCACATTGCCATTTTGCTTTCCAGGCCACTGATGGCCATGTTAAGCCCTCACGTGAATGCCCTGAGACAGGGCCAGCCCGCAGACGCTCAGCGATGTCCCATCTCGGACCGTGACTGGGCTAATCAAAGGATGTCCGTTCCGCCGATTGTACTCATCCACCTTCCACCTTTGCGTCGTTATTTGTGACAGCAGTGGGGACACGAACGCCCCTCCTCCACTTCGAGGTCAGCATTGCCCAGCCTGCCTCCTGTGAAATTGAGCCGATCACCTCTCTCCCACGCTTGATTCCCCAGGTCTCGTTATCAGGTCACTCCCAATGAGTTCCGGTATAGCCACAGGCAATTATGGCATAATTTTTCCCGGATCAGTGTATGGATTTTAGTTTGAACAGGTGCGTTCAGTTGGAGTCACTCTAATGTGCCGCCATCTTGCTGGGCAGTTAGCCACGCCCCCTTATGCCACTTTTATTGACTTCTTCACGGCCTTTGATAAAGATTTTTTTTAAAGTTTTTTAAATCTATATTGATGTTTTAAATATATTTCTACATTTTTAGATTATGAAATTGTTTGTACCATGGTAGGTAACTGATTTTATGATATTATTTTCTACGGCATTACCTTTTCTATTTATCATGTATGTTTGGTATTTTCTTATCTGGACCTCCCTGAGTTCCAAATCATAAATAAATAAATAAATGTGAATTAAATTGTAACAGTGTAAATTTTGACTACGTTAAACTGCCTCCAATAAAGAAGCCTACCCCCTTGAAACTCTCCTAAAACAGATTCTTACGATGACCCCCACACAGATACTTATTGTTTTGTCCTATTAACTACCCCATCAAACGATAAACTCTAAACCTTAGCGAAGCACTTCATGTGCCCACTTGGCTAAATGTCTTCTCAGTAGAAATAATAATAGGAATAACATAGCTTAATTCTGCCAGATGGATAATAAAATATACAAATCATCTTAAAGCATATACTACAAAAAGCAATAGTACATATAATGTTTCATTGCCATGGGCAATTTTAAAAATCACTCAAGCTCCATTATTACCATAGAAACATCAAAATTACATTACATATATAGTGAAGGTTTTTTTTATAGCTTACATACATGCAAACTTAGCAAACTGGTTTTCACACAAATCCAAACCAATAGTGTGTGTTATGGGTATAATAGCTTATGATACTGAAGGTATTATACAAAGATAATATCGACAAATAATTACTGATGGGTCTGTGCAGTCCATCCATATGGCTCTATTATGCCCTTCCCTAGAGCTTGCTTAAATTCCAGCTCTGACTCCATAATTACTGTGCTGCATCTGGGGCAGTGGCACGCCTGTCTAGAGTTGTGTAAAATTGCATATTTTTTTCCCACAACGTTTCCTGGAAATTCAGTTTAATTCGGCTTTTAGTATGATATGTGGCTTGCCAGTATTCCCATAGCTTTTTTTCTTGTGAAGTCATACTTCACGTAAAAAAGTAAGTCAAGATACCAAGTGGACCCTAGCGGGCAAAAGAGTCTCTCAGCGAAACATTTTAAACAAAAATGGTGAGACATTTTGCATATTTCACATAATACAAAAGTCATGAATTTTAAGAATTTCGCGGCAAAAATTAAATGTCGCCCAGTCCTACATAGCACAATTTTTAAAACGGTATTTCAGAACAATGATCCTAAATTTCACGAGACAAAATTCTGAAATTGTATGAATTTCGTCAGCATAATTAAAATTTCATTTAAGCCTCCATGCACACCATGTTAAAAATGTATTTCGAAATATTTTACTATACTCATGGTCGGGGAAGTTCCCTTTTTAGAAAGTTTCTCTGCAGTTGCCAGAAACGTTGACAGCCCTGGAAGCATGTATCAGCACTGTGCAGTTGAGGTGGGCACCTGACAACACACGGCTAAGCCGCGCTGATGAACCCCAGGAGGCGCGCTCAGCACCAAACGGCCTGCGCGAGGAGCCTTGCGGCGCGCGTGGCCAGCTGCTCGCCCCTCTATCAGCACAGGGGCAGTGGAGCCGTGCTGGGTGTTTGTTTGTCCTCCCGCCAGGGCTTTCTGATGTGACCCGTGCTTGAAAGTATCCCACAACCCTTTGAAAGTGAGAGTCTCCCCAGGTGCTCCACGAAAAACACATGTGCAACGCAACGTCAAGCGAAGGTGGATTAGGGCTCTCACTTGGTAGTGCAACGCCAGCTGTGCACCTCAGGGGGAGGGCGAGGATTGGAGCAGAGGTGACCAGGAAGAAACAGTGAGTTAACAAAGCCAATACGGAACGTTTTCTGCAGCACTGCTTGACGGGAGAATGATGAGCTATTAAATGACGTATGAGTTACTTTGCAAAAAGATATTATACTTACCAAAATATATCACCTCCTTTTCTTTTTCGTTTTTCATTACAGAATTTCGTAGAAGGCTACATCCCCTGTAGTGTGAGAGTGATATGATGCATAAACATACATTGTGAAAGTATTTATTAATAATGATCAGTATACATATTGTGTATATGGGCAATTGAGTATTTGGTTCTGTGGCTCTGATTCTTAACTATGGCACCAGCTTGAGCAGTGTTCAATCAGCCAATAGTTTAAACTCGTTTAAGTGCGAGAACTATTGCATTAAAAATGCTTGTTCTTCTTTTCCTTCTCTTCCATGAGTCACTGCCTAATGTAACGTGGTTCTGCAAGTTAATGAGGAGCGATCTTCATAGTTGTCAATTTCACAAACATCAATTAGACGTTGGCTGCTTCCGGATGAGGGTTCATGAACGGATGACACATACGGATATGTACTTTGCACTCTGATATGAAACATACCGTTTCATCACCAGATACATCGCACTAAGCAATGTTCCAAAACTTGCACACTCCCTCTTCATGCTCACCATAACTAATCTTCTGCAGCAGCAGCTAACAAATAAACAGTCATTAGCTGCTTTCCGGCCTCTATGCTTTTCTAGATAAAGCTGCCTTTCTATGGGCTCGAAGGTTTATGCACATTTAATGTTTCCATTGAAGTTTTAAGTTTTAACTTGTGTTAGCCACCATTCTCAAATTAAAGGAGACCAGTCTGGGTGTTGACAACATTGCAACGACGCCATACTCTGACTTTCCTACGAACAACACATGTAAATAAAGTGGAATGCAGGAAGAGAACAATAGTGAAACGGTGACAAAAATAACAAGCAGGAAGTGGGATAAGGGAGGGGGTAGGGGAGAGAGGCACGCAGGCTGGCAAATGGTGAGCACTTTCGCGGCCGCTTTGATGTTCTCAGTGGCAGCGCGGCTCACTGAGAACATCAAAGCGGCCGCAAAATGATCACGCAGGCTGCCTAATGGTGCGCGCGCCCGGCGCACATGCACTGTAGTTGGCGGCCTGAAAGCACTAGTTTGCACTTCCAAATCCCCCGTTTCCAAAAGCTCTCGCGAGAGCAGCGCTAAAGCGCTGGCTCAGGCGAGACCTAAAAACGCAATTCCACTAGTCAAAATAAACCCTTGTGACTCTCCTCCATCTAGACCTTGTAGTCCACAAGCCAGAGTGCATAGTATTTAAAAGGACATGTAAAATGTTAATGTTAACATGTACATGCAGTGATTAACACCTGAAAGCTATTTTTCCTGTATCAGGCTTTGCTACTATATGTGGAAAGTCAGTGTGCAGAGTACAGATTAAAATCCTATTTTAAGGAAAAGTAACTTTTAGAAAGTTATCTTTTCCCTGCCTCAAGTTCTTGAAGGATACATTTCTATTTGCTCTCTCACTTTTGCCAGCCAGGAATTAGCATTGGAACAGGTGTGAAAAATTTGCAAAATGCTTCCCAGTAGCAAATAAAAGGCTGACTTGAATGGGCAGAGATTACTCCTCTGGACCGGACAGAATAGCAAGGTGGAACTGTGAGCATCCTTTTTTGATATTAGAAGGTGTCAAATCCTTTTTGAATGTCAAATCTTGATTGGCAGGTCTGCTGGTTTTTACATATAACTCTGGAGGAGCACTTGAAAGGAAAGGAAACAGTATGACCAATGAATTCTTGTGTATCCACTCTATGTTTGCTGACCAACCCTACTTTTGCTCTACGAGACATTTGTCCGTGGGGTTAATAACATTGGGGACACACTTGAACCAAAGGGAAACAGGATGCCTAAACAATTCTTGTATATCCACTATCAGCTTGCTGTTTAGCAAACGTCTGCCCCTTCGTTTTTTGTTAGTACAGTTACTGCCTCAAACGTGATTTACTTTAGATGTGGGAGGACACTAGGATCTCCATAGTACATACCCCTCACACACCCCTACCTCTCAGAGCCATATTCTGAGTGACCAAAGACTTTAACCATCTTGAATTTGCCCAAAGTGGTAGGGCTGGCCCTAGGAACGTTTGCCCAATTGTTTAAGGTATGGCCAGTAGTCATTCCCACCCACTAGCAAGTGGCAGGTATAATGGGGATCCTCCAGGCACCCACCTCAGAACACTTCTGGACCTGAGGAAGATTAAAAGAGGCTTGAACCGGCTATCTATGACCTAAGATGAACCCTGAAAGATTAGGTCTGCTCTCTCTTGGACTCAGGACAAAGAAGTAGACTCCAAGGGTCATCAGGCTGACCTCCTGTTCAGGCTACAGAGACACAACAAACTACAAGAGGCTTTTTCTTGCAACTACCCAGCTTACCAGTGGTATTTGGTCCAGGACTTGACTTTGCTGTTTGGTTTGTGCCTGACACCCTGTGTGTCTCTAAGTTCCTCCCTGGGGTTGTGAGGGGGATTTAGAAGTGTACACCTGTCGTGAATTAGGATTTAACGGACTAAAGTCAGAAGAATAAATCTTTCACCAGATTGAACCTGGTCAGTGCACCCAACTCACACTCAATCGCGGTCAGAATCAAACTGGTCCTAGGTCCTGGCATTCCATGACCATTGATTATCATTGGCTTATTATACTTTTTGGAGCCATTGCTACGTAAACGTTTAGAAATTCATTACTCCGGTTCACCTTATTGGATTTTTTTCATTTTGGTGTCATTTTGTATATAACATTTTACTCTAATTGTTGGGATTTTCATTGTTTTGCATTTCAACTTTTTTTTGTGTGGTTTGTTACGGCTTAAGCACTTGACACATTACCCTAAATTAAGCTTGTCTGCTCTGTGCCATAGCTTACAGGGGGTTAAGCTCAGGTTAATATAGTGACTTTGATGGTTCACTCTGACAAGAATTGTGATTATCACTTGAGGTGGGTAGTCACCTCTCCCCAACAAAAGAATAATCAAATTGTTTACCGATACATGTTGTACATTCAGCTCTAGATCGTTGGTGATGGGCCTTTCATCCTATGTATAGCAATTTCTTTTTTGGCAAGCAGGAGTGCTGTTAAGTTTCTAATGGATTTGGCTACATTAGCAACATAAGCCCAATAAAGACTTACTCGGAGAACCAGGTAAAGCCCAGTCTACTGTATGTATGTATGTATGTATGTATGTATGTATGTATGTATGTATGTATGTATGTATGTATGTATGTATGTATGTATCTATGTATCTATGTTTCTATGTTTCTATGTATGAATGTATGTATGTATGTAAGTATATGGTATTTCTATAGTGCAAACTTAACCAAAAGGCAGTGGACTGCTGTACAGGGTCAAAGACAAGCACTAAGACAATGCAGAGGAAGCTGGATTATGGGCAGTTACTGCATTGTGGCATAGTGTTCCTTAAAAAAGTGAGGCTTCAACTGTTTCCTAGCCTTATGGCTAGAGCGGTCGACCTTGAAGCTGGTGAACTGGGTTTGAGTATCGGCAACAACGCTAAACATCCTGTGATTTTGGGCAAATCACTTAATATCCCTGTGCCTAAGAAAAATGAATGTGTCCTTCTGTAATGAAACTGGTGCTCATGTAAGGCACTCTGATACTCGATGTCTCGGGTCTAGTTCTCGCTAGAAAAAACCCTAAAAATAAAAAATAATAATTGGTGCAGCATTGGGGGGGTCCTCATCTGTATGGGAGGTTATTCCAGATCCAGCCTGCATAGTTACAATAGCCTGCTGCCTTTTTTTTTTCTTTTTTACATTTCTTAGTCTGCAATCTGATGGTGTTCTGGCTGTGGTTGTGCCAAGAGCCAGCAGAGATGGCGAGCTCATCTTCACAGAAGGGGGGTGCTGGTGATGATGACTATGTAAATGATGCAGCTAGTTTGGAGGATGTTATCAGCCTCAAGGGTTGCCAATGGAGTTCCAGCAGGTTGGGGGTGATGCGATCAAATTCTTCAGGCCCTGGATGAGACATGTGTGGTGTGTAGGGTGCCCCTCAAGGGGTACCAGTGCGGTTTCTGGAAGGCCATGGAGCAGGTCATTACCGAGGACTGGAACAGCTGTTCTGAAGATGCTTCCTAGAAAAAACATTGCACTTTCTTCAGAAAAGAGAGCTGGTACCAGACTGTCTTTGGTATGTTCCTTGAGGGTGAGTTTGGTGACCAGGGAGAATCCAAGTGACATGCCATTCAGTGAAACTTAGGTTCGAAGCCATTAAGAGTCATGTCATTGAGTCAAGTTTATACTGTTTCTTGTTTGTTGTTCTTAGCAAATAACAGAAATTCGGTCTTGGATAGGTAGACCTTCAGAAAGGCAGTGGACAACCAGGTCTGGAAAATGGTCAGACAGTGTTGGAGGTGCTGAATGTCTGAAGGAGAGGAGACTTTCAAATAGAGAAATACTACTATTTTGGAGATTTCATCTGTCCCCGTTTTCAATTCCAGGCCAGGTGCATGAATCCTGCATAGGGCTGTAACAGGGGCTGCACTTCTGCGTTGTAGCTTATGTAGTTTTGTGGGATGAAGTGTAACCTATGCAAGGATTTGAAGTGTAATAGTGTACATCTATAAAGCATAGATATAGAGGTTGTTCAGGCAAAGCAGTATCTTTTTCTTTTTCCTTATCTAAAGAAAGCACATTTTAAGATTTTTCTGAGAACAATATAAAATTAAAAGCATTTACCAGTAGGCGTTACTAATAGCTATTTTATCCGTCATCTTACTGGGTGCACTACTCATAACCTAATTTAGAAAAATTAGTAGTAACTGAATTACTGCACATTTTTCCTTTTTAAGAGTGACGCCACGTTTTCCCGACCCATCACAGAAATATTGTGAATTGTTCCCACCGGCATAGCCATTGTGGAACCCAAATCTCAAATGCATGCAAAAACACTTGCTGTAGCATTGATAAAGAGGGTGATTTTACATGCATTTCCACAAAATTGTAAGGGCCTGAATTATACTTTGGCATTCTTTTATTTGTGTGGCTTTCTGGAGGTGTCACCTCTGCCACCCCAGCCTAACCAAATGGATATAAAGTTCTCTCCCTCTGCAGCGTATGATCTGTTGTCTATGGTGGCTGCAGATGTTGGCTGTAGTAGATGTCCTGAATTCCAGTGAGCAGACATGACTTCTTCTAGGAGGGTTTGGTATGGGAGTTCTCGCCTGAGAACATTTTGAAAGAATGGAGTTCAATAGGCCATTTTCAAGTATAATTTTCATAAAAATTTGGACTGTGAAACAGTACTCATTAAATGTCCAAGTACTTTCATGGTGTGCCAAGACAGTGAAGCCTACATCCTTAGGAGCTGGCCCAATATTTTTCAAAATGTGCACTGTGTGCACCTCCAGAATTCAGTTACTATCTCCATTGTGCGAGTACCACCATTTTGTCAAGGGTACCCCCATATTTCATGGATGCTCCCTTATGCCAGGAATTACATGCAATATGCCAGTGCCACCATTTTTCACTTGATGCCATCCATATTACATGGATGATCCATATGGCAAAAATTACCTATAGTCTGCCAGCTCCAGCCTTCTGTTATGGATGTCTCCTCCCACCGTTGGCATTGTTGTTTCCCTATGTCAATAATTACCCCAGTATGACAGCACTAAAATTTTTACCACATGCCAAGAATTACTTCTAGGGTGCAAATGCCAGCATTTTGCTAAAGGTGTAGGAAAGTGCTTATTTTTGACATGGTTACCCCACCTTTTGCCTAGTATCTGATGCAACTTTAACTGAAAGTGTACTGGGTTCCTGCTAACCAAGTCCTCATTACCAGTGTTCTGTCCCTCAACTGTACCATTGTTCCACAATTCAATCAATCAATCAATCACCTAAATTTGTATAGCGCGCTACTCACCCGTGAGGGTCTCAAGGCGCTGAGGGGGGGGGGGGTGGGGGGGGGATCGCTACTGCTCGAAAAGCTAGGTCTTGAGTTGTTTCCTGAAGGAGAGATGGTCCTGGGTCAGCCGTAGGTGAGTGGGGAGGGAGTTCCATGTCTTGGCTGCCAGGTAGGAGAAGGATCTTCCTCCGATGGTGGATTTCCGAAATCGTGGGACGGAGGCGAGGGCGAGGCTGGCTGATCGGAGCTGGCGGATGGGTGTGTAGGATGCGAGGTGGCTGTTGAGGTACTTCGGGCCCATGTCGTGGAGAGCCTTGTGTGCGTGGGTGAGGAGTCTGAACGTGATCCTCTTGTTGACGGGGAGTCAGTGAAGGTCTTTCAGGTGGGCATAGATGTGGCTTCGGCGAGGGATGTCCAGGATGAGTCGTGCTGAGGCGTTCTGAATGCGCTGGAGTCTTTTCTGGAGTTTGGCTGTGGTTCCAGCGTAGAGGGTGTTTCCGTAGTCCAGACGGCTGGTGACGAGGGCCTGGGTGTCCGTCTTCCTGGTTCCGGTGGGGATCCATCGGAAGATCTTTCGGAGCATGCGCAGGGTGTTGAAACAGGATGATGAGACGGCGTTCACTTGCTTGGTCATCGTGAGGGAGGAGTCCAGGATGAAGCCCAGGTTGCGTGCGTGGTCCGTTGGTTTGGGTGCCCTGCCCACGGCAGGGGGCCACCAGGAGTCGTCCCAGGCGGAGGGAGATGGTCCGAGGATGAGGACTTCCGTCTTGTCTGAGTTCATTTTCAGACGGCTGATCTTCATCCATTCTGCGACGTCTCTCATTCCTTCCTGGAGGTTGGCTTTGGCGGTGGCAGGGCCGTTGGTGAGGGAGAGGATCAGCTGGGTGTCGTTGGCACAACTTCAGGCTGCATGTTAGTCCCTTCTAAGTGGTACCCATGGTACCTAGGGCATTGGAACTAAAGAGGGTTCCTAAGGGCTTCAGCATGAATTATGCCACCCCTATGGACCCCTCACCAAGCTCATGCAAACTGCCAGTGAAGCCTACGTATCGTGGTGCAGAGAAAAATGAAGAGTCAATATGGCACACATCCCTGTGTAACACTGAGAGCTAGAGATTCATCAGGCACCCCAACCCACTATACACAGCTAAAGAAGTGTATCTGAACCATCCAATGAAGTTCAAGCTTTATCGTCCATTTTTTAATCCAATTTATTCCATCTGTAATCAAGAAGCAATCCATGCTTTAAACAAAATGTTTCGGTTTCCATTCTCTACTCAAGTTCAACGAGTGCCTGCAAAGGCTTTACTCATAGACATATAGAGGTTCAAGATTTTACATAATACAAAGTGGATAATTTAATCCCAATGCATTATGGGCCAGTGCTGCCCTTCTTAAGGTGTAACTACAATAAAAAATCGGAATAAAAACCATGTGTTACCAGTATGTACTATTCAGACTTTTTTTAAAATAAAACCTACAACTGTGTGTTGATGTTATGCCCCGGTGTGAAATGGGCAATGCTAAAATCAAACTTTTCTAGAAAATTATTTAATCAAAATCAAAAGCCGTGCACTCAATGGACTTGAGTAAAGAATGGAAAAATGGACAATAAAGCTTGAACTTCATTTGGATGGTTCACATACACTTCTTTAGCTGTGCATGCCGGGTTTGGGTGCCTGACGAGGCTCCAACTCTCAGTGTCATACATTCATTCGCACGGATGGAGCACGTTTCAGGAAAGCATGCACCAATTTTTAGATTTGAGTATCGTAAAACATTGAAGAACATTATATGTTAGTTTGCATTCTACCATTTCAAATATGTGTGCCATGCCTGCCAAGCACTGCATGTGGTATAGATAAGTCACCCCTACAGCAGGCCTAACAGCCCCAAGGCAGGGTGAACAATACCCATATGTGGGCATATCTTCATGAGTAAATGTGTCCCTGTGATGTCTAAGTTCACCCTTGGATACCACAAGTGCACAGGGAATTTTTTCCCGAGTACAATGGCTGGACAGCAGCGATTATGAGTTCACCAGCTGCATGGCAGCCTCATTGTACCCCTAGATGTTTTGTACCAAACATCTTATCTTAGTAAACACACACTGAGGCCAGTTTGGGATTTACTAAGGAATTCATCACCCAGAGAGCACCTTAGAGGTGCTCTCTGAAAACCTACCAAATACTAGTGTGTTCACTGACTGGTCTCAGCCAGCCAGCCATCCTAAACAAGTTTTCAACCCCCTGTGATGAGATCTTTCACTCTTGGAGTTCAGGAATAAAGTCTGCTCTGGGTGGAGATTTTCAAACATCCTCCCTCCAGGGCGGGAAGCTTCAAAGGCCCTCGCACCTTTGCTATGTGACCCAGGCCACTCCAGATAGTGGAGATATCAACCCCCCTGTTCTGCCCCATAGTTTCTACAGCAATACAGGTGGGAAAATTTCTAAGATTAGGTTTCCCCACCTTCAGCCGGCACCACTCTTAAGTTGGCCCAGCTGATGTGGACCTCACTTTCCAGATTCCCCCATCTTGATCTGAGGCGGGTTAGTCTTCTAGGGTCAGGGTTTTGCCCATTTCCCACAGTGAGGGGTCATATAGAGGGTGTAGCCAACCGAAAGATAGGTAGTCTATTGGCTGCTACCTCTAGCGTGACTAAATTGAGTATTTAGATGGCACCCCTGAACCCAAGAACTCAGATTTGATGGATCAAGTCAAAAAGGATGAAAAAGAGTCACTGCCCAATGAGAACTGCAGAAGAGCTGTGAACTTTTAGCACAGAACCCTGCCTGCTTGCAAACTCTCGACAATTGTGACAGATTGCTTTGTCCTGCAAGCTGGAGAGCTACCAAAGCATTGGGTAGCCTGCCTGCACTTTAAAAATTGCCTGCAATCCCCCTTGGAGTAGAGGAGCTACTCCCTTGCAGCCTCCAGGCACCGATAAGCAGAGTCTAGCCCACCGTCTTGCAACTCCCTGACCCAAATGACACTGCAGATGACCAGGAGAAGGTACTCATGCTCTGGAAGGTCATATATGTCTCTCCATTGAGTATGCAGACACCAGGACCAACCAGGGCTGTGTAGAATGAATACCCAGGGTACCGGACGCCATGCCCCATACATCAACAATGAGAGTCCGGTCCGGATTCTCAATGCACCACGGCTGAGCAGCCACCGAGGGATGTCAGCATCACAGAGACCCACTTCATGAGTTGCCCAGCTACCTGATTTTGCCCCTGTCAGCTGTGTGTCCCTAACCATGACGAGCCTTTTTGCACATCAGCCCAGCCACCCTAACCACTTTGCACCTGAAGTGCCCAGCCCGGGTACTGAAGAACCGGCTGTGTCACCTTGCTCCAAGACCCCGTGTGACCTAACCACCCATTTGGGAGCTCTCAGACTTGTCCCCAAGTCCCCATGTACAGCCTGTTTCCAGGTCGCCCACTATCACCGAGGCACACCCAGCTACAACGTCACCAGCACCCTGCTCCCAATGAAACCCGTGAAGGTCCCGAAGAACTGTTGGTAGTACTTTGGTTCTTGGCCCTCTATAACTCTAAACCCAGAAGGTGAACCCCTAAAATTGACTGTAAATTACCTTTTTTTCATTTATGACTTTTCCTCCCATAGGATTTCAATGTGCGCAAAGGCACACAACTTTAAAAGTGTTGCCTACTTGTAAAAATTGGTAATGCAAAAAGTACTTACCTTTGAATTAAGCTCTTGGTTTTGAAACATATATAAAAAGAAGTGCTATTTTTCTAATCTGGTCTCTGATTTATTATTTGAGTGTGTCTCTCATTTATTTCCTCTGTGAGTACAACAAATGGTTAGCACTACCCTCTGATAAGCATAACTGCTTGCCCACACTACCACAAACGAGAGCGTAAGTATTATCTACTTTAGCCTTTGTAAACCAATTGGGAACCCACTTGACTCTCAGTGTGCTTCTTTTTAGTACAATATATAGAGAGCCAGCTTCCTACAATAGGTTCCTTTTATGCCAGGAATTACCACCAATGCACGAGTGCCTGCATTTTGTCACAGGTCCCATATTCTAAGATTCCAAAAATTACCTCTAGTGAACCAGTGCTATCATGTTACAATAGGTGACCCATAGACCAATAAAGTCCTCCAGTCCCCAGCATGCCGGAACCAGCATTATTCCAAGCATTAACTATAGTATGCCAGGCCCAGCATTTTTCCATGAGTACCCTAAATTTCAAGAATTACCTTCAGTCTCCAATATACAGCACAAGAATATTTTAATTGGTGGATCTGTAAATCAAGTATTATCCCCAGTATGCCAGAGCCAGCAGCTAAACTATAAGCACAACACAATCACACATACACTGTCACTCATGCTCACTCACTCACCCTCATCTTCACTCATAGGCCCTCATGCTTATTCTCATCCATTCGTTCAACCTCACTCACTCACTCTTGTTCTTATGCTGACTCACACTCATTCTCACTTCCTCAGACTCCCTCACACTTATTCTGACTCAGTTATTGCCATTCCCTCACACTTATTCTCTTTCATTCTCAATTACCCTGATTCACTTTCAATCACACCCACTTGCACCTACTTATTCATGCTTTTTCTCTCATTCTCATTCATTTTGACTCAATTATTCTCACTCACTGTCACACACTCCCACTCATTCTCAATCACTCCCCAGTGACTCACTTTCTCTATCACTTTCACTCACACATATTGATATACACAAACTCATATATGCACACATGCTCCCACAACAACTGCAAAAACAGTCTCACCTGACACAAGCACACAACATTTGAGATTTTTGTCTTACCTGCAGCTACCTACATTAGTCTTCTTCCGATCCTCAGCTGCTGCTGGTGAACAGACTGTCGCCGTAGTCACACAACTCCCTCCTACCTCAATCAATGAAGCAGGAAAATGAAAGCTGAAGCCTGTCAGTGCATTCACGATGTTGATGTACTGTGTAGGCTCCACCTTTTAGCTTCTTCCTCTTTCAGTTCACCCTCTCCAAATTCGTCATATGGCAGAGTGTGGCTACTGACCCCTCAGTCCACCCTATGATGAGATGCGAGAGTGAAAGGTAGCAAACTGACTGACGAATATACTTAGACACTACAGGAATGAAGCCTAGTTTTTGGATGATGGAGCAAGTGATAGTTCTACCATAGGGAATACTGTTTTCTCAAAGAATTCTAAGTGATGCATGAGAACAGATGGGTAAATCTGCCCACTTTTTGGCCTGTATCCTGTGACCAAGTCTTTGTTCTTACTTCTTCTATGACCCTAGTTATTCTCAAGCTTTAGTATTACTTCCCAGTCGACTCTACATTAGCTCAAGGTATGTTCTTACTTTCCCACCGAACCGCAGAGATTTTATGTTTACCCCCCAGACTTTATTTCATCTCCACCTTTTCCATTGATTTCCCCCATATGTTAACAAGCTTTCTCATTACTACTGCATTAATATTTCTTGAACTCAATACTTTTTACAGTTATGATTTACAGTTTGGCCTACAGTAGCCTGTCAGGCAGGGTGTCTGTAGACATGCTGTCCTTCAACCTGATAGACTACTGCTGCCAAATTTAGAAATCACTAGTGGCCCAACAGTGATCTCTGTACCTTCAAAGGAACGTCCCTAACTAATGACCCACACACCCAAAGAATTGTTTTGCTGAGTGCGGGGTCATCATTTTATTCTTTCTGTTCACCCTATTTTCCCTGCCAGTGATGGACAGAAGTTAGGGACATTAGACCATCAACCCTAACCAGGCTGTCTGATGCCTTTACTCTGACAGCTAGCGCTCAGGGGTAAGATTTCCATCAACAGACGCAATGGAGGCATTGTTAAGCGAAAGCTGACCATCTGCCAGAGGTTAAATGAGACTTGCTGACTAACAGTTTGCAGTTCAGGATCCTCTGTCATGTTTGTGTCGGTGGTCCATCTCAGCCAAACTCTAAATTGACCCCTTAATCTGAAGTTTCATACTTTTATCACACAAGCCATACTTCATCTCCACCTTTACTCTTACTTTCTCACAGCTCCTGCATTATCTCACCCTTTGTCCTTCCTTTTGTATCCAACCTTCTCTCTCTCAAGATTAATGATTAGTGCCTGACAGACTTTATTGAGCTCAAGTTTTACCCTTACATCCTCACTGATTCTAATTAATATAAAGCTTTTCCTTCCACTCACACCACTCGATACTCAATTTTGCCTTTACATTTAAAAGACCCTGCTTGATCTTCACATTTGTCTAAATTTCCCATGGCCCTTGCTTTTCAAGCTTTAGCCTGAGTTCCCCACAAACTCTCCTTGCAGCATTTCTGTCACTTTCTGATATACCCTGTTTGATTTTCAAATTTACCTATTTCATCTCAAGCTTTGCTCTTACTTTGAAGATAACTCAAATTGAGTTATAAGTTCCATAACAGCCAGAGCTGTTGACTTTGAAGTTGTGGAACCAGGTTCAGGTTTTGGTGTTGGCTCAACATCCTGTGATTCTGGGTACATCACTTAATCTCCCCCATGCTGACCAAATAAAAACAAAATTAATGTGTCCTTGTGTAACGTAACTGGTGCTCATGTAAACTGCTCCAATAACATCGAGTCACATTCACGCTGTGTAAAACTACAAAAAGTAAATAAATAAGTGTACTCTTACTCTACTACGAACATTTATATCACCCTCTCTGTTTATATGTCTCTAAATAAGTTCTCTACACACATACCAAATCATAGATCCTACTTCTGGTTTCGCCTTTGCATTTCACGGGCTGTTCTGACTTTACTGTTCTAAATCTGTTGTTGGACTTGGCCCTTTCTGCAAGTTTAACTCCAAACTTTTTGCCTTCACCCTCCTGATTTCTGAACTTGTTTTTGCTAGCCTTAAGACTTATTCACACTTTACAACTTCTAACCAGTGCTAAAGTGCTTATGCTCGCTCCTTAAAACCTAGGAGAATTGTTTTATACCCAATTGCCATATTTTATTTATGTTTAAGTCCCTAATAAAGTGGCACAAGCTGTGCCCAGGGCCTGTAAATGTAATGCTACTAGGGGGCCTGCAGTACTGATTTTGCCTCCTACTTAAGTAGCCCTCTAAAATAGTTCGAGGTCTGCCATTGCAGCCTCTATGTGCAGTTTTAAACCTTTTGCCAGGCCCAAACCTTCCTTTTTAATACATATATGTCAACCCTAGTGTAGGGAAGGACAGCCACGAGGGCAGGGCAAACTATATTTCAAAACTTGGATATTTACGTTTTACTTGTCCAGGTAGTAAAAAACCCTTACCTTTGTTTTTCACTACTGCATAGCATACCTCTCCAATAGGATAACATTGGAGTTACCCTATTACATTTAATAAGCTGTAACCTCCAAAAGGGAACAGGTAACCAGTTCATGTTTGTTGTCTTTGGAATTGTAATGAAAAAATCCTCTCTTATGGTAAAGTCAGATTTTAAATTATAATTTTAAAAATGCAATTTTTAGAAAGTTGCCACTTTCTTGCCTTAGCCATTTAGTGTCTACAGCCTGACACCAAATGGCCACATGACTGGGTATAGTTGGCAGCAAGGCTTTGAGTATTCGTCCTTGTTAGACCCGGTACCATTGGCGTGAATCTCCCTTCCATTTTTTGCTGATTGCCTCCTCTGTTTTTGATATGTTTTGCTGGTTTAGATGCTTTGGGCACTGTTCCATTGCTATTCCGTGCCACAGTGCACGTGCTCCCAATGTACAATTTATGTATTGATTAGTGACTCCATGATTGGGTTATTTGATTTACCTGTCAGACCCTAGTAGAGTGCACCATATGTGCCCATGGCTTGTAAATCAAATGCTGCTGGTGGGCTTGCAGCACTGGTTGTGCCACCCACAGAAGCAGCTTGTAAAGTGTGTTTCAGGTCTGCCACTGCAGAGCCTGTGTGCAGTCTCTGACTGCCATGTTGACTGACCAAGTGCACCCACTTGCCAGTCCCTAAACCTTCCCTTATCTTCATGTCAGACACCCCTAAGGTAGGCCCAAGGGCAGGTTGCATTTTAAGTATAAGGTAGGACATGCCTGGTGTGTGTGACATGTCCTAATAGTGAATTACAGCCATTTTTGTTTTTCAATATTGCAAGGCTACCTGTTCCCCATAGGCCAAAGTGGGCAGTTTGATTATTACATCTTATAATCCCAACTGACTCAGGGAACATGGTAGAATTTCGAGTTTAGTATGCCTGAACCGAGAATGATAAAATACACCTTTTAGTGAAGTTGGTTTTAACATTCTGTGTTTGAAAATACCACATTTAGAAAGTAAGTATTTCTTGCTTAACTGTCCAAGCCTGCCTCTGCTAGGTTGTGTATTGTGTGTCTGGTTCTGTGAGTGACAGGGGCTGGGGGATTCCAGGAGAGAGGGTGAGTCAGCACAGGGCTGAATAGGAAGATCTGCATGTAGATGGGTGGGAGGAGTTGCACCTGGGACCTGAATAGGGCTGTGCCTTCCCTCCACAATGCTGGCTCCACCTACTGTGGTGCGTCTGAAGTCTCTGCCCAGCATTGTGAAAGGAAAGAAAGAGTCTTGTCAACAAAGTGCTCCAGGACTGACCAGAACTGGTTTGGACTAGGCAAAGGCCTCTCTGCCTTCAGAGAACAAAGAGAAAAGTAGTATAAATATGGGGACCCAGACCCAAAGATTTTGGATCATTACTGGAACAACAAGATGAACCTCTGCCAAGGAGAAGAACCAAAGGAAGCTGTAGGAGTTGGACTGCCCCCCTGCCAGTGTGCTGTGTTGCTGGGTTGGCCTACAGTGGTGTCTTCAGTGCCAAGGAGCGGAGAAGGAGCATTTGTGTGTACTTCATCATCTTGCAGAATATTTCTCCAAGGGCTTGAACTTGTGCTTGCCTCCTGCTGAATTCTCAGGGACAAAAGACTTTACCACCAGCTCCCCTCTGAATTTCCTTGCTGGGAATTCTATCTGCAGTAGCCTGCGTGTTGCTGGGAGCTGGAAGCGTGACGCAACGAGAAGAAGCGTGTTGCCGCCGCAGCTGTAGCCGTTGCAGCGACGGAGAAGCGTGCCGCCGCCGCATCTCCCCAGAAGCGTGTCTTTGTCACAGCTGTCTGCTGTCGCATCACCGGAGAAGCGCGTCGCAACCGTGAGGGTCGCCGTCGCATCACCATAGAAGCGTGTTGCAGGGCCTGTCGTGGCTCCAAAGTACAGAGTCGCCACAAGGCTGCCAAGGCTTGCCCGCATCGTCTTCACATCGTCGCATCAAGGGTGCCATCTTATCGCAATGCACTGGATTGTCGCATCGCATCGAGGCGCCGTCTTGCTGCATCGCAACCGGGCTGCAGCACGAGAATCTACGTATCACCTCTTCTCCGGTAAGGATCAAGCCGCATCCCCTACTCTGCGCAAGCCTTGAGGCGCGACGCATCGTCTCTCCCGAAGCAAGGAACCGACGCATCTCCAATGCTGCGAGCCTTCTGTTTATTTTGCGTCATTCAGCCATGTACTTTTGTGAGAACTGTGTCGCATTTACCATCAACTTGGACTAAGTTAATTCTACCACCTTTAAGTCAATTTTGAGTACAGTATTGTGGATTTTTGTCGTTTGTGGTCTTGTGTTAAGTCTATATAAAGAATACTTATTTTCATAAAACCTGTGTGGAGTCCATCTGTAGTGTTTTCACTGTATTACTGTATGTGTTCACAAATGCTTAACACACTGCCTCCGAGATAAGCCTGTCTGCGCATGCCAAGCTACCAAGGGGGTGAGCAGGGGTTATCCAGTAGTGTAATCCCCTTTCCCTGACTTAGAAGCAAGGGTCCCCATTTGGTCAAAGGTACCTACCTCTGCCAACTAGAGACCCCCAGTTCTAACAGTCCTAGACAGCCACACACAATGGAGAGCTTAGGTGTGCCTGGATTAGCCACCACTGACAGGATGGGAGTGCTTAGCTGGGCCCATCCCTACTTACACTCGAGTAGGGTGTGTCTCGCTCCCACACAAAGGGCTGCATATCCCCTGTAGTTAGTCTGGAGCCAGGGGAGGGGTGGCAGGAAACATGTGAACTTCAAAGGGAGATCCCTAGCAGCTTCTCCCGATTCAAAGGAGTCACCTGGTGCAAATATTGGACCTCAGACACCAACTCTTCAGCACACTTCTGGAACTATGGACAGTCTGTCAGGAAGAAGGACTGCTGTGCTGCTGAAAGGACTGCCACTTTGATGAACTGCTGCCCTGTTTGACTACTGCTTTGCTGGATTGCTGCCTCTCCTGCCCTCCTGCCTGAGTCACAGGTGTTGGACCATCACTTGAATCCAGGACTCCCAGAGTGACTACAAGGGCTAGTCTGCTGGCCTCCACTTGGAAAAAAAAGGGTACCAACCCTCTGAACCAGCACCCACATCCAGCTGGAACATGCCCCTGACTCTCAAGTGGTGCCACTCAGGTCTTGGAACCTTGGTGTGGGCTCAGTGGAGCTGAATTGAAATTTTTGGTTTCTTCGCAAATGCAAATGGGCCCATTGGCACCAGAACCTTCTCACTCGCACTGCCTGCCAACAAAAAGTTCTGTCAACCCAGTCCTTCGCACCACAGCATTGCCCACTCACCTAGAGCAACATTGCGGAGCTCTGGCCTGACCATCAGTGACAATAACAGGATTTTCGTGCTACAGTGATGGCCGTCCTTGATGCTTGGACTGCTCTTCATGCTGCAATGACGACCAACCATGATGTTTCCATGCTTCTCGTGACCCTCTGCAACGCGATCCAGACTCGTTGCGCTAACTTCTCTGTGCCAATCTACCAGAGGGTTCAGCACCGGTTTTTTGGGGGTTTGTTTGTGCCTCACCCTGACAGGTATTATGGTTCCTGCTTCAGTAGGGTTTCACCCCCCCCCCCTCCACCAGTAACCCAGATTCTCACATCTATCCGTTCTGTTTCATGCTTATACCTGTTGTAATCCCCTCGACTTCTTTGGGTCTGTGTTTCTATAAGTCATATTGGATCTCTTCCTTCTATAACTCAAGAGCTTACTCTTCCCAACAGTCCTTCGTGTTTCATGGGGCAGAACTTATTCTCTCTTAGAACTATAAAATATTACGTGTCAAGTATGAAAGAGTGTATTTAAATGCATGTCGGTCACGCAAGACATTGATTTAAAGTTCTATGGAAAGGTGCTACAAGGTATACAGCCGATTTTAAACCTACTCTATGTAGAACACATTTCTAAATGAAATAATTATCATCAAGAAAAAATGATTTTAATGCACATGAAATGATTAAATTATTGTCTCAGAAAACAATGTAATATATGCAATTTCTTGTCACAGAATGGCGAAAAACAACTCATTGTTAGAGATTTTATCAGCCTTGAAGGAATGATGAGCTATGGAGACTTGTGTCAGAATGCCAGGCTCAGATGTACTAAAAATCCTCAACTAAGGGGGAGGAGTGTAGTCGCACTGTTTTTTTGCAGTGTAATAAAAGGAAAAATATAATGATAATAACCCGAGGTTATTATCCTTTTAGTTTTCCCCGCTGCAGCGTCTTTGTGGCTACACTCAGAGATGGGGGAGGAGTGGTTTGCACTCCCTATGTGAGCATGAGTGCTTGGCAGGCCCTCTAGGGCCATCCAAATCAGTCATGCACACATACCATGTTCTCCATGCAGGCTGCATTACAGCCTAGGTGGAGAACATGCCCACCCCTCCAGCCCCTGGCTGAGCGCTGTGTCATGGCGCACAGACCAATCACAACAGTGCATTGCAGCGTTGTGATTGGCTGCAGTGAGCCTGGGAGCCCTGGTTCTTCCTGCTTCCTGTATACCTCCCCCAAGATGCCAGGATGAGGGTGTAGAAGAGGCGGCGACCGGCCGGGAGGTACGTGATTTTGTTTTTTACCTATTCCCCCTTTCCCCCACCCCGCCCCACTGCTGCTAACAGGTATCAGCCGCAGCTGAAAATATGACATGTGCCATATTACCAAAGAGTTTCTAACTCGAGATGTCATCAGCAATGGTAAAAATGCAAGCCAGTAGTGTCATGTTGAAGTTTTGTACTCGAGGCGTTACCTCGTTTACAAAAGTGTACACAGAGACAACGCAAGGGCAAACTGTGCAAAATGTGCCATTTCATATTGAAATATTACGTGATGTCTATGGTTTGTGCCTGGTTTCCTATGATACCATGATTCTACTCAAATCCTGGTCAGTTTTTAGTAATTCTGGCTTTGCAAAACATCTCAAGGGATGTTTGCTCTGTTCCCACCCCAATAAGCGTAGATTAGCAGCAGCGTTACTCTATGTTACTTAAAATCTTATGTCATTGTGCTCTCATCAGTTTTTGACACAAGAATTCTATTTGTGCATCGAAGTTGACAAGTACTGCCATTTTCACTACTTTGAATCGTGAATCTGCGTTTAGCATCACACAAGCACCTGAAGTAGTCAATAGTAAATCTGGGCTCTAGCATGTCTCTGGGATGGTATACCGAAGCATTTGCAGATCTTCATATGAATAAATCTGGCTGCCCTGTTACCATCATTTTCATCATAACATTTTCTGCAGACTGGTAGGAGGAGAGGCTCAGTGATGACACTAGGGTTGATAAAAACAACTTCTAGGCTATGCGTAGATGACTGATGTGGGTGTACTCTGGACAGGGCCTAAGGCAATTCAAGGAATCCTTCTATGGCACTACCCACTGACTGTGCCATGTTGCCCTTAGAGCAGCAAACATTACCCAAATTTGGAACTTCAAGAGGATCCTCAATATATGGGGCCTGATTCAGGAAGACATCTTCACTCGCATGTGATTGCAGATTTACTACTTTCTGCACCAAGCACAGGTCTCAAAGCGTCTTCCTGGGAGAATCTTGAGAAGTTCCCTGCGCGACCGTATTCCTGCTGTGTGGAGCTTTCCATAGAGAACTCAAGACAAGGAGAATAGGCTCCCTTGTGCAATGACACATTTTTATGTCTCGCCTGACCCAGCGCATGCACTGGTCTGGCGAGACTTATTGAGAGGGCTCCAAAAAGTGCTACCAGGCCAGCCTAGAGCTACAGTGCATGTGCGCGGGCGCGCGTGCCGCGATTACTTTCACTTTCGCGGCCGCACGGCCGCTTTGATGTTTGATCGCGATCGCGATCACTTTCGCGGCCGCTTGGCATAGCCAATAGGTCTCACTTTTGGGACCTTATAAGTATTTAGTTATGCAACTGTTGCATGGCTAAAAACTTATAAGGTCCCAAAGGCGAGACCTATTAGCTATGCCAATGCTTGTTTTCTCTGTTGTGAAAATATGCTTCTAAGTGGGGAAGCCCCTTTCCTTTTATCTCAACAGTCTGGGGTGATCCATTCCCCTTTTAAACTTAAAAAGGAATTTGCGCGAGCTCTTGGATGGAGTAAAAATCCAGGTTAGAAAGCTGAATGAGATGAGTTTCTGAATGCCAACAAATGCCCATGTTCTGGGCATTCACACGCATCCAAGGCTAGCCACTGCTGTTATGCCAACGTTCCCACCCTTGAATATAATGTACAGGTGCAGAGAAATCTGCAATCCTGGCAGAGATCTCTTCGCATGTAAATGGGTTCATGCCAGTCCAGAATCCTGCACAAGCACCCAAAAGATAAATGTGGTTATTAATATATGTTTCCGACTGAATTTACTTTTGTAAACGGGGTCCATAATTTTCCTTGGGTGCATGAATACTTTCACCAGCCCAGAGGGCATTGGCCCATTGACATATCTGATCATCTTAAGGGGATGTCAATGGATTGTTTATTTTTTTCCTGCCACTAAGTAGATAGTGTCTCCCCACTTTGTTAACCCGATAACATTGAAGTGATTGGGACTTCTAGTTAAATATGCACGTCTCCAGCTCTGGATCGAATTATGCGGCTCGGATTAAACTGGGGATAAGAAGGCACACACGCCTCCTCGTCATGGGTTGTTTTCACACAGCACGCGCCGACTGTGGTCCTTTGATACCAAGTAACAAGAGACAGGAAAATAACTTTCTCTCTCCATCTGTGTCACTCGGAGGCCCACCTGCCTGCCCCCTTGATGGCGAAGCATCCATTCTTACTTCTGAAGCAGATGAAATGAGGGGTCACTAGTTACAAAAGTTAAACATTTACACATGTGTCCAATAGTGCAGTGGGAAAGGGAGGGGGCTGGTAATCGATTCCACCCGTGCAACCTGCAGCGAATGCAAACAAACACTCAGCAGCTGCCTGTTACAGAAGCCTGTTAACTTCAAGGGACGTTAAGCACCCCTGACACAAATAATAGATATTTAAAATGGATCTGTAGCTTCAGAGACTGACAAATTATATGGAAAAAATAGTAATCCGCAGTGACGCCCTCTCCTAAAACAAGCACGTCAAACCTTGAAACGAAAGTGATTAGGTGCCAAATACACAATGTAATACTAACTTTAGACTGAGAAAAGACGAAAGATTGTCAGAGGAAGGATTCCAAGAACTAGACAAAATTGCAATCTACGTTGAGAACAAACACGTCAATACTGAAAGAGAAATCTGAGAGAAATATTAGGTGTACAAAATAATTCCCGAATTTTAGAAAATACTTCGATTATTTATGAGTAATGTCCGTATCCATCAGTAATTGTAAAGCAGACATGTTACTACTATTCTTCTTAATGCTCCCATTTACGAGGCGTGTCCAAACTCTGAATACAGGCACCCAGTTTGCTCCCTAAAATAAAATAGTTGAAACTCCTGCCCCTGTAGGTGGTTTATGGAGACCACCTCTACCAAGAATCCTTTTAAGTCAACTACAAAAGAAGTCCAGCAGACCATGACCAAAGACAGGCACACACAGTAGGGAAGAATGAAAGTAGTGAGATTACCGATAAGTAATCAAGAGTTTATTTTATCACTTCCTCGTCCCAGTCCTTACATCATGAGCATTCATCAATGCATGCCTGACGTCATCATTTGTCTACCAAGGCATCCAAGCAGAAAGGGCCCGTCAAAATGACAAAGAAGGGAAACAACTGAACCTAGAAGGCCAATGCAAGCCCAAAGCACTAGTATCAAAGGAAGATGGCAAGCGCTGGAATTAAAATGATCAAATGGCACAACCAGAGTGCCAGACGAACAGGCCATCGAAGAGTGGTTACCAGAAAGAATTGAACACCAAAAGGCAGCAGGAGAGCCAATGAAGGCAAAGCCTCCTTTAAACTAAAGAACTAATTGCACTCAACCATCAAAATGGGGAAATAAACCCTCAAAAGAAGCAGGAATACCACCAGGTATTGAATATAACAATGTACCACACCAGAACAGGAAAACCTCTGCCCACATGAAAATGACTGCACAGAGAAGAGAGCACTGCTGCTCCCAACCCGTGGGAGGACCATGGATAGGGACACCAAACAAGAAGGAAATGAGGCAGCAAAAGGTTTAAGACCGAGGTCACCCAGTAAAACCCACATCCAGGCCCCATGTGTGTAGGACGGGAGCACAAACAGGCACCAAGGCATGCCCAAAAACAGGCAAAGCAAGAGCACATCAGCCCAAGGTGCATACCAAAGGACAATTACACGGCAAAACTGTAAGCAAGGGCAACAGAGACCAAACCCACGCAAGAAAAACCCAGTCAAGTATATCAGGTGACAGAGGCAAAACCTCCAAAAGGGCCCCATGGGAAAAGCACACTACCACACAAAAGGCAGGACATTGACATCTATTGGTCTGCGAAACAGAGCAATCCTAACCCCAATCCTAGGCCCAGCAGGGAGCAAGAGAGGACGGGGCAAACATGGGAACTACACCCAACAACCACCAAGTCTTGGAGGGAAACACGGCCACATAAAGTCTAAGTGGCCACGTATATAAGGCATATCTTCCACCAAGGATCACAGCATGAAGCCCATGCCCAGCCCCCTTGAACTCATATCAATAATTACACAACAGGGAGAAAAGAGGGTGCCACACGCCTTGCCCAGGGAGTGTGTGTAACCACCTGCACTGACATAGGTCAACAGCACCAAGGAGAACAATACCAGCACCAGATGTACGCCCATTAGGCAGCTAAGGAAGGGCAAACCAAATATCAGAACCAGCATCGCAAAGAGCCCAAACCAGCTGGGAAGTAGTACTGTGCACATACTACCAGCCAGTACTATATGCAAATCTCAAATACCATGAAATACACAAGTAATAAGTACTACCCTGAACATATTGCTTGACCGCTGTACTAATTTAACTTTAACTTCGACCCCCAGCACCACTTCTGAAAGGTGGACATGAGATGAGAATGAGAGACAGACTGGGTCTATTGATTTGGGGGTAAGAGTTTGTAGGGGTTTGTTACTCCATAATTGGAGAGCTACTGAAGTGAAATGGTAGTTCCACAATCGTTTCTTTGAATGTAAAGGTAGTGGGATGTTGCGTAAAGGTTTGATAATGAGGGCATAAGAGGCCAATTTGTTGAATTAATGGTAATGAGGAGGTATCATAAATTATAACATACTATTTACATGCCAGTGTATGATAGTACTTTAGGTATTATATCATGGTGTTAGCTGTTTTTAAAAGTTTGGATTCCATGAATGTGCATCCATTACAGATCTAATTGTTTATATTGTAGACTAGGGGCCTCCAATACCGTATATAATGAGAGCTACTTATGAGCAACGGCATTCATCCCAAGGTACTAACAAATATTACCATTCTTACTAAAATTACACATCAGACAAGAGCATCTTGTCATACTCATCATGAATTAACATATACAAGAGACTCACAAAGGAAGATTCTACCTAGAATATCCATGGCATACCTTCGCAGTCCATGGATTGCCATTAAAATGGCACATATGCTCACAATATTCCAAGGATGGCTGCCAGTGTGGTAGGGTCATCATTGTGCAAAGCTGGACAGACAGCATAACTCTAATGAAAATGACAATGTGACCAACCTTTCCACCATTAGGTCAGGGATGGTCATTATTTAGCCAATGGTAACCGCAGTATACCAAGAAGGAAAACTGTTATGTCAAGGCCACCATTATGTCACAGCTGAACAACATACTTTCATGTAACCCACAATATGCAAATGATTTCTAGCCACCATCATGATAGGGGTGCTTATAATTAGGCCAAATGTGGTCATTATACGGCACCATTCTACCCAGATTGGCCATGATAAGACCGTAGATGGACAAAATACTTTAAGATGAATCACCATTATGCCAAAGCCACCATCATGCCAGGACTGACTGCCACTGCTCCAAAGACAACCCCCAAATGCCAAGGTACCACACGATGCCATTGGTTGCCCCCAATGCAAGGCACTGGAAACTTAGGAATACTCTTTGAAATTGACATTAGGCCACCAGGCAAGCAAGAGCACAAACCATGGAAAATTAATCTGCTAGCAAACAGATACAAATAAATGATAACAATCATCCACAGATACACACCCGTTTGAATGTGCAAGTACACCTGTGCACAGACACAAATGTGTTTATTTGTGCACACCCCAGGCCCACACCCTTCCAGCAAGTGAGGCCCTTATGTGTGACCAGTTCTCGACTCTCCTGGGCAACAGGCTGACTTTTCACCTGGCATGCACACTTCCACTCCAACTCATGCAGTAGTACATTTAAGCCGCTCAATTCTGGCTACGACTGGCATTGATATTTTAAAACACTTTGCTTAAACTTGTGTATCTGACAGTGGAGGGCTTGCAAAACAATTATTCAGAATGCAACATTTCTCCATACTAATTGGTCTTGATGCATAACTGTTGTTTGAGTTGGTTTAGGTGGCTGCCACTGTAGGAGCATGGCACTGAGCAGTGCAGAATCCTGCACTGTTGAGAAGGGAACATTGGTCAGCTCCAGACTCTCTGGATGTCTGCATTCACTGGGAGGTGCTTAATGACAGCTGGAGAGCTACAAGCAGATCATTAGGTATCTATTGGAGTCCCCAATTTTTAGCTAGTGTGAAGTAGCATTCTATGTGTGAATACATATTTACCATTGGAAAGAGTACATGGTGGGGGTGAGACATAAGGTAAAATTATTATAGTGAGTGTGGACGATAAGGTTAATGTAGCAGCTCAATTTGTGAATTCGTACTGTAGTCTAAACTGACACCCCAGTCAAGCTTAAATTCCCTACAACTTTAGTTTTTTTTCAATGAATTTCATTAAATTATTTAGCTTTATGGCCCATATAATGGTTGAGGGAAGCATACTTTCTTATATTTCTATCAGTGCATACAGATGTTGGCGAACATTATGACTCATGCTGATATTTTCAACATAGATTTAGTATTAATTATCATATCTATTGCTATATCTATTACTCACCAAAGCAAACTATTTCGATTCATTTGATCAGAGTTTGCAAAACTCTTTTTATATTTGATTTGTTAATATGTGCTCTTTGATGTTCCTGTACATTGGAATTTTTTTGATTTTAAAATTGACCTCAACCTGTGACCTATTTGCATGTCAGAGATGTGATATTTGAACCCTCCAGAGTGATGGCCCTGTCCCGTCTCACTGAGTTGATATATTCTTTTTAATTTAATAAAATATCAACAAGCTCAGTCTCCCGCACTTCATTCAGTCTTTATCTCACCCAGGTGGGTTTGTAAAACCCCCTTCCACTTCTGGGCGGGCATGAATATCGCGGCTCTAGCGAGGTCTCTCACGGAATGCAGCGTGTTTGTGGTTGGCAGGTGGTGGTCAAAGCAGTCAATGAATGGTACTAGGAGCCAGTGAGCAAGAATTCTGTGGCCACTGTGGCCCCCAATTGGGCAAGTATTGTCATGGCACTGCATGGCCCAAGTTCAGGCCACACAAGACTTCACACTGGATCTTTTTCTTTCTGCAATGTGACTGTGGCTAGGCCACAATCTTCTCAGGCCTGCGGCATACGAGCAAACAACAATGGTATTTTGTGATGTAGTGATGCAGATCATCTGCAATTCCTTTATTTGTCACAACACTGTGGGTCAGCTGCAGTTGTTGTCTTAGTACCAGTGGCCCAGGTCAGCCATGATTTTATGCTTCCCACCTGGAAGCACAGATGGGTTGTGTTGAGGCGTTGATGCGGGCGGACGGGTACGAGGTGTAAATTAAATAAATAAATAAAATTCAACGTATCTCCTTGCCGCGTCCTCCCTCGCTGTGTCCTCCTCATTAGTTCTCTCCTCTGGCTGGAACAAGGCACAGGAAGCACCCAGGCTGAGGCTCTCCTGAGTCAATCACAATGCTGCATTCCAGCGCTGTGATTGGTCTTAATGCCAAACCATGGTGCTCAGATGGGGACAGGGAGGCTGGACTTGTTCTCCACCCAGGCTGTAATGCAGCCTGGGTGGAGAACATGCTAAGTGCGCATGAATGTTTGGCCAGCCCCAGAGGGCGGGCCAAACATTCCTGCGCACTTTAGGGAGTGCAACCCACTCCTCCCCTCCCCTGCTCTGTCAGCAGAGCAGTCCCGCCCCACCTGGCAAAGCTGCTGCGCCTGCAACAGACAAAAATAAAATGATAATAACTTTCAGTTATTATCATTTTATTTTTCCTTGCACTGCTGCAAAACAGTGGGGCGGTGCTCTTTCGCCTTAGCAGAGGAGCCACCACAGCTTGAACTGTAAAATGAAGAGCCCTCTGGCACCTGTGGGGTGCAGATCACTTTCCTCTCTCCTCTTCCTTTGGCAAACACCACCAGCCGCATGGTCTCACTGCACTTGGGTTATCCTGGACTGACACTCCTCCTGCAGGGTTGGCGAGCTCCTTCCCTCCCTCAGAAGGCAGTCTGGCTTCTAAGTGCTTCAGGTCAAAAGAGCAGCTTCTTCGAGCAAGATCTAGAGTTAGGTGATGTCCCCTCACCTCTGGAAAGCTGGCAGTCGGGCATACGCTAGCTCTTGCTGCACAGCAATCCTTGAATACTCTGCAGAGCACTCCCTTCCTTGGTCATGGAAAACATGGACTTACAACAACAAGTGGGTCCTACTTTTATGCAGTCAAAGCAGACAGGACATGTGGATCCACTGTCTCCACTTTCAGAAACGGTTTGGGTGGTTCTGTTTTCAAGTAGTAGGATGCTTTTCACAGCAGGGTACCTTCCAGCCTGGGGTACCCACAACAGAGGCATAACGAAGTGGGAGCTTTCTGCACCTTTGCACCTAGCTGTCATCAGCAACACTGAAGAGTGATCATGGGAAAGACAAAAGGCTGGCCTCAATTACGTGTCTTTTTTACCTTAAATGGCAGACTGCAGTGCCACCATTCTGCCTCCATCTACCAAACAGTAGTTCTGCAGGAGGACTGTTCAGCAGCTCCACTCAGCAAAAGATATAATTGAATTTCCAGAGGAGCCTTGTCTTCTCTCTCCCCACCTCAGTGTCTAGGTCTCCTACCTCCAGCAGTAGGAATTTCAGCAGTGCATTTAACCTCCCCTCCATCCTGTGCACAAGGGCAGGCCAGGGACATCAAAAATCGATCCCACAGGCCTCCATTATGCTGGCTTACTCAGCCACAGAATGCATTTAACATGTAGGCACCATACAGAAACACACACAATACATACACTTGAGACATTTGAGTTAGGACCTGTGTAAGTGAATAGAAGTGGAACTTTACACTAGTGGGCTAGGTGGCCTCCAATCCAGTGACACAGAAAAAAAGATGTGGTAAATACTATGGATTCACAACATATGATACACTGCCACCGCCACTGCATGTATTAATCCCATGACAGGGGCATGACAGTGTCCATTGTCAGTGCAAAGAGGGCACAAGTGGTTTTACCCTCTAGTTGAAAGGACAGGCCCAAAACCTCACTCATGTGAAGGGCCATACCAAGGCTGCAGCTCACACTCGAATGTGCCCCATGGCATCAACAACCAGAGCCCTGAATCAGGCACTTGGGGCAGGAGAGCACAACATTGCAAAGGGACATGCCTGTCCCGACAATCTTACTTCTGTTTTAGCCCATATATTCTCTTCCATGAAATTCCACTTTCTGTAATCCCAGGCAGCACTTTAATCTGGATACAATACAATGCTACATAATTACAGTGGCAATACAGAAATTCCATAATCAACTATGGAAGGAAAGACAGACAATGCTCACAGTGATTGAGTGATTTTCTTCTGTCTAGAACATTGACTTTGTTGTTCCTAGAGCCCGTGTTCAAGGGTTCCTGTGGCTCACAGTTACTGAAGCGATCAAATGTCACAAGGCACACTTGTAAGTGCCAGCAAATGTTAGCACAGATTGGAGGAGCTGCCTGTCGCTGTTCAATTCAAGGAAACATGCAATGCTTCAGGAAGTACTGGGAGGCCCTGAGTAACATGGAAGACCACTCAGAAGCAGGCCCCCTCTGCAGATGTCAGGCAAACACAGTCAAGACTGGCAACCGCACCACCTTCCTTAGCTGCGAGAGAAGAGTCAAGGTAGCCTCAAATCCCATGGTGGCAGCTGGGGACTTGTGCACAATGAACAAGGCACACGGGTTTGCCACAGTTTCAAGTAGTGATGCTCTTCCCCTAGACCAAATTGTTGATGTCGCTCGTGGGTTCTTGAGAAGTCCTCTTCTCTGCCAGTCCCTCCACTAGATATCTACATCTGGGGTCATCTTTTGGGAAACACCTCTTTCAGGGTCACCACCAGTGTCCTTCTCTCAGCAACAAGGCTGGCTCCACATCCAAGGGTGATCCTCAGCTCTTGCTGCTAGAACATCTCAGTCTTCCCGGTGGTGCCACTCACCTGGATGGGATGTTGACTGTCAGCAATACTGGCTCTCCATCTCAGAGATTTCTTCAGCAACCCAGCAGAATATCCCTAGCATCTGTCAGTGAGAAGTTCTGGAACTCTGACTTCGGTTCCAGTTCCTTTCTTATACACTATTCCTCGACGGAGACTGTTAAAACTACAGTTTTTGTTTTCTCATTTCAGCAGCATGCAGAGATGAGCCTGGGAATCGCCTGACCAAAGAAAGACAAAACACGGGCGCACTTTGGGGCAGATTTACAAGCCCCTTGTGACACTTTTACGCCGCCGTTGCGTCACTTTTGTGATGCAGCGGCGGCGTAAACCATGCGCCACGTTGTGACTTATTTACAACGTGACGCATCTAGGCAGATGCGTCACGTTGTAAAGCCCTGCGGCACATGAAACCTGCGTCATGTTTTATGTGGGCGTTCTGTTGCAGGGTGGGCGTTCCCTCTCAGGAAAGCCCCGTAAAACTGACGCAGTGAACTCTACAAGATTTCACTGAGTCAGTTTTACGACGCTGCTGCGTCAAATCCTTACGCCTGCTTGAAGCAGGCGTAAGGAGTGACGCACCACGTTAAGTATGGGTGGTCCCTGTGCATTGCCGGAGTGGCATCACGCTTGCGATGCGACTCCAGCAATGCGCCACCCGTACGCCACAAAATGCGTCACGCATCTTCCCCTGCTTGCACCATGGTGCGCCGCATTGTAAATGCGACGCATCCGTGGTGGCGCAAGGGGGGGATTACGTGATGCATCTCTTCTGGTGCATCCCTGCTGATTTGCAGAGATGCGCCAGAAGTTGTAAATCTGCCCCTTTATATTTGTTAGCCTTTTAGAAGTGGCAGATCTTGGGGAACAAAGCAAAGGAACAGTGCAAAATGCTATTCCTGCACTTCTAAAGAGACCACTTTTGCAAGCCCTCCCAAACCCCACATCGAACTTGGGGTAAAAGCTGAAAGATGCAAGCCTCATTTTAGAATCAGCCTTTTGGTGGCTCAATTATGTACTTCTTTGATGTAAGGAAAGGACAGTACGAAATACAAAATGGCAGCTCGACCAGACATATGCATAGTCTGACAGGAAGTTAACACTTTGGCTCCAGCTGCTCCATCATTCAAGGCTGAGAAATCAAGAGAGAACCGACATTCTCCGAGTACAGATAAAGTGTAATAACAGAAGACCATACAAAGGAAATACATCATGAATAGCTGTGATAATTATGCTCTGCTGCAATAAATTACAGCAACTGCTTCTTGGAAATAGCACGTTTAGATAAGACAAGTATTTTTACAAAAAACAAATTGAAACGTATTGATTGGCATCCTGTTGACAATGTCCAGCCCACTAGAGGAGTCAGAGTGTAGTGGAGACCTTCTGTGCGGGGGCGACCTGCGCATTCCAAGGTCATGACTTGTTAATCCCGGGGTTCTGGACATCTCTCGGGGAATTGCATTGGTGGAGGAAGTACGTTAGCACAACATGGGTGCATTGGAGGAGGACTGAGGAGCGGCAGTAGGACTGTTCAGAGTGAACAGTAGATAGCAAACGACTCATTCACAATTTCAGCTATTCTTCCCATTTTTGGAAAGAGGGAATTCTCTACACAATTTTATAAAAAACAGCGAGTCAAAAATTATTCTTTCTTCCCTCTTGTGCAGAAACAACATTTATATTTGAAACATGTAAGGACGTCTAGAGTTTTAAGCTCCACTAAAACCACTCTTATTAGTAACATTCCTTTTTTGTTTCAATAAATCACCGACCACTTTTATCTGCACATCTCAGTTTTTTGCTTCAGTATGCCAATGGCCACTTTTATTTATGCAATGCTTAATTTGTTTTGAAGCACATCAATGACTGCTCTATTTGCCGAATTTCTCATTATGTGTTGGAATGTTTCCACGAGCTGTTTGATTAGTAAAATTCAGTCTTTGTTGCAACAAATGCAAAACCACTTTTATTGTTAAAATAAACCTTTTGGCATCAATGGGGCAATGTCCACTTTTAATGGTAAATTTCCCACTTTATGGCACAATGCATCGTTCATCACCTTTCTTGACACACATACATACATACACACACACACACACACGCACGCACACACACGCACACTCTCACACTCTCACACTCACACACTTATATTCACACAAAAAACAAAGGTTACAGGGACGTTATAGTTAGGCTCAGATTTCACTTGTACAAAACCAAAATTAAGCAGTTATAGTTACCTGGGCTAATTATAACTTACGCACCAGCAAGGCACCATCACATATTACATTACTCATGACATGGTCAGTGACATCACTCATGACGTTATTGATGATATCTCAAATTATATCACTGATAACATCATCTAGTAAGTGTAAGTGTTTAATTAATGTTTCTGAAAGTTAAAGATATATACTAAGCTCCTGAATAAGTTAAATTACTATTCTTTTTGTACTACTAATGAGTGATACTGTTTCTAATATATGTCATCTGAGTGGCACTGTGACTGGATCATCATGTGGAAGTGGGTGTCTGAGTGGCTGTATGGGTGTGTGAGTGTGTGTGTGAATGACTGTATTGGTGTGTGAGTGGCTGTATGGGTGAATAAGTGGGTGTGTGAGTAGATGTATTGGTGAGTGAGTGACTGTGAGTGACAGTACAGGTGGGTGAGTGTGTGTGTGTGTCTGTATCGGTGACTGTGGTGGCTGTGTGAGTGGCTCTATGGGTGGATGAGTGTGTGTGAGAGTGGCTGCATGGGTGACCAAGTGGCTGTGTGAATGGCTGTATGGGTGAATGACTGCATATGTAAGTGGATGTATGAGTAAATGAGTGAGTTTGCGAGTGGCTATTTTGCAAAAGAAGTATTTATGTGAGTGGCTGCATAGATGAGTGAGTGGGCGAGTGAGTGATTATACTGATGTGTGAATGTGTATGTAAGTGGTTTTGTGGATGAGTGAACGGATGTGTGAATGGCTCTATGGATGAGTGAGTAGGGCTGTTAGTAGCTGTATGGGAGAGTGTGTCACTGTGTGAGTGGCTGCATAGGTGAGTGAGTGGTTATGTGAGTGGCTGTGTGGGTGTGTGAATGGGTATGTGAGCGGTTGTATGGGTTTGTGAGTGGCTCTATAGGTCTGTGGGTGGGTGTGTCAGTGGTTTTGTGGGGGTGTGAGTAGCTGTATGAGTCTGTAAGTGGCTCGATGAGTGAGTGAGTGTGTGTTAGTAGTTGTATGGGTCTATGAATGGCTATGTGAGTGGTTGTGTGAGTGGGTGCATGAGATGTATGGGGGTGTGAGTGGGTGTGTGAGTAGTTCTGTAGATGATGTGATCAGTGATGTAATTTTAGATGTCATCAATGATGTCAGCAGTGATTTCACTGACCACGTCATGAGTGATGTAATATGCGAGGTCATAAGTAGTGCATTGTGGGGGTGTAAGTTACAGTTAGCACAGGTAACTATAACTACTGAATTTTAATGGTTTTGTACAAGTGAAATCTGAGTCCAACTATAATGTCCATGTAACCTTTGGTTTAATCAGTGAATTTCTAAGGTTTTTTATTTCTATTTCCTAACTATAACCTCCCTGCAATGTTTGTGTTTTTTCAGTGAATTTCTCTGCTTTTTAAAATTCTATTTTCTAATTGGAACATCCCTGTAACATTGTGGTACTCATAGTAAGGTCCGCGGGCCGCCAGCGGCCTGGCAGGCATTCCTTGGCGGCCCGCGGACCTTGCAGGTAATGTACCCATGGCCCCATAGAGAGAGTGGTGAGAGAGAGAGTGGACAGAGACAGACAGTGGAGAGGGAGTGGAGAGAGAGAGAGTGGAGAGAGAGTAGAAAGAGACTAGAGAGAGAGACTGACTGACCGAGAGAGAGACTGAAAGACAGAGAGAGAGAGACTGACTGACAGAGAGAGAGAGACTGACAGAGAGAGACTGACTGACAGAGAGAGAGACTGACTGACTGACAGAGAGAGAGAGACTGACTGACTGACTGAGAGAGACTGACTGACTGAGAGAAACTGACTGACAGAGAGAGAGATAGACTGACTGACTGAGAGACTGACTGACAGAAAGAGAGAGAGACTGACTGACAGAGAGAGACTGACTGACAGAGAGAGAGAGAGAGAGAGAGAGAGATTGACTGACAGAAAGAGAGAAAGACTGACTGACAGAGAGAGACTGAATGACTGAGAGAGAGAGAGACTGACTGACTGAGAAAGACTGACTGACAGAGAGAGAGAGAGACTGACTGACAGAGAGAGACTGACCGAGAGACTGGCTGACAGAGACAGAGGGACTGACTGACTGAGAGACTGACTGACAGAGAGAGACTGACAGAGAGAGAGAGAAAGAGAGAGAGAGGCTGGCTGAGGGAAAGAGATACTGACTGACAGAAAGAGACTGGCTGACTGACAGAGAGAGAGACATAGATAGACAGAGAGAGAGAGAGTGACAAAGAGAGAGACTGACTGACTGACAGAGAGAGACTGACTGACCGAGAGAGAGGCTGACAGAGACTGACAGGGAGAGAGAGATAGAGACTGACTGGAAGAGACTGACTGACAGAGTGAGACTGACTGACAGAGAGAGACTGACAGAGAGAGAGAGAGACTGACTGACTGACTGAGAGAGACTGACTGAGAGAAACTGACTGACAGGGAGAGAGAGAGAGAGAGAGAGACTGACTGACTAAGAGACTGACTGAAAGAGAGAGAGAGAGAGAGAGAGAGACTGACTGACAGAGAGCAAGAGAGACTGACTAAGAGAGATTGACTAACTGATAGAGAGAGACTGACTGAGAGAGAGACTGACTGACAGAGAGATAGACTGACTGAGAGAGACTGACAGACAATGAGAGACTGACAGAGAGAGAGACTGGCAGAGAGAGAGAGACTGACTGACTAACAGAGCGAGAGACTGACTGACTGACTGACGGAGAGAGACTGACTGACTGAGAGAGAGAGAGACTAACTGACAAAGAGAGACTGACTGACAGAGAGAGAGAGACTGACTGACTGACAGAGAGAGAGAGACTGACTGACTGACTGAGAGAGACTGACTAACTGACTGAGAGAAACTGACTGACAGAGAGAGAGACTGACTGACTGAGAGACGGACTGACAGAAAGAGAGAGAAACTGACTGACAGAGAGTGAGACTGACAGAGAGAGAGAGAGACTGACTGACTGACTGAGAGAGAGAGAGATTGACTGACTGAGAAAGAATGACTGACTGACAGAGAGAGAGAGAGACTTACTGACAGAGAGAGACTTACTGAGAGACAGGCTGACAGAGACAGAGAGACTAACTGACTAAGATACTGACTGACAGAGAGAGACTGACTGACTCAAAGACTGACAGCGAGAGAGAGAGAGAGAGAGAGAGAGGCTGACTGAGGGAAAGAGAGACAGACTGACAGAGAGAGACTGGCTGACTGAGAGAGAGAGAGACTGACAGAGAGAGGGAGTGACAGAGAGAGACTGACTGACAGAGAGAGACTGACTGACAGAGATAGACTGACTGACCGAGAGAGAGAGCGACTGACAGAGAGAGACTGACAGAGAGAGAGAGACTGACTGGGAGAGACTGACTGACAGAGAGAGACTGACAGAGAGAGACTGACAGAGGGAGAGAGACTGACTGACTGACAGAGAGAGACTGATAGAGAAACTGACTGACAGGGAGTGAAAGAGAGACTGACTGACAGAGAGAGAGAGAGATAGAGACTGACTGAGAGAGACTGACTGACAATGAGAGACTGACTGAGAGAGAGAGAGACTGACTGACTGACAGAGAGAGAGAGAGAGAGAGGGAGACTGACTGACAGAGAGAGAGAGAGACTGACTGACTGAGAGAGACTGAGTGACAGAGAAAGACTGACTGACAGAAGGAGAGAGACTGACTGACAGAAAGAGAGCGACTGACTGACAGAGAGAGACTGACTGACCGAGAGAGAGAGACTGACAGAGAGAGATAGATAGATAGAGACTGACTGAGAGAGACTGACTGACAGAGAGAGACTGACAGAGTGAGAGAGAGAGACTGACTGACTGATAGAGAGAGAGAGACTGACTGACTGACTGAGAGAAACTGACTGACAGGGAGAGAGAGACTGACTGACTGCGAGACTGACTGACAGAGAGAGAGAAAGACTGACTGAAAGAGAGCAAGAGAGACTGACTGACTAAGAGAGACTGACTGACTGACAGAGAGAGAGAGAGAGACTGACTGAGAGACTGACTGACAGAGAGAGAGAGACTGACTGACTGACAGAGAGAGAGACTGACTGACTGACAGAGACTGACTGACTGACTGGGAGAAACTGACTGACAGGGAGAGAGAGAGACTGACTGACTGACAGACTGACTGACAGAGAGAGAGAGAGAGAGAGAGAGAGAGACTGACTGACAGGGAGCAAGAGAGACTGACTGACTAAGAGAGACTGACTGACAGAGAGAGAGAGACTGACTGAGAGACCGACTGACAGAAAAAGAGAGACTGACTGACAGAGAGACTGACTGACTTAGAGAGAGAGAGACTGACTGACTGATAGAGAGAGAGAGAGACTTACTGAGAGAGACTGACTGAGAGAGAGATACTGGCAGAGAGAGAGATTGACTGACAGAGAGAGAGAGAGACTGACTGACTGACAGAGAGAGAGACTGACTGACTGAGACAGACTGACTGACAGAGAGACTGACTGGCTGACCGAGGGAGAGAGACTGACTGACTGAGAGAGAGAGACTGACTAACAGAGAGAGAGATTGACTGACTGAGACTGACAGACAGAGACTGACTGACTGAGAGAGACTGACTGAGAGGCTGACAGAGAGAGAGAGACTGACAGAGAGAGAGAGACAAGCTGAGAGAGAGAGACTGACTGACTAACAGAGAGAGACTGACTGACAGAGAGACTGACTGAGAGAGACTGACTTACAGAGAGTGAGACACTGACTGGCAGAGAGAGAGTATGACTAAGAGAGGAGACTGACAGGGAGAGAGACTGACAGAGAGAGAGAGAGAGACAGAGAAAGAGAGAGAGAGAGAGAGAGAGAGAGAGACTGTGATGGAATTGGGGCCAACGTGTGTTTGAAGCTATGCAATGCCTCTTAAGGTTGCTATTGTCTGCTAATAAAAATTTATTATCAGATTGTGCTCTTTATAACTACTGAATTTTAATGGTTTTGTGTGAGTCTAACTATAATGACCATATAACCTTTGGTTTAATCAGTGAATTTCTAATTTTTTTAAAATTCTATTTCCTAACTATAACCTATTTTCTACATAGAACCTCCCTGTAACCCCGTGGTACTCACAGTAAGGCCCGGCAGGCCTTCCTTGGTGGCACGCAGACCTTGCAGGTAATGTACCCATGGCCCCCTAGAGAGAGTGACGAGAGAGAGAGTGGACAGAGACAGACAGTGGAAAGGGAGTGGAGATAGAGAGAGTGGAAAGAGAGTAGAGAGAGAGACTGACTGACTGAGAGAGAGGCTGACAGAGAGAGAGACTGACTGACAGAGAGAGAGAGAGTGACTGACTGACAGAGAGAGAGAGAGACTGACTGACTGACAGAGAGAGAGAGACTGACTGACTGACAGAGAGAGAGAGACTGACTGACCGACTGAGAGAGACTGACTGACTGACTGAGAGAAACTGACTGACAGAGAGAGAGAGACTGACTGACTGAGAGACGGACTGACAGAAAGAGAGAGAAACTGACTGACAGAGAGTGAGACTGACAGAGAGAGAGACTGACTGACTGCGAGAGAGAGAGATTGACTGACTGAGAAAGAATGACTGACTGACAGAGAGAGAGACTGACTGACAGAGAGAGACTGACTGAGAGACTGGCTGACAGAGACAGAGAGACTAACTGACTAAGATACTGACTGACAGATTGAGACTGACTGACTGAGAGACTGACAGCAAGAGAGAGAGAGAGAGGCTGACTGAGGGAAAGAGAGACTGACTGACAGAGAGAGACTGGCTGACTGAGAGAAAGAGAGACTGACAGAGAGAGAGACAGAGAGAGAGAGTGACAGAGAGAGAGACTGACTGACAGAAAGAGAGAGACTGACTGACAGACTGAGAGAAACTGACAGACAGAGAGAGTGAGACTGACTGACTGAGAGACTGACTGACAGAAAGAGAGAGAGAGACTGACTGACAGAGAGAGAGACTGACTGACAGAGAGAGAGAGACTGACTGACTGAGAGAGAGAGAGACTGACTGACTGACCGAGAAAGACTGACTGACTGACAGAGAGAGACTGACTGACAGAGAGAGATTGACTGAGAGACTGGCTGACAGAGACAGAGAGACTGAGAGACTGAGAGACTGACTGACAGAGAGAGACTGACTGACTGAGAGACTGACAGCGAGAGAGATAGAGAGAGAGAGGCTGACTGACTGACAGAGAGAGACTGACTTACAGAGAGAGAGAGACTGACAGGCAGAGAGAGAGACTGACTAAGAGAGAGAGACTGACAGGTAGAGAGACTGACAGAGAAAGAGAGAGAGAGAGAGAGAGAGAGAGAGAGAGAGAGACTGTGATGGAATTGGGGTCAAAGTGTGTGTATAAAGCTATGCAATGCCTCTTAAGGTTGCTATTGTCTGCTAATAAAAATGTATTATCAGAATTTGCTCTTTCCAGTTACATCTGCTTTTGAAATACAGCATTGTCTCATTGTCTAATGCTTTGAAACGGGTTTGATTTTTTTTACTCTAGCCCCACCCCCATTGACCATGCCCCCACTGACCCCACCCCTACTGGTTCCTCCCTCGGCCACAAACCACACTGTAATTTTGGCCCCAGACAGAAAGTTTGTGAGGACCCATGCTGTTACCTTTGTTTTTTTCAGTGAATTTCAATAGTTTTTAAAATTGTATTTCCTAACTGTGACCTACAACCTTTTAAGAGTGGGAGTGGGAGTGGCTGTCGAGGTAGGTGAGTGGGTGTGTGAGTGGCTGTATGGTTCCTGAGTGGGTGTGTGAGTGAGTTTGTGACTGGCTATATGGGTCTGTGATTGGGTGTCTTCGCGACTGTAATGGTGTGTACATAGCTGTGTAAGTGGGTGTAGAAGTACCTTTTTTGATCTGTGAGTGGACGAGTGAGTATCTGAGTGGTTCTGTGAGTGGGTGCATGAGTGTCTGATTGGGTCTGTGAGTCAGGGTGTGAGTCTCTGGCTGGGACTGTGAGTGGGTGCATGAGTGTCTGAGTGGGTGTGTGAGTCAGTGTGTGAGTCTCTGACTGGGTCTAAGAGTAGGTGCATGGGTTTCTTTGATGGTCTGTGAGTGGATAGATGAGTCTCTAAATATGTGAGTTAGTGGGTGTGTGAGTGTCTGAGTGGATCTGTGAGTGGTTGTGTGAGTTGAGAAGTGGGCCTGTGAATGGGTGAGTGAGTGTCTGAATGGTTCAGTCAGTAGGTGTGTGAGTCTCTGAGTAGATTTGTAAGTGGGTGCATGAGCCTCTGAGTGGGTCTGTGAATTGGGACATGAGTGTCTGAGTGGGTCTGTGAGTGGGTGGATGAGTGACTGAGTAGATTTGTGAGAGTGTGTGAGATTCTCTAGCTGGGTCTGTGAGTGGGTGCATGAGTGTCTGATTAGATCTGTGAGTGAGTGCCTGAGTGCCTCAGTGGGTCTGTACATGCCTGTGTTGTTCTCTGATTAGTACTGCGAATGGGTGCATGAGTGTGTGAGTGTGTCTGTCAGTGGGTGCAGAAGTCTCAGTGGGACTATGAGTGGATGTGTGAGTCTGTGAATGAGTCTGAGTGGTTGCTTGAGTGTATAAGTGGGTCTGTCAGGGGGAGCATATTAAAAAAAAGTAGGGGGCACATGGGAGCAGGTCCTCATGCCAGCTCTCCCTGTGATGGCCCTCCTGTCCAGCTTGCCTGCAGTCTGCTACCCTCTGCTGCCTTCAGTTTTGTGCGTCCTCTGCTCATTTTCAGCTGGTTTTCTGCATCTTCCCTCCATGCTCCTCCCCTCTACGTTGCCTCTTTCTGCTCACTTTTCCCATTTTTTGCCTCTTGCTGCTCACTTCTTACCTCTATTTTGCCTCTTTATGCTCATTCTGCCTGTTATTTTACCTCTTTCTGCTCGCTTCTGACCTTTATTCTGCCTATATTTGCTCCCTTTTGACCATTATTCTGTCTCTTTCTGCTCATTTCTGACCTTTATTCTGCCTCTTTCTGCTCAATTCTCGCCTTTATTTTTCCTCTTTCTCCTCATTTTTGCCCTTTATTCTGCCTTTCTGTCCATTTCTGACCTTTATTCGGCCTCTTTCTGCTCATTTCGCACCCTTATTTTGCCTCTTTCTGCTCATTTCTTACCTTTATGTTGCCTCTTTCTTATCATTGCAGACCTTTATTTTGCCTCTTTCTTCTCTTTTCTAACCTTTATTTTGTCTCTTGCTACTCGTTTCTGACTTTTAGTCTGCCACTTTCTGCTCGTTTCTCACCTTGCCTCTTTCTACTCATTGCTGACCTTTATCTTGCCTCTTTATGTTAATTTCTCAACTTTGTTTTGACTCTTGCTGCTGGTTTCTGACCTCTATTCTGAGTCTTTCTGCTAATTTCTCACCTTGCTGCCCATTTCCCATCTTTATTTTGCTTCTTGCTGCTCGTTTCTGACCTTTATTCTGTCTCTTTCTGCTTGATTCTGACCTTTATTCTGAATCTTTCTGCTCGCTTCTGACCATATTTCTACCTCTTTCTACTTGTTTCTCACCTTTATTTTGCCTCTTGCTGCTCGTTGCTGAATTCTATTTTGCTCCTTTCTGCTTGTTTCTCAACTTTATCTTGCCTCTTTTTGCTCATCGTTGACCTTTGTCCTGCCTGTTTCTGCTCATTTTTTACCTTTATTCGGCCTCTTTCTGCTCATTTCTCATCTTTATCTTGCCTCTTTTTGCTAGTTGCGGACCTTTATACTGCTTCTTTCCGCTCATTGCTGAGCTTTATTCTGCCTCTTTCTGCATGTTTCTGATCTTTATTCAGCCTTTTGTTACATTTTTCCCCAAGGACCTTGGAGGGACCCTCAACCCTCACTTGGTCCCAGCCGGATCCCTGCCTCCTGTGGGAGCATTCTATCACACAAATGGAGCTGCTCAAAATGCAGCTCCCTTCATGTGAGAGCAATAATTTTATCTCTTTCCCTGCCCACATGTCTGTGGGCAGGGAAAGAGATGAAACATCTGCTCCTAGCAAGTGGGAGCACTTGGAAAGCTCCCGCTTGCTGTAAGCCGAGTGTTTGTTTTAGCTTTTGCTTGGCGAAGCTGTCAGCTTCCGCCAAGCAAAAGCAAACAGTTATGTCCCAGGAGTGGGCACCTCAGGACATAGCAGGAGTCAGCCATGGGGGTGGCAGTCCACAGGGCCATATATGGCTTCAGGAGGGAGGCAGTGTGGCACCCCTACTTTGATTAGCACGGGCTGGCCCTGGGGAGTCGGTGGTCACAAGGCCATATGTGGCCCGGGAGGTGTCCCACTCCAATTTTAAAATGTTATTTTGGCCCCAGGGAGGTGGTGGCCCCTGGGACTTATTTGAAATCTTGGAGAGGATCTGCGCGGACCACATTCATTAAGTAAAATAAAGGTCCAGCAAGGAGGTGGTCCACGGAACTCAATGAACCTCAGGAGGGGGGCCCCGGGAGCCTTCATTCCTTTTTTGACAAAATGCCCTCGGACCTGGCCCACCTGAAGACCCTTTTAAAAACAAGCACATGAGCCCATGCTTCTTTTTTTAAAACATATATGCTACAAATTAGCAAAATTTGTGAATTCATCTGCAAATTTGTTTTTATTTTTAAATTGCCCAGGTGGGAGGGTCAGGGTACTCGAACTGTGCCTTTTTTTCCTTTTTGTAGGTTTTTTCTGGAACTCTGTGAAAGCCAAGTCCCAAGATGGCTGCCAACATTTCCTGGCTGAAATGTTGGCAGCCAATCAGAGCTCTGCATTTCCTTGCAGAATATGGGTTTTGGGTGGGGAAGTGTATTAATACTTGGGTATTAATTATAACACCCTAGTATTAATTTTTAAAAGCATAATTAGTCATTTTAAACTTTTACAAAATAAGTGTATACATTTTTTTAAAGGGTTTAACACCTTTTATCAGGCACAGGATTACAGGGAAATAGGGGTTTGGGGTGGGGAAGTGTATCAATACCTGGGTATTAATTTCAATAACCTAGTATTCATTTTTAAATAAGTATTACTAATTTAAAACAGTTATTACAAAAATGTAGATTAATCATAATTAAATATTGTAAATCTGTAAATAAGTTCATTAACATGTACTCTTGCAACATTAGTATTTTCACATATTGAGAAAGATTTTGAAGATGGGGCACAGTAGTTATTTTAAATTCAAAATAAAATGTTTATTACGTGTTAAAATTAAAAAAAACGATACAATCAGAGTAGGGAAAGAGAAGCTGTGATTCGACCGGCTTCCGGCTAGTCATAAATAATCAAAGGAGGAGGGATCACTAGTTACTGGCACCAGGGTTCAGATGGTTGTCTCCGATATAGGTAAAAAACCCTCAATCACGTCAAGATATGTTGGGGCGGTATATCTTGGTTCTCCGCCTTTAGATACGTGATAGCATCATCATTGGGTTGATTCCATGCATCCTCCACCCGGAGGCAACCACTGAGTTTTCCAGCAGTGATCAGGGAAAAAAATGATAAAATAAAAAAGTGAGGAGTGCTCAAGTGAGTGATAAAAAGGAGTTGTTCCTCATGCTACCTAAAAAAAGACTTTATTCTGATAGGTGCTGGGGAGACGTTAAAAAAGGTCAAGTTGCAGGTTGGATGTGTAATGGACCCTCTGCGACTTTAAACGTGGTGATTGGTCGACATGTTTCAGCTCATGTAAAGCCCAAAGGTCAGGGAGCTTTCTTCAGGACCACAGGTGAATAATGTGAATTGAGGAAATACATCAATTAGAAGTTCCAAGGTTGATTCAGATGGACTTCTTCAGGACTAATACCTATATACAGAGAAAAACCTTAATGATTCAAAGGGGTAGAAGGATAGATAAGGTGCCAAGGGAGTTTAAAAAAGGGAACAATATAAAAGCAAATATAAATGGCAAGTCTTTATATACTTATTGGTATACATTTTGATCAGCAAGTGAAGTTGCGAACCATCGCTCCTACTTAGGAGAACAAAAAGCAATGTCCCTAGGAGACAACGACTGGTGAAAGATAAATCAAACATACATCAGAAATTCAGACATACATGTAGAATAAATATATATGCAGCGGAGGTGGTGAAGACTGCTCGTAATGTACGCGTGTTCAATCCGCAAGGAAACTGTTTAGCCATACCTATTGGAAGTTAGGGAAAAGAGTGGTTCCTTAGGTCTTACGTTTGTGGTTGTAAACATGAGAAAGAATCAATAATGAAGTAGGGCGCGCTATTTGAAGAAATAGCGTGCAATATTAACTGAAAAATACCTGAAAGTTTCAATGTACGAACTCCGTACGAAGATACAGGCTGCGTTAATACTAGACAATAAAAGAAAAAGGAAAAGAAAAACACACATTACAAGGGGGATTCCCCAGGTTAACGTTACGTGTCTTCCAAAGGCTGTAGAGGTGGAGGGCTCCGTACCGCATGGTCCGCTACGACTTGTGCTGACTCTAGTTTCCTGTATGCACACGTAGGCTGGGGGTGTGTCTTAAATAGTTAGTAACATAGAAACAGTGAAGGGACTGGAGCGGGCCGTCTTGTAGCCTGGAAAACTTTATTGGATTGTTGTCTACGATTGCCATGAACAGAGTGCAAGCACTAATTAGCGCATTAGCTTCATTTCGTCTGTGGCGGGGTTTGAGGCGAGGTGTCTTGACAGATAAGGAGGACACAGTTGTTTGAATGCCAAAGTGGTGGTTGCTAAGAGCCGATGTGCCAATAAGGCAGATGTGAAAATTGTACACGGAGCTCTATGGTGTCACATGGAGGAGACAATTATGACTGGTGGAGACTTCTATTTACACGCTCAACCAAGCGAAGAATATGCGAACACCGCAGCAACGTCAAATGTGGTAGAGGAACGACCAAATTGAGCTCACACTACATTGAACATCCACACACTGTCAACGAGCTTAGTTGGATAGTCCTTGAAACACTGGTATCCAAAACATCAAATGCAGAAAAATTACTCTTCCAGAAAGAACAGCGATGGGTCCATCGCCTCCAGACCAACACCATAGGACTGAATGACGATGTCCCATGGTTGAGCGTGTAAATAGAAGTCTCCACCAGTCATAATTGTCTCCTCCATGTGACACCATAGAGCTCCGTGTACAATTTTCACATCTGCCTTATTGGCACATCGGCTCTTAGCAACCACCACTTTGGCATTCAAACAACTGTGTCCTCCTTATCTGTCAAGACACCTCGCCTCAAACCCCGCCACAGACGAAATGAAGCTAATGCGCTAATTAGTGCTTGCACTCTGTTCATGGCAATCGTAGACAACAATCCAATAAAGTTTTCCAGGCTACAAGACGGCCCGCTCCAGTCCCTTCACTGTTTCTATGTTACTAACTATTTAAGACACACCCCCAGCCTACGTGTGCATACAGGAAACTAGAGTCAGCACAAGTCGTAGCGGACCATGCGGTACGGAGCCCTCCACCTCTACAGCCTTTGGAAGACACGTAACGTTAACCTGGGGAATCCCCCTTGTAATGTGTGTTTTTCTTTTCCTTTTTCTTTTATTGTCTAGTATTAACGCAGCCTGTATCTTCGTACGGAGTTCGTACATTGAAACTTTCAGGTATTTTTCAGTTAATATTGCACGCTATTTCTTCAAATAGCGCGCCCTACTTCATTATTGATTCTTTCTCATGTTTACAACCACAAATGTAAGACCTAAGGAACCACTCTTTTCCCTAACTTCCAATAGGTATGGCTAAACAGTTTCCTTGCGGATTGAACACGCGTACATTACGAGCAGTCTTCACCACCTCCGCTGCATATATATTTATTCTACATGTATGTCTGAATTTCTGATGTATGTTTGATTTATCTTTCACCAGTCGTTGTCTCCTAGGGACATTGCTTTTTGTTCTCCTAAGTAGGAGCGATGGTTCGCAACTTCACTTGCTGATCAAAATGTATACCAATAAGTATATAAAGACTTGCCATTTATATTTGCTTTTATATTGTTCCCTTTTTTAAACTCCCTTGGCACCTTATCTATCCTTCTACCCCTTTGAATCATTAAGGTTTTTCTCTGTATATAGGTATTAGTCCTGAAGAAGTCCATCTGAATCAACCTTGGAACTTCTAATTGATGTATTTCCTCAATTCACATTATTCACCTGTGGTCCTGAAGAAAGCTCCCTGACCTTTGGGCTTTACATGAGCTGAAACATGTCGACCAATCACCACGTTTAAAGTCGCAGAGGGTCCATTACACATCCAACCTGCAACTTGACCTTTTTTAACGTCTCCCCAGCACCTATCAGAATAAAGTCTTTTTTTAGGTAGCATGAGGAACAACTCCTTTTTATCACTCACTTGAGCACTCCTCACTTTTTTATTTTATCATTTTTTTCCCTGATCACTGCTGGAAAACTCAGTGGTTCCCTCCGGGTGGAGGATGCATGGAATCAACCCAATGATGATGCTATCACGTATCTAAAGGCGGAGAACCAAGATATACCGCCCCAACATATCTTGACGTGATTGAGGGTTTTTTACCTATATCGGAGACAACCATCTGAACCCTGGTGCCAGTAACTAGTGATCCCTCCTCCTTTGATTATTTAAAATTAAAAAAAATACATATAAAAATGGTTGTATGTACTCATAGGTCCCAATTCCGATCCGTTAAAAAAAAACTTACCGTACGACTCGTGTCCGTATTTTTTTACGTACGAATCGTACAAGTCCCGTACAAATGGCGAAGTACGATTCGTACGTGAAAAATACATACGAATCGCTTTGGGAAAAGTCTACGAGACGTCCCCAGACAGTTTTACATACAAATCGTAAAACTGAAGTCTTAGCGCGGAAGTACGATCCGTACCGCCCGTCTGAAAACACAAGCGCATGGAAAAGGCCCCGTACGGAGCGAACTTTGTATGACCCCTACCCCGAGTACACTTGTGCCTGGGGTACGAGTCGTACGGCCCCCCCAGCCTCACCCCCTCCCGCGTATGTCGGCACCGCACCCCCCACCCCTCCTGTATGTACGGACCGTACCCCCCACCCCCGTATGTCCGCACCATACCCCCCACCCGCCTATGTCTGCACTGTACCCCCACCTGCGTATGTCTGCACCGTACCCCCCCACCCGTGTATGTCCGCACCATACCCCCCCACCCATGTATGTCCGCACCGTACCTCCACCCACGTATGTCCGCACCGTACCCCCCACCTGTGTATGTCCGCACCATACCCCCCCACCCGCGTATGTCTGCACTGTACCCCCCCACCCACGTATGTCTGCACCATACCCCCCACCCGCGTTGTCCGCACCATACCCCCCACCCGCGTATGTCCGCACCGTGCCCCAGGCGTACCCCAATCCTCGCGTATGTACGGTCCGTACATACGCGAGTATAGGGGTACGCCTGGGGTACGGTGTGGACATACGCGGGTGGGGGGTATGGTGCGGACATACGTGGGTGGGGGGTACGGTGCGGACATACGGGGATGGGGGGTACGGTCCGTACATACGGGGGTGGGGGGTACGGTCCGTACATACGGGGGGTGGGAGGTATGGTCCGTACATATGGGTGTGGGGGGTACGGTGCGGACATACGCACCGTACATACGCACTGTTGGCCTATGTACGGTGCGTACCCCAACAGTGCTTATGTACGCACCGTAGATATGCAATGTTGGGGTACGCACCGTACATGATGACACGTACGATGTGGGTGATGGCGTGTATCACAGCGTACTTAGCTCTTCCGGCACTTTTTGGCTCCCGTAAAAATGTAGCCATGCGGAGTGCTGTAGGTACGAATCGTACTTGCTGGTCCATAAAACGCTGCCTGACTCCGTGCGGACGTCGTGTACGCGCTGTCCAGGATCAGAATTGTATATATTTTTTAGCCGTACGGTGTTTTTTACGATTCGTACGGAAATGGTATTTCTGTACGAATCGTACTTGCTGGTTTGTATGGTGAAATTCCCGGGTACGAGTCATACGGAGAAAACGCTCCGTACGACCATTCGTACCCGGGTTTTACAGGATCGGAATCGGCACCATAATGTTTCTAAAAAATAGTATAATACAAATTAATTAATTTCAAATAATGCAGATTTTTTATATTAAACAAATAATTAGGACACTTAAAATAATGTAAAATTATGTATGTTTTATTTAAAAACAATATCCTGGCCTGGCAAGGCTGGCTGGACTGTTCCTATGAGGCAAAGGTTCAAGGCTGATTTACATATGGCTAGGTACAAACTGGGTTGGCGAAGAGAGCTAAAGAACGATGATGGATTCAACCCAGATCTGTGACTGGGGGTGAGTGTCTGCAAAGGTTCAGCACTCATCTCCTTGCGTTTTCCTTAATATTAATGGTATCCCATTGGCCAAACCCCTCTAATGCCGCCGTGTCCCTCAGCCACATGCCATGCCACAAGGGGGTTTGCTGCGTGAGCCTCTGCCACCATCCCGTGTGTCGAAGGGCAGCCCCCAATGCCATGAAAACCTTCCTGGTCACCTCGAGAAGCGCGTTGGGGATAGGACTATCATAAAGCATTGCCGTGACTTGGGGAAATCCCAATGTAGAGAGCTCCAACCTGTCTGACCAACCTCCACTAAGGTACTCATTAATAACTAGGAGGTGCGAATCTATATAGTATGGGTACAAGTTAGCCATACCCAGGGCGCCATTGTAAGCCGCCTGCTGGCAAGTAGCAAGTGCCAGTCACGGTCTGGAATTATGCCAGCGGAAGGAGAGAGCCATTGAGCCCATCTCTATAAACCAGTGACAGGAAATTGCAATGGGTAAGTTCTGGAAAAGGCAAAGTAAGTGAGGCAGTACCATCATTTTGTAATGGGCCATTCTGCCCATAACATTGAGCAGAAGTGCCTGCCATTTCGCAAGGTCAGATTTAATCTTACGGGTGAGATAAGTGACATTGAGAGACAACGTCAGCTCCGGAAGCAATGGCATCTGAATACCCAAGTTCTTTAAGCGGAATGATTATGATTTTACTGCTTGTGTTCTAAACACATACAGAAGAAACTGCATACACTAAAACTTCATGAAGCCGAATTCTAGCTATTTCAAACTGCAGAGCTATTGAAGGCTAAAAAAATGCACCCATTTTGGCCTCTTCCAACAAAATATAGAGATTAAATCATTATAATCCACAATTAACTCATCTAGCTATAAATGCAGTATTCACAATCAAGGATGGCCACTGTAGTGTCATGTAAATAAAGAATGACAGAACTCTTTTGGTTCCTGATGGACACCATAGACCTTTGGCGTACACATTGGAGGGTAATGAAGTGAATGCAGGTTTAGAGAGTTGAGTTCTTGTTTACACGCTGAAGATTAGAGACATGTATAACTATTCTCCATGTGTGATGTAGTCATTGGTGAGTACCCGGACTGGGTCAACTGGCGATGAGTAGGTGATAAGTAACTCATAGATTGACAGTGCTCTCCTAAAGAGTTTGCTGTGGTCCAGCAAGCTGTGCAAAATTGATGCTGGCACCTGTTGAGTCTGAGCGCAACACCAGCCTGTGTAAATCTTTTGAGGATAAAAAAAGCATAGTTGAAAATCCACACATCAGTGGCCAAGAATAATATGAAAAGGCCCCAAACAGAGGTACTGTGTCACTATGCAAATTAGTGCTGTACGTCATTCAGAGTGATAGTGCCAAAGGTGAATGCAACAAGGTCTTGAAAAGCTGCGTATTGTGATAATCCAGTGCAAGTTAAGATGTAATCTGATGTGTTGTGAAGCAGAGATCAACTCGGTGTTTTCAAAAAGACTTTAAGTGCAAAGCCAATTGAATATCAACGTTATATGGTTATCAAAATATTTGAATACGGAAAGACTTGTTTACTTACTAAAATACTCAAAAAGACTCATCTGACCACAGCCTGCTGTGACGTGGCCTCAGAGCAAAGGCCTGGGTTGTGCTTGAGAGCTGTCCATAAACAAAATGGCCCATCACCATAGCTGCCTAGTGGGGGGGCCTCAGAATAACTCTACAGATCTCCATCAAAATAAAGAGGTCCAATGGAGAGCAAGAATTAAGCCAAAGCTCCTCCTACTGTCAAGGTTGACCCTGAAGCCAACATGTCACAAGGCTCTAGAGATGGTTTGCATGAGCAAGTTCACCAAGAATCATTAGAGAGAAAACTGCTCTTCATCAATGGTTATACTGCTGCTGCTTTCTTAAAACCATAATCTTCATTTGACACGATATTGGCAATAGATGGACTGCTTGGATAGACGTTTGAGGATTTCATAGATGCAATAGATGAAACAGATGACAAAAAGATTATCAAGTGTAGGAATGTAGGACCCTTCTGCCTGGTCACCCCCAATTTTTGCCACCGTTATTACATTTTACTGACTAGTCGGACTGGGAACCTGCTAATCAGGACCCCATTCTCTGTCCTTCTTCCCCAGATTGGACATGGTGAGTACTTAGGTACCCCCCAGATTGGCTACTGCTGTAACCTTTTAAGTCCCTGGTATATGGTACTAAGGTACCCAGGGCATAGGTACACCAGGGGTCCCCCATGGACTGAAGCATGTATTATGGCAGCCATGGGAGACCACTCAAATTGTTACTATAGGCCTGCCATTGCAGCCTGTGTAAGCTGTTGCTAGCACCACCTACGACAGATAAATAGTTTCCTTATATCTGAGGTCACTACACTTAAAACCTATAAGCCACCCCTAAGGCAGGCCTTTTAATCCTGAAGGCAGGGTGCTCAGTCATAAGTAGGAGGGTGCCCCTGCTTGACCAAGACACCCATACAACCTTCACAGTCCATTCTCCCGGGTTGTAAGGGCCTCATCCATTATGATATATAGAGTGGCCATGCGTCACTAAGCGAGGGCTATCTCTAAAGTGGCTGTAACAAACACTGTCATGTTTGGTATCAAACATGTTGGAATCATACACCAGTGTTGGAGGTAGGATTCCATACACTGTAAAGCTCCTCCGGGAGGCCCTCAGTGCTCCCGATACTAGTCTTGTAGACCCAAACAGCAAACTATGTCTGCTGCCAACCAGAGACATGATTCTGCCATCCTGCTGCTCAGCCAAGCTCGAGTAGGGGAATGCAGGACAATAGGTTTCATATCACAGGGAGGTGTGAACACCTCCCAGACAGGACTTAGTGTATTGGAACAGGGTGGGGGAGCTTGCCAGTGCCACTAGGCTGCTTTGAAGAGCACATTTGATGCCCTCCTTGCATACTCCAGTTGAAACCAGTTCAGGGAGCCGTTGGCTCCAGCTCTGGTGCAAGACTAGACAAAGGACATAGGAATATCCTTCCCACTGTCCAGCCCGTCTTCTGGGAGGGACCCCTGAATCGTCCCAACCCTCTTCTTAAAGTACTTAAGGGCTTACATCTGGGAGGGTCCCCAGATTCATCATGAGACAAGATTCAGATCCGAGACCACTTCAACTTCAACCGTCTGTGCACTTTGGAGTTCACTGGACTTCGCTTTGGGAACCGAGACTGCAACTGGGAAGACTCTTGCTGCTCCTGGTATCATCGTCCTGCCAGTCTTCTGCAACGTCTGTGCCTGTGCTCCATACAGGTTCTTCACAAGGCCTCTGGGCATCCTAGACACCTGTAGAAATCTCCCATGGAGTGAAGGAGTCACTCCACAGCATCCGCAGGCACTGCAACAAAGCTGGCCGGTCTGCTGTTCCTGAGCTCCTATGGACTCCAAAAGGTTCAGAAACACATGTGATGGTTCTGCAATTCCCTCGAGGCCTGCACTGTCTTCACAGCAAGTTTGAAGCCAGTATCCCTCGTCGGAACTGCTGGAGCAGTACTACTGTGCACCACGTCGACTTGCCGTTACCAAGGGTTGTTGACTTGCTCCTCCAGAGATCTTTGGGCTCCAAGAAGCTCCAGCCTCAAGCATCTTCTGCAGCCAAGATCTTCACCTGCAAAGCATCCTTTGTGCCTAGGCCTTTTTTTTTTCTTTACGGAGTTTTATATAAGCAGAGGTATCGGATATCAGAACGCTTGACATCAGCACCAGTTGTATTACATGAAGACACATTCATTTTTGTTAGGCACAGGAGATTAAGTGATTTGCTCAGAATCACAGGATGTTGCGAGTCCTTGCCGAGACTCAAAACATGTTCCCCAGATTTAAGGTCGACCTAGCCATTCGGCCAACTCCTCTCCATTCATCCTTTGGTGAGCTGCTCGAGGTCCTTTTGCGACTCCTGTGCCTTCGGCCCGTGAGTCCTCTCGAGGGTCTTCTTTGGCTCCAGTGAGCTATTCTGCTTGCTTGGGGCCTCTTCTGACTTACCTGCTCGTGGTGAGTCACTTGGACCTTGCTGGTCCTGACACTGCACCTTTTTAGACCACTATGTTGGTTGTCGTTGCCAAGGCTTGTTGGTACCCCTGCATGACATTGACCCCCTGGCTCTTGACATCCATCCTGGAACGGCTTGTGAATGGCTCCTAGTCTTCTACAGCATTGCCTGGTCAGCACAGCTGCAACTTCAAGGGCACCGTCAACTCTCCGACATCCCATATATCGGTGAGCATTAATCTTCCGTGCCTCCTGGTCACTCCTGAGTGGCATAGACTCTGTCTCCTCTGCTTGTAGGAATCTTTCATCTTGAATCCACCTTTGGTTTCCAATGCCTCTTTCACCTTCTTCACCAGCAGCATCTTTGCTGAAGTCCTCCATTGTGGTCTATGGCGGTTTCTGACGTCACTTCGAACCTATACACCCGGCTTCCCTGGTGTAGGTATCGTGGTTCCTGGGGTATCCACAGGTGGGTTGACTCTCCAATCTTCCACGTAATGTCTTCAGGGTCCCCTGGGAAGACTCCCTTTCCTTTAAAACTGCAACGCGACGTACCCAATGACTTACATTGAGCACAAGATCATGTTCCCACCCTGCACCAGGCCTTTGTGGGATTCCTAGATACTCACCTTGGGTGGTTTCTACCTCTTCTGGGTCCATTTTCGACCTGGGTCGGGGTTCGCATTCCACTATCTTAGTTTATGGTATGGTCTCCCCCTAGAGACCACTGTTTATTTGTGCTACTTACATGTTCTATTTGTAAAGTGTTGTGTATATTGTGGTTATATCTCCAGTTAGGAGATAGTGCAATGTGTTAGTGAGGGTTTCATGTTGGAACTACGACTTCCCCAACTACGACTTCCCTAACAACGAGGTCGCAACCACAACATCATCTAAACCACATTTTTTTTTGCCATGCAGTCCTTTACCACTATTGTTCGTAGTAAAGGAATGAGTGTTTAAAACAATGTTTTCCAACTAATTCCCCAAATCCCCACCCCTTAAAGACTAATTCCCCCACCCTAAAAATAAACACAATCACCCACAACCCTTAATAAACGAACTCAACCCCCATAAAACTAGTTTCCCCCTCTCTAAAAATAATCACGATCACCCCCACCTCCTAAAAACGATCTCAACACCTTATAAACTAATTCCCAAACCTTAAAAATATATGTGAACACCCATTCCCCCTAAAAACTAAACCCCAACCCCTAAGATCTAACCCTAAACCCCCACCCCCTGAAAATTAACCCCTCTTACCTGTTCCTCTGCGACACTCCTCCGAACTCCGTCCTGCCCAAACACTAGACCGACCCAGCCTCAACCACGCACATGCGTGGTTAAGGCTGAGTCGTTGTTCGGGCAAGTCGTGTTTGTAATAAATACATATTTTTATAACTACACTGTGGTGATTCTTTTTCACTTAACCTATACCGTAAGATTAAGTACAGGTAAAACAAGCTGCTTTACATTCCTTCTGGACTAAGCCTGAAGGCTGCTCTCCACAGCTACCACTGCGAGTGTATAAGGTTGTCTAAAACCACTAAAATCACCATAAGGGTTGTCTGGATTAGTGCAGGGTGCTACACTTACATAAGTGAGCACCATATACTAAGCCAGCCTCCTACATCAAGTATCTGAAGAACATGGCTGGTGATGGTGTAAAAGAAGCCATAAAAAACACACAGGAAGGGAGAAGTGACATACACTCAAATCAAAGCAGCCTTAAATGTCAAGATCAATCCAGTGCCAAAAGTAGATTACAAAAGACACACCTTCAGTCAAGCACACCAGGCAGTGTGTGAAACCATTGATGAATTTGTTGAGAGACTAGATCTCTTTATAAAGCACTGCAAGTTCAATGAATTTATTGATGAGAAACCTGCACGCCCCCAAGTTATAGATGGATGTCTGTCAGATTTCTTTTGAAGACGAATACTGAAGAAAGCTCTGACCTTAGAGTAGGTCCCCACAGCTGCCTGAGCGAGGAGCATGCTAATCAACTAGTGGCTGACATGGAGGCTGGAGGCACCCAGAGTTCGTCAGTCATGAACATGAAAAGTAAGCCGAAGCATGAAGCTGAGGAACTCAAGGTGAAGTCTCCTCAGAGAAAGAAAATGCTCTAATGCTCTTCATATGTGGATTGTCATTTCCACACAACGGTAGATGTCCCGCCCTTAGACAGATTTTCAACAGCTGTGGCAAAGCGAAATATTTTGTGATGGTTTGCGAGGCAAAGAGAAAGGCAAGTGAATTACAGCATGAAGACAAAATGGCCAACTAAGCACTACATCAACAACATTCGACGCATTCCCACAGGCCAATCAGTCACTCTAACCGAGGCAAATTGACACCAAACAAAGCTGATTGTCATCAAAATCTTCGCCAAAGAGTTTCTCAGTGTCGGTTTCAAGTGAAAGTGACAATGATAATTGTGGAATGTCGATGTTTAATTCAGAGAAGCATGCACATGTGGGACTAGTCGAATGTGAGAGAAAACACAGACGAACAAAGGCTTGACATGAAAAAGCAGCAAAGACATATAAATCAATCAATCAATCAAGAAATTTGTATAGTGCGCTACTCAGCCGGAGGGTCTCAAGGCGCTTGGGGGGGGGGGGGGTCCGCTACTGCTCGAACAGCCAGGTCTTGAGTTGCTTCCTGAAGGAGAGGTGGTCTTGGGTACGACGGAGGTGGAGGGGGAGGGAGTTCCAAGTCTTGGCTGCCAGGTAGGAGTAGGATCTTCCTTCCATGGTGGCTGTTCGAATGCGTGTAACCGCGGCGAGGGCGTGACTGGTCGATAGCAGTTGGCGGGTGGGAGTGTAGAAGGCCAGGCGGTTGTTGAGGTACCTGGGGCCCAGGTCGTGGAGGGCCTTGTGTGCGTGGGTGAGGAGATGGAACGTGATTCTCTTGCTGACGGGGAGCCAGTGCAGGTCTCTCAGGTGTCCGGAGATGTGGCTGTGTCGGGGGATGTCCAGGATGAGTCGTGCGGAGGCGTTCTGGATGGGTTGGAGTCTTTTCTGTAGTTTGGCTGTGGTTCCGGTGTAGAGGGTGTTACCGTAGTCCAGTCGGCTGGTGATGAGTGCTTGGGTGACCGTCTTCCTGGTTTCGGTGGGGATCCATCGGAAGATCTTTCAGAGCATGCGTAGGATGTTGAAACACGATGATGTGACGGCGTTGACTTGTCTGGTCATCGAGAGGGAGGAGTCCAGGATGAAGCCCAGGTTGCGTGCATGGTCCGTTGGTTTGGGTGCGCTGCCTAGGGCCGGGGGCCACCAGGAGTCGTCCCAGGCAGAGGGTGGTGATCCAAGGATGAGGACTTCCGTCTTGTCTGAGTTCAGTTTCAGGCGGCTGTTCTTCCTCCACTCGGCTACTTCTTTCATCACTTTGTGTAGGTTGGTTCTGGCGGTGGCAGGGTCGTTGGTGAGGGAGAAGATCAGCTGGGTGTCGTCGGCATAGGAGATGATGTTGAGGTTGTGTTGGCGTGCGATGGCTGCGAGGGGGCTCATGTAGACGTTGAAGAGGGTGGGGCTGAGTGATGATCCTTGTGGTATGCCGCAGATGACTTCGGTGGCCTCGGATCTGAACGGGGGGAGGCGGACTCTCTGGGTTCTTCCGGCGAGGAACGAGATGATCCACTCCAGTGCCTTCTCTTGGATACCGACGTTGCTGAGGCGTTGTACTAGGGTGCGGTGGCAGACAGTATCGAACGCTGCGGAGAGGTCCAGGAGGATGAGGGCCGCTGTTTCCCCGTTGCGAGCAGGGTTCGGATGTCGTCAGTGGCTGCGATGAGGGCGGTCTCGGTGCTGTGGTTGACTCGGATTTCGGACTGTGAGTGGTCGAGGGATCCGTTCGTCTCGAGGAAGGCGGCAAGCTGTCTGTTGACGGTCTTCTCGATGACTTTGGCAGGAAACGGGAGGAGCGAGATGGGGCGGTAGTTCTTGAGGTCGGTGGGGTCTGCTGAAGGTTTCTTCAAGAGGGCGCTGAGTTCGGCATGCTTCCAGCTTGGCGGTGGCGGTGTTGAAGGAGCAGTTGATGATGTCCCGGAGATGGGGTGCGATGATGGAGTCGGCCTTGTTGAAGACGTGGTGGGGGCATGGGTCGGTTGGCGATCCGGAGTGGATGGTGTTCATCGTGCGGATGGTGTCTTCGGTGCTGACCGGGGTCCAGGGGCGGAGGGTGATGGTGGGGGGCATTGGTTCTGTGGTAGGGTGCGTGGACTGTTCGCCGAAGCTGTTGTGTATGTCTGCGATCTTGCTGTGGAAGAACGAGGCGAGTGAGTCGCAGAGGTCTTGTGAGGGAGTGATGTCGTTGTTTCCGGCGCTGGGGTTGGAGAGCTCTTTGATGATGCTGAAGAGTTCCTTGCTGTTGTGTGCATTGTTGTCTAGACGATCCTTGAATGCTGACTTCTTGGTGGTGTGGATCAGCTGGTGGTGTTTGCGGGTGGCGTGCTTGAGGGCAGTCATGTTGTCTGTGGTCGGGTTTTTTCGCCAGGCTTTCTCGAGGGTGCGGCAGTTCTTCTGGGAGTTCTTGAGGTCATCGTTGAACCAGGAGGCATTCTTGCTTCCGGGCCTGCTGGGATGGTTTTTCAGGGGTGCGAGGTCATCAGCGCAGTTGGTGATCCACTGTGTGAGTTTGTTGGCTACTTGGTTGGGGTCCGTTGATCTGGCGGGAGGGTTCTGGTTCAGTGATGTGGTGAGCTGGTCGGTGGTGATCTTGTTCCAGCTCCTGCGGGGAACCTGTTGCGGGAGGTGGTGGGTCGTGGTCTTTCTAAAGCTGAAGTGGACGCAACTGTGGTCTGTCCAGTGGAGTCCGGTGGAGTGGCTGAAGGAGATGTACTTGCTGGAGGAGAAGATTGGGTCGAGCGTGTGTCCGGCGTAGTGGGTGGGGGTGTTCACCAGTTGCTTGAGTCCGAGGTTGGCGAGGTTGTCCAGCAGGATGGTGGTGTTGTTGTCGTTATTGTTCTCCAGGTGGAAGTTGAGGTTCCCTAGGAGAATGTAGTCGGTGGAGGGGAGGGTGTGTGGGCTGATGAAGTCTGCGATGTCTTCGCTGAATTGTGTGCGGGGTCCTGGGGGTCTGTAGATGAGGGTGACTCTGAGTGTGGTCTTGGGGTCGGTGTGTATCTGGAAGTGAAGGTGTTCGGCGGCTGTGAGGATGTCGTCGGAGCTGGTCGTGATGCGGATGGTGTTCTTGTGGACGATGGCGATGCCTCCTCCTGTCTGGTTGACGCGGTCCCTTCGGGTAATCTTGTATCCGTCCGGGATGGCTATGGCGATGTCGGGCGCTGAGGAGGCGTTCATCCAGGTTTCTGTGAGGAAGGCGACGTCCGGAGATGTGGTGTCGAGCAGGTTCCATAGTTCCACGGCGTGTCTGTGGATGGAGCGGGTGTTGAGCAGGATGCACTTTAGGTGGTTGCTGTTGGTGCTCGGCTTGGCGGGTGCAGTGCAGGTCCGGATGCAAAAGAACTTGCAGGTTTGGCAGGTGAAGGGTCCATGGGTGCATCCTGGGGTGGCTCGGTGGCAGCCGAGGAGTCGGCCGGAGTTGAGTGCGCTGAGGGTGGCGGCGACGTACGTCCGGCGGGTGGGCTGGCGTCTGCGGGGGCCAGGGGGTCTGGCGCTGGGCACGGTCCAGGCGCGGACGGGCGTAGACGGGCTTGCCTTTGGCGCGCCTTCGGTGCACCATTGGCGCACCCGCTGCGCGTGAACGCTGCGCGCACGTGCTGACTCTGCCATAAATGGAGAGTGGGGGGGGCGGAGCGAGGGAGGAGCAGTTGGGAGGCGGGAGCGGGGTGGCGAGTGGGGAGGGGAGCGGTGATGCTGGAGGGAACGGGGGTGGGGCCGCGGGGGAGCAGTGGCAGGGAGCGGGGTGGGTCAGCAGTAGAAAACGGCAGTGGGGCACAGGAACGATCAGGGGCACAACGATGCAAATGATCACAAAACAAATGCAGAATCACAAAACAATACTGAGGTCAGGGGGCAGGGGGCAGAAACAATACGGCACAACACTGGGAGCGAGGACAGGGGCACAGGGGTACAACAATTGACGATGCAAATGAAAGGAAAACAGTTACAGGCACAATACTGGTACAACAGTAGACGATGTAAATGAGCAGTGAACAATTATAGGGGCAGATACAAACTTGGCAGCGGCAGCGGCGGCGGCAAGCGGATCCCGGGCACACTCGGGGTGGGCCACGCGGCGGGAGGAGCGACCGATCTGGCCAGGTCAGGTCAGGTCACAGCTCCCCGCCTCACGGACACCACCTTTTGTGTTCAGCGGGGTGGGTCAGCGGTAGAAAGCGGCGGCGGCAAGCGGATCCCGGGCACACTCGGGGTGGGCCACGCGGCGGGAGGAGCGACCGGCTCTGACCAGGTCAGGTCAGGTCACAGCTCCCCGCCTCGCGGACACCACCTTTTGTGTTCAGTGGGAGGGAGGAGCAGCTGGGAGGCGGGAGCGGGATGGCGAGTGGGGAGGGGAGCGGTGATGCTGGAGGGAACGGGGGTGGGGCTACGGGGGAGCAGCGGCAGGGAGCGGGGTGGGTCAGCGGTAGAAAACGGCGGTGGGGCACAGGAACGATCAGGGGCACAACGATGCAAACGATCACAAAACAAATGCAGGATCACAAAACAATACTGAGGGCAGGGGGCAGAAACAATACGGCGCAACACTGGGAGCGAGGACAGGGGCACAGGGGTACAACAGTTGACGATGCAAATGAAAGGAAAACAGTTACAGGCACAATACTGGTACAACAGTAGACGATGTAAATGAGCAGTGAACAATTACAGGGGCAGATACAAACTTGGCAGCGGCAAGCGGATCCCGGGCACACTCGGGGTGGGCCACGCGGCGGGAGGAGCGACCGGCTCTGACCAGGTCAGGTCAGGTCAGGTCATTGTCCGAAGGTTACTCTAAAGATAAATGGGTGTTATATATCATTTTTATCAATAGCAATGAATTGACAGACATTATGCCTGAGGAGAAATATTCACAATTGTCTCCCTTACCACAACTTGCACCATCAAAAACTAAAGTATATACCTGGACTTTGGCGACATCTTTGAAAAGTCAAGGGTCATTTGTAGCCAAAATGAAACACAAGAAACCAGTGGTACAAGTACCTATTCATGTACTTCCAGTGAGGTTTCAAGTGCCTGTCTGCTCAGTGTTAACACCCCTGCTGATTTGGAACTGATAGCAGTGAACTATAATATGAAAGCTCATTATAAAATAGTAAGTCCATTTTCTTAATTATTTCTTTTGTTAGGAAGCTCAAGACTATGAAAGTGCAGTTACATATAAATGAAGATGGTCATCCTATTGCTCAAAGACAGACTAATTGCATTTCACTTGCAAGAAGCTGTTAAAAAAGAACTTAATTTGTTGATCAAACATGATATCATTCAACGTTCCACTGGCCCAACGCCATGGTTTTCACCCATAGTGATAGTGCCTAATAGATACAGTGAAAGAGATGTAGGCATTTGCACTGACATGCGTCAGGACAACAAGGTAATCGCGAGAGAGCATGATCCAGGACCACACATCGCTGATATGATAACCCAAATGAAGAGTGCAAAGTTTTTCTCTCCACTCTATTTAAACAAAGGAAATCCCCTGTTGGAACTTAAAGAGAATTGAAGGTACATTACAACCTTCTCTACACACATTGCTCTGTTTCACTATATGCAAATGAGTTTTGGCGTATCCTCTGTTATAGAACTTTTCCAAGATGTAATTTGACGTATCATACATCCGGTTGTAAATGCCTTAAACTATAGTGATGACACATTGGTCTTCAGAGATACTCAGAAAGAGCATGAAAAAGTCCTCATGCAAATATGTCATTTGCTAAATTATGTTGGTTTGACTTTGAATGCAGACAATCCCATTAGACAAAATTGAAATTCTTTGGTCATATCTTTTCGGATAGGGGTATGACACCTGATCCAGCTAAAGTGCGAGTGCTATCTTCTACTTGTCCCCCACAGGACATTTCTATGCAACGTTTATTTTTTGAAATGGCCAGTTAATGTTCTAGATACATACAAGACTTTGCTACTGTCAGTGCACCAGAACTGATGAAAAAGAATGCTGTGTTCCATTGTTCAAGTGAGTGCGAAGAAAGTTTCAAGAGAATCATGCAAGCCATCGAAAATGCCACTGAATTGGCCAACTTTGATCCCAAGCTTCACACAGAGGTTGTAGTTAATGATAGCCCTGTCGGGTTTGGCGCATGTTTTGCACAGCACGTTGGACAGCCAAATGCCTGAAGGCAATTTGTGGCTTACCCTAGCAAAAGTTTGTCACAAGCTGAACATGCTTATTCACAACGTGAGAAAGAAAGATTGGCAGTGGTGTGGGCTTCTGAATTTTTCCATGTGTTCTTATATGAAGTCTTTCACAGTAGTGACCCATCATTAAGCACTATTGACAAAATTTGACAATCATAAATCAAAGATGCCTCCTTGTTTTTAATGTTGGGGTCTGAGAATACAAGAATACAACTACACAATTATTCACCATCCAGGGAAAGATAAAAAGCCTACTGATTATTTTTCAAGAGTGCCATTACTCTGCCCTGTTACACCATCTAAGACGGCTGAAAAATTGTAAAATCGAGCACTCCAGCAGCCATGTCATTAGAACAAATTGTTGCTGCCACAAGCTAAGATGTCAGGATTCCTGCCACAGATCACCTCTCTTGAGTGTCACAATATAAGAGCATGACTCACATCATTCCTCCCAACACTTATGAATGAACAAACATCTTGTATCCTGACTTTTGACCATATAACATGCTGTTGGTAATAAAAATCAGCAGGAGGTGTTCCCCGGTTTGTTTGAAAAGGCTTAATAGCTCTTATAAATGTTTTACCATGCATATGCAAGGTCAGGTTTCAGGCACCACAGAAACATCCAGAAAATCCCCCAGAACAAGCATCAAGTAACCTACATAGATGACCTCAAAGTGAACCTTCCAGAAGACAGCCCTCATTAAATTAATCCCCTGTTCCTGGCTATAAGAAATTATAGTGCAACCTTGGTGCACATTCTAAAACACCTTCTAGAATAAAGCCTCATAAAATTAATCATCTACACCTGTTTTTTGCTAAAAGCAATTAGAACGCTTCTTTTGTGAACATTCTAAAGCACCTTCTAGAAGGCAGCTTTATCAAGTTAATTATCTGCACCTGTTCCTATTACAAACAATTAGAATGTGACCTTTATGAACGTTCTAAAGCCGTCTTATTTAAAGACTGTCCACACTCCTCCCCTTCGCATAGCATCTCTATGCCTGCCACGTACCTGTTTCCCAGCTTCCAGGACTCTGTCTTGCCGGCTCCTTTGATCCTCCTGCTTCGACCTCACCACAAAGATTGTCCTGCATCATTCTCTTACCAGGATGGAAAAAAAACAAGAAGAAAAGGAGAAATGCATTAACAGACTTCATTTTACTATGCAGTGATCTCAGTTTCAACATTGTGCTGCAAACAAAGGTAACTATTATTTATGTTCAATTTGTACATACTGTTGACAGGACTCTGCCAGAGAGGACTTGGGTGAAGCTAACCCCGTCCAAATTTGCTTGTGGGTTTGATGGTGAGATCATACTTACTACTGTATCTAAAAAAAAGTGATAATATAGCCTCTATGGACAATCCAAATGAAAGCAAAACAAAAGCAAAACTAAAGGCTGGTTGAGATTTGAAAAGCTTTTGTGAGATGATGCCTTAAGAGATAGAGTTGATACTAGACTAAAGCCTTATTATTTTCTTGTTTATAGGTACCATATCTGCCGGTACCATTTATCAGACGGGTATGAATACCTGCTGCAGTGTTGCTGTTGAGTAGATGAACCACAGCATATTTGATTCTGCACTCTCTCCATCTCAACCCTCTTCCCTTAGGGATTTGCCACCAGAGCAGTCTCCTCCTGTAAACCAAGGGCAAGGCTCGGGAGGAATTAGGAACTATTGTCGCCGCCCCATTGGAGTCATTTGGGATCCAGGTAGATGGCTTATGACACAAGATAGTGACATGCTGAAATTGAAAAACATTATTGTTTGCCAAACTTGGAACAAGCGCTCTCAACCACTCACCAGTGACAGTGAGTACTTAAAATTCAGAAATGTTAGAGATGAACTGTTCGTAACTCAGGAAGCCACATTTTGCAAGGCACACAAATTTTCATTCCAGAGGGAGTACGACAACAAGTAATTGAAGTAGCCCATGAGGGACACCAAGGAATAGTTGCCACAAAGAAAGCTCTTCGAGATAGAGTCTGGTTCCTTCATATCGATGAGAGGGTTGAAAGAGAGTTAAAGGCCTATAACTTATGCAACTGTATCTTATCACACATTACTCAGCACCCTTTAAACATCTCAGAATTGCCTAACCATGCTAGGGAAAGAATTGCTGTTGATTTCTTTCGTCCTCTTGGGAAGGGATATCATCTAATGGTCAATGTTAATGAATACTCTCCTTTTCCATTGGTAGAATCTCTCATCAATCATTTATGAAATGCCTATTGGAAGTTTAGATGGCATCTTTGCAACATGGGTTGTCACTGTGATCTTGAAATCTGACAACGGCCTGCCCTTCAGTAGTTGAGAGTTCAGAGACTTTTCCAGCCATCTCAACGTAAATATCATAAAAGCACTTCTATTTGGCCCCAGGCCAATGGCCTTCTAGAACAATTCAGGACTACTCTGAAGAAAGCGCAGCGTCCTGCATTGAAGAAGCTTGACTGTAAGTTTTTTTTTAATACCACTCTTCGACCCCCTCACTCGACTCCAAGGAAAATCCCTGCAACCTTAATGTTTGGGAGAGCCATGACGAGCAATTTACCTCAATGACTAACCTAAGATCAAGGACGGAGAAACACATTTGCACAGAAGATTCAGGTTACAAATGAAAAATTTAAATCTTTGCTGACAAGTTACGTCATGTGAAAGCTATCACTTTCAAGAGAGGAGATCGAGTACTAGTTTGACAATCCAGAAAACGAAAATTTGACACTCCTTTCAAGGCTGAGCTCTTGACTGTCACAATAATTACAGGGCAAATGGTGACTGCCCAATGTCCTGGGAAGTCCCTCACTTAAGATTCTTCTCACTTCAGACATGTGGCTCATCAGTCACCAAACATCAATGTCACCTTAGAAACTAGGGACAGACAGTTAATGATCCCACAACTGCTGTTGTTTCCATATCACCTATGCAGATCACTGACACTTCGACTGCCAGCTCCCAGTTTCTGGTGACCCGATCAGGATGTGTGAGCCAAGTGCCACAAAGGCTCATTGAAGAGTTATAAGTAAATATTTATGTATTTATTTATTTCAAACAGTTGTGACTATTTATTTAACAAAAGGGGACATGTAGTGTCGTGTAACTAAAGAATGCCAGAACTCTTTTGGTTCCTGATGGACTCCGTAGACCTGTGACTTACGCGTTGGAGGGTAATGAAGTGAATGCAGGTTTAGAACACTGAGTTCTTCCTTACACGCTGAAGAATAAAGATGTGCATAACCATTGTCTGTGTATGGCGTAGTCATTGGTATGTGCCTGGGCTGGGTACAGCCACCTGCATTCAAGTCATCAGGGGCACTGTTTCCAGTCCTGGGCTTTGATGTGACAACATCATGCATTTTGGAAATTATAGTCTTAGTTTTCCCACACTAAGCTAATTAGATCTACAGTGGAGAGGTGTGGCTCACTGGTGGAGAGGTGTGGCTCACTGGTTAGAGGAAGCAGACCCAGAAGCAGAGGACGGGCCGGGACCAGGGTTTAATCCCCAACGCGGCAGGGTCGTGGACCAGGGCCAGCGGACTCGATAATTCTTGCTTCGGTGCCTACTCTAACCAGGGATCACACTCGGCGACTCTGGGCATTAGCTTGCCTCATCTCCACAACGGCCCCCCACATTCGCCGGGGATGCCTGGTTTCACCTTGGAGATCCCCAGGAGGGACCATCTCACAGGGATAGCCAGGACGGGTTCCCCACCGGTCTACAGCGCCAGGACGACTCAGGGCAGCAGTGCGCTTTACAAGACACATACATTTACATTTTACACACCTGATAGTTACCATTTGTAAGCTGAAACTCTTCAAAGGGAATCCGTGTCCATAATCACATGGAGTAAAGAGGCCACACTATCACAAACACAGCCATCAACTTGGATGCAGCTGACATGGCCATTTCCTGATACTTCTCCAGATGCTAAATCTGACACAACATGCCCTGCTGCAGGAGGCAGAAAACCAGGAAGAACAGTGCAATGGGGCAATGCAAGTTGCTAGGTGGAAAAACCGTAAATGCCAGGATAAGGCTGAACCTGTTCAACATGTCAAAGTCCGACGTCCTGATAAACTATGGTCTCAACATGGAGGCCAAAATGGACACAATGTATGCCATTGGAGATGCAACTGAATGAAGTTTGAAATAAAGACTCTCATTCCCCACTTGTCAATTTACTTACAGGACTGTATGTCATATCAGCGGGCTCATTCCATCTGACAGTAGGCAGGGTGAATGCGTTAGCATACCACTGATTTCTGTAATTTCTAACCCAGGTCACATATGCGATCCTGAGTATGGTGAACAAACAAACTATTATTGTCCCAAAATTCACAATCAATGCAGTAATGGCAACATGTTATGCCATAGCAAATTTACCATTGTGACATCTGTCGCACTTTCTCGAATAAGGTTAGAACCGTACCAGCATCCACGGGAGCGAAGCGTAAATCCAAACTCTCCCCAAGGGTATGACCACTTCCAAGAAGAGAAAATCTCCTGAACAATGAACAATACCCCCAGGAAGAGCAGGGACAGGCAAGGGACCACCGGAAGCCCACCAGCAGAGCCAACCGATATAGGGAGGGAGTTGTCGGAAGGCAGGTTCCAGTACTGCAGAAAGGGAAGATAACAAACAGGGAGGGAGATGAGAATTAGAGTATATTCCCTGCAGTCTAAGGGTGGAAAATACAACAAACAACTGTGTATAATGATTAGGGCTCCCGGTTTTCCGTTTAAACGGATTTTTACATATAAATACAGACGGAAAACAAGTTTTCCTTTGTCTGTATTTATATGTAAAAACGGGAAAATACTACTGCCATGCTCCAGCAGAGTTGCCTCTCCAAGCCCTCTTCCTGATTCCAGGCCTGTGCCTGCCTACAAGTAACATGAAACTTTTTTGTTGATGCCCAGCCATTTATTTCCGGGGCTCTGTTCAGCCCCTGGAGTGACCTCTGCACCAGCCATTATAAAACAAAAATAAGTGCCCTCGGGGAAGAGGGGAGGGGGTGGGGCTGGAGTCAGTGGCGTATGCAGTTTTGTGGGTGGCAAAAACAGAAATCGAATGCCAGCACCCCCTGGGGTGCCAAAGCCTAGCTACGTCAGTGGAGTGTTGCCGAGTTTGTGGCCGCACTGCAGAGCAGTACACTGTGTATGTGTGGCTGCAAGAACAATCTGGCCACAAACTCAAAGCCTTTCTACGCCACTGACTGGAGTGTTTGCAGAGATTGTGGCTGGACTGCATAGCCCATAACCATTGTGGTCTCTTCTTTTTTTACTGGTCAAGACAAGGAGAGTGTCCACTTCTGCTGCCCCCCCTCTTTCTTCCTCTTCTTCCCTCTCTTTCTGCTGCGCTTCTCCTCACTTGTAGAAAACCGTGATTGTTCTTTCCGCTCCTTTCCGTCATTCGCTCATCTGTGAAATGGATCCAAAAAAGGAGAAACACGTTTGCTGCAAACGTCTTTGTCTGGAATATTTCTACATCAAAATGCAGTCTCATGAGGAGAGGAAAAAGGTTTTAAGATGCAAAAGTGGCCAGTTTGGTTTTATTTATACCCAAATACATTAGCGCCACCTTTCAGAGATTGCAAGTGAAGCACTACTTTTCTTTTCATGTCGTTAGCTTTTCAAGCAAATACACTCATTGATTTCTGAATAATGAGTGTAAAAGCATTGTGGTGTCTTCCCTGTGAGTGTTTGCTTTTTTCCAGTACGTTGTTACTTTTTTTTCAGGTAGCATATTACTCTAGTCTAGTGCATATTTGAATTGAGTTGCTTCCAGGTGTTTATAGCGGGGCACAATTGGGCTGTAGCTGAAGTTAGTGTGTTTCTCTCAGTGGGGCAGTATGGTGTTCAGTGAGGGAGAGGATGTGGCACTCTACTGATGACAGAACCTGCAAGGCTCTGAGACAAATGGCTTGTGATAGCACTTTTAAGCGTATTTGGGACATTCTGCAAATGGCAAATTTATCAGATGATTGTATTGTGTTGGCCAATAACAACGAGTGCATGTGTGCATTGTCAATTTAAATAAATGTGGAAAAATACTAGCTGCAGTGTCAACTTTTGATCGTGGCAAAAATACATGTGAATAAATACAGATAAAATGGCCAAAAAATAAATATGGATAAATACAGACGTAAATGGCAAAAAAATAAATACCATAAAACCGGGAGCCCTAATAATGATAGACAGAAGAAGGCAGGTTGTGTACCCCCTCATACTCACACATGCACCATGGCGGAATGAGTTAGTCCAATGTTTTTTCCATAGTAATCCAACCACAGGTAAGGAAGACTTTGATCCCCAAAAGAAAAGGCAACAAAAGTAGAAAGGCAACCCTCGACAGTGAAGGCCCAGAGCAGTTGTAACGGAGTAGCGCTTGTTCAATAAAGTTTTTGTTGAAAGTCTCTATTCCGTTTTCACTGTGATATCCAAAAATAAACAATCCAAACGGTGCACGTTACTCTTTCTCTCCTGATTGTCCTGATAGGGCAAAAAATAGAATGATGTAGAGCAAAATCCGTTGCGTCACGGAGGATAAACAATTTAGCGGGGAGTCGTGTTACCCTGTGCTCCCACGGGAGACTAAAGGCGTGGTACCAAAAAAAAGGGGTTGGCGCGAGCAGCGTGTAGGGGGCAGCTGGGTTTACGAGTGCGGTTTGCCTCGGCGTTCCTGTGGGCAATGCAGGTGAAATGCGGGATTGTAGTGCGGGTCATAGCCAGGTACACGAGAGAGGGAGGTGGGGCGTGTTTCTGGTCAAGAACAACGAGAACGCACTCACGCTTGTGGAGGTCCCGGGTCCATGGGGGTGAAAGACACTGTATGAGAACCAAACGATTCAAAAAAGGGGCAACACACGTTTCCTGGTATCGAAGATCTTCTGCAATCTCCGCCAGGATAAACGCAGAACCTTCTAAGTAGACATCAAAGGGGCTGAACACGAATTGAGGATTCACATCCAAATCAGGAAACTCAGGTCCGGCAGAACAGCGTGGTCCACTAGAGCTCAGTAAGCCAAGCAACGGACACAGGGCGGGGCTTCCTTTAAACAGATCTCATCCACCAATGAGCTTTTTCCAGTGTAATATGAAACGATACACAACCCGGCTCTCAGGAATGATGCATTATGGGAGAGGTAGTGTATGGACAGGGCATAAGGATAAAGCACAGGTAGACCAACGTGTAACAGTTCTCCCCCCTAATGGTCTATTTACTGGTCGGGGTTTGTCAGGGTGCAAAGCATGAAACCTTCTTATTAGGAGGGGTGCATGAACCTGATCCGCAGGTTCCCAAGTTCCATCTTCGGGAGAGTATCCCACCCAATCAATCAAGTATTGTAGTTTTCCCTGTTCTCTGCGAGAATCTACTATTCGCTTGACTTCATATTCTTGTTGTCCATCTATAATGATGGGGGGAGGTGGGGGTTCAGGGCAAGAAGGTTGTTCATGTTTCTTAAGTAAAGAAATATGAAAAACAGGATGCATTTGATATTCAGGAGGTAGCTCAAGTCTAAGGGCCACAGGGTTAATAATGCGTGAGACTTTAAAAGGCCCTATATATCGAGGTTGCAGTTTCCTTGGTCCTGATAATCTAAGGTTTTTTGTAGCCAACCATACTTGATCTCCTACTGTGTATGTAGGTGCAGGGCGTCTATGTCTATCTGCCTGTTCCTTCATGTGTCTCTTGGCTTCGTGTAGTTTCTATTTGGCCTAGTTCCATATTGATGAGAGTTGTGTATGATGTTCAACTACAGCAGGTGTTTCAGACAAAGAAAGAGGAAAGTGTAGGGGTAAACAAAGGGGGTGATATCCATAGGAAAAGAAAAAGGGGGAGATTTGGGTGGCTGAATGACAGGAGTTGTTGTAGGCGAATTCCGCTAAAGGAATGGCCCTTACCCAATCACTGGTAACAGTGCCTAACAAACAACGTAAGAACTGCTCCAACGTTTGATTAGTTCTTTCTGTCTGCCTGTCAGTTTGGGGGTGATAGGCTGAAGAAAGGCGGTGATCTATGTGTAAAGCCTTACACATACCTTGCCAAAACCGGGAAATGAATTGGGGCCCTCTGTCAGAAACAATTATAGAGGGTAATCCATGTAATCTCACGATATGTTGTATGAATATGTCTATGAGCTCCTTGGCTGTAGGCAGTTTTGTAAGAGGTATAAAATGAGCCATTTTGGACAACATATCCACGACTACTAAGATGGTTCTATACCCTCGTGTAGTATTCAAATCCGTAATAAAATCCATACTAATGGAAGACCAAGGTGTGTGGGGAATGGGCATAGGATGTAACAGACGCGCGGGGGCGCAATGCAGAGCTTTCTGCCTTGCACAAGTGGGACAAGCTTTCACATAACCGTAAATGTCCTGATTCATCCCCTTCCACCAAAACCATCTCTGACAGGTGTGTATCGTTTTGTCCGCACCAGGATGTCCTGCCAAGGGGGAAGAATGGCACCAGTTCATAATTAAGGCACGTAGTTTGTCAGATGGAACATATAAGCGACCCTTATGGTAATATGAGCCGTCAGTGATAGAATTTGTGGAATCCAACAACCAATCTTCGGGTTTAAGTGAGGTACATTCAGTAGCTAGTGTCTTAAAAAAGTCATTTTCAAATCCTAAGTCACCGATAGCCACTATCTTATTTTCAGGAATGATAAGAGGGGGTGTTTCTTCTATGTGTTTTTTCTCTTTACCGAAGCGTGAGAGTGCATCGGCTTTGCCATGTTTGGCTCCTGGTTGAAAAGTTATCACAAAATCATATTCACTAAAAAAGGAAACTCATCTCATCTGCCTTGGGGTAAGTGCCTTTGCTGATTTAAAAAACTGCAGATTTCGGTGATCAGAGAATATGGTAATGGTGTGCGGAGACCCTAACAAGTAATGTCTCCACTCTTGAAACGCGAGTTTTATGGCCAGCAACTCTCTTTCACCTATGGTGTAATTTTGTTCAGCAGCAGAGAGGGTCTTGGAAAAGTAAGCTACAGGATGAAGGGCCCCATCCTGGGGGTTTCGTTGGGAGAGAACCCCCCCGACCGCATATTGTGACGCGTCAGCTTCCAAAAAAAGGGTTGTGCGTTATCTGCATGTCGTATAATAGGAGCAGAGACAAATCTCTGTTTTAGCGATTGGAAGGCTTGTTCTGCGGTATCATCCCACTCAAACACCACCCCTTTTTTGAGAAGTTTAGTAATGGGGGTAATGAGGTCAGAAAAGTGATCAATGAACCTCCTGTAAAAGTTGGCGAATCCGAGAAAGGATTGTATCTCTTTTACATTAGTGGGACTGGACCAATTGGTTATAGCAGATACTTTGGAAGGATCCATATGAATACCTTCAGGGGAGATAACAAACCCCAAAAAGTTAACTTTTGTTGTATGGAATAGACATTTATCAAGTTTGGCAAAGAGATGGTTGTCTTTGAGGCGTTGCAAAATGGTCTTAACGTGTTGCACATGTTCTTGTTCTGATTGTGAAAAGACTAGGATGTCGTCAATATAGACGATTACAAAAAGGTCAAGAAATTCTCTTAGAATTTCGTTAATAAAAAACTGAAACGCCGCCGGGGCATTGCATAAGCCGAACGGCATTACACAATATTCGTAGAGCCCAAACTTTGTGCGGAAAGCCGTCTTCCACTCATCTCCTTGCCGGACCCGAATCAAATGGTAAGCTCCACGAAGGTCCTGCTTAGTGAAGATTTTCGCTTTTCGAACCTGATCGAGAAGAGTGGAAATGAGTGGAAGAGAGTATTTGTTCTTGATTGTGACCTTATTAAGGGCATGGTAATCCAGACACGCTCTCAATCCCCCTTCCCGCTTGGGAATAAAAAAAATAGGAGAAGAGACCGTGGAGGTGGAGTGACGGATATAGCCCTTCTTGAGCATGTCCTGTAGATAGTCATACAAATACTTATTTTCTGGCTCAGTGAGGGCGTATATTCTGCTCACAGGCAGAACTGCCCCCGGAACCAAATCTATCCGGCAGTCATATGACCTGTGGGGCGGCAGCGCCACTGCTTTTGCATCATCAAACACATCCTTATATTCAAGATATTCTGAAGGCAGCTCAGTAGTGCTGATGGTGTCCATAGCACAGCATAAGGAAGTTTGCCATGTAGGAGATTCTTGATAACAATGCACCAGACAATAATGGGACCGTAAGGTGACCTTTCTTGAGACCTAATCAATATGGGGATTATGTAGTTGTAACCAGGGTACCCCTAGTATGGCACCAAAATTGGGTGTGTCTATTAAATCAAACTGAATGTTTTCTGAATGGCCGTTATCGAACACCATAGTAAGACTGGGGGTCTGGAAAGCTAGTAAACCCGAAGACAGTTTAGTGCCATCTACTGCCCGGATTTTCTCTGGTTGCTCTTTAGGGAGGAATTCTATTCCTAAAGCCTTGGCCAAGGAAATATCTAAGAAGTTACCCGTGGCCCCTGAATCTAAGAGTATAGGCATCGTCTTTCTGTGTTGAGATGGTAAAATCAAGACTATCATCAGAGTGAAATGTCGAGGTACCAAAGAAAGAGTGTTAGCTAACACCTGTGAGATCTGTAACAAAGAAAGACTTGGAGAGGCGATCTCTTTGTCCTCCAAGTCATTCAGTTTTCCGATACTGTAGAATATCCTGTCTGTACAGGGGAGGCTTTTGACCCTACCTTAGGTTTAGCTGGACACTCTATCGCATAATGACCCCCTTTACCACAATAAAGGCATAAATTGAGTTTTCTGTGTTTCTTTCGTTCCATAGTGGATAAAGGGCCCCTAATCCCACCAATTTGCATCGGCTCCCAGGTATCCTTTGATTCTTTCTTCTCTACTTTGCCCAACAGACAACGGGGATAATCTCCTTTGGTCTTTTACCCTCGCCTTTCGTTTAGACGGTGATCCAGCTTTACCACCAAGTCTATGAAAGAGGAACAGTCTTGAGGCGGGTCGACTATTTGTGACAGGATGTCCTTTAACTCGTCTTTTAAACCTCTATAGAACAATGATGTCCTCTTTTCTTCTGGCCACTGAGTTTCAGTGATCAGTCTATTAAATGTGGTAATGTAAGTCAAGAGATCTTTTGACCCCTGTTTCAAACCCAGCAATTCGTTATCACTGGCTTGCATGTAGGAGTGTCGTGCAAAAAGACTTTTCATCCTATCTTTGAATAGTGTTAAGTCGTATAAAACAGGGTCGTCATTCTCCACTAGAGGCACTGCCCATAGAGCGGCGTTGCCTGTTAAATAGGAAATGATAAAAGCAACTTTAGCTGCATCATCTGGGAAGGAGGTGGCGCGGCACAAGAACTGAAGGTGGCATTGATTTATGAACACCCCGTATTTACCACTGTCTCCGTTAAACCTTTCTGGCATGGCTAATGGAGTTGGGGTAGAAGACCCAACTGTCACATTAACAGGAGGAGCCCCACTATGTGCATGGGAAGGATCAGGAATGGTACAGGAGGGTGAAGGAACATGAAAGGGTGCGGGTTGTATTTAGCTCCTCTTGTATTTTGAGGCTGCCTCTTCTACCCTGACCTCTAATCGTTTCTGTGTCTTTAAGTGGTCTAGTTCAGTAACTAAACGCAGGTTTTCTGTTCTCAATAGGCGTAACTCCGCTTGTAAAGTCACCACAGCGGAGGCCAATTCATTCATAGTAGTGTCAGGCGTCTCACTGGACAGAGTAGCGTCCATGAGTGCGTTATCCATCTTCGCTCAGGGGATATTACTATACGTGGGCTTGGCTTTCTGTCGCACTTTCTAGGACTTACTCGAATAAGGTTAGAACCGTACCAGCATCCACGGGAGCAAAGCGTAAATCCCAACTCTCCCCAAGGGTATAACCACTTCCAAGAAGAGAAAATCTCCTGAACAATGAACAATACCCCCAGGAAGAGCAGGGACAGTCAAGGGACCACCGGAAGCCCACCAGCAGAGCCAACGGATATAGGGAGGAAGTTGTCGGAAGGCAGGTTCCAGTACTGCAGAAAGGGAAGATAATAAACAGGGAGGGGGACGAGAATTAGAGTTTATACCCTGCAGTCTAAGGGTAGAAAATACAACAAACAACTGTGTAGAATGATAGACAGAAGAAGGCAGGTTATGTACCCCCTCATACGCACACATGCACCATGGCGGAATGAGTTAGTCCAATGTCTTTTCCGTAGCAATCCAACCACAGGTAAGGAAGACTTTGATCCCCAAAAGAAAAGGCAACAAAAGTAGAAAGGCAACCCTCGACAGTGAAGGCCCAGAGCAGTTGTAACGGAGTAACGCTTGTTCAATAAAGTTTTTGTTGAAAGTCTCTATTCCGTTTTCACTGTGATATCCGAAAATAAACAATCCAAACGGTGCATGTTACTCTTTCTCTCCTGATAGGGCAAAAAATAGAATGATGTAGAGCAAAATCCGTTGCGTCACGACGGATAAACAATTTAGCGGAGAGCCGTGTTACCCTGTGCTCCCACGGGAGACTAAAGGCGTGGTACCAAAAAAAAGGGGTTGGCGCGAGCAGCGCGTAGGGTGCTGCTGGGTTTGCGAGTGCGGTTTGCCTCGGCGTTCCTGTGGGCTATGCAGGTGAAATTCGGGATTGTAGTGCGGGTCGTAGCCAGGTACACGAGAGAGGGAGGTGGGGCGTGTTTCTGGTCAAGAACAACGAGAACGCACTCACGCTTGTGGAGGTCCCGGGTCCATGGGGGTGAAAGACACTGTATGAGAACCAAACTATTCAAAAAAGGGGCAACACACGTTTCCTGGTATCGAAGATCTTCGGCAATCTCCGCCAGGATAAACGCAGAACCTTCTAAGTAGACATCAAAGGGGCTGAACACGAATTGAGGATTCACATCCAAATCAGGAAACTCAGGTCCGGCAGAACGGCGTGGTCCACTAGAGCTCAGTAAGCTAAGCAACGGACGTAGGGCGGGGCTTCCTTTAAACAGATCTCATCCACCAATGAGCTTTCTGTAGTGGCTTGACCTGCCTCGCGCCGCCTGAGCGCGAGGCGTACATTCAGCGTCTCGAGCTGATTGCGATGACGTAGTGGAATGACAGTTGGGAGATAACGTGTGTTGTGGCGAGCCACAGGCAATTGTTCGTGCCCGTGGGAGTTCGCGGAATAAAGTCTTGCTGTTCTACATTTCTGACTCCGTCTAGTCTCTACATGAGAAAGTGGTGACGAGTACGACTCCCACAGAACCCACAGAAGACCACGGTCAAAGGTACCTGAAGTATCGGACGCCCTGCGCATTCCTCACGTGAGGGTCGGTGTTGATCCGCTGTCGCAGCCTTGCGCGGAGAGGCGGGCGTCTGTTTCCTGATGTCTCCTGGTGATCGATTCGGATAAGCCTGAGGTGAGGAAACTTGTGACGACAGGCGTTAGGCGCGCAGACTCCGCTGTTTGTCCCTCCCTTTCTGCCTTCTGACACACGATCTTCCCTGCCCAGCTCTTAAAGAGGCAGCCCCGTTTATGTCACTTTCAGTGCATATGGTCTGCTGGGGCTTGGAAAATTGGACTGGTGTGTTCTTGGCAGTATCTACAAGTGGGAAGAAAAACGCATTAAGGCAAAAAAGGGTTACTCACTCTGCACTTGGCAAATAGGACATGACGTGGGCACGATCTTGAGAAAAAAAAAAGATAAAACACATTATTCCTCTCGCAGTCTCTCTTGTTGCTGTTTCAAACGTTGTGGCTCATCAACAATACTGGCTTTGATGTAATTTCGTACACTCTTGGGATTGCCACCGTTAACCACTTATAAGTAGGAACAATAAATAAATATATATATTTCCTCATTCGCACTTTTGAAGAGAACTTTACATGATGCAGTCTATTCTTCCTCCACCTCCTTTCCTGGACACACCTGGCGAACCTCCTGTGCCTTGGAGAAAGTGGTTCGATGCGTTTGAAAATTACCTGGGTGCAATAGGAGCACATAGGTTCAGGGCAGAAAGGAAAAAGTTTTTACTACTTCATTCTCTGGGGTTTGAAGGGAGAGAAACCCTTAAACATTTACCTGATGTAGTGGGTGAAGAAGAAGAAGATACGGATGAATACAAAGACACAGTGAAGAAATTGAAAGTCAGATTTGATAAGCAACCCAGTGTGGTGGTGTCTAGGCATAAATTCTTTAAAAGAGTGCAGAAAACCGAGGAAGATGTAGACACATACATTACTACTTTGAGGAAGTTGGTGGCAGAATGTGATTTTGAAAATTTCAGTGAACAATTGATTCGCGACCAGTTCATAGGAAAATGTCTGGACAAAACCATAAGACAAAAGCTCTTATCTTTGGAAAATCCCTCCCTGGATGAATCTATTCGCATAGTGAAAAGTATTGAAACGTCACAATCTTCAATAAAGGAACTGGAAAGTAAAAGTGTTGAAGTTGTTACCCCTGTCCGTTTTAAAAAGTATGAGAGAAAAAAAGATTATCAGCCAAATAATTTTTTCAAAAGGACTGATATCTGTTACAGATGTGGATATCCCTCCCATGTGAAAAGTGGTAGACCGTGTCCTGCGAGAAATGCAACCTGTCGCAAATGTGGGAAATTGGGACATTTTGACAAAGTATGCCAAAGCCAAAAATATAAGAAAGAACAGGTAGCATGTGCCATGGATACAAGTGGTAGTGACAGTGACGACACTCTTTGTGAACTCAAGGACATGGTTGTAGTTGTCAGCGAAGGGAACATAAGAAGTGGTAACCCTGATGACTGTATAGATCCCTATGCCATCATTGGAGTAGGTGAAGAAAGTTTGAGACTGCTTGTAGACTCTGGTGCAAGGATCACAATGATCAGTGAATCTTTGTTCAGGAAAAAATGGGGTAACAGACCTCTGCAACCGCCTGACCGTGAACCTGTATCCTATGAAGGGAGAAGTATAGAACTGATGGGGTACTTTGAGGACATCTTGATTTTCAAGAACAGACACATTTATGGAAAAGTATACCTCGCTGTCAATGGATTAGACATATTGGGATGGTTCCACCAAGGTTTGTTCAGTATGATGCTGTGCCCTGGAGCAAAGGAACAGATTCTGGTTGTTCGGGACCAAACACATGTTGAGGAACTACTCAATAAATATCCTAGAGTGTTTTCAGGTGAATTGGGGAAAATCAAAGGATTCAAACACAAGATCAAGATAAAGAGTGATGCGGAACCAGTAAAACACAAAATAAGGAGTATCCCTTTCAGCATCAGAGAAGACTTGGAAAAAGAACTTTTGTCCATGCAAAAAAGAGGGGTTATTGAACCCATAGAATCGTCTGATTGGTCTTCAGCATTGGTCGTGGCAAGGAAGAAAAATAATGATCTCAGAATCTGCATTGATTTGCGCAATCTAAACAAGGTCATCTGGGTGGATTCGCATCCTCTACCGAATATATCAGAAATGCTGGGGGTAGTCGAAGGTGCCAAGGTCTTCACCAAATTAGATCTGGCCTCGGCATATCACCAAATTGAACTGGACAAGGATTCACGCCATTTCACTGCGTTCAACTCTCCTGCAGGTTTGTTCCAATTTTGTCGAATGCCTTTTGGATTGGCCTCAGCAGCCTCTGTCTTTCAGAGAGTTATGATCAATTTACTGAAGGGGATAAAAAACGTGGCCATATTCCAAGATGACATCCTGCTGTTCGCAAAAGACCAACAAGAACACGACATAGTGCTGAACAAGATCTTGTCTATATTCCAGGAACATGGGGTGGTCCTAAAAAGGGACAAGTGTGAATTCTCTAAAGACAAGATGGATTATCTGGGTCACACGATATCAAGTGAAGGAGTCACGCCCAAACCGAGTTTGGTTCAAGCCATTGTTGATGCCTCCGCTCCCAAAGACAAAGCAGGAGTCAAATCACTGTTAGGTCTCACAGAATTTTATGCCCGCTTTATTCAAGACTATGCTACAAAGATTCGTCCCATTTCCAAGCTGCTCCAAGACAGAAGTGAATTTGTGTGGGATGATGAATGCAAAATCGCCTTCGATTGGATCAAGGAGCAACTTAGCACTGTCAAGGCCTTGAAGCCATTTGTACAAGGGGTCCAGTGTACCTTGACTGTTGATGCTAGCAGTTATGGACTGGGCGCTGTTTTGACACAGATTGTTGACCAAAAGGAACACACTGTAGGGTTTGCATCCAGAGTACTAAGAGAAGCAGAGACTCACTATTCTGTCATTGAGAAGGAGCTTCTAGCGTGTTGGTGGGGCATTGAAAAATTTAAAAATTATTTGTGGGGACAAAAATGTATTCTCCAAATGGACCACAAACCATTGGTTGCGATTTTAGGGTGTACCAACAGCCGCGGGGCCACTCCCCGCATCGCACGCCTAGCTTCCAAACTCTTACAATTCAACTTTGATATTGTACATATTGCTGGGGGAAAAAATGTAAGAGCGGATGCACTGTCACGTTTACCTGCTAACACCAGTCAGGACATACAAGGTATTGATGAATGTTGTTCTGATGATAAGGAGGATTATATTATAGCAAGTGTTGAACTTAATAACGTTTGTACCATTGATCAGCAAAAATGGAGGGAGGCGTTGGCTGGTGATGAAGTTTCAAAAAAACTGATGAAATATATTTCCCAAGGGTGGCCCAGGGAAAGGAATGTGGATGTTAACTTGCAACCCTATGTCAAGGTGTGTGATGAACTTTCGATTGAGGATGGTCTAGTTTTCAGGTTAGAAAAACTTGTTCCACCGGTGGACATCAGATCCACTCTTTTGACCAAAGCACATGATGGGCACCTAGGTGCCACATTAACCAAGCGTAGAGTAAGAGAGTACTTTTGGTGGCCTAAAATGGATAGAGATATTGAGGAAATGGTGCAAGAGTGCACTGTTTGTTCGTCTAGTGACAAAAGTCTTCACACTAGTAGTCCCCCTCTTACACCAATTCCCCTCCCGGGTGGACCCTGGGAAAAACTTGGCATAGATGTTCTAGGACCCTTTCACAGTTTACCCCAACAATGCAGATTTGCTATTGTCATGGTGGACTATTACACAAAGTGGCCCGAGGCCAAGTTTGTCTCTAAGGTCGATTCCCAAGAAATCATCGACTTCTTAAGGGAAACATTTATGAGAGAAGGGTTCCCCCAAACTTTAATATCAGACAACGGAGTACAATTTGTATCATCTGAAGTACAAGAGTTTCTTAGAGAATCTGCCATTACTCATCTCCGAAGTTCTCTCTATCATCCTCAAACTAACGGCTTGGTAGAGAGACTTAATAGAGTCATAGGTGATTGTGTCAAGTGGGCTCTTGCCCACCACAAAGCTGTTCCCCAAAGTGTCAGGACAATGTTGTGGTTTTATAGAACCACTCCTCATTCTTCCACTGGTGTGTCCCCCTTTGAACTACTGAGAGGTAGGAAACCATGTACCGAGTTTAGACCGGCTTGGATGTCTAAATGGAATAAATCCAATTCTACTCCCCAAGAAATGGATGAGAAAGTGAGGTCCAAGTCTGCTGAGGTCCAGGTCAAACAAAAAGAGTACTTTGATGAAAGGAAGCGTGTTAAGATTAGAGAATTTGCGGTGGGAGACAGGATCAGAATTAAGAAACCTGGTTTTGTAAGAAAAGGAGAAGCTAAGTATGGGGAAATTGTGGTAGTGGATAAAGTGTGTGGAAATGCGGTTCGAGTCAATGGAAAAGACTGGTGGAATAGTAACAAGGTGGTGAAAGTTAAAAATGTGCTCAATTACCTCAAGTGTCCCATGTTGAAAAGTGAGGTCCCTCATAGGATCTCTCAAGGTAAACTTGATGTCCAGAGTTCTTCTCCCAGCCACGCCGCTGTCAGGAGGAGTACCAGAACAGTTAATATTCCTGTTAGGTACCGCCAATGATTTTCTGTGTTTCTTTATGCCACTGTTGTGTTTCTCCTGCACTTGCTTTCTTTTTCGTTCTCTCTCTCTCTCTCTCTCTCTCTCTCTCTCTCTCTCTCTCTCTCTCTTTCTCTCTCTCGTTTGTTCTTTCTTTCTTCCTTCTTTGTCTCTTGCTCTCCCCTTCGCTGCTTTCTCTATTTCTCTGTTCTCTAAGAAAAGGAGATATGTAGTGGCTTGACCTGCCTCGCGCCGCCTGAGCGCGAGGCGTACATTCAGCGTCTCGAGCTGATTGCGATGACGTAGTGGAATGACAGTTGGGAGATAACGTGTGTTGTGGCGAGCCACAGGCAATTGTTCGTGCCCGTGGGAGTTCGTGGAATAAAGTCTTGCTGTTCTACATTTCTGACTCCGTCTAGTCTCTACACTTTCTCCAGTGTAATATGGGACGATACACAACCCGGCTCTCAGGAATGATGCATTATGGGAGAGGTAGTGTATGGACAGGACATAAGGATAAAGCACAGGTAGACCGACGTGTAACAACATGGGCCATACATTAACACAAGACTCCTGAGCAAAGAACCTGATCGAAAGCAGAATAGCACTAATTTTCGAGGTGTATTGCCCATGTAGGACATGCCTACTTGGTGATTATGAAAACAGTCCCACTCCTGCGGATAGCAATGCACAAGCAATATATGTTTAGCTCCATTATATTAATATACATGAATTATATATAAAACTATTTACAAAACTATGGTAATTTTAAAGTATTAACCTAAGTAAATGTAACTTCATTCTTGCTCTGGCAGCTCCATCCTACCAGCCATCCAAACCCCAACAAACTAACTCCTTGGCTGCACCATTCTACTCACACCCTAACACAATATACTCGGTGCCCTGGCAGCTCTGTCCTACTCTCACTCGAATCCCTATGGGGCCCCCCCTAAATGCAGTATCCTAACCAGACCCTGACCCAACAGACCTTGTGCCTTGGCAACTTCATCGTATTGACAACATAACCCCCACAGACCCAATCAATGGCTAGATCACCATACGCATATTCTACCCTTCTACAAACACAGCTTCAGCACATTACACAACTTATTTTTAGGTTGAGCCTGAGTCAACGTGCATGTGCTGCTCTGGCGATCTGCTGTAGTGGAGTATGGACGAGAAGCCCGGCCCACTCTCCGCCTATATTTTTTATTGGTTTCTGTCTTTGTCCTTCGTGAATGCAGGCTTCTGATTCAGTAATAGGTTTGTTAGTCCCTCCTTAGTACCGCCTTTTCTTCATTTGTAACCTCCCAGGGTTACTGGCCCCTTTACTTCTGTTGTTACACGGTACGTGTTTATTAGTCTGTAAGCACTATTTTCTTTTTTATTACTGCAGGCAGGATGACGTGCGCAGCCAGGAAAATGGAGTCCACTTGTTTAAATATTGTATGCTTTTAGTAACCAGCTCTGCACAGGTGGAGTGCTGCGCTGCTTTGGAAAAACTACCAATATTGAAAAAATCGAGTTTGGCGAACCGCGTCATCAAATATTTTTACACCACATTATCTATTCACAGCAGAGCTAAGGAGAGGTCTTGTCTGTGGCACGATAAACATGGACAGGTTGAGGTAGGCTGATAAAGAACGGAGGAACCTGATTTCCAAGAACAGCGGAAATAAGGGGAGCAGACAGTATGTCTTACTAAATCACAGATATCCATTTGTTTTACAGTAGAAGGTAGTTTGATTCAGATAAGGACCCTCCAGTCTGCTCTCCATTGTACTCTATCCGATACCCGTCAGTTTGTTCTACTTGCACAGGTTACGTGTTCGCCGGCTCATTGACTCCTCGCTCTGCTTCAATGCATCCGAGTCATGGCCCGTGAAGGATGAACTTTCGTCCATGTTACACTGTGGTGCGGGGTGTGTAATGGGCATTGTTACTGACTCCTGGTGCCGGGCATCCGTTTCAGTTCTACGGTTCTCTACCACCGCCCTCAGGGTGGTCTGTGGGCATTGTTTCTGGTGTGAATGATGTGTTGTAGCAGCGGCCACATCCTGTTGTGGGTCTGTGTGGTGCAGTATTTGTTGGTGGAATTGAGAGCCAGGGACCTGTGCTCGGCAGCAGACATGCCTGTTATGTGACTGATTCTGTCCAGCACTACCAGCCCTTCAGCAGTCCCTATCTGTCAGAAAACAGAAACGTGGACATAGGTAGACTTATAAACATGATAGATTAGACACACAGAAATTGCTGCTAGAGCATTATACCTAATACATGTCTTCAGTTTGACATTGGAATAACTCTGCCCCAGCCCCTGTGGTTTTACAGAGGCCAAAACCATTGGGTAGGCCGCGAACATGTCCAGTTCTGCCCTGTTGCTCTGTGTCTGGTCCCCGTGGCCCTCTGCGGCTGTTGTGTGTCTCAATGACAGCTCATCAGCGAAACCGCAGAAGCCTGGCACACTTCTCCTTCCCCACACAGTGACAGCGCCGAAGATAACTATCCTATGGTTACACTCCGGAAGCCAACACCTGGCTCACTTCTGCTTCTCAAAGGCTCCTTCGGTGCCCCGGCTCCACAAACTCAAACTGAAGCTGCCCTCGCCTCTGCGCCCACAGGCATCCTCGTCTTTTTTAGGATTTTAGTCATTGGTCACCAAATTTTAGGTCTCGTCGCGGGCATGGCCAAGCAGGAGAGCCTGGAGTTTGGGAAGGCGGATTTCTTGCTGCTCGACCAAGTGACCATAGAGGATTTCATGAATAACCTGAGACTCAGGTAATTGCCTGAGATGGGTATGTTTCTGGCAGGCCACTGGAAATATGCAATTCTGTGGCCACGGTGGCTTCCGCCTCAGTAAGGATTTGTTGTTCTTGCCACACAATCCATCATCTGGATATTGTTCAGATGTGAACACAAAAAAATGCTCTTAGCTCAAACAGATCAAAAGTTACTAAAACCGCTACTGCGCATGTTGCCGGGAAGTGGCCGACTCAGAGGCAGGCTGAAGAACCGGGGTTTAACCCAGCGGCGTCAGGGGCACGCCTAAGATCTTCGAGTTCACCTGTCTTGGTATACAGAGACACGGAATACTTCTGGATGGCATCAGAGACCAAGTTTATTAGCTGCAGCTAGTAACAGTGATCCTAGAAATACATCACTGTGTAAATTCTCAGGAGACTGCTCATTTTACTAAGGCGAGACGTCTCCTTTTATACCCAATATTCACATTATAAATGTACTCCCACTGCACAAAATTCTAGCCAATAAGGTACATTTTCAAACAAAGTGTCACATAACAAAAACTCAATTTACAGTATCCCAACCCAAAAGTTAACTATTAGGAATGTCCCAAATTCAATCTCCACAAGCCGGACAAACCTATAATTGAAAGCATAACCCATGTAATGAAGAAACATAAAAAAAGAAACGGTAACAGATGCTGAACAAGATAAGGCATGTGCAAGGAAACTAAGAGTTAACGATGTCCTGAACATTGATTGGCAATCTCAGACAAAGATCGATCAGGGAAATTGGCTTTGCGGGGTCAGTTTCGGGTGCAGAGGTCAGTTTCTTACAGTTCATTTCAGAGTCAAAAAGAAACCTAGTTAATGTATACATGAACTAAGAAGGCCAGGCCACTTTATTCGCCAGGCTACCTTCACAGGCCTACGTGAGGGCAACACGAAATGGTGGCACAGAAGAAAATGGAGTCAGACTCAAGAATTACAGAACCTCAGAGCCGTCTTTCAGGTGCTAATTGCTGAATCTAGATGTTAAACTAATAATCCTGCCGCATAATACCCACCCGCCACCTGCCGCTTAATTCCTGTGCCCATGGCAATGAGGTTTCTTAAAAGATACCCTATAATTCCGTGTCACTGAATAAAGCGCTGTGTTACTGGGCTTTCAATCCGTTAAGTCTGCACCGTGGAAGCTGGTATTGGGTAACATCGATTGAAGCATTGGGATCTACGTGAATGTGATGGTTTGTGAAATGAAAGGGAAGTACGGGAGGGTTGTGTCCCCAGGGACATGGAGTCATCTGGCACCTCTATACAACTGGCCACTTTGTGCATAGGCCCACTCGCCACCACAGCTGCTAATACCTTTGTGCACAGGTAGCACGCATTAGGCTCCTTGTACTTTATAAATTACCTGACTTGCGACCTTACACAGATACATGCTGACGTGAAACTGATGTAAAACTGACCACACTACAAGTAGAACTGTTCTTCACTCTTATTATCAGGCACCCATCTCAGTGCTACTTATTCTAGTGACGTCAATAGGATTAAAGGCTGTGTTGTCTGTGCCAGAGTCTGAACCAGTAACTTGTTTGTTACCCTTAGAGGTCAGCAGCAGGTAGACAACACCCTAAAGAACGGGGAGAGAGTTCCAGCAAGCAACCCCGAGACCTCCTCCTTAGCGTCTAAGGGCTCACTGCCCACAATCTTAGTCGCCCCGACGAACAGGTAACACTCATCCTAAGAAAGCTAGTGTTGTCTTATTGGTTGCTTCAGCACAGTACAGTTTCATTTTTTACAGCTCATTAACGTAAGCTCCTAATCATCTCTCCCTCTCTCTCTCTCACATACACCTCTCTTGCTGTCTCACGCACTCTTCCTGCCTCTCTCATATGGTTCACTTCAGGTCTTTGAGCACAGTTTCTTTCCGGTGCAGTTTGAAGATTTGCATCCCTTAACCCCACTTTCTCCTTCTCTTCTTAAGGTGTCTTCTGTGTACAGACGTGCACCCTCTTTATGCGTCTGTGGCCTGCTCACCCCTTCCATCTCACATTCTCACATACTCTTTCAGCTTCTCTGTCTGGAGTTCATTCACCACTTCGTGCACAAATTGCCTATCCCTCTCTATTTTCCTTTCTATTTATTCTGTGCAGCTCTCATCCCATCTATTCACCATGCCACATAATTCCACCACACAAATACACTACACAACACACAATTCCACAGCTAACAATTCCAAATCAACCCACATAATTGCACTCCACATCAAATACATACACAAACAAAACAAGCATTTACAATGCAATAGGTCTCGCAATTGCGAGATTTTGAGCTATTGGCATTGTAAATGCCAATGCCTTTTATAATAGTAAAAGGCATTGTTATTTAGAATTTCAGTATGCACAAAATTGGGTAGATGAGTGAAGAAAGGTTGTGCGTGGTGTGAACAAGTGAAGGATTTAGGGGAGGGGGAGGCAGCTGGCTATGTAGTGTAATGTCTAGTGAGAACGGCGTTAATGCTAGTTTGCAAGGCATACTACCAAGGGTTGTCTGAAGTTGTTGCAGCAGTTTCTTTAAAGTAGTCTTTCACATTTAACTGACTGATGTGGTCTATGGCTGCGCTGCTTCACCCGACTGCAATCTCTGGCGAGTTATTTTTCTTGTTTAAATGCAACCATGTCTGTATGAACGCGTTATTTAGGAAGAGGTCGAAAAAGGAGTTCTGACTGAACACATTCCTTGGCAAGGCAAGTGCAAACGCTACACAATACTTATAGACAAAACTAATATGTACTTTTGAAACGGAGAATGCTATGCAAAGAATGGCATCTGAATGAACCAAAATGAAATTAAGAACAGCGAAACTCCATCAGGTCCGGACTGAGAACCAAAACCAGCCCTGGCAAAGTGCTCGGCAGGCCCCCCCAGGGGGTTGGGGGTGCCACCGAGCACTTTGCCAGGGGCGGTTTTCAGCCGATTTTGTTACAGGGCCGATTTTGCAGCAATTCTGCAAAAACGGTCCTGTAACAAAAACAGCCCCCACCCCTGTGGCCCACCGGGGGATTGCACGGTGCAGGCTACGGCCAGTCCGGCCCTGAACTCCATGCACGCATAGGGAAACCAGTGATGGCTAGTGAAAGAGGGAGCAGGAGTTAAAGAGCGAGAGAGCAATTGACAAGCACCAAGGGCAAGGGAGAGACTGGTAGGGTGAGGGGAATAAAGACAGAGAAGGCAGAGTACAGTCATGAGAGGACACATAAGAGATTGTCAGCTTGCAAGAAAGAGAGATCCAGCGTGAACGGAGGGAGACAGAAAGGCAGAAATAAGAGACAATCAGCCAGAATGTAAGTGAGAGACAGTCTGAAGGTATATAAGAGACAGCCAGAGTGAGGTTGTGGAAGAGACAGCTAATAAGTGTGGGAAAATGACTGGGACATTGAGAGTAACTGAAAGGCACTGAAGGGAAGAGAGGGCAGATAGTGCGAGGGTGAACCAGGCCGACAGCATGACAGAATTTAGAGTGCAATGAAGAAAGAGGTGGCTAGTTAAGCCATGACTGTGGCAGTATGGCGCAGGAAGGTTTATGGACAGGTGGAAGGGGCTAGAGAAAACGCGGGGGGAACTAAAACTCACCTGAAAGTTTCCGAAAGTTTTGCAGGAGGAGGGGAAGGGATGAACAGAGGGCCTCAGGTAGGGAGGGGAGCGGGAAAGACTGATGGGGAAGGGAGCATGATCGTGAGTTCCGGGATAGCAGAAGAGACATACTCAGAGAGAGATGAACTGGGGCGGACTCCGGTTGAGATGTTTTGGGGTGGTTGTGGACCGTGTGGGATGGTATGCAAGGGAGGGAGGGGTGAGAAGACGTAGGGCACAGACTCTAATAGACACTTAGCAGGGGTGAAGAAGTGATGTATGCACTGCAGCACACTGTGTTCTGGGAGCGAGACATGACTCCACATGTTACTGTTCATGCTATGAGGCGTAGTGTGTGGCTCCGAGGCAGAAAAAGAACAGCAGGTTAGTGTGCATGTTGGTTGTGTGTGGATGGTGGTGGGTCCAACAGCAGCTGAGGCTGGCTCCTCCGCCCCCACTCACTGTAGGAGCAGTAAACAGGGTCTAGGCCACTGAAGGGGCCTGTCAGGCAATGGGCAGTGAAGAAGTGACCCCTGAGGCTCTGCAGCTCGCCCGGGGCAGAGACCTGTTCGAATGGTGCAGGCTATGTCAAGCTGTGTTGTGTCAAGTAACCACCTTTAGAGGGGCCACAGGTGAAAGGAGCACTGGGAGGGTTGGGGGGAATGAGGTCGGGGGAGCTACACAATTGTGCAAGGGCGAAATCGAGCTCCACCTAAGCTGTAAGACCCCCATATTTCACAATAGAAACTGAAAACAAGTGCATGGTATTGTTTGAGACTTCAGGTTTTAGCCTGCATCGAAATACCTGTATTTTACGGCGCGCTCTGGGTCAGCTAGTGCCCGGACCACAGTGCCATGGGGAACAGTGCTTTGTTTAAGAGGCGCTGCCACTTACTTTCGCTATCTGTTGTAGTGCAACAAGGGTGGAAAGTGACGAGCGTGAGATAGGCTGGGGAGCGGAACTAATGGGGCGGTAGGTTAAACAAGCACTGAAACCAAGAAATTACTTTTTCAGCTCGGGGCAACAAATAAGTAGTTACTACTAAGCTGATGCTTGAACAGCGCACGACCACAGCATGCAGAGAAGTCCACGCCATGACTCGCCGTGTGAACACCTTCTAACAATGCCCACCAATACCAGACACCTAAAAGATCGCTGCTTCTTGACTAATTAGATCATATTATAATTTTTAATAGTAACTGTATAGTAAAGCTATGGCTATATAAATGCAATTACAATACAATTATGCTATTTCTATATTTTTAGTAAGTCAGTGAGAGACTGCACAAGATACACAGAACATGGGTTGGGATGATGCTCAGGGGACAGAGGGGTAGAGAGCAGCGGGCAGAGCAGCGGCTTAATGAAAGGTGAGGGGGCTCCCCAGTTGCTGGACCCAGTCAGGAGCTTTGATTGCAGCGACCTGCCGACCCTGCAAAATGCCAAAAGGGGCCCCCTGGAGGTGGTGGGCCTTCAGCATTACGGAGGCTATGGGGCTAATGTTACCCACTGGGGTAGAGGGGCAAGAGACAAAAGGGGTAAACAGGGTAGAGAGCAAAATATAGGGCTAGATAGCATGAGACAGCGGGTAGGGTGCAAAAACCACTTGGATGGAGAGCAATAAAGAGGCAGAGGGTAAGAGAGGGGGTGTAAGGAGCAAGATACACTGGGGTAGCAAGAAGCAGAGTGTGGGTAAGAGAGGGAGGGGTAGAGAGCAAGAGATAGAGGGAGGGACGAGAGCGGTCCACCCCAAGCCCTATATAATGCCCCTTATCTTGTTACACCCCCTGTCCTGCAAACCACTGCCGTGTTGTGCAGCGCTGCACCAGTGCTATTTAAAACTGGTATGTGGAAGAACAAAAGAAACAGAGGGACGGAAAGAAGACAGGCAGTGAGATGGGAATTAGAGAGACAACACAAGACACCCAGTGACATCCTATAAACAAGAGACAGCTGAGAGCAGGGGTCTGGACAGGCCTGAGAGCCGGGGGGGGGGGGTGGGGGGGTGTAGGGTGTATCGCCACAATGGAGAGAAACCTGGGAAGAATGAGGAAGTGACACCGTCCCCAGAGTTTCGTTGTCCCAGGCTTGGCCCCTCCCACACACACCTGCACTTCAAGCGCTGATGACCACTTTCGGCTTTGTGGCACACACCGCACCCTGTGCGAGTCACCAAGGTCACAGTGTGCGACAGTCGCCGCCGTCCTAAGCATAGCGCAGCATTACGCTGCATGAAACCTTGAATAAAGAAAGGAATCAAGGCGCTGTGCAGAATGGACTGACGACCTGGAGTAACCAAGGTCACAGTGTGCGATATTCACCGCCGCTGCCGCCCTAAGCACAGCGCAGCCTCACGGAGCATGAAACCTTCAATAAACAAAGGAATTGAGGTGCTGTGCAGGGGGGCTGAAGACCTGGAGTTACCCGGTGCGCCTCTGAGCTCCGTGCCTGCTTAGCTGGCCTGGCTGCTGCAGCTCTGCCGCTCCCTGTGCGCCCATGGGCTGTCCCGGCCTCGTGGCAATACCTGGCAGGCAGAAATTAGAGGACCGCATAAGTAAAAGCAGCCCTCGCGCAAATTGCTTGGCTAATTAATTAAAAAATAAACACGCCAAGATAGGAGGGCACACGCAGGGCCCCCTGCCCCGGGAGTCCCCGTCGTATGGCGCTGCCTCACTGCTGCTGCAGTGGGGAGGAGGGACAGTAACGTCGGTGTGAAGGCAGCGTGATTGTAATAGAGGCCCAATCAGAGAGCCAACTGGCGGGTGTAAACAGCGTGGCTGATAAGAAATGTAGTCATGTGCAGAGACGCAGTAGACTCGGTATCCCAAGGGCGTGTCCAAAAAAGCTAGAGAGCCGTAACGAAAACCCCTGCACAGCAATAAGAAGCCAGGGTTTAGTATAAATATTGACGTTGCTCAATAGAAAGCATGGGCGGGAGCAAAAGTCCTTCTCCTAAAATCCCTCTACCCCAATAAATCTCTCGCTGCACGGGCAGCGCTGTGCGCTGCAGCGCTAGGCGCGAGACCTAAAAATGGGTAAAAGACATTTTCATTTTCAGTGCCAATAGCTTATACTCTCTTAAATGCGAGACCTATTGCATTGCAAATGCTTCTGTTTTTTAAACTTTCCAAGGATAGGCAGACAGAGCATTGACCTTGTCACTAAGTCTGTGCCTTAAATTCAACCTTGTATTTGGCATTGTTTTTTATACAACCTCGTCAGCTAGTGCTGCAAGGGCCTGGTCTGAAAATGTATATTTGCTCTGACATGTTGTGGCTAATTTGATGGGTAAGTAGGAACTGTTGATGGTCAGCTGGATGTCTTGGCAGCTGGTTGAGAAGGATGGCACTAGAGGGTGAGCATAATGTGGGCCTGTGCAGATTATTCTCTAAATATTGGTGGGCTTAAACAATCAGGAGGAAGTAAACTCCCACTGTGATGCTGAGCACTGTTTCCCAGCTTGAAGCGCAAGAAAATCACAATTTACGGTTTTATTGTGTAGTCGTGTTGTTTTCGAATGGTGAAATTCCACACACTTTTTATTACTTGACAAACAGCATCGAATAGGCCGGAAAATCGCATGGAATTAGCAAATATGAACAAGCATTTGCAATGCAATCGGTCTCGCCTTTGGGACCTTATATGTATTTAGCTCTGCAGCACATTAGCCTGGGTGCTGAAACATCTACTGTTCTTTAACATGGAGGGAAAGTAGGCACCATACTGCGTGACACGCCTATCAGCAGGAAATGGTATAGTCCAAGCTCTGTTTTTAATATAACATCAGGGCCTTCGGTGGTCTTATCACTGAAAATTCAAGGTTTGAAAAAAACGTTATCGTCTATGGGTGCTCGTGGAAGACAAATTCTATGCACTGGAATCTAGAGAATGCTATGGTGATTCTGGTATTTTACTGACCTCTGTTGGTCGTTTTCTATCAAGAAAGTTAAATAGAGGCAGTTGAGAGAAAAATTAAAAAAATAAAGTGTCTCAGCAGAAAGCAATTCTGGCATTTTACTGACCTCTGCTGGTCGTTTTCTATCAAGACAGTTAAATAGAGGCAGTTGAACAGTAAAAAAAGTCCTTGAGCAGAAGCAGAGAAGTCCTAGGGCTGATCTCCAGAGCCCACAAAGCACATACGCATAAGTATATACTAAAGTATATACAAGAGGTCTCGAATGCTTGACCTAAAAATCTCTACCTGCAACACGGTGTTAACAGGTATTCAATACTTTTTCACTGAAAGATAGTATGTGTCACATGCGGTTTTTAATTGCGGTTTCATCGTGATTTTTGGAATGAGGTTGTTCACATAAAACAATGTTTCCAATATCCACAGGTGTATACCTCAGGTCTCTGAGAATCAGACGCAGTCTTTCCTCCCTTCAAGGGGTAGGAATGTTCATCTGGACATTTACGTGTTTTTCTTGAAACTCTCTGGCTCTTTCTTTGTCTCCTAACCAGTGTAATGTTACAATTATTACAAAATTAAAATGTGCTTAATATTGGAGTGTGGGGCATGTCTTAGCTTGTGTTTCTTCAACATCTCTACGAAATTTTGAATGTTCTTTTGGATGAATGTTTTACATTTACCTTTCAGGAAACTGTTGTCGACGATGTTTAGACACTCATTGCCCAAGAAGCACTGGCAATGCTTATGAAAGTACAGTCAAGACAGACCTAAAAATCAAATCCATGTACATTATGACTGCCTCATCCCATCTGTGCTGCTGCCAGAGAAAACCATCATAAATTATCTAAATATCTATTTATCCAAGATACTTCAAAAGCATTGAGATGGCTTGTGTGCACCTCTGAAAGTTGAAGCTCAGGCAGCAGGTCAAATAAACAAAATGATCACAAGCGTGTGGTGCGGTAACACTTTTTTGTGGAAGCTCACAACTTCTAAAATATGGACTCGTGACTCAAAAAATGTGTGCGGTGGAGCCAAACCCCTCTCCTGGTGACACTCCCATTATTGTCTGGGGACAGCTTCACTGTCAAGCCACACCATAAAAACATAGGTTAGGCAAGTAAAGTTTTTTTCAAAAGTTTCTACCTTGAGCAAAATACCAAATCTGTGAACCTTACTCAATCAGCACTCCAAAACTCCAGGATATGTATTAGCTTAAAACGCAGAGCAGTCTCCAAACAGGTCTTCTCATCAGTGGCGTTTGTTTTGCTGAATGTATCAAGTATCACTCAATGGTTAATCTGAAAATCATGGTTGTCTTGAAGTGCTCATCCAAAGCATGTTATTATCTTGGGTGGGTTTCGCTTTGAACTACAAGTGTCCTTTCAAGTAGTCTGTACTTTAATTTTAAAATACCCGGCATTTTTGGTGATTTAACTTTATGATGTTAACTTTATCCCCTTTTGGGGCTTTGTAAAATTGTTCAGAACATTTGAAATTGTGACATTGGATGTCATTTGAGGTCATCACTCAACTATGACTCAGAGTGCTCAGAATCCCCCAGGCGAACCAGCAGACTCATTGATCAAAGTTATGTGCAGAATAAGGTCTTAAAATGTGGCAATTACATTTCATCATCTTAACTCCTAAACAGCTTATGTGGTGGCTGAGAATGAGTTTTAAAAAATATATATTTGGCTTCTGCGAATAAAAGTAAAAAAATTAATGTGATATGTTTTTTTGTAATATATTTGGCCTCTCCGAATTAAAGTTTAAAAATTCAGAAATGTTTTGGTACCCTCAAAATCCTGAGAAAGATCCTGGATCTGCTCCCTGTGGCAGCAAGGAAAACCATAGTTTACAACCTGGTGACGGCGCAGCTAGATTACTGCAACATCCTCTACCTTGGTGTGGTGAAGGGGAGCCTGAAAAAACTACAAAGGGTACAAAACCACGTGGCACAGCTGCTATTAAATCTGTCGAGAAGTGCATCTGCTAGTGCTGCTCTAGCCAAAATTCACTGGCTCCCATTGGACAAGATAATTTATGGGCCAGCCTTCTTGGTTTCCAACCAGCAAAATGTGGAACTGCCTGCCGAACCACCTGAGGATGGAACCATCTGAGGTGATCTTGCATGAAAGGCTTAAAATCTGGCTGTTTTGTATTATTTAGGATAGGTTTGGATGTCTGGTCTCTTGTCCAAGCTTATACTCTTCTTAGTTAAGTTCCCACAGCTTTAGAAGAGGTTCTGGTCCTAGCGTGGGGACACACAGCATGGTGTAACCATTGCTCTCTAAAATACTATTATTTTTATTTATTAAAAAAATTAATGTGTGATTTCGGGGTCCTCTATTGAGTATAACATTGCATGTTAGGTCCGTAAGTTGCACTAGGGTAGGCAGAGGAAACCAGTGATGGCTGATGGAATCTTGTGTAAACAAGGGAGTAGATTTATTTAATGGCAAAAACCTTGAACTTTGAAATTTGCAACATTGATACTAATCCTTACTTTGGCACTTGACCATTAAAACAACAAAGAGTATCAGGGGCAAATTTGAAATGTATGTATTTCATGCTTGGTTAGCTAAAACATTACATATTGAAATGTACAAATAGTAAAGCGTCAGAGGAAATACAGCTTGTTGCGTGCATAAAATATTTAATTTAGTAAATTATTGTCTCTATATTAATTTCAAATAAGGTCTCACTATTTTTGTTCAACTATGGTCATAAACTTGACAAAATAACATTCAAACTAGGTTTTTAACATTACAAGAAAGTATCAGAGCCTGTCTACAGGAGTGAATGCCAATTAGATTGGATGATTGCCTTTCAGGTGCTAAAGCCGGACAAATAGAGACAATGCGGATGACTGTCTCCTCAGAATGCTCGTACAGTCTACAGATGTCGCTTGAGCTTGATTTAGACCAAAATAGAATACAGTCTAAGATGGGGAGGCCTCCGCAACTATATAGCTACATTTATATTTTTTCAGCAAAACATCATCAGCATACATGAGGCAAGATATTAGCTTCCCACCAAGGTATATTGTGTGCACATTGAAGTTATCAAATTCCTCATGTAAATCTGCTAAACAGATATTAAGTAATAAAGGCACGAGGTCACAGCCCTGTTTTAGGCCAAACCTGGTGGGAATTGTAGATGATACCGTAGACCCCGCTCCCATTTTAACTTGTATCCACATACTGGAGCATAGCAGTAGGAAGCCATCCAGTAAATTTGGTGGCATGACACTGCTGACGTATTTTACCCATAAATCTCCTCTTGGGTCAAGACTGAAAGAGAATTTGAAGTCTACAAAGCACAAGTATGACAGTGAGCGTGTCGCGTTCATTTTATCCATAATTAGAGAGAGCACCATTAGATTTGGCATTACTCTCATTCCTACCCTAAAGCCTGTTTGATTTATTAAAACAATCTCTTATTGAATGGCTAAAGTATCCAGTTCATGAAGTAATAACTTAGCAAAGTACTTGGCCTTATTGTCTGGGAGTGCAATTAATCTGTAAATTACAGGATTGGATTTGTCCCCACCCTTAAATTTAGGGCGGCGAATCACCCCGAACAGGAATCTGACACTTTTTCTGTTGCGGCAATGTAGTTGAAAAGGGGTGTTAGTTTAGCTGTCCAGAACTCATGATTTGTTTTGAATAGGTCTTGCGGGAGACCATTGGGATCTAGGGCTCACTCTGTGTTGGTTTTAACAATATATTTACCCAGCTTTGTCTCCTTATAAACTTCACTGTTCAGCAGGTGGTCCCTTTGAAGGTTTGGAGGAAAGAGGAGGGCCTGCATGGGTAGAGGCAGAGTGGAGTCCCTCATCTGTCCACAAGTCACATCACCAAAGAGGAGTATCTCAGGATTGATGTGATGGTGAGGGGGGCAATTAAGTGGCGATAACCTGGGTCAATGTTTCTGCCCATTACATTTTTAACCACTGCACCACTTCAAAGAGGAATCAGCCAGATGCAAATCAGTCTTGGCTCTTCGTCAACTGGAACACTAGGAAAAATACAGCCCAAACTACCCTACCATGTCCCCTCTGAGTGGGAATGCAAGCAGCCCCAAAGTTGTGTTAGTTTTGATATGCCTCATTAGTAGGCTGTACCATGGATCCTACGACACAGTGAGCACTGGAACAATATTTGGACATCCCATTGCACTTAGAATGCCACAGTAAAACAACAAAGGGTGATTTGTGAAATACTTACGAAAGTCTCAGCCACTCAGCTTGTTCTGCCACACCACACAGCTACGTACCAGCAGACCACACTATGTGCCTGGATTTACAGATATTTCACCACAGGACAAACACCAACACACACTCTAGACATAGGTCTTTGCAATGCCCTGATTTTGCTGCCCCCTTTCTTTTTCCCCTGAGTTTTGTTTTTCCCCCCTTGACCTCACTTCTTTTTCCTTTTTTGCCTCCTCATCCTCGGCTCCTTTTGCCCCCCCCCACGGTGGCACTTCACCACCTGCATCTGCAGCATTGTTTATTTATGCGGTACATTGCAGGCAGCAAAATCTCCATCGGCAATAACAATGCACCTCAAAGACTGCATACACTGTGCCTGCACTGCTCCAGCCATCTATGCCTTTGGCCTCTTCTAAAGTGACTATGCACAACAATACAAGCCCACAGTGCTCACACCGCCATGCTGTCAAAGCAGGCCCAGTCACAGCAAGAGCACTAAAGGATAAACACTTCCCACTGGACCTGTTAAATAATCTCTGTGTAGGTGCCATCGCCCTTGAAAAAGAGAGTTGAAGGGGGTGCACGAATACCAGTCAGGAGTGGGTGCACCGCATGGCTCCTGGCAGCTGCACTGGTTCTTCTTTTGTCTTCTTAAGTTCATTCTCAGCTTGATCTGCCTATACAGGGGTTCATCAGTGAAAGTGGAGACGTCTGTATTTTAAGGTGCCTCCATGAAATTTGGAGATGGCACGTGCTTGTTAAAGCACATTGATAAACTGCGCGTACAATAAAATATCTCGTGGTGCAAAAATAGAATACTATATGAAAGGACAATTTTCAGCTCCAGTAAAAGCCCAAAGGCTTCTTTAAACAACCAAGGCTTTAAATGTGTTCTGAAAGACAAAATATCCATTGGCTTGGCGGATTTTCAATGGCAGATTATTTCAAATTAGAGTAGGCAGATTTTAAACTACAGGAAGGGACATATTTTGTAATTTTGTCTGCAGCGGATTTTTTAGCAAGATTATTTACACTTTTAAAAGATATACAAAAAAGTTTAAAGTCAATCCTTTGTTTTACAGTGAGCCAGTGCAGTTTTTTCCCAAATGGTGTGACATGGGTATGCCTTGGGAAACCAGCTATTAGTTTAGTGACCTAATTCTGTAGCACTTGAAGTTTATGGAAAAGGTTATTATGCAGGCCAGCTAAAATCATCGTGGCATAGTCTAACCTAGATAAAACAGAAGCCGTAGCCATACTTTATGTGCTGCCTTTGACACGGTGGTGGGGCTATTATCATTATGGTTATCAAAAGGAAAGTGCATTAAGACACTAGGGATTCCATTTGAGTCTGTATAGACCAAGAACCATCAATCATCACCTTCAGATTCTTAACCACATGTGAGGGTATAGGTATTGGGCCTAAATCCATGGGCCAACAGTGTTGATCCCAAACCTTTCTCTTGTTTAACAAGACAACCTCTGTTTTGTCCGAATTTAATTTAAGTTGGTTCCTCTCCATCCAGCCACAGATATATCTCATAGACGCTTGAAAAAATGTGTGCACTGAAAGCGAGTCATCCAAATGGTATACTAGCTGGATGTTGTCTGTGTAATTGTGCACCTTAAAGCCTCTGTTTACCAGTTCGTCAATAAGAGTCTTTATAACGAGGTTAAATGTATGAGGAGATAATGATGGTCCCTTAGGAACCCCACAAACCAGACATTTTGCCTAGGAAGTAAAGGGCCCTAAACTCGCAGATTGAGTGCGCTCCTCAAGGAAAGATTCAATCCATCTAAGTGCAGAATCTTTAATCTCTGTGCCCTTTAAACACTCATCAATATCTTATGATCGACTGTGTCGAAGTCTGTGGAGAGATCCAGGAGTATCAATGCTCCATCATTACCCTCATCTTCTTTCCACCTTAAATCGTCAATTACAGATAGCAACACCGATTCTGTATTATATAACGGACGGAACCCAACTGAACAGGAAGCGAGAACTCTGTATCTTGTAAAAACCTGCATAGTTCAGAAGCAAAGTGGGCCTCCAAAAGGTTTGCTGGGAAAGGAAGCAAGGATATTGGTCTAGAATATTTTGGCTCTAGCAAATCCTAACTCTGCTTTTTCAGTAATGGAATTACTTCTGCATGTTTGAAAGTGTCAGGCACCACCCCTTGCAAACGTGATTAGTCAAGAAGATTTAATTGCGGCGGAAAGGTAACAGCCTTAAACCTTTTCAATAGCTTCAAAGGAAAAAGATCCCTGAGGAGCCTGATTTTATTGTGACTGATAGCAGATCAAACCTGTGTGTAGAAAGTTATGAACACTTTGTAAAGATATCTTTATTCCTTCTTCAAACTGAGTCCATAGGCAGTATGGAGCTTCTGGGAATGCTCTCTTTAATGTTCTGGATTTACATAATAAAATAGTTGTTGCACATCATCTCCCACATCTAATTTACCCTAGAGGACTTTGGACATTCTCTGTCTCATCACCACTTAGCATGCTTGGAACGTTTCAAGATAGCGAATATTCCCAGAATCTGAGCACATCAGCCCCTCGTCTCTACGCACTCAGGCCTTCTTCTTCCCCCCAAAACCCTCAAAAGCACCACCTGCTGAACAGCGGCGAAATAAATCTACCCTCTAACTATTGTCAGATTGGGAACTTCGCCTGGTGTAATTAACAGGATGCTCATGCAGTTCACAACACTTCCCTTTTCCTGCTGCAGCTAATTCCAAAATAAAGTGGAAATGACCTATTGTTCATTGAGGCCTTGATTTGCCAGTTGGTGTGTGCAACCATCAACTGGATTTGTCAAGGAAGCACATGGGCAAGTTTAAATATTGAGAGGCTCATGAAACTACGATGAGTACGAATTGTAGAAACAAATTCAGATAGACTATATCTGAGCTTCGATCTGTATTCTAGACCCAGAAATGTGTATATAAGGAACATACCGTTATCCTTGTGCCACGTGTCAATCAAAAGTTAGGATTTAAAGCAGTTTTCAATACAAAATGATCAAGTGTGAAAACAAACAGATCATACCCTTTACCCAAAAGGCACAGCATATTATCTTTTATTATCCAAATGAATTATAAGGTTGTTACTACGGGTCAAGACACATACAGTTGATAGTTTGTCAAACTGCCGCAGAGCTAACTGTGCCCAGATGAAAGGCTGTGTCTAACAATGGTCTTCCTTGCTCATCCTGTATGTGAAGAAACATCAACATGCTTTGCATGCTGCCAGGAAGCACTATCCATGTACTCTGGAGCAAAAGGTATCAATACACTCTTCTGTCTCTCACCGCCTCTACCAATGACCACATACGAATACGAGGGCCAATGTAGAAACGAAGACAGAGCAATGAAATAAGAAAGAGACCATGCACCACCATTCTGATTCATCGCTTCCGCTGGGCACGGACATCCACAGATTGGGTTTCTGAAGGAAATAGGAGATATGTGGTAATCCGCCATGAATTTTTGAAAATACTGTATCTTATCATAACAGCGAAAGGATATACCTTAGCTGAATCTCTGCGTAACTAAATATCTGTGTTTTATATGAAATGTGGAATTCCTGGAATTATGTATGATCATCATTACTTCTCTCTATTAATAAGAATATTACTGCATCCTTCATAACTATGCACTTTTGGCTGAAATAAGCTTAATTTCTAATTGACCCTCTGGGCCACTGGAAAAGTACATATCAGTCAATAATATTCTGTGGGTCCTAACACTGGCTTTTCCTTTATCACTTGCTCAGTACTCTTAGCACCTTGCTCACAGTCATATACACATGCTGTCTGTAACATAACACTGACATGAGAATTCTTCCTTTTCTGTCATCGGATCAAACTCAAGTTTGATGCAATCATTCCTATACTTAGCAATGTCCTAAAGGTAAATGTTCAAAATTGTTCAAAATGTGTTTCTTAACATGACTTGACCTGATTGGCTTTCCCAGACCCACTTTGCTATATCCCCAGTTGGCCAAGAATTTTAATCATTATGTCAGGGACATCATTAGATCAGGGGAAGTCACTATCGTTTAGTGGATGCCCACAAAATTCCAAAAATGACCGCCTTTATGATAGGGCAGGTGTCATAGCAGGCGTAGGAGCATAATGCTATGGATGCTAAAATAGACCAATAACTGCCACGATTATGCCAGTACCACCATTATACCAAGGGTGTGATCATGCCATCAATGCCCACAATATGCCAAATATGAACACCACTATGCTACAGTCAACATTAAACCATGATTGTCTGAAATACATCCAAACTCTCACATATTTATGATACACGCATGGGCATGCTATGCAGACACATACTCATATTCACTTGCTCCAATAGTACACAAGCATACACAGACATGCAAATATGCACACTGAAGCATTTAAGACCTTTTCTTTATACTTAATGTGTGGTGGCTGGCGGCAACATGTGCCAGTCCAGCTGCCACACACCTCTCTTATATTTCTCTAATTAGTTCCAGTTAAAACAGAAAACAGAGCACTACACATCAGAAATCAAAATAGCAAAAATTAAGAGTATTTGAGGGGTCTATCATGGACCACAGACTATCTGGCTGTGCAGATCATTTTTCGTTCGTCATCAACTCAAGGGCATTGAACTGTGTAGCAGTGGTGATGCTGGGCAACCTCAGATCCACAGTGTGACAATAGATGGGGCTCCTCCTGAATTCCCTCCTGAGTAGGCCAGCCCAAGGACTTTAACGCTCAATCCTTTAAAATATAGGCTATGATCAATTGTGTTTTCTAAGTCGCCTTCGCTAGTTGTCTGCTCTGCAACTTGGGTTTAGTGCTTGCTCTTCACCCCAGTACTTTCCTTTTATAACCTCCTCCCTGAGGCTTCAAGGGGATGCAGTCCTGTTCCTCTTTTCAGTGATATTTGGCTGTACTTAACCTAAGATGGTCCATCTGCTTCTTGTGGTGCTTGGGAGTGGTTGGAGTTTGTTGTCAGTACCCTAATCGTCTTCCACTCACTCCACAATGCATACAGCCCTTTTTTTGGCCTATTAGGATCTGGTAACATAAGACACTGCAACTCCAACTCTGTCTACAAAACCAGGTATTCCATACCTTCATCGCATAGGTTTTTGTGCAAAGGTTCAATCGTGTTTGGTACAGCTCTTGAAAACCACTCTTTCGGCCTGTTTGTTCAATGGAAAAACCAGGACATGAATCTTGCAGTCAATACGTACTACCACACTCACAGTCTAAATAACAACATCTTTACACCCCACAAAATACACATCAGTGTAAAGACTGGGATCAAGAGCAGCAAGGGAGCTAGAGATCAAGAGTACATGAATATATGATCCCTGCCGTGATAGTTGATACCACTAGTAATTTTGTTTTACCTAATCTGGCCTAATCTGTCACCTATGGCAAATTGGTGATGTCTAACAAATACTGGGTTGTGGAAATAGCTACACACTAATCTGCTCCTCCCCCATATCACACCATCCAATTACATACCTCACCACATCACTCCACAAAACATCATAGCTTGCCATAATGCACCGCTTTACAGTGTATTACACAATATGACACTGGGTGTATTACTACAAATCACAACACACAAGTACAAAGTAAATATACAATCACAGACTCTCTTTTGGTCGACCGTGTCAGGGATGCTGGAATTTCAGGTCCAGCCCTAAGCTGGATCAACTCGTTCCTGGAAAATCGATCTCAGGCAGTTCGCACAGCTCAGTTCACTGCCCCTAGCGTCAAAATCTCTTGCGGAGTCCAGCAGGGCTCCTCCCTCTCTCCTTTGTTGTTTAATCTTTACCTTCTCCCACTTGTCCGAGCCCTGAAGGAGCGCAAAGTCAGCACTTTTAATTTTGCAGATGATTTTCAACTTATTTTTCCATTAGTAATTCTCCTGAGTCGATCCATGCTTTTCAATCCACCATGTTGTTCATCAGTCAGTGGATGAACGAGAACCATCTGAAACTTAATCCAGACAAAACAGAGCTTATTCTAACTGGTGGTATTGATAAAAATCCCAGGGGACCCCATTTCTGGCCCGGAGAACTGGGTCAGTCTCCTGTCCCCGCCAGCTCGGCTAAAAGCCTCGGGGTGGACATCAGTCAAGATCTTACTCTGGAGCCTCAGATTAGTTCTGTGATCTCCACCTGTTTTTTTCAACTTCGGAAAATAAAGAAGATCTGCAAATATCTTACTCACGATGCTCGGATCCAGGTAATCATTGCCTTGGTCATGTCACATGTCGACTACGCCAATTCTTTATATTTTGGCATCTCTCTTTTTCTCTCTAAACGGTTGCAGTTGATCCAAAAGCAGGCAGCGCGTCTAATTACTCTTCTGCCTCGGCATCATCACATTACCCCCCTTCTGAAGCAACTTCACTGGCTGCCGGTTGCTCAGCGGTGTGCCTTCAAGATTGCATGTCTCATTTTCAAATCACTCAATGGTAACAGTCCGAAATTTGTTAATAACATGATTAAAAAATATGTTCCCACACGCAACCTCCGCTCAGTACACAAAAACCTTCTTCTCACCCCCTCTTTTAGACTCAAGCGCACCAGGGGTGTCAGGTTTTCAAACTTGGCCCCCTCTTTCTGGAACTCTCTGCCATCTGAAATCCGTCTCTCCACCGATCTTCTTGGCTTCAGAAGTCTTTTAAAAACATGGCTCTTTCGACAGGCTTTCTAATTTTTTCTCAGGGACCTGGACTTCTGCCAAACTAGCGCCATGAAACCTCCCCAGCGTACGCGCGTTCTACAAATTTCTAATGACATGACATGACATGACAGACAACAATCCGTTCCACCATATACTAGTACTACAACACATAAAACACATAAATCAACATACCTTACCACTTTATGCAAGATCACACTATAGCTCACCACCTCATTGTACACCACATTATACAGTACCACATTTCACGGTACCATTCCAATTAGACTAGTTCAAACCATTTAACACATCATGGCCAAACACAACTCTTCCCTCTACTCCACTTAGTACCACCTTACAGCCACATAGAAAACTTTCACTTACCCACCATAAAACATACCTAAACACATAGTAAACAAAATTGACCTCAGAGCCCCATCACATCATTCATCATATAACATAGAACAATGCCATAAGACACAAACGCCACAACATCAAACTCTCACCAAGTCATACAACATCTTACCACATCACATTATACAGTATATCATTACAGCACAGTGTACTGCATCACACATTGTGGTATCTTGCTCTCTACTCTGTCTAGTCCTTTCCCTGTGTTCTGTACTCTGCTGCACAGCCAGTCTTAGTGATGTCACAGAGTGTTCCCTGTGTGTATGTTTGAGTGGAACTGTCAGTTGCTGTATGTGGGCTGAGCAGCAGGGATGCTGCTCCCGGTGAGGCTAATTTTCCTGATACTACTTTCAATACTACTACAACCATCTTATCATCAAATGTTCCTGTTCTGACTGAATTAAAGAATAAATCTACCCTTTGGCTATAACTACATCTCAGAGTACCTTCTTTTGCATTTCACACTGGCGACGAGGGAAAAAGGACTCACTTGGTATACAAGGACTTTACTGAAACTAAAGAGGAGTCATCATTACTAAAAAAGAGAACAAGAGACAGTAAGTGTACTTTTAAAAGAGCCTATTTGAAGCCTGCTAAATGGAAATGTCTCTGGGAGCCTCACCGGTGTCTGTTCCCATCAGACAGCCTCAGCCCAGGGCATGGTGTCAGGCCCTGCTGATGTAATGTTACTCTGTGCCATCAAGCTTGATGTAAGAAGAGTGTTTTGTACCTGCGTTTGGTACTTGCTTGGATTACAACCGCATGGGAACACTGTAAATCTTAAGGGTATTTGAACAAGCATGCAGCTGATGGATTTTCGCTTGCTAACTTACTATGACCTAGTGTGTCTACAGAAAACTGTCTCAAAATATTGCTGGGAAAAAATTACAACCATTTCAGGAGAACAAGCGCTGAGCAACTGGCAGCATGTTATTTGATTCACTTTTATGAGGACTGGCAGTTTGGTTAAAGTCTATCCACAGCCTGTTTTTGTCCTGACATTTACGTTTTACTGTGTACATTCTCCTGCCGGTAAGATTTTGCAATCTTTCTTTAATGAGACCCGTGCAGTTCTTTTTCTTTCACTTTAAAGTGTGTTTGAGGCATTGAGAGTGCATGCCTCCGTACTTTACACTTTAACGTACATTTGAGGCATTGAGAGCGCTTACCTTTGTACTTTGAGGAGCGTGCATACTTCTACTAAGGGCCACGTGGTCTTGGGTGTGCTACATTCATAGCTTTTTATGCATTGCTGGAGGAGTTGCATAGCGTTTATTTTTAAAAGGGGAAGTCTCACCTTCAATCTACATGTGCTGAATTTTTTCTTCCTTGAGGAGCTGGAGCATTTGGGAGGCTGTTGACGCGTCAGTGGAATACAGCTGCATGGTATCCATGGTGACGGCTCTACGAGAGACACAGTCCGTTTCCTGGACAACGCCGTGCCGTACTTGGCATAGGTCAAGATTCATTTCACTTCTACCATGTCTACGCTGGCTTGTATTGCCCCGAACTACAACTAATACTTTACCAGATCTGTCCCTAATGTGCAGGGAATCATCGTTGAGAGACGCGCTTGGTGCAAGAACAAGAAAACTAAAAACCTGAGGTTCATGTAATGTTTTTACATGGGTAACATAGGAAGTGGACCTTATTAACTCTTTTCCTTCCTAACAGGTGGATACTCGGGTACAAGGTTTGTGTACCGGTGATAGTACCTCCTTATTTACTCAGCATTGCTGATTAATTGCAAAAACTATCTTTGCTGCATTTGCATATTAGAATGTTCAGAAGATATTATGGTCAACATGAACTTATGTATGTTTTGTGGTAGTTATGCTACTTGCCTATATGTGTTTTTGCCATGTTAATTTGTTCCTGCATGTATGCAAAAGCAATTTTTGTCATGATATTTTACATATATTGGCTTCACTGTGATTACTTACATACCTGCTTGCTTATTTTGGCTATGATTTTTATTGATGCTGCTTTTGCGCTGTCACCCACGCTTTTTGTACTTTGTGTGATTCATGTGTTATGTACCTTTTTATAGTGCTGAGATTTGGGTTCATTGTGTATATTTGTCTGGTGGTGAGCAAGTTACTGAGCTCAAACCTTTCTAATGGTACGTCTTTTTAATGTTGACATTTTCTGGTGATGGGCAATTAGTGTGCTCAAATCGTTTTTACATTTACCTTTAATAGTGCTAGATTTGCTCTTTGTTGTCCTAATCTATTTTCCTTCTGTTGTGATACCATAGTTTTGTTGTGCTGAAACTATTCTCTAATTGACTGGTGCTTGGTGTGACATTTTAAGCTCATACTACTGATGATCGGGCCTATTACATTCCCAATTTTGCTTGTGTTTTCAGGTGGTGGACTTAATTTCTACGTCCAAACCTTTTCTGTGTGGTGGTGGGTTCTTCTGTGGATGGATTCCCAAATCACTTTTATGGGGCACTTTCGCTCCACCGTTGCATTTACTGTTGTCTGCTGGTGGACATTTGCTGTTTTCACATTTCTTCTGTGTGGTGATGAGTACTGCTGATATTGTTACTTACACTGCATTTAGTGGGCATTTCCACTCTATGCATGCATGTTTGATGTGCAATTCTGAGTGGTGGTGGTTTTTTCTTGTACTTATACTCAAACCACATTAAGTGAGCATTTTCGCTCCATGTTTGCTTTTACTGATTTGCGCAATGCATTTTGTTGTTTTGGGTGTTGGGACGCTTCTGAGGGCTCAAACCCACTTGCTTTTATGTTTATTGTGTTGCTTTCTTTATTGCACACATTTGTCCACTGTTGAAAAGGTGTGTTTGTGTGTGTGTGTTTTGTGTCTACCATTTGGATATAACTACATCTCAGAGTACCTTCTTTCTTGCATTTCACACACATCCCATCTATTTCATTGTCTTCCAAAGAATGTCATACAAAACCAAATCATCTCAGACCACATGCATTAATAATGTAGAAAAAGATTGCTTCTGATCTGTGCTTCTGTATACTTATGGTAACACGCTTCTATATCAAGCTGTTAAAATCACATAAAGTACCATAATCTGCTTCTGAGCCCTCCAATATTTGACAAGTATATCTTTTTAAAAGTTTGTGAATTCCATACCATCCCATCCATTACCACATTTCGCAACATTCAATACCATACCACTTCTCATCACACTATACCACGCTACACCAAAACACACAGTCTGACACCACATCATACCATAGCCTTCCGCACTACACCTCTATTATAGTACATTTTTACGTACTAATACAAAACAGATTACACCATGATCACAACTAAGGATACACCATACCAAAGCATACCAAACTGCTCCACGTTATGTCATAGTATATCATATTATTGACCACAAGAAGCTGCTCCTAGTGTGATGTGACCTTACTACAATTGTAAGTCCGCCCGAATTCGGGCGGACAAGGAGCAACACCGTAGGCTGAACACGGGACACCTTGCCTCAGATAACTGAACAGGAGTGTCTCCTCCTTTATCCCCCCATGTGGCAAGTAGTCTTTCTGACTAGGGCTTTACAGTTGGAAGCCATCTAGGTAGTGGAGTGTGGCCTTCGCCACACCTGCACAGTGGTTTTCTCTTGCCACGAGTTGGTAAGACCGGAGCCCTCTTCTTGTAAACCTAGGTCCTGATGAATGCCCTGGACCCGCTCGGGCCAAGAAGGCAGAAACATGTCGACCTAATACTAGACGGCTAGGGGACACCTAATATACCCCACCTGCCGCTATTTGTTTTTAGCATCATATAGTTACTGATCACATTAAAAACACTTTGTAGTAACTATAATGATTTTTAATTTCACGTTCTACCCCATGGGCCCCCACTCTTTAGTTTAGAAGTGCATCCCTGTCTCCAGGTGTATGCCCGCCCTCCATCAAACGAAGGTTTTGGAGGGCGAGGACTGGCCGATGATGAAGCATGACACCAGGTGGTGTGTGAGGCCAGTCCGTCACTTTTTGTGAGATGTCCACACTTGACTCACAATTGTAGTAAGGTCACATCACACTAGGAGCAGCTTCTTGTGGTCAATAGTAGTTATGGAGGCCGCTAGCTCCTAGCACCCCGTGCCTCCTGTTCCCCCCTCCACACTCTGTGGAGTTCTTCTAGTGATTGCTATAGTATATCATATAACATCACACACAACAGAAGACACCACACCATTTCACACCACATGTTTCCAGGAAGATTGAGACCAGAAGTGGAGTAAAACAAGGTTGCGTGCTGGCACCACTCCTTTTTAATCTGTTTATATCGGACCTTTCGCCAATCCTTGACAGCGTCAATTGTCATCCCCCTCAATTAGATGGAGTACGAATCAGCAACCTCCTATACGCCGACGACTTGGTGCTGCTCAGCCACACAAAGGTGGGCTTACAGAGGCTACTAGATGAATTGCTCCCCTACACTGAAAATAACCTCTTAGAGCTAAACTTATCAAAAAAAAAACAATCACCTTTGGGAAACCCAAGAAGTCGCGCGGAGGGTGGCACTTCAACAACGTAAATATTGACTCAACATCTCACTATAAGTATCTAGGAATATTTTTAGACTCCAGAAGCTCATTTTCTAAGCAAAAAGAAGCACTGAGGACCAAAGCTCTGGCCTTAGAGGCAGCAGCAACTAAACTGTCAAAAAAACTATTAGGTCCCAGCTTTATCCCACTGTTAAAAGTGATGAAGGCAAAAATATCTAATTCCCTGACATACGGCCCGAGAGTTTATGAAGGGAATCACAAACACCCTTCTAGATAAACTGATAACTAAAATTTTTAAACGTGCATTCCATCTTCCGAATTCAGCATCACCGGCACAAGTTCGCCTGGAATTTGGATTACTAGACCATCACGGCGTAGAGGCAGGGGCATTCATAAAGCTTTGTAACAGACTGCGTCAAGCCCAGGAAGACTCATTGGAGACCAGACTCTGGCAAGAAATTCAGAAAAGTCATGCCACCTATAAATTTCGGCTCCACTTGGAGCACTGCTTACAATTACTTGGTATTAAGGAGTTTTGAGGACCAAACCCCCCCCCAGTCCGCATTACAGCTAGTTATCAAGAAGAGCGCCAGGTTGTGGTCCTTTCACACAGACAGGGCAATCATGTCAAAAATGAAACACGCCAGGGCAGTAATCACTAACTTTAACCCAGGAGTAGAATCCCGTCATCTATCAAGTACTACAGCACTTTACCTAAAACGAAAGTTCATGGCACTGAGGTTGGGTGAATGGCCTTTCTTGAAAAATCTTCCAGAATGGCGCCGGAAAGACAGCCACATCCAATGCAGGCTGTGTGGTTACCACACCGATTGGTTGGAACACATAGTCTGCTATGCCCAACAATGCTTGCTTTTAGATGCTCACTATTGCGGGAAGAATGGATAAGACTTGGAATTCGATCTTGCCGCCAAGCCATAATAGCAGCTTTTAACCCGGATAACACAAAGTTGAATATCGGGCTAACAAAATTTGTAACTAAAGCATTAAGCCAGTTGGAAGCTACCAGGGCCGCCAACCCTGTCCTATTAGAGCTGAGGGAAACTCCACAATTGAGCGTACCAACGCCTTGTCGGCTGTTAACAAATCGTTGATCGTACCTGGTTCACAAGACTTTTAACAGCAGTTAAGAAGTCAAGTCGAGTTTTAACCAAAATGTTATCTTAACAATTTTTAAGAAATTTATCCATTTTATGAATACGATGCATGCTTTTATATTGTAAGGTTTTAATTTACCAACAATAAAGTTTTTACTTTAAAAAAATTTCACACCACATCGTACCAGCCCAAACAATATAACCCACATTTCACAATGCCATGACACACCGCACCAAGATGCACTACAACATATAACAACACATAACATTATGTCACACCACAGCACACAGCATCAGAACACACAACACTATTACACATCACATCAAATGAAAACAAACCTTATAACCTGCACGCACAATACAATGCTACACCATGCCAGAACACAAGGCACTACACCATTGAAAACCACATGACACAGTATCGAAGTGTCTATCTTAATTGGCAATGACACACCATACCATATTATGCCCTGCCACAAAACAATACAGAACCATTTACCTCACACAAAGTGGTATCAACCGCCAACTCAAACCATACCATAAAACATCTTCCTACACCATGCTATATGCCTTAACACCATTTCACACCACCCAACACAAGAACACATCTCTTAACACCGCATCACAGGAAACCTGACGTTACAACACCCCATTACATGCTCCGGCATTGCAACACATTGTGGAACTATGTACAACACCTATCATTTCATACTCACTAGAATATTCTCAGATAACTTCTCACCACATCACAACATGCACTACCACACCGCAACATACTGCATACCTTCTCATCATCTAACACTACACGATCCAGCACCACTTCGCATGTACCACATCTAGCAGTATCACAATATTTTAAACTAAATAACCTTGCATCAAACAACCAAGTACCAAATTGATTAGAATAGCTGAGTGGAATGCCATCAAGAATCCCAAAAACGTATCTGGATAGCTTTAGAAAAGCCATATGCTAGACACTGTGCAACATTCCACACATTACACCGTGCCATTCTCTGCAATACCACACAATGCAACATCACACCAAATCAGAAATTGTGATTTCATTTGAATTCACTATCAAACCAGTCTCAATTAGAGAGTACATCACTAAGATTTTAGTATAAACTCTCTCCCTCCTAATAGTGAAACCCTCCCTACCCAAAATCTCACTTCAGATCAGCAGTGCAAGCATTGGCCTCACCCTTATGGATGGAGGTAACTCTCAGCTCAGCTGTCTTTTCGACTCCATACTGGTATCACTACTATCCCTGAAAGATATTCTACACGCTGAGCCTCTCCGCATCAAGTGTCTGAAGAAATACAATTGCTCAGATGCAATCTTAACTTGACTGACTCCACTTCCAAGCCTACTCTTCTAGATTAGCTGCATCACTTGTAAGGCCTTGTAAGGCCTTCGGAAACAAACACCCAACATACTTAACTGGAAAACATGCCATCTAGGGCAGACAAGCCATAGTGACGTCCAAGATATCACAAGACTGCAAACAAGGAAACGTACGAAAATGAGGGAATGCAAGAATAAAAAGACCAGAAGCCAATCCTTCTCAAAATATGCACCAATTCCGGATAGACGTAAAACTACTCTCTCTTTCTGCTATTCAGAAAGAATCAGAAGATCCATTCTTCACAGAACATTATCAACTCACCTATTAGATACCACCTTCTTACTGCCTGGAAGTAAGCACTCTAAATATGCAAATGTGGCATGCACCTTTCTGTTTAGAACTCTGGAGCTTTATAGATAGGTTAATTAAATATAAATATCACTGCGTACAAATATGTCAAACTTTACAACTCCACACCACATATTCTAACAACACACTAACTGCACTGTACTACACTGTAAAAACACAACACACCATATTCACCTCACGATTTCCCACTAAATCACCACACACCAGACCATACCCCACTTTCCACTAATCACACATAACGTCCACCATCATAGCACACCATACCACATCATGCTACATACATCAAAAGGTCCATATTGTACAACACCATATTACACGTCAACAAACCGCAATATTCAACAGTCCTACATCACGCTATACACTTTATGCTGCACCACATAACCCATCCCTAGATCACACAACAGAATATCATACTGCAACATTCTGTCACTCACCAACATCATTTTACCGCATCTAAAATAACGCCATTGTGTCACATGATATAATGTGGCCTACCAAATTACACTGCACTTCATAGCATACCACAGTGTCACACCTTACATTCCGCCACACTAAATCATATCATAAAATAACATACCTCCCATTACTATACACATCATCCCGCATCACATATCACACACTGAACCTTGCTACAATATACCACGCCAAAACACATCACACTATCAACCAGCATATCATGCCAAGTGGTGGAGCGCTGATGGCGAATAAAGCCATCACGTCACACACCACCAGCGGCCATCTTATTACACAAAAACACTCCACACCATACTATACCATGACACAAAATACCGTCCACCACCAAATATTTTGCTGTGCTACTCACACCATCACACCATGCCAACAAACACCACTAGCAACACCAGGCAACTTTCCACGCGATCTAACAACAGCACATCAACAAATGTCACATTACAACAATGAAAAGCCTTATTTAGCTAATAACAGAATAGCTCACATTATAATATCACACCATACAATACTACAAAGAAAGCACTACTTTACAGGACATCACAATATATCACACATTATGTATCACAGTTTTAACCATCGTGTCCCCCTATACCACATCACATTACTACAAATGATACCGAACCGGTACCAAGCAATATCACTGAAAGTAAGAACAGGTAACCCAGCACAACACAAAAGTAAACGAAAGCAGAACGGGCCTACTCGTCACTACATGCTGGTGCTAGTTGGTAACTGGCTGCCAGGCCAAATTCCTTGTGGAGATAGCCACGAGGGTAACCCAGGGACAGACGTTCGCACATAGTTGGGCATGAAGCCCATATAAAGCTAGTAGGGAAATGCATACCTACTACAGTGTTCAAAATAATAGAAAATATAAACACACACAAGACTAGTTGGGTCAATCGCTGTCTGGATCAGAGAGCACAACTTAACGAGGGTATGAACACATAGATGTGGGTGAAGCTGACCATCACAAGACCTAATTACAGATAGGGACACCCTCCATTATGGACCATCACATCACCAGGCTGATATACCAAGTAGAGCAATACGTCACACAACATAGCATAACATTATTGAAGATTATTCTCCTGAGTTCATTGAATGATTTTTTGATATGCCATTGCAGGACATTTCTTGTAGTCATTTAGGAGGGTTCAATAATCCTTTCTTCCAGCCTGTGATATTAAGGGTGAGCCCCAGAGTGGCTCAACCCAACACAGCATAGTAAGCAAATAGTGCTTCCTTAACCATTGATAACACTGCTCCTACATCTTTAGGTTTCGTTTCTTTATGGAGTTACAATGATATTTTCATCAAGCAGTAGTGGAAATGAGCACTTTACAGTTTCAGTGTCTACACACCTGTCCTTCCATACATCTCAATCTCTGTTTAGGAGAACTCCACGGTCTCCACCTAACTGCAGTCATAACAACATTCTTATCTCTTCAGACACAGCAGATCAGGTGATAATGTTTTGAGACGCAGTGACATTATTACAGTGGCTCCTCCTCACAGAGGATTACGACCTTTTCCCTGCGCCGTCACTAATACCCGAGTTGAATGCTAGGTGTATTTCACCGGAGGGAACCCCTTTCCGGCACTCAAAGATGGATTACAGAGCAGCTCTCCTCAGCTGCAGGGTCCAGCACCTGCACTTGCCCGGCTCGGTTAACTCTTGCAGAGAGGGTGTTATGCATACCATCGATGCTCTTACACGGATGACACTTGAACCCGTGCATTTCTATGCGGGAAAGGGAAACAACCTTATGTTACACATTTAATGAAAATGAAGTCCATTTAATTAGCTGGTTTGGCCATGTAATTAGCAGACACCGTTTGTTTGAGGAGAATGCCTTCATTCGACAAGGACAAGTTTTTAGGTATTATCTTTCTGAAAAATTAAAGGCCCTTACTTATTTAAGTATTTTACAAACGAAGATGAATCCTCCTTTAAACGTTTTAAATGGATGTGGAAGAATAATGGAATCAAGGTACAATTACACCCCTTGACCAATAATATCCATAATATTGTAATTTTCTGTGAATTATATACTAATAACATTTGTCAAGGAAAAATAGATAGGATAGTAGCCTTGTGAATCATCCAAGCAGATAGCCCAGAGTTCTGCAGTTGGCTAGTTTGAATCTGGCCTGGGCCAGCTAAGACTTTCACCATTTTGAGATGGGTAAATCTGTGACTTGGATAATTTTCATTTCTATTTTTTAAGGCCCACAAATAATTATTTGTGTATTGTGATATGAATAGTGTGAAAATGGTAATTATTATTTGTAGAACTAAACTTACAGTCCAAATGATGAAAAAACTACTATCCTACCAAGCAAAAGATCAGGCTATTGGAAATTGTGATACTGTACTAAGTAAATGTAATTACCACAAAGCCCTGCATTTGGAATACAAGTGAATAACTAAAGGAACGTTAGTAAATGCAGAATATACATCCCATTAAGGCCCTGATTGTGACTTAGGTGTGATTTCATGTGGAAGTTCCAAGCTGCCGGTATTACCATTACAAACAGGAACCTCTGCATGGCATTCCACCTATTAGAATGTAAACCACTCGGAATGGGGAATAACTATGTAGGCGTAGAATTACTGGGTGCTGTTTAATACACACATTTACCACGTGCTCTCCCTTGCCAGAGTGGGAGGTCGGCAGGAACCGGAAGAGTGTTTTGGCTGCTGTTGCAGTCAAAGCCTCATGAGATTTTACCAATCAGAGTTACCAGCAGTAACATCAGGTCCAGTGTTCCTACCCCTTGGTAAACCGAGTGCAATAACAGTGGGCTAGCCATAATTAGGTTGACCTGGGAGTACTGCTCCGCCTGCCTCATTACCAGGCTCATAATCTCTAAATTTACAAAAGGGTGAACAGGACCCTTATTCCCAAAACACCACACTGAGAGCCTCATTTACTATGTCTTTATCCTCGTTGTGCAACTAACTCCCACACCTCCCCTGGGGAGGCGTAGGATTCTGATGCATCCCCAGCTTTACAAAACATTGTAAATCTAGCAAAGTGTCAGGTTTCATGGATGATGTGTGAAAACACCCAGAACAACACTCATGGAATGCCCCTCACACAGAGTAGTGCGTAAAGGGACCCATATTTACAAGACCATAAAATGTCACGCAGGGTGACTTCATGTGGACTTGTAAATATGGCAAGCCCATTGCACTGCAGGTGCATCAAAAAATATGATGCACTGGCGGCGCAATGGGCTTGTAAATGAGGGGAATAAGTCGAGGAGAGGTTACACAGAGTGTAATCTACAAGTCACCTGTTTCAGTCCTAGTGAGGCCGGTGAGTGTGCCGAGAAATATTTGTAATTTGCAAATCACTGGTGAGGGTACTAGTGAGACAAATCAGTGGGTTACTTCTTGCTGATATATGTCACTAATCTACAGGCCACAGGATCAAAAGCTGGTGATATAGCTGCTGGAAGTGAATGTATAGTGTGAAGGTAATTAAGGGAAATTGAAACCTTTATCCTTCAATTGCACAATATTGGCAACCAAGGTAACTCAAACTCCAACTGTCATAAACTTTGTCTCTATTTCTTGCCATGCTCCTGTAAACATACCTATGGCTCCAGGGTCAGACTGGACTTTAGTGCAATCTGGCCGTGCCCGAAGGGCTGGTCTGACTGGCCAGTACATAGGATAGTATTGTGTCCGCTTGTAGGCCTATTTTATTACCACAAACATTGCATTGCATACATTGCATAACACCTATACTGCTTGCCATTACAAGCTTAACAAGCATTTACAATGCAATGGTCTCGGCATTGGTAAAGTTAGAGCTATTGGCATTGCTTATGGCATTATTTTTGTTTATGTTTTTGTTTTCAAAACATTTAAATAAACGGCATTGTTAAAAACAAAAACAAACAAAAATAATGCCCTGAGCAATAGCAATAGCTCTAACTTTAACAATGCCGAGACCGTTGCATTGTAAATGCTTGTGTGATTATTTCTTTACAACCCAAAAGACTTTGCACTGAATTGCAGTTCTATTTGCAACCTTGGAGTAACTCGGAATCAATGGGAATTTTTTTTGTCTGGATTAGACTGTTAACTACCTAATCAACAGCTAGACTTCAGATTGATTGTGTGCTTTTGCTCCCCAATAAACATAATTTGGGGATGAGGCAAGTATGCACTCTGCTCCTCATACTATTCGTACTTTTAACAAAGTCGCTGGCTTGTACACTCTGCCAATACTACTGGGCATGTGGGTTAAGTTTCGGGAAATATAGAAGTCCGCTGTCTGTCAAACATTTCACACTGCATGTGCACACTATTTTATCGAAGCAATATACTCACGTAAAAAGGAATCTCAAAACGACGGTCTCCCCAAGTTGAATAATCGAGTACCCATGGGAATCAAAATCAAGAGCAAAAGTCCTTCAGTAAAGACCTTTATAAGCAAACCTCACAAAGATTCCCGACAAGATACCGCATTGCCTATTTGATCCATTGAGCACACAAACCATTACTAACCAATATTCTAATCTAAGTTTCTCATATTTAAACACCGCTACAGACAATCTTGACCATAGTCCACGCTAAGCGTAAAGGGCGCACAGACTCCAAAAGCACCGCAGAATCATATAAATGGTAGGAACGCACCACACAAATGCTGGCAACGTGTGTGCTGGTTTGTTGTTGTTACAACACATCATTCTTGTAGTTGCTTCCTGTTTATACTGCATCGGAAGCTCATGTGTGGTGGCTGCAAAATATACAAACGATCTCTTAACTCAATTTGTTACCAAATCTACGGAAATATTCAACACATAGGTTAACAGAAACCGGTAAATTTCAAAGGTCACTCTAGATCAGTGGAGGTAAACAATGTGGTTACTAAAGTAAGTGAGATGGGCACAGCATTGAAACACAAAAGCAGGCAGGTACCTGTCATGTAATTGGTCCATTTGTATAGAACTCCTTCCATCCTTCGCGTCACACTCGTCCTTCGCGCATCTTTCCGGCGATGCCTGCAGCCTTTCCTCCACCTACTCTGTCCTAGTCTCAGCTCTGTCGGTCTGTCCCAGTCTCAGGAGGTCAGACAGAGGTGAGTAGGGAGAGGGGTAACAACACTACCGCCTCCCCATTTCGCCCCAGGTTTCAGGGGCTACCGGAAACCCAGTTTCCAGCGTAGGCACATCAAGTCATAACAAGCTGAAACGTCCCTAAAAACAAACCTAAATCGTAAAACGACATGAAAAGAGTACACAAAACAACGAACTACAACCTTAATTCGCCAATCCTGAAACCAAATATTCCACTTTGTTTTAGAATATGTGGCTCTAATTGTCTTAAATAACTCTGTTCGAGGTATTATAGCACAACCATATCGTGTGATTATAAACTCTAAAAATAAAAAAATGACTGTTTACGTCTTTTCAACAAAAGTGTTACAATTAAATTGATAGTTTTAACAAGTATGTATGTTTTGGAGGGTTTCTCCTTTCAGCAGCGGCAAAATATGGGAAAAATGACCATTTCAATATGGCTGCCAAACGTATGTCATCGAGTCGTTTGTTGATATTTTTGTATATTCTATGTCGTGCTGGTACAGTTAAACCTCGCGCATTTGACCAATGCAGTTTTGGTATATTCTGTGAATCTCGCCTTACTCGGGTTGATATTCGGTAGTATCTTGGCTCTAGGAGATTACCGGTGCTCCGTGGCTTTGCGTCTCCCAGCGTTTTACTTTTGAGGGGACAATTGGCCTTTCGTAACAGAGGACGCTTGTGCGAACGTTAAGGAGGTTAGCGAAGATGGACGGGTCAGAGTAGAGGTAGATTAGTTAACATATTACCAGGGAGTACCGAGTTGAGGATTTCTTTCTAAATGCTCCTGCATGTGCAACAGAGACGTAAGGGAATCGCCCTGAACACCACTGCCTTTCTCCGAGGCGAAGCAGAAATGCCTCGGAGAAATGCAGTGGCGTTTTCGGATTGGGGGGCGTGTTTCTTTTTCTCTCCTCTTGCCATTGGCTGGAGGAGAGAAAAACACGCCCTGCGAAAAGCAACGAAAAAACACGCCCCTCAATCCGAAAAAGACGGGGGCTGTTTTGCGCGACAAGCCGCTTCTCCAATGGCTGGCCAGCATTTACGAGGCCAGCCAATGGAGAACAGGGGAGAAGAGGGGCGGGTTCAAGCCCCTCTTCTCCAAGTCATAAGATCTCGCGAGCGAGACTGCGCAAGCGCAGCCTTCGCTAGCCGAGACCTAAAAATGCCCTGATTTACAAATTGTCCATTTTGTTAGCTATGTGATTCGCTAATGGGGGCGACTTTTAACTTGGTGCCCAAGTCTATTATCTGTCCGATTCCGACCCTGCATGGCCCATAGAGCACTGTCGATCTAAGTTATGCAGCTCTTTGCTTGAAACTATTGTTGTCTACAACATCTACTGCAAGCACTGCTAAAACATCAGGTAAAAATAATGGTGGTGCGACTTCACCCAAGTCTTAGCTAGAAAACAGTACACCAAAACTCATCAAAAAGGTTCCTTTTATCTGTCTAACAGATTTGAAGGGACCCGTAAATCTACTTGGGAGGATTTTAAAATAGCCAAAAACCTCTGGAGTCTGCTTCTAATAGTACAATCATTCACCCATTTGCCGATCTACAAAACATTCAATTTGTTTCCAAGAAAATTGAAAGAATGGCAATCTTTCGATGCTCCAGTGATTCCTCCTACCTCATTTGACGTCGTTAGAGTCTACCCAGCCTCTCTTTCAGGACTTGAGCTCACTTTCGATAGAAACTACTCACTCCTTGACCCTTCACATTAAATCAGGTTCTCCTTTTGATCAGTGCTTGAAATGGAAAGATAGAAGTGTAGGCACTCACCATCCCAGAGTGCCTGTAATCTCCCATTAAAACTATTGGAGGCCTGCTGAGAAGAGCAGGCACTCTTCGTTTAAAATTAAAGAAGTGCAGGTACTTATGAGCTGATTTCCAAGAAACGCCAGTTTCCCTGCACCTCCATGAGAAACACTTGCGCCACCAAGGATGCGCCGTATTTACAATACGGTGCACCACAGTGCACGGATTGACAGATGCGTCAGAAATTCTGACGCATCCGTTGCCGCAAAAGTCACGCATTGCTGGAGTTGTGTCGCATGCACGACACAACTCCAACAATGCATGGGGAGGCCTTTTCCCAATACACTGCGTCATTCCTTACGCCGGCTCCAAGCAGGTGTATGGTTTTGCCGCTGTGGCATCCTACAGGTCGTGTAGTGAAATCTTGTAGATTTCACTGCGTCACTTCTACAAGGTTTTCTTGTGTGGGAACGCCCACCCTGCATACATTATACCTGACACAGGTATAATGTGACACAGGGCTTACAACATGACCCATCTCCCTAGATGCGTCACATTGTACATGGGCCGCAACTTGGCCCATTTTTTACGCCACTGCTGCGTCACAAAAAGTGATGTAACGATAGTGCAAAAGTGTCGCAAGGGGCTTGTAAATCTGCCACTTAGTACCTACCACTGCTTTCTAGCCATGCCCTGATAATATTGTGACCAGGACACTGGACATTGTCTATCATATTCTTGCATCACTTTGCTATATTTATTTTACACTGCTATGGCCTTTGCAGAGTAAAGTGAGGCAATTTTGGCAGCTCGTTTAAGAAACACACAGTTGCCTGACCAGAAGGCACTCAGCAAATTCTGGCACATTTCAGTGCTTCCATTTTGTTACTTCATTGAAAAAAAATACTATTATTTCAAAATGTGCAAATATTGTATGAAACTTTTTAAAATAATTAGTGTTTTTAATGATGCATAGAATCGTAACTGCTGAACTAATGATGTTGCACTTGGAACGAGTTTCCTTCATCACTTAGAAGCATAAATAATGCTGTAAATAGTTATGCCACATTTTCAAGTAATATGCCATTATTTTTTAAATGGCTGTAAATGGATGTAGTTACTGAAGTTCGAAAACGTGTATTGTGAATGAAGCTTCCATTGTCTACTCAAAATATCATTTTTAAGGGCTTCCGATGGAAGTGCTGGAGTAGATCTTCTTTGATCCATTGTTAAAGAAATGTTTCCCATCTGTGTTGTATATCTCGGGAGTGCAGTTGCTGAGGGAGTAGGTGGATGATTTCCTTTACCTTAAGAAATGGCTTAGTACTAAAGTTTTAGAATATTACGTTGTTGTTTCTGATTTGTCAAAGCAACCCTAACTATGATCATACCATGCTGAATTTGCAGAATCTAGTAATAGCCTGTATGATTTGTCTTTAAAACCTCTGGGTTTCTGTTTCTGGAGGACGATTTTTACTGCAGGTGATCTTTACTATTTCCAGCATAGGCTACTTTTCATGCTACTCTTTTATTTGCCCCTAGACAAGAGTTTGTCGCTCGGAACTTTTATTTGTAATCTGGATAACTAGGGATTATTACGTTTTAAGAATTTGCATTTATTGGTACCTCAGGATTTAGGCTGTCATGGCATTCACGCATTGTTCTTTGTACCGGATCTTAACTATTCTGTAATAAATGCATTTTTGCTTTATTTTTTATCAAGAACTCAGTCCTTTATGCTTCCAATATTTTATTCTGTTTACTCTGCTAAATTGTGTTTTCCTGATGAGGAGTGCAGTCTCTAGTTGGTAGATCAACTGGAAACACTGGAGCTGAATTATTTGGGTAAACAAATGGGCCTGACCCAACTTTGGGGTTCAGGTGATTACTGGGGTTCTTCTCCCACAATCTGTGAGCAATATATTATGACAACTTTATTATACAAGGAATTTGGATGCGCTTGCTGATAGCCTCTTGCCATACTTTGCACCTTAATGAGAGGGAGACCAGGGCTAATATTCCCAGCTCCCACGAGGGCTGGGGCAGATTCCCTTGCACCAGCTGGGTTCATTTATTTAGGAGCCTCGCACCGCAGGACGCACTTGCCAACAGCATCTTGGCGCATTTTGCACCTTAATGAGAGAGAGACCAGGAGTACTATTCCCAGCTCCCACGGGGACTGGAGGCGGATTCCCGTACACCAGCAGGTGCTACATGCTATGGCTAAGTGGAGCTACCATACATTTGTTTTCTTCTTAATTGTACCCCTAAAGGGAGAAATGGGGAAAAGGAAGACTTTGCAACTGGCTTACAAAGAGGACTTCAAATTTTCTGGCGCTTTGCTATTATCTGAGCCACAATCCGATGAGCCTACTCTGCAGCCAAGTTGGGGCAATTCCTGTGCCTCTGTTCTTCCCATCTTAATTGATGCAGAGGAGCCTACGGGCTCCGTAAGGAATAGTGTATCCTTATGCATTTTATGCCTGCTAAGAAATCCAAAAGCCCAGGTCTTTCACCAAAGGGTTGCACCTAAGAAAGTACTTAGTTTATCAACCCCAGCCCCACAGAATGCCTGTAAGTGGGAAAATCAATCCAAGGTGCCCGCACCAAAAGAGGGTCCCAATCCATCCATCTTGTGCTTGAAAAGCTGGAAGAACGATTATCTGGCTTTATGTCCGAGGTGTCAAATAGTCTTGGAGCTATTGAAAGTTTGCTGCTGGATCTCCACGTTACTTTGGGCCCAGTTCGGCTGAGAAATGCTGCGCCTCATACTACTTGGGATGTAACCCCGCCCATTCAACTTTCTCACCCAGCAGGGTCAGGGCCTCTGAGTGTAGCCACTCCAGCTGTACTGGATCTTATAGTTTTCTCAGACAATACCCAAATTGGAAGCAATCAGATAGGATGCCCCTAAAGACCAATTGAACCACAAGTTGTTAATCTACCTCCAGCCGCTATTCCATACACCACTGTTTTAAAATGTGTTCCTTCTTAGTCGCCTGGGAAGACTTAAGGCTTTGAGCAATTACTTAATTAGATGACTCATTGGTTTAATTTGCGGCTGAATAGAGCTTTCATTGTGCACTATGACATCATCATGGTGCTACGTGTCACCTGGATTGGAAAAAGCCCCAAACCAGACAATCATGATTGTGTTATGGTCAATTTTAGGTCCGAGACTTTGGTCAGTAGTCTGTTATCCAGACTTTATAACATTCATAATTCTGTAAGCAGCATGGAAGCAGTCCCTATGGAGCTTTATTTATAGGCCTACCTTTTCCTTCAGAAACTAGTCTCTTTCTAGGGTTCACAATTACTATGGTGCCTTCAGGCAAAATTGCCCTATACCGCTCCACAACAGTTTTGCTCCTCTGGCTACATGTGACTCTGTGGATTGACAAAAGATTGACCGCAAGGATACTCACGACCTGCTGTGCGGTGGTTCTACGAGGGGCCCTTTGGTTCATAGAACGCTCGATCTCAATTAAGACTGCTGTTGCTAATTCCCACGCTTTGGTTCGTAAGGGTAGTTTGATGACCACTGACTTAAATCCCAGAGGGAAAATGGGTACCTGGAATGTGGCTGGTTTGGGTTCCAAGTTAAATAGTTTTCAATGGCTTGATATTAGTGCCACTTATGACCTCATAGCCCTCCAAGAGACTTGGCTTGTAAACCTCTGTCATATTCAAGGTTTTGGGTCGTATTTTACCCCAGGTTCTGTGTCTTTCTGGTAGAGCTAAAGGGGGATAGCTAACCCTGATTACAGTCACTTTCCCAGGTCACATCAATAGAGTGGATTTGAACCAAAGTAATTTCCAACTCATCTGTCTGGAATACCGGTTAATGAATATTTTGATTATTAATGATTATAACAACAGCTTTGACATTAATAACTGTGCCATTATTAGCACACTGAGAATTGAGCTTGAGGGAGCTTTATCAGGGGCTGGGCTTGCCCTTCTTTTATTTGACTGTATGATTTTAACACACTCATTTTTCTAAATTACACAATACAGTGGCATGTGGCCTAAGTGACACTTACGGCAAACGCTTGGTGCACTTTGTACACAATCCTTTTGGGAAGATCCTTAATGAACTCCTTGTGAAGAACCAACTGGTATTTGCCTTTCATGCTACTGTTGCATTTCCTGTCCTGAACTCAACTTTCATTGGTAGAGATTGTTACAGCATTACTGATTTTATATTGTTTAGTTGGGATTTGTTAGATACTCTATTAGGGTACGCCGTCGAGGCTAATGCACTTAGTGACCACAACCCGTTAGACGTGTACCTCCTGGGCTTTCATCATGACAGGAAAGATTGGAAGATATTAACATCAGTTGATGTCACTAAGCACAAAGGTGTCCTCCAAAAATGGTCCAGAATTGATAAGGCTTAATTGTTCACCAACTTAGTGAGGAATAATAGGGACACAGTGTCCTTGTGTTCTATGGTACCTGTCCCGACCCTGAAGCCTGCCTGATAGTCTGAAAGGATGTTATTATCATTCGCCCAGAATAAGGTCCTCTCCAGGATCACCTTCCCAACAACCTTCTGGGTTGAGTCAATCAGACTAATTGGGCGATAGTTGGCTGGGTCATCCCTGCCACCCTTCTTAAAAATTGGGACTACCTCAGCCCCCTTCCAAGATTCGGGGACCGAAGCACCATTAGCGATGGCATTGATTAGGGTGGAGAGAAGCTTCCCCCAACTGACTGGGTCTAATCTGAGGACATCACCAGGGATACCATCGGGACCAGCTGCCTTCTGGGGGACAATGGACTTAATAGCATTGACCACTTCCCTTTCAGTAAAAGGATTAGTAATCGGTGTTCCCACGGAGGGGAAAGCCTCCAAAGAAAGAAGCTCCCCCTCACTCTCGGGCAAGGAGGAGTAAAATTTAGAGAAATGCTCAAACCAAACCACACTAGTGATGTTACAAGTCATAAGCTCATGTGCTGGTCTATTCTTAGTCCTAATTATACTCCAGAAATGACCAGAGTCACGTTTTAAGGAAGCCTCCCTTAGTGCCTGCCAATACTGTTCTTCCCAAGCCTTTTTAGCATTTGACACACAGATCCTATACTCCTTCCTGGCCAGCTGGATCTCAGGCGTGATCCTACTTTTGAGGGCCGTAATTAAGGCAGATTTCTTCCGCCTACAGTTTTGTGTGTACCAGCCATCCATAAATTTATGCTTAACCCCCCCCCCCTCGCTGATCCGCCTTTACCATATACTAGAAATAAATTCCCCAGCTCTTTGATAATACCTTGAAAAACGATTGGGACCTTGCCATAAGCAGCCTCATGAGTATTAAACGAGGCCAGCTCAACTTGTGCTGCACACAGTATTGCCCCAATCGACTGAACTTTCTCATCGTCGAGCATCACTTTACGCCATTTAAGGCGCCTCTCACAGTTTGCGGGGCGCACCTCGAGGGTTGACATATAGCTACCTATTGGTGGAGTCAAAGACCCATTTACTCCCTCCCAAAGTGGTTTCAAACTTAAGGATAACTGATTGTGGTCGCTATCAACAGAGGGAATTATTTCCATGTCCACCACATATGACCAAAGTTTAAAGTCGAGAAGTATATAATCTATCCTCGAGGTATGGTTTGTCCTGTTATAGGATTTGAGCACCTTGCAGGTCTGAGGCTGTTCTGCCGTTTGCCGCCCTTAGTCCAAACTCTAAGGTCATGGTGTTCATATATATAACTGATTTTGTCCATCTCCTAATGGGGGGCAATGATAATAAAGGAATGCCTCTTTTGGCGTCATCCTCCAATAAATCAGGGAGGTCTAATGATGCAAGGGGCTCAAAAGAGCAATTAAAATCTCCTGCTACCAGGACGTGAGATGCGTGATGGCACTTACGCAGTTCACCCTCAAGAAGTGTAAGTGTGGGTGACAAAGCTCCTCCGCTTAAACCCCTGGCATAGATATTTAATATATCAAAAGATTTCCTTCCCTGAGCTCCCTTGAGAGTGAGCCTTAAGATGTCAGGAGAGATATTATGGGCCTGCCTAATAGTGCACCCAAGAGAGATGCTGACCCAGATGAGAAGACCGCCCGAAGGGCGTCCTCTCCCAGACGAGGATAGAATGGCCGGCTCAAAAAAGGTGGAATAGCCAACCATATGGTGGGGCACTGTGCTCCAAGTCTCCTGAAAAATACAAATACTATAGGGCTCTATCAAAGAATTCCAAGTTGGAAGATCTAGTTTGCTAGCGATGCCAGCTACATTCCAGCTTAGGACCTTTAGAGGAGGGACGTCTGTGAGTAAGTCTCGTGTTATAGGAGGAATGGCAAAACTAGGAGTAACCTGAGACAAGTTAGATATGGGAGGCGATAACGGGTAGTTTATATCCTGAAAGTTTGGACCAAACTGTGGTCTTTGGTGTTGGGCAAGGAGGGTCAAAGTGTTAGGTAGGGGATCCCCAGCTGGTTCAGAGAGAGTTTCTGTATCTTCATTGTATTGGCCGCCAGTGGAGATACAAAAACCAACCGCAACAGGGTTTCCATGTCAGTAAGAATCATAATGTCCATGGGATTCTCGATGTCTAATAGAGGCAGCAGTGGCGTAATCATTGTCACTGGTGGTCTGGGCCCCCTTGTGGAACCCGTCGTGGGCCAAGTGGAATAAAGACTGTGAATAGTGGAAATATGCAGAATCTGAATAGAATTGACTTAAGTCAAGACATCCTATACCATTTGTAGCAGAGCCTAAATGATGGTTACAAATTAGCCTTGTGACACGAGGATCCCTAAAATTTACAAGAATACAATCGCCAGACATGTTCTTACGTCTATTACCCACCCAGGAAACCCTTCTAACATGGAGAACATGGCCATCCAGGTGCCTAGGAAGCGGCTTGTTGTTGTTAAGCCAATGTGTTGTTTTATTTTTTAATTCAGTAAAGGATTCAGTTTTACCAGCTTTAAGCTGAGGAACTCCTGTTAAAACAACCACAAAAGGTAGGCACTCCGGTGGCAAATTAATATGAGGTAAGTTGTGCTGGGTGCAGATAACATTATCGTTCAGTTGATCTTGTACAGGACCCTTACTAGATGATTTGGGCAGACTCTGGGTGGATTCTGTCTCGTGTCCTAATGCTTCAAGATTTTCGTGACTATATTTGTGGGATGCACACCTCTTAATCCAAAGGTAATCCATATTTATTCTCATCCTCCAAGAATGCGTGCTAACTAGAAAAGTGCCTTGCCCGAATGACACTTCGATAAACAACTACTTGATGTGGGGCGATTTGCCACCCCATCTCCAGGCGCACTGCTTGATTGCGCATGTTCAGCGCCTATTTATAATTTCAACCTTTTAACTCTAAGTATTCCATGTACTCCATATTTTTAGTCACACTTTTATTGCTCAATTCCTATTCGGTCCACACGCAGGAATGTCATGCAATTTCCAAAACTTCCCATGTTTACGTTGTGCCCCTCCGGACCTCTTACAAAAACATGAACTGATGAACGATTCGTCCAAGGCAGTGTTTATTAAAAACCCAATGCATTTCAGGCTACCGGAGCCCTTCTTCAGAGGTAACTATAAATGACAATCAAACATTTACCATTATCTTATTATTCAATATTATTGTTATGCAGCTTACATAAACAATCTGTCCTAATCATTATGCTACCTATTTAATTAATCTTAACAGTGCAGTGCTCTATTGGCCCAATCTCCATTTGCTTATTATATGCCCTATATATAGTTCCTCACATAAACCAATCTAAAAGCAGTTCTAATGATTACCTGCCATTGAACTGACAAACAATTTTAATCTCGAAATGAACTACATACTTTCCCGCCTTTGCCCTCCCTTTCCCTCAACTGAAAACATCCACACATTACTTTCACCAACATACGCATCTCCTCTCCCTGCAACCTCTCTTGAGAAAGAAGAGAGGTTGCAGGGAGATGCGTATGTTGGAGAAAGTAATGAATATGTCTTATTGACTATGTAAGATGCATAACAATAATAATGAATATTAAGATAATGGTAAATGTTTTATTGTCATTTAGAGTTACCCCTGAAGAAGGGCTCTGGTAGCCTGAAATGCATTGGGTTTTTAATAAACACTGCCTTGGATGAATCGTGCATCAGTTTGTGTTTTTGTAAGAGGTCCCGAGGGGCATAACGTAAACATGGGAAATTTTGGAAATCGCATGACGTTCCTGCTTGTGGACCGAACAGGAATTGAGGAATAAAAGTGTGACTTAAAAAATGGAGTACATGGAATACATGGAGTTAAAAGGTTGAAATTATAAATAGGCGCTGAACATGCGCAATCAAGCAGTGCGACTGGAGATGGGGCGGCAAATCGCCCCACATCAAGTAGTTGAAGATGCAAAGTGCTCAGGCCTGTTTGGCCGGCCCATGCGCACTTGGAGAGGGCAATCCACTCCATCCCCATAACCCCAGCCCGCCCCGTCCTAACCCAGCCCGTAGTGAAAAATAAAATGAAAATAGACAGGTTATTATAATATTTTTCCCCGCTACACTGCTCTTAAAGCAGTGGGGCAACGCTCCTCTGCCGTAACGGAGGAGCTGCCACCGGCCCTCTATAAGGTGCAGCGAGGTAGCAGGTGGTTCTCTTTCCCGCACACAGCCTCAGACGCAGCAGAAGTAAGCCACCGCGTATCTCCCCTGTCTCTGCAGCAACGGCATGCCCCGCTGCCGCGACTCTGCAGCCAGAGCGCTCATCAGTAATTGGTGCCCCAGGAGCCGCACGGGTGGGAGAGTTTGTTTCCTCATATGGCCCGAGTTGTTGTGCTATATCTACAAGACTAGGGGGCAGCTCTGGTGGGTGTGTGATGGCTGTGATGGTGAAGAAGGGGGGGTCTTGGAACTGGGCTCGGTGCTCCACTCTGTGCCTTAATGTGCCCAGGATTTGTTTTGTTGGGTGGATCTCTATGTCGGCCTACTTGGACAGGACTTGTATGAAGTGCACCTTTGGTGGCTGTTTTTTGTGTCTGAATGCATGATTTGGTTGATCTCCTGTTCAAGGGTGACTGGTGACGCTCGTTGGCGGTTCTGTGTTGCCTTTTGTGGGAAAGCTCCTGCATTGTTTCCGAGAGAGGATGGCAGTGCGAGCCAGGAAACAGTGCCATTTTTGTCCATTTGGAGTGGGGCTTTGGGAAATACATCTATTGTGCATGGAGTACACACAGCGAAAGGGAAATCTATTGAGAATGGTGATACATGTGTGGGGCATTCACAATGGTCATGCACATACAATGAGCAATCGAGCTCTGAACCCAAGGCATGCATGACTCTTGTGAGTGCACGCAGGGCAGAAAGCAAATTTGTGAGTGTAGATTGTGCTGGAAGCGAGGGCGTCCAGGGTATGTATAGACACATGTACGGAGCGAGTACCCATCCAGCAGTATGCAATCCATGGAGGGAGCTTACTCTGAGGAGGATGTGGAGGGGGCAGTCGGATGGGAGGAGTGGCTCAGGTTCTGCTGCACCAGGTAAACCAGCCTTCCCCTCCTCCCCCTGAGAAAGAGAAGAATAGAAAAGGCATGTTGATGCTGTAAGTGGGAACTGTAGTGCTTCCAGAAACATGATTCAAGAAAAAACTATTGAACTAAAGGAAAATCTGCAAAAGCATATGGGTAGTAAAGAATACAAGGAAACACACATTGTTTTAGGGATGGAGAGGTAGCTTGAGACAGTAACAGGTATAATATCAACTACGCCTTGGAACCACAGCCAGCTGTGATGCAAGTGGATATACCTCCAAGAAAATAACATGAAGTCTTAAATGGGTAGATTCTTTATCTATACTAAATGGGACAGTGTAATTTTCAAAAAGATATCTTGCATTTATCGCAATAGAGAGTTATGCATCTGTCTTACTCATAAAGAAAATATATTATTACAAAGCTGTACACGACGATATTGGATAGCAGAATTAACATTTATATCTCCTCTTGATAGGATTGGTCAATACTTGCGACAACCACCAGAATCTTTTTATGCTAAATGTTTTGGGGTGATTTATTGGAATATCAAATTGCCGGACAAAACTTACAGCAGTGAAAAGGGAAGGACACATAAGTAAACCCATTAATTCAGAAAGATAAAGGACCAGAAGTCCAGGGTCAAGAGATAAATATCTGAAACCCCTTGTTGAGCAACGATCAGCTCTAAAAGATTTTGAAACTGCTGCAGAGCACTTAAAATGTTTGAGACAGGCCCCACGCAGTGTTTCTCAAGTGTACGTCTTCCTGTTCAGCTCTGTTCAAGAGAGGGCCAGGGGGCTAGCCCATCCAATCTTGTTGGTCAGTTCTTTCAAAATGGCCCAACAAAATCATAAATGATTTGGCCCCGTATACTCGGTTTGATATTCTATTCTAGTGGTGAATGTGCATCTGTTGGCGTATTATCACATGCTTCCGTTTCTTTTTGGTGGGGTTGATGCAGCAAGAATGCAGCATACCCGGAGTTCCTCACGTATGTATGGGCCGATTACCTTACAGCAAATCACAGGGCCACCCGTAGGGCATTTAAAGCAAAGGCTGGAGTAAAAGTGTTTGGATCATGCCTTACAGTCGATGAAGTAAGCCTCTACCACATTTTGGCCTTTGGAGTCCCCACGCCAACTCTTGAGAAATGGGCGGCATCTCATGTCGGCAAGCTGAGTCTACCTTTGTCTGAGTCTGATATATGTGTACATGGATTATGGCAGTCCCCCGCCATTAGTGACCTCGGCATGGAATGACAGCAGGCTTCGAGTGCTCCATGATGCCGAAGTGTGAGAATTTACAGTCAAGAATCATGCACTTTTTGCAGAGCTTAGCAAAGCCTACATTGACTCTCAGTGGCAGCCTGAGTGCAATGCTTCTCAAATGGCTACACAGAAATGTAGTTACAGTCCTGTTTTGATTACACCTGGTGCTGAATAGAATTGTGGTCCAGCTTTGCCTAGGATTTAGAGATTGTACTGCCTGGTGGGCGTCTCTAGGCTCCCCCTGGAGAACAGTTAGGTTGTTTAGAAGATGCTGGAGGACTGCCTGGCCTCCAGGAAGGCAACTCTTCATCAGTAATAGGTGATGCTGGGGCTGTTTAATTTTTGCTCTCTGTATCATTCCCATAGGTTGCCCATTTTCCCCGGTCAGTCGCACAGGCCATGTCTGGGGAAAGCTGAGGCACTGCCATACTAGGTTACTCAGTGCGGTCCACCATCATAGGGAATCTGTGAGGCATTTTTGTGGGATATGGAAATGGAGCAGTGGTGTAAAGAAGCCCGTGCAAGGGCTAATTTTAGGGATAGGCCCGTTTTATAGGCTCTGTGGGAGTTGTGTTTTTTGGACTCATTCTGGGCACATCATTGGCTTGAACTCTGTACCGTTCTGGTGGCCTTTGTGCTTAGGACTGACGAGATGGGCAAAAACAGCCATGTTTCTTGTTGCATGGGGCACCAACGAAGTTATGCATTTCCATAGGCAACTTGACTCTGTTTTTGGCTCACCAATCTCAGGGCGCCGCTGGTGCATGGAGATTAGGCTCTGTTTTGCAGGGTGTTTGGTGGTGCCTGGAGGGCGTCAGGTTTGGACCCTGCAGTACGGCTTCAACTCATCTAGAATTGGTTCAGCCACTGTGGCGGCACATATAGAGGCTGGCTAGGCTGGTGGTGCAAAGGTTGGGCAGGTGAAGGGCTGTCTGACACAAGCGCTATGGCAGATTTATCTACTTGTAGGTGTCTGCCTTTAACTCTTCTTCCCTCTTGTATTCCCCGGATGACGCAGGTGGAAGATGTGAGAAGCTGAAACAGCTGCTTAGTACCTCGTTGACACCTGTCAATGTGGAAGGGGTTACAGAGGTGCTGGTTTTGGGACATTCTCTCATCGAGCTTACAGAGGTTTTCTAATACACAGGAGGTATGCAGCCAGGGGAGAGTAAGTGGAATGCTGGCTAACTTTCTGGGATCAAGGGTGGCCGTGAAGGGACCAGTTGAGGTCTGAATTCGCTAGACTCAGTGCCCCGGGGGTTTATGCTCTTGGGGAGTATTATGATACATCTTGGAGGCAACAAGTTAACGGCCATCTGAAAACAGATTTGTTGGCATTTGGTCATTTCTGGGGTGGGCTGGCTCAGAAAGGATCTTTCCTGAGACCATGATAGCATGGTCAAACATACTCCCCACGTGGAATTTGAGAGGTTGTAAGTTGGTCGCAGCCCTCAATGACTCTGTGCAGCTGGCAAATTATACGATGGGCAAGTAGCTAGGATCAGCTATTCTTCACAGTGCGTCTCAAGTGAGTGGTTTTCTTCAGGACGCAGTCTGCTTGTCTTGGGGGTGGACAATTGTTCTATAGAAATTGTACACATGGTCATTTCATTGCCCATGCTATGATGGTGGGGGGGATAGTATGTGTAATATGCTAGCCTGTGGTGGGTGTGGTCATGATTGGTGGACAGTTCAGGTCCATGTTAGACATCCTTTTAGACCAAAAGAACAGTGGCATCCCTGGACCCTCTAAGGGGTGCCGTCAGTAAGTTGAAAGAAGGTTGCAGTGGTGCGGGGGTTGGGGGGGTCGATGACACGCAGCCCTTACCTCACACCCTCTCGCACATGTGCAGTAGTCACAAGCTAGCACAGGCCATTAGGGGGGGATGAGTGTAGGGGATGCCCGAGGTAGGTATCTTAGCAAGCAGATGGGCCTCCTGCACAGGCTCCCAGTATGGATGATAGGGTTTGGGTCATCCCAGTAGGAGGAGCCCACTGAATGTCCATAATGGATTAGGCAAGGGGCTCGAAGAGGAAGGGGCCTGGAACCAGTCAAAACCTCACTCGGGAAAGATGTTTTTCTGATTTTGTAATGTATTTGTGATTCTGTTAAGACTAGGACTTAACTCTGTAAGCAAAAATGTAAATTGTGGGTCACTGTTCATCAAAAATGACAACATGTTTCCTATTTATATGTTTAATAAATACGGCCAGGTGTTTGATTACCTCTAACCCAAAAGAATTTGTCTTTGTGCTCATGGTCACTGACATGGGTATGGAGGTGGGTGGTGACTTCAGGAGGGTGGGATTCCCCAAGAAACTTTGGTGACTCCCTGCCCACATGAATTGTGTCTCCTTGGTTGAACCCCCGGATTCCTGGTTGCACTCGGTAACTGTACCGATTTTTAAGAATGGGGATAGAGGGAGACCGAAGTGTTATTGGCCAATTTTACAGATTGATTCTATATCAAAAATCATGAGTAGAATTATCTTAGACCAGTTGGAGGTCTGAGCCCAGGACAATAACATTCTGTCAGATTTGAAACATAGCTTTGGGGCAGTTCTAGGTAGTGTAGAGCAGTGCCTAAACCTCCAATTGGCCAAGCACGGGCAAATTCTCCTTGATTTTATAGACTTAAAGTCTGCTTTTGACCAAGTGAATCGTGCCAAACTGTGGTGCATCATGTCTGAAATGGGAGTGGAGCTCGTTGTGGTGAACTTCTTCAGAGAATTACATTGTGAAGTCTCAGCTTCTATCAGGTATGGCTCTGTGGAGGTAATTACAGATAGCTTCTTCCTTTTTAGGAGTGTATGGCTGGACTGTGTGTTAGCGCCTTTCTTATTATCACTTTATACTAATGGCCTTGAACACCAATTAAATATCTTACACGCTGACGTACCGCAAATTGGAACTCGTTCGGTTCCTGTACTGCTCCACGCGAATGACGCAGTTTTAATTGCTAGGACCAAACTTGGCTTGCAGAAACATTTGGACAGCCACATACGGTTTAAGAATGAGTTGGAGTTGACTGTAAATCACTCCACAACCCACATAATGTCCTACAGTATAAGATATAATAACCGTAATACCTTTTTTATAAATGCTACAAAAAATTGAGTCAGTTTCATCTTTTCCCTATTTGGGCATACTTTTTGATGACCAATGTTCTTGGAACAAGTCAGGTACTGTTACTGCGGCCACGTTTTCTCACTCTGTGGAAAGTCTGCTCAGGTTCACAAAAAAGCTAGGTTTAAAACGCCCAAACAAGTTTTAGACTTTTTATACAGCCAAATGTTTATCAGTAGATAAAAATGACTCTGAAGTCTGGCGGACTAAAGATTTGAAAGTCATACAGTATGTTGAGAAGAACTGCCTGAAAAGATTGATGGGGGTTACACATAGCATTGCGAACTACCTATATCACATCGAACTTGGCCTTGATTATGCCACCAGTCTTATCAGAATACGCCCTCTTTTATTATGGTTGGCAATCTGGGTTAAGCCTGTAGCACATTTTAGCCGCTGTGTGATCAGGGATTGCATGAACATAGATAAGGTTACCCTTATCCCTTGGTGAAGATCAGTGGTGGCTCGCATAGGGCGTGCTGCGGGGCGGTGGGGCAAGGCGGGGGAGGGGCAGGGTGAGGGGGTAGTAAAGTCTGACATACGACGGAACGGAGGAAAGTAATTATTACGTTCCTCCGTTCCGTCGTATGTCCGAGTTTACTACCCCCCCACCCTGCCCCCGCCCCGCCCCACCGCCCCGCAGCACACCCTATGTGAGCCGCCACTGGTGGAGATATATCAAAAATATAAGCAATACACTGGGCTTCTCTAATTTTTATTACTGTCCTGTGGCCTTTTCGCTAAATACCCGCTAGACTATTAAAGACCTTTTCTGGAAGTGGACTAGGCAATCTACAGCCCGCACTGAATCAGACAAAACCATGGTTAGCTTGTACTTTCCCTTGGATCCTAGACCCGTTATCAAACCTAATCTTATATGGATCTATAATAGTTTACAGCATACCTTGTTAACTCGTCTGAGATTCAGTACCCTGCATTATTCGGTGTCTTTGCCTGACCTTGTTAGGTATCCCACGACTTTTACCCTATACCCATTTGACAATTTATCTGTGCAATCAAATTTGCACCTAATGCTGTTTTGCAAATTTTACATTTACTTTAGGAAAAACTTTTTGATCCCGCTTTTTAAGAAGAAGAATATTTGTGATTATAAGACAGCCATGTTCTACTTGCAATCCCTGTCTTCAATCAGTGTCTTTTTGTCTATTGTTAGTTACATCCAATGTGTTCATAGGTTTAGGAGCTCTGGCTTGTAAAGTAACTTCTATGCTGTACTTTTTGCCTAAATCTGGAACTGCCTATTTGCTGAGCTAAATGATGAGTTACTATTTCCTCTCCTTCTGACCCACTTGACACTTTGCCCTAATTTAGATGTCAGTTGGAGTTGCATCAGACCGACATCCCTGTGGTTTCGGGACCGACCGACCTCGGATCGGCGGTCCGAAACCGCAAGTAAGATACGACCGCACCATCCCCAATTCCCTATTGGACCTTGTGCGGCAGTCGGAAACCACCCACAGCACAAGTTCCCATAGAGAAATGGGAGTCACTGTAAATCCCTTCATCACGGTGCAGGGATTTACAGGGTGGCACTATAGGCGTCCCCTCAGCTGCCAACCAGAGGCTGCAGAAGAAGCGGGGCCCTGATAGAGGTCCCCAAAGTCACTTTTCGACAGGCTTTCCAAGTCAGAAAGGCCGACATAGAAAACCTGTCAGAAATGGACATCATAATTCCAATGGCAGAAACGTAGTCCGTAAAGGATTTTCTTGTGGTTCCGACTGGCCGAACCATCGGAAGCTATTCGGATTGACCGGCCGGTTTCAAATCCAACCGCCATCATTGTAATATCAGGGTGGGATTTGAAACCTTGGATGTCGACTTTCCGACCGACATTCAAATAAGGTCCTTTGTGTTTTTGATACTAACGTTTTTATTTTGGGATCCTGTGATAATATTCAGGATTTGTACTTTTAATGATGAAATTTACCATGTATTTATTCTTTATGCATTTTATTTGTCTTTTATGGATTTGGCCAAATAAAGCTGATTTGATGATGATACATTTGACCTGGTGAGCCATGCATCACTGTTTATTCTTTGCCACCTGTGGTGCAATCTCCAGTTAAGTGACACAGAACATTGCAAAGTTGTTGTTGAATCATAAAGCAATGTAGACTAAGGTGGGCGAGCATTCAAATAAACAGGGCGAAAAGATTAGTGTCTTGCTTGGCTCTTAGAGCCCATGCACGATCCGAATCCTAAAAATATTTGCTGTGTAATCATATAACAAACATCACATAAAATCTGATAAAGACTCTTCAAAATTCGAAAAGTGCATTTCTTAAACATTTGGAAGCTGTGACATTAATAGATCACATCATAGCACTGCATTTAGAAGTAGTTATTAAGTGATATATGTTAAACATGAACTTAGAACCATTCCTGCCCCACCCAAACCCAAGCAACAGTGCCATTACTAAACTAAGAGGTGGGACAGTTGTTATGTGAACCCTGTATGTGGCCCAGACTTCTATAGATAGAGCAACAATATAGTCTATTAAATCAAACACAATTGCTTTTTTGTACAGATGATATTCTGAACTTACCTATTTGAAGGTGCTTTCATATGCTACAGTGGCGGTGCCTCCATAAGAGCGGAGGAGCGTCGGCCTTCTGCTGGAGAGCAGGAAACATGAAAAATAAAATGGTAATAAAACACATTTATTACCATTTTATTTTTCGTGCTGACAGCAGCCAAGTCTGAGGCTAGTACAGCAGCAGAGATGAATACTGTGCACTTAGTTTAAAGTGCGCATGTCACCTTGGCTGGTTGTCTTGTGACGGCTAGCCTGACATGTGCACTGTAAACACTCCAACCCATGCTCGCTCAGATAGCTGGGTGGAGAGCAAGCACAGAACCCCAGTGCTGTAAGGAGCGTCTCACTAGCATGCTCCAGCCAATCCTGGTGTTTCTCTTATGCTGCAGAAAGAAGCATCTGGATTGGTAGATGGGAGTTGCTTGCTGGAGTTCTGGGATCCTGTGCTGCTGAGGACCCGGCACAAAGCAACAGGTAAGTAAATCTTTTTGTTTTTTTAAATATAAAGTTGCTTTAATTTACTGACAGGCACTGTGAGAAACTCTCAGTGCCTTCAGGCTCAACTTCAGAGCTCTCAACCATAGACCGTTATAAACACAGTTTAAAATGAACCATGATTCATAGCATTTGCTTTGGCCCTAAGGGCACAGCTGTTTTTTTTAGTCCCCGTCAGTGTGCCTGTTAGCCACCTGTGTTAATTACAGCTGGCCACCACTGATATGCTATAGTGAAGAAAATAGAGGATCAGTAAGATAAAGTATTTGCCAAGATCACACAATTTGGTTAAATTGGGAAGCCGCGATTAGTCCAGGTTTTCTGATTTCACTTAAGTGCAGCACATGTAGAAAGAGGAACAAAGAGGAGAAATAAAGATATTTCTCCTCATTGCAGGCGTACAATTCTGATCCATTCTCAGGTCTACCAGTGTTAGTAAATCTGGGAATGCGTCAGAGTACATGGATGGATGCGTGCGAACACCCATGCTCCACCCATGAAATGCTTTCCTGGAGCAGTGTTGCCCTGCCTTACGTTACTCCAGGTTTACCTAGGTGGCCATGCATGGCTTAGCAAATCTGATTGTAGTGTTGCATTGCCCTTGCTTTACCTTGAGTGACACAAGGGCAATGCATTACTTTAATAAATCTGGCCCTGAAAATATAACTGTCATTTGCTGGTGGTTACAATTTACTTTGCAGGACCTGTGGTATATGTCCTGGTTTCTATTATGTTAGAGGCAGGAGAAAGAAGCAGGTATCTACTGGATTCTCAGCATTATAGGTGGTTGGGTTTGGAGAAAGAAGCAGGGGGACTAAAAAAATAATTGACAGCTGCACAGGAGCAATCCTGTCAGTAGGGGAACGAGAGTGCTATGAGCCGCTGTATTTTTTAAAAAAAAGAGAATCAGAGAAGGGTTTTATCACAGACTCATGCATGGCTGAACCATACTTACCTCTACAACGCAGTCCAACCACAAATGCGTCTTAACCATGCATTACTTTACCATGCATGTCTTAACCACGCAATTTTATGGTAAAGGGATGATTGGTAAAGGAATATGCGTGGTAAAGACTACAACTACCTGACCCCCCCTCCCTGCCTTAAGCTCTAAACTCCTATCCCCTACCTCACCCCGCAGGCCTGAGGCCTAAAACCTACCCCGCCCTTCCCTTAGAATTACCCCTTACCTTCTCCCCACCCTGCGGCCTAAAGCCCTGCCCCTATCTTGACCCCAGCCCCCCAGCCTGTGCCCTAAAACCTACTCCCACGCTGTACTTAAAACTACCCCTACCCCTACCCCTTCCACTGCCATGAGCCCTAAAAACTGCCCCTGCCCTGAAAACAGCCCCTTCCCCAGCCCTAAAACTCGGTGCTGTGCCCTAAAGCCTACCACAACCCCTGCCCACTACCCTGACGCTAAAACCGTCCCCCTCCCCTAAAACCTATGCCCCACAGGCCCCAGCCAAACTTACCTCTCTCCGTCACGGTCCTTCCTGCAGCGATCCTTTCGGTTCCTCTCCCCGCCCGCTTAGACAGCTAGAACGCCGACTGCCTTAACCATGCTTTTGTGTGGTTAAGCCATATGCATGGTGAAGGCAAGCGCTGTTCAGCTTGTGGGGAAACAGCATGTGTGCCGAAGGCTGCATTTGGAAAGGCCATTTCCCTCAGAGAAGGCCCTGTAGTCAATTTGCGCAAGGCAGAGATTTTGTCAATTATTTAAAGGCTGCCAAATAGGCAGGATTGGAAGTTGGTGACGTGAGCAATAGCCACGTACTTTTTTAAAGGCAGGGATGTTCCATGCAGCTGCATAAATTCACCAGCAACTAGGTGGAAGACCAATCTTTAAAAGGCCCGGATTGCATTAATTCTGTCCCAAAGAAGCTAACATTTTAAGCATTGTTCCACATGCAAAGGCCCTCTTATGCTCCAGAATGCTCTCAAACTTGGATGACCTCAAGTCGGCTCAGGTCTTGTTGGGTCGTGGATCAGACCACAGTCATATTTGCACCCTTCATATGAGAGCATGGGGGAAAAATGTTTGGTGGGTTGCTGCCCTGACAGCACAGGAAGGAATCATCCCACTGCAGGTTACCCTTCTATCATAATCCTTGCATGCAAGCCCAATACTTTTCTTAGATCCAAGAGACCCTTGCACTTTGTAGTATGTACAAGGAGACATCCTCCTGTCAGGGCCATTCTGCCATTCTAACATTTTTATCGTGAGCTGCAAGTAGGGGTCTGCTTTTCATAGCAGAATAGGCTGACATTATCTAATCATGAAAACCCCCATTTCCCCATGTACGTCACAACCTGTTGCAGTGTGGGGCCCGATGGAACAATTTCCCCAGAGATCATTTTTAATTCTACTCTTGCCCTTCTTCCTCTACTTCTAGAATTTCCTCCCACACAACTTCCACTTTAAATATTAGTCAGGAATTACATTTCCGGGTACAAAGAGACAATGCAATGAAAGGAGATGGAGTCTGTTTTGTTTTAGCTAGGACAGGAGCATGCAAATCATTTGAGGGATATAGTTTTGTTCAACCAAGCTCTTCTGAGACCTTAGAGCCAGGGCTGGACTGGTCTTTAATCCGACCGGCCATGCCAAGGGAAGCTGGATTTGAAAGCCCAGGGCCACTCCTGGTGCATCTGACGCTTTCCCAAGCTGCACAAGATAAACTTGCAGCAGGAGAGAGGGAGAGAGGGAGAGGTAGAGGGAGAGGGAGAGAGAGATGTATTAATCAAAATAGAGAGCTACTGCTAGGAGAAGAAGAGAGCGGGGCTGATTTGAGCGTATTGACTGTGTTGCCTTTTGGTTTCCCACTCTGGCCCTACTATGGGGCATATTTATAAGGAAATGGTCGTGTGTTGCTGCAAATTTCGCAAGGATGTGCTCTATTTACAACAATACGGCGCACCCTTGTGTTTTCCATAGCACTGGCACTAAAAATAACTACCTAGCCCTAACACAGACACCCTTGCGCCATAGAGCAAAGGTACCTGCGTTGCAGAGAATGATTGTTTATATGCAGGAAGGTGCCCCTTTCTGCACATAAACAATCAGTAATGGGGATTTGTTACTTCTCTGTGTGCTGCATTTTGCAGCACACAGAGAAGTAGCAAAGCAGGGCACCTTCCTGTACATAAACAATCATTCTTGGTGCTTTGCTCTTTCTATGTGTGCTGCGGAATGTAGCACACATAGAAAAAGCATAAAAGGAGAAATAAAATTATTTCTCCTCGTTGCGCCATTCTAACACCTGCTATTGCATGGCGTTAGTTTTTGGAGCTGCCTCAGATTTACAGAACCTTGTAAATCTGGGGCAGCGTTGAAATGCAATATGTGTTGCAGTGGAAAGCCCAACGCAACACCCATTGCACACCCCGTTCATGCAGATACCTGCGTGAAAGGGTACCATATTTGAAAAGCTGCGTTAAGCTGCAAAAAGTGGCTTAACGCCACTTTGTAAATATGGTGCAGGGCATTGCGCTACTGGAACGTCGGTAAAAGGGACGTTCCAGTGGCGCAATCAATCCCCTTGTGCTTTGGGAAAACAGCTTTTATACATGTCTCCAGAAATTAGCATTCATTCTTATCTCCTCTGCCTGGTGCCTTCCCATTAGCTTCACTGTCATTCTGCTCTCACTGCCAGCAAGAGGCCTTTGATTCGAAGCAATAGTAGCTGAACAGGTATAGTTTCCTGCTGCTACAATTCAGCTAGCAAAGTGTGCCGTGGCGACATCAACTGAAGTCACTATGGGTAAAGTTGCGAGAAGTAAAGGGCTTTGGCAGATTTTAAATGGTTGATGTGAACACAGTTCGAGTTTCTGTTTTGGGAATTACATGCATTTTGACGCTTAGTGGATCCAAGCCACATTTGTGTAATGGATCATTCTTGGACTATTCCCTTTTGCATAGGCAGATGAGAAGATACTGCAGCCATGTGCTCTCTGCACACATGCAGAGTGAAGGTATACACTCACAGAAGGTTATGGATGCCTTACTTGTTAACCAAGTCCTTCATTCACCACAGGAGTCCCTCCTTCTGCATACACGGCAGAAAATCCAGGCACGTGTTCAGGATCTCAGCCCAGCTTTTCCTTACAATACCTATAGTTGCCTAGAACGCTAGTCCAATTGCTTCAATTAAGGTGCACGAGCACTACAACTCCCAGAATGCATACACAAGTGCAGTTAAAGTTCGGGACTAAAACAAGGTCACCCTGAATACATCTGGTACCCTTATCGTTCTCTTGATTTCAGAAGCAGGCTTTAAAAAAAAGAACCTAAGAAAATCGGGGGCTGTCTCACCGTGCCTCATCCAGAAAGTCCTTTCTTCTGAGGGATGGCCATGCAGAGTAAATAACCCAAAATGCCTCGTTTTTTCCCGAATTACTGAACTATCTATATTTCCATTACACTCCTTTCATTCTCAGCTCCGTTTCCAAGGGCAGCAAGAGGCCGGCCTCGGGCAAGGACGCTCTTTACTGTAGGCCTGAACATGCGGAGCAGCAGGCACACAGCGCCTCGTTGTTTTGTTAAGGGAGGCCTGGCCTTGTTGCTTTATCTCGAAGAGTGTGATGCAAGACAGATTTCCAGGGGGAGACTCTGTTATCAGCAGGCAGTGCATTAAAGAGTGAAGGTTAAACCAGGTGAAACGCCCCCACTGCACCCTGTTGAAATAATGGCCATATTAAAGCAGGCACCCTCGGTATTTATGTTTTCCACGCTGTCCGGGCTGCGGACATTCCCGAGGACACAATCAGCATTCTGGTGAAATGATCAGACAGATGCCAAACAAAGCCCTGAAATATTATCAGATTCAGAAACTGGTGAAACAGAAGTGTGGGAAGGGGCAGTGAAAGGCAGGGAGTGGAAGAGAGAAAGTATTTCCATATAACATGAAAAGTGCCCCAGGTGGAGAATATGTGAACTCGGGGTTAGCTAACCATGGCCGGGCATCGCACATTTTCCAAAGCGTGAGCCCTTGTCACAGATGCTGAGAAAATGGCTCAGTAACGCAACTCACTGCAGCTCAGAGCAACCTGGAACCTACAGCTTGTCATTATAGGGCCAGAGGCTTGGGGTGACCAGATGACTCCATGTCATCGGGACACCAGCTTTCCAGTCAAGTGATTAACTTTAACCAGGAATCACTTTCAGGTGTGTTAGTGCAATTGCCTCAGTGGAATCAAACCAATGATCTCCTACCCAGAATGCACCAATTCATTAAATTAAACCACAGGACTGGAACATTGGTGTCCTGGTGACACGAGGTCATCTAGTCACCCTACAGATAACTCATTTCTTTCACAAAGCTGTCAAGTTTCGAGTTCCGCATAAGAGCGGGTGATCCAGTTCTTTTTCTTTGCATTGTGGGACTTATGGTCCCGGTTTTAAAATGGGAACAACAGGACTACATTCCCTAGAATGCACAGGAAAACATCTTTGACAGGACAAGCTACTCTTGCATTTATCTGGGAATTTTGAGAGCCGTTCAATGTTACCATAGTGTCTGTGCTACTCACCTTGCGGGGTCTGCTCAGCTCTGGATTTGGCAAACCTGATTAGCATAATGGGTTGTTTCCAATGAGTAGAACTCTCAAATATTCAAACTTCTTAGGGGAGAGTACTAATAAACATATTTGATGAAATCAAAGTTTTAGCAACATCCCGTCACCATCAGCACCAATGACATCACCTGAAGTGATGATATAAAAAGAATATCACAAGAAATGATGTCAGTGAAATTGTTAAACACGAGTCCATAAAAATGTGTAACTTCAAAAAACAGTCCCAAACTCAGTAAAATAGATACACGGCTTCAAATTTAATTGAGAAGTTTATGTAGTTGTCCATATTAAACGTACAACAGGCAAAAATTAACCCGAGTCAATATGAACAATAAAGATCTCAAACAGTATACAGAATAATGAACCAAACTATACCAGGGAAAATATATGTATGAGTGTTTCCAGAGAGAAAATACACCAAGAGTTTCAGACAGAAGGTACGGGATTCGCCTCAGGCAGCGCATGCATCAATGACCCAAGACAATGTATACACCCATCAGTCATGATAATACATGTGCCAATGGCACAGATAAGGCATGCATCAATGGCTCAATGGCTTATGAATGAATTGCCCAGTCTGTGGAAGTATCAATGGTCCTATGCTGTACATGCATCGGATGTTTCAGACAGTATTTATGCTTACATATGTGACCCATAAAATAAATAGATCAGTGACCCAATACTTGATAAGCAACAATGGTTTGAGACAGGTTATAGGTCAGTGCCCCCAGTCGGTACAAGCATTAATGGACCAAGCAGCTTACAAGCATTAATGGACCAAGCAGCTACAGACACTGATGGACCCGACAGTACATACATCAACGATCACAAGGAGTATGTGCATTAATAGCTTATGAATTATATGCATTCCATCAATGGCCCAGACAATAACTTTGTCAATTGTCAAACACTCTATATCCTGAATAGTCCCAAGCAGAATGTGCTTCAATGACTCAAAGCACCTAATGCATCAATTGACCCAGACCATATATGCTTCAGTGGTCCCAAGCAGTAACTTCACCAAAGGGGCCAGGAAGAATATACCTCAATCATCCTATAGAGGAAATTCATGCCTGGTTCAAGTCAATAAATTAATTAAGGGTTCATAGCAGTATATGCATGACCTGTAACAAACAGGAGTTGCATCATTGACCCAAAGACAGGAATATGACAGGTGCCCATTAGATTCTTTGGGATGCTTTTTCCAAGCTGAGATGAGGAAGTAGGTTACAGGGCAGGAGAGACTCTGCAGCCGAGGGCCTGTCATAGCAGTGGCGTAACAAAACTTTGAGGGGGGGGCTGCCCTGCAAAGTACATAGAGAGGCCCCCCCATGCTCCAGACCCAGTCAGGAGCTATCAGATGCCGCCTGTGCACAGTGCCGGAGTGGCCCCCCTGGAGCTAAGGCCCCGCCCCCACACAGCGGGGCTGTGGGAGCTATTGTTATGCGACTGTGTAATAGGTGAACACTTTTATTCATTTGGTTTGGAATTTGGGCTGCTAGTTAGGGATTATTAATGAATAGAACCCCAAGAGTGCAAACAACAGCTTTATCTGCATCCAGGGTGGCATGCGGAGCTCGCCTATGTTGTCAGACTCTCTTCCATTGTCTCTTCTTACTACAGTGGGTTTCCTCAATCTTCTTTCCAGCTGCTGGGTTGCATACGCGACAGGATCATGATCTGCTTGCTAACTTAATAGCATGGAGTGTGCATGGACTTTATTTCCATGTGTTTCTCTTTACTTCCACCCATGTTCTTGTTCCACACTGTCAATGCCAACATTACAGTTATAGCTTAAGATTTTATATAATGTTCTCAGCTCTTTAGTTTTTACTTTCTCCATGAAATGTGGTGTGGTCGGTTGTATGTATTGCTAGGTAACATGTTTGCTAGAACATATAGGGCGAAATTCATGAACTGAATATTGTAATACACTTAGTAGTACTACAATAGTACTACAAAATTATTACACATTTGGACAATACCTTGCTTATCTCAAGAACCCCTGCCTGAATCCAGAATTTAGTAAATAAACTCCAAGACTTTTGTAACCTAAGGAGTCTAGAGATCAACGTCCAGAAAACCAACTTTATGGCCTTACAATTGCATAGATCATTCCTCAAGAATCTGTCACTCGGGAACAGGATTCGAGAGGAGGTGACCAACTTTAATTATCTGGGAATTCGAATTAGTAGTTCCCTGACATGGTTCGTCCATATTGAGAAGAGTAAGGCCAATATTTTTCACAAAACCGCTGCAATTGGAAAGAATGTATAGGGCCACTTTCCAGAGGACAGTCTCTCCTGTATAGGAATAATCTGCTTCCTCTTCAAAGCTACCTCACCTATCGAGCTGACAAGCTTGCCCTTTCTCATGGTTCCCAGCACACCCACCGCCAGGGCACTATCAGACTTTAGACAAGAAGTGCATAAAAGAAAAAATAAGGTAATAGGGCTGATCCATTTATGCACTCAGAAACTGTACGAAAATCCCTATCGATATCAGAAAAGCCCCAGACCTCCTACAAATTAGGAAAGAATTGAAGACACTGTTCTTGAAATAACACTACATCACAACAAAGTAACAGTCTACATCAGTCTCAAAATCCAGCATCCTTTCCAATTACTCATTGATTGCATGCTTGCCTTTGACCTTGCATTAGGTACAGATATAGTAGGTAGTGGTGGAAGAAAGAGACACGAGGGGGTAACAAGGCAATGTAGTGTTGGCATTTATCAACCCCAACATGTACCTGAGAAAACCCTTAGACCTCTGCACTTACATTTTTCTTTTGTTTTCCAAATAGGTAAGGAATATAAGAGGTAAAATACAAACGAAGCATGGATGTCTTTTACTACCCATTCAGGGATAAGGCATGCCCATTTCCCTTGATTTCCTAAGGGCCCATGTACTTTTGTATGGGCACTGGACGCACCTGATTACTGAAGACAAATATACAACAAGCATTGGCATAGCCAATAGGTCTCGCCTTTGGGACCTTATAAGTGTTTAGCCATGCAACAGTTGCATAAATAAATACTTATAAGGTCCCAAAAGCGAGACCTATTGGCTATGCAAAGCGACCGTGCGGCCGCGAAAGTGAAAGTGATGGCGATCGTGATCACGATTAAACATCAAAGCGGCCGTGCGGCTGCGAAAGTGAAAGTAATTGCGGGAAAGCGCGGCGCGCGCGCCCACGCACATGCACTGTAGCTCTAGGCTGGCCGGGTAGCACTTTTTGGAGCCCTCTCAATAAGTCTCGTCAGACCAGCGCATGCGCTGGGTCAGGCGAGACCTAAAAATGATATACAAATCCTGGACGCTGTTGCCACTGACCTCCAAGCATATCAGCCCAGACAGAGAAATGGATGATGTGCTGCTCTCTTCCTATCCTCCAAACACCACACTCCTGCAGGAAGGAAGTTATTTAGAAATCTCTTATACAAAGTGGCTCTGGGCGCTTCTCAATCTACTCTGTGTATTTATAGTTTCATTATATTGTTGTCATTTTCAGAATACAGAAAGCCGCTAGAATTGTTGTCCTCATGGGCTAGGGGTGAGCTTCTAGGCTGGTTAAAGAGGGTCGTGTTCCTCTCTGTTTCAGCTGGTGAATGGTATGCCCTGACGTACCTTGCAGCAGAGGTTTACTGCAGAGACGCATCAGCAGCTGAGTTAAGAAGCAGCCGGCTCTAGACAGACGAGACTGTATTCATGCAGCAGCCGGGATTAGCACCATGGCCTTCAGGATTAGCGAGTTTCTAATATTGCTGTAGGGCTTCAAGTGTCATAAAGTCAATGAGCCTCTTTCAGCTCAGGCAAACAAAATGGAAAGGGGAAAAAAAGCGTCAAGAAAAACAAATTGGCTGAAACAACATAGAACTTCATTCCCCTCTTAAAACTGCAGATTGAGGTATCCTAATAAAATGGGTTCAATAATTTGAAACAATGAGGAATTCAGCCAGCGGTAGCAGGCATGTGTAGCAGTGACTGAATCAGGCATTATTATGAAAACCATACGCACTAATGAGGAAATGCTTGGCCCAACATTTCCTAATCAATGTGAATTTCTTCAGGTATCCATCCAGTTCATCGTTTTGAACTACATAGGCACAGATGTGATCAAAACAATGCAAATGGAATGCTAAACAGAGAGTCACAGTAGTTAAGAATAATTTATTTCAGACGCACACTTGTTGCTAATATGACACAACACCTAGAGTAACAATTAATGGCAATGCCAATCAGTCTCACTTGTTTATATCAGAGATTTAATTCCGGTATGTGGCGTCGCTACTCAAAGTTTGTAATTAATACCATGCAAAGTGGCTCTTCGTCACAAGAACAGAGCATTCATATAGCATTTGCTGCCTTAGACTTGCACTTTTGAATCTCTGCACGCTTACCATCATTGTGACCCAACGCAGTGGTACGCGTTTTAGGTCTCGCCTGACCCAGCACATGTGCCGGTTTGGCAAGACTTTTAGAAAGGGCTTAAAAAAATGCTACCATGGCCGGCCTTCAGCTTGCGTGCATGTGCGCGGGCGCGCGATTACGAGCAATATGGCTTTCCTCCTCATGCTCATTATGCACATCGCTCGCCGCGCTTGATCGCGATCGCGATCACTTTCACATTCGCGGCCACGCGTCCGTATCACTTTCACGGCCGCGCGGCCAATGCTTGTTAAGACTGTGAATGTGATTTATAGTAATTACAGCGCTATATGGCACGCATTGCATCTTGCAGCCCGATTTTCTTTGCTGGCCGCAGTCCAACCTTGTGTCCTACACGGACCTACAAGAAACTTTGAGCGTTGCCATGCTCCCTACTGCCTGCTCATTTTGTCCGGTGTTGAGCGTGGCTTTCACTGCCCCTATTCCCCTGGCTAGGACACCCGATGGCAGTGCTGATCCTGTCCCATACGGCGGTCAATCGGCTGTGCCGTGCACAGCTGACAGGGCTCCTTGATCCTGTACTGTCTTAGGTGCTCAAGAAATTATGACTGCTCCTGATTTAAAAAAGCCCGCGGCGATCTTCCTAATTGAATATCCATCATCATTTTCCGAATCAGTTCAACATGTAGCGCCGTGCTGTGCCTCATACCACATCTGACCCACATGATCTCAGTCTCACTTAAAACCCTGAGCTTTCAATCAATCCTTCTCGGTGTTTTTTCAGTTCCTCTCTGTTGTAAATGCATCTTAATGCATTCTTGTGTACCGCTCATTCTAGCCCTTACTTCTAGAACACCTGTTGTGTTCTAATCTGGCATTACGCACCATTGCACCTCGTTATATAATCCACAGAGTAATGGTCTGTGTGAGAGGGTTAACAGGTTGATAAAAGGAACTGTGCAAATTGCTTGTTTGAGTGGTACTTTTGATCAAGATATTGTGCAGGACATGGTTAATGCATATCGCACCACTGTTCATGGATCTGATGTCAAATCTCCATTTGAACTCATGTGGGGTAGGCTCCCTGGTACTAAGGGGCATATTATCAACGGCCAGCGATAATTATCGCTGGCCGTTCATAGCGATAGAAAAATTATCGCCAGCTATCGCTGAATATTATCACCATGTTAACGCTATATTTACAACGCATAGTGCTATGGTGATAATATTTCAGCAATAGCGGTGTTTTCAATGGAACATTGCTGGTTTTCCAGCGATGTTCCATTGAAAACAGTGATAACATTGCTGATAGGACCCTGTGGTCCTATCATCATAATCCATATCCCATTAAAAGTATGCCTTAGTCAGGAATTTAACAGGTGTTAAATTCCTGAGTTAAGGCTGAGGTAGCGAGATTTTTTTTATCGCTGCACCTCCTTGTTAATATCGCGAAGCTGCCTTCACGATATTAACATGTGTTGTTTTCACAGCCACGCCTCTTTTGCATTTCATTAGCGATGCGAGGCGAGGCTGTGAAAAAACGGTCTCTACATCAAGGAAACACGCGCTAGCGTGTCCTTGATGATATTGCGATATAATTATCGCCGCTTTTCACCCAAAAACGGACGCGAAAGCGGCGATAATTATATCGCCAGCCCTTGCTAATATGCCCCCAAATTTGCTCCTTCATGGATCAAAAATGTGATATCCAATAATGGTATTGTACCTTCTACTTCTTCTAATTCTAGTAAATGTACTTCTGCTCCGAATATTTCAAAAGGAGATTTGGTTAAGGTTAAACCTGGCAGGATTTCCAAAGGGTTGTCAAAGTTCAAAGGACCTTTTTGTGTTAGTGAGGTTTTTCCTTATTATGTTGTTTTGACCAATGGTGAAAAATGGAATTTGAGGAGAGTGGCTCTTTATCAAAAGGGATCTACCAACATTAATCATGACCATTCAATTGTTTCTTCACACCTTCAAAATGTTGATACCAATAGTGGTTATATGTTATCCACCACGGCGGAAGATTCTTCAGTCTCAACCAGCAGAAGTTGTGTTGGGGGAGGTGATGCTTCCGACCACAATAATGTTGGTTCTGCTGGTTCTTCCATTACAGAGAGTATTGCTTTACCTCTTAATATGCGGGTTACTAGGAATCGTAGACCACCATCCTACCTTAACGATTATTGTTGTGAATGATGTTTTTCTTTTTTTTCTCTTTCTTGAGTTTTAGGGACCTTGTAATTTTGAATGTGAATTTTTATTGCTGCCTTTGTCAAGAATTTAACCATTGCTTTATGCTGTCATAAATTTTGTTTCGTTTTCTATTTAGGTTATTTCTTTATGTTCTCCTCAAAGGAAGAAGATATTGTAGTTTTGAATGTGAATTTTGTTGCTGCCTTTGTCAAGAATTTAACCGTTACTTGATGCAGTCATAAATTTGTCTTGTTTTCTTTAGGTTGTTTCTTTATGTTTTCCTCAAAGGAAGAAGATATGTTGTAAATGCATCTTAATGCATTCTTGTGTACCGCTCATTCTAGCCCTTACTTCTAGAACACCTGTTGTGTTCTAATTCTAGTGTGGGATTCTAGGGGCGCCAGTTAGCAGTTGGTCAGCTGGCGAGGGGTTGTTCTGCCAACTTATCTACATCATTAAACGACTAGTTGAACCTACCGTATTCCAGTGATGTTTCTTTCAACACTCTCATTTTCAGTTCCTCTCAATAATTGCTGTGCCTTTGCAGGGTTCAAAACGTGCTACATCCTGAGTCCCTCCAGCAAAGGCAATGGCGTGAGATGTCGGCGCGGGGCACAAACCTGCCCAGTGGCACCTAGAGCTTAAACAAGAAAATTTGAATTCTGTGATGTAGGAGAAAGACAGCAATAGTTTGCTATGACGCAGCACAGCGCTTTGTCTAAAGGACTACGCACCAGGCGCTGCATCTAGGCCCTCTTATGGCCTGTTCAAAATCGGTCATTCTTAGCCGTTCATCTCTCTAGTTTAGAACAAGACCCGTTTTCTTGCGAAAATCTCCCCCTCCGCAGAAACTCGTCTTTAGCAGTAAGAAAACATGTGAGGAGGGGACACACACCAGCGCTCTGCACAGCTCCTAAAGGTGGTGTGCCACGATGCCGCATCCAGAGCGGGCACCGGCCCCAGGGGTGGGCTTCCCTCGAGCCAGCTGCACACACACAAGCGCCCACGCACAGGGAAACCAATGTCAACTGCGGCAACAAATCAAAAGGCGCACAACCAGGGAAAAGAGTCACAAAAACAGCGCTGCTGTCACAGGCCAGTGATGTCTCGTCTGAACACAGTGTTTTGTGTGCACTCATTAAACGCCGCCTTTTCAGAACACTGTAGAAGTTATTTTGTGCTCAGAGGGATGGGCGGGCTGGGCTCAGAAAAAGAACATCTTCGAAGAGGAATATTATTACAGTCTTTGAGAAGAAAAAGAATAAGATTCGAAGGGAGAAAATGCAATTCCGTGACCCTCTGCACACAAAAAACACCCCTACTCAATAAGACTAGAGAGGGCTGACTCCGTCTCCATCCCGAGGGCCGCTTGTGCCCACAAAACTGAGCAGGAGTAAACCCTCGGTAGAAAAGGGCAGTGGACGTTTCAAAGAGCAGTAGGGCTTGAAAATGTTAAAACACTCTCAAACACGTCACTGGTGATGCCCCAACTTGCCTCCATCCCTTTCCAGCCCAACAAAGGTTGTAATTTTCATCCTGTCAAGGGTAAAAGTAAATCCCATTAAAAACAAGCATTGGCATAGCCAATAGGTCTCGCCTTTGGGACCTTATGTGCTTAGCCATGCAACAGTTGATGTTGCACCAAGGATATTTTGCTGCATAATTAAAAACTTATAAGGTCCCAAAGGCGAGACCTATTGGCTATGCCAATGCTTGTTTATCAATGACAAAAGGTTTGGACGCTTGAGTGCACTGATGAGGATTTGAACATGTAGCTGGAGAGTCGCACACACCCTCAGCAGTGGGTGCAAAACGTGCTGAAGTATTTCTCCAGTTAAAAGAACAATTTCACTGCTAACTCTTCTATGAGGGTGGCATCATCAGAAGCAAGCTTAACAACTGGGAATGCTTTAAGCCCAGTTTGTGGGTAACCTCTGACCCCATGCCATTAATATTGATGGAATTCGGCTGGCTATAAGACCCAGAAATACTGAAGAATCTTCAGAATACAAGACTATTGGGTGACCTGCACTTTTTATTTTTCCAGCCATGTCATTAGTTGCATTCGTTGAAGAAGGGCAATTTCCTTACATTTTGTGGCCCTAATTTGGTGAGTGTTGTTCTTTTGTCCTGGGGGTTGCCACTGGCGGATAACGGCACCATTCTGGTCACTTGTGCACGACATCAACACTCGTCCTTCACACACCTCACTGCAAATACGACACTCGCCAAAACAAGCAGTGCACCATGGTGCAGCCTGCTACCCACCCGACAATGAGCTCTGGTGCTTCAGAAGCAGTATGAAGAGCTTTACAGTACACACGCACTTACAATTCAATACTAACTTGCGAGCTGCTGCTACTTTCGTTAATTATGACACTTCCTCACAGTGAGCCGATGAACTTCGCATTACTTTTGGCGCCTCTGCATACATCTTAAAACGGAAACAACAGGAAGATAAAACGTCAAAGGAGACGTAAATCCCAGACTTAGCAGGGGTGTGTGCAAGAGTGTAAAAGGTGGTTCCCCTTTATTCCACTCTGCAGCATCCCTCCTATGGTCAGACAGGGGAGGGGCCTAGTGGCTATAGCGGCTGAATTTGGAACAAGGGGTGGTGAGCACGAGCCCTGATCTAGGGTCCACATCCTGTGACTATGGGTGTAATGTGGTCTGATTCGGGGCCATTTTCGCGCTATAATGTAACTGCAAAAATAAAAGTTGTTGGTACTTGTTCGGTTGCTACCCTTCTGCCATTTTGCTCTAGCAGGGTCTTCAGTTTATTTTCTACTAGGTGGGTGACATCTCCATAGTCCTGCGCACAGACTTTAATACTTTAATTCTTTAGCAACACCTGTTGACGGATTCCGCTGAAAAAGAGCCGCCGAGGGGCGTGGCAGCAAAAGTTATCATAGGCATACTTTGTGAGCAGCTACTTGTCATCCAAAGCAAACACACGGCTTAGTTTAATTTCACGAGAAGGGGGGGGGGGGGGGGCAGATTGCCCTCATGAGCGACTCCTCATAATCAGCTATAATATTTGATGAGAACGAGCCATGGCAGCTGATAACAATCGTTTACACTGAACACACACAGGATCTCTTTTGTGTGTGTTTGATTAGATCCTGGATTAACCGAGTGACATAAATTATAAAAATCCAAACAGTAGGGCTTTGGCAGCATTAACGACAAGTGATGATGAATGTGTAGGGTGGCGAGTGTGGCCAGGATTCGGACTATTATGCAAACGCACGCCTCTCGTGTACAGGTGCTAATCACCCCAGCAGCCACCGTTTCAATAACAACGCACCAACCTTTAATAAATCATTTCTGTACAAAACAGGATTTCGATTGAAGCTGGCTCGTAGTCACCATGTCACACATCTTTTGTCTACTTTTACAATTATCGTCACTATTTATTTGTTTCTTGTAAAGAACAATGGGGAATATGTACTATTTACTGGTCGTAAAATACTGCTCGCAATTAGTGAAAGATTTTTAAGAATAGACCTATGTACCAATAGTTCGATTCTTAAAAATCAGGATCGTAGCGGTTCGCAAACTGTGACCCACTACGATTCTTTAGTGTCACAGGCAAGGTGGCCTGCTAGGGTTCTGTAAATGTGGTCATATATTTGCTCTAATGCCACCCGTAGACAGAGTGTAATGGCACCATAGCATACTCTGCCCTGATAAAAGTAGAAATGAGAGGAGACCGATCCAGAAACCAAGAAGACAAACACAGGTAATATCTATCTATCTATCTATCTATCTATCTATCTATCTATCTATCTATCTATCTATCTATCTATCTATCTATCTATCTATCTATCTATCTATCTATCTATCTATCTATCTATCTATCTATCTATCTATCTATCTATCTATCTATCTAATTGTTACCTAAGTTAAAAATAACTCGCACCCGCAATGAACTGCTTATGACCTCACATATTACATCACTCATGACATGGTCAGTGGCATCACTCATGACATCACTGATGACTTCTCAAGTGACATCACTGATGACATCATCCACAACATCTCTGACGAACCCACTCACACCCCTATAGAATCTTTTCTACACCCACTGCTGCTCCCACACAACCATTCACAAACCCATTCACAGAGCCATCCCTGTACTTACCCACCCATTCACTGATCCATAGATCTACGCACACATCCACTCACTCACCCATACAGCCACTCATATACCCACTCACTCATATATATATTTATAAATATTTATAGCATTACATAAAAAAAATTCTTACATTATAATATACATTAGTTTAATAATCTTTTTTAATTGGATATATGTAAATATATCTATTTATCTATATCTATCTATCTATCTATCTATCTATCTATCTATCTATCTATCTATCTATCTATCTATCTATCTATCTATCTATCTATCTATCTATCTATCTATCTATCTATCTATCTATCTAATCTATCTATCTATCTATCTATCTATCTATCTATCTATATATATATTAACTGAAAAAACCATAGGTTTCAGGAGCGTTATAGTTGGTTGGAAATTTCACTCGTACAAAACCATAGAAATTCCCCCGTTATAGCTAGTTCAGCTAACTATAACTCGCGCGCCCACAATGCACTGCTGATGATGTCACATATTACATCACTCATGACATGGTCAATGACATCACTCATGACATCACCTGATGACATCTCAAATGACATCACTGATGACATCACTGATGACATCATCCTTGTGATAGAGTGGCAGACCTCCTCTCACCCTAATATAACCTTTGATACACACACTCAAACGGGGGAATTTCACTGGTTTTGTACAAGTGAAATGTCTAGCTAACTATAACACCCCTAAAACCTATGTTATGTAATTTCTATTCTCCCTGGGGACCCCATCCCCCGGGGCTCATATATAACGTTGGGGACCGTGGGGGGAGCCCCAATGCCCCCACAGTCCCAGTCGGCTCCCAGTGTCCTTCGGGAGCTGGCATTGTTTTTCCACACGGGGAGCTGCTAACATGCAGCTCCCCATGTGGAAAGCAAAATGGTTTGCATTTTGAAAGAGAGAGCAAGTTTCCCTGCTCTCTATTTCAAAATCCAAACCAAGTTTGCTATGACAGGGCGGGAGCCTCGGCTCTCGCCCTGCCATGGCATACAGCAGTGTCCCGGGGGTGGGCACCCCGGGACACTGCAGGAGCCGGCCCCCTCCACAACATACAAAGCCCCGGGGGGTGATGTTCCCCGCAGCTTGGGGGGGGGGCTTTTGAGCCCCCCAACCACTTTTGAGAAAGCCCCAGGGGCAGCCCCCCACCCATCTATTTTGCTTGGGGGTGGCGGTTGAGCCCCCCACCTATTTATGTTGTAGCCCCGGGGGTGGTGGTGGTCCCCGGGGCTGGGGAGCCCCTCTGGGCCCCCCATAAAATGTAATAACTTTTACCCCCGGGATTTGGCCCCCGGGGGCTAATTATTAAAGCCAGCGCTTCATTTTTTTTTTTTTACGGCATGATCCGCGCACCCTGCGGGACCCCCTAAGCAGGTCGAGAGGGTTAGGGTATTTCTATCCTGCCCCCTTTATAAGTTTTATACACTAGTTCCACTGATTTCTTCAGTCTCGCTTCTACCGAGGCACAAAATGGCTGCCAACACTTCCTGGTTTGGAGTGTTGACAGACAGTTGACAGCCAATTAGCATGCAGCTCGTGATCGGGAGGGTGCGCTCAGGGTGCGTGGATCCAGCGCGGCCATAGATATATATGTGATTTTGATTTTAATTTTCTCAGGAACTACTGAACGGATTTACACCATTTAAGCAAAAGGCATGACTCTGAACCAAGGTCTACCTTTCTGCCAAATTTGGTGTAATTCCGTTCAGCAGTTCGGGCTGTAGCTGCGACTAAATGTCCCTATGGAAAATTGCATGGCGAAAAAAAAAAGTTTTGGGACCTCCTTTTTTCTCGGACCCCGCTTGACGAATCACCCGAGACTTTCAGGATAGGAGCGGACCGGAGCGGGCCACTAGTTTTGAAAACTTTGCGAAGATTCGCCAACCGGCGCCAAAGTTATTCCAAATAGCATGTTGCGGATTTCCTATGGATAATAGGTCCGAACTATAACTACCTACTGGCGACCGCCAGTAGGTGATATATATCTATATATATATTCACTGAAGAAAACCATAGGTTTCAGGGGCGTTATAGTTAGCTGGACATTTCCCTCGTACAAAACCTTTGAAATTCCCCCGTTATAGTTAGTTCAGCTAACTATAACTCGCACCCCCGCAATGCACTGCTAATGACGTCACATATTAAATCAGTCATGACATGGTCAGTGACATCACTGATGACATCTCAAATGACATCACTGATGACATCACTGATGACGTCATTCGTGTGATCATTTGATGCTTCTTGTCACACCCTAATATAACCTTTGATACACCCACTCTAAATTACATACTGCCACTCTCAAAACCATAGACACTCCAACACCAATCAGTACATACCCCATCACAGAGTCTTACGTCTAAACACCCATCCACTCACTCACCCGTACAGTCACTCATACTTATGGTCACTCAGTACAGGACTATCACATGCACTCATACACCTATATAGACACTCCCACACCGCTACTCATCCATAGAGTTACTCACACACATATTTAGCCATGCAAATAATTAATCACACTGCCATTTACTCACCTATACAGTTATACACACACAAGCTCAATTACTCATACAAATACTAGCACATTCTTATGGTCTTATACAATCAATGATACAAGCACACACTCATCCATACAGCCACTCACACTATCACACACTCTCAGTTATAGTAATTTCTGTACTCCAACATACATATATACTGCCGTTCACATATGTAGTCAATAACACATGTACTAATGAAATATATATTCAAACACTAACACAACCATACAGATATTCACCCACCCATACAGTCCATTACAGACCTAGTGTTGAAACCATGCACCCAGTGAACTACCCACTGACACATCTATGCACAGAGTCACACACATCCCACCCACACAAACACTCAGGTACCCATACAGATACTCAGACACTCAGACAACCAATCAATAACTTATATAGACATTCATGCACCTATTCACAAAACCATGCATCCGCTTACACATCAACAGACAGATGCATACAGTCATTCACACAGTTTAGTCATTAACTCATGCATTCAGTAAGATACGTTTAATGACTCACTTATAGAGTCAGTCACGCACCTACAAAATCATCCATTCACACACTTATACAGTCACTCATTCTTCAATATGCTGTTCCCTATATATAATAAACATATTTAAAGTTTATAGAAACACACAGACACTGGATGATGTCATCAGTGATGTCATTTGAGATGTCATCAGTGATGTCATGAGTGATGTCACTGACCATGTCATGAGTGATGTAATATGTGACGTCATCAGCAGTGCATTGCGGGGGCGCGAGTTATAGTTAGCTGAACTAACTATAACAGGGGAATTTCAATGCTTTTGGACGAGGGAAATGTCCAGCTAACTATAACGCCCCTGAAACCTATGGTTTTTTCAGTGAATTTCTAAGGTTTTTTAAATGCTAATTCCTAACTATAACATACCTGAAACCTATGGTTTTTTAAGTGAATTTCAAAGGTTTTTTAAATGCTAATTCCTATCTATAACTTATCTCTAAAGCTATGATGTGTAATGATTTTCATAGGATTTCTAAATCTGTATTTTTCAGTGTACCAATTCCTTTAATTATGTTTTTTTATATTGTTTTTCACCAGTTTTGTAAGTTTTTTTTCATTTCTTTCTTTTAACAATTAAAAAATATGATTTGTTTTAATGAATTTAAAAAAAAATATTTGTTAACTTTTTAAAACTATTTTTTATATATTTTTTCATATTTTTAAACTATAATTTTAATACTTTGTTATTTTTTTTTTACAAGTTTTTTTGGGAGTCGCGCACCCAATGCGTTAGGAACCACGCACCCTACGCGAGAGAAATCGTGCACCCAACGTGATAGGATGCGCGACTCCTAATTTTACCGGTAAAAAAAAATAGCCCCTATCACTGATTTTTATTATCCCCGGAGACCTCATCTCCCGGGGCTTATAAAAAATGTTGGGGACCGTGGGGGGAGCCCCAACGCCCCCACGATCCCAGCCGGCTCCCCGCATCCTTCGGGAGCCGGCATTGCTTTTCCACATGGGGAGCTGTTGACATGCAGCTCCCCATGTGGAAAAGCAATATGGTTTGGATTTTGAAAGAGAGAGCAGGTTTCCCTGCTCTCTCTTTCAAAATCCAAACGAAGTTTGCTATGGGAGGGCAGGAGACTCCCGCCCTCTCATAGCACACAACAGTGTCCTGGGGTGGGCACCCCAGGACACTGTAGGAGCCGGCCCTGGGGGGTGGTGGTCCCCAGGGCCCTCTAGGGCTCCAGCAGGGGGGCCACGCAGCACCCCTCCCTCAATAAATAAAGCCCCGGGGGTGGTGGTCCCTGGGGCTGGGGGGGGCCCCTGGGCCCCCCAATAATTTTTTTACACATTTTGCCCCCTGGTTTGGCCACCCCGGGGGTTAAATATTAAGGAAGCGCGAAAGCCCGCACTTCGTTTTCTTTTTTTTTACGGCCGGATCCGCGCACCCTGCGTGCATTTTAACGTTTAAAAAAAAAAGGGGCCCTGGGAGTCCTTCTGGGACCCCCTAAGCAAATCTAGAGGGTCAGAGTATTTCTACCCTGCCCCCTTTATATCTTTCACACACTTATTTCCCTTACTTCTTCAGCCTTGCTTCTACCGAGGCACAAAATGGCTGCCAACAGTTCCTGGTTTCGAATGTTGACAGACACTTGACAGCCAATTAGCATTCAGCGCGTGTTCGGGAGGGTGCGCGCACAGTTCGCAGAGGGTGCGCTCAGGGTGCGCATAGGGTGCGCGGATCCTCTGAGGCCATAGATATATATGTACTTTTAACTCTAATTTTCTCAGGAACTACTGAACGGATTTACAGCATTTAAGCATTTAAGCAAAAGGCACAAGTCTGAACTGAGGACTACCTTTTTGCCAAATTTGGTGTAATTCAGTTCACCAGTACGGGCTGTAGCTGCGTCAATGGGAAATTGCATGGGGAAAACATGTTTGGGACCCCCCTTTTTTCTCGGCCCCCGCTTGACGAATCACCCCGAAAGTTTCGGAGCGGACCGGAGCTGGCCAAAAGTTTGGGAAATTTTGTGAAGATTCGTCAACCGGCGCCAGACTTATTGGGAATAGAATGTTGCGGATTTCCTATGGAAAATAGGTCCTAACTATAACTACCGCCAGTAGGTAATATATACCTTTGGTTTTTCGAATATATATATATATATATTCGAAAAACCAAAGGTTTCAGGGACGTTATAGTTACAAATTAGCTTTTAAAAAACCATTGAAATTCACTGAAAAAAACCATAGGTTTCAGGGACGTTATAGTTAGTTGCACATTTCACTCAAGTGCAAATATGCATTCAAATAAATATCGTAATAAATACATAAACGTATAAATATATGGATAAAAAATGCATACATATAGAAAACGGACATGGTATTAAAATTCATGGTATAATCAATGCATGGTTTTAAAACAGTAGAAAAGGCATTTAAAATCTGTTAAAACACACCAAAGTTGGAGTTGTAAAAAGCTAAAAATGACAACAATTACTTTACCAAATTGCATCAGAAGATTAAATACCATTGTCATTATTGCACTGTTATATTGTGCAAGTCCAACTACATGAACCTAAATATTGGTACAATCTTATTGTGTCATGATGTTTCACTCCTTGCCGTTAAACATAGTCGGAATCACGCCCAAGTGGGTTGATCCAGATTTATATAACATTGTAATCACCTCAGTCTCAATTTTGATCAGCATATGTGAGTCACCCTGTTGACCCCTAATCAGTGCAAACAATAGTGCAGAGTGTAGATTAAATAATTAAAAAAATGTTACTGAACAAGGAGGAATTCAAATTTCTCATATAAATAGTAGAATAAGATGGAACAAATTCTAACTAATATAGATGTTACCTAACATCTCTGGAAAATTATTTTCATAAACATGTATAGAAATCTTCACTGGCGTTCAACCCTGATGGAGTCTTGGTGTCAAGCTCTAATATATATCTTGTTTCCAAGAGGTGCAATTTGGCTTCTCGGTTCCCTCCTCTTTTAAGGGGGGGGATTGTGTCTATTACAAAATACTGCAAATGTACAGGGTTGCTCTCATGATGTTCCTCAAAGTGCCTGGCTACAGGGTATGCATGGTCTTTATTGTTGATGGTCCTAATGTGCTGGAGTATCCGCTTGTGAGCTGGCAGCTTAGTGCTGCCAATATATCTCAACCCACAGGGACACTCCAGCACATAAACTGCAAATTATGTTTTGCAAGTCAGTCTTTTGTTAATAACTATTGGATCTGACTTGAAAGGGATATTGTAACATGTCTTGTTATATGCAAATTTGCATGATTTACAGTTTGGAAATTTCTGGAAGCCTTTGCACATTGTAAGCCAGTTCGTAGGTGGTTTCAGTTCCGGACTACCTCTGACCAAACTGTTGCTCATCGACCTTGATTTTCTAAAGGTCAGAACAGGCTTAGCAGGTAGATGTTTGCCCAGGATTGGGTCACCCTGCACCAGACTCCAATTTCGATTTAAGATCTTTCTGAGCGCCTGGTGCTGTCTATTGTAGGTAAGTATAATCCTGGGTTGTTGCTGTGATATATCTGTGCTGATTTCTGCCTGACTAGATTTTAAAGCAAGGGCCTCATTTCTGGACAGAATTTTAATTTTGTTAATCGCCCTGTCTATGATGTTGGAGGCGTATCCCCTTGCTAGAAACCTTTGTCTGCTTAAATTCTGGGCAGCATTACAATCATTTTCAGTGCTGCAAATGCTCTTGATACGCAGCATCTCCCCGTAGGGGATGCTCTGTATCAAGTGGCGCGGATGGTGACTACTGGCATGTAGCACTGTATTGCCCGAAGTAGGTTTCCTAAACAACCTGGTCGAAATAGTGCCCTGATCCACAAAAACCTCCACATCCAAAAAGTACACAGAGGACTTACTGATATTTGAGGTGAAATGAAAGTTGAAACAGTTGTTATTGATCTGGTCTATAAAATGCAATGCACTGGTTTCAGATCCTCTCCAAATTAAAAACAAATCGTTTATATATTGCAGCCAGGTCACTACATGCTGATCCATTATATCCTTGTGCTGACCACTGAGGACCTGCTCCTCCCACAGCCCCATATGCAAACAAGCTTAGCTGGGGGAAAAGCAGGCCCCCATGGCAACATCTCTAATCTGCTGATAAATTTGATTATCAAACAGAAAAAAAGTTCTGCTCTAGACATGTGGATATCATTGATAGTAACATTTTGTTATGCATGACAAGACACATAGGTCTCAGATTCAAATAATACTCAATAGCTTTGAGTCCATCACAGTGCCGGATAGATGTGTAGAGCGATGTTATTAAAAGCAAATCTGGACTCCATACGGTGTTGTCAACTTTTCCAAGATAATCCGATGTATCTTGGATATATGACGGTAGACCCCTGAACCAGTCTTGCAAGAAATAGTCCACGTACTTGGATGTGTTCTCCATAATACTGTTAATAGCAGAGATGATATATATATATATATATATATATCAGTGTCTTACTTTTTGGAAATAATTATAATTGTATATTTTTTTTTTAAACCATTACACGTTTTATTTTTTATTACAATAGTGTTATTATTTAATTTATTCACTGTTAACTATTTAAATTTATACATATTATAAAAACTGTATTTTATACAATGATATTAGAGACAACAATAATTTTTTCTGATATAGTTTTAATTTACATGATCAGTATAGCATGATGATATTTTTTTGACATTGATGATTATTTCACAATGTATTTTTAAGGGTATATTTTGTCAGTGAACCCTCAGGTGGAGCTCGGTCATTGTGGTCCCTGAAGGCAGCCCTCTGGCTGGAGGTCCCATGGACCCCCCCAGACATTCTCATGCAGGGGGGGTTTAAGCTTTCTCACTGAACCTGCCTTTAGTGGGATCTCAGGCCCCTCTTTGAAGAGGACGCAGGTGTCGTCAGCACAGGAAAAGACAGAGCAGCTTATTCAAATAGCCCGTTTCCTTTCAATAATGTGGTACTTTGAGGGCAGCGTATGTTTGTAGCTGACCTCAGGACAGCTTATGATTTGTAACAGTTGCACTATCCCTGTTTGTGCACAGTGCACCTCTTTAAAGGTGTGCCATGGTGCAAACAGGGAAGTGCTCCTTCTCTATAATATGGGCCCAGGCAAACAAATGTTTGGAGGTTAAGATGTTGACTCAACTTCATCGAAAAGTGTCACCTCCATCATAGCAATTATGTTAAAAGGGTTTTTTCCTATGTTACTATCACTGTTGAGTTGGCCTTCCCCACACTTGTCTTATAACATTTTTCTTACAAATTAACATCTACAAGCTGGTGTGGCTTAACACTATTAGTATGATAACCAGATAGTGGCAGGAGAACTAAATGTGGCAAGTTACAATATAGGCTAGAGGTCTTTCAAACTGTGTGAGCACCTGAGTTCTGGCTGCATCCACAGGGGATATTGGGAGGCTTTCAACTAGCTGTACACTATGGTAGGCTTCAATAAGGTAACATCATTATAAGATGAATGCCCTTTGATATCTTTTCAAGTTAATGCCCTTTTATATACACATTTTTTGGCATTATTGTCCAGTAATCTTTTTGTATTGTAGCTGCTGGGCGTGCTGCAGCAGGTTGAAAATTATTACAATGGTTCCACTATGTCCTTAAATGTTTAATCAAATGAGGCTTAGAAAGATGTCTTTTAGATGGCCTCTAGGAATGTAAATTTAATCAAAACCTCTTTCCCAATATGGATGCAAAATTTATATTTGAGGATGAGTTGGAAGGTGTCCTGCTTACTCAAGATGGGCACTGAAAATAATATTATGGATAGATGTTGCAAGATGTTTTGGGGCCACAGGATTGGGATTGCAATTTGCCAATTTAGTGACAAGAACAGATGTAGCCAAGAGCCTAAGATTACATACTTCTGGTTAGGGACCAACTGAAATGGGAAGTCATGAGCTCAGAATGCTCCAAGGGTAGGAAAGAGGTCAATAGAGCTTCAGCCGTAGGCCTGCTGCATAGTACATAGGGTAAATCAACAAGGAAGAGAGACACGTGAGTGAGAAGTTGAACGTAAGTGCTTCCATTCTCTGAAATCAAGACACAGCATGATCTGTAAATCAGAGCCTTAGCACTGCAATGGGAAGAATACAACTGAAGGAACAGTAGATATGAGTTGGCCATCACAAAGTGTGACACAGAGTGCAATATGCCCAAGTTTCCACACTTTCAATGGCCCCCCATTCTTTAAACAAACTTATTTATAGATTTTGTATTTGAAAACAAGTCTCCTACATTAATTACAAAATTGCTAGCTTATATGGCCACACCTCTAGATGGGACCAGATGTTACAAATATTTTCTATTGATTACATTTCCTTTGGAAAGCTTAGACATAGGTGCTTACGCCACCTTGATCATGTTGAAAATTATGTATGTGAATTAATGGGAAAAAAATGAACTGAAAAAGCACATGGGAGGAAACCAGCTCATAAAAAATAATTTTAAGGAAATGCAAATAAATAAAAAATTAAAGGAAACATTCTAAAGTAAAGATAATGTAAGGAAACATCCAAAAACACACGCTTGAGGCAAGATGAGGGGTAGTGAGTTTTTGGGGGTGGGGTTTAGGGATGGGTGATGTTTCAGGGTAATGTGGGGTTTTTACAGTTTTTAGGGTTCAGGTACTTGTGGAGTTTAGGACTGGTGAGGTTTTTTAGGGATCAGGCATGGGTGGCATGTAGGGGAGTTGTGTTTGTATATGTTTCATTGGTGAGTGTTTTTATGGTCCAGTGATGGCTAGAGGTTTGGGTTGATGAAGGGTTTTATTTCTCTGGAATGGGTGGAGTTTAGGTTGGTGTGGGGATTTAAGGGTTCAATGATAGGAGGAGTTTGTATGTAGAAAGGCTTTTTAGAGTTCAGAGATGAGAGAGTATAGGGGTGGTGATGGTTTTTATGAGCATGAATGGTGGTTTTCAAGGGTGGTGAAGGTTTGCTTTGTAGGGGTCAGGTATGTGTGGAGTTTAGGGGTTGTGTTGTATTTCAAGGGATCAGGGAAAGGTGGGGTTTAGGCATAGAAAGGGCTTATTTGGGTTTGGGAATGGGTACATGTTATTGGTATTGAAGCAATTTTAGGTCAAGAGATGGATAGATTATAGGAGTGGAAAGCGCTTTAAGAGTTCAGGGAAATGTGGAGTTTTGGTGTTAGAGATCTATGGAGCTTAGGTGTGATGAGGGATTTTTAGGGGTAAGGGATGGCTCGAGTTTAGGATTAGAAAGGGCTTTTCGGGTTCACCAATCAGTGGAGTTTAGGGGTCAGGGACGGGTGTAGTTTATTCAATGAGAGGCATTTTTAGGGGCAGAGATGGATGGTGTTTAGGGGTACTGATGATTTGAGTCTATTAAATGATATGCCAGTGGGGCCTTATCGTGGAATACACTTGCAAAAGCTGTCTTCGGTCCAGTCAGGCATGTTTGTATCATCATTGCTCAACCCTGGGTAGCTGTGGCTTTGAGCAGCAAGGTTTAACAGAGGAACTCAGTGAAAAGCATTTAATAGCCATAAACAACAAAAAAAGAAAGTCACACAACAAGAAAGAGACAAGACAACAATTTATAAAACCAGTGCATATTTTTATGAATATTTAGAGACTTTGATCACTGAAATCCACCAGAGTGTTCCAAAGACACAGATTTTTTAAAATATAATTACTTTTAAATGCAACCGCAAACAAGCATTGGTCAACAAAAACTTTTGAAAAATTTGAAAGAGCTAGTTTGACAACTCCAGCCCTGCTTGGGTGACAAAATCCAACAGAATGGAGGTCTAGGGAGCCAAAGAGGATACTTTTGGCAGTTACCCGGCCACCAAAGCGTTTTAAGGGAAGTTCCAAACTTTACAGGACAACCGCCATAGATTGTAATGAAGTGTTCCTGATGCGAAGGATACAGGCAAAAAGATGCCCAAGGATGCTCCGGTTAAGGTGCGATCAATGGGGGTGTCTATGTGGTGAGTCCTCAGTCCATGAGTGCTGTGGGTCAACTTTTGTCACAGAAACTGGAGACCCTTTTTTCCTGTAGCTTGCCAGCCGATGCTGGGCTACTGGTCCCCTTGCACCGTGACTGGAGCAAAATCCTTTGATGGGGGCTGATATCCTTCTGAGTTGATGAATCTAGACCTGAAGGCATTCCTGGGTCCAGCAGACTCAGGTGCAACTTTTGGTGGTTGAGGATTGGTCACTATGTGTGCCCAGTCGCAGGTAGAGGCAACATTTCTGCGGTGGCTAACATCTTGCCGATTTGGGCTTCTTCAGCTCTTGTGTCCCTGGAGCTGTTTCTAGGGTATTAGCCAACTAATCCTTGGACTCACTGATTTGACTTGGTCCCAGGAATCAACTTTTCCCCAGATCAGGAGCCATAGGCACAGCCAAACTACACTAGCCCAAAGTGCAGCAGTTGAAGTCCTTCCAGTAGTGCAGCCTCTCTCAGTGCAGTTTCAAGGGCAGCAAGACAGTTCTTCTTCAGTCCTTTCTTAAAATCCAGTGTATTCTGGCAAGCAGGATAACAGGGGTGCTAGGTCTCCTCCTTCCTAGTGATGTCTTTCCTGCAATGTGTGGCATCTGGCTGTCCCAGTGTGCACTGTTCTAGCCACTCCCAAAATGTCAGGACCCTTCCTTGGTCATCGGGAGCTTGATAGCCCACCCTAGAGTTGTGGCTACCTGTCTTCTACACGCCCACTGGAAAACCGGTTTGGGGATGAGGTTTCCTTCTCTGTTCCTGTCTCCAGCTTGTCTGCAGGAACAAAAGGCATTCTGCTCAGGAGTGTTGCCACGCACGGTCCTTAAAAGGCGGCTTCCCCTTTGAATCTCGCCTTTTGAGCTAACACCCTGAGTGCTCTTCATGGGCAAGGAGGTAACACCACATTCTGTGGCAACTGTCTTTGTTCCTAAGCCTGGGAGTTTTTCACACATCTCTCTTGGTAGGCAGAAAGTTGTCTGTGTGCTAAGGCCTTTGTGAGGCCACTGGACAAGCTAGGCACAAAGTGGCAACTTTCTTACAGTTGCTTATCTTTAATTGTGACAATAATTTCGACCTCTGCATCAAGTTGGATTTAATGTCACAGTTAATTTAAAACCTTACAGTATCCAGATAGGTAGTCCCATTCAGATGTTAGCTAAGCTGGTGTGCCAGCCAGTAACCCTGTGTTATCCAAGGGGGGCTACTAACAATTCCCCAGAAAAACATAAATTTCGAAGTACTGATGTTAAGACATTCTCAAAATGCATATGCCTTATTTAACAACATATAACTCCCTGACATAGAGCTCCATAGGCCTTCTTTAGGGGAGACTTACATGGTGGGTTAAGGTAGTGATGGTTTTGCCATTGGTTTTAAATGGCAAATTCGAATTTGCAGTGTAAACACTGCTCATCACGTCTGCAGTGGCAGGCTGGGAACCATTTTGTCCTTTGTCACACTCAGGATGGGAAAGCAGTTTTGCAGCCCTGGGTGGATACGCTGCCTTGCATGCCCTGAGTACCATATTCTAGGGACTAATAAGTAAGTCAGTACTTGTCAACTGCCTTTTTACAGGGCAGTGTGAATACATTTCCAGAGCAGTGTGTATAGGACTGGCAATGTGGTTATGGTAACTGGAGGCACAGCAGTATTTAAATAGGAATTAATTTCACAAGTCTTCGGGCTATCTACTAGATAGGCTAAACCAACAGTCACAGATCTCAGCAAATGGTCTAATCTGAGCTGGATTTTCTCACCAATAAATGAAAGGACATTTTGCTTCACTCAGCCCAAAATGGTGAATTGGGCAGTGGCGGCTTATGGCAGGCATAAGTGGTGTGGCAAACAAATCAGTCATTTTTGCAAACTAAGTGGCGCTGAGACATTGAGAATGCGTTAGGGTCAATGCCAAAGCTCTCAATCATGGCTTGTTATAAACAGTGTTTATAATAGACCATGACTGAGAGCTCTGGAGTTGACTGAAGGCAGTGCAAGTTTCTCACAGTGCCTGTCAGTGGGTCATAACATTTAAATTGTAATAAGTACTTACCCACTGGCTCACATCCCCCTATGCTCCTCTCCTTGGTGTTCTTCAGTCTGGCAGGGTGCACATGGTTTCAGAGTCAACACCCTTAAGCACTCCAGACCCTGCTCTCATGCTGCTGGTAATGTGAAGCAGCATTAGAGTGTTAGTGCGGGAGGATTTTACTCTCATGACCTTAACCTCAACACTCCTACTGAGCCAATGGAGCAGGATGGTCCTCCAATGGACCGTTCTCTGGCATAGTGAAGGGTGAGGAATAGCATGTCCAAATGCCAGCTGCTCAATGAGGCCCATTAATTGGTAGCCAAGTTTGTAATCAGGTTCAGTTAAATTACTCTCAAGACCATGCTATAGAATAAAGTATGCCAATTGGTAGACAGAACCTCCTGAAGAAGTTTTGTCTAATAATAATAATGCAAACTAAAAGCTCTGCTGTGGCTACACAGAACAAGAGCAAAATAACCTGATGTTCTGAAAAAGATCTTTGACTGTCTCTAATATAAATTTAGAAATTTGCACAGTTTTTGCAAAATAACATTAGACACAATAAGAATCAGAAAACTTTAGAGAATTTGGTTACTGTATTTTATCTCCAAAATCAATGCCTATCAGTAACATTTTAAGAAGTTCCGGCATAACATCACACACCTAGTTAAAATAATCTATCCCTAAATAAATGGAACCATAAGAAGACAGTTTTTGGTCAGCAATACAATCTCCACCACCAACAAAGTAAGAAGTTGGTTCTCGAAGGTTCTCGAAGCACTGGCAAAGGGATCAAGTTAAAGTTCACTAGGTGCAAAGTCCATTGGCAAGGGGCAAGGGGGAAAGAAGCATAAATCAGGAACATTCAAGTCTCGTATCTCACCAAACTGCTCCAAATAGTCCAACAGGCAAATTCATTAGTAACGATAAAAAGCAAAGGAGCATAACAGAAATAGTTTGGCAGGCAGATTGGAGGCAAGGAAAATTGTTATGGGAAGCCTGAGCTTAGACGTAAGCTCTCATCAAAAGGCACAAAAAGCATCTCTCCTCTCCTCCTCCTGAACGGTGATGTTTTATAGCACATAATTGTCATCATGACATCAATATTCGGTCCACAATGGTCTTATCGTCATGAGATCGTCTTTCCAGGTACAAATTGTTACTCCAACATATTTTCTCACATAAGTCATGAGATGAGAAACAAATGTCCTTCCATCTACACAGGTTAATAGACAAAGAGCTTGTTCATTTTGTTACATTTTATGGATATGGGGAAAAAATCAGCTTCTCACCGTTCACACACAAGGGGTAAAAGCCGGCTTTGTTATCATAAAGAATGTTGAATGAACCAAGAACAAGTAAAGAAGCATTTGAGAACGTATCAAGTCCATTGCACAAGGCTATGAAATAATGTAGCTTAAGGACAAAAAATTATCTTAACATGGTTAAATTCAACATTTCATCTTTTAGTGTGAAATGCGCATGTTAGGCTGTCTGTCTCGAAACAGCCGGCGAAAGTGACATGTGCACGTTAAACTGAAGTGCCCATGACTTCTCCCTGCTGCTGCCACTCAGAAGCAATGGACCCATCCCGCCCTAATGCTCAGCAATGGAGTAGTGAAAAATAAAATGGTAATAAATTAACTTTAGAACCATTTACATTTTGGACTTTGAAGCATTTTAATTAGTGGGGCGGTGCTCCTCCACCCTAATGGAGGAGCCCTGGCAGGATGGGTGACCTGGGAACTTCAAATTTGAGGGCAGGGTCAGGTGAGAGATTTTTAAAAAGGCAGTAGAAGTCAGATTGGTTAATTTGTCACCTCTGTCTAATTTAAGGAAATGGTTGCAGGTGGGTCCCACCAACACTCGTTTTTGGGAACCAGCACTTATTTTTCGTCATCATCATTTACCCAGAACAAGAGGGGGGAAAACACACAAGGAGAAAGAAAGAGGAAGAGAAAGAAGGAAAAACATAGCAAATGGAGAAAGCAAGAATTTACAAGAGACAAATAAAGAGACAGTGGTGTCTGGTGGAGAATTAAAGAGGCATGAGTCAAATCAAGTGTATACAGCTAAGGTATTGGGTACTCCAACCTTAAATAGTTCTGGCTGTGGCCAACTGAGCATACCTTTGTGCCCCAGTACTTATTATTTTACAAACTGAGCACCGGTCATCGGGTTGGGGGACTTAGTCCACATGATTCATGTTATTTAACTTGCACGCCATCTGAAGCTACGGAAAGGGAAAGTCAAAGGGGACCTATTGCACATGTGACATTTTTCATGACAGCACACGTATCAGTGGTCAAATGCTTCTCTTATACCAGCAATTTCAGTGGCAAAAAGAACAGGTCAAACAATCAAAATGATCAGGCAAAAGCGAGCGTTTCCCAGCAGAGAATCATTAAGCATCACTGCATCCAAGTGTTTGTGTAGTTGGGGTGTGGAGAGGTGCAGACGGCAAAAAAACAAAACCCCACCTTTAATACATAGTGGAAAGACAAATCTCTGGTAAAATCTGTCTGCACGTTTCCTAATTAAATACTTTGTGGTGCACGAATCAAATGACATATGCAAAGACACCCAGCAGTACCTACAACAGTAACATCGAAATGCTTATTCTGGAAAATTACTCGTGAATAAAGTGTCCTCTGTCACACAAAAACTAGTATAAGACTTATATGAGAGTTCCAAGCAGGGAATTTAACAGACATGGTGTACTTGAATTACAGATTTAGGAATATGACCAAATGATTTCCATCAGGGCCATAATCTGCAGACAAACAGAACAGCAAGTGAAGTGCCTGCTCTGTGTTGCATGGAAAGGAGAGAGCAGAACAGCACCATATTTTCAAAGATACTCAGCAGTCTGTTCTCTCCTAGCGCTGGTGCACTTGTGGCTGCAAGCACCAAAGCAGGTACCCTTGTCATGACGCAATTTTGCCTGTGCTGTGGACAGGACAGTATTTGTGCAGGGTGGAATACCTTCCTGCACAAAAGCTAGCCTTTGAGTCTTATTCCTCTTTGCATGGGTGCTGCAGAACCATTTTGGCACCAACCCTTTTTACAAGTCTTTGTAAATATGGATTTGTGTCAAAATACATGGGTGCATGGGAACAACCATGCTCCATACATTTAATGCCTACCTGAAGCAAGGTAGCTTAAGGCACTTGCCTGTGCTATTTTGTTTAGAAAGCCATGCACATTGGAGTTTGCAATGCATCATAAATCCCCAAATTGATTTTGTGTCAAGGCTGTGTCAAAAAGTGGCATAATCCGATGCAGAATTTTAGTCAATCTGGGCCTAAATAGCTAAACTATGGGCCACATGTACGACCATTTTTAGGTGTTGCAAATGGCTAAATGGGCCATTTGCAACTTGCAACTGCTAAATAGGTCTGTGGCATGTACAAACCCTATTTTGAGAGTCACAAACCTATTACTGACACAGGGAGTGGTCCCACGGACCACTGCGTGCTCTTAAAAAATGAAACTGAAAAGTTTACTTTTTCTTTTTGAAATGCATTCGGTTTTCCTTTGAGGAAAAGGGGGTGCATTTAAAACAAGCATTTTCAATGCAATAGGTCTCGCATTTGCGAGAGTTAAAGCTATTGGCATTGTAAATGACAATGCCTTTTATTTATGTGTTTTTAAAAGCAACACACATATAAAAGACATTGTTATTTATAATGCTAATAGCTCAAACTCTCGCGAATGCAAGACCACTTTAATGGTGGCTGCGTCACTTTCTTTAGACGTTGCACGCCATATTCAGGTTACAATGAGCCGCGTCTAAAGAAAGGAGCGTGGCTGGCATTAAAGTGAAAATGCGGTATGGGGCACTTTCACCCATAATGAAAAAATTAATAAAGAAAAAATTAATAAAGAAAGATTCTGTAGTGCGGCCGCTAAACCAAACTTGGACTGAGCTGTAAATTAAATAAATAATTAAGCACAGCCGCTATAGTGAAAGCGGACTGCGCTGTAAAGTAAATAAGCACGGACCGTGCTGTAAATTAAATAAATACATTACTATTAAAAATATAAAAGCGGGTGGTGTGCTTGCCTTGTAGGAAAGCACTTCGTGGGTTGAATAGTGAGATCATTAAAGAAAATAGTGGTCACAGCTTTGATAAAGCAGACTGTGTAACACAAGTAAAAAGTCCAGTCCTCATGGGAGGTTACAAATGCAGACAAGGTACCACCAAGGAGAGACTACTAAGTCTAATTATCAATCAAAAGCAATGATTTCGAAAGGACAGTAACATGAGCAAATTGAAAAGATAGGCGGGGCTTTTATTCCATACATACATTTCATAAACATACAGACACTTCAGAATAGTTTAGAAAACAGCTGTCAATTGACGAAAAAGACTAATTTTCACTCCCGCAAAAAAAATCAGTAAAGCACGACATCAAGAAAAACGAGATTTTGAGCTATTGGCATTGTAAATGACAATGCCTTTTATTTATGTTTAAAAAACCAGCAATAATAAAATATATTGTCATTTAGAATATCAATAGGTCAAAGTTTTGAAAATGCGAGACCTATTGCATTGTAAATGCTTGTTTTCATTGCCAAGCTGGACCCACTCTCAGGGCGCAGACATTTAGAGGTGCGCAACAGATACCTATAGCAGTCTTCTCTTGATATGGATCTGAAGAATGGTATTTTTAAACACTGTTTCTGGAGGTTGCTGGTGCCCATATCTGCATTTTGACTGCTTTTCTTCTCAGCGATCGTATTTCTCTTGCCCCCCTCACCTTTGTCCTACCCCTCCCACTTTTTTTTAACACACAGTGAAAGAGGACGAATGGGGGGGGGGTCTAATTTTGTTTTTTTCTGAGAGGGGCGGGTGAGCAAGCACATTTATCACAGTACAGTGCAGGTTCACAGTAATACCAGCCCTTTCAACACACCAGGACTAAGTTTACTTGATCAGAGCCGCCTGCTGTATTGCCTGGGCTCATTCATGCAGCACAGCAGGAGTTAATGAGAGGTGAATCTGCATCTACAAAGCCCATCACCCATGCCCAGGATCACAAGCCTGCCAGGATCAAAGTGTGGAATAGGGAGTCGTGCATTTTCATTCAACAGTGTGTGTATATATATATATATTTATAAATTACCTACTGGCAGTCGCCAGTAGGTAGATATAGTTAGGACCTATTTTCCATAGGAAATCCGCAACATTCTATTTGGAATAACGTTGGCGCCGATTGACGAATCTTCGCGAAAGTTTCCAAACTTTTGGCCAGCTCCGGTCCGTTCCTATCCTAAAAATTTCAGGGTGATTCGTCAAGCGGGGGCCGAGAAAAAAGGGGGGTCCCAAAACACATTTTCCCCATGCATTTTCCCATAGTACCTGTTGACGCAGCTACAGCCGGAACTGCTGAACGGAATTACACCAAATTTGGCAAAGAGGTAGTCCTCAGTTCAGACTCGTGCCTTTTCCTTAAATGGTGTAAATCCGTTCAGTAGTTCCTGAGAAAATTAGGGTAAAATAGTTAGTGATATCTATGGCCTTGGAGGATCCGCACACCCTCCCCGCACCCTCCCTGAACCCTCCCGAGCACCAGCTGAATGCTAATTGGCTGCCAACACTCAGAATCAGGAAGTGTTGGCAGCCATCTTGTGCCTCGGTTCTACCGAGGCACAAGAAAACCGAAAAAAAGGTGCAAAACGCGACAAGGGGGCAGGGTAGAAATACCCTGACCCCTAGGCCTGCTCAGGGGGTCCCACAAGGACCCCCAAGGCCAGAAAAAACCCAAACAATTTTTTTTAAAAATCCCGCTGACAAAAAAAAAACAAAGCGCGGGCTTCCGCGCTTTGTTTTTATTTAGCCCCCCGGGGGGCCAAGTCCTGGGGGCGATATCTTTATCATAATGGGGTCCAGAGGGACCCCCAGCCCCAGGGACCGCCACCCCCGGGGCTTATCAGAATTATGGGGGGGCTCTCAGCCCCCCCGGGGACCGCCACCCCCTGGGACTTTATTAGATATGGGTGGGGGGCTCAAAGGCCCCCCGTAGCCCCGGGGACCGCCACCCCCGGGGCTCTATATCAATGTATGCGGGGGGGCTCATGGCCTCCCCGCAGCCCCGGGAACCACCATCCCCCGGGGCTTGTTTTTTTTAAATAAAAAAAACCCTGTGTGGGGGGGCTCGAGCCCCCCCACATTCCCCGGGGACCGCCACCTCCCCGGGGACTAATTATTTAAGATAGGGGGTCGGTTACGGACCCCCAAGCCCCGGGGACCACCACCCCTCAGGGCTTTAAATGAAGTGGGAGGGGGGCCGCGCAGCCCCCCTCCTGGAGCCAATGATGGTCCTGGGGACCTCCTGCAGTGTCCTGGGGTGCCCACCCCGGGACACTCCTGTTTGCAATGGCAGGGCGGGAGCCTCGCGGCTCCCGCCCTGTCATTGCAAACTGCTTTGCTTCATTGAAGCGAGAGCAGGGAAACCTGCTCTTGCTTCAATGAAGCAAAGCAGATTGCTTTTCCATATGGGGAGCAGCATGTTAGCTGTTCCCCATGTGGAAAGGCAATGCCAGCTCCCGCAGGAAGCGGGAGCCGGCTGGGACCGTGGGGGGATTGGGACCCCCCCACGGTCCCCAATGAGGTGGCCAGGGCCCGGGGGATGGAGTCCCCGGGGCCAGTAGTGGCCCGGGAGGGGGGCCACGCGGCCCCCCTCCTAAAAATAAAATAAATAAATAAATTTAAAAAACGGCCCCAGGGGATGGGGACCCCGGGGCCAAAAGGGGACACAGGAGCCCCCCTCCAAAAAAAAAAATCCCATGAGCTGGGGATGGGGTCCCCGGGGCCAATAAATTAGAAAAAGAAGGGGGCTACACAGTCCCCCTTCTAAAAAAAGAAAAATAAAAGAAGGGATCGGGCCGTGTTGTAAAAAGGGGCGTGGCCTCTGAACACCTCTCTGCAATGCAGCTCCCTGGTGCTTACTGGAGGTACCTGGTGGGTTAGTTGGCCCCCAGGGGACCTCAGGATTGAAGAGGAATGAATTCCCCAACTTAAAACGCGCCACAGGGCGTGTTTGCACACATCACCTCAGGCCCCGCCCCCTTCCTTCACCATTGTACAAATATTCCTCTAAAATCAGCCGAACTACGAATTCCGATTTACTCACCTGTTAACAGGAGAGAACCCAGGGTTGCATCTTTTAACCCAGCACTGACCCTGAAAAGTAATTCTAAGCGTACTTACCAGTAACTTGTATTTCACAAACTAAAAATGTTCCTAAAAAATCGTCTGTGTGACTTAAACACATTCTTTCAACTGTTTACAGGAGGTTGGCCAGTGCAGGATCCAAGATCCACCACTGAGTAAGAAAAAGTAACGATAACACTACTTACCTGTTAAGTGAATTTTCTGCCATAGGATAACATTGGTGACTCTATGTGAAAATTTTTCTTAGTGTCAACTTTTAAAATACAATAATATTCCTTAAAAATAACTACTGTAGCCAAAACGCTTTTACTCAACTGAGTACAGGAGATGTCCAAGGACTGAATCTAGGATCCAGTCCTGTGGTTAGAAAAGTAATCCATAAAGTAACTAATTGCATTTAACTAGAAATTCACATTGAGCTCAATGTTGCTTTGTGTTTGAAATTGTGTTGCCCATTGCAACAACTGTAACTACTGTACTTAAAAGTCTGTTTCCTATTTGCCAAGTATTTAAACTAAAGTAATTCATTCTGAGAAAGTATATTTTGTATTGTAATGTATAATGTAATCATAATGTGATTTAAAAAAATATATCTAAAAATAAATAGTTAAAAAAATGTAGTAAATCAGTATCAAAAAAATCAGTATACCAATTAATACATTAAAAATTGTCATTTATAAAACCTTTGAAATTCACTGAAAAAACCATAGGTTTCAGGCCTGATATAGTTAGGAATTAGCATTTAAAAAACCTTTGAAATTCACAGAAAAAAACATAGGTTTCAGGCCTGATATAGTTAGGAATTAGTATTTAAAAAACCTTAGAAATTCATTAAAAAAACAATAGGTTTCAGGGCTGTTATAGTTAGCTGGACTTTTCACTCGAACAAAACCATTGAAATTCCTCCGATATAGTTAGTTGTACAAACTACATCTCGCGCGCCCGCAATCCACTGCTGATGATGTCACATATTACATCATTCATGACATGGTCAGTGACATCACTGATGACATCTCAAATGACATCACTGATGACATCACTGATGGCATCATCCACGTGACAATCAGATACACCTCATCATACACTAGTATAACCTTTCATCACTCACTGTAAAATACAGAGTGCCAGATTTAAAACCATTGACAAACCAATACAAGTTTCTAAACACCCACTCAGTGATTCCTAGATCCATACACACATCTAATCACTTACCTATAGATTCACTCATACATGCTGTCAATGATCAATAGAAAACTATCACTTATACACCTATATCGGCATTATACACCAGCACACATCCTAATCACTTATGAAGTCATCCTACTCACTTATGCAAGCAATGGATCATACCTACTTTTACTTAGCTATACACTTAAAAAAACACCACTTCATCTATTCATATAGATAATAGCTCATATTTAGTGTGTTATAAAATCACTATTACAACTATACAGTTATCCATACAGTCACTCATACAATCACTGAGTCTTATGTATACTTATTTATATACAACAACTGACACATACACTGGCTTTTATTTTCCTAGTTTGTTGGACATGTACCATTGAGACATATATTGGCTCATCACCACACCCATAAAGATATTCACTCACCCAAACAACTGTTATAACATGTAGTTTTAACTTCATATACCTACTGAATCAACTATTCACACATCTTTGGGCAGTCACACCCCCCCCACCGAACCACACACACATTCACTCTCCCATACAAATACTTAGTTAACTAATCAATAAATAATATAGACTTTCACGTAGCTAGTAACCAACTGGTGTAGCAGTTTACACAACAACTTACAAAGTGATACAGATATTCACCCAGTTTAGTCACTATCCAATATATTTAGTGAGACACTAAAAATTAGTCAAGTAAACAGTCAATCACACTGCTACTAAATCCTCCATCCAGATATTTATATTTATATATCCACTCATTCTTCAATGCAAATTGCTATATATATATATAATACATATTTAAATAACGAACCAAACCACATTCACTGGATGATGCCATCAGTGATGTCATAAGTGATGTTATCAGTGATGTCACTGACCATGTCATAAATGATGTAATATGTGACATCATCAGCAGTGGATTGCGGGCGCGTGAGATGTAGTTAGTACAACTAACTATATTGGAGGAATTTCAATGGTTTTGTTCGAGTGAAATGTCCAGCTAACTATAACAGCCCTGAAACCTGTTGTTTTTTCATTGAATTTCTAAGATTTTTTAAATGCTAATTCCTAACTATATCAGGCCTGAAACCTATGTATTTTTCTGTGAATATATATATATATATATATATATATATTACCTACTGGCGGTCGCCAGTAGGTAGTTATAGTTAGGACCACGTTTCCATAGGAAATCCGCAACATTCTATTTTGAATAACTTTTGCGCCGGTCGACGAATCCTTGCGAATTTTTCAAAATAGGTGGGGCGCTACGCTCCGCTCCTACCCTGAAAGTCTCGGGGGGATTCGTCAAGCGGGGGCTGAGATAAAAGGGGGGTCCCAAAACGCGTTTTTCCCATGCATTTTTCCATAGGACCTTTAGACACAGCTACAGCCCGAACGGCTGAACAGAATTACTTGAAATTTGGCAGAGAGGTAGTCCTCAGGTCAAGGAAGTGCCTTTTGTAGGTTTGGTGTAAATCTGTTCAGTAGATTCTGAGAAAATAGCCTTTAAATCAATATATATATCTGAGCCAGCTTACGGTGCGCTTACGGTGCGCTTACCGTACGCGTACGGTGGCGTGCGCGAGCGCGATTCTGATTGGCCCTTAGATCTTAGTAAACATTCGAATCGGTCGAAACCAGGAAGCGGCGGCCGCCATTTTCTCTCTCGCACTCTGAGGGGGGAGCTGATAAACAAATGCCAAAAACATATAAAGGGGCTATTTAGACAGCGCCCATGCACATAACCATGTTAGTTGAGTCTTCAAAGATCCCCCAAGGCAAAAAACGGTAATTTTTTATTTTTCGAAAATTTCGCCGATTACGCTTACCGTACGCTTACCGTACGCGTACGGTAAATAATTATTTTTTAAAAAAAAACCTCAATCTCTCTACCCCGTGTGCAAATGGTGGCCGAAGGCCACCATTTGTGCATGGCATATAAGAGCACAGCATTTCTAAAAAAAAATTCAACAGATTACCTATCACAAGGAAGCGCATAATATGTCCTCCATGTGCGCACGGTGCGCGAAGCGCATCGTGCGTACATGGCCCATCTAGCGTAACGTGGGCACGCGGTGCGCGTAGCGCACCGCGTGCCCACCGTGCGTGCATGGCACTAACTGCGTAAAGTGGGCGCGCGGTGCGCGAAGCGCACCGCGTGCTCACTGTGCGCGCACGGTGCGCGAAGCTCACTGTGCGCGCACGGTGCGCGAAGTGCACCGTGCGCGCACGGAACGAACTGCGTTAAGTGGGCGCGCACGCCACGAATGGCGTAAAGTAACTTAGCATTTAAAAAACCGTACAAATTCACTGAAAAAACCATAGGTTTCACACACGTTATAGTTAGGAATTAGCATTTAAAAAACCTTGCAAATTCACTGAAAAAACCATAGGTTTCACACATGTTATAGTTAGCGGAAATTTTACTGATAAAAAACCAATGAAATTCCCCCGTTATAGTTAGTGCAGGAAACTATAACTCACGCGACCGCAATCTTCTGCTGATGACATATGTGTCTTTATGAAAAAAAAATATTTGTAATATATGTATAGCTAAAAATTTATGGAAGAAGACATGGGCAAATAAGTGTCTAAATACAGTATTAGCATCAGCAGAGGATTGCGGTCGCATGAGTTATAGTTTCCTGCACTTTTCAGTGAATATATATATATATATATATATATATATATATATATATATATATATTATCTACTGGCGGTCGCCAGTAGATAGTTATAGTTAGGACCGAGTTCCCATAGGAAATCTGAAAATTCTATTTTGAATAACTTTGGCGCCGGTTGACTTATCTTCGTGAAATTTTCAAAACCTATGGGGCGCTCCGCTCAGCTCCTACCCTGAAAGTCTCGGGGTGATTCGTCAAGCGGGAGCTGAGAAAAAAGGGGGGTCCCAAAAACGCGTTTTCCCCATGCATTTTCCCATAGGACTTTTAGTCGAAGGTACAGCCCGAACGGCTGAACAGAATTACTTGAAATTTGGCAAAGAGGTAGTCCTCAGGCCAGGCATGTGCCTTTTGCTTAAATGGTGGAAATCCGTTCAGTAGTTCCTGAGAAAATCAAAAGTAAAATCACATATATATCTGGGTGGAGCCTAACCACACATCTCATCGTGAGATCTGATTGGCTGTCAGCACTTCATCCAGGAAGTGTTGGCAGCCATCTTGGGACCAATATACATGATAGCACCTCATTAAAAAGCATTGCAGTTCATAGAAGGTTTTAAGACTTTAGTTACATTATAAATCATTTGTTGATGGTACCATACTCATTTTAGGAATTGTGGTGTGTTCTAAGGTGATTTTACCATGTGAAAAAGCCTTCTGCTGTGATATCATGAATCATGTTTGAGAGAAAACTATTTTCTCATGCTTTTCCCACAGAGGTTTGGAAGGTAATCCATAAGCTAACTGAGAGCATATTTTCTGTAAATTCACATTATCTTTCTCAGTCATGTGAGAATGAAGTCTGACATTCTCAGTAACACATGTACATCCAACAAGGGCAGAGACTGTCAGTTGATTCCTTTGTGTTCTACTGAAGCTTCCCAGAGTGTTCTAAAGAACAACTAGAGCGCTAACAGTCCTACTTATGACAAACGTATGGCACACCTGAAGCCATCTTGGTTGGAATAAAGTGGTAATTCTTAAAACATTTAATTTAAAAAGGAACAAAATGAGGGGGTTCATTTTGCCATAGAAAGTATGATTAGTGCTGCAGAAAGAAAAATTAGGGCACATTTTGAATGACTTCTCAAATCCTCTTCTATTTCATTAAAAAATTCTGACATGCAGACTGAAACATGCACTTTCAATACCAGCAGCAGACTTCCCTGGTGAGCAGTAGCTTTACTACAGTGATCTAATAAGCAACTAGAGTGCTAACATTCTGAATTTATGGCAAATTTGTGACACATCTGAATGCCTTCTTTATGGAATCAAAGTAAAAAACTGAAAGTATTTCCTACTGAGGAGACTGTTGTAAATGAGGAAATTAGGAAACATCATAACAAATAAGTCTCCCAAAATGGCCACCAGAGACAAAAGAGTCCAAATGTAGCCCAAATATCACCCAGATGTAGCCCAAGTATAGCCCAATGACAGAATGTCCCAGAGTGTTATAACGAACAACTAGAGAGCTAACAGTCTTACTTATGACAAAAGTATGGCACACCTGAAGCCATCTTGATTGGAATAAAGTGGTAACACTTAAAACATTTAATTTACAAAGGAACACAATGAGGGGATTAATTTTGCCATAGAAATTATGATTAGTGCTGCAGAAAGAAAAATTAGGGCACCATTTTGACTTCTCAGATCCTCTTCTATGTCATAAAAAAATTCTGACATGCTGTCATGCCCCGTGGTCCTGCCCCCAAGATGTTTCTAGTATTTAAGGAGCCTAGATGCACACGAACACGCTTAGCGTTCTTGCTCCTAGCCCCATTTCCGTCTTTGCTGCTGTTGCCTGACTTCCGTTTGTGTACTTCCTGTTTCTGCTAGCGTCCTCTCAGTAGTTGGAGGTTTTTGCTCGCAGTTGTTTCCTGTATCACCTGGACCTGGTGCTCCGCCCCGCAGCTGGCTCTATCCTCACTGCCGGGCCGGACACTGCCTCTGATCTCCCTACTCCGTCGGGAGAGATTTTCGAAGCTGTTTCCGTTCTTTCTTCCCCGAGGTTCCCTAAACCTGGTGCTCCGCCCCACGGCCGGCTCTATTCCCGCCGCCGGGCCGGGCACTGTCTGTAAGATCCGTATACATTAGGGAGAGGCTTCAGGCCGTGTTACAGTCTCTCGTGTCCCCCAGCTACTCCTTCCCTTCATTATTCCTCATTACCCTAACCTGGTGCTCCGCCCCGCGGCCGGCTCTGTCATCGCTGCCGGGCCGGGCACTGCCTGTGTGCTTCGCATCGGGCACTGCCTGGGTGCTCTGCATATTTGCGAGGGTTGTTCCCCGGCCTTCCCTGAGAAGATATTGTCCTGCTATTCTCTTGGGACACTTGCGTGGACCACTGTGCAGTTAAGTCTCATTGCTTCAGAATCACGGTAACAGAGCAGTGCGCTGCCTTTTTATATTTATATATATACTGTGGTATGGTGACTTTAAGGAGGGTACTTAGTTTTCTTTACTCCCTTGGCAGATTATACCATACACATTAGCAGAACAAGCACGGTTCTCATTCTTTGTGGACCTAAGGTGGATTATAATCCTGTGTTCTCACAGTTCTCCAGTAGAATGGTGGGGTGAGTCGCACACATTTATAGCATATGTTTTAGTGCATAGTGGAGGCTCCTCTCTAATCTTTTGTTTTTCTGTTGTATAGGATACCAGGTATTGAACCAAATACGCCTCCCCCCTATACGACTAGATGTAACATAACCGTGGCAGGTGTTGACAGGGGGTTATTCAGACAACTGGGTTGTAATGTGAATGTGAAGACAGGAGATAACACAGTCTTTTCTTACAGCTGGGTATTGCCTCAACTGTCCCTGACGTGGAGCCATCAACGCTACCGGAGTTTACCCCCCGCCTTTCCTTGTTTTGTTTCCCTGTTTTCCCCTGGCGCGCCATCTGATACTCTAGAGTCTGATAGAGTCGGAAGGCCGTAGGGGAAGGCTGAGGCATTCTCTCCAAGTTCCTGACGCTCCTGCGGAAATATCCTGGCAGACATAGCACATGCAGACTGAAACATGCACTTTGAATACCAGCAGCAGACTTCCCTGGTGAGCAGTAGCTTTACTACAGTGATCTATTGAGCAACTAGAGTGCTAACATTCAGAATTTATGGCAAATGTGTGACACATCCGAATGCCTTCTTGATGGAACCAAGTAAAAAACTGAAAGTATTTCCTACTGAGGAGACTGCAGTAAATGAGGAAATTAGGAAACTTCATAACAAATAAATCTCCCAAGATGGCCACCAGAGACAAAAGAGCCCAAATGTAGCCCACATATCACCCAGATGTAGCCCAAGTATAGCCCAATGACAGAATGTCCCAGAGTGTTCTAACTAACAACTAGAGCGCTAACAGTCTTACTTATGACAAAAGTATGGCACACCTGAAGCCATCTTGATTGGAATAAAGTGGTAACACTTAAAACATTTAATTTACAAAGGAACAAAATGAGGGGGTTCATTTTGCCATAGAAATTATGATTAGTTCTGCAGAAAGAAAAATGAGGGCACATTTTGACTTCTCAAATCCTCTTCTATTTCATAAACAAATTCTGACATGCAGACTGAAACATGCACTTTGAATACCAGCAGCAGACTTCCCTGGTGAGCAGTAGTTTTACTACAGTGATCTAATGAGCAACTAGAGTGCTAACATTCAGAATTTATGGCAAATGTGTGACACATCTGAATGCCTTCTTGATGGAACAAAAATAAAAAACTGAAAGTATTCCCACTGAGGAGACTGCAGTAAATGAGGAAATTAGGAAACTTCATAACAAATAAATCTCCCAAGATGGCCACCAGGGACAAAAGAGCCCAAATGTAGCCCCAATATCACCCAGATGTAGCCCAAGTATAGCCTAATGACAGAATGTCCCAGAGTGTTCTTAAGAACAGCTAGAGCACTTACTGTCTTACTTATGACAAAAGTATGGCACACCTGAAGCCATCTTGATTGGAATAAACTGGTAACACTTAAAACATTTAATTTAAAAAGGAACACAATGAGGGGGTTCATTTTGCCATAGAAATTATGATTAGTGCTGAAGAAAGAAAAATTAGGGCACATTTTGAGTGACTTCTCAAATCCTCTTCTATTTCATTAAAAAATTCTGACATGCAGACTGAAACATGCACTTTGAATACCAGCAGCAGACTTCCCTGGTGAGCAGTAGCTTTACTACAGTGATCTAATGAGCAACTAGAGTGCTAACATTCAGAATTTATGGCAAATGTGTGACATATCCGAATACCTTCTTGATGGAATCTAAGTAAAAAAATGAAAGCATTTCCTACTGAGGAGACTGCAGTAAATGAGGAAATTAGGAAACTTCATAACAAATAAATCTCCATAGATGGCCACCAGACACAAAAGAGCCTAGATGCATCACAAATATCACCCAGATGTAGCCCACATGTAGCCCAATGACAGAAGTGTGCAAAACACTTATTTTCTGTGTATTTGCAGTTTTATATAGTGCAGACTTGTCAGGTATTGGAATGCTTTACATGAGCATTGGTTACATCACACAAGATCAAATTCATTTTGGTTGTAGACATGGGGAGATTAAGTGATTTGACCACAATCACAGAATGTTGAGCTGAAGCAGAAACTCCAACCTGGTTCCCCAGTTGCAAAGTCTGCAGCTCTGGAAGTAACACCACATCCTCTCGCCAAGGTGCAACATTTAATCAAGTGGTCAACTGGATAAAAAACATAAAGATTACAAATAATTTAAAAGTTCTTTGTCGCTATTTGAAAACTCAGAAAATATGTCCTCATTTTAGTTTTTTAGGGCACTAACAATAAATTTGATGCAAATAAGACCCTCTCATATATGTAATTTCTAAAGGAAATACTCTAGGTATTTCAGTTTTGATTACATCAAGATGACGTCAGGCGTTCCACACTTTTGTAATAAATATACAATGTTAGCAATCTAGTTGTTCATTGGGATACTGTTGAGAGGCAGAGGCCAGGGGCACGGACTCTGAAAATTGAAGGCAGGTAGGAGAGTGCAAAGGCAACAATTTGACCATACTGGGCAGGCAGGAAGGGCAGTGGCAGCACAACAGACTATGGAGGGCAGTGGAAAGGGGGGCAGGGGCAACAAACCAACAATACAGGACTGGCGAGAGAGGCTGTGGCAATATAATAGACCCTTGTGGACAGAAGGAAGAGGCAGTGGTAGTACAACCATACATGCCAACAGACCCGTTTCAGCCAGGAAACGTCCAATGTTTTTAAGCTCAAATGGGCTTTATTTGATCTGTCCCCTGTCTACAATCTCCTCTTTTTCAATGTAACTCAAAGGGGAAAATCAATACCCCAGTTTTTTTTCAAAATCTCCCTCTTACCAAGTTCAAAATGTTCGCAAGTATGGTACATTGAATCATGGTAGGCAGGAGGAATTGGGGTAGGGACATGGACTCGGATAACAGAGGACAGGAGGGACATGGAGAGGTGCACCAAACTGACCCTACAGGGCAGGCATCAGGGTTTGCAGCAGCACAATACACCACACAGCGCATGCGGGACGGGAGTGCAGCACAACAATCCATAGAAAGCAATAGGGAGGGGACAGGACCATGCACATGGACAACAGAGAACAGATGGGAAAGAGGCAATGGTAGCTAGCTGACCATAATGGACAGACAGGAGAGAAAGCTGCAGCATAACAGACCATAAAGGGCAGGAGGGACGGATCAGGGGCATTACAATGGAACACATAAACCAGGAGGGAGGGAATATGGGGTCTGCACATGGAAACAGAGGGCTGGGGGCAAGGTGGCAGGGCAGGAGCAGCAAGATGACCATGGAGGTCAGGCAGGATGGGCACTAGAAACAAGACACACCATGGAGAGCAACAATGAGACTATGGTGGCATACACACAGACCATGGAGGGAAGGTGAGAGGGGGTCAGGGGCAGCTTGCTGACCACACAGGGAAGGTGGGAGGGGCCATGGCAGCACAGAAGACCATGCATGGCAAGCGGGACGGTTAGTGGCAGCACAATGGCTATGATGGGCAAGAAGGAGGGTGCAGGGGCATGCACAAAGGACCATGGAGGGTAGAAGGAAGGGTCAGGACCTGGGCACAGACAAGAGAGTTCAGGGGAAGGGGCCTCACAGCAGACCGCACGGGGCAGGCAGGAGGAGCAGTTGCAGCACAACAGATCAGGGTGGGCAGAAGGGTGTGGCAGTAAAATGGACCATGGAGGACAGGAGGAAGGGGATAGGGGCATGGCATGTGGACAGGCAGGGTGGAGGTGGCAGGGACAGGTTACAGTCATCTGACAATGCTAGGCAAGTGGGAGGGGAGTGGCAGCTCAACAGAACACTCAGAGTAGATAGGAGTGGCAGGTCCATGGAACATAGTGGGCAAAAAGGATGGAGCAGGGGCATGCACAAAGACATCGGAGGGCAGGGGGAAGGAGAATAGGGGCAGCAAGCTAAGCTCAGAGGCTAAGCAGGAGGTCAATGATGGGGCATAGAATTGGGCAATGGAGGGCAGGTGGAGTGGACTGGTACATCATGCTAAATGGAGGGCAGTGGCAGCACATCAGACCATGCATGGCAGGAGGGAGGAGGCTAGTCCATGGATTCAGACAACAGACGATAGGGAGGAGGTGGATGGGGCAGCAAGCTAACTGTTCAGAGAAGGTGGGTATTAGGAACTTTATTGTTTTTAAAATGTGTGTCTGTGCGAACTACTTAAAATATGAACAAGTATGCAGCATAATGTCACTTTTATTCAGGAAGAAGAGGACGTTTGTGACTGTGACTCCGGGCTCTCTTGGCAGAAACACCCCCTGACCCTCCACCCCCATCGCAAAATGTAATGCCTGTGAAAAGGGTAGGTGGACGCAGTGTTATATAGAACATAGTCCTGAGAGCACAATTGAAAATGAAAACTAGATGTAGTATATGGTATAAACTATGCACCAAAAAGTGTGATATAAGATGAACCAGGGCGTGAAATATAATATGCAATACATTGTGCGCAATGACAGATTCATTGGAGAGCGCGAGATAGCACAGGCACTAGTGCGTGCTATGCGATATGCGCCTTGGAGTGTAATATGCACAGGGCAGTGTTGTTTAACATAACTAGTCTCTAAAGTTGTAATGTAAAATATGTGCTGGGGAGTGTAAAGTTGCATATGCACTGTGACAAAGATATGGATCCCAGATTGTAATATGTATGGCATAGCGCTGTGCGTTATAACATACACATCGAGGAAGGCACGTTAGATGGGGCAATATAACCCGTGCGAAGGCAAGTGTGGCATGACATATTCACGGGGTGGTGTTACAGTGCACATGGGCTAGAGAGTGTCATAGCATACGCACTAGCTGGTGGAAAACAACACAGAGGTGTGAGGCAATCAGCGGGCACTGGTGGGTGTAACACAGCATTGGGCTCAGCCAGGAGCACACTGTGACTCTCAAGTGAGGTTCGTCTCCTTTCCAGAGAGTAAAATAAAAAGTATTACACATCCGGCGGTGAATGTGTTTTTTATTAACCGTGAGGGGGGTTTCTTGCATAGTTTGGTCGAATTTTTGTCGAATCCCCTTTGAATGGCTTGGTGTGCGTGTATATTAAATGTGCCCGTCAATAGCTACCCATGTTTGTATAAATAAACGACAAGGGTGTCTACTTGGAGAGTACCCACCGGCGGGGGTGCCGGGATTAGGCACGGTAGGGCGTCAGACACGTCAGAGCTTCACTCGCGGTGTAAATACATTCCATGTGGATTCATTCTATGCATAGTCGCCTTTTAATGAATATCACGCAAATCATCATGGTGATAGGTACATACGGTTTGTCCAGCATGTCCTAGGTGTTTCTATAAATATATATATTTTTAAAATAATAAAAAACAAAGGCCGGCCCCGGGGAGATGGGGTCCCCGGAGCCATAAGTGGCCTGAGGAGGGGGGCAAAGAATTTAAAATAAAAAAAAAGGCCATGACCTGGGGGTTGGGGTCCTCGGGCCGATTAAGGCTTTGGGAGGGCCAAATTTATTTTTTTCAACAAAATAAATTAGGGTGCAGGCCCTGGGGGATGGGGTCCCCAGTGCCAGTCAATTAGAAAAAGAAGGGGGGCTACACAGCCCTCCTTCTTAAAAAAATAAAATAAATAAAAGACCGGCATCGCGCTGGAGGCTACGCCCCCTCCTTGCAGCACTCTGCAAACGCGCCCCCCTGGCCAGTTGTAAGTTGGGGAATTAATTCCCCTTCAATACTGAGGGTCCCTGAGGGCCAACTAGCCCAACAGGTATCTCCAGTGTGCGCCAGGGAGCTGCGTTGCAGACAGGTGTTCTGAGGCCACGCCCCTTTTTCCACCTCTATGCAACGCAGCTTTGTGGCGCTTACTGGAGGTACCTAGTGGGCTAGTTTGACCCTAGGGACCCTTAGGATTCAAGGGGACTTAATCTCTCAACTTAGAACGCCCACAGGGCGCGTTTACACAGTGGTGAAGGGAGGGGACGGGGCCGGAGGTGACGTGTGCAAACACGCCCTGTGGCACGTTTTAAGTTGGGGAAATAATTCCCTATCAATCCTGAGGGACCCTGGGGGCCAACTAGCCCACCAGGTGCTTCCAGTAAGTGCCACTGTTCTGCGTTGCAGAGAGGTGGTGCAGGCCGTGCCCCTTTTTACACCTCTATGCAATGGCGCTTACTGGACGTACCTAGTGGGCTATTTTGCCCCTAGGGATCCTCAGGATTCAAGGGGACTTAATCTCCCAACTTAAAAAACGGCCACAGGGCATGTTTACACTGTGGGGAAGGAAGGGGACGGGGCCTGAGGTGACGTGTGCAAACACGCCCTATGGCGCGTTTTAAGTTGGGGAAATAATTCCCCTTCAATCCTGAGGGCCCCTGGGGGCTAACTAGCCCACCAGGTGCTTCCAGTAAGCGCCACTGAGCTGCGTTGCAGAGAGGTGGTCCAGGCCGTGTCACTTTTTACACCTCTCTGCAACGCAGCTCTGTGGCGCATACTGGAGGTACTTAGTGGGCTAGTTGGACCCTAGGGACCCTCAGGATTCAAATTAACTTAATCTCCCAACTAAAAACGGCCACAGGGCGTGTTTACACAGCGGTGAAGGGAGGGGACAGGGCCTGAGTTAACGTGTGCAAACAAGCCCTGTGGCGCGTTTTAAGTTGGGGCAATAATTCCCCTTCAATCCTGAGGGCCCCTGGGGGCTAACTAGCCCACCAGGTGCTTCCAGTAAGCGCCACTGAGCTGCGTTGCAGAGAGGTGGTCCAGGCCGTGCCACTTTTTACACCTCTCTGCAACGCAGCTCTGTGGCGCATACTGGAGGTACCTAGTGGTCTAGTTGGACCCTAGGGACACTCAGGATTTAAGGGGACTTAATCTCCCAATTTAAAATGGCCACAGGGTGTGTTTACACAGTGGGGAAGTGAGGGGACGGGGGCTGAGGTGACGTGTGCAAACACGCCCTGTGGCGCGTTTTAAGAGGTAGTTTTAATCCCCTGCCCTATTATATACTAGGGGCTTACAGAGGAGGTCATGCTGATCACAGGGGGACCCCAACGCATAGTGTTCCCTAGTGTATGTAGGTGTTTTCACTGTATTCTGAGTGTCTTTTAACATAGCACTGGCTCTAGGACTGGTTAGTCAGACTCAGTTACCACCAGTATCCATCTGAAAAAGTTGAGGGTACAGGATGATTTTGCAACAAGGCTTCTTTCTGCTCTTCTGTTTGTTCTTTCTGCACGTTATCCTTCTTCCTGCACTTTTCTTCGTCTTTGAGGACTTCTGTTGCTTCTTTCTTTATTTCTTTTTTTTCTTTCTGTGCGTTTTTTCTTCTTTCTTCACATGTCCTATCTCTGTAGGCATAGTTAGAAATTAGCATTTAAAAACCTTTGAAATTCACTGATAAAACCATAGGTTTCAGGCACGTTATAGTTAGGAATTAGCATTTAAAAAACCTTAGAAATTCACTGAAAAAACCATAGGTTTCAGGGGCGTTATAGTTAGCTGGACTTTTCACTCGTTCAAAACCATTGAAATTCCCCCGTTATAGTTAGTTCAGCTAACTGTAACTCGCGCGCCCGCAATGCACTGCTGATGACGTCACATATTACATCACTCATGACATGGTCAGTGACATCACTCATGACATCACTGATGACATCTCAAATGACATCACTAATGACATCACTGATGACATCATCCTTGTGATAGAGTGGCAGACCTCCTCTTCCCCTAATATAACCTTTGATACACACATTCAAAAATAGAAACTATAATGTTCAAAACAATGGACATACCAATACCAGTTACAACAACCTATTCAGTAATTCTAAGATCCACTCATTCACCAACAGTCCTATACAGTCACTCATACATGTACTCACTCATCATATGTACTCACACACCTATACATCCTGTTACACAACGCCACTCATCCATAGAGTTACTCACACACATAGTCACTCATGCTAATAAAGAATCAAACATCCAATTACTTGCATATACAGTTATACACACACCACCACACTTACTTCTACAGAAACTTACACATACTTAGTCTTTTAAACAATCACTTATAGAAACACATACTTATTCATACAGGAACTCTTTCAATCTCTCACTCTCCCATATACTCACTTATATACACCAATAGTCACATATACTAGTTTAAAACATCTGTAGTTACTCCTAAAGACACTATTGAGACAGTCTATCACTCACTAACACACCCATGCACACACTCATCCACCCATACAGTCCTGCACACATGCTGTCTTCAACACATACAAACAGTGAGTCACTCATTCATGCACCTATGCACTACGTAATACCCCCCACCGAACCATACAGACACTCAGACACTCATACTGATACTCAAAAAACCAACTAATAACCTATATAGACACTCATGTAGCTACTCACCAACCCATGCAGCCACTTATACACAAAGTGAGAGACTGATACAGATATTTACACATTTAAACATTACTCACTAAGCCATATATTCACTAAGATACACTTAATCAGTCAGTTATACAATCAATTTTTCAAAAACAAATCATCCATTTAGACACTTATATACCCATTTATTCTTCCATCGACCTTGAGATATACATATATAAAACATATGTAATTTTCAGAAAAACACACATTCACTGGATGATGTCATCAGTGATGTCATTTGAGATGTCATCAGTGATGTCATGAGTGATGTCACTGACCATGTCATGAGTGATGTAATATGTGACGTCATCAGCAGTGCATTGCGGGCGCGCGTGTTATAGTTAGCTGAACTAACTATAACGGGGGAATTTCAATGGTTTTGTACGAGTGAAAAGTCCAGCTAACTATAACGCCCTTGAAACCTATGGTTTTTTCAGTGAATCTATATATATATATATATATTATCTACTGGCGGTCGCCAGTAGATAGTTATAGTTAGGACCGTGTTTCCATAGGAAATCCGCAACATTCTATTTGGAATAACTTTGGCGCCGGTTGACGAATCCTCGCGAAATTCTCAAAATAGGTGGGGCGCTCCGCTCCTACCCTGAAAGTCTCGGGGGGATTCGTCAAGCGGGGGCTGAGAAAAAAGGGGGGTCCCAAAACACGTTTTCCCCATGCATTTTCCCATAGGACCTTTAGTCCGAGCTACAGCCCGAACGGCTGAACAGAATTACTTGAAATTTGGCAGAGAGGTAGTCCTCAGGTCAGAGATGTGCCTTTTGCAGGTCTGGTGTAAATCTATTCAGTAGGTCCTGAGAAAATAGCATTTAAATCAATATATATCTGTAAGCGCGCTCCGTGCGCTTACGGTAAGCTTACCGTACGCGTACGGTGCCGTGCGCGAGCTCAATTCTGATTGGTGGTTACATGACTGTAAACATTCGAATCGGTCGAAATCAGAAAGTGTCGGCCGCCATTTTCTGTCTCTCGCACTGAAAAACAAAGGTGGATAACGTGAAAAGGGGGCAACGGAGAGAGTTGCAGACCCCCTAGCGTTTGTCAGGGCGTCCACGAAGGACCAAAAAGTACGAAAAATACATTTAATAATTTTTTTTAAAAATTGCCGAGTGCGCGTACGGTAAGCTTACCGTATGCGCACGGCAAAAAAAAATAAAAAAAAATAAAAACGAAATAACAATCACATTTATTAAATAAATTGAAGGACCCGCAAGGGAAAAAAAAAATTGTTACTGTGTAAAAAAAGGCGAGGCGCGCACGGTATGAACTGCGCAACGTGGGCGCTCGGTGCGCGAAGCGCACCGATTGCCCACAGCGCGCGCAGGGTGCGCAGGGTGCGCGCAGGGTGTGCGTACGGTGAAAAACCAGAAAAATAAATACATAACTTAGCATTTAAAAAACCGTACAAATTTACTGAAAAAACCATAGGTTTCACACACGTTATAGTTAGGAATTAGCATTTAAAAAACCTTGCAAATTCACTTAAAAAACCATAGGTTTCACACATGTTATAGTTAGCTGTACATTTCACTCGTAAAAAACCAATGAAATTCCACGTTATAGTTAGATCAGGTAACTATAACTTGCGCGACCGCAATCCACAATGTGTCATTTCAGATGTCATCATTGATGTGATGAGTGATGTCACTGACCATGTCATGAGTGATGTAATATGTGACGTCATCAGCAGTTTATTGTGGGCGCGCAAGTTATAGTTACCTGATCTAACTATAACGTGGAATTTCATTGGTTCTCTACGAGTGAAATGTACAGCTAACTATAACATGTGTGAAACCTATGGTTTTTTAAGTGAATATATATATATATATATATATATATATATATATATATATATATATATATATATATATATATATATATATATATATATATATATATATATATATATATATATATATATATATATATATATATATATATATATAGTGACCACAGGTAGCATCAGCATTCAGTTCTATTTCTATGTATATCCACGTTATGAATTTTTAGGGACCCCCTCCTTTTCCTTTCCCTCCACATATACAGCCAGGATAATGCAATTTAACTGCATGAACCCTAAATTACATGGAGTCATGCTAGAGTGACCAGAGTTTGAAAACCAAAAAAGAGGAACATTTCACAAATATCGATATAGCTTCCACCAAGGGCCACAGAATGACTTGACAGAGCTCACCAACACAGGAGACACGTGAGAATGAGACACTGATGGAAATTAAATTCAACTTTTAGGCACAGCACCATCTGTGCTATTTAAATTAAACCTGATAAGTGCTGCAAATACTACACTGAAACACATAAAAACTTGACTTCGGCTTTATCGAGTCTCCTATCTCTTAAAACCGAGACATGGCCTACATTTTCTGACATCTGTCGGGACAGATAGTGAAAACCCGGGACTGTCCCCGCAAAAACAGGAAGCATGCTCATCATAATCCATGGATTGAATGGCATTTTCCACTGCTGACCCTCAGGAACACATCTCTGATAATTTTTCTAAAACCTGCAAACCTGAGCTGTAACCCCCCTTATCTGCCCTTCTATTTCTGAATCCAGATGTCTCCCAGACCCGCACTTCTTGTTAGTCCGCCACTGGGCATGCAGCTGCCCTGCCAGTGCCCCTCAATCTACTCCGCATACTACGTGCTCAAATCTGAACAGCCCCCCAAACTCTTGAGGGCAATCACAGCCTGGCTGTACATGTATTTTTTCTTGCAGTTTTATATAGCGCGAACTCGACCCTAAGCCGGTATTGGAGCGCTTTTCACCAGCACCTGTTACATTACACAAGGTCACATTTATTATTATTTTTTGGGCACGGGAAGATTAAGCAATTTGCTCAGAATCGAAGGATGTTGAGCCGGCGCCATGACACAAACACGGTTCCCCGATTCCAAGGCCGGCAGCTCTGGCCTACACGCCACATCTTCGTTCTCCCACCCTCCAGGCCTGCGTAACGCTCTCGTGTTCTCTCAATGACTCACCCTCTCTCTCGCGGAGATGCAGAGCGCTCTTGAGGTGACAGCTGCAGGCAAGGCCCAAAACAACTCCTGACATCGGGGTGACATGGGAGCTCAGTCATGTCATCTCTAACAACAACCCCAGCTCGGTTCATTCTGTAAGGCGGCTGCCTTTACGGCGTCGTTTAATTGGAAAGGCTTTTAAATGGACCCAGCAGGCCACGATCTAGAGGCGGGCACCACCCCGGCCGAAAAGTGGCCTCCTTTGGGTCATAACACAATGGCAGTTTGCCCTCCCAATCCGAGCGGCTAGGGAGCGCTCGTGCACTTGGAGTTGTTGTTGACTCAACGTCAAAATTCAATCACTGGGGGTTTTGCATCAGCCGGGCCACTTATTTGTCTAATAAATCCGTCATTTTGCAACAAAAATATTTGAGGAGCCGCTCTTGACCTTTCGCAGCCGGCAAGTCCCGTTCACCCGGCCGGATCTCAAAGAAAGACAGGAGCTTCCAGCGCCCAACTGGGAATGTCTGCTTCAGAGCCCCCCTTCGCCTACAACCTGACAAAGGCGGACGCGGCTCCCTTCAAAACACCCATCTTAAGTGGACAACTTATTAAGACCGCCTTCTAAACCAGTCTAATAAAAAAAAGAAAAAAAGAAAGAAAACAATAACAAGCACCGACACTGATCTTGAATGCGGTGGGCCAAGGGCCGAACATGTCAGAAAAAGTACATAAAGGAAAGGGCCGTACGTGAATAATTAATACAGCTGAGTAAGCTACATGGCCGGTGCCAGCTGCCTGCAACAGCGCTGCAAGCGGTACCATCATTGAATTTGTGGCGCTGCCCCTGAAGAGCTGGAAACGTAGCAATAGGAGCATGCAAAATAAACGAGTGGTGCGCTTGCGCCACAGCCAGACGTGCTTTCAATTATCGCGCCCGTGTCTGGGCACGATAATTGAAACCACATGGCCTATTGGTGTCTATTACGCGCACCAAGCGCGTAATAGACACCAATAGGCCGTGGGCGGAGCAACGTGCACGCCTTTGGCCAATTGCGTGCAGTCTTTTGTAAAAAGACGCACGCAAAGGCCAATGGGGTACCAGAAAAGGCATCGCACGCGCACGAGTGTGTGCGATTCCAGGGTCGATTTCGGAATCCCCGAACAAAAGGACTCGCGCCTGCGCGTGCACTACTGCGCAGTGCAACGCAGGTCGCGAGACCTAAAAAACAGCTTTATTACAAAAGCAGTAACAGACACGGTGGTCTTCTGACAACAGCAGGCCACCATCCCTGTGAGTGCCGGCCATTCCCAATGAGTTGCCAATTTCGACCTGCCTCGTGAATATTAATGAAGCAGGTCTCTTGCGACCCATTTGGGAATCGCAAACAGTGTGTCAGACACTATTGTACATTCTATTTTGCGAGCTGCACAAATCACAACTTGCGACTTACAAAATCAAATGCTCGTACATCAGGCCCTATGTGTGTTACCAGCAAGGAACAAAAGGGATTTGCAATTCAGCTAAAAAAAGTGAGCATCATTTTTAATTGTTACTTTTTGCATGCATGCATTTCTTTATTTTGTACAAATTTGTCTCTAGATCACAAGACAGGGACAACATTTGTTATCTTTGCATTTTGCTCCTATAGCGAAATATTCGTAAAGTCAATAACTTAATTCTTAACTACATTTCATATATAGTCTGCAATTTAAATGACTTTGCAATACACTTATTGAATGTTACCACTGATGTATGCATTTTACAGTGACATAAATGATATTTCAGTCGAAATTATTAGACATCAATATAACATTTGATTGGATATTTTAAACTACGTTTGCAGATCTAAATATGCTGTGAGCAGTTCCTGAATGCTGTACATCAAATATTAGATTTAAAAAAAAAAAAAAAAGGCAGACTTAAAGGGGATATCTAATTTTGAGAAGAACACAGTTCTCTTTACCCTGTCTTGCATCGCTTGGAATACCCAATAAGCATTCTATAATGTAGCTTTGTTTGATGCCAGCTGAGGTTTTGAGATGTGTTTTGGCTTCATTCACTAGATGGCCCCTTTAACAGCTGTACTACTATAAACATTTTTACTGCACGTGAAAAGTTATGTATATTCAATATATTCCAAAAATTACTTTCAGTCTCTTCAGTTGTGGGAGCTGAGCAATGTCTGAAATCAAATAGAAAACAGTGGTAAACAATGCACCACAGACGCATCTTGGCACCAAGAGAGCAAAAGAAGAAAAGGAGCAAAATAATAGCAGTGTCTTGCAGATTATTCAGAACTGGTAGGTCACAATAGTCTTTCTATTTACACACAAATATAGCTTTCTAAATGTTTGCAAAATACCCCATAATCCACAATTGCTTAGAGGGCACTTGGTAGTCATTTCCATGCCTTAGAGCATTGGTACTCACAAACATTTCCCCAGGGGCCACAAACTATGGTCTCTTGTTTGCCCGAGGGCCACATTGATTCCAGCATGGTGGAGTGGGGTCTTGTGTGTGGGGAAGGGAAAGGGGGCAGTGTTTAGGAGTCATAGGGGAAGCAAATCATGTTCTACTTAGTGAGTCATTGGGTTAATTTGAGTGTTGCATTCCATATTGTCCTCTAAATGAATCTCTTTGTCGCTAATATGTCATGGATTTGACAATACTGTGTTATGCTGTTTCTGAATCACTTCCCCTTTATCACACATTGGGTTAATAATTTGGAGAGTCAAGTGTAACAAGAAGTAACTTGATTATTGCATTGGAATGAAATAGAATTGCATAATGTGAAACCAAAAACCTAGTATCAACCCTGGCTTACCCACTTGAGTAAATTGTGTGATCCTAGGCAATTGTCTAATTTCATTTTGTCTCCTTTTCCTTCATTATAACATCTAAGAGCAGCATGAAATACACAAGTTCAGGATATAAACTGTACCAAACCCTCTTTTATGTTGATGTATTGAACCATAATAGTGTACATATGTAATAACTCAGACTACCCAGAGGGTTTCATGTGACAACTGATTTGCCTCTTAGTTCAATATTGCTGTTGTCCGGGTGAGAAGAGGCATGAATGTTTCTACATTCATTTTTTAAACCTAGCTGTTTAAAAAAAAAATTCTGAATGCACTGATATAATCTGATGGACTGAGGTGAAACACCTCTGCATGTTGATAAAATACACTTTTTTTTAATCCTGAAGAAATTGCATCATATTTTTGCACATTTATTTCAAGATTTCTTTAACAAATAATGGGGTATATTTACAAGAACTTAATGCCGTCGTAGCATACATTTTTTGATGGTACAGCGTCTTTTTTTATCATTTTGTTTACAAAGTGCCGCTAACTACAGTGCCAAGCGCCAACGCAGGCACTCTTGTGCCATATTGCAAGGGTGACTGAGTTGATTGATGTTGTGGCTCCATCTCTTCTCGAGACATCTGCAGGTGCGTCTGGACTAGTGGAGGGTGAGAGTGAACCAGTTGGCCTTCTTGGAGTGTTGTTTGCCTGGATTTCCTTGATGGGTGCCAGGGTGTCGGCGCAGTTAGAGATCCATTGGTGGAGTTTGCGTGCTGTGGCGTTGGTATCTGTAAGCGTTGGTGGAGTGGTGGTGATGAGGGAGTTGACGAGAAGTTCTTCTGTGGCCTTGATCAAGCTGTGATGGGAAGGGCGCAATGATGGTGGGGGTGTACAGTGGGAGTTGTGAAGGCATGATGTATACAATAAGGACAGTCCAAGAGAGTTTGGTGGTGTGGCTGTAGTTCAATGTTCCCACTGACGGAGAAGACGGGGTCGAGCATGTGTCTGGCTATGTGGGTTGGTGTGGTGAATGGCTACTTGAGTCCGATGTTGGCGAGGTACTCCAAGAGGGTGGTGGTGTTCTGGTTACTGTGGTTGTCCAGGTGGAAGTTGAGGTCTCCGAGTAGGATGTAGTCAGTGGATGGGAGAGCCTGGGGTGTGATGAGGTCTACTATAGCATTGGTGAATGGGGGCGGGCTTGATCAGGATCTGTAAGTGGAGGTGTTCCATGGCCTTCATTGGGTCATTAGAATGTGTGGTCAGTTAGATTGCACTTTTGTAGATGATGGCAATGCCTCCTACTGAGCAGTCTGGTTGGTCCCTGTGGGTGATATTGTAGCCGTCAGGGATGGCGATGGCAATGTCTTGTCTGGAGCAGAGGTTGGTCCAGGTTCACTTGAAGAAGGCGATGTCTGAAGAATCAACATCGAGGAGGTCCCAGATTTCTGTGGCATGTTTGTGGAGGGACCACACATTGAGGAGGATGCAGTTGAGCCGGTCAGGTGCACTGTTGGTCGGCAGGGGGTAAGAGGTGCTCATGTGTTGTTGTGACAGAAGGTGTGTTTTCAGTTTTGGCAGGTGAAGGGTGCAAGGGTGTTCTTTGGTGATGCTAGATGGCAGGCGGCGTGCCGTCCAGGGTTAAGGGCAAGGAGGGTGTTGGTGTCATAGCAGTGGAGTGTCCGAAAGGCAGGGTCCCTGGCAAATGACGCGGTCCATGCACGGACGGTGCAGATGGGCTTGCCTTTAGTCTGCATTTGGCGCACCAGTGGCACACCCACTGCGCATGACCGCACAGCAGCTGCCATTAAGCAGTACTGCGGGGGGACTGGACAGCTGGGAGAGGGAAATGCTAAAAAAGGGCACTGGAGGGGGTGGGCTGTGGGGATGGCAGCTTCAATGAGAGAGAGGACGGGGGGTAAGGAACTGTACAAAAGCACATGAAAGACATAGGCAAACAAAGAAAAAAGAAGAACAAAGCCAAAGTTAGAAAGCAATGGAAAAGAGCAGAAAGGGGGTCAGGAAGAGCAGAAAAGAGCGACAGGAGGGTAGTAAAGCAGCAGAGCAGTGACGCTCTACCATTGGACCACTAGCGATGAGGCGCAGGCAGGAGCCTGCGTGGTGAGGAGGTCCTCGAACACCTGACCTCTGGGTCAGAGGAACCAGCAGCAGCAAATGGGGACAGCAGCATCAGCTACCAGACAATGCTGGGCTGTGGTTGGAGCTAGTCCACTAAGGGATAGTACCCTGTACACCAAAAAGCGTACTACCGGGCGGGGGGACGAAAGGCAGCACCACCCAGTTGCCTCTTCCGATCTAACAGTGGCAACCAGATTCCGTGTTCCCCACTTCCCTAGCGAGTAACGGAGGGTCAAGATGCATACCCTGCAGTGACGGCCCGTGTAGGGTGTTTTACCGGGGCGGTGACGTGGCGCAGAGGAGGGGCATGGTGGGGGGTTGCAAAATGCGGCATACGGCCGAGTTCAGGTAAGTTACGAAAAAAATTAATAAAAAAGAAATTCGTTGCACGCGCTGCATCGCCAATTGCGATGCAGCACGCGCAACGAAATTCGTTTTATTAATTTTTTTCGTAACTTACCTGAACTCGGCCGTATGCCGCATTTTGCAACCCCCCACCCTGCCCCTCCTCTGCGCCACGTCACCGCCCCGGTAAAACACCCTACACGGGCCGTCACTGCCCATAACCCAGGCATGTGGCTCGAGTTTCACCTTTTTGTGTGAAGCACATCTTCGCTCTGGTACAGTGACTTGCTCAACCTAGCTGTGACTGATGGTGACTTTGACCACCAACCTCCATGCCAGTCAGGCCTCGATACTTGTGCATTAATGCTTAAACTGGACACTGCTGATGTAGGTATCCAGTACGTGAAGCTGCGGATGCTGCAGAAGAGAAGTCCCTTAGCAGTCCTTGGTGACTAATGATCTACTTTTCCCTGCAGAAGTCAGTTCCTCTGACACTCCTGACGCTAATGAGCTAGCACCAGAAATGCACGAAATAGTTTTGTGAATATCCTCTGTAGCAATTTTGACATCCAATAACTTTCTCACATCAGTTTAAGTGTCCTTCATTCCAGTTATGCAGCTTTGGTAATTATTATCAATAATCAATACGATTTTTTTCAACACCTGCTGGATTGTCCAGGTTTTTCATATTTCTGCAGCAGGTTGCAGTAGATTCTGTTTTGCATCCGCTCCTAAGCTGTAAGGTGTGCTTAATGGAGTGGTTTAGGAGGTTACACGTGGGCCCCCGAACAAGGCACCATTCTATCACAAGTAACCATCTCCATACACATGGATTTTATGTAAATTAATGGGCTGATGCATAGAATGATCCCTCTTCATCCCAATGAAAAGATGCTTTCTAATAACTTCGTTTCTATATGGTGCTGCATGGTAGAAATGGCCTCACAGCAGGAAGAAAATCTGCATTTCTATTTGCTTTCCTTGGAAAGGCAAAATCATTTGCAGAACATTTATGTCATATCCCTGCTTTCGAGTCCTAAGTATCTTGGATTCAGAGCCAGCAGCCTCTTTTGTTCCAGTGAAAGTGTTCACTATACCCATTAGGGATATTCCTATGCTCATGATTGGAGTTCCCATCTCTGCTGCCTTAAAACATGTCCCTAGGCCTGAAAGTAGTCCAAGTCAACGGCACTAATCATTAAAATTGCACGATACAGCAGCGGCTGTGGAGTTGCAGACCTCTTTGAAACCTTAAGAAACAAGCATTGGCATAGCCAAAAAGGTCTCGCCTTTGGGACTTTATAAGCTTTTAGCCATGAAGCACACTATCCTGGGTGCTGCGCCTCCAGGGTTTGAATAGCTATACGATTACTATACACTGGGTCATGTAGTCTGATTTAGGAATACAAATAGAGCCAGCAAATTGATAGCCCAAAAATGTGAGGTTGCAGGTTATTTTCTCAATAATAGTGAGAATGCCTTCACTCATTACCTGTAACGATTCTGCAGCCAGGGTGTTTTCCCTTACAATTATAGATTTGCTGTATTTGCCACATAAACCATCATCTGCAGATTTTGACAAGAAATGTTTTGTTTCTAGCGCAAACGTAGTGTTCCGCACAGTGGAAGGCCCGTCACAAAGGTTTACTAGTCACCTTTCCGTAGCTTGTTAATGTTCTTGGGTGTTAATCTGGTACTCATTAGGTAGGTGAAAGCTTTACTCAGAAAGTGTTAAAATGTGCAAAAATAATAAAATAACTAAGTAACACTAACAAAATCTGAGGAATGGTTATTCTTGCTGCATAATATAGTCAACCCTCCGGCATAATGTGGTCATCTCCTGCTGCGTAATTCCAACGCTCCTGCCTGTAGCCTAGAATATCCCACTGGAATTTACAACTGAACAATAAAAGAGTGACGGAGAACCATACTTCCCTGAAATCATGCTCGCTTTTTTTCACCATCTAGCTTTATTTGTAACAGGACAGAGAAACAGAAGGCCTTGCCACAGTGCACGAATGGTAAAACAATGGTAGTTATATGACAATACCAAGGAAATAAAGGTTTCACTACACTGTTTTAGAAACTGTATTGTATTTAAATTGTGCGCACATTTGCTGCTGAGATGTCATCAATGGTGTCCAGACGTCTTCAAAAATGAAACTGAAAACGAAGAGAAAAAAATAACAGAAAAGCCTGAGCAAGTAGAGGTGCTGGAGAAAACATTAACGCTCTGGCCTCTGCGCCTCAGGACATTCGGTGTTCAGAACGTCAAAAACATTCAAGGATCAAAGGAAAGTAATAGGAACGACTATTGTTCCTAGATAAAAGCTTTCTGTGGACACTTTTAGAAAAAAATAATTTATCAATAGCATGATGCGTGGCAACTTAACTCGGCAGGCGACCAACCCATGCAGAGACTGAGCCTGCCGGGGCAGTAAAATGGTTGTGGATTCCTCTTCACATACACACCGAGTATTTTTGTTAAAAGAATAAATTAAGAAGAAGGTTGGTTTATTTATATTTCCCCCGTGAAATGGTACAATGAACTTCTTGGGACAAATTGCGTGCATCAAAATAACAAAAGGATAAAAAATAATCAAAAAGTATCCCCAGTTTGAAAGATCGATGAAGCACATAATTTTTGTGACCTGTGCCTCTCCGGCGCTCACAAGTGTTGGTAATAAATGGGGAGCCCAGGGGTCTGGCCACGTCACTTGGACCCTGAAACTAAAATGCTTGCCTGCAAGAGAGTTTAGTCCAGAGAACATAACGGGAGCGGGGATGGTTCTTGCTAACTTTATTATACATCCATACATATGTGCAGGAGAACAGGAAAATGGTTGCTCAGGGAATGATTTCGCATCTGTCGTTGATTGTCACTCGGTTTTTCAGGTCATGACGTCCCTTACCTGATGAAGTGCGCTGATGCCATAAATGTTGGTGTTGTTTAGTAGGTCGCTCTCTCGCTTTTGCCCTGCATCATGGCTTCGGCGTCTTCCAGGTAGCCAGCTGCACAAGCTGGGAGTAATTTGCAAGCCCCATTGAAGTGAACGGCCCAGGACTTAATATGAAGAACGATAGGGGTGTGGAAACAAAGTTAACAAGGACAATGGCAGGGGGGGAGTTGACCCAGACAACGGGAGGGGGTCGAGAACAAAGCTAACACGGATAATGAAAAAAGTTAACACTGACGAGGGGTGTGGGACAAAAGACAACACAATCTACAGCGGGGGCAGCAACAAAGTCAACACAGATGGCCACCATGATAGCAGCAGTGCTCGGAACAGGAAAGCCGATGCAAAAGAAAACAAGCATTTGTAATGCAATAGGACTCGCATTTACGTGGGACCTATTGCATTGGAAATAGGAGTGCGGGCGGGCGAAAAGGCATGAACTGGAGTGCGGGGGGCCACAAGGGTCGAGTAGTCACGGACTGTGGGAGGAGGGCACGTAAAGAAAATAGTTTTTGAAGTAGAGAGACTAGTAGCCATGGAAGGATACAAATGACGACATGGCCATCATGAGGAGGAACTAACAAGCCTAAAACCAATCGGAAGGCAGCATTTAGGACATAAACAAATGAAAAAGATGGGCAGAAAGTGGGCGGAGCTTCCACGCCGTACTGAATAATGCATGCCTCGCAAAGCGAGCAGCGCATGCGTGCTGCCGCTAAGGCTCGACCTAAAAAAAAATAAAAGCTTGTTTTGCAGCTCTGAAAGGCCTTGGGTGGGTCAAGGCCCTTCCTTAGATGGACCTGGCCCACCCTCTAGAACCGGGCCTGGGAAACAAAGCATCCTTGGTGTTCTGGTTTTCTTGTTTTTTTACTAAAAAACAATGGTGATGAAAAAAAACAAGGAGTAGAACTACTCATGAAAAAATGCAGAAGAGATCGGTTTACTGGCAGGAAGATTTTAGGTTTACTGTGAATAAGAGAGCAAAGGGTTCCATGGAGATTTATCTGCAGTGGTGGGATTATGCATAGTGATTTAGTTTGAAGTACGAAAACTTGTTCGAAAGAAAGGCATTTCCAATTAGATGAGACCCAAAGGAAATTGTGAAAATTTGGCATAATTCAATTAATCTTTCAGATGGTGAGATGTGTAATCTTGGTGGTATATAAAGAAATCATGGAACATTTAGAGGAAGAAATTATCATTTCTTTTTTGGACTATCATCATGGATGGCACTGGTTGACACCTAGCAGTTTGGATGGGAATGATGACTGCTGGGGGGATGCTGCTAGTCATGAAATTGTTCCTGGTAGTCTGTTCTTGCCAATTCTAACCTTATGCTACTGTTACAGGACTATGGATATGGAAATCCAGTAGGGTGATTGAAGTAACTGTCTTGATTAGAATAGAATTTCTGCTATTCTAATTGTTTGCTGTGTGTGTTTTCGGTTGTAGATTTTTGCATTGCCTTTCCTCAACCATAAGGTTGCCGTGTTTTGCTGATCTTTGTGTGCTGCCAGTTGTATTTTTTTTTTTTTTTTAAAAAGGTCATACTGACAAAGGCTTTAAGTGGACTGTACTCTGTTCTATTTTACCCAACCCTCGAGGAGGAGATGTAGAAAACCTACTGTTGCGCAAAGAAACTTACCTCATCATGAACTTCGACACAGTTCATAATGGTTAAACGAGATGTCTTAAATTGCTAGATTGTAGTCACACATAATTTTCACTGTACCAACCCTGCGCACACCCAATTCCTTTTTTTAAACTTAATTAACCGAACATCTGGTTCTCAAATCGTCAATTCATTGATAGGTAATTCTATTAGAGACTTCATCTCCGACAATGCACTGGCACAACATCGAGGGTTTCCAACTTGAAAGTCCAACTCAGTCTTTACTTACTTTAACCACAGAGCTTATAATATTCAGGTTCCCACCGGAACAGTTTACCGATTGGATCTGACACTAGCGTGTGAATCAGGCAAGTGACTGGAATTCCTTTTCAAAGTTTATTTACCATCGCTCACTAATTAGCAAGACCTTTGCTCCTAATTTAATCAGCTCTCGGTGTACATATAAGGCTGCTTGCCACACTATGGCCTCTGAATCTCTCTTCGTCAAACATTTTCGACATGCATCATCATGGTTAAAAGAAACGGGTTTGTTGCAGTTAAATAATGTTCAATACACTACACACCGGCTTCACATACTTTTACACCATCATGATAGTGCACAGCATGCGCGTTTAAAAAGAAACCAGCAATGTTCCTTTGACTAATTTCGTCAACAGCAGGCTGAGGGCTCTCTGTGACTGTGCCCATTTTTACCACAATAGACATTTCAATATTCCTCAGAGTTCGTACAGTGATTACACGATTCGACTATTGAAACTGACGTCATCATCTGACTTAGGCAAGTTCTTTATCTACCCCTCAGCAGTTAAAAAGCATGCTTTACTTATAGCAAAGTGTGAGACAATCAATACCATCCCTCTTCTCTAACAGGACACAACCGCCACTTCATCAGTACATTTCTAATCAGTAAGGAAGACGGCATCCAAAAAAGAGGTGCATTTAAAGATATGTTAGGCGGCGTAGCATTGGAAAATTCACACCACACAATTCGATTGCTAGGCGTTATTAACCACACCGCGTTTTTCTTATTATTTTTTTAACAGAGACCACCACGCCCAGGTCCTGACGAAAACCCCTTAATGGTGATGGGGTTGGAAACGTGTTGACCACGGCATCTGGAATAGGATATCCTCAATTGCTCAGGGAGAAAGTTCTTAATTAATTTCCCTCCCTTGTTGCCAACACTCTAAATTAGAGGTCCCAGAGCTGTGCATAGAGGCAGGAGATAACACACAAGTAGTGTATAGACAATTTGGTTCTTTTCTCTGCCTAAGTGCATCTATTATGTTTGAGTCAAGGACTGGGGCCTTATGTTCGAGCAATCTATGTTTTATCAACTGTGCAGGATTTGTGTTACTTACAATAATTGTAGATGTTTGATACACACTTGCAAATACATGTTGATGTTTGTTATTTATTTGCACATTCATGAAATGTTCATGTAACCTATCTAATTTTCAAGTGTTTCATTACTTTGTGTTTTCCTTGATATTTGGCATGATTTGAATGCATTTAACTTTCCTGAAAAAAGTTTAAGAAACGTGGAATAAATCACACAAGCTTGTTTTTTTTTTTTGTGGTTTTTTTTTAGTCCTCATCTCACCATTCAGCGTCTGCAAATCTGACAAGAAGCCTTCCTTCCAATCTAGCCACCCGATGCTTCTGCAACTGAATTAGCTTTAGGCCTTACCAGGCCAGCTTCTTCGTATAAAGCTTGGTGTAATCATAGGACCCGGGAACATTCAACCAGTCTCATCTCTCTACACCATGATACAAAATGTGACCAAATATTAGAGTTGTTATCATTTATATTCCCCTGATCTAAACGTGCCAGAGCAAATGCAGCTTTCAACCAATCTTCATGGAGTGGGGGCCGTGGGTCTTTCCAGAGTTTACATATCTCCCTTCGGGCAATAAGAATTAAATATAGTAACAAACCTCTTTGTATTGGCCGCAGACGATTCATCAAGTCAAAATCCATACCAAAAAAAACACAGAAAGGTTCAGATTAATCTTGACTTATGAGATGGCGCCTAGAACACGCTCCACATTCAACCAGAACACACTTAGTTTAGAGCACTCATAAAATATGTGAATGTCATCTGCTTTAGAAAAGTCACATCTTGGACATTTAGAAGAGACTTGAGGAGCAAATCTAGCCATTTTCACGGGGGTATAGTATAATCTATTAATAACGTAAACATTATTATTTTTTAAAGATGCCGGTTTAAGAAACTTATATAGGGTTTGCAGTGATAAATCAAATAGATCTTCAGCTTTAGAGTCCAAGAGTGACTGGTTCCAGGCCGCATACTGTGGGGGGTGTTCTGTGTCATCTGCATCAAGGAGTTTCTTATACCAATATGCAACCGCCTTCTTTTTGGGATTTGAATTTTGAAGAATAAACTCGGTTTCCCAATCACCACAAATGGACTCTTTTTCTGCTGTATACCAAGAAACCAATTGTAGGTATTTAAATTTAGAAAAAGAACTTCTTATTTTAGATCTTAATAGTTCCCACGGATGAACTCCATCTGAAGATACAAGGTCTGACCATATCGAGATACCAGCCCTTTTAATTGGTAATGCAAGACTATCATCTAAGCAGGCAGGCATCCCAGGGGAATCCCAAATTGGGGCAAAATCGGAATAGTAACCAATCCCCCATCTGCATCTGACCCCGTACCACACATTGAGGGCTGATCTTAGAACTTTCAAGCAAACTTTTTTGAAAAACCTTGGTGCCCCAAATTTATATAGAAAACCTTCTCCCCCACCCTTGACTATGGCCATTTCTCTCAATATCTTTCCCCAGTTAGATTCCTCAGTTGTGATCAAGAGCATCCGTATTTTTTTAAATTGAAAAGCGAAAGAGTACCAGGCTATGTCCGGAAGAGCGAGACCCCCTTTCAATAGTTTACGTCCTAACTTCTTCCAAGAGAGTCTAGCACTCTTATTGGACCAAATAAAGCTACCTATTTTGCTCTGGATTTTACTGATATCCTTACTAGGAAAGTCGAGGGGAATTGTACTGAACAAGTATGTCAGCTTAGGTAGGATAACCATCTTAACTAGGTTGACCCTACCATAGATAGTCAGGGGGAGGTTTTTCCATCTTGTAAAAAGATGGTCTACCTCTTTAGACACCTTTTTTAGATTGATCAGAGGTATATTATCTAAGTCATTAACTATAATGATTCCCAGATATCTAAATTCTTTGCTCAGTCTGCCCTCCCAATTGTTGATGTTCCAGCACATCACCTCTGTTTTAGAGGAGTTAGCTAAATATCCAGAATACAAACCAAATTCCTCTAAAAGGGCTTCCGCCCTTGGTATTACCTCCACTGGATTGTTGGTATATAATAGCACATCATCTGCATAAAGAGCTAATTTACTGCTATATTGTTGGGAGCTAAAAGTGGTGATTAGTTCATCCAATCTTAGCGCTTGGGCAAGGGGCTTTATATATAGATCGAACAGCAAGGGCGAGATGGGACAGCCCTGCCTCGTTCCCCTGTATATGCTAAAACTTGCTGTTAACATACCATTTAACAGAATTACTGCAGAAGCTCCCTGGTAACAACTGGTCAGGGTCTGAATACAAATAGGCCCGAAGCCCATTATCTTTAGTACTTCCCAGAGGTAAACGCAGCATACCCTGTCGAAAGCCTTGGCTGCGTCAAATGCCGCTACAGCCAAGGGTCTCGACCGGGACACTGCCAGGTCTATACTACAAATTAATTGGAGCATCTGCTCCTGAATATACCTCCCTGGGATGAAGCCCTTTTGGTCCATATTGATCAACTGCGGTACTAACTTGACAAATCTCCCTGCCAAAACACTCATGAAGATTTTATAATCTGCCTTTAGCAGGGAGATTGGTCTATACGAATCTGCTTTAAGAGGGCCTTTCCCTGGCTTCAAAATAAGTACGATTGTAGCCTCCTTCCAGGACTTGGGAACTTTGCCTTCCAGACTGTAAATAGTTCACACAGTCTTGGAACTAGCTTATCTTGGAGGAGTTTGTAAACCTCACTTTGAAGCGCATCAGTTCCCACAGCTTTATTCTTCTTGGTTTTATTTATATATAGTCTTATCTCGCTCTCTGTTATAGGAGCATCAAGACTATCTCGGCTGCCCTCTGTTAATTCAGGTAGATCTTTATTCCGCAACCATTTTTGAATACGTTCTGAACTAGGTATGATCTCTCTATACACTTCTGAAAACAGGGAGAGGAGGCGAATTTGCATGTCCTCTAATTTGCAGGAAGTAGCCCCACTCCCATCTATTATTAATTCATTAATATTATTTTTAACTCGATCTACTCTTGCCTTCCAGGCCAGGAGGGCACCAGCCTTTTCGCCGTATTCATAATTTTGCATGTTATGTGATGCCCACTGGGCCTTCACCTTTTGATCTAATTTGCCCCTATATTCCTGACGAAGACGATCCAAATCGCTAAGAACTTGTGTCAGTCTTTCAGGGTGCTCCTGAGAGCATCTTGTCCTTTCATCTTCTAACTTAAGACTTTCTCCTTCCAAGTTCTGGAGTTCTTGAGCCACCTCCCTATTTTTAGAACAGATCAGAATATGTAGTTAGCCTTGCATATGAGCTTTAAAGGCATCCCAGACATGGTCTAAAGATGTTGAACCTATATTAACGGAAAAATAATCTAAGGTAGAGGATTTAATTACCCTGATTATTTCCACGTTTGACAACATTGCCCTTTTCAACGTCCATCTAGGCCTAAGGCTATGCCTCCTCCCAAGATAAATAAAAGAGATAGGGGCATGGTCTGATAAAAGGCTAGGCAAAATAGAAATATCGGGTAGATTTTCTAAACTCAACCTAACAGCTAAAACATAGTCAGTTCTAGATGAATGACCATGTTTTTTGCTGAAGAAGGTGAAACCTGATTTATCTCCCATCTTTGCCCTCCAAACATCGGCAAGCCCTAGATCATGGATCATATTAGTCATTGCCCGACGGGTACGTGGGGCTCCGACATGATGGCTCTGGTTTGATCTATCCCTTAATGGGTCGAAAAGGACGTTGAAATCGCCACCAATTATTATAGGGGAAGTGGCTTCCATTAGTTTAGACTGCATTTTACAAATATGTGTCAGATCATCAACATTGGGGCCATAGAATGAGGCTACATTTAGCTTGATCCCTCTGATCTCCAACTGTGCAATGATCCATCTCCCTGTCTGATCTGTTGATGTTGATTTAATGTTACATCTAGCTCCTGATTTAATTAAAATAGTTACCCCTTTATTATGCGCCACCTGTTCAAAGGAACAGAAAAATTCCACCCAATGATACTTAGCAAAGATGGCCCGACATTCTGAGTGGCTTAAATGTGTTTCCTGTAGGAGACAGACTTGAGCAGGTGATTGTTCAAGGTATTTCATGACCAATCTTTGTCTACGTGGACATCTCAACCCATAGATATTCCACGAGATAAACTTTATTTCACTACTCATTAGGGCTACTACATCCACCTGATGTCAAAACTTTACACAGACGTTTTAATAGTGAGTTAAAATTAGGAATAAGGTTGAGATTGAGGATATTTTTTTGATTTTCTCCCACTGCAGCCCCACCTGTGCTCCCCCAACACCTCTCCCACCCTGCCCTCGTGACTCCTCAACCCCCATGCCCCCCTGGGGAACCCCCCCTTCTCTGGGCATGAGCCCTTATGGTCTCGGACCCCTGGGCGTGACATTAGGAATATTTTATTTTGTGATTTAGGCCACTTTCCCCCCAGGAAGGCCATCTTAACATTGAATAACCCCCCCACCCCCGCAGTCTACACCCCACTCCCATTCCTTATTTTGTCAATAATGGCATCTACATCCTCAATTAGGCATAGGTTGTACATGTGGTTGTTTCACATGATACGCAGAGATGCTGGAAATCTCAGTTGTGCCTTAGCCCCCAATGAGTTTAAGGTTACCATTCTTTTACCAAGCTTCCATTGTTTTGCTGCTGTAATATGAGAGATATCCGATCTGATGGTAAATGAAAAAGGATTGGAGGGGGAGTTACTTTTTATCAGACCTTCTTTCAGAGCCAAGGATAAAATCTTTTCTTTTATAGTATACGTAAGAAAGTTTACTAAGATTTTCCTTGGCTTCTGTTTTGCAAGAATTCTCTTAAACGGATCCCGATGGACCCGTTGGATATCATGAGCCAGGTCTAACTCCGGAAAGTCTTTCAGTATAGTATCTATTAAAAGAGAAATCACAAAACTTTTGACATCTGCTCCTTCCAAATCTTCAGGTACATTTAGCAGTCTTAGATTGTTTTTTCTCGCATTATTCTCAAGACGCTCTACATCATCTTTTAGTTCCCTGTTTTGAAGGGCTAGCTTATCCATTCCCATTGAAAATCAATGTAGTGTTTCCTTGATTTTCAGATTCTAGAACATCTGTTCTGAGAAACCTCTTCTAGTTTCTGGGCTAATACCTCACAGGATGCTTGAATTGCTGCTTGATTAGACTCTGAGACGGAGATTCTTTTTCCTATATCCTCCTTTAGGGCCAGTAGGATATCTGCTAATGACCCAATCCCAGTCCCAGAGCCAGCCGAGACTACCACTGGGGATGTTACAGGTGTTAAAGATGTTACATCTTCCTTCTCAGATGCGGAGGGGGAGCCCAATAGATCCTCTTGAAACTCCAAGGTCGAAAATCTGTTCGAGGTTCCAACAGGGGAATGAATAACCGAACGCTGCTCACCCGATACTTCAGTTGTTTCAGCAGTTTCAGCCACCACTCCTGCAGCTTTATTCGTTGATCTAGATGGAACAGGAGACTGCATACTGTTTTTAGATGGAAGAGAATTTGATAGAGAGGCAGGCTGTGGCCTGTTAGACACAGAGGAATTGCCTTTATTAGACCCCCTATTCGTAGGGGTAGACAATACCTTATAAAACGTCTTTAGGGAGGGTGTGATTTTCACTTTGGAGGAGAGGACTTTCTTCACCCTACCTCTCCCTTTTCCACTTACTGCAGGGGCGGACTCCGTAGTAGCTTTCCCCTTGCCCTGCCTGGTAGTAGCCCTGACTTCTGCAACCGGGGGAGAAACACAAGTCGGTATTACAGTATTTGTGCCTAATTCTAGCTTAATGGCCCTAGTGCGCAAAGTGTATCTGCAAACATTAGGAATAATATCAGAACTACGAAGGTACTGAACATCGCCGCTCTCCATACAATACTGAGACCCCATCTGCTGCGCAGTCCCTGCTCGGCCCGCCTGCTTACAAGAAACCCCACTAAACACATTTGGGATTAACGATGAATTCACAGGGTCCTCAGGCTAACAATGATCAAAGTTCTTACCTTCGTCATGAGTGGCAAAGGAGTATTCAAAGGGGGAAAGGGTAGAACGTCCTACCTCACTCCGGCGTCCTACCACACTTTCCCGGCTCCAGTCCCTGTTCTTCAGAGAAACATAGTCACAGGTGCTGACTCTGCCCACGTAGACCCGGACCTGCAAGCAAGGGATGCCGCAACGCCTCCACTCCTGTGCCGCACATACGTACGGCAAGTCGGCCGGCTCCTGCGCCGCCATTCTGCTCTGGAGGTCAGGCACCATTCAGGAAAAAAAGGAGAAAAGTCACACACGAGGCTAAAAAAGATCGGCAACACCATCAAGGTACAAGGTAAGAGAGAAGCTGAATTCCTGGGCTGGGGGGGCTGGGGGGGAGAAATCCGCTAGGAGCGCTTCACAAAATCATCTAAAGGGCTCCCTAAGGAGGCCTGTTGACACACGCCAGAGGATCTTCGACCGCGACCGTTAGCTTCTAGCCGCGATGTTCCCCACGCCTATCACACAAGCTTGTTGACCATATAAATACAAATATTCTGTGGCAAAAACTAAAAAGGCTAAGAATTCCATCATTGCTTCTAAAACAACTAATTCTTTTGCATTATTACACCTGGGCGCAAGTAAAGCTGGGGCAGGAGACCATCTAACGAAAAAGATAAACACAACCTCAGGTTTAAAACAAGGCTGTGTGCTTGCCCCAACACTTTTTAATCTTTTTATGGCCGAGCTTTCAGTCCAACTCAATGAAAGCAATCTGCATGCCCCTAAGCTAGGTATGCGCCAATAAGAACATTGCATTCATTAGTTTGGCAGAATTCAGCTCCGAAGAAACATAACCTAGAGAAGGCTGTTTCTCAGAAATGGCAAAGAATTTGTTTCGATCAGGATACAAAATGGCGTCCATACACAAAATGGTGACGCGAATGCTAACTTACATAATACAATCCAAAAACATCATTTTTTTTATTCCAACAGACCCTCCTTTTAGCATGAGCTAAACATTTTTTGTGTAATAGCAAAAGACATATAATTCAATAAATCATGAAGACATTTCTTTTTTTAGGAGCACTCCATATTTTCAGCTTCAGGAAGGGAAACAGTAAGAAGGGAAGAAGCCTCAAAAATACCCTAATCTATTTGCATGAGGTCTTCTACTTCCTTTTGAATCATAATTGTCACATTGCCATCATGAATTGATATTCTCTTAGGAGCGAGAAGGGTGCTGCAATAAGAGCAACATAAGGGGACCAGGACACAGCAAGCAATCAAAATAACAATGAAATAGATCACCTTTTCAAGAATCGAACCCCATCCACCAAAGAGTGACCAACTCCAATTCCCACTCTCCATTCCTTTAACATTTTCTAATATATCTAAAATGTGTTGGGTAATATTCTTTTCATATTAGTGATGGTGACTACACACTGGTCTCCTACTACCGCGCACACACCACCACTCTTAGCTAGAATGAAATCAACAGCATATCTAGTTTGCTCAGAATATGTTATATCCATATGATTTCCAATTGGGTGGTGATGTCACGCAGAGCCGCTACTGTGGAGTTAGACAGTATCTGCAGCTTACATTCAAAGTATTCTGTAGCTTTTTCACCCCTGGCCATTGCAGTACCACCGAAGGTAATAATGGGGGAAAGAATATACCCAAAGATGATACCATTACTATAAGTGTTGACTTCCAAATCCGTCACCCCATCACAGAACTTTGCAGTCAACGTTCTTTTTACCCTTTTTAACATTTGGCTTATTACCACAATACATTTCATTGTCACAACCCGGATATCCCTTTCCTCGTGGCTTCCTATAATATAAACAGGGAACAGGATACCCCATTCCAAACTCACCCCTTACTTCTACGAATTGGGCTGGGCAGATATATGTATAATTGACCAGTGTCAATGGGTAAGTAGTCCATAAACTTGTAACTGATTCAATGGGAAAACAAGCTGTACCTTCTCTAAAAAATCTCTTATGTGTGTCCAGGAAGACATTACTCGGGGCTGCCCTCTTGGTGCGTATTTGAAACAAGCTTATGTTTAGTACATGACGGTGCATCCTGACCACATTCCAAAACCCAGGACACCCACCCAGAATCAAAAGCAATAAAATCACAAGAACAGCACACAATATTTTTTTCTTGGTACACCAAAATATGCATATATTAACAAGGGTAATCACTGGCTGCTCTGCATCAGCAACCATTCAGCCAAAGGGGTGCATATCAAATGATAAAGCAAGGGGGCAAAATGCCAGCAGTAAGAATATACAAGTTCCCAGTTTCCGTCAGACCCTCACTGGTACCAGAACGACCTGCTCAGGTCCCTTCCACCGTGGCCCCAAACTCTTCTTCTGCTGGAATTTTCGGACTGGCACAAAATCTCCACGCTGAATGTTGTGTCCGTGCCTCTCTGGTGTAGCTGTCAGGGCTTCCCGGACCTGTTGATGAATAGAACGCACATTTTCAGGTAACTGAGCAAGATAGTCAATCAGCAGTGGATACTCAATATCTGAAAACCGCCGGGGTCGCGGGACCCACCAGTTATTTGCCGGGCATCCAAACATGACCTCGAACAGTGACAATCCTATCCTAGAATGTGCTGTTGTTCTTGTCGACAAAGGAGCTAGTGGTAAAGACTCTGGCCCCTGTAACCCTGTAGTCTCCTGAATCTTTGCCAATTTCAATTTGAGATTACCGCTGTACTTCTCAACCAAACCTGCTGACTGTAGGTGGTTGGCAGCATGGAACTTCTGCTTTATTTGCAAACCATCACAAATTAACTGAATCACCTTGGCATTAAAATGACTTCCATTAACACTCCAAATCAAACGGGGCAAGTCGAAATATGGAAAGAACTCCTACAGGAGTACCTTTGCAGTTGTAACGACTATATTGTATTTAATAGGATAAGCCTCAATCCATTTACTGAATGCACAGACAACCACCAGAAGCTACTTCAAATAAAATTATTGCATCTGTCTAGTTCGATATAATCCATCTGGAGGACCTCAAAAGGAAAAGTGGGTGGTGCAAAATTACCGAGTGGTGTAGGGTTATCTTTCTCAGAATTTTGCATCATGCACACCATGCAATCCTTCACTTAATGTGCAGCTGTTTTCAAAATGTTATCATTCTGCCATACAGGGTCTAACAACTTGCAAATACTCTTAGAACTAATGTGAGCTGGGCCATGGGCCATCGTAACTACAGGGATAACATATGCATCTGATAACATCCATCTCTGCTTTCCTGACTTATCAATCCAACATCCCTCATCATTCAACTGTACTGTACTTTCTTGCCACATTGCTAATTTCTCTATTGTGGCCCCACTTTGTATCTCTTTCACATTCTGAAGTGTATTCTCAAACATGGTAACTTCAAGCACCCACCTAGCGGGACCTGCTACAAACATTCTTTTCATTTTGGTCCGGGCTGTTTCCTTTGCTGTCTGATCTGCAAAAGCATTTCCCCATCCCACATCATCAGTGACTTTCCGGTGGGCACTACACTTTACTATAGCCAATTTCTTAGGGAATGTCAAAGCAGACAAAAGTCTCAATATGAGGAACCCGTGCTGAATGCGAAGTAGAAAACCCTCTCTCAGCCCAGAGTCGCCCAAAGTTATGTGCAACTCTAAGGCGTACTGGTTGTCAGGATAAATATTGACAAACAGTTCCTCACTCAATTCGCAAACTCCTATTAGGGCAACAAGCTCCGCAGCCTGGGACGATTGATAGGGAACTTGTGATGTCTCAACTACCATACGCAGTGTTGTGATAGCATGCGCAGCAGTTGTAGTGCCATCTGGTAATTTAAAACAAGAGCCATTGACATATAGTTTCCCTTGTGGGTCGGATAAGAGAACATCAGTCAAGTCTACCCGTCATTTCATCTCTTCTTCCGTCCGGAAGATACAGTCATGGAGGGGCAGTAATGTGGCTGGATTCATAGTGGCACATCTTTTGATCATGATGTGTTTAGCAAACAATGTTAATTCATAGCCAGTCAGACGTGCACTGGTGAGGTGCTGTGTCTTAGTCTTATTCAAAAGGGTATCCAAAGCATGGGTTACCATGACTGTGAGATCTGTATCAAGTATGAGTTCAGCCGATTGTCTTATCGAGACAGCCAGGACTGCTCTTAGACAGCTTGGGAGGGCTTGTGCAACAGAGTCAAGAACGGCAGACAAATAAGCACACGGCCGTTGCTTATCTCCAAATTTTCGTGTTAAAACAGAAAGCACGCAACCAGCCATCTCATGGCCAAACAACACAAACGGTTTGTTATAGTCCGGGGTGCCAAGTACTGGAGCTGAACAATGCTCATTTTTTTAATTGATCAAAAGTCTGCTGACATTCAGGCGTCCAAGCCAGGGGCTCATGAATGTCTTTATGGTTAGTGCAAGCAAGGGTTTGATTAGTAACAAGTAGTTAGGTATCCACTGCCAGCAGTAAGAAGTGATACCTATAAAAGAGCACACATCTTTCTGAGTTGGTGGAACGGGCATTTTAACAATGGTACTGATGCACTCCGGGGTGAATCTCCTACCCTCCTTCGACAGTAGGTGACCTAAATAAGTGACCTCCTGTCGACAATATTGACATTTAGAAAGAGACACCTTATGTCCATGTTGGGCCAAATGCAACAACAATTTAACTGTACTGTTTTTGCAACCTTGTTCTGTATCAGAAGCGATGAGCAAGTCATGAATATACTGCACCAATACCTTACCTGAGGGAAGCAAAAGGGAATCCATCTGGCTCTTTAAAGCTTGACTATAAATACTCAGACTCTCAGTATAGCCCTGAGGAGCTCGACAGAACCTAAAGCTTCTGCCAGCTAGTGTAAACCCGAACAAGTACCTACTATCTGGATGAATAGGAATACTAAAGAATGTATTTTTCAAGTCAATGACAGAGAAGAATTTAGCAGTAGAAAGAATCATTGTCGAAAGAGTAGTTTATTAACTTCACGCAAATCAATCACAAAACTGTAAACATCTTCATGCTCATCAAGGGAACCTGAGGGTGTCAGTTTAAGAATTGGAAGGATAGGGCTATTACAAACATTAGCAGTCATTTCTTCAACCACTCCCTTCTTGGTCAAATCCTAAATAATTTGCAATAGGGCTCACTCTCCTGCCTGTGGTATTTTATACTGAGGGATATGGGCAATATGTTACCTTCCTTAACCTGTCTCTGGACTGGAGGTATCTGCAGTAGTCCCACGTCTATTTCACCTGTCACCCACAAAGTGGGTGGCACATCAGCAAATTCAACAGGAAGAGGTGCATCTTTGAACAAACATTGTTTAGCACGTACTACATCTGGTCCCATCGTCATATAAATGCCTGCCCATGAACAATAAATAGTAGAATGCAACTTCTTCAACAAATCCAAATCCGTAAAATTTTCACCACAGTTGGATGTCAGCTAAAATGGTGAATCCACAGTGAAAGGACCAATGGTCAACGCAAGGGGTCTTGAAATGGGGCTTACAACCGGTACACCAGAAAAACCTACCAAACATTATTATGGCCAGACAGAGTCGCACCTGTGTCCACCAAAAACACCTTAGTCGAACATTGCAGTTCCGCTGTTACATAAGGACCATGCTGGTCTACAGGTATTAGAATTGGTCCCCACTCTGTCCTTGGCTGTCCTAGCTGTAAGACATTCCTATCACTTCCTCCACATCATAATCATCATGATAGTACTGTCCTTCACGAGGGTCATCAAAGTAATTATTATCAGAACGACCCTGTGGGGCTACGGCATTCTGAGCCCTATCTGCCCCACCAGCTCCACGACCCCGTCCACGAGAACCTCATTCCTCTTGGGACCGCTACCTTCTGCAAAAGCACAGGACACTTGCTACACCAATATCCCTCCTCTTTACGGTACGCACACTGATTCGGACCCAAAGGCGTAGTTGCTGGCTGCCTACTAGTGCGTGGAAGCTGTCGGGCAGGACCACCATGTCCTCTCCCATTCCCTCTACAAGCCTGCTGCAACAACACCTTCATCTTTAAATCCTTATACCTCTTCTCTGTCCTTTCCTTTTCCTCATTATCCCTGTGTTCGTAAAACTAAGCCATATTCAAAATAACAGAGAGGGGAGAGGTGGACCAAGTACTTTCTGAAGCCTGCAATCGAGTCGCAATTTCAGGAAGCAAATTAGAGACAAATCTATTAACAAACAACCAAACATCTCCCTCAATAGACAAATCCTGCCCACTGTAGTCCAAAAATGTACCTTCAAATAGGGTGAAGACATCAGACACACTCTCATCTTTCTTTTGTCGACAAGCTGACAATTTATCCCAGTCCACCTTTCTCTGTGAAATAAGAGAATGCATGTATGTAATGATGCAGCCTGGCAAAGCAAGTATTTCCGTCCAAGGCTTATCACCTGGCTTTCTTTCTTGGTCCCATGCCTTAATTTGATCATCCCAAGTACCAACTCCGGAACATGATCTTGAGTATGGGAGAAACAAAAGCAACCAGAAGGACCGACCAAGGTCCAGCTCAACCAATACACAGGTATTATTAATAATCTATCAAATAGGTGCAAAAACACTTCCTACATCCATCATTCAAAGATGTGAAACGAATCAAAGCATAAATCCAAAGATGGATTCTTTTTATTCTGATGATTCAAACACGAACAATGCACAGCCAACGCGTTTCGTTCCGTTCAGGAACTTCATCAGGGCTCTTCAAAGATATCTGACAGCTACCCTGCTTAGACCGAACGCCGGATATAAGGCTTACACTGCACGTCCTTTAGGAATATCGCTATCTTCATTGCTTCTCATCATTTGGATCGTATGAGGGTCCATTTTGTGTATTAATTGACATATGAGATGACAACACGCAAGGAATGTAATATTTTTTCTATGGCTTATTGACTCTGTTTGAGACGAAACGAGTCTTAAAGGAGCATATATACCGTCTTTGGAGTACTTTACTTATATTCTACTCTCCTTGAAGAGCCCTGATGAAGTTCCTGAACAGAACGAAACGCGTTGGCTGTGCATTGTTCGTGTTTGAATCATCAGAATAAAAAGAATAACAAGAATAAAAAGAAAGAAATACTATACTATTTGGACTATTTGATTTAATGTGTCCAAACACAATGAGTGCACCTTCCATCTTTGGATTTATGATCTTGAGTATGGACCTGCCTCCAAATATCAACCGGAACAAGAAGACCAAAAAACATTTCAATGTCAGCAATAGTCATTACCGTCGAAGAAGCAGCTTTAGTCAGTTCTTTATAATAAGCAGTAGGATTTTTCCTGGTATCTGGCAAATGAGTCTTAAGGGATAAAACCTCACTTCTTTTCCACAGAGTATAAACCCATTGTTCTTGAAACCGGACTGCCGCTCAAGCAACATTACCTCACCCATCCGTTACCTCTGGTATCTCTGGGTGATATATAGGATGAACCTCTCTCATCGGAAACTGAGACACCGACTTGGGACTTTTCTCATGCAGTCTTCCCCTATAAGCTATTATTGTTGTAATATTAGCAAAAACGTGTTCTGGCCCCAATTCACTAATATTCACTCTATCTCTAATGTCATATAAAGTTTGAGGTGCTGCCGCTTCGAAGTACTGTTGGCAGAGACCAATCAGAGTAGCAGACATGTGTTTGAGGGCATGCTGCTGTATAAAGGGCTCAAAATCTCTCATAGTCACCCAGACATCCTCTACACTATAAACAGGATTACGGACCCACTGTGGAGACCGATTGGCTATTACCTGTTTCTCTTCATCTCCGATATCAGGTTGCACCAACGGTCCCATGCGCTCCTTAAATTTCGTCCAATCCCTATCCTCAAATCCACGTACCAGTGTCCCACTACTTACTAATGTCGGAGGATGAAATACCACAGTGGGAGAGGCAACAGTAGTGATCGGCACTATCGTCGCTGAGTGTTGGGAAACATCCATTACAACGCAGTCATTACAATGCACTACCTTTACAACGCATCTGTTGCAACACAACTGCCTTTACATCGCATGCCATTACAACTCAGACATTACAATGCAGGTCACTACAACACATACCATTACAACCCATGTCACTACAACGCATGCCATTACAACACATTATAAGGTAAGTAATGGGGATTTTTAAAGTTTTATGGTCGGTATGGGTTTTGGGGGACATGGGAATAGGTATTTTTACCCCTACAATATCCAACACTTTCCCTACTGTTGCACTCACTGGAGTGGGAATAGTAATTTCACTATCCAACACTTTCCCTACTGTTGCCCTAAAAGTATTATGCGTTGTAATGGTATGCGTTGTAATGGAATGCATTGTAAAAGTAGTTTCTAAAAATGCGTTGTAATTGTACGTGTTGTAAAATCATGCGTTGTAATGGATGCTGCGATGTAAAAACCGCATTGTAAAAGCATACGTTGTAAATGAGGGTTGTATCCTGGGGGAAAGAGCTGGTGAAAAGGATGCTGAGACACTAGATATGGCAGGAGTGCTAACAGTCCATGGGCCACAGACAGCAAAGAAACAGAAGAAAGAGCAGGAGGAGGAGCCAAAGCCACAGCCATTGACATAACAGCGGTAGACACAGAGACAGTGGACACAACTGTAACAGGCGGCTGTGAGGGCACCGGAACAGTGGGATATATTCTTTGCGGCACATATGGAGGTGGGGGTCGGGCGTCCAAAAATTCTTCCACAATAGTATCATCTTCTTCCTGAGCCACATACAATTTATCAATTTGTAATCAAAACCTTCTATCTTCACACTCAACACCCTTTTCCTGTTTTTCCCTGTCATATGCTACAGCTTTCTGAGTCAATGTCTGCATTTTCCCTTTCCGGGCCTCTTTTTCTTCCTTCTATCACCTCTATCTGGCTACTTTCTGCCATGTTTTGAGGGAATATATTGACTGCCTACTTCGTTTATTAAACAACTGTTCTTGTAAATACTGTTCATAAAAAGTACCTGTCAACGGTCACTACAACTCGGCATTGTCCGTCGTATATTTGTGCCATAGTGTACTAAACCTAATAGGGCCAAGACCATGCTTCACATACATATCAAAATTGGGGGTGCCTTCTGGAGGCGCCGGCTGAGTTTCTTTAAATATAGCATCTGCAGAACAACAGCGGCGCACAAAGAAATCTATTTGCTAACGCTAGGCATTTTCAAACATTTACTATTTTATGCCTTGCAAAACAAGTGCAAATGCTTCTTATCCAAAGACAGGCCTTAGATCGCACCAATTACAAACCAAAATGGTACCATATCCACAAAGAACCAAAACAAACGTACCTGATATATGCCGGTCAAAGTGAATTGATTCTCCACTGCCGACTCTTTAGACCAAACAGTCAGATCCAGTCGGGATGACCACTGGGCGAGGCACCGTCTGGCGGGAGAGAAGGGGCAGCTGCAAGTACCAGAAACTCTTTGTGCAGGGATCCCTGATCCGTCTGTCTGACACGACAATCGTCTCGACCTCCCCCCATCCACGGAAGGGGATGGGTCACTCACCGAAGGAGTTCCTGTTCGGGCGCCAACTGAAGGAAGTGGCCCGATTCGGGTCACTAGGGACGCTAATGACCACCTCTCAGCCTTCCACTACAATGAAGAGTCGGTCAGACAGTAGAAATACAAACCAATATCTGTTTATTCAAATACACTCAGAGCGGAGCCCAATCTGCCCAGTCGCTTAGGGGTGCTGCAGAGGGACTGACATCAGCAAGCATAACAATACATTAAGTACACTTCGAAACCAATGAAGGCACGCCCACCATGGAATTTTCCAGAGAGATGCAGTTGGACAGTAAATTACAAAGGAGTAAGTTTCGATTTTGAGGCCAACACACACTATCTACTATTCAAGGTCTGTACCAGCCACTAGACAAGTGGGAGAAGGCTTACATCTAAAGGAAAGGTATGCGCTGATAAGAACAGCGCATTCATCAGTGTAGCAGAACTTAGCTCCGAAGAAACATAACTTAGAGAGGGCCGATTCTCGGAAATGGCAAAGAATTAGTTTTGATCATGATACAAAATGGCGCCCATACACAAAATGGGGCAGCAAATGCTAACTTACGTAAAACAATACGAAAGCATAATTTTTTATTCCAACATATATTTGGCACGTTTTTCTCCAAAATGCACCACTGTCTTATGTACCACACACTTACCACTCTCCTGTTGATTAGGTATGGCCCATTTGCTTAATTTTTTCTTCGTGTGAAGCTTGGATTTTTCACAATCCAGTGACTTCAGTGATGTAACACCGATGGCAGCACCTCCACTCTGAAAGGTGTTTCAGCATCATTAGTTCGGTACATCCTGTGGTGTCTCAAGCCCATAGGCACTCGAAGTAGGGTTGTGAGGAGTGCTGCAGCACCTCTAGAATAACCATGCTGGAGCTCAGAAGGTGAATGAGCAATAAAGATGCCTTATTTTTATTTTATCTTGACCATTTGTGGTGCATTCAAAGACATATATCAAAGGGCAAGCTATGTCTTCTGACAAATTGCTGCCTATCCATTTAAACATGGAGATTGGTGTTTACTTTTCTTTCTCTAACTGCAAAGTTAAAGCATTTTGTAAGGTGAACTGTCTGACAACCTTGCTGGGGTACAAGGAGTGTGTAACAAAAGGCTATACGATGTTAGTTTTTTTCCTAACACACAACAACATATAAATACCTGTAAATGAACTGTACAAATATTAAAACATGTCAGCAGTTAGCAAAGCACAAATGAAGCACATTTTTTGTAATTCTGAAGTGTGTGATGAAAAGATAAGTTAATGGGATCAAAACAAACCGAGACACTTTATTTGGTGACGTGCAAACAATAAATATTTGCTGGAACCTGATTTTCACACATTACTGTTTGTGCTCTATGGTTTTAATAGTAAAGCTGCAGATCTTTGCGAATGTTGTGACCATTTCAATGGAAAACATGTTGTCTGTAAAAGTAATATATTTGCAACAGTATGCTCCAAAATGGACCACCAGCTACATACCACACACATACCAATCTCCTACTGAATTGATGTGGCTCATTTGCTACCTTTATTCTTCATGTGAAGCCTGGAATTTTCACAATCCCTATGACTTTAGTGAAGTAATTGTGCCAGCACCACTGACGTATTCTACTTATCCTTCTTAAATGATTGTAAAAAGGTTAACAAGAATGTTTGATGTTTAGTCTCATGTCTCTCGCTGCAATGTGTGAGCTGTCTCTTAACATCTCCATTGATTATGAGCACTGTCTGGTGGTTGTGCTATCTTCTTGTTATCTGGCCTCCCTGTCAGCTGTCAAATAGTTAATATTTTGCTTGCCGCTTAATATCATGCCACTGTTTTTCATCTCATCATTAATTGTATTTGTTAGTGTAATGCTGCTTTCTTTGATTTAATATTATTTTAGCTCTCAAACAGTTGGTGGTTCTTTTTACATCGAAGTCTATGAGACAGTCCAGCTGTCTGGCTGCTAAATACTTCTTGGGGACATTCAGAAAGCTTGCCTAGGAATGAAATTTCACCCACTGCTTACCCCTGGCGTTCTGGTTTTTAACTCACATTTGCTTACTTTCTATTTTCTGGCTTTGTTTGTTTTAGGCTGTCCTGCATGTCTCTTCCCTCCCCTGGAGCATTGTCTGTTTACTGTATTGTTCAATGAATGATCACTTTCTGTAAACTTGCCTTTAAACTTTGTTCTCATCTTGTCACATTTGCAGTGCATTAGAAGATAGAGGTCATATGTCAGGCCCTGCCTTCCAAGGGAACATGGTGTTTACTTTTCTCTGACTTCAATTTGAGAGTATTTATCTGACAATCTGAGGGGGAGGGGTTGACAGGATTGAAAATTGAAAATGTGTTGTCTGTAATGGCAGTGCACTACTACACCATGCAAACTCCACTTTACGTACCTCCACTCTTGATCCCTACACTCTACACCCCTCCACTCTACGCCACACCACTCTACTCTACAGCAATCCACACAACTCTACGCTACTCTACTCCACATCACTCTATACCATTTTACTGTACTCCACTCTGCACAACTCTACTCCACTCTACCCCACTCCACTGTACACCCCTCTATACCACTCTAGACCACATTACTCCACTCTGTGCCACTCTACTTCGCTCTATGACACTACACTCTATGCTGCTTCACTTTAGGTCACTCTACTCCTCTCTACACTGCTACACTCTAGGCCATGCCACTCTATGACACTCCAGTCTACACCACTCCACTCTATGGCATCTATGACACTCTGTGCAACTCTACAGCACTCCACTCTACTGCAGTTTATGTCACTCTACTTCACTCTACAAAATCCCATGCTATGCCACTCCATGAGACTTTACTTCACTCTGTGTCACTCCACTCTACTCAACGCCACTCTACTCTTCTCTGCACCACTCTACATTTTATTCCACTCTACATCACTTTATTCTTCTCTATACTACACCATTTTACAACACTCCACTCTAGGCCCCCCACTCGATGCCACTCTACTTTATGCAACTTGACTTTAGTCCACTCTAGTCCACTCTACACCACTCAACTCTACAACTTTACTCTAAACCACTCCACTCTACGACACTCCACTCTACGACACTCAATGCCACTGCACTGTACACCATTTTGCTCCACTCTATGCTACTCCACTCTTCCCCACTCTACAATACTTTACTCCACTCTACGCCTCTCTACTCTACACCCCTTCACTCTACTTACTCTACTCTATGCTATGCCACTTCACTCTTTTCCTCTCTACGCCACTCCAGGCTATCCATCTCCACTCTACAACACTCCACTCAACTCTACCCATTGCCACTCTATGCCACTCTACTCTACTCAACGCCACTCTACTCTACTCCACTCTAATCTGGTATATCCCACTATGCTACTACACTCCAGGACACTTGTTTCCACTCTACGACACTTGACTCCACTCCACTCTATGACACTCCACTTTTTGACACTCTACTCCAGTCTATGCCATGCCATGCCATGCCACACCACAACACTCTACTCCACTCCACACCACAACACTCTTTGCACCCTCCACTCTACTATATTCCACTCCACTCTACGACCCTCTACTCCATGACACTCTACTCCACTCTACTCTACTCCATGCCACTCCACTCCACTCAACTCTACCTCTACTCCACTCTATGTCACTCAACTCTACTGTATTCCACTTATCAATACTCTACTTCACATTACAACACCCTACTCCATGACACTCTAGGTCCCTCCTTTGTATCACTCTACACTCTACGAACCTCCACTCCACGACCCTCCACTCTATGACACTCCAGTCAACAACAGTCTACGTAATTCTACGCCACTCCACTCAATGCCACTCCAGTCTACAACACTCAATGCCACTCCATGACACAATGCTCTACTCTACTCCATCTACACCACTCCACACCATTTTACTCCCCTTTACACCACTCCACTGTAGTTCACTCTACATAACTCCACTCTGCTCCATTCCATGCCACCCTACTCTTCAGCACTCTATGCCACTCCACTCTACAACACTGTACTCTAATCTACGACCCTCTGTTCTAAGCCCCTCCACTCTAAGCCTCTATGTCACTCTACACCACTTCACTCCACTCTACACCAATCAATTCTACTCCAGCCCACTCTACTCCATGACACTCCACTCTATTCCAGGGCACTCAACTCCACTGTACAAGACTCCACTCTACTGTACTCAACAACACTGCACTCCGCTCTATTCTACAAAACTACACTCTATGACATTCCATTCTACGATACTCCACACCACTCCACAACCCTCCAGTCCACACTACGCCACTCCATGACAATAAACCACTCCACTCTATGCCGCTCCACTCTACAACATTCCACGCCACTCCCCTCTAAGCAACTAACTTGGCTAAAACTCATTGGCAAAGTCAATAGTTCTTGCATAGGCGAGAACTATTCACTTTGCCAATGCTTGTTACTGTTATTTACCACTTCAATAGCACTTACTACATTTGAATCTCATGTTCTATTTCCTCCCATCATTAGTTTATTTTTCTTTGTTCTTGCTTTGGGATATGGATGGAGACTGCCACGCTGTCTTCATATGTCACTTTTCTACAGATCTGTTGATGGTGTGTCTTCTGACATGGTTGTTTGTGAAGTGACTCATTGCTGCTTTCACTACAGAAGCCTACAATGCCCTTGTGTATTGTATACACACTTGGTGATGTCAATATCTTGAAATACTCTGCAGGGCTGATGCTAAGTATCACATTATTAATAATCCTGGGTGTGAACTCCGCTCCGCTCATAGAGTTTGTGGAGTTTTCCGGACTCCGCGTTACGCGGCAGATCGCGGAGTTCCCAAAAAAACTCCTCTTCGCGTTGCAGAGCGGACTTTTTTTCCTCGCTCACGTTTGTCAACGTCATGTTGGCGAGCGCGAGTGAGGAAAATCCTCCTCCCGGCGAGATTTTTCCTTGTTCATGATCGTCAACATCAAGTTGGCAAGCGCAAGAGTGGAAAATCAACCTCCCGGTGAGATTTCTCAACGTGGGGGGTCAGATTTCTCATTGCGAGAGGTCAGATATGCTTGTGACCGTTCACGTTGAGAAACTGTCCATTTGCGTTGAGAAAGCTGCAGCTCGAGTAAAAATCTACTCGAGCGGCAATAAGGAAAGCAGCGCCCGCTTGTTCTGTGCAGGGTGCCGTTCGCGATAATTTAACAGTGCGGACAAGCATCTGTCACCGCATATCACCACAAGTGGTATTTTTCAATCGGACTCCGCCACTTGCAGAGCTCCACGTAGCACAACAGAGTCTTTTTTTACACTTCGCTGAGGTCCGCGTAGCAGAACTTTGTGAACTCCGCCCAAGGTTAATTTTTAAATGTGGGAAACAGACTCTATTAGAGATGATCCACATTTGGGCTGATAATGGCGAATTTGATCTCTTTTCATGCCATTTTGAGGTAAAAATAACATCTAACATACAGAGTGGCATAAATATTTCAAGTAAAACCCTACCTTTCTGGAAGAAGCCCACTATGGAATTAGAGTAGTTGAGCACACAGGATTTTCTGTAGGGGGAGGCTAAAGCGCAAAAGCTAATAGCAAATTTATAAATAACATTTAGAAAATTGAACTGTAAAAAGCAAGACACCTACTGCTAATGTAATCTCTCACTGCTTCCCTGGGCAAACAGACAAACAGTCATTTTAGCGAAAGCCTTTTTGTATTTATTTTAAAATAAGAATATGCCAAGAAAGCTTTCTGGAAATTTGCTTTGTGAGCTCTCTGTTCAGCCTCAGTGGATCCCAATACTTGAGCGACGTGTGAACCTATTTCCACGCTCCCTCTTGTCATCTGTTCTTAGTAGTGAAGTTGCTTCCATTGCCGGCATCCGAAGACATTCTCACCCTCTTCAACACACAGTGTGCCCAAGTTATTGAAGAGACAAGTTCTCCTAACAGTTAGTTTCAGTTTACTTATGGTAGATCTTAAAGTGACAATATATACTTAAAGTAGTTCTCATTTTTTCCGCAAAATGAAAAGGGACACATCCCTGAGGAAAAAAAGATTAGCAGGACATTTTTTGTTCGTAGATGAAGTTTAACATTTTGACATTTTGCATCTTTCAACCTCTACAGATGCGATGGAGAGAGAGAAGGGCCAATGTTTACAACTGAGCACGTGCCAATCAGGAAAGATCAAATGATATGGTGCAGCTGAAAACAAACACTGCTGAAAATAGGCACAGCCGTTAAAAAGGCATGCATTAGTTACAACACAAAGCAATAATGCAAAACTTATGTCAGCAAAATATATTTGGCACAGTATCCGTTCAGCAAAGTTTTTCATTTTAAAATATACAATAGTAAACTTCTGATTAAAAAGATTATAAGCAGAAACATTATTTTCATAAACAAATTGAAGTCAATGTTTACTCTCAGACATACACAAAAGCTTGGTGAGTATGTCAGTGATTACATCAAAATACAGTTTGCATGTTTTGCATTTTTACTCCCATCTATGCAGTGTCTTCTTCTTTTTTTTCTTTATGGCCCCTAGTCCTGGCGAATTTGTATTTTGTTGTATATCAGTCACTTGACTTTACCATTTTTTGCTCAAGGTCTTGCTCGTTTTGTTGCCTGTCTTGAATATTGTAGGCAGCGATCTTCTAAATGAAATGTATTCTTCTAAATATCTTTGCGCTCAACTAAAGAAGAGTGCATAAGATAGAATGGTTAATCACTTAATAGTGAGTTTATAGTTTTGCGAAGCTTCTAACTCCAGAGTCAGTTGGATACTTTGTGGTACTTGTTTCTTGATTCAGACAGTCAAGCTCTGATAGTCACTGTCCCCAAATATGAGGAACAATGTTGTATCACCTAAATCTTTGGAAGGCAGAAAAGACCTGGGCCCGTATTACACATTGTCACTGTTTGCGCCTGGCACACCTTTCAAAAGGTGTGCTGGGCGCAAACAGTGAGATTGTGCTGCATTATTGTGTATGCGTTGCCCCTGGGGCAGCCGCAATCTCGCGCTGCCTCCAGGGCAGAGCATTCATATGAAAACACGGAGCAGCCGCTCCGTGTTTTCACAGTGCTGGAGGCACCTGCCTGCACTTTTAAAGGGGTTTAGAGATCCCCTTCCAGGGGGCTGGGCTGCAGTTCGTGACTGCACCCACCTGCAATGGGATGTCTGGGGGGTCCATGGAACCCCCTTTACCCCTGCAGAGGGCTGCTGCCAGGAGGTGCACTGCCAGTGCGCCTTCTGAGTGCTTCTTTGACTCTGCGTCTGCGTATGTAATATGGCAGGGTGCAAAGTCACAGGTATTCCCTCGTTTGCATAGGGCACGCCCCTATGCAAATGAGGGGACACCCTCTGTTGATAGCGCTGGCGCTTTAAGTGCACTAGCGCTATCGGTATTATAGAAGGAGACACACAAGCCTCTGCGTCCCCTTTTATATTACCAAAGTGCCCCGGGGGCACTCAAAGGGGGCACAAATGCCCATTGCGCCTCCGGGGCACCATCTGTATACAGCCCCTGGTAATCATCCGCAGCTAGAAGAATAACGCACAAAAATGTGTCTATTTTCACTCACTCATCTAATGCAACTGATACACACTCCCTGCTTTAATACACATTTTTATAAATCTAGCATCACAAAACAAGTGTTAAATTGTGTCTATGTCCTGCCCTTATGTACAATTATATTCTCTTCCTGCAAAGGCCATTCTCCACACCGAAAAAACACCGACAATCACACCTCATTCAAGGAAAGGAATGGATGCACTAAAAAGTATAGTATTTATATGGAAAATATGCCACTTTGTTTTTCCTCTTCTCTTCATTTATGCATAAATGCAGCAAAAAGTTCACTAAATCAGTAAGGGTTGTAGGATCATCCCCCACATCACCAGTGACACCAATCCTCTTACCACACTAGCCACATTGAAAATCAGTAATCTACCAGATAAAAACAAGCATTTGCACAAGAACAAGCATTTGCAATGCAATAGGTCTCGCATTTGCGAGAGTTTGAGCTATTCACATTGTAAATAACAATGCCTTTTATTTATGTTTTTTGAAAACCTGCACACGGTGCCTTAACACTCACTTTGTACTTATATAGTTGTTAACTTTTCCGTGTGCAGGTTTTCAAAACACAGTAATAAAAGGCATTGTCATGTACAATGCCAATTGCTCAAAGTCTCTCAGAAGACCTATTGCATTGCAAATGCTTGTTCTTTTTGACCACAAATGGGTCTCACGGCCAGAGCTACCGACTTTGGAGCTGGAGCACCAGGTTCAAGCCTCGGCATCGGCTTAGCATCTTGTGATCCTAGACAAATCACTTAATCTCCCTGTGCCTACAAAAAATGTATGCGTCCTGGGGCCATATGTATGAAGGCAATTTTGCGATCGCAAATGCCGAAATTCACAGAATTTCGGCGTTTGCGATCGCAAAACAGCAGTGTCATATGTATGACACAAACCACCCCATGCAAAATAAGGAATCGCAAATTTTGCAACTCCCTATTTTGCGATTGCATTTAAGGAATCGCAAATTGCGATTCCTTAAATGCAATGTAAAAAGCACACAAAAGTGCAATTTGGACTTAAGGAATCGCAAATTACCAGCAACTTCAAGTTGGTGGTAATTTGCGATTTCTTTGAAAAATGCACTTTTATGCATTTTTCAAAGTGCCATGTGACTCACATACATGCCCTTTGGCATGTATGTGCAACACATCTGCACCCATGCTCATTTCACGGGTGCAACAGGGTGTCCTTTTGACACCCTGGCACCCTTGAAATTGCATTCCAAATTTGCGATTCTCTAATTGGGAATCGCAAATTGAGAATGTCTTCCCATTCATCCCTATGGGCCTCTAGGCCCATAGGAATGAATGGGGAGGTATTCCTTAATTGCAAATCGCAATTTGCGATTCCCAATTAAGGAATATGTAGGATTCGCAAAATTGATTGCAAATCCTACATACATAGGGTTTTGCAATTCTCAAATAGCGATTTGCAAAAAATTTGAGAATCGCAAATGGGCATTTTCATACATATGGCCCCTAGTGTAGGTAACTGGTGCTCATGTAAAGCACTCCATACCTTCGGGTGGAGTTTGTTCTATATAACTCTGCAAAAAAGCAGCATCACTCAGTGTCACTTGTTTGGCTGCTGAATATCACTGACTCCCTTTCAAAGCACACAAATAATCTGAATGCATATAACTCCTGAACTGTTGGAGTGTTGTACCGAAGAATAAAAATCGTTCAACAAAAATAGCAGAACGAAACCATAAGCACAACCATTACTAATGGGAGTGGCTTTACAGGAGTGCTCTGCCACAGGCCGACAGAACCGAAGGAACTGCGAGTTAACGGAAAAGGGTGTTCATCTAGTTTTTGTAATAAAGGCGACCATCTTGGAATGCTGATATTTCGCCTGTAGAACCTTGAACAGGGTTGGTGTCATGAACATTAACTACATTTTGAAACTTGTAACTCAAAATATAAACTTTATATGCGACTAATAAGTACGCCCAGTAATAACAGTATGCATTTGAAGCTCTACATAGTGCTGAACTGTCAGCGATTTGAATAGTGCGGACAATACCCAGAGGTGTTGGAGTGCTACAAAACGGCAGTAACAAACTCCATATTGACCAATTTCACCAGCAATAAAAATAAGGTGACAAGATGTGCACAATTTCGAAGCTAAACAATATGTCGTACAATGTCAAAGGCAAGCAGCAATACAAGACAGTATAAAAAAAGTGGGCAACTGCATGCGCAGACGTCGGAAAACATTTATTGAGGATTGTGGGGCCCATGAGGCACTTATCTCATGCATTCTAAACATTTCCTGCTGTAGGACTGAAGCTTCTTCCCACTGTCTATCCAAAAGCACCTCAGTCATATTGGGATGCCATAACGTAAGTAACAGTTTCATTACAAAGCACACAAAACCAGCGTCCTGTAAAATGAGCATACTGGTGTTGTTTTAACCTGAAAGCGGGTGTCATGCTGAAAGAAAGTGTGGCCACCTGTGTACATAAAATGAATGTGCATGACTCCAACTGAAGCGGGTGCCATGGGAATAAATGAGTAGTCGCCACCCGTGGACTTAAAACCTATGTGCGTGCGAGTGAAGCGTGCGCAATGGTAATAAGTAATTTGTTGGCTGCAGTGTATTTAAAATGTATGTGGGTGGCTGTGACTAAAGCGGGCGCCATGGTTTAAATAAGTAGTCTCCCCCCCAAAATACATAAAGACTTACATTGTAAGGAAACTGTAGTTGGCCGGTGCTCCTGCCCCAAAAACAGAAGTGATGTATCGGGAGCACCGGCCAGTAAGGAACCGGGAAATAAAAGCAATGCAGGATTAACCAATAGCAAGCAGCAGTCAGGATTACACTCAGTACAAGTGATTACAGCACTGCGCGCTGATGCTCGACTTAAAAAAAACAAATGGAGTCACCTCTTCTTTGTTCACCTAGATTCAACTTGGGGCCTCATCAGGGGAATGAGCAATAAACAAATGTTACTATAATAGATTATAATACACCATAATGTAAACTCAACAATCACTGGCGAAGTCAATGGTGTGGCATTGGCTGCAAGCTTCTCGACTTTGCCAATGTTTTTGTAAAGCTTTCTAACAAAATCATAAAAAAATGTCCACCCAAGGATGCACACTCATGCAGATGAATAGATGGGAGTCTTTGAATGTTTTTTTAAATTCAATTGTTCAAAAACATTCAAAGGTGACCCCCTGTTGTCCATGTGCACCTGCACGCACAGATTGACATATTTGAATGCTTTTTCAATAAGATTTTGCAAACAAAATTCATAGATTGATAACCTTGCATGTGAATACGCACGTATACACACACACGAGTGGCCCTTTTGGAGTGGGCTGAAAGCCTATTTAGAGATGGCTGCACATGCAAAGCCAAGATTGATCATTGTGGAATGGGTTAAAAGCCCATTTTAAAACATGGTGGCCACAAGCAGTGGATGTAGGTCTCAATCCATTGTAAGCTGCAGCAGGGCCTGGTGGTAGTATCGGGGGAGATACTGGGCAAATGAAATCTTGAAAACAAGGGATTTTTAAAAAAAATGCACACACTGGCCCTCATGTCCCTGAAACTAAAAGAACAGCCCATCAGGAAGCAGGCCTAGAAATACTGCTTATGCTCAGGAGAGGTCAAGCACATGGGAGCAATTGTCCCAGGCCAATCGTATCCTCAGGATCGAACTGATGCTCAATAGAGTCCACCTCTCGACAGCCCCAATTCTGGTTTAGAAATACGCAGACATAAGGATGGTCAAGTGGGGGAAGAGAAGGATGGGCATGCTGGAGATGGTAGTAAAAAATGTTGTATACCCCCCCATTCTGCATGTTTATATTAATCCGAATAATCTATTAATTGTAATATTATTAATCTGTTTGAAGTGATAACTCACCATTTATATTAACGAAAGAATTACACGTGGGATTTGCATTTGGCATGGCTAAATTAATTGTATACTAATATATGTACGCATACTAATGGTAGAAAATTAGAATATTGCATGATATATGTTGCTTTGTGACGTAATTGTAAGTTGTACCAGATGATATCACTGGTTGAATATAAACGCTTTAAATGTTGCTATTATGCTAGATAATTACTTACACATAGGGGAATTAGTGAGGGTTTAACATTTTATTAGCCAATTCAATGTTTTAATTACGTTTTTGTGTTTGTTTTACTTAAGTTGACCATTTGGGCTTTCGTAAAGATGGCCGACTGAGACACACAATGTGACTGCTACAGTCCCACGAGGTTTTGGGTGAAGTGCGCCTGCGCCACCGCCAGCAACAATGGCCTCGTCCTGACCCCAGGAAAGATGTACCAACCAAGGTCGTACTGGGAGAGTTGCCAGGACTACAAAACAAAGAACTGTCTTTAAAACCGGAACCAGCAAGTGCGATGACTTAATCTAACGGACTATGTGAGAACTTTACCGAGTGACCCCAAATCCACCAATCAGGACTGTCTAAAACTGATTTTTGTTACATTTTGACATTAGTTTTATTATAAAAGTCGGTAGAATAGTGAGTTGGTGGGTTCGATTTGTCTTGCTGCAAATTTCCTGACGTTATGCTGACGGGGAGGACGGTGACACTGCTGGACAGCTGTTATCCTGAATCTTTGAGAGACTGAATTACGGCCTGACTTGATGAATTTAAAGATTTTTCCACGACTTGACTGACTTAGAGGACAACTAATAGCCAGATAAGGTAAATATGATATTCTGCGGTTTGGATGATGATTTTCTAAAATTTGCAATTTAATTAGATAAACGATGTTTTGACTAATAGACAAATGTTTTGTGTCGATTATTTGACGAAATTAGAGAAAAAGAGAAGAGCATAAATAAAAGAATTGAATTACCAAATTACAAAATCAACTAACTGATTCATCGCCAAATGAGGGGAATATCACGAGATTTGAAGCTAATAAAGGCAATCAATGTATATTAGGGTTTAGGTGAAAAGATATTCCTTTCATGTCAGCGTTTGGAAACTTATCCCTCTAGGGAAACAGATCAATGAAGTGTGAGTGTTAGTGTTATGGGCCCCACCAATGAATGTATTTGAGTTAATGTGTTATTGCGATATTTGGTCTGTGACGAAGGGGGATTTGACATTCCACGCTGCAACAGTTTTTCTGGTAGCAGAATGATGGTTGTTATTGTATTGGTTTGGTGATTATTGCTTGTAAATTGCTTATTGATTATTGGTTATTGATTGATATTGGTTTATGTATTAACACTCTATGTTGAGTCGCGTCAAGTTCTATGTTGTTTGCACGGCTTCTGGGATGTGGGAACTCGGAAGTTTGTAACGCATCCGTAGTAGAGCAGAGGTAAGCGCTGCTCTCGGGAAAGACGGAATTGTTGTTGACCTGTAGGTACACAGGGAGAAACGTGTAACGATTGAAGTTGCACGACGCATTGTCTGGGTTCGATTCAGTGACATCGTCGTGTGTTACCATTAGAGACATTTTTTCTGTGTGAGAGAAGTGTGTATGATAGCGAAGGTCACCTGTGAAATTAGGGTCTTAGGTACCAGGAGTCCAAATGGCATTCCGATAACGCTTATCACTGGAAAGGTAACAGGTGTTCTCTGAGCTTGCTAGAAGGATAAAGTAGAGGGAAGTGCCACTTTGTTAACATATGTCATAATTCTGTAGTAGGACAGACTGTTCGCTGTTCTCGAGAAAGACAGGATTCTGTTTGAATGTACTACATTTTCTCGTATGAAAGTGCGTGAATGTGAAGGCCTTCGGGTTAATTGTGAAACTCTAGCTTTATTTCTCAGGAGCATTGGGTCTCCAACTATGGGGCATATTATCAAGCCAGGCGATAAAATTATCGCCGCTTTAGCGGCAGAAAACTGCCGCTAAAACGGCCATAATGGGCTTGATAATATGCTCTATGAAATTCCAATTGAAGTCCATGTTAGATGTCCTTCACATTTAACATGGGCTTCAATTGGAATTCCATAGAGCATATTATCAAGCCCATTATCGCCGTTTTAGCGGCAGTTTTCTGCCGCTAAAGCAGCGATACTTTTATCGTCTGGCTTGATAATATGCCCCTTAGTGTCTTAATTCTGGAGAAACGGTTAGCTAATGCTTGTTAGAAGGGTAAGGTAGAGGGATGTGCTACTTTATCAACGGAAGTAACGATTCCGGAGTAGGGCAGAGGTAAGCGCTGCTCTCGAGAAAGACGGAATTCTCGTGAGAAAGGTCTATTGCTATTCCTTGGTTAGCGAAGTGGACAATGGTGGTGTTTTTATGTTGTTACTAACAGAATTGTAAATTTGAAACAAAACTTACCGAGTGGATTTTGTAAAGGAGGGGTAGACAGGAGCAGGAGCTGCCGCAGCGGCTGCTGACTTTAGAACGACCGCGCTGGGATTGGCCAGTCAGTCGGAAACGTAGAACGCTCCGGATTGGTGCGTTAGTGTACGCCGCGCTAGGAGTGGAGAAGCACAGGGTGACGTAGATGCTCCGGATTGGTGCGTTAGTGTGAGTCGTGCTACGATTGGACAGAATAGCGGTACAGTTGAAAGGAGAGACTGGTGATACACGGAAGACAGAAAAATGTATTACGATCCACCAGAAAAGGAGAAAAAGTCCTGGTTTGGTAAAATTAAAAAGTGGTTTAAGAAGGACAAACCGATTGTAACTAGGGAAGGACAGTTACTTCCTCCACCGAAAACCCCCGCATCCTTTATGGTTGCGAAATATTGATATCACACCTGTATTTGGTTAGACAATTGGGTCAAGTATACTGAAAAAGACGGAGTGTTGGCTTTTCCAGAACATGGTTCATTTAATTTGGCAGTTTTGAGAAATTTAGGAGAGAAAATGATGAATTTAGAACCAAGACCTTGACCGACACAATTTGAAGCATTGACAGAATGGGAAGATGAGATGCATGACCGAGAGAGACAGAGAAGTGGCGGAAGGTATAGGTACATGTTTGGAAGGTCATACGGACGTGAGAAACATGATGATCGAATGAGAAGGTGGCGGAATGCGAGTATGACTGAGGGTTTATTTCCCGTAAGAACTCCAGGAGAAAATGAAGGAAGAAAATGCGTAGAAAAAAGACATAATGTGGAATCGAGAGGGTATGGAGTGAATGAATCAGAAGATGATGTTCTTGATGACATGTTCTATAAAAATCCCCCCCCCATATCGACCAGAACCAGATATATTAATCCCAAGTGCCCCAATGAAAGAAACAGTACGAATCATAAAATCGGAACCAGAGTTCCAAGATTTGGGAAAAAACAATTCCATTAGAGAGGTAGAAAAGAAGTCCGGAGGTAAAATAAACGATGAAAATTCAGCAGAACTAGCAAAGTCAACCCCAGAATTAACAGAGAAAATAAGAGAATTAACCAAAAATCTGGAAGCTGTAACGGTTCCAGTAACGATAGGTCCAGTAATGCCTATTTTGATAAACAGAAAGATTGCGAACATTGTTTGACGGTCCCTTATAAAAGCAATAAACAGGTTGGACAACCAAAACTGAGTCAAAATGATAATCCTTGAAGACAGACAATAAGTATGATTGAACCAAATGTTTCAAATAATCCGTTTGTAGGCCAGAATTGTGCAGAAAGGCGTATAACAACACTGGAGTCAATATTAGAAACACAAAAGGATTTTGGACAAGGAAATGTAGAGAAGTCAGTAGGGCCATCTACAGAGGAATTAAGTGAATGGTTGAGAAGTTTGCAGAAGAAAGACAAAGAATCTCAGTCAATAGATGTGGCCAAATTACGAATTTTACTGGAAGAGTTAATAGTAGGAACTATCCCTACGGAGAAGTTAAAAACCTAACAAGATGAGGAGTTGTTATTTCTGTGTAAAAGCATAACGTGTAGAGCAAAAAGTCTCCATGAAAGATTAGAAGAAGTGGCAAATGAAATGGGTATAAATATTGAAAAGGTATAAGTCCTACAGAAACCATATCAAGTAGATTTCACTGAAAAGGACATTGAAAATATGAATACCACAGGACGAATGAGTCAGATTAAGGAAATAATTATTTTGTTGAGAAAATGGGGAGATGTGGACAAATGGAAAAGTAGATGGTATCGAAAACGAGATGATGTTTCAGATAAAACCTTTTCAGCTTTCCTTGTTAGAGAAAAAGAGAAGGTCGTGACAGAATGCCCTATGAGAGAAATTCCAGGAGGAGGATATATACATGTCCCATGGACTAGGCAAGATATTTTGTCATTTACAAATGACTTCCCTCGACTACGCGAAAAACCCGTTGAGTGGTATTGACAGGTGGACAGATTTGTAAAATTGTCCAAAGTACTGTGGATTGATCTAAACAGTCTGTTTGACATAATAGTACCAGCAGATCTATGGACAGAGTGCAAAATCATGATAGATTGGCCAACACAAGAATACCCAGGGGATCCAAAAACAGGGGCTCCAGACCCCGAGGTAATGAAGAAATACGAACAGGTTATTGCGTTTCTGAAAAATAAAGTACCTCCTAAAGAGACAGATTGGGTAAAAATTGACAGAACACATCAGGAAAGCAAAGAGTCAGTACATGCATATTATGAGAGGTTAATTTTGGCCTTTAAACAATTTAGTGGAGACGAAAATCTGAGTGAAAAGGATCTAAGTCATTTTGTATACAGGTTTGTATATGGTCTTCGTCCCGAAATTAGTGAGATAATAAAACAGCATACTGTAGACTGGCAAAATAAGAAAATAGACGAAGTACTGAGACATGCTAAATATTTCAGTGATGAAATTGAGGCAAAACAGCGAAAATTGAAAGAAAAGGCTATATGGGCACAAGTAAAGGTAGCGGAGAGGCAGGAAGCTCAATTAGCCGAACAAGCAGGATCAAGACAAAAATTTTATCCTGGGAAAGGTAAAGGAAATATAGAGGAAGCTAAGAAGAAATTTCCGTGTCATAAGTGCGGTAGGATAGGGCATTGGAAATCCGAGCGTAAATTTCCCCCAAGTACTAACGATGAAAATACATCATTGAATCCACAGGTGCAGAATGAGGTGAGTGGTCAACCGCAGCGACAGCAGCAGGTTGTAACACAACAGAATCAGGTGCCAAAACCACCTTTTCCACAGAGCAAAAATTCCCAGAAGTATAGTAATGAAATGGGATTCTACAATGGAGAACAGGTAAATAAACCGCCGCGCGCTAGCGCTGCTTCGCAGTATTGGCTGCAACGTGATGAGAGTGATTCAGAAGAGGGTTATTGACGGTGCCGAAGGGAGGAAGAAGAGTGCGTACTTGGTGCAACTCTAGAAGTAGACCAGACAGGCCCATTTGTAGATGGAAAAGTTAATAATGAAAATATTACTTTCCTAGTTGATACTGGTGCTACTCGATCAACTGTTAGATCAGCTGATGTTAAGAATCTTCCTCTCTCGGATGAAACGATCCAAGTAGTTGGTGTATCCAATAAGCAGATTAAAACTTACCTTACAGATTCAGTGAAAGTTAGCATAGGGAAATGTTCTGAAATGCACCGCTTTGTCGTGTGCGACACCAGTCCTGTGAATTTCTTAGGTATAGATTTGTTGTGCAAGATGAACTGCACTATCTTTTGTACCCCAGATGGAATAGCATTTGAAACACCAGATGATGATGTGCTGTACAAAATGACAATGGCAAATAGGGAGGAGGTTACTGAAACCTATGCTGTATTTAACCCTGACGAATTACCTAAAGAATTAAAACAATCTGTTAAAGCAGAAGTTTGAGATTTCACCGGAGAAGATGTAGGATTAATGAGAAATGTAGATTCAGTAAAAATAACAGTAAAAGAAGGAGTAAGTTCTGCAAATGTCCCTCAATATAAATTGACACCTGAAATAATTGAAGGAGTGACTCCTGTGATTGAAAAAATGATAAAACAAGGTATTTTGAGAGAGATAATGAGTACGCCATGTAATTCACCAATAATGGGACTGAAAAAGCCTAGTGGGAAGTTCAGGATAGTACAAGATCTGAGAAAGATAAACAAAATTGTTGTGTCATGCTGTCCCATTGTACCAAATCCATCTGTGATTTTATATCAGATTCCCCATGACGCAGAATGGTATACAGTGATTGAGCTATGCCATGCTTTCTTTTCCATTCCATTGCACCATGACAGTCAGCAAATTTTTGCATTTCGTTTCGATGAGCGTATTTTGGCTTGGTGCCGAATTCCACAGGGGTATACAGAAAGCCCCTCAATATTTAATCAGCTATTGAAGAAGTCTTTGGAAAATCTAGAAATGCCAGACAATTCAGTGTTAGTTCAATACATCGATGACCTACTTGTGGCATCGAAAACCCGTGAAGCTTGTGAGGTAGACACGATAGCCTTGCTAAATCATTTGGCAGATGGATGACTAAAGGTGTCACCATCGAAATTGCAATTTTGTAAGAAGGAAGTACAATATTTAGGACATAACATTGAAAAATGACTGAGAAGAATAACAATAGACAGAATCAGGATCATAAAAAGAATGAATCCACCTATGACCCAAAGAGAAGTGAGAATGTTTCTGGGAATGGTTGGATATTGTCGTCAATGGATCAGCAATTTTTCGTTGATCGCAAAACCTTTGGTACGACTGACAAGAAGTGATGTGAAAGATCCCATTGATCTGAACAAATAGGAATTGGCAGCATTCAAAAGATTGAGAGATGGGTTGTCTGAAGCACCTGCATTGGGTATGCCTGATTATGAGAAAGAATTTGAGTTGTATTGCAGTGAGAGAAATGGATGTGCACTCTCTGTTCTAGTACAGAAGCATGGAAAACTGAGGAGACCAATTGCATATTTTACATCAATGTTGGACCCAGTAGCTGTGGCCCTACCTGGGTGTTTGAAAGCAGTAGCTGCTACATGTCGAAGTTTGGAACAGAGTGAGGGAATTGTGATGGAATATCCTGTGAAAGTGTTTGTACCTCATGATGTGGCGATCCTTTTAACAAGGAGTCGTACTCAGTATATGACACAGTCGGCTGACTAAGTATGAAAAGGTCATATTAGGTGCAACAAATGTAAGTCTTGTGAGATGCTTGAATGTGAACCCTTCAACATTGTTGCCTGATGCTGAGAATGTGGAAGTAAGAGATGAAGCAGATCATGACTGTTTGGATGTACTTGATTTCTGTACAAAACCACGACCTGACGTAAAAGATGAACCTTTACCAGAAAGTGATTTTGTTATGTTTGTTGATGGATCTTGTTTGAGGACAGATGATGTAGTGTTAAGTGCAGCATATGCGGTATGCACAGTTGCAGCAGTAATGGAAGCATCCTATTTGAAAGGAGTAAAATCGGCCCAAGTAGCTGAACTTGTTGCTTTGACGAGAGCATGCAAGATTGGGAAAAGTGTGAGAGTGACTGTGATAACTGAAAGCCAGTATGGCTATGGAGTTGTCCACGACTTCAGCCAGATATGGCTGCAGAGAGGATCCTTAACCTCAAGTGGAACTCCCATTAAGAATGCTGAAGTGGTTGGAAAGTTGCTTGAGGCGATACAGCTGCCTAGGCAATTGGCTGTTGTAAAGTGTGCTGCCCATAGTCACAGTGGTGATTATATCGCTACTGGAAATAAATTTGCGAATGACTTGGCACAATACTGTGCATGAAATCAGAATTCAATTAATCGGGCTAAGGAAAAATAGGTGATTTCTTGCTCTTTGAAGTTTACTAACACTGTGGGAACATGGGAAGAAGTAAGACAATTGCAGGAAGAAGCAGAAGAGGAGGAAATGAAGCAGTGGGTAAAAGCAGGATGTGCACCAAGAGAGAAAGATCATGTGTGGGTCTATCGAGATGGAAGACCAGTCATGCCTAATAGCATGATGTCTGCCATGGCACGGATGTATCATGGACAGTGACACATAGGGAGAGACGCTATGATCAGGTCCTTTAAACAAACCTGGTATAATGCAAAGTTCAGATTTGTAGCAGAAAGTCTTTGTCAGAGATGCCTAATATGTCAGCAATACAATCCAGGAAGAAAGACAGTAGTGAGTCTAGGAACAATAGGTCGAGAAGGAGGGCCTTTTACCAGAATGCAAGTAAATTTCATTGAAATGCCTCCCTGTAACAGGTTGAGGTATGTCTTGGGTATGGTCTGTCTATTTTCCAGATGGGTAGAGGCATTTCCAACAAGAAGAAATGATGGGATGACAGTGGCAAAATTACTTTTGAGGAAATGTATCCCTAGATTTGGGTTCCCAGTGATAATTGAATCAGACTGAGGAGGCCATTTTCATAATGAGATCATAAAACTGATTTGTGAAGCAATGAATGTACGACAAAAACTAAATTTTGCCTACCGACCAGAGGCTTCCGGTGTGGTGGAACAGATGAATGGTACTATCAAAAACAGGATAGGGAAAATGTGTTTAGCCACAGGTATGAAATGGCCTGATGTCTTGCCTCTGGTACTCATGACTATTAGATCAATTCCAGACAGAACTACAGGGTTAAGCCCCCATGAAATCATCAAGGGACGAGCCATGCGTCACATGTTTATACCAGTCAACAAGCTGATGACTATAACTGATGACATGGTGTTGGAATACTGTAAAAGCCTGGCTGACGCAGTTCATTCTGTGTTTCATCAGGTTGGAGCGGATGCCACCACCCTTGAAAAGAAGTCAGCCCATGATCTGAGCCCAGGGGACTGGGTAAGGATAAAAGTCCACAGAAGAAGAAACTGTTTGGTTCCCAGGTGGGGAAAACCAAGACAAGTCATCTTGACCACAACAACAGCTGTGAAGTGTGCTGGATTGAAGAACTGGATCCATGCAAGCCATACTTTGACAATTCCAAATCCAGTAGACAGCACAGAAAAGGAGTATTTTAATGAAACAAAATACAGTACTGAGTCAGATGACGGAGAGCCAAAAGACAAAGTAAACCCTGAAAGGGGGGAAACAGAACCAAGTTTAACTTTTGTCCCCAGAAGTAGTTCCCTGAGGATAAGGTTACAGATTTCTGATACCAGTTCAGACTCAGAAACCAAACAAGGAGCACAATCTTCCAGGAAAGAACAAGGAAAGAACAAAGAAAAAGGCAGTGAAGAGACGATAAAAGAGATTCATGATAAGGAAGTGCCAGATGAAAGATTAAGTGAAATTCCACCTGAAACAACACATTTAGATGGACAGGTGCCAGATACAGAGAGAGACGGAAAGATTATTGCGGAAGACCCCCGAGGAGGCGTAGGGAACTCCAACATCCAGTTAGAAGCAGGGACAAGGAGTCAGCAGGAAGATTGCGTGTCGAAGATTCGAGGAGGGACAGAAGTAGGGAAAACAAAAGAAGCGGTGGAAAAAGAAACTGTTGAGAGTAAAAAGCAAGTTGAAACAGAGTCAGAGGAAAGCAAAGATGAAATACCTGAAGGTCGAGTTCTAAGAAAGAGAGCTTGGAGAACTGAAAAGAACGATAAAGGGAGTAAATTGAAAAGAACTGCAAAAGACGACGTTTGGCCGAATAAAATAAAAAGATTGAGATATCGACTGACACGAGTAAATTCACCAAGGGCTGAACAGGTGAATGAAGTGACGAGTCAGGAGAAATCAAAAGAAGAAGAAACAATTGTAGTTAAAGAAAGCAAAAGAACAAGGAAACCTAACCAGAAGTATAAATCACCAGAATGGACGTATGTGGCTCTGCCTGAAGTAAAAGAAGAGGCGGATAGCCAAGGAAATCCAGAGGTGGTTGTACCAGAAGGGGTTGAGGAAGACGAAGAATCGGAAATCCTGAGAGTTATATTGTCCGATATTGGAAAAGAAGCAGATGTTCAGGACATTCTGTATACCGAAAATGAAAGAAAAGTGAAAAATGATGAAATGCCAAACTGAATGAGACAAGAAACCAACTGAGAGAAAGCCAATTAAAATACAGGAAAAGACAAAAACTGGTAGAACCAAGTAGTTGCTTAGAGCCTTGGGTTAGAAAAACTAGTTGTGAAGTAGAAGAGGCTAAGTCAAAAGACACGGTCCATTTTAGCAAAGATGGCAAATATAGATGGTAGAAAAAATAGATGTAGATTTTTGAGGAGATGGTGTAAAATGTGTTGTTGTTGTACAGGATTATTAATGCTTCTATGGAGTATACTAGCTCTACTGATCTCATTTAAAGTTACTATAGATACATTAGAAGGACATAGTGAAAACATAACTAATATAGGGAAGATTCAAAAGGTAGTTCCGACTAGAATACATACAAATTATTTACATAAAGACAGGTCTATAACTGATTTTTCTAATAATGTGTTTTCAAAATTGTTGTATGAATATGTAAAGACAATGGACGTAAGGGACTACTACTTGTGTATGCAGTTACCTGCCTCTGTATCAGAGGGAGTGACTTATCACCACCTTCCAGTGACTTATGGAATAACATGTAGTGTAATAGCTAGTTTATTTTATCAAACAGGTAAATTAGAGTATTATTTTTCAGATGTAGATACTATATTTTCACAAGTACCGTCAATTAACAAACTAAACAAGGTAAAACCTGCAAAGGTATTAGGTGAATTTTTCTTAGAGACTAAAGAACTAACATTAGAATACATATTTAGAAATAATTTGACTTGCAGTTTAAAGAAAGAGGAAAATACATTTTTAGATATGGTTGAAGAAAGAAGATTGAAAATGCAAAGAAAGGCTTCAGAAGGAAAAGTGGAGAAGACAGTCTGGGATGTAGAAATGGAGAAACATCTGAAAGGTGAAGCTAGTCCAACTATGGCTTTAGACTGGCCTCAGAAAGGGAAATTGTGTATTAGGAGAAATCAAATGGCATATGATAATTATTTTGTAGGGAATAGCGAGTGCCATGATACATACCGAATCATGGGTGGATGGGGATTTAAAGGTGGAAAAGATCCAGTTTTTCCTGGATTATATTTCATTTGTGGGAACAGGGCATATTATCGTTTGCCAGACCATTGGTATGGCACATGTTATGTAGGCCTGGTTTTCCCAAAGATTTTTCATATGGATAGAGGAGAAGATGGTGTACATAGTTTAGGTAGTTATTTAGCACCTAGTAAGAGAGAATCTTGGACAGAAATTGTGGGTGACATTTTTGGAGCCTTGATACCGGAAGTGGGAATATCTCTGAATGCAAACAAAATTAGAAGACTTTTAACAGTAGTGGATCGCTTGTCTACAAGCACCGCTGGAGGATTTTTATTAGTAAATACTGAAATGGTTGCCATGCGTGCTATGGTAATGCAAAATCGACTTGCCCTTGATATATTATTGGCAAAAGAGGGTGGAGTCTGTGGAATGCTGAAAGTTCAACACTGTTGTACTTACATTCCTGACGAAAGTAAAGATTTGAAAATGTATATTAAAAATATTACAGAATTGCATGACGAAATTGCACCACTGGAGGTTGAAGGTGTGTGGGAAAAGATTGGAAAGAAATTATCAGCTATTAAAGATTTTGTAGTAAAACTAGGTAGTACATTTTTAGGTAAGATATTATTTCCATTAACATGTGTGATTTTCATAGTATTAATAATTAGATTAGGGTGTATCTGTCATAAAAAGGATAAAAATCAGAAAAAGTTAGAAGAGAAAATTTAAAGAGAAGAGATAAGAAACAAGAAAGAGAATTTGAAGAAATAGAATTGGAGGAAATCAAGAAGAGTATGTATAAATCAGCAAAAAGAGAAGAAACAGGGGAAACTGAAATATGAATAAAAACAAGAAATCACTTTGAATTCCGTAAAAGGGATACAAAATTTTGTTGGTGTGGTGATATAATCACCAAAGGGGGGATTGCTGGAGCAGGTAGTATAAAATGTTGTATACCCCCCCCCCATTCTGCCTGTTTATATTAATCCGAATAATCTATTAATTGTAATATTATTAATCTGTTTGAAGTGATAACTCACCAATTATATTAACAAAAGAATTACACGTGGGTTTTGCATTTTGCATGGCTAAATTAATTGTATACTAATATATGTACGCATAGTAATGGTAGGAAATTTCGATATTGCATGATCTATGTTGCTTTGTGACGTAATTGTAAGTTGCACCAGATGACATCACTGGGTGAATATAAACGCTTTAAATGTTGCTATTATGCTAGATCATTACTTACACATAGGGGAATTAGTGAGGGTTTAACATTTTATTAGCCAATTCAATGTTGTAATTACGTTTTTGTGTTTGTTTTACTTAAGTTGACCATTTGGGCCTTCATAAAGATGGCCGACTAAGACACACGACGTGACTGCTACAGTCCCACGAGGTTTTGGGTGAAGTGCGCCTGCGCCACCGCCAGCAACAATAGCCTCGTCCTGGCCCCAGGAAAGATGTACCAACCAAGGTCGTACTGGGAGAGTTGCCAGGACTACAAAACAAAGAACTGTCTTTAAAACCGGAACCAGCAAGTGCGATGACTTAATCTAACGGACTATGTGAGAACTTTACCGAGTGACCCCAAATCCACCAATCAGGACTGTCTAAAACTGATTTTTGTTACATTTTGACATTAGTTTTATTATAAAAGTCGGTAGAATAGTGAGTTGGTGGGTCCGAATTGTCTTGCTGCAAATTTCCTGACGTTATGCTGACGGAGAGGACGGTGACACTGCTGGACAGCTGTTATCCTGAATCTTTGAGAGACTGAATTACGGCCTCACTTTGATGAATTTAAAGATTTTTCCACGACTTGACTGACTTAGAGGACGACTAAAAGCCAGATTAGGTAAATATGATGTTCTGCGGTTTGGACGATGATTTTCTAAAATTTGCAATTTAATTAGATAAACGATGTTTTGACAAATAGACAAATGTTTTGTGTCGATTATTTGAAGAAATTAGAGAAAAAGAGAAGAGCATAAATAAAAGAATAGAATTGCCAAATTACAAAATCAACTAACTGATTCATCGCCAAATGAGGGGAATATCACGAGATTTGAAGCTAATAAAGGCAATCAATGTATATTAGGGTTTAGGTGAAAAGATATTCCTTTCATGTCAGCATTTGGAAACTTATCCATCTAGGGAAACAGATCAATGAAGTGGGAGTGTTGGTGTTATGGGCCCCACCAATGAATGTATTTGAGTTAATGTGTTATTGCGATATTTGGTCTGTGACGAAGGGGGATTTGACATTCCACGCTGCAACAGGGACAGCAGGGAGGGAGACCTGTGAATAGAAAAGAGAAGATTGTAAAAGTCCTTCTGAATCATAAGGTAGCGATCATAACCCCTTTCAGTAATATTACTATATCCATATATACCCCCCTGCTCTAACTACCTGTAAAGAAAGAAAATACACTCTCACTAGCAGGGAGGTGCGTAGGTGATCCCCGCTATTTACACTGCATACTGTGGGAACAAAACAGAACACCCCTTAATGACACCTATATGCAGAAGCTGCAATTATCTCTGATCCTCTACACTTACCCTCAGTATCAGTGAAAGATGTCTAACGATGCCCAAGGTTTGACCACCTACTGCTGACCACCCCTGTTGAAAAACAAACACACAGTGTAACCACATTTAAGGTAAATAATGATGTAGCATTGTTCATAACCTTTTTAACAAGCAATAAAGTTTTAAATATTGTCAAGAATGAAAAGTTACGGGTAGAACCCTTTACTCCATGGATCAGAAGGAGCCATCAAACGGGTCAATGAATTCTGACTCAGTTCAGTTCTTTTAAGTCGAAATAATAGGTTGCTTCAATAAACAAAATAAAACAGGAATTGGTTTGAGAGTTAATTTCACTCTCCGTGCGATATGAACATATAGGTAAATGGCAGCCCAAGCAACGCCCCTACATGAGTCTACTCCGGACTCGCCAACAGGGAAGTTTACAGTAATTTCCCCCTCAAAAGATAATCAACCTCAATATCCAAAAGGTTCAGGCCAAAGATAAATATCTACAGTTTCCCTTGCAAGAGCCCCAGTTACCAAGGACTCGCCAACGCAGCGAAACGCAGATAATATAGTGAAATGCCACAGGATCTCCAAAGGTTCGTAGCGGTAGCTCCCTGAGCTATGAACGAAATGAAAGGAAAGCAGTGCCCATGGCACCCTTACCCGACCACGGAAACGAAGAAGTCGCAGCGAAACACAGTCAGAGACTGTCAGGTACTCTCCAGAATAATCAGCAGCTTCCCATGGCGATTCTCTTCTTTTCTGGGATTGCGGGACGTTGCGTCTGACGTCAGATGCTCTCCCCTTCTGGGTACTGCAGTCTTACAACGGCCGGCGCCTGCTCCTTCACACGGAGTCTGTCATGTGGACGCCGTTGGTGTATCCTGACAGCAATACTCAATAGCCGCTCATGCTCTGTTTCCTTCAGGCTGGGCCCAAACTGGGGTGGCATGGTGAGCAACAAAACAATGGATTAACCCAGATCTGTGACTAGGGGTGAATGTTTGACAATGTTTAGAATTCCGTCAATATCTTTTTGTGTTGCTATAGTTGCCCTAAGTGGGAAAGGTGTGCCCAGACGTGGGTCCCGTGTTCACTAAACCACTGGATTCAAGCTAGCCTGGCTGATGAGGGGTGATACCCTGAAACGGGTTCCAGGATGCTTGTTTCCGGTCCAGGGAGGACCTGGCCTGGAAGTGTGGGCTGGAATTTTCACCTGGGGAGCAGGGTCAAGTCCGATTTACATATGGCTGGGTCCAAACTGGGGTGGCATGGTGAGCAAAAAACTGATAGATTTAGCCCAGATATATTACTGAGGTGAAAGTTTGACAACTTTCAGCATTCCGTCCATAATCTGTTTGTGTTGCTATGATTGCTTGAATAGCCAAGTCTTGAGAAGTTTCTTGAAGCGAACTACAGGGGAAGATTTCCTGATGCAAAGCAGGACTGAGTTCCATGTTTTGTCTGCAGAAAGGGAGCAGAATGGGAGCAGTAGTAGACTCCAAAACTGTTGTTCTATTCATAGATACTTGATGGAGCAGGGAAGTAAAAGAGCGAAGGGAAGGACCAATAATATAGTGCTTGCTTTTACACTTGATGTAGGAAGACCCCTGCTGATGAAAACCTTTTTTAGTGAAACAACGGACTTTAAAGATGATGGAGAAAATGTACTTAGATTTTGCATCAGGGTTGCGTCACTTTTGTGGCACAGCCCCAATGAAAAATCCTTTTTGTTGTTTACTAAGCCATGCAAAGCTACTTTCCGTGGCTTTGTGTTAGGAAGGCGTTTCTTGGGTGGATATGGCCGTTCACATGCATCTGCCCATGTATTTTGGCGCATTCCCACATTTACAGAGACTTTCAAATCTGGGATTGTGTTAAAATGCTATGACTCCCTGAACCAAGAGTAACAAGGAAAAACATCTGTATTATTCCTTGTTATTGTCTCTTTCAATGTGTCCTGCATTTTGCAGTGCACGTAAAAAGAGGAAAACACCATTAAGGATTGTTTTTGAGGTGTTCCTTCTTGTACAAAAACAATCCTGTCTGTAACACAGGCACCCTTGCACACTGATGTAAAGATGCCTGCATTGACACTTAGCAGCACACACCGCACCAGTGCTGGGAGACAGCAGAAGTGCAGCATATTCTAGTTGATAGGGCTCATTTCTGCTTTCTCCAATTCACGCAATGCAGCGCAGTAACTTTGCATGTAGTCCTGCGTTGTTTGAAAAATTATAAAATCCGCCCTGATGTATTTTCTGGTTTGATCTGTTATTTTTATGTGATGTACTTTAGAGTATTGTGTCCATGGTATAACGTCTGACATCCCTGATGGGGCGCCGAAAGCCTATCACATGTATTGCAGTGTGAGATTACAAAGTGTATTGGTGTCACGCACTAGGTTGCCTTGGCGCTCCCAACATTTTGTAGAACAATTGAGCATAAAATGAATTGAGCAGATGTAAACAATCGTTCACTAGCATTTTTGTAATGCTTACATATTGATATTTTTGAAAGTAAGGAACTAAATGGGAAGTTGGTGTAATGCCCTTTTTTAAAATCGATCCTGACACTTTGTAGTGTTTAGGGTTTTATTTTTTTCACTTTGGGGTGCAGGCAATTATGATTTTGAAACCAAGATCAGGCAAAGTAAATTACTGTAAATGGAACTAATAACATAATGTTCCATTTAACCCCTTCGCTGCGGCGGGAATTCCGCCGCAGCGCTGGGGGGGTTGGGGGGCAGCGCGGTGGCGCTGTGCTCATGACGGAGCCACTCCGTCATGAGCCACGGTTGAGCTGTGCTCATGACGGAGTGGTTCCATCATGACTCCGCCCACGGCGCTAATCGCCCGCACAGGCGGGGAATTAGCGCCGCGTGGGAGGAGCGGCCGCCAACGGCCGCGGCATGACGGAACCACTCCGTCATGAGCACACGGCAACCGTGGCTCATGACGGAATGGCTCCGTCATGAGCAGGGGAGGGGTTAAAATTCAATTTCATTGAATTTTCTAACATTTAGAGGAAAACATCATATGCTTTCTCTCAGCAGATCCTAGGGCTCAGGTATCCTGTATCTGTAATGTGTGTAATATTGAGTCGTTTCGTGAGAACAAAGTCCAGCATAGCCTCACTGTAGTTAGCTGATTGAGAAGATGGCATGAATGGCAAATTGAATGGCCACTCTTTTCATCTCAAGCAGTAACTCCTTTATAATTTATATATAGAGTATCTTTTGAATGGTTTCAACAAAATGTTCCTTAAGCAGATTCCTGTGTGAGGTTTGCATTCTCTACCAATTCAAGTGGAATTCCTTTTATCGCCAAAGATAGGGTGCCTCGTACCCAAAAACTCAAACACATTTTACCAAACGTGACTGACCAAACTTTATGTTGGTGGGTCTATGCCAACTTATTATCTCATGCCAAAGCACAAGAGATCTTCCTCTTTTCAGGTTCTGTGATAGATGTGTGTGATGGGCACGCTGTAGAATCTGTGAACATTTAGCTCCGTAGCCTCAGGAAAATCAGCCATCACATCCCAACTAGTGAAATCAGCACAGTAGTACAAACCCTTTTTGATATATGAAAGACTATTTTCTAGAGTGCATGTCAATACTGAGGGCTGAAATCATGAGACCTGTGGTACGGTGCACTCAATGGGTCAAATTACACGAAATGCCAGCCCAGCATTTTGATCATTTTTTTAGTGCAAAATGCATCCGCACATCTATTTTGGATGCTAGGACAAATTGTCATTATATAATAGATCAAAATCCCATGTGACACAAATAATAGCTGCTCGCGTTCTGTTTGTTTGCATTGTTCCCGAGCCCCTGTGATGGATTTTTTACCCGAAAAATATCTCATTATGCAACATTACATAAAAGCGTGATCAAGAGCATTTTGCATATTAAGGATAATGGAAAAATGTCGGCAATTATGCAAGATTATGCTGACCTAAATAAATTTGGCTCAGGCAGAGATTTGAGTAACAGGATTCTCAAATCCCTTTTGAAATCTATTTTGTCTCCTCTAAAACGGTTTTACAGTCAGATGACCATGACATGAATGGGTCAAGACATTAGGACAACTTCTTCATTTGCTCTCCCTGGAGCAAGAAGTAAAACTCACTATGCCTGCTTCACCTACATAGATATATTCTCAACAAACCTTCTCAACCTATATGGAGACACCACATTGGGGAGTCAGAGTTCCCTTGGATTAGAAACCCCTAATTTCAGAGCCCTCAACCATTACATCTCTGCTTCTGTAATATTAATTTTGAACGATTCATCACAAACTTTAATCTCGAGCTATTCTGATATAATTCCACTCGGAACCTAAAAGTCTACCTTACCACCTGGAAAACAAACGTGGAATGCCTTATTAAAAAAATATTTCCACGAATTTTTGTACATTTTTATATTGTAATCATTACATTTATAATTCTGGCAATAATGTATGATTTATTTCCTACAATTTTAGATCACTGATGAGATAAAACAGTACCAATCTAGTAATGCTACTCCAAGTGTGTACATCCACAAAAACAGAAAAATTGAGTTGCCAACATTTCTACAGACACCGAAAGATCTGGGAGCAATAGTAGAGCTGATACGACAAGAACATGACTTAACTGGTGCTAATTGTCTCTGCTGACTATTTGATTCACATTTGAATGAAGTTATTGTCTCAATTAATGTATAACTTCTGATAAACTGTAGTGTGAATTTGTTTATTAGTGTATTTACTTTCTACCAAAAAAAACTAAATAAAAAGATATTAAAAAAAGAATGTGTGGTTGGACTCTGTGTACTATGGACCTCATATACAAGAAAATGACGCAGCTGGGTGCAGCAAGCCATTTAGCTGTTCCTAGCTTCTTCCTTCTCAAAGCACAAGCATGCGTTGTATTAACAACATGTTGCATCCATGTGCTTTCTCCTGCACTGATGCACAATTGGCTGCCATGTGCCAGCACAGACACCCATGCGACATGTTGCAAGGGTGCCTGGATTGCGAGGATGATTGTTTTTGTGCAGGAAGGCGCACCATTCTGCACAAAACAATCACTGGTGGCATATTCCTCTTTCTATTTGTGCTGCATAAAAAGAGGGGAAAAAACATGGAGAAATAAAAGTATTTCTCCTCAGTCTGCCACTCCTACACCTCCCCTGGAGAGGCGTAGGAATCTGACACATTCCCAGGTTTACGATTCCTCAAAAATCGGGAATGCTTAAGATTCCATGGGTGTTTCACGGGAACACCCACAGCAACACCCATGGAACGCCCCCTTCACGCAGTATTCTGTTCGAAAGGAGCCCATGTTTACAAGGCCAGAAATGCCACATAGAGTGGCTTTGCGTGACCTTGTAAATATGCTTTGTATAGCACATTGCGCCATCGGAGCGTCAAAAAAGTGACGCTCTGGCTGCGCAAAAGTGTCGCTAGGGCCTAGTAAATGAGGCCCCCTGTGTATAATTTAAAATGTCACTTTTTACATTCAGCATTGTGAGAGAAGAATTATTTGACGCCCACATCATGACCCACATCCGATGTTTTCGCTTCTGCAACAACTCCCGGGCCGATCAACAGAGGTGTGATTGATTGACAGGAGGTTGTCGCAATGGCGGACGAACAGCAAACTCCCCTTGTTCTCCAGTTTCCAAACTCCTAACGTGTCTCCTAGTCACTCGCACCCCACTTGCGCTTTCAAACGTCTTTGAGCAAAGCGCTTAAATCCTAAAGGGCAGACAGCGCCGGAGTGTGGTCACGTTTTACGACCGATGACAAAGCCCTGGTGACGGATCTTACCCTCCAGTACAAACATCCATGCAGCGCAGGCAAAATACATATTTGATGTTCATTAGGACGAGGAATCGTGTGTGCACACTGTCGAAAGGAAATATTTTCCTAACCAGAGTTTCCTTTTTACGAGGCAGGGGAAAATAAAGAATCAATATTTACTTTAAGGTTAATATTCAAATGTGACTTAACGTACAGTTGTCCTTGGCAAATCAAAGTTTACCTTATGGCAACTCGACACATGTGCAAAAGCCGCTTACTAGCAGGTGAGTGGATCTTCCGCAGAGTGGCTGCTCATTGGAAGCCTGAGAGTCTGGGTGAAGTGTGGGCCCCTGGGAAAGAAACCGCTCCTGCTCCATAGCTTTCTTTGCGAAATATTTACTATAGGTAAACGGGGACTGGACCTATTAAAGTCATATAGAATATATACAGCAAGGGGCATGATTGTGAGTGGCATCCTAAATCTGGGTGGTATTAAAAGTTGATTAAAAGTTTTGCGACCATAATGCGGAGCTACCTGGACTTTACCATATGCTTTTCACGATGTCTGGGACCTGTCTGGTAACGTATTCTACCTCCTTTATTCAGGTGGACTATGTGATAAGAAAAGCAGGTGGCATCGCTGGGTGCAGTATTGTTGTGTGTGGAATTTCACCTGGTAGTTTCAGGTGGGATTCTGCAGCTGGTAAAAGTATGGATATACCTTTCCACGTAACTCATAATGGAGTCCTTACATTACTAGTGTTGAGCTTGCATGTGTGCTTGGTGGGATTTTAACATGCCGCTTTGCACACTGGTCCTTCAAATGTGTTAAGGCAAGGATATGATCTGCTGGAGGCAATGGAGGACTAGGGATGAGGGTTAAAGCAAAAGGAATAAAAGATGGACGGAATAGTGAAAAATGCAAACATTCACCCCCCCAGTCAAAAGGATCTTGGTTTTGCTCACCACGCCACTTCAGTTTGCACCCAGCCCTATGCAAATCAGTCTCAACCCTGTTCCTCATGGGAACAGTCCAGCCCGAACTGCCAAGACAGGACCTCCCTGGACCGGAAACAAGCATCCTGGGACCGGTTTCAGGGCATCACCCCTCATCAGACAGGCTAGCTTGAATCCAGTAGTGCAGTGAGCACAGGACCCATGTCTGGGCATACCCTTCCCCCTTAGGGCGACAAAAGCAAAAGGGGCAATTGATGGACGGAATGCTGAACAATGCAAACATTCCCCATCCCCCCCGTCACAGTGATCCATCGTTCTTTTGCTCACCACGCCATGAGGGTTGGGAAAAGTATTGATGCAAGAAGTGCGTTTTCAACTATTTGCAGAATTTAATGAGTGGTTGACGTTGTTGATGATTTAAAGAGAAGGTGTAGTGATGTGCTCTTTGTGTTTTTTGTGGCAGCAGACAGTATGTACCCAGAATCTGAGTTTGGGCTGTGTGGTTTCCCCTTGATCCGTGCCTCTGATCACATTACCTGGCTTTTAAAAAACTGCAGTGGGCTTTCCATACAAAGTGGCTATTACCTTGGCAGAGAAAGTCACCTTGGTGGAGATGCACCTGCACTATGAAGTTAATAGGGGTAGTGTCTAAAACTCTAGATTATACACCACCCATCTGAGAGACCTACATATGCCACACACACAAATGGAATTTCTACCAGCAAAGCTCCAAATCAGCCCATAGGTTTAACATGCAGACACCATTGTTGCTGATTTTGGTACCCCAGGTGGGAGCAGAGCACTAAAAGGGAGGACATCTTTATGGTTTGTCAATTCCAAATACAGGATTCAGAAAAGGGTCCAAAATGAAGTATGCCTTCTACAGTAACAATACTAAAATCTGGAACCCCTCCCTACATACACGCTTATGGCTCCTTCATTCACAGTGCTCCAGCCCATATATAAAATAAACCTACTGCACACCTGATGATTAAGGACTTTGATAACCCATAGAGATTGTGGGAAGATTTACAAGAAACTGACGCATCCGTACAGATGCATCAGTTTCCCTGAGCCTACATGATAAACCCTTGCACCACCATAGATGCGCCATATTTACAATATGGCACACTATGGGGCGAGGATTGACAGATGCGTCAGAAATTCTGACGCATCTGTCGGTGGAAAAGTCATGCATTTCTGGAGTCATGTCGCAAGCACGACGCAACTCCAGCAATGCGTGATGCGGCCTATTCCCAATACACTGCATCACTCCTTATGCCTTCTTGAAGCAGGCGTAAGGTTTTGATACAGTGGCGTCCTAAAAGTCACACACTGAAATCTTGTAGATTTCACTGCATCACTTTTACGGGGCTTTCCCGCGTGGAAATGCCTGCCCTGCATACATTATGCCTGATGCAGGTATAATATCTCGCAGGGCTGTACAACGTGATGCATCTCCCTAGATGCGTCACATTGTAAATTTGCCGCATTTCTTATGCCGCCCTTGCGTCACAAAAGTGACGCAACAGCGGAGCAAAAGTGTCGCAAGGGGCTTGTAAATCTGCCCCGAAATATCTATATGGCACAGACAACGACCAACACATTACTGATGTCATTGGTCTAACTGGCCTTAATAACCTGTGAGAAAGCTGCACGTAGTTGTCATTCTCTCGCTTCTTTGAGACCTTTATCCATGTATTACACAGCACAATGTCCTCCCCAGAATAAGCCACGCTGGCACTTGTTTAATGGCTTTGAATGAGCTATTCAAACACAACAACAAAAACATAATATACAAAATCTTAAAAAAATACTATGCTCAGTCCGACTAATAATTTGTTTGGATACACTATGAGGCTAATGAGGTAACATTCTTGTACAACATTATAATGAACGCACGTCTAGCCCAGGTGTCCATGGGAGTACAGAGGCACTCTGATTCCTAATGCAGAAGAGGGCCATGAAGGAGATCACTGCGAAAGATCTCAACCTAAAAGTTCAGATGAAGAAATCTATGCAGTTGGATCACCAAAAACAGGTAATAGCCCATGGTGAAATGGCACTAGCATATACTGTAGATAACGAAGCTCCCCAATCCAGAATAGTTCAATGAAGTTCTTTATTAAATGGTAGATTGCACCCAGTAAGCATAAATACCTCTTTTATTGATTTGAGTGGGAGTTTTTTCAACTATGAGCTACTGCAACCAAAAAGACTTAGGGCCTGCTTACGATCTTGGTGGAAGGGATACTCAAACGTGATGGCTATCCCGTCTGCCATACCGCAATTCAATTATATCCTATGGAACTTGTAATACAGTGGACGGGAGATCCGTCATGTTTGTGACAGAGTATTCCATCTGCCAAGATCATAAGCAGGCCCTCAGCCAATTATGTGGGCTGATTCAAAGAGACAAGACGTTAAATATGTTTCCCAGAGTCAGGATAAGAAGATTCCCTTTGAGACAACTCCATGCTTCGAAAAATCATTCCTACAAATCAGAATCCATGGAAAATGTTCTTAATCCCATCAAAGGGATCATCTGGTCTAAGGAAGAAAGAGGTGCTCAAAGGACTCACACAAGTAAAGGTTCAGAGTCATGCCCCAGAATACGTCTTGGCTTTGTGGGCTGATAGGTCAAAGTAATATGGGCTCTGCTGCCTGTAGTGGGAACACAGTTATTTGCAATATGAATTTGCAACTTTTGAAAGGAAGATTTTGTGCTTTACAGTCAGCCTGTTGGCTTGAGATTGGCAGTCCCAGTCCATTGACAGGGAAGATGGGCCTCTCACCTCAGTGCGCTTACCATCAATAGCCCATGTAGTAGCTAGCATATTCAGGACACACCCAACCCATTTGCTGAGCAGTGCTGAGCTTTACATTTTCACCAGAGAAGACTGGTGTGCTTCAGGGTGCAGCTGATGCTACTATCCCCTCCTAGTCACACCCAATCTACACATGCTAGCCTAGAGGCAGCAGGAGTAGGCCAGCTAGACAGAACCACTACTGTGCATGGAAGATGCCAGCCACCCTCCAGGGTCATGATTACCAGTTACTAAATAGCACTACACTCTACTCTTCAGATGATTGCTGACTGACAACCCAAACTGGAACAGGAGTTGACCACCTGGTCTTTGACTCAAGAGAATACTCTACAGATCCCTTGTTTGACTTTGCCTGGAGGTGGTGCAGCTTCTGAGGACAGCTCAGCAGTACTGACAGCAGCACTGGCATTGGCTCATCGACCTTTACTTTGGGATTGCACTAGTGGGAGTTGCTATCGTGAACACATCATTACTTGGGACTCCCCTACTGGCTCGGCAGCCGTTTGAGGTACCGACGGATAGAGCGGTGCCTCCTTAAGCCTGAGCAGTTGCCAGGCGAGGTGAGGCGCATACCCAGGATTGTCCGGGTAATTTCTCATATACCTATCTAAGGTTCAGGTTGTATGATTTACCTTTTCACATTTAATATGCAGTAGCTTGTCGTGGTCTTGACGAAAGCTGGGGTATAATCTACCTATAAGCTGAAACATGTAGACCAGATCCAACACAGTTATTTGTTTAAACTGTCACAGCACTGTTTTTTAATTTGGCATCAAGGCAGCACTCAAATAAAAACTTTTTTGTGCCTTGTTTTCCAATTTTATCCATCACATTTAGTTCACTCGCACTGCACACATCACCCTACACCATTTTGTTGATTGGTTCCTTTCATTGGAGCAGCATATCTATAGTTGCATCCGGGACATACTGTGAACCTCCATCCATGTTCATTTGGTGATGGATGGTTCTTTGAGAAGTCCCTGGTTTCCCAAATGATGAAGCGAGCCACTTCTAGTGGGTGATGGGAACCTTTTTATGCATATATAGATCTTTAATGCATTTATATCCAGTGTGATATTTTGGCACGAACATTCTGTTATAGTACTTGGGGTACAGCACTTTTTAAGGTCACTTGATTTTTCAGACTCACAGTCCTGTTGTGTTAGACATTCCTAAGGCTCCCTTGCACCAGTATCCGATGGTATTCTTAATCCCATCCATGCATGGAGGTAGAAGATGTGATTGAGGGGGTTTGGGGCCCTAACACACAGGACTATGAGAACATAGAATGACTCACGTCAAACAATCCCCTCCATCATGTGCTGGTACCACAGAATTCGCTACCCATTGTTTTTGGCCCATTGACAGCCTTCCACCAGACCCTCAGACCTTTGAGTCCAACGCTGCCTCTTCAGAAGGGGATCCCACGCTTGATCACACAAGGGCTGAACTGAAAAGATTTACTTAAATAAGCAACATGAGACTTTAAAGCCAGCAATAATTGTCTGTTACAACCCTCTAGAACTTGTAATGCGATATCTTCTATGAAGAAAGTGTAGAAGACGGATTATTTCTTCACAGTTAAAGTTACAACAGTTACGTGCGTAAGTGGTAACCGCAGTAAGATGTTTGTGTTCCATACCATACCAGAAGGAACCTGGACTGCCAGCTCAGGCTGGAGTGTTCCTGATGGAGCAGGACAAAAATGTATTTGAGTACTTGTTAGAAATGGGGGTCTGTAGTTGGCAAGGGTTTGCACCTTTGTCCAAGTGGGGACCCTTTTTTGCTAGTCAGGGTAATAGGGATGCACTTCTAAAATAACCCCTGCTCACCCCCTTGGTAGCTTTGCATGAGCAGACAGGCTTATCTAAGAGGCAGTGTGTAAAGTATTTGTGCATGCATATAGTAATACTGTAAAAACACAAAAGGACACCACACCAATTTAGAAAAATAAGAAATCATTATCTAACCCAAAACAAGACCCAAAACAACAAAAATCCACAATACAGTAATAAAAATATGATTTGTAAAAGGTAGAAATAGTTCAGTTCAAAGCAAATTGCAGATGCAACACTTTTACCACAAAGTACCTTGGATGCGTCGCACACAAAAACAAAAAGGGCCACAGGGAAGGTGATGCATCGGTTCCTTACACTCAGGGAAGTTGATGCGTCAGTTCCTTGCACCGAGGGAGGTGATGCACCGGTTGCTTACTGCTGCGCAGGGGAGGTGGTGCGCCAATTCCTTACTGAAGAGGAGGTGATGCATCCATTTCTTATTGCATCCTCCAACGATGCGACATACCTGGTGCATCGATGTGACGATCTGGGTCTATGCGTGGGTTCTTGCAGCCGCACAGCAGGGCTTGCATCGGAATCCGTCTAATGATCTCCAATTGCGGAGATCAGTGCACTCGATGTGGCGTGCAGCAATTCGTTGAGCCATGAGCAGGCACTGCGTCGGTTTCTTCGTTGATGCATCAGAAACAGGTACAGATGTGTCACGCTTCTCGTTGTTGCGTTACTTTTCCAGCTCCCAACAGCCAGAACAACTTCCAGAGGCCCAGAACAGCTAAAGGCACCTCTTCAGAGATCAGAACCCCCAGCAAGGAAGTTCAGGGGAGCTGGGGGTGAAGTGTTTGTGTCCCTGAGACTTCAGAACAGAAGGCAAGCTCTTCTTCAAGCCCTTGGAGATCTTCCTCAAGCAGGGGATACAGCACACTGCAAAGTCCTTGTCCTTTTCTTTGCAGAAACAGCCACTGCAGGCCAACCCCAGACTGCACACTCTCCTCAGTTTCTCCAGCTCTTCTCCTTGGCAAAGGTTCCTCTTGATTCTCAGAAGTGATCTAAAAGTCTGGGGTCTGGGTCCCACTTTTAATAGTACAAAATCCTTTGTTCTCTTTAGGCTGAGAGTGTCTGCGCTCAGCCAAAATCAGTTCTGTTCTCTCTGGTGCAACTGCCCGGCAAGAGGTGGGGACAGCATTGTGTAAGGCAGACCAGGCCCATTCAGGTGTGAAAGAAATCTCCTCCCCCTGCTCTAAATGCAACCCAGGTCTATTCAGCCTAGCCCTGACTCACCCTGGAAAGGCAGGACACACCTACCCCCTCAAGTGACTGTCTGAACAGAATGCACATCCCCAGCCCCTGTCACTCCAAACCAGATAGTCAATACACAAACCAGCAGAGGCACACAGGATGGATAAGCAAGAAAATACCTACTTTCTAAAAGTGGTATTTTCATACACAGAATGTAAAAATCAACTTTCCTAAAAGATGCATCTTTGGATTCTTAGTTCAGGCATACTAAACTTTATCTTCCTCTCTAGTCCCAATGGGAAGTTATATTTACACGATGTTATGAATGAACTCCCATTCTTTCCTACAGGACAGATAGCCTTTCAATAGTGAGAAACACAATTGTCTGTATTTCACTATCAGGACATGATACACACATCAGGGCATGTCCTACCTTTCACATGCACTGCACCCTGCCCACAGGGGTACCTTGGGCCTACCTTAGGGGTGACTAACATATAAGAAAAGGGAAGGGTAGGGCCTGGCAAGTGGGTGCACTTGCCAAGTCGACATGGCAGTACTAACTGCACACAGGCACCACAGTCGCAGGTCTGGGTTACCTTTGAAAGGCTGCTTGTGTGGGTGGGACAACCAGTGCTGCAAGCATTTGAATTACAGGCCCTGGGCACCCACAGTGCACTGGACTAGGAACTGACTAGTAAATCAAATATGCCAATCATGGAATCACCAATCCACAAAAACAATTTACCGAGGGAGCACTTGCACTTTGGCACTGAACAGCAGAGGCCAAGAGCACACAGCATCTAGACCAGCAGAACAAAGTCCAACACACAGCAACATAACAGGAGGCAAAGGCAAAAATACAGGGGAGACCCACGCCAATGATGCCAGGTCTGGCAGTACGGCTGGGTTCTACATAATTTGGCATATTGGGTAAAAAAACGATGGACTGGAATGTGGTCGAAGCACACCAGTGGCTGAGACTTTCGTAAACATTCCACCCACCACTTTTGAGTTTTAAGTTATGAAGTAAAACAGGTGTGCCCCGATGGGGGGCCTGTGCTCTCCATGACACTGACTGAATATGCACCTTGCTGATGGCACTTAACTGGGTCACAATCGATCTCGATGTCCCCTTCCAGATTGTACCTGCCCTGGCATTTCTGGCTTCACTGTTCCTACGGAAACAGGACTGAGAGTGATCTACATAATGGCAGTCTCTCTTTGCATTGCTGGAAACAGGAGGATAGATTGGAATCCAGCCGGAGCTATTGCCATGATTGAGACTTGTGAGCATTCCACCGATCTCTTTTTTGTTTTAATATATGAAAGATTGGCTTGCCATCAAAAGCGCCATAAAGAAATTAGATTATAGACTTCTCATGAAATGGACAACCTTGTGCACTATGCCACCCAAAATACCACTTCCTCAATATTACTGATGCACCGAGTATAGTTCTTATGGTTTTGCCTGCTGTACCAGATGAAAAGTGTTCTAAAAAAAAAAACTCAATACTTTTTACATGTTTATCAATTTGTCAGGCATTTATCTAATACTTATGTTTTTTTATCCACCCTCGTTTTCCCCATATGGCCCAGTTAAGCCTAGCTTTACCTTTGGCCTGTTTTGCTTGTTTGTTTTCTTAATCAATTATGTTTGCTGTAGAAATAGTTGGTCTGGACATTCTTTCTTATGTTTCGAAGTGTGTTGTTTGTTTCGAAGTGTGTGTCTTGACGTGCAGCACTCGCGTTGCAAGTGTATTTCACAGACTTGGTACTCTCGTTGAAAGGCAGTAACTCTCACAGTATACCAGTGTTTTCGAAACAAAACAACAGCAATAGAAGCATCACAGTCATCAAAAGCAAAAGACTAATGATTATATGATTTTTAAGGACAGTAATGTGCACCTCTCTTCAGGGAAATCTGAGACATACATGGTAGGCATAAAGGAATTGGCTGCGTTATACTTCATGCAAATTTAAACTGGAAATTGCTAATGTTCCAATCTTGAATTTAATTCCAATTAATCTTTTAAAAAGAGTTTTCATTTCTGGACAGCGCATAGCAAAGCTCCTCCGTCGACATTACTTTTGATGCGCAAACAAACCAGGAAGTCTCTGCCAGTTTCCTAACAAAGTGGATTAAGCCTTCTTAGACCTGAGGAGGTCACTTACAGGAAGAGAGGTGGGACAAATGGTGGGAAGTGTTATGGAGCACAACCACAGTTCTGACAAAGGTGTTCTCCACTGAGCTGTTTCTTGATCGCCTAGGTTGATAACGGTATGGATCAAATACATCAGGTGGCATATTCACAATATTTTGGCATAGGGAAGGGCCGCAAGCCATCTAGTGGCGCTGTGCTATGTCAAAATAAAGGGACAGTAATGCACCGTATCTTTAAGATACAGCCATTCCTGTCCTTTCTGGTAGTGCCGGTGCTCAAACTAGTGTCAAGCGCCAAAGCAGCAACCCTTGCACCATGGTGCAAGCGTGTCAGTGTTGTAGGCATGATTGTTTTTGTGCAGGAATGGACACCTTCCTGCACAATAACAGTCAAAGGAGGTATTTTCCTCTTCGTTCTATGTGTGCTGCAGAATGCAGCATATGTGGAAAGAGAAACAAGAATTTGCAATGCAATGGATCTCGCATTTACGCGAGTTTGAGCTATTGGCATTGTAAATAATGCCTTTTATTTATGTTTTGGTTTTTGAAATATAAATAAAATGCATTGTCATTTACAATGACACAAGCCAATGACAAATATGGGCGGAGAGTGGGTGGGTCTTCCAGTGCATACCCTAATACAGCATGCCTCGTAGAGCGAGCACCGCTTGCGCGCTGCCACTAGGCTCGACCTAAACCTGACAGCTCAGGGTTTCAAATTGAATTGTGCACAATTGTGTCTTCTGCTCTGCCTCACAAGATCCAATTAACAATGAATTTCCTGTGCAGCGCAGGTGATAATGAATAGCTGCCAAATAGCAGTCTATTCCAAACAGTGTCTGCTCGCTGACAAGTAGCGGCGTCAACAGCTTGGAGTAGGCCAGGGTCGGGTCGCACATGCACCTACTGGCGCTGTCGGAATGGGGCTTTCATTCACCTGACAACGCGATTCATTCACAGCATCTTTCATGCACACAAATGCACATATGCTTTTGATTCGGGAATGACTCACAGTGCGGACTAAAATATCAACATCTTAGAAGAGAAACACCCACTGCTACTCACAAACACGGAGTAGGAACACACTGTACCGAGTCAAACCAACAGAAGAGCACACGCCCATGAAATCGTTACCTATCATTAGTAAATGCATTGTGTGGGCTTACTTCGTGACACAAGAACATTTTCCACCTGAGAAAAGTTAAAAAGAAAATAAGTATTTAAATGTCAATTATATTTACCCAACTTTCACTATTATCAGTTATCTAATCCTATGCTCCATTCTTGGTTTTTCATGTACAATTACCTCTGTCTTCCCTACACAAACATATCCTATCTATGAAGCCTGGCATTTGTTTGTATTATCACCAGCCCTGGCGACAGTACAAGTGTCACCCTTCAGGATGCAAACCCCTGGAGCCCTGATCAGTGCCCACCTATGTCTGACGCTTCACAGGGTGGGGCTTGTCAAGCCCATACTGGATTCTCAGTTTGGGGGAACAGTTGTCATGACGTGTTCCCGTGTGGGTGTCTGCTAAGTTGTCAGTGTTTCTGAATTCACTACTCCACTGACAGTTTAAGTAGCTTCACTATTATTCGGAATTAAGTCTTTCCTGCTAGTGCAGAAAATTATTGTTCTAGAGCCTTGCGTAGTATGGGAGAAAGGGCGAAAGAGACCCGCGTGATCATAAGTTGCACGACTATGGTGGGGCTTCGAGGCACCCGCTGATGCCGTTCCTGTACAGTAAGTAGGCTGTTAGTAAGATCAAACATGGGGTTGCGACATCGAGTTATAAACAGAATAGATTATGTTCCTCCAATATCAATATATTGATCAGCTCCGTTGTGTGAGGGTTTGCTCTGCTGTCTAGTGTGAGGCTGCTGGATGAACTGTCCTTTTCTTTGGTAAAAGAAGGGAGATGTGACTTACCTTGCATTTGTACTGATGTGTAAGGAGGTGTGTTGTATTCTGTACTGCCTGTATCGAGTGAGCTATGATGGAATATCCTGTGTCTGAGTGTTGATGTCTTGGTACCAGCTTGTCTTCTTACTGGAATGAAAAAGCTATCCTGTAACACACCTTGAAGCTGCCTATATTTATCAGGTCACCAATAGGGTTGACGGCTACTTTTTAAATCTGCATTAATTTAGTTTGCCAGGAAAAACGTGTTATTCGAAGAGTCCTATTTTATCACGGCCTCGTGTCCTCAAGAAGGCCATCTCGGAGCTGTCAACATATCTAATGATACAGATGGGAGTGGGCGGTGCATGGTTATTCCACAGCGATATCTTTTTTAATTAAAGATTCTGACATTTTATATTTCCAGGCTACCATGGCAGCTGCGCAGCTCGGTTACAGAAGACGGATCGGCGTCACACATTCAGCCAGTAAACTTACTTAAATCCCCAAAGTCGTTGTCGAGCGAGGAAGGAACAAACTGCCTTTGTAAAACACCAAGACACTTCAGAACAAAAGCCTCAGTGTGCAAGACCCGAAGGCGCCCAGAGGTCGCAGTGTACTTTAGCTGCCGCTAAGAGGATAGCTGGCGACGGAAGATGGCTCCCCAGTGCTCCAGAGCTGCTTGTCGGGTTATGTACGCTTCCGATTTTCGACACATTCTCAAACAAGAGGGATCAAAAACATCACAGGAAGTACTGCTGGGTTAAGCCGTTCCAACCCTACATCGCCAGCTCCTTTCTGTCAAGACTGATGCCGGAGGATGGACTGAATATTTGTCCCAGCAGCTTTAAAAGTGAAAGCATGCATGGCGCGCTGAATGTAAGCGAAGCACGTTGTTGTGCTTGCAGTAGGAGAAACTCATTAAAGACAATGGAACACGTACCATATAACAACCAAGTAAAGGGGCCAGTAGCCATGGGAGGTTACAAATGATGACACAGCAGTACTAAAACGGGACTAACAAGCTCATTACAAAATCAGAAGCCAGCAGTTATGAAGGTAAAAGACACAAGCCAATCAAAAATATGGATGGGGAGTGGGCGGGGCTTCTCTCTTGTACTGAACTACAACAGATCATAGCCAGAGCAGTGCTTGCACGCTGGCTCAGGCTCGACCTAAAAAATTGGGAGAAATGTAAAGATTTCTCCTTATTACACCTGCTTTGGGAAGGCGTTAGTTTTGCCGCTGCCCCAGATTTATCCTATGTCGTAAATCTGGTCAGTGTCAAAAACCATGGGCTTACTAACATGCCCTTTGCTCTGCTGGAGCGTCACTTTTTCCCATATGAATTGTGATGCATCAGTGGCTCAAGGGGGTTGTAAATAATCCCCCATGGGTGTTGCGTGGGAACACCTAGAGCAACACCCATGGCACCCCCCTTCCACACACAGTAGGGCATTGTGTTACTCCATATTTACAAGGTCATGAAAAGCCACACAGGGTGCTTTGCGTGGCATTGGAAGTATGGGCCGGCATATTGCGCCACCAGATCATCACAAAAGTGATGCTCCGGCATGTAAAATTGCTGCAGAGGCATTGTAAATATGCCCCCAGGTCTGATCGAGCCAATACTCAGCAAGTCTGTGCCTAGAGGCCAAAATAAGGCCGAATTTGCAACTGAGAGCAAAAAAGGATTGAAAATTGCTAACACTATAAATCTATTGCAATGATAAAGAGTCTAAAGTCCATTTAAGCACTACTTCTAAAACTAACCCCCTGCCCCCCCCCCCAATTATCCATACATGATCATTGTGGCAAAAGGCAAGAATGGTATAACCCAAAACATTTGCTTGGGAAGTTCCAGGGCAGTCAGAACTTTAAGCCCAGACCACAATTCAATATTGTACATAAAAACTACAAGACATAACAATGCACATAGTTAAACTTTGGGAGTTATCCTGCAAGGAACGACTCTCCTATTTCTGCCCTCATTTATGGGGATTTAGCAGAGTGCAATGCGGCAAGTCTCCTTGCTGCACTGCCCTATCCCTTACTAAAAGGACAGGAATGCCCTGTATTTATCCAATACATTGCATTCCTGTCCTTTCCCCCTGCATTGGAGCCTTTTTGGCAGACGAGGGCCAATGCAAGCAACCTTTAAACCATAGTTTAAGTGTGACTATGTTGTCGGCAGGATGTTTTTGTGCAGGAATTAGCACACATAGAAAGAGGAAAAAACGGGGAGAAACAGAGTTATTTCTCCTCCATATGCCTCACTATTACACTTGGGGGTCTCTAGTTGGCACAGGTATGCACTTGTGACAAATAGAGACCCTCGCCTCTAGTCAGGGTAAAGGGGTACACTCCTAAAATAACCCCTGCTCACCCCCTTAGTAGCTTGGCACGAGCAGACAGGCTTATCTCAGAGGTAGTGTGTAAAGCATTTGTGAACACATACAGTAATCAAGTGACAACACTACAGATGAACACCACACAGATTTTATATAAAAAATAAGTATTCTTTATATAGATTTACCACAAGACCACAAACGACAAAAATCCACAATACTGTTACTTTAAGATGGTAGAATTTAGCTTAGTTCTCTTTAGTTCTTAAATGTGACACTTTAAGTCAATGTACTTTTTAGATGCAACACGCAGGGCAACGAAAGTGTTGCAACGATGTTGATGCGATGAAAGTTTGGTGCAAAGAAATAAAGACGTGAAGATCTTCCAGAAGCGACACGCTTCTCCGATGTTGCGAGAAGACTCGATTCGATGCATCAGCTGCAGCGGCAACACACTTTACGTGATGCGACAACAGCAGTTTTGGCGGTGACACTCTTCTCCGACGTTGCGAGACACTTCCGCTCGATGCGACAACTGCAGTGGCGACACACTTTATGCGATGTGACGACAACAGCTACGATGGCAGCATGCTTCTCAGTGGATGCGAGGCACTTTTCTTGATGCGGTGCAATGCGACAACTACAATGGCTGCGATGGCGACACGCTTCTTCCTCGATGCGAGACTCTTCTCTTGATGCGGTGCAATGCGTCAGCTACGATGGGTGCGATGGCGACACGCTTCTTTAGCATTGCGAGACACTTCTTCGATGATGCGAGACGCTTCCGCTCAATGCGACAACAGCAGCGGCGGCACCACTTTACGCAATGTGACGACAGCGGCTTCGACGGCAGCACGCTTCTCCTTCTTGAGTCGCGCTTCCAGCTCCTTCCGATACGCAGTTCCTCAGAAGGCCCCAAAACAGCAGCAGGCACTTCCAAAGAACTCTGGGGAGCTGGTGGTTGAAGTCTGTTGTCCCTGAGACTTCAGCAAGAGGCAAGCTCTTTTCCAAGCCCTTGGAGATCCTTCACAAGTTGAGCAAAAGTACACACAAAGTTCCTTTCAACTCTCGTTGGCAGTAGGCAACCCCTGCAGGCCAATCCCCCAGTTTCAGGGATAGTCTCTCCTCAGTTTCTTCTTGGCTCTTCTCCTCAGCAGAGGTTTACCAAAGTGATCTAAATTCTTGGGATCAGGGTCCCAATACTTATACCCCAAAATCCTTTGTCCTCTGAGGGCAGAGGGGCCTTTGCCTTGTTCAAACGGGTTCTGGTCAGTCTTGGAGCACTTTTTTTACCTGACCCCTTCTTTCCTTTCAGAGTGCAGGGCAGAGACATCAGACGCACCACAGGGGGTGGAGCCAGCATTGTGGAGAGAAGGCACAGTCCGATTCAGATCCCAGGTGCTACTCCTCCCACCCATCTAGATGCAGATCTCTCTATTCACCACTGGGCCACCTCACCCTGTCTCCTGGAATTCCCCAGCCCTGTCACTCAAACTCCAGACACGGAATACACAGCCTAGCAGAGGCAGGTTTGAATGGTTGGGCAGGAAAATACCTATTTTCTAAAAGTGGTATTTTCAAACACAGAATGTTAAAACCAACTTCACTAAAAGATGTATTTTATCATTCTGAGTTCAGGCATACTAAATTCGATTTTTTACCATGTTCCCTGATTAAGTTAGGATTATAAAATGTAATAACCAAACTGCCCATTCTGGCCTACGGAAAACAGGTAGCCTTGCAATGGTGAAAAACGAAAATGGCTGTAATTCACTATTGAACATGCCACACACACCAGGGCATGTCCTACCTTATCCTTACAATGCACCCTGCCCTTGGGCCTACCATAGGGGTGTCTGATATGAAGAAAAGGGAAGGCTTAGGGACTGACAAGTGGGTGCACTTGCCCAGTCAGCATGACAGTACCAGACTGCACGCAGGCTCTGCAATGGCATACCTTAGACACACTTTTACAGGCTGCTTCTGTGGGTTGCACAACCAGTGCTGCAAGCCCACCAGTAGCATTTGGATTTACAAGCCCTGGGCACTCCTGGTGCACTGTACTAGGGCCTGACAGTTAAACCAAACCAGCCAATCATGGAATCACTAATTCATACATTAATTTACAATAGGGAGAGCATATGCACTTTAGCACTGATCAGCAGTGATAAAGTGCCCAGAGTCATAAAACAGCCAAAAACAGGTCAGAAAAAATATAGGAGGAAGGCAAAAAGTTCAGGGATGACCCTGCAAAAAGGGCCAACTTCAACACTCACCATGGGAGGAGTAAGATTTTGAGGCATTCGTAGGTTTACAAGTCCTTGTAAATCTGTGAATGCGTCAAAAACCAAGGGAGTTGCATGGGAATACCCACTGCAAAGCCCATGGAATGCATCCCTTGAGCAGAGTAAGGTGATGCAGCGGTTTGCGCTACATTGCCTTACTCAAGATTTATGAGGATGCGTGGTGTCATAAATCTGACTCAGAGTATTGGGTCACACATGTACCACTTTGTGTGGTGCAAAAGTGATGCAGTGTTCTCATACATTTGCCCCTTAGTGTACAGATAAGCACAGACTACAGGAAGCAGCAGTATTGACTCTACTCCAGCACTGCTGACTCAAGAGCCGACCTCAGTAAGGGTGTTTGTGAGTAGGCACGTGCCTCCAGTTAAGAAGAGGGGCTTTGTGGGCAGAGCTCAGTAGAGATTGAGCTCGCTCCACTAGTTACAGGGAAAGAAACCTTAATTGCCTGATGTTCCTTGGACTCAATCTCAAAGCCTACAGTGTCTCCACTATCCTGGAAGCAGGAAGCAGACCATGCCACACACAGAGCTCTGGTTTGCAAGCCTTTATTCTTCAGCATGCAACTATTAACTGAATGCACTTCATCTCAAACTTTATTAACCACACCGACCCACACCCATCAGATTACATAACACTTGTAAGGAGTCTGTCAAGGACCACTAGAGTACTATTGTGCATAAACTCAGGACACAACATCTACCACTTTGTTAAATAAAAAGTATGAACAAATATATACACAAATACACATTACAACTTCTCAATGAGACATCGAGGTGCTTGCACCAGTCTTCCACATCTAGTTGAATGAGATAGAGGAGGGGCGTCTTCATCAGGATTTCTGGAGAAGAGTTGGATGATTGACTTGGGCACTCAGGTGAACTTGATTCACTCACGATGTCTGGAGCTCATGAACATCAAGATAAATGCTTACAGTGTGACGAGTCTCTGGTTATGGACTTTCCAGGTTGTTGGCCAGTTCCCATATGGCCTCTGCTTGCCCCAACTCAAACATAGTGTCAATCTTACGTGTCCACTTTTGCTTGACAAGAACTCAGTCTCCTTTCTCGAAAACCGCATCTCTAGCACCTCAGCGCTTATTGGCGTAAGTTTTCAGTTTGCATTTGCGAGATGTGTCAGTGATACAAATCTCGCTAGGGTACATTGACTGGCAGTGGCACATTGTGGCAACATTTTTCCAAGAGCTCTCCCGAACAGCAAGGTGGCAGGACTTTCTTCTGTCGTGGAATGAGAAGTGGAACTGTATGCATGAAGGGCTGGGTTTAAAGGAGACTTGAAGTTGTTGCTTTTCAGTGCAGAACGTTGAACTACCCTTTTCAAAGTACTCATAAATCGTTCAACAATGCCATTCGACTAGGGCTACAGAGGTGTACTTTTCAAATGTTTGATGTTCAGACGATTAAGAAAGTCTTTGAACTCTCTGCTATTGAAGGGTGGACCGTTGTCAGATTTGAGCATGGAGGAAAAACCCCATGTTGTGAAAATGTCATCAAACCTTTCAATGACTATTATGTATAGTTGATGGTAATGAAAATGTGAGTACTCACCGACAACGACCATGAGATGATGTCTATTGTTGAGAGGTACAAAGAAATCAACCGTAATGTTCTCCCAAGCTTGCTTAGTTAGATCAGATATGTTCAACGGGTGCTGAGTCATTTTGGGAGACAGGCACTTGCACAGAATACAAGCTTTAAGATCCCTTTCAACTTGTTCATCAAGATGCGGCAACCACACTCGATCCCTGAGAACTCTTTTAGCGGCATCAATACCATGGTGTCCTTCGTGTGCTAGTTCGATTAACCTGTTGTCTCAGGCTTTCAAGGATAACTATTCTTGCCCCTCTTAGTATGACACTATTATGTGCAACAGAACTTTCTTCATAAACATTTTTGAAGTTCTGGTATTCAACATCATATGTAAGAGGTTGAGTGTGTTTTTTCCATGATTGCATTGTAATGATTTCCTTGAGCTAAAGCATGCCTTTGTCAGTATTAGTAGCTGTCAAAATCTGTTCAGTAGAAAGATCTGCATGCATGCTTGACTTTAATATGAAATAGATGCAGGCTTCAGCCACTTTCGACATTGTGCTATGAAGCTTTAGGCCCACTGGTGAAAAATTGTCTGTGGGGTTTTTATCTCTCACCAGTTTGTGCACAATAGTGTAACAATACTCATGCAGATGCAACCCCCACCTCTCAATGCAAGGGGGCATCTTGGCTTTTGGATTTCCAAAGATGGTGAGCATCGCTTGATGATCTGTGACAAGGGTGAAATACTTTCCGTATAAAAACAAATGGAAGTGTTCACATGCCCACACTATAGCTAAGCTTTCTTTCTCCAGTTGAGAATAAGCAAGTTCAATCTGAGACAGACTCCGGCTATCTTATGGCCACAATATGTCCCTGAGCATAAGGCTGTCCATTGTGTTGGGTAAGAATCACTCACAGGCCCACTGGGCATGCATCCACCACAATCTCTGTAAGCAATTCTGAATCAAAAAATGCCATTTCTGTTGCATTTTCAACTGCACGTTTTATTATCTAAACATTTTGGTCACAATCAGATGATCATTCAAATGGAACATATTGCTTTGTTAGTTCTCTTAGAGGGGCACTCACAGCGTCAACAATCATGAATATACCTAGAGCAGTAGGTAGCCATGCCTAAGAAAGACTGCAGTATGGTCACATTTTCTGGGGGGCAAGTAGATGACATACTTGTATGTTTTCAGGGTTAGGAGTCATTTATTTTTCAGAGTAAATATGCCAAAAGAATTGAAGTCTATTTTTTCTGAAATTCACACGTCTCTGCATTTAGTGTGAGACCTGCATCTACAAGCAGACGGCATACTTGCGCTTGGCCATGTTACTTCCGTGTAGCCCCAAACACCAGTATATCATCATTGTGGTTTAAAGCATGTGTGACAGGCTAAATTACTTGACAAATGACATCTTGAAATATTTCTGAAGCTGGCGACACACCAAAACTGAGTCTTTTATATATGAACATACCAACATGCATTGAAAAAGTAGTAATGTACCTACAGTTTTCTTTCAGTTCAAGTTGAAGGTAACCTTTGATTAGATCAAGGTGGGAGAAGACTTTGGCACCTTTCAGTTGCATGATCATGTCTGCAATGTGTGGACCTGGATGTCTTTTTTTTCGATTGCTTTGTTAGCCTGTCGCATATCAACACAAATGTGCTCTAGACCTCCACTGTCCTTTTTTGGCACCACCACATTGTGTGAAACCCAGTGTGTCAGGTCAGTAGAGCACTCAATAATGTCATGCTATTGCATTGTTTCTATTTCTTTCTCAACGGCTTACTGTAAGTGAAAAACAATTAGACGGTGTCGCTGTGCAACAGGGAGAATATCTTTGTTAATATTGAAGTTGTGCCATCATTGTCTTGAGCTTCCCAAGTCCATGAAACAATGTTGGGAATTTGCTCACTATTTCAGAATGGGCATTCAAGTTGTAGTTAAAAGATATCAGTCCCATGTCAGCAGCAGTATCGAAACGTAATACGCATGCACTTGACGAAGTACCTGGGAAGACATGAATCGTCACTTGCACCGATTCTTGTGTCTCATGTTCACCACAAAGGATCCTTTACTCCATAAGGGTGTAGAAGCTGCTCAGGTGTACGCCTTTGCTATTGATGGTGTGAGACATGGTATCGGAGACAGTTCTTTGTACTTTTCTGCCAGCATGATATTTATTGACTCACCACTGTCTATAATGACGGTTGTAGGGCACCCATTAAGCTTGAACATGATTTTAGGACAATGTCCAAAGGAACTTTGTTGACTCATGTGGTGATTCTTTTCAGTCTTGTATTTTTTATTGCAAGCGGCCAATCCTGCATGTTGCACGTCGACCTGTGACTGACATCACCATCGCATATCCATTTTCCTAATCGTCACTTTATGATGATGTCAATGAACCATTGGACAATGAATTTGATCATGGTCGATAAACATAGACTTTATTTGAGGTCAATCTATTGATTGAAAACGTGTTTTCAGAGTCAAAGAAAAGTGTTTTTGCTAATGGGCCCATGAAATGATTTTGCAACTTTAAGAAATTCTCTTATTTGACTCAGAAATTTGAAAACAAATTCTCTGCCTCTGAAAACACGTATTCAATCAATAGATTGACCTCAAATAAAGTCTGTGTTTCTCGTTACTGTTTACACAGGACTGGAGTGTTTGGTCCTGTAATCCTTATTTTGAGGTCAGTGTTAACCCTTAGAGAGCCTCCTTCTCAAATCAATCAATAGGAAGGGTACTTCCTTTTGATTGATAACAATCGACTTCATTTTGTTTCCACTTACCTTAGACTGAGACAGTGGGAGTGATCCTCCAGTACCAGCAGGCCGTCCAAGGTCAATCAGATGGTTGCTACCTGGTCCCAGAAAATGGTCATTCCTGATTGGTCCTTTTGGTAAGAACTGATATGGCGAGTCTTTTAGACATTTCTTTCGTGCTTTAATCATGTGTTCCTTAAAATATGATAGGCAAAGCCTGACAAGACTTCACTGAGATGAGACTACTTGTCAACTCTGCTGTGTACATTTACCCCAGTGTTGGAGCTTAATGCTTGACCACTCATACTTTTTCCTCTGAACCATAAACTTGGTTCATTTGATGCTGACACCTTTCCTCATAGAATTTTCCCTTGCCACTATTGATGCTCTATTCAGAATAGGGAAGCCCCTTTATGGAACCTGCTTTTCTGATATTTTGTTTACTTTATGTGGTTCTATTTAGCATTTTCTTCCTCATAAAATACAAATTTAGATTGCATGATCATATTAATATGTATCCTCTTACAATATATTTTCTGCAATTTTGCTGACATATGATTGGTAATCTGAACTACATTGCTAATAAAACCCTTACTGTCTGGACACCACCCTCTGCTGTTTCTATGAAGCAACATTGGTTTCACTGTTATTGAAATGTATTGCTGATGATAGCTTCTTCATTACACTTCAAGTCAACAATCAAAGGTCAATACGACCAGTTGTAGATACTTCACGATAACTACATAAAGAGATTGAGGATCAAGGATCCCCACTCCATCAGTAGTACAATAATGTAGTGCTTGCTATCACAACCTTGACATACACCCTGGTTCTGAATTACTCCCGCAATCCAGAAATAAGCCTCCTTAGAGCACTAAAAAGTGCTCCTGGAGTACTAAAAAGTACTAAAAAGATTTGTGAATTAGTCCCATCATTCCTGCAGTAACAAAAAGCCATGTTATCTGGTTTCTGAAGCTCTACTTCACTAGCACTTGTCTGCACCACACCAGCCAGAAAGGCAAAATCAGCAGAATGATACTGGTCTACATTTCTCCATAGGTTTAAAAGAGTGCTTCATTGCTGGGCACTGAACATCACTTTTTTCGATCCACCGATCGAGATTCAGATGGAGGTACTGAGTATGTGGCCTGTCTTTCTAGAACAGTGATTCTTTTTCAATATTGCAAGCTGCAATCCAGAGACAACGCAGGGTTCTCGACTTAGTTTGCCATAATTGTTTTAGAATTATCTTTGTGCTAGATTCTGATGTTTGTTTTGCATTACATTCACAAATTCCACCATTATGAGAGGGCTGGTGGATCAAAATTCAGCAGGTCCTATAAAAAACTCCCAATTACAAGTTTGTCCCCGATAATGGAGACTAACATGCGAATGTTGGTTCTTACCACACGAAAATCTGATGCCCTGGTGATTATCGGGCATTATACCCCTCCCCCAGTAAATTTCAACAGGGTTGACCTGCCAGAAATTATACGACAAACAGTGTGGGATTGAAGTGGTTCTTATTAATCAAGATTTGTTGAAAATGCAGGGAAACAGAAAAAAGTCCAGAGATTGGGTTACCTGACATTTTTCAATATCACTTTATTTCGGTTTTCAGAAAATCATAAAAGCATACAAACAAAGCTAAAAGCAAATAAAAGATGTCAATTTATTAAAATGTGTCACTTCAGAGTATGATAAAATGAAAAAATGTTAAATGACGAATGCAGAAAAAAAGTTGCCTAGGCTCATATTAACATTCCCAACGTGCAACACATTTCTCTGGTTATCAGTGTCCCATAACATTAAAGGAGGGCATAAGAACCTACAAAGGTGACAAAGGCCAAGATTAATTTGCAGTTTCCTAAAAAATTATCATTAAAATAGGGATAACCTGCTTTACAAAATGTGGAAGGGCCCACGGAGCACCGTGTAGCCTCGACTATAAAGGCTCAGAGGTGCTCTAAGACTCACTTCCTAAGCCTTGACAAATGCTGTCCAATAGCATGGTAGGGATAGTTACACAAGGTATGGATCCAGCAAAGACATCACATAACAGTATCAGCTAATTTACACGGTACCATAATGGGCGGTGCAGTCTGCTCCATGAAAACATGCGAAAGGCTCCCCCAAATCAAATAGCTCTCAAATAGCTCTCACATGCTGGCCGATTGGAAGAATCAATCTCTTCCTTGGGTGGATGTAGCCTGAACAGAAGACGAAGTAAAGTAAAAGTGACTCGTCTGCGTGTAGATAGACTGGGTACATGATACACTGGTTTGGGGTGCCCTTCCCATCTGACAAAAAGACTTCACATGGAGTGTGCCAAACCGAAACTTGACATACAGTATCACGGCTAATGGTATTGTGATTTAATCAAGGAAAACTTCAAACCTACAATAATACTTAAGGCACATGAAATCAGTAGTTAGGGAACCTGCACTCGTATCACGAACCTCCAAGCTCGAAAACAAAGGCTCACTTCAGATCCTTGTTCTCGGCTTTAGATATTAGATTTGTGTGGGGCCTCTGAAACCCAGAGGTCTTGTAAGCCCAGTTGGGTCGGTGATGACTTATCTGTGACATGCCAATTGATCTTGTTACCCTTATCCATGGCAGCTATCTATTTGAAGGCACAGTAGTAATTGGCTAATGCAGGGGTAGACCTCAGTCTCTGCAGTATGAAAATTGGTCTAAGTCTGGCCTTGCTTGAGATTGATTTTACAACACTATCCTATAAGCAGTTTCAATATTGATCTTAAAAAGCAGTTTTTACCAGTTGACAGAGTTGTTAGACCCATATGACCCTATAATTCGGCACCATATAAGTGAATACCTACTGCCTTAGATTGGTAGATGTCGAGCGGTGGCTAAATCTGACTAGTTTTGGAGTAGTTGAAGAACCTTAAGATCCCTGAGACCTAGTGCGACAAACTAAGGCAACTTTTTCTGATTTCGGAGATCCAGGAAATTTTGGAGGAGAGCCTGATGCCCAGGTAATCCAAGCTGATGCAACTCAGTTTGATTTGATTTTCAGTTTTATAAGGCGCTTGAATTTCCTGGGGCGTCTTGGCACTGCTGCAGTCATGGATAGAAGCGGTGGAGAAAAAGAAAGAGAGCTACATTAGTGACTAAAGAGCCAGGTCTTAGGCGATCCCATGAAGGACAATAGATCAAGGCAGTTCTTTAGATTCATGGGGAGAGAGTTCCACAATTTGACCGTGCCCAGGAAGAAACTCCTTCCATCCCATGATGGTCATTTAGCCCTGGGCAGCACTAGGCAATTGGTTTCCGAGGATTTTAGCTTCCGGGACGTGGTGTACAAGATAAATCTGTCCTGAAGATAGCCTGGACCAATGTTATGCAGTGCCTTAAAAGCTATACAGAGATTCTTAATTCTATTCTCTTAGCCAATGGGAGCCAGTGTAGCTTAGTCAAGGCCTGAAACACTGACTGATATTTTGGAACTCCCAGCAGGAGCCGGGCCGATGCATTCTGTAGCATATGACGTCCAATTTGACTACGGCAAGAGTGGTGACCACTTTTTTTTGGAAGCCCGGGAGAATGAGGGGACAGATTCTCCTAATAATTCTTAGGGTAAGACAATCCCCAGGTTCTTCACTTTCCACACCAGTGAAGGAAGAGCCCCCATGTAGGAAAGTAGGATCTGCTTTCATAGGTACTCCCACTTTTTGTTGGTGTCATTATGTTTTACTGACTAGTCTGACTAGGATCCTTCTGATCAGGACTCCAGTTTCTGTGCTTCTTACCTAAATTGGAAATGGTGAGTACGTAGGTTCCCCCCAAATTGGCTACTGATGTACCCTTGTAAGTCCCTAGTATATGGTACTAAGGTACTCAGGGCATAGGTACACCAGGGGTTCCCTATGGGCTGAAGCATGTATTATGCCACCCACGGGAGACTACTCAGATTGTGACTACAGGCCTGCGATTGCAACCTGTGTAAGCTGGTGATAGCACCACTTACGACAGATATAAGTTTCCTTATTTCTGAGGTCACTGCACTTAAAACCTATAAGTCACCCCTAAGGCAGGCCTTTCAATCCTGAAGGCAGGGTGCTCAGTTATAAGGGTCAGGGTGCCCCTGCATGAGCAGGACACCACTACAATCCACGGAGTCCATTCTCCCGTGTTGTAAGTGCATCAGCCTTTACGATACAGAGTGGCCACACATCATTACGAGATGGCTAATTCTAAATTGGCTGGAACGAACCCTGTTGTGTTTGGTATCAAACATGTTGGAATCATGATTCCATGCACTGTAAAGCTCCTCCAGGAGGTCCTCAGTGTTCCCGGTACCAGTCTTCTAGACCCTGACAGCAAACTGTGGCTGCTGCCGACTAGATACATGATTCTGCCCTCGTGCTGCTGAGCCAAGCTCAAGCAGGGGAAGGCAGAACAATAGGTTGCCTGTCACAGGGAGATGTGACCACCTCCCAGACAGAACTTAGTGTATTGGGAAAGGGTGGGAATACTTGCCCGCGTCACTAGACTGCTTTCAAGGGCACATTTGGTGTCCTCCATTCATACTCCAGTTGGAACCAATTCAGGGAGCCATTGGCCCCCGCTCTGGAGCAAAACTGGACAAAGGACATGGGAGTATCCTCCCCACTATCAAGCCCCTCCTGTTTGAGGGACCCCTGAATCATCCCAACCCTTTCCTTAGGGTACTTAAGGGCCTACCTGTGGGTGGGTCCCTAGATTCATCATGGGAGAAGATTCAGATCTGAAACTACTTCATCTTCATCCATCTTGGCACTTTGGACTTCGCTGGACTTCGCTTTGGGAACCAAGACTGCAACTGGGAAGACTCCTGCTGCTCCTGGTCTCATCGTCCTGCCAGTATTTTGCGTCGTCTGTGCCAGTGCTCCATACAGGTTCTCCTGCAGGCCTGTGGACATCCAAAACACTCGATCAAATCTCCCTTGAAATAAATGAGTTAATTCCCTGCAACTACATGCACCGCAATGAAGTTGACCAGTCTGCTGTTCCTGTGCTCCTACAGACTCCGAAAGGTTCAGCAACACAGGTGGTAGTTCTGCAACTCCCTCGGGCCTGCACTGTCTTCACAGTAAGTTTGAAGCCAGTATCCCTCGTGGAAACCACTGGAGCAGAAGCCCTGTGCACTCCGTTGACTTGCCGTTGCCAAAGCTTGTTGACTCTCTTCATTAGAGCTCTTCGGGCTCCAAGAAGCTCCAGCCTCAAGCATCTCCTGCAACCAAGATCTTTGCCTGCACCGCATACTCTGCACCGTGGGCCTTCATCCTTTGGTGAGCTGCTCGAGATCCACTTGCAACTCCTGTGACTTCGGCCCGTGGGTCCTCTTGGGGGTCTTCTTTGGCTCCAGTGGAATCCCTGTAAAATGTTGAGACGGTGAAACATGCATGTTTCACTTTAAAGGGAATTTATTTCTGTAGTTTTAAACACCCATGACCGAGGGCTGCCGCTGCGCATCAGAATCTCTGCCAACTGAACCAACTTTCACAGTGTCCTCGTACACATCGTTCTAGCCTCGGTCGTGGAACGACATTTAAAGATGCATTGTGTAGGTGGTTGGAGGCATCCACGCACTGGGGTGCAGCACGAGATGTCTCCGCGAGATATTTTCTTACCACACTCCCCTGCTTGCTCGGGGCCTGCTCTGACTTACCTGCTTGTAGTGAGTCACTTGGACCTAGCTGGTCCGGACACTGCACCTTTTTTGACTACTACATTGGTTGCCATTGCCAGGGCTTGTTGGTGCCCGTGCTGGACACTGACCCCCTGGCTCTTGATATCCGATGTGGAACAGCTCATGAATGGCTCCTGGTCTTCCACAGCATCGCCTTGTCGGCACAGCTGCAACTTCAAGGGCACCGTCAACTCTCCTGCATCCCCAACATCAGTGGCCATTCGTCTTCCGTGTCTCCTGGTCACTCCTGAGTGGCATAGACTCTGTCCCCTCTGCTTGCAGGTACCTCTCATCTAGAATCCACCTTTGGGTTCCACCGGACTCTTTAACCTTTTTCGCCAGCGGCATCTTAACTGAAGTCCTCCATTGTGGTCTACTGCGGTTTCCGACGTCACATCGCACCCATGCACTCGGCTTCCCTGGTGTAGGTATCCTAGATCCTGGGGTATCCCTGGGTGGGGTGACTCTCCAAACTTCCATCTACCAAAGGGTTTCTTCAGGGTCCTCTGCGAAGGGTCCTTCTTCTTTAAAACTGCAACCACAACTTACCCTTTGACTTGTATTAAGCACGAGGTCATGTTCCCACTCTGCGCCCGGCCTCTGTGAGGTTCTTGGGTACTTACCTTGGGTGATTCCTTGGGCCCCAGTCTCTTCTACATCTTCTGGGTCCAGTCCCAACTTAAGTTGAGGTTTGTATTCCACTATTTTAGTACATGGTTTGGTCTCCCTCTGAAGGCCACTGTGTATTTGTGCTACTTAAGTGTTATATTAGCAAAGTATTGTGTGTATTGTGGTTATATCTCCAGGATTTATCATAGAACTAGGTGGAATTTCTAACAAGGTTTCTGATAGGGCAGAATGTAGGGCAGATGGGCTGATGTACTGCCAGTCCCTGCCCTTAGTGCCCTGGGGTTTATGCCTCTTCTGGGTTTGGATCAGGGTCAGATAATGTTAAACATCAGAGCTTTGTGATCTGACCACATCAGGGGTAGAAGGTCTATTACCAGGAGGTAAGGATTGCTGGAAAAGACACTATCCAGCATTTGTTCTGCTGAAAAAGTACGAGATTTGACTAGCTGATTTAATCCCAAACTGGTCATATATCAATCAAGAAGGCGGTGCTTTTATTGTTGGCTTTCTCAAGATGGAAATTAAAATCCCCCAACACAGAGAAATCTTCAGATTTAACATTGGATTCTAGCAATGGGCTTGGTACGAAAGATGTTCTAGGGCCAGGGAAGCAATATATCAGTAAAAACCTCTAAAGGCGAAGTGTTTTTCATATTTTATTTGAAAAGTAAGTGTTTTACAAATCAAATAACTTACATCTGAGAGGAGAGTATGGTAAGGTAGTCGCATGCGACAATAGCCAGTCCACACCCTCTTAATTAAGCTGTCAACTTTGGCAATTGTGTAACCATCCGGAATTGCCTGAACCAAGTCAGGACCAGATGTAATATCCCCCAGCTTTCAGTGACAAAGATTATATCTGGCTTGTGTGTTTCCAAGAATTCTGCAAAATCAAGTTTAAGTTTGATTAACGGCTTTGCATTAAGCAAGGTGCATTTAAAACTTCGTATGGAGTGGCTTGAGGGGCTGAGGCAAGTCTTACACTGTGTATATCCTGAATTGTGGCATTAGTGAGGATCAGATTACAGTTAGAACAATGCACCAGGTCCATACTGAGATGTGGTTTGAGAGTGGTACAGAGATTATTTATACCTTCTATGTTGAGGGTCAAGAGTTCTTCTCTAGAAAACTGCAGAGCTGAAAGTTTTTCTGAAGCAAAAGGATCAGGGGTTCCGACACTCGGCGTGCACCTGGAGCGGATGAGCACAGACAAGCTTGCCTTTAGCACACTGTGCGGTCGCGTCAGCTTGCCCATTTATGGTCCCCTCCCCAACTCAAAAAGACTGGTGTGGCAACAGGTAAAATGGCGGTCCCGCTCTAACAGGCGGGTACCGTCAGAAGTATCAGAAGTATGCCGACTATGCAGAATGCGTAAAGAAATACACTAGAGGTAAACCCTAAAATGTTTCAAACATTAAAATATTGGCATGAAAACTGTCTCGTTCCCACCTCACACAGCAGCGATGTGCAGTCCTGTCAGCCTGCTCATTTATAATCTTCTCTCCAACCCCAAAAAACTGGTGCGGCAACAGATAAAAACGGTGGTCCTGCTCTAACAGGCGGGTACTGTAAGAAGTATCAGAAGTGTACAAACTATGCTGACTACGTAAAGAAATACTCTGAAGGAAAATTCTTAAATGGTTTAAAACAATAAGATTTTGGCATCAACACTGTCTCACTCCCACCTCACACAGCAACGCTGCACGGTTGCGTCAGCGTGTTCATTTATAGTCCCCAACCCAAAAAGACTGATGCAACAACAGATAAAAATGGTAGCCCCGCTCTAACAGGTGGGTACGTCAGAAGTGAGTAAACTATGCAGAACATGTAAAGAAATACTCTAATGGTAAATTCTTAAAAGGTTTAAAACATTAAAATATTGGCATCAAAACTGTCTTGCGTGGGGAGTTATTTGGTTCTTGCTCTCAAAGCTAGGTGTGACCTTACGTTCATCCATTAAAGAGGAATATGTCCGGTTAGGGAAATCAGTTTGGACACTACCCCTTTTCTTGGGGGTCAGATTGCCTTGGGATGCCTACTTCAGTCACCATAGTGCCGATATCGGCAACCCCCGCTTAGCAATTAAAGTCAAGATGCGCAAAAAAAACAGTCCACACAAGTTTTGTCGGGAAAACAGTTTGCAGCAGGTTTATTACAGACAAGGAGTATGCCAACTTGGTGAGTTAACTTACGGGCGATCCAAGGGAAGGCAGCGGTAACTAACCTAAGCTGCCCTGCCTACCTGATGAGCAAACTGCACCGTGGCCAACCCAATTAGTGCTACCATTTATGTTGGGGTTATGCCCCTTACATACCATAGACCCCTAGTCCATCACTTTAACTCACACATTTTTAGGGGCAGAGCGAATCCAGGCAAGGCCCCAGTTGTTTATGCTTACAACCGCCCAAAGGACTAGCGGGGCGCCATTGTGTTCAAACAGGGTCCTGCCGTAAAGACTCCTGGAATTTCGGCATAATGCACCCCTATTGGGCTCCTGAAAGGGCACCCCTTGTACCAATAAGCCTCCGGATTGCACTGTAACTCCGCCTTTAACACAAACGTATACATTAATAAATTCAATTCGTTAGCCAACCCTCCCGCCTGCACGCAGGGTGAGTGGATGGGAGGGTTACAGCGTCTCCAGCGGGGGACAAAGAGGATGGCCAATGGGTGGGGGCAGGTATTAGTACCTGGCCCCAGCCCACTGAACACCAGAAAGGATGAACACAGAAGAACCGGACGTAGGGGGGACTTCAGGGGTAGTGGGTCCCTGCAACAGGGCGTGGGGAGGTGCCTAATGAGGCACTAAGGGGGCCGCCCTCTTACAGGGCCCACTGCATGCGTCACGGGCAGCTGCAGAGCTGCTAATTGGGACCTCAAGTCAATAGCATCAGATTGGAGGCTATTCATCAAAGTTACAATTTTGTCAAAGCCAGACGCTCCCAAGCAGAATCCCAACACAGGTTGTCCCGTCAAGTTCCCCTAAGCTGTTAGTTGTTCGCATGCCACTTCGGAAGCACTGCCAGGGGTAGGGACGGAAAGAGCTGCATGTCTGTTCGTACATACAAGTGCGGGCTTTAGAGGATTGCAGCAGAGGTCTCCTAGTGTCTACGGTCACAGTAAGTTCTGCAGGGCCATTTCTACGTACGCTACGGACAGGAACTTTATCGAGAGATCTTATAGTTGAGCGTTTTGTGACTAACGGTGCGATCTTACCAGACACTTTTTCTTGAGTCGGAGCTCTCACTTTGACACCACCAATAGAGATGTAACCTCTTCAATAAGGTCATCAGTGACTTCCAGTGTTGTGTCATTTTTCTGGGTGCCAGCTGTATCTGAGGGGATACATTTGGAGCGTTTAGTCCTTTTACCGGCTAAGGACTCTGCATCTATTCTCTTACAAATTGTGCTGGGGCGGGCAGCAAAGCAGCTTGAGGCGAAATAAGATATATGTACAGTGCCAGACTGGGAACCTAAATCGGCCCTTGCAAACTTCTCGGCCGCCCCCCTGGGGGCAGAGAGAGTGCGGCCGAGCTGGTTGCTATGGTCGGTTTGTAACAGGGGGCTGATCTTGCCGGCCCTGGTAACAAAAACGGCCACTCAGGGGCCCAAAACCAACCCCCACCATGGTGGCACACCGGGGAAACGCCCGGTGCCCGCTACGGCCAGTCCAGCCCTGTATATGTATAATCACCTATTGGCAAACTTGAACAAAATTACCTGAGGGCAGAGTACTGTCGCGTCGCGTCGGTCACAGTAATCACAGCGACACCAAGTAAGTTGTCTATTCTTTATTGTATGCGATGTGCAGGCAGCATGCTGCACGTCCTGCCTCGTCCCCTGCTTCCTGTGTGTGTGTGTTGCTTCCCCCCTGACCGGAACTGGTGTCCGGTGACCTGTCCGGCACTCTGACCTCCTCCGAGGTCCTAGTGCCCTCGTGCCCCATCTCTCAGGACACTACATCTCCCCCTTTTGTCACAAAAAGTTACAACAGTAGCATTCGTTGGTAATCAGAAATGGGACGCTTTCTTTCGCATAGTCTGTTGCAAATGTGAAATGTCGATAGATGTTATTCGCGAGATGCTGCCTCGGGTGGCAGCTCACATTTCTTCTATTAGTCTCTTTGGTCTCACAATGTCTCTCCTCGGCCTCGTCACAAGTCCTTGGCCCTCCTTTGGCCTGGCGGCTTCTTCTGTACCTGCTTCTTGGCTCTCCCTTTTTGTTGTCTCTTCGATGCCTGTCACTTGCTCTTCGTCCTTTTCTTCTTTTAGGCCTTTGAAATGGGAGCTGTTCCTTGTTATTCGTCGGCTGTCGGACTCTGCTGTTACCATTGTTCCTTTTACTTTTGTTATCGTCAGCGGGTCTTGGGCGAATGTACTGTCCGACTTCCGTTGTTGCCTCTGTCGTACCACAACAGTATCTCTTTCGTGGAGGTGTGATTTGATGGCATGTCGCCTTCCGTCAGCATATTCCTTCATTTTTTTCTTGGCCGCCTCATCTTTTGCTGCCACGCTGTCGTGCCCTGGTGCTGTCAGTCCTTCTACCTGCGGCAGCCTCGTTCTGCTTGTCCTCCCTAGTACTAGCTCCGCCGGGCATTTCCCTGTAGACCCATGAGGCGTGTTTCTGTAGTCTCTCAGTATTTGGCATAGTGCTTGGCCCAGGGAAATCTGTGACAACTTCGCCCTCTGAACTGCCTTCTTGATATTTCCCATGAACCTTTCGACCATGCCATTTGCTTGCGGCCATAGTGGTGTTATCTTTCTGTGCTGTGTTCCAAGGTAGGCCATGAACCTTCGAAATTCCTCTCCTGAGAACGGAGGACCATTATCCGTTTTCAGTGTCTCTGGCGAGCCCCATGCTGCAAATATGTCGTCCAGAACCGGTAATGTTGCGGCTGCTGACGTTGAGGAGACCGATCTCACAATGGGGAATCTGGAGTATTCGTCTATGATGACCAGTAGGTACGTTCCCGCGTCTAGAGGTCCATAGAAATCGGCCGCCATTGTTGTCCATACAGCCCTTGGCAGTTCCGACATCTGTAGTGGTTCTTGTCTTGCAGGTGGACCTGTCGTTTGACAGAGGTGACAGGCCGCAATAGTATCTTCTACTAGACGATCTAATCCAGGGAACCACACTTTTTCTCTCAGCAACTTCTTTGTCGCTACTATGCCTCTGTGTGACTCGTGTGCAATGTTGACCACTTGTCGTCGTAGTGAGCTTGGAATGACTATCCTGGTGCCCCGCATTACAATTCCACTGTTGGTCTCCGACAGTTCCCCGCTTATTTTCTGTAGAGCCAGCATCTCCTCCTTCTTTACTCCTGCCTTCCAAGCGCAGTTGTTATTTACGTGCCTCCACCTTTGCTGTCTCATCGTTTCTCTGGCCGCTCGAAGAGTGTCATCTTTTGCCGTTTCTCTCTCTATTTGAGTTAGAGTTACCGGTGCCGGCGTGCTTTGCTTTAACACGAAGTTCAAGTATTCCTCTGCCATTGAGGCCTTGTTTTCAGCGTGCGGCAGGGGATGTCGCGACATGTAGTCTGCTGGATTATGTTCTTTCCCTGGTTTGTGGACAATTTTGAAATCGTAATCCATTAATCGGATGCCCCAGCGCTCGATGCGGGGCGGCATCTTTGCTGCTGGGTTGCCGTAAATTGTTACTAGTGCTTGGTGGTCTGTGATGATGGTGAACGGCTTCCCGTACACAAACATGTGGTAATGCTCGCATGCCCATACCACCGCCAAGCTTTCTTTTTCCGGCTGAGAGTACGCCTTCTCAATGTCTGTCAGGCTTTTGCTGGCGTATGAGACAATCTTCCTTGGTGACTCCTTTCCCGGCAGGTGTTGTGCTAATATTGCACCTAAACCCACTGGGCTGGCATCGACCGTCAGCTCGGTGCAGAGCAGCGGGTCGAAGTATGCGAGGTGCTCCACAGTCATCACGGCCTTCCTGATCTCTTTGAACGATTCATTGCATTGTTGAGACCAGACAAATTTCTGGCCTTGTTTCGTTAGTTCTCTCAGCGGCGTGCTCACCGTGGCAAAGTCTTGTATGTATCTGGCACAGTAGCTCGCCAGGCCTAGGAATGACCTTATTTCTGCCACATCTGACGGTGGCTTTGTATTCTTCAGCGTCTCCACTTTGCTGGGATCAGGCCTCATCCCTTTTTCCGAGAATATGTGTCCGAAGAAGATCAGCTCTCTCCTCCCTAGCTCGCACTTTTCTCCATTCAGTGTTAATCCAGCCTGCTTTAGTTGTTTGCACACTTGTCTTAGGGCACTGTCATGTTCTCCATCCGATTTCCCAAACACTAGGATGTCGTCGCTGTAGTTGAAACTGTTATGTACTGGTCGTATCACCTGTCTTATTGTCTCCTGAAATATTTCGGCCGCTGACGAGATACCAAAACTGAGCCGTTTGTACCTGAATAGTCCTAGGTGGGTGGAGAATGTCGTTATGTACCTTGATTGTTGGTCCAGCTCTAGTTGGTGATACCCTTTGCACAGATCTAGCTTTGAGAATCGGCACGCCCCTGTCAGCCGGCTGACCATGTCGTTCAGATGAAGTCCTGGATGACGTTCCCTCGATATTGCAGTGTTCGGTATTCTCATGTCCACACAGATCCGTATTTTGGACGTATTTTTCTTCGGGACTGCCACAATCGGTGATACCCACGGTGTCGGCCCATCTGCAGGCTCAATTATGTCTTGCTGCAGTAAGTTGTTTATTTCTTCTTCCACTTGCGGTTGTAGGTGAATTGGCACTCTCCTGTGATGCTGTGCCACTGGTCTCACTGCTTCGTTTATGTGTAGGGTAACCTGTTTGTCTTTTAGCTTCCCCAGTCCTTGCAGTATTTCTGGGTATTCTTGCAGTATGTTCTCTTTTTCTGTCATGTGATATGTCATAGCCAACAGCCCCATGACTTGTGCCGTGACGTTGCTCAGCAGGCAGGGTGCAGGGATGTCCCCTTTCAGGACGTGTATTTCTTCTTGATATGTCATGTCCTGATATGTTAATGTTTCAGTGAACTTGCCCATGTTTTCTACGGGTGTCTTTGAACCCCACGTGAACACATCTACTTTTGATGGCGATAACTTTGGCTTTGTTCTCATCTTCATGTATTCTGACATGCACATTATGTTGCATGTGGCACCACTGTCTAGCACAAATTTTGTTCTGTGGCGCCCGACGTCGATGTCTACTGTGGCCGTCTTTTTTATTTGCTCTTTCTCCACCAGCTGGATGTGTTCCTGCTGTCTTCCTTCCTTTGGTGTGTCGGACATGAGGTATAGCCGTTCTTCTCTCCCAGCCGTCGTCTGTCCGTCCGACTCACCCGACGATCCTCTCTCTTCTGTCTCCATGTGTCTGGCATGCCTGGTGCCTGTTGTCCTTGGTCTAGCTGTTCGTCCCCTCTCATTCCTAAATTGCCGGCTCATGCAGGTGCTTGCGAAGTGGTTGTTCCCGTTGCATTTTCTGCATTTCTGGCCCATTGCTGGGCAGGTGCCAACGTGTGGGAAGTCAAGGCCGCATCTGTAACATGTGACCGCTTGTTTCCTGGGATGTTGTTGCTCCCTGTTGTCGTTCCTTTTGAAATATTCCGTCATCCGATGCGCCATCGCTGTTCCTTTTTCTTTGCCAATTTGTATCTGTTTGGCATGGTCCGTGGCCCGTGCTTCTGTGCGGGCCATCGTCAGTATTTTTTCAAGTGTCGTTGGTTCCTTTAGGATGCGTGCTCTGAACTCTACTGACAAACACCCTACGATGAGGCGCGTTCGTATTGCTTCTTCATTGTCAAACTTATCAAATTCGCAGTACGTCACCAACTTCCGCAACCTTGTCGCGAAGTCGTCCATGCTCTCTTCTGGTTGCTGGCATGCTGTGTGGAACGTGTATCTTTCGAAATCAATGTTGCGTTGGGGGTCGAATTTCTCCGTGAGGCACGCTTTCGCGCCTTTATAATCTGCCGTTTTTTCACTCGGTAGTGTCATCATTAGGTCTTCTATTTCGTCTCCCGCAAGGTTGACCAGCAAATCTAGTTGTTTGCTCTCTACGACGTCCGTTGCGCGCATGTATCGTTCAAATTGTCGTAGCCACCTCTCCCATCTGATGCCTGCTTGCGGTTCCGATATGTTGAATGGCAGTGGCCTGCGGAACACAGCTTGTGTGCTCCTTGTCTCTTCGTCACCCATATCCTTCCTTTCTGTTATTTTGCTAATTTATTTATTAGTTCCTTTTTACTTCCTTCTTGTCCCTCTGGTGCTATTTTCCTTCTTTGGCACCTTTTTCTTGTCTTTTCTCTTTTATTTAGACCTTTTTTTTGTCAATTTTCCTTTTTGCCTGACCTTAAAATGGCCTCCCGGCCTTCCTGTGCTGCTATTGGCCCAAATTGCCTGACTTCAAAATGGCCGCCGCACTCTCGCGCGATTTCGCGCTGTTCGGGACTTTGCCTGACCTTTCAAAATGGCCGCCGTCTATCTTGGACGCTGATTGGCTCAATTCGCCTGACTTCAAAATGGCTGCCACCTCTCGCGAGAGTTCGTTGAAACTCACGCGCAAGAGGGATTTTAATCTTTCCTTCAGTTGCTTGATCAGTTTCAGTCTCGCGCTGCTCTTACTTCTCTTAGCAGCGCCGGGGTGGGCTCCCGCAACGATGTTCTTTCTTGCTGGGCACTTCGGACCAGGGTGGGCTCCTGGCTCCGATCTTCTTTCCGCGACCGGGTGGGCTCCGACAGTCGCCGCGACGCGTGGATTTCGATCCCGCCTCGTCGCCAGTTGTCGCGTTGCGTCGGTCACAGTAATCACAGCGACACCAAGTAAGTTGTCTATTCTTTATTGTATGCGATGTGCAGGCAGCATGCTGCACGTCCTGCCTCGTCCCCTGCTTCCTGTGTGTGTGTGTTGCTTCCCCCCTGACCGGAACTGGTGTCCGGTGACCTGTCCGGCACTCTGACCTCCTCCGAGGTCCTAGTGCCCTCGTGCCCCATCTCTCAGGACACTACAAGTACGTTAGAGGGGTGGCCCAGCCTCTTCTGGTCTCTGATGGGCACAGGCACGCCTGCATCCCGCACAGCGGTTGCTGTGAAAAGCACCTTATAGCCCAGCAACAGGCAACAGCTGTGGATAGGGGTCACCTCCAATGACCCAGAGACTTCTGCACCTTCGAGTCTACCAGGAGACGTGACATCTACTCTATCTAACTATTGACGGTAATTGCTGTAGGCTCGCAATGTTTAACAGTGTTAACACCAGCTAAAGGCTGCTGAAAAACCAAATAGAAAAGACGTGGAAGTTATAAGCGGTAACTTTATTATAACAGAATATTTACAATTTTATTCAGCTCTTTGTTGCGGGTGTATATAGCGCAAATTCGACCGAAGATTTTATAGTGCTTTACATAATCACCAGTAGATAAAGTGACTTGCCCAGAAGCACAGGACATGAACCGAAGTAGAGACTTGAACTTGCTCCCCCAGCTACAAAGTCGACATCTCTTGTCGTTACGCCACATCCTCTCCAATACCGTGGTAATACACGTTTTCCTCACCAGTCTGTAGGCTGGGTTAAAAAACACTAGAAGCATGTGATGCAATAAGTACCCATATCTTCAAAGTTGGATTGAATTATTTTGTTGATTTCCTATAGTAAATAAAAGTTATAAGGCTGAGTGCCAATACTGTGTGGACCTATGTTGAAGAATATTATGATAAACAAATAGCACGATGATGAACCCACTATGAAGATTCATTGAAAACAAAAATTTCAATTAACATTATATGGCATACTATAATGAAACTTCTACGTCAAATTCCATTATGAGAAAATTCATTGCAACCACACTCATCCTTACCCCATAATCCTAATCATAGCATTAAAACAAAGTCAAAATAAATGCTAATTCTTAAACTACTTTTACACTGATGCCTTAGAATTAACCCTAAAACTAATACTAACTCTAATCCTAGCCCTAACCCTTATTCTAAATCTCATTATAACTGTTTAATTTAGCAATTCTCCTACCCGTAAAACACTCATTAAAGATTGGGTGGAACATGTACCATAACCCCAGGGTGAGGTATTTACTGTGTGGAAAATACCTCCAATTCCCAGTTTTCAACTTTTAAAGAGTCATAACATGTGGAACCGGTATTTAACACTGTAAAAGTGCGTTACTGGTTGCGGGGGTTGAGACCCTTCTCAAGAAGCTACCACATTTCTTCTCAGAGTGAAGTCATTAGCAAACCCTAAATTAACCTGTGCTCTGCTTCCTGGTCGCTTGGTTCTGAGCAGTCACGCTTAATTCAGAGGCAATGTGTAAAGTATTTGTGCAGCACTTCAAACAGTAACACAGTGAAACACACCACAAAAGGATCCCACGAGAGGTTCAGAAAAATAGACAGATTTTTAATCCATGAAATAAGACCAAAATTAAAAAAATCTAATCAGTAGAACCGGAGATATTCAACATGAAAGATTTTAGTGAAAATAGAGCCAAAAGGAGCACAATCGCCAACTATGGATATCTGGTCACACTGGACTGGCACAAAGTCACAAGTACAGGCTAGTCACGATGGAGCTCATGCCAGCTACAGGGACCCGATTAGGCCCTCTGAACAGAGCACCTTAAATTCTGATTTGCGAAGAGTTGCAAGGATACACGTCAAGGATACGTCACGCAGCCGACGCAATGTTTTGGTTCCAAGATACGGCGAGGCTGCAAAGCGAGATCCTGTGCTGTCATTGAGGATCCGGTTGACAAGGCCTTCCAATGTGCAGTCCAGAGTCGAGGATGCTTTGCGCAGTCTGGGCGATGCATCAGTTACGAGGAGCTGCAAGGCTGCAATGCGAAGTCCGGGCTCTTCATCGAGGCTGCCATCGACGAGGGATGCAAGGGCCTACTCCAAAGATGTTTCATGCGGAAGCACTCAGAGGAGGTGACGGGTTGCTATGTGGTCGAGTCTTTGAGACGGTTCCAATACATGCAGCAGCAGAGTCGATTCTGCATGGGATAGCGCTGTGCAGCTGAGGAGATGCATCGGTTCCACTGGATCCATAGAGGCTGGAAGAGCACTTTAGGCCCACTTCCATGGGTCTAGGACTGGGGCTGCACCACTTGCCAGGGTAGACTCACATATGGCAGAGTCCAGGCACAGGTGCAAGGTTGTTGGAAGCCAGTTGTGTCACTGAGGCTTCAGATCAGGAGGCCAGCCAACTAGCCTTTTGAGTTACTCTGGGGTCCTGAGTTTAAGAGATGCAGGTCCAGTCCATTTCACCCAGGCATGAGGGCTGCAGGCAGCAGGTCAGCACAACAAGGAGACAGACCAGCAAGGCAGTAGTCCACCGGAGCAACATTCCAGTAGAGTGGCAGTCCTTTTGCAGCACATCAGTTATTCTTCCTGGCAGAGTATCCACAGGTCCAGAACTTAACCAAAGAGGTGGTGTATAACGTCCACTATTTTTACCTGGTGGTACACTTCCTCTGGAAGGTGGCAGAATCTTTTATAAATTCTCTTTGAAGTCCCCAGGCATCATGTCTTCCCTGTCCTGGCTCCAGACTAACTACAGGAGGTGTGCAGCCCCTTGAGCGGAGGCAGGACACAGCCTATTCAAGTGTAAGTGGGGCTGTGCCTAGCTCCTCCCTCCCATCCTGCCAGTGATGGCCCAACCAGGCACACATAAGCTCCCTATTGTGTGCGGCTGTGTAGGAGGAATACACAATGCCCAACTGCCAACTGCTCCCAGTCATGTGATCCATAGACAGACTGCAGGCACTACTTGGCTAACTCAGGAAGATGCCAACGTTCTGAAAGTGGCATTTTCAAAATTGTAACTTTAAATCTGACTTTACCATAAGAGAGGATTTTTCATTACAATTACAGAGACAGCAAACATGAACTGATTACCTGCTCCCATTTGGAAATTACAGCTTGTTAAATGTAATAAGGTAACTCCAATGTTATCGTCTGGGAGCAGTAGACCTGGAAAATTAATTTAAGAGTTTTTCACTGCCACAACATATAACATTTAAAAGTATATGTCCTACCTTTGAAATACACTGCACCCTGCCCTGTGGGCTATTTAGGGCCTACCATGGGAGTGACATATGTATGAACAAGCATTGGGAAAGCCAATAAGTTTTGTCTATCTGAGATCTATTAGTTTTGTCAATTTTTTAAAACTTTTTTTACCTATTGCACAGCAACCCGAGCACATGTGCAATGACACAGCCAGCGCTGACTGCATCATTGTGTTTTTAAAAAAAATGTAAGTCATGATGCACAGAAGCTCGTTCTGCTGTGCAACATTTAAAAAAAACACATTGACAAAGCCTATAGCTCTCCCATAGGTGAAGCCTTTTGGCTTTGTAATGCTTGGTTACTATTGATTTCCCTGATATTACCACAAACATTGCCTTTAGCAAGCATGAATGCATGCATGCCATGAAAAACACCAGTATACTGTGTCTTTACTAGTTCAAAACTGCCCTATTTGCAAATGGGGGGGTGGGGGGCTTTTTTGGCTACCTCATTCTCTAATGGGTGCCTGGGCCTATTTTCTGTCTGAGTCTGACCCTGTAAATTACCATTTACTGGCTCATTAGTACTAAGTGATACCAGAAAACCTGGCTAAATCGCAGCTTACCCACTTAATTTGTGTGATTTTAAGCAAATATTTTATTTCACTAAAACTCTTTATTCTTCTTTATTGCACTTGCAAATATGTGAGTTCAGAAGAACAGCTGTACAAAAATCTATTGAGTTTGATTTAATAGATTATAATGTGGCTCTAAAATAATCTGGGCCGAGTAAAGGGTTTACATGACAACTGTTCTTGCCTCTTGGTTCACTAATGGTTCATCTTTAAAAACTATCACTTTTAATAAAGTACTTCTCAATGTAGTTCTATAATGTGAGGTATGAATGGCAAAGCTTTGCGTCTCCCTGTTAATTCTTTGGCTCACCGGCCTGTACTATTCCGAGAGTCATGAGGGCAGTGCTCTAATTGAAAATACAGCAGTGCAGGTACTCACTCTTTAGAGCACCTGCTTGCTCCTGGCAAGTGCCAGTACTCTCTCATTAAATGTACTGCAGCACCGCTGAGAAGTGCCTGTAATCTACCTTTCAAATTAAAGTTCAGGTCCTCAGGACCGGACTGTACCATCCCATCTAAAGCACTGCATAAGGGCGAGTCCATGAAAGAAGATCTGGTTGGTAATCCAGGAAGGACACAATAATAAATGCTGGACAAATGCCTATATTTAGTTCAAGTGAAGTGGCCTGTGTCCCTCATTCTAGTGTCCATAATGTTCTGTGCTCAGAGAGGTGCAAATACTGGCAGAGCAAAGGTTGATAAGCCGCTCACATTAGAAGTGGAGGGTGCCTGCATTACCTTGATCTAACATCTCAGTGCTTCGGCGTCTTGGCAGCTGTACCCTGCTCGGTGGTAACGCTTACATCCAACAGGCTGTGTATGGGACGGGTGAAGGTGCCATGTTCTCACAAGGAACCTCTATGAGAGGCAGCTGGCAGTCGACAGTGAAGATAGGAAGGCAGAAGTATGGCATGTGACAAGCCCAGGAAAAAATGACTGCTACAAAACAGAGCATCAGCGGCGTCACACAAAAACTCTAAACATACAGAAGTTATGGGGAAGGATAACAAAAACCAAGGACTAGCTTAAATGCTTAACAACTAACTGTTTAAGTCTTCTGTTTCCTGTCACTTCTTCACACAAGTTTGCACAACAAGGTGTTTCAGGCACTCAAGGCTCTGCATCGATGGTGGGAAAAACAAGGGACGTCCTTTGCATCCCTTTTTAAAAAGGCATTGGCAAAGCCAGGGAGGTGTGAAAGACATTGGATTGGGAAGTCGGGGGAAGCCGCGGGAGGCGGAAGGGGGCGTATTTGGGTGAAAACGGCCAGCAGGAGGTGACACGACGGAAGGTGACACCACTGAAAGTGGGGAGGGGAGGGTAACTCCACAGTGAGCAGGAGGAGGATGGAAGTGAAGGAGAGGGACTACAGACCCATGCACTCTATAAAGTAAAATAAAAAAAAAAGAAGAAGAGTACCTACAGCAGCTTGGAGTCCGGTAGAAGGACACTGGCCACCAGAAGTTGTACTTGGCCCAGGTTCTGTCATGGACGAAAACTCCAAAGCTTTGGAAGAAGCTGAAGGACAGATGGAGCAGCTTACCAATGTAAGCAAGGAAATGAGAGTGATGTGAGATCCAACCAATGGAAAGTTAAGGTAAGTAATGGGTGGGCTCTAAGCCCCTTTAAGATTTGTTTTTTATTTACAAGGGATTTCACAGGCAAACACTGTGCAGGCGAAATCTAAAAAGGATGGTTTGGGGCTGGTATTTATTTTGCCAGTTCGAACTGACAGTTTAAAACTGATCAAACATGCTGCAAAGGTAGGCCTGGGACATGTTTAACAGGCTACTTAAGTGTGTGGCACAATAAGTGCAGCAGTCCCAACCACATCACCTAACACCTCCGTGACCTTCACTGGCTCCCCATTGAAAAAAGTATAACTTTGAAGTTCCTCATGCACGCATACAAGGCCCTCCACAAGCTCGGACCTCAATACTTAAACAATCGCCTCTCCTTCCACGTACCCAAGAGAAGCCTACGATCAGCTGACCTCTCCCTAGCCGCTGTACCACGCTTCTACAAGAACGACGCGGGTAGAAGGTCCTTCTCCCACCTTGCAGCCAAGACATGGAACAAGCTCCCCCTCCACCTCAGGCGAAGCCAACATTGGACCAATTCAGGAATGATCTCAAGACCTTGCTCTTCGAATGACCTCTACGGAGCTGTCCCCTCCTCAAGTGCCTTGAGACCCTAACGGGTGAGCAGCACACTTTATAAACATTGATTGATTGACTTGTAACATTTAATTTACAAGCCCTGGTTGAATGTAGTGGCACTTTACTAGGGACTTATAAGTAAATTAAATATGCCAATTGGAGATGGGACAATGCTGTCATGTTTTAAGGAATCAGCAAGTGCACTTTAGCACTGGTTAGCAGTGGTAAAGTGTGCAGAGTCCTAAAGCCAGCAAAAACAAGATCAGCAAAAACATGGAGAAGGACAGCAAAATGTTTGGAGAAGACCACCCTAAGCTGATAGGTCTTAGAAACACTCTGAATTATGTATGTTTTGAATTTTTTATATGTCTTTTTCTGTGATAAACTTCAGCAGGTCTGACCTGTCAGAATTTATTAGGAGAAAACTGTAAGTGTGTGTTAATTATCACACAACTTGTAATTCCGATCCCTGGGCAAATGGTTGTTTGCAGAGGATTGGAATTTATCCCAGAAGTTGAAATAGTGATCTAAGCCGCATCTCTACCCAAACCCAACCATAGCCATACTAGTAGCCCTTAGAATTTGTAGTGCCCTTAGCTCCTTATGATGCTTTCCTTTTTAACTCATAAGAAAAAAGCCTATTTTCAATGTTATTGCTATTTTTATTAAATGGCCTCTAGAGCAAAATGTTTAAATCCCTTTCTTCATAGTGCTTTCTTCTTAACAGTATTTTCATAATAAAGATGTCTTCGTAGTGGCAAAACTTCTTATTCTTATCCTAAAACCTTCTTACTTCACCTCCACTAGTGGTTTCCATATTGTTATATCCCATGGTTAACAGATAACCTTTACAACTGCCTACAGTGTGCAAAATCTAGGATTTTCTTTTAGAGAATTTTGTGAAATTTCATAAACATTATGTGAAATATAGCAAAATTCTCTTTACAGTATCTCTTATGAAAATTGAATTCCAGGGCTTAGCATGTTTTCAAATGTCATGCAAGAGGCCAATAAGCGGACTCCATCCTTCAAGACATTTTCTGATCGCATCAGTCTGCCATTAGACATTTTCTGTTTGAGCAAGTCCTCCAAGCACCAATATTACGCATTATTGTACACCCAGAGTTTGCGTAATGTAAAAGGCTGTAAACTTTCTGATTGACTTCTAATGTCATACTAGTGCCCCCACTTAGCCATAAACATTGGACATGTAAACCCTTTACACTGAACTTGCTTAGACTTAAGAAGAGCAAACTGTAGCATCCACTTGGAAAGATGACATGTCACAGCAGAACAGCCCTTAGATGCTACCTTCATCATCACCATCATCATAACCATCCTTGCTTCACTTTTTAAACTTTCAAATCATGCAGCATGATGCTGCACCTTCATAGATATTCAAAAGTGGAGTCTTTTACTTAGGTCCAGGAGAGATATGGAATGAACCTAACATGAAAGTAGTGTACAGCTAAGATAAAGTGTAGGTGAGAGAATTTAAAGGGAAACCATTCCTAAATAAGGGCCCAATTGACAAAGGTAAAGTTAGACCATAAGTCTAACTTTAGACCATAAGTCTAACCTGGCGACTTTTCAGTATTCACAATGGGACTTACAAGAAGTAAGGTTTCCGCACTCAGGGTGGAGTTTCCGCACTTTGGGCCGAATCTCTACTTACGGGGCAGAATCTCCACACTCGGGACCGAGTAAGTGTAATTTCATCTTGACACACCTGTGTCAGTGCCTACAGCACCCTCACCGAGCTCCAGCTGAAAGTTGTTAGCCCAACAGCTAAATGCAGCCTCGCTATATAAATAAACTCAGAGCTACCACACACAAACCCTCTCAGACCTTTCTACATGTCACTGAATGTGTTTGTCGGTTTTTCCCTTGTAATGCCACAGAATGATTTGGTGAGAAGGAGGAGTAGGAGAGCAGAGAAGATCTTTAGACAAAGGATCAACTTCTTGGGGATGTCCAGCCAAGATGTCAGGTCTAGTTACCGTTTTCCCTCTGATGTCATCTCGGAGATTGTTTGCGAGTGGGAGCAGGTTCTTGATTATGAGACATGTCACTCCCATGCCATCTCAGCCTATGTCAAGATCTTAGCAGCTTTCCATTTCTTTGCCACTGGATCTTTCCAGAGGTTGCCCAGTGACATTGTAGTCCTCTTTCAGGCAAGCCAGCCCCAATGCTTGCATCAGGTACTGAGTGGCATCAATAGCGGAGTGTATCTCCATATATGTATACCTCATTCACTGGCAGAAGGACAAAGAGTTGCTAGGGATTTCTATCACTTTTCCCGCTTTGCACGTGTGGTAGGTCCAATAAATTGCACCCATGTGGCTCTTCAGCCACCTCGCCACAATGCACACATCTTCTGCAAAAGACACCCCTGGCACTCCATCAACATGCAGGGTGTGTGTGATGCCAGTCACTGCTTTACAGATGTTCATGGTCACCTTTTACCCGGTGGCTGGCAGAGGGAGAATTTGGCAACATGTAGCTTCTGGGTAAGCACTCAAGTACCAGACAGGTCTGATATGTATAATTGTTGTTTGAATATACACAACCATTATAAATCACAAATACTTATGACACATGCATGACCCCAACAGACACTGCATGTACTATTTCATACATTATCAACTTTACAGGTTCTAGAGCAACATGTACACATCTTTCCTTATTTTCCTCCACAGGTGATGCTGCATATGCACTTTCCCCTCATCTCCTCACACCATACACATGTGCAATCACTGTACCTCAGCGTGGGTACAATAGGACACACATACATACATTTGCCATCATAGTTTGCACTTTTGGTCTCTTAAAGCCTTGATTCAGATGTCTTGACCATACAGGAGTGGTGCTGCTGTACTCCCCTGAAGGTCAGTGCAAGAGAACAGTGGACTGTTGTGTCTTGAACAACCTTGTAGTAAATCACGGCTTACAAATACTTCTGAACCCTCATCTAGGTCCAGGGAACCAGGCCATTGTACAAATCAGAGGGCAGGGTATGCAGGTGAGGGACCAGCTGGTTGGCACGTTTTTTCTTGAGCAATCAGTTGTGTTACAGCCTTTATGCGGTTTCACAGTCTGTTGTCAATGATGATTGGTGGACATTTAACACTCTGTCCATAAATTCCATCCTTAGACTACTCTGTAAGCCACACATAATGTATGTAAACAACAGCTGTTGTCAAGAGTCAAAAGATTGGCCATGCAACACATTTTGTGCACTTGTCAGTGATTAGTGTTGACAACATCTCAAAGGACTCTATTGCCTTAGGCAATTAAATGTCACTGCATGTGTGAGACCTCCCTGGAGAGTACTACAATCGGAATGTAATGTTGGTCTCTGAGACACAGTAGTTGTGGTGCTGACATAGTGAGGCTAGGAATGGTCAACACTTTGTTGCCCATGATCTACTGTTCACCCTGTTGTATCATGATGACTAGCAAGATTCCATAGTTACATTACTACACACTCCTTCAATCTCTGTGTTGCGTATGTGATGTACTCTGACTGTACTGAATGCATGATGATAAGCATCAGGGTGGAGTTGTGTTTAGGATTTGCAACATGAAACATATGAATGTACAGGTATTGAAAATATCTTGGACCTGATTCACAAAGGGCCTCTGCACTTATGGCAGAGGCCCCGCAGGAGTGGGGAAGTCTCCGCACTTGGGGCGGAATCTCTGCAATGAGAATTCTCATTGATGAGATTCTACCAGAGTGCGGAGACTTCCCCACGTCTGCGGTGCCTCCACCATGAGTGCAGAGGCCCTTTGTTAGTCAGGCCTCTTCTATTTGTGCGTGCTACAACTCATGTGGCAGTGTGCCTGTAATGCCATGGATTGTCTATGCTCATAGCTGGCAAGTTTCCCAGGTCCATTCCTGATGTACCACTCCAAGCCAACTTTTTTTTCATTGAATGCTGGGACTTGTAGTCCTGTTTTACGATGGACCTGGGAAACCTGGCAGGACTGTACGCTCAGAAAGAGGCTCCTTCATGCATCCTACTTATAACTAAGGGCCCGTTTAAAAAAGGCTAGTCATTTTGTATTGTGTGTAATGCTGAATGCATCACACGTGCAGGTCTAATGTCCACCTTTTATCATATTTCACTATTTCATGATAACTTTGCGGTACTGTATGAGATATTTGTCAAGGAATGGCTGTCACAGTCCAAGCTGTGCATGTTGTACTAACACATCCTCCCAGCGCTTATGGCACATCTTGGACAGCCGCAGGTACACACGCACTGCACTTCTGCACCGAGCGAGATCTCGTCAGATTTGGTTGAGCACTGCATTACTCCACTGTTCCTTATAGGTGAGGCTCAGAATGACCATAAAATAGCTGCCAGCAACTTCCTGTATTGAACTTCCCGCTTTTTTTTTCTGTCATTTTCTATATAAAATCTTTCGGTTCTGGCTCAACGTAATCTCCTCCCTAGGTACAGACTCTCTACCGCGGTGCTGAGTCCCCGATCAAAGGGCGTAAACTTCGCTCCTGGGGCAGAGACTTGGCAGTCGGGCTGGAGCCCTAAGATTTCATACAGGAAATAACAAACAGGAAATAAAAAGCCCAAAGTTCAATCGAGGATGTTGCAGGCAGCCATTTTGTGGAAATTCTGAGTCATCCTCACCTCCAAGCAAGATCCTATGCCAGCCTGCTCCTCTGTTTAACTAACCTGCCCCTAACATGTCTGAGGGACTTGATGACAAGGAACCCCTTTCAATGAAACTTAATTAAACATACTAACTGAGGGGGTGCTTGTTAAGTACCCTGAGCTTTATGGGGGACCAGAGGAACAACTGAGTACTGCAGTGTACACCATATTCTGGCAAGATGTCGCAGCGCGCTACAATGCAGTGGGCTTGTACCATCGGTGGGCCCACATGTGTTGCAAGCGCTGAGAGGACCTTCAACACTGGGTCCAAATTTAGGCCCAGAAATTATTGGGCCTGTCCTCCCAGCCCCACTCACAGAGGACCCACTATAGTTCACTGTACAGGAGGGTCCTGAAGACAGCCTGGTCGAACCTCCATGCTCAGCTGGAGGAGTTTGAGCAGCAGAGTCCTGGTTAGCGCATGAACTGCATTATCTGTCTTCAAGTATGATGTGAGTGGTGTGAGAGATGTACCATCATGTGTTTTTTGTAACCTTTTACTTTATCAGAGTATTGGCTGCAGCACTTATAATGTCTATGTATCATTTGAGCAATTGGAATGCTGTTTTCTGAGGGCATCTGTGACTTGTAGTGTTCTAAACATAGCTGGGTACACTAGCCTTACAGTAGCATTTTAATGAATAAATGCACTTACATCATCATGACTAGTGAACTAAGGGCATTATAACTGTTATATGCAACAGTGAAGGAATGGTTTGGACAATGTCTAGAGTTGGTATGAGAGGTGTTTGGATGTTGGATGGTGTTTCATGCATGCTTTTTGTGAGTATTGTTTCAGGTAAAATATTATATATATGTACCAAGAAGTAAACGCTGACTTTGTGATACCTATCTCACTCAAAATTATACAAACATACCCAAGTAGGACAAAATACACACATCTTCTCCACAGTGGTCAGTATGTAATTTCTAATATCTAGCTATTTGTACTAACTATACACATGTGATTACTAGTGTACAGCACAAATGAAGCAGTCTTGACATACTAAATGTAGGATCTGCCATGTAGCATCTGATGTTGTCAAGGGATATTCCAATATTTAGATTTGCATCTTTGCAAAGGTCATATCCAAGGCCTTGTTTGTATATGTATACCCAATTTTGCATGTATGTTGTGTTTCACTAAGCTATATAACAGATGCCATTTGACAGTACGTGTAAGACAGTGAGACTGCACATAACAGGATAATCAAGGAACCACTTTTAGGTGTAGATATATCCATGCAGACTATGTCCCATCTCCACTTGTAGACTTGCATTGAAAGATAACTATGTTTCAATGTCAAGAAACTCACATTGCACGAATGCTAAAGGTGTGGGTTAGTAAATACTGAAGAGTATACTGACCTAAATCGAGAAAGATGTTACTGTGTGAGTAATTTCCGGACATTTACAGTGATATTACATATACTTTTGGGTCCAAGAAGCATATAACTGGTCAGTGAGATAAAAGAAGTAAAAGTCAGCACTTGCTTCACGTAGCCTTGTGCTTTGTTATGAAGTGTACACCAATTACATAATTGTTTGACTTCTATTTCAGTAGACCAGTCTGGCCAAGGACCAACAGCACAGGACCATGGATAGGGCAGGAGATTCTTGGCTCATCTACGGACACATCCTCTGGATACCACAAGCTAGGAGTGAAGAGGGACACAAACCATCAGGCAGGGGTACTGCACGCACCCAGACGGAACCTTTAACATCTACAGCAACAGTCAGGGGGATGCTGAAGAGACTGAAGGCTGGGGGCATTGATATGGGCACCTCCAGCCAGGAGGAATGTGGCTCTCCCCCTGGCTCGGAAAAACTGAACTTGAAAATGGTGTCCCCAGGGCAGGCTCCACCACCATCTGGGACTGCCACTGACCTCTCTTAACTCTTGAGGCCCCCATTCCATTGGGGCCACCAGCTGCACCCCCTGCCCCTAGTCTCCCTCCAAGTGCCTGCCCAGAAAAGCTGAGGCAGACACCTGCCCTTGATACCCCACATCCCTACTGTTCTGCACAAACCCCTCCATGTGTAATTACTCCTGTGACTGCATCCCAGGAAGTGATGGTGGCATCTAATGTTGACCAGAATGTGTCAGTTTGGGTCTTACAGGAGATCCAAGACAAACTCTGTATGTTCCAAGAGGCACAATCCAGACAAATGGCCAACATTAATGTCTCTTTCACTTCCTCGGGTACAGCCATATTGTCTGTGTTGGCCCAATGACCCACCCAGACCACTGTAGTTGTGTCTCCCTGTGCATCTTCCCTTGCTATTTCCCCTGCTACCCCTTGTACTCCTCATGTTTCCTGCTCCAGTGGGATGTCTGGTCCTGCACTGGCCAGACAGGAAGAGCAGATGATCTCCACATTGTGGAGAAGGAGGATATTGAAGATGACCAGTGACTGGACTATATTTGGACTGTGGACTTTTTGTTTACCCCATGTATTTAGACTGGTTCCCCTGACGCTACATGATGTGTTTTATTTGTTTTACCCAAGCACCTCTAAGTTCCCTTGCACATTCTGCCTGAAGATTTTATTTGATTTCCTTTCGCCCTCTCCAATAGTCAGTTTTTTAAATTTAATTTATTTCCTAAAATATTTAAAAATTCATTGAACACCATCCCTGTCTTGTGTTGTTCATTATATATGCTGGATTCAAAGTATGGAAGTCACCATCAGTAGGTGTTTAGCTATGCTCTCAACATGATACCTTGTTACACAGATGGTCCTACATATCTACATGTCTTACTCACACACATATATAGTCACATATATGGCCTACAACCATAGTAACCAATTAACCATCATCAACTAATCTGCAATTCGGTATTGACTTCTGAAGAATATCTTTTTATTTACATATATTGGAGGTATTCGTATTTTACAGTGATCATGGGGGATGTAACTTCGCAACTGTGGTGGTGAGGATCTCTGTGAATTACTGTGTTGGGCCCCATGTGTGAGTGGGTATCGTGCATCTGACTGTACAGTTGGTGGGTGTGCCTGTCCAAGGGGTGATGGTGCCTGTATAGCGTGTGGAGAGGTGGGGGTGCCTGTACAGGTGGGGGCGATGTCTGGGCAGGGAGTGAGGGTGCCTGCACAGGTGGGGAAGGTACCTTTATAGGGGGTGATAGTGCCTGTACAGGTAGGGGATGGGACTGGGTGGGGTGATGTTACTATGCGGAGGGCATGTGTATCCTATCCTCAACTAAGCACACATAAGAAATCTGAAGCATTATTTTATAAGGCTTTATTTGAATGTAAACCAATAAAAATCACTTGTAAAACTGCCATAGAATATATTCAAATAAATGAAGCACTTATATAAAATAAAAAAGGGTGAACGGTGTAAACTCAGACTCCTTACTACACCACGTTAATTCCCTTTCTTAGTAAGTCCTAACTAATGGTGATTGGCACTCAAAGACTTGCCGTGGCGAGGGGTGCACAGTATTCTCCACCTACTTGAGCAGCAAATGCGAGTAGCCTGGAGCTGCCTGCAGGGTCAGTTCATATTTCTGGGAAGCCAGGGGGTGCTCGGTTTGTAATTCTGATCGTGAGAAAACACGCTCCCCAGATGTCAACATTTTCTTCTCCCCTAAAAAACAGGGGCTGCTTTTCTACTCATTCTCAAAACTATACTGAGAAAAAAGCCTCGTTAAGAATGATGTACCATGAGAGAAAACTGATGATAACTATCTCCCCTTCCCTCTATACTAATATTCAAATGATATTCGACTATGAGTAGCTATATATGCAAACTAAAAATACACTAACAAAACTTGTACCTATTATAAAACGTATTGCCATGCAATAATAATCATGAATGCTAAGAAAAATCAACGGTCAGAAATAATAAACAACATATAAGGGCCTTAAAGGAAACATGGGCAGGTGCACCATATGATGAATGCCATTACAATCAATACCAAATACATGACAAAGGTGATCCTTTTTTGGATAGGTACCATCATGTCTATAGATGCCCCCAAGCCCCTGGTTTTGCCTTGGCATCGCAAATCTAAACAGTGATCAAATACTATTAAGGTACAAGCCCTAAAACGTCTGAGGTGCCAATCCATATTTGGGTACCGGAATATGAACCAAGACCGGTATGTCAACATTGGTACCACCAATTCTTTTTGGCATCACTAGTTCATACACCAGACCTTCCTTTCACCAAAAATATATTCCACTGAGAAACTTGGACTAAAAGCACAGGTTTCATAGTGTGGATGCTACTTTGTAACTCACGCACCCCTAACTGACACTGAGACTTTATTGACTAGAGTGAATGAAGTGAATTCTATAGTCGATGAATAGTCACCTGGGGCCATGTGAAGTCCAGATAAATTTACACAACCCGTTCCCATAAAACAATATTGGCCATAGACTGAAGGATCAACTGAATAGAACCCCTTAATGACTGCACACTAACATATGGTTTATGTCAGAGATCAGGCATACTATGTACCAGGGTCTTCTAGCTTTCTTTTGGGTCATAGACAAGGCCTACAATATGCTAGGACCTCTCAATTGTATGTTGTGTTATCCATTAGGCTCGATTTTTCCTTCGAACTTCTAGTTTTATTTCGGGTCACATATTAAATCCCGTTAGTCATAGAACCTTCTATTTTTCTTTTGGGTCTTACTGTAGGGCCAGAATGTTCACGAGTTGTATAGCTTTCTTTGTAATGTCTTATTGTAACCTCAACATTTCCAAATATAATTAAAGAGCTGTTATTACTTTGCCTGGATATTGACATCTGTCATGTGTGTTGAAAGTGTCATAGAACTAATGGCTTCTGGAGGAAGACTTCACTGATTGCACAATCTAGATTTGTAATTTCCAGAGTCAGATTTATAAGCAGGCACTTGTCAAGCAGGCAGGAGTAAAGAAGTGTCAACGGCCCTGGGACAACATAGAAAAACAAAGATAGCCACCATGAACACAGTCCAGTAACACATTGCGGCCCTGTGTCCCTGAGAAAAAGCTTCACACTTGTGATTGTCTTCAGACAATGTATAAAGAGATTGTCTTCTAAAAAAATTGAATTGTCTGCTCCAACTGCACTTCACATATGTTTTGACCGGGAGGCTATTTCAAGGTGAGAAAGTGCCATTGGAGCCCACTTCAGACTAGATATCCTTTGTACATTCTACTCAGTCCACCAATATGCTCCTGTCACATCGCAGCCTGAACTAGCCCGGTAGTGATCACATTTCCCATGAGAGTATAATATATTAGACATGAGAAGACGACTGTTTTGAATGGATACACGCAAGCACAAACCCATCTCCATGCCCAAATTACCTCTTGTGCCATGGTGCCCCAAAGCTTCAATGCACAATTTATGAGGTCCTTTATAACCTTCAATCAATGCTCTGGATAGTGAAACAGGTCAAGTAAACGAGTTATCGCACAGGTTTTCCACTCTGGAACATTATAAACTATTCTGGTAAATACCGCGACTTGCAGATGTAATATAGGAGGTGTCCTGGAAATATTACACAACTCCCATTAACGGTCAGAATTGTCAATGGGATTCATTAGTGAGTGACCGAGGAGACCTGGAGTCATGAATGGCATAGTCCATGTTGACACTGGCAGGTGGGAGGTGACTCTATTGCACTGTAGTGCATTCTATTTATCGCAAGTCAAACATATTGCCTCTACTGTAGCGACTACTGCTATATCATTGAGGTAAATCTGGAGCTCAGAATAATAAATCTACACTAGCATATAACCTTATCTTGATATAGTGGTAGACAGTATAGTGTATGCTATACCATTATGGGTCATTATTGCCAACCTCATTACAGTGCCATAAAAGCAGCTGGTTATTCTCCAAAATCTCCAGACATACTCAGAATATTGAGGAGTTGTATTCTGTTAATATAATATCATGTCTGCCACTTTTAGGTCTCACCTTTGACAGCGCATTAGGTGCATGCAATCTCGCTTGCGAGATATTTTGTATACAACAAGCGGTGGACCTCAAAGCTGGGGGACCAGGTTTGATGCTCGGCAACAATGCTCAACTTCCTGTGATTCTGGGCAAATCACTTAATTTCCTCTTGCCTAACAAAAATGAATGTGTCCATCTGTAACGAAACTGGTGCTCATGTGAAGCGCTCTGATGCCCTATGTCTCGGGTCTAGTTCATGCTATATAAAACTCTAAGAAAAAAAGAGAGAAAAAGGCATTGTCAAAGCCAATAGGTGTAGCCTTTCATACTACTGGCTCTGCCATAGCCTTTGGTTCATTCTGTACATCATGGGTATTGCCGACTTTGGCAATGATTTGTAGTAATACCGAATAGAAGCATGGCCGCTGTGCAGCATGGCTAAAAAGTTTTTTTTAAAGTCTTTAAGACATCTAGAGCTAATGCACATTAAAAAAAGTACATTAATCCTGACTTTGTAATAGCGCTTTCAGAACCTAGTTTTGCGCACAAAAGCATCTGAACTGCTGTGCAGCATGGCTATAAAACATTGCCAAAGCCAATAGCTCACATGGGCGAGACCTATTGGCTTTGCTAATGCTTGTTGCATTTGTGTGCACCATCTAACCCACAAATAATACCTACCAGTAACACGCAGTGTGTAATGCCAGCAAGATAGATCTATTTGAACTAAAACGTTTGTAGGTGCAAGTATACTCTGATATGTAATTGCCCTTTTTGGGCAGAAATGACTGCTAGTTCCCCAGTAGTGCTTTAAGACGCTGTTGAGGCAGGAGGCTTGCTTTAGGACTTTACTTTGTGGTTTTGGACATGTGTGGTTAGTTGGTTGGTAGGCTGTCATTTAGGCTTGTAAATAGCTGTAACATTGAATGTTCTCTTGGTTTGAGCTTCTCTTCCTTTGCACTCACTGTGGATACATGTCCATGACCTCTCTTGAGGTTTGTCAACAGGCTAGTTTTATGTTACGTGCTTGACGTAATCAAGTGATCTGTTTCTACATTCCTGTAGCGGACACCGTTAATTTTGTGGCCAAACCGTTGTACATGCTTCGCCTCTTCTACTACAACCCTTGCCCCTTAATACTCCACGCCTTGACAGCTATGCATTGAACTTCACAAGACTCAAACCGCAAGTGTTTTGCGTCAAGTAGGTGATGGTGTCTTTGTTCCCACTGGGAGGTGTAACGGCCCACTGCTTCCAGTCTGCTTAGATCAACCATGGGCAATCTTGCTCAATGATGTAATGCCTCAACCTAACCACACAGTAATCTCACATTCCAGAACAATTCTCAGCCCGAAACAAAGGATGTTTACTGTTCTGCAACTCATGATAGGCTACTGAAGCCTTCAAAACAAAGAGAACATAATTGGGAACATGCTATGCCATAGTAATTTCTTCCTTTCAATAAGCAACGCAGGCATTTCAGAATTTCTTAGGGTGGGGCCTTGTCATTGGAGTAGCACATATTCATTACAGTCTCTGTAATAGGTCATATGTAAATTACGGATGTAAGTGATACTTTTAGCTGCTTGACAAGAATAATGCAATTGAATGTCAATTAAATAAGTAGAGACATTTTCCAACCGGATGAGAATCCGGAAACCCAAGTAATTAAAATGTCTCATGTGACTTTTCTGCTCAGAATATTGAATCTCGGAAGGCATCCTAGACTTACAGGCGGCAGATCCATGGTACTTATTAGGTCTCGCTGCTGACAAATTTAGCTGACTGGTAGAGCTAATGTGATGACAAAAAAAGTATTAAAATGCAGTACAGAGAGAAGTGCTTTGACTCCGCCCTTTTGTTGATCTTCTGCTGTGCAGCTGATGATTTCTGTAGGAATATGTCTCTTTACTCCGCAGATGTTACCCCGCATTATTTACTCCGCAAAATCTTTCTGTAGTCATGTGCTGAATTCTTCCATTGGCTGGAGCTCAACTGTTTGCAACGTCTGTGCTTGGAGCATTGATTGCATCTGTTGTCTATTTGCACTTATGTGTTTACATATTTGTTGCTGAATTGACAGTTGCATGTGATATATTTGGTGTGGGTGAGGTCGAGGGCGTCTCACCCACAATCATTTTTGTTGTAGTGAATTATAAAGAGGAGCAATTGTTTTGTGTGCTTTGGGGGACACTTTTAGGCTGTTAGAATCCACTAAAGCCCTGGTCTGCGAAGCGTGGTGAGTTAAAATCTGCTCAACCAGGTACTATTGCTACAGTTCCATTACAAACCAAGTCCATGTTGAGTAGTTATTTCCCAGGCTTCTATGGTATTTTGTAAAGCTCTTCCATGGTTCCATTTTTGTAGTATTTGTTTTCCAATAAAGTGAGCTGCCCACGCAGAGCTGAATATGTAATTTGGATCCTGTATCCTTGAAATAACATATTTATTCCGTTTTAAATCACTTTCTGGGCTAACAAATGTTTAATCAGAGGAAGGACATGGACAGTGTAAATAGAAACCCAGGGATCCCAAAGCAATGCATTGTGTATATAACATATTGATATCAAGATCCTAATTCTATTGATACGTATGTGTTTCGGTGTTATGATGGGGTAACTCTACAAGGTTCCACATGTTTTGGACTAGCTGTTTCAGGCTGATATACTATTGTTTTAGAAATAGTTAGATAGAAAGCATTATAGAGGTATAACCCGACAATATCTCTCTGCCGCCTTTGATATGGTACCCCACCACCTTCTTCTTACCCGTCTCTCAAACATCGCCATTGCGGGCCCTGCCCTGGATTGGCTCAAATCTTTTCTGGAAGACCGCTCTCAGCAGGTCTGGTTACCACCATTTTCTTCAGTTGCCAGAAAAGTGTCTACGGGAGTACCTCAAGGCTCCACCCTAAGTCCTCTACTTTTCAACATCTATCTGACGCCTCTAATTTCCCTGGCAGAGGAGCTGGGGGCAAAAAGATTTGCTTACGCCGATGATACCCAGCTCCTATTTACCTGGAAGGACGACGACTTCTTTGGTTCAGAACTGTCTCTCATCTGTATTTCAGTGGCTTGCTCGTGCCCAACTGAAGTGCAATGAGGATAAGTCGAAGGTCCTTCTGTATGGTTCGTTTCCACCTGCCTTTAGAGAAAATATGTGGCTGCCAGACTTCCCTCGCCCTAAGTCAGAGGGCATTTCTGCTAAGAACTTGGGGATCTGGGTTGGTGAGGGCCTCCGATTTTCGGTGCAAATTAAGAAACTCACCGGAGTTTGCTTCGGCACTCTCAAGTCACTCAGAAGGTTCTTCCCCCTACTTCCCAGGCTTGCCAAGGAAATGGTCGCCCGTGCACTCATTCTTTCTCGCATTGACTATGCCAACGCACTATACTGCGGCATCCCAGGATATCTGCTGAGAAAACTGCAGACCATACAAAACGCCACGGCTAGACTTCTATTTAACATCTCCGGAAGATCTAGCATGAGACAGCACCTACGCAACCTGCATTGGCTCCCGGTGGCCCAAAGAGTGCAATTCAAAGTCCTCACGGTGGCTCATAGAGCTCTGCATGGTATGGAGCCTCTGTACATTAGGAAGCGGTTCTGCTTCTACGTCCCCAGCAGAGCTTTGCGCTCAGCCGCCCAACATCGGATGACTATCCCTCTATTTTGCAGGTCCCGGTTGGGAGGTCAGTCCATCTCTGTTAAAGCAGCTATGGCCTGGAAAAGATGCTCTATCAACAAGCTTCACGTCTCAAGGAACAGGGCCACACAAAAAAGAAAGTTGCATTTTTAGTAGTTCAACAGTCAAAAACTGTGAGGTGAACCAAGAATTTAATATGCGATTACAAGTTCATGAAGGTTTGGATGTATGTATGCTCAAGCTTAAGGCTAGGGGATGTTGCTGAATTGCAAACGATAGATTCTATGTTCATTTATGTTGCTTTGCTCAGATCGAACAGTCAATTAAGACTACATTTAGCGATCTGTGTGTGGCAGATAGGCGATGTGTGTGATACTCAATTTTACAGTTTCACATTAAAGAAGAACAATATCACGGTAGAAAATTTCAAAACCTGGCAATGGCGGAAGGAAAAAAAAATGAAAGAACTGTACACAAACCGAATGAGGTTAATGAGTCAATACAATAAACCAATAACAGGGCTAAAAGAAACAACACTGATGCAAGCTGTGACGGTAATTAGAAGACCTTCCTTAACAGCTTTTATGAAAGTAGGTAAGAAATGTGGTCAAAAATCATCTTTATTGAGAACCACTCAATAATATTAAATCCAAAAGTATTACTGCTACTGGTTGTGGAAATACTGCTTGATAATGTAAAATCCTGCATCAAAATAACAACAATAAAAAAAGTCAATACACATTTTTCCCTGACTGCTGCTTTAAACTGAAAACTCCCCCGGTTATTATGAGAGTTAGAGAGGCACTGCTCCATCGCTACAATACATATCAGTTTCCAGTTAGTAATCTCTCTTAAACTGCCTATGCACTCCCACCCACACAGAAATAGTACTGTGACTTTGTCATTTCTATCTATGTTTGCATCTGTTTCTCACTAGAGCTAGGGGTTGCACACGCTTACCCTGACACAGTAGTACTCCTTTAACATACTGGATGCTACTCTTGCCCCCGTCTCATACTGCCCTGTGAAGCCCCCAGAGACACTCGGATGTAACCACACCCTCTCGCAGATGCTGGACTGCGGGGACAGCACACATGGACCTTGGAATGCCAGGGTGTGCACGCGCGCCTCTTTCGCTGAATAAGAAAACACGGCTCGCCTACCCCGTCTGCCCCGAGTTGAATCCCTTTCTGAAAACAATGCACCATAGAAACATTAACCCTGACGACACCTTGTAAGAGGCTGGCATGCGGAGAGAACGCTGCGATCGCCCGCTCAGCGCTCTCTTCCCGTCAGACACACGATAGGCTTGGAGCCACGAGAGGCACTTGGGAAAGGTATGGTCGTATACGAAGGCTCCTGCTGTAGGTTTTTTTTTGTTGCAGTTTTATATAGCGCAAACTCGACTCGAAGGTAATGGAGCACTTTACATGAGCACCAATTATGTTACACAAGGATACATTCATTTTTGGTATGCACTGGCAGATTAGGTAATTTGCCCAGAATCGCAGGATGTTGAGCCAACTAAAGGATTCATCAACTCCTGATTACGGGTTACTAAAGGACTTGTAATGCAGTCTGTTCTCTAGGAGCGTTTTACCATCAAGTCCAACGGAACAGTATTTGAAATGTGCGGCAGTGGCAGACTGCATCACCACATGCCGCCGAAGCTTAACGCTGGATCTTTTATCCACAGCGAACAGCACCTCATCTGTTACTCGTTATGTAGTAAAATGTGCGACAGGCCTGGGTGGCAAAATTAAGGGTGGGTTTGTGGCAACATTTTAAATGAGGGCGATCGCTCTACACGCATGGCGTTGACATTCTAAGCACTGACTCTTTAGACTAGAACCAAAATCGTTCATAGTGCTGATATGAATGTCACGGGTTCAAATCCAGGCACGGCCATCCCACCCTTTCTTCCAGTCAAGGACAACCAAAAACAAGCGTTGGCCACGTGGCCCGCGAAAGTGACATGGCCGCACCGCCCGCGAAAGTGAAAGTGATCGCGATCAAGCTCAGCGAGTTAAGCGATCTGTGGTGGGGGAGGGGGAGAAGCGATCAACGGAGGAAAGACAGATGGCGGCTGCCACCAAAAGCCTGTGGCAGCACTTTGAAATCCCAACTATTAAATGTCTCGCAGAGTAGCGCATGCGCTGGCTCAGGCAAGACCTAAAAATGAGGATAAATAAAACGATTTCCCCTCGTTGTGGCTCCTTATGCCTCCCCTAGGGAGACATGGGATTCTGATGCAATCCCAGATGTACAAAATGTTGTAAAATGTTGTTGAGAGGATGTGGCCTGACGGGTAGAGCGGTTGACCTCGGAGCTGGAGAACCAGGTTTGAGTCTCAGAGACGCTCAACATCCTGTGATCCTGGACGAATCACTTAACCTCCCCATGCCTGACAAAAATTAATGTGTCTGTCTGTAACACAGCTGGTGCTCATGTAAAGTGCTCTAATACCTTCTGTTCTAGTTTGCGCTATATAAAACAAAAACAAAAAGATTCTAGGAATGGGTCACTTTCATGGGTATTGCTTTGGAGCACCCACAGCAACACCCATGGAACGCCCCTTTCACACAGAGTTATGCATGAAAGGGAAGCATGTTTACAAGCCCGTGAAAAGTCATGGAGGGTGACTTTACAAGTCCTTGGAAATATGGGGAAGCCCATTGAGCTCCCGATGCATCAGTAAAAGTGACACACCGGCTGCGCAATGGCCTTGTAAATAAGCCCAATTGACTTCTGTTATTAGCTGAATTGAAATTATATCCTGACTCTGAATGTTCCAATTAATGTCCACCATTCCCCATTACCATTGCTTTGTTTATAGAATTCTATATGACTTTCGTGGTTACACTTTGTTTGTAGTGCACTGTGGTAATATTTTTGTTGGGACATTTTCTATTGTGTTATAAGTTTTACTAGTATATTGTGGACAAAGTAGAAGAAATAAGATTGCATGACATTGGTCTGAAAAATGCTCTTTTGGGCACCGATAGGCACTCACAGTCTCTTTTTTTTGCGGAGAAACACTAATGGCTAAGAGTTTTAGACTTTATTACCTCTGCCTGATATGGACCACACACTGGAAAAGTTTGGATTTGCTTATAGTTGAAAATAAGGCTTGCAAAAAAGCATTGATATGTTTGCAAATCGAATTTACTAATGTCTTGATTGAAGCCTTAATCATATCTTATGTTATTTTTATATTGCTGATGTTGACTTCTGATAGCTTTGAAATACTTAGTAAGAGGGGAAGGAGGTAACAGGATGTCAGGGTGGGAGCATCGAAACCTCAATGAGTTTATATTGTGTCAAACACACGTTACTATATTGGGCAGTCAGCATCAACGTAACTCAAAGGCCTCTTTGAACTGATGTCTCCCAAATCACAAGTCTGATTTGAAGTGGACTGGGAAAGGTATTCAGTTCTAGAGGACAGAACCCTGTATGCGAAGCATCCTGCCCCAGAATACTTCATTCACTTGGTTGGGCAGTGTCCACCTTGGATACCCAACCTAAGATGTATTTCTGGCCATGATGGTGGCATCGAGTTGGAAGGGCAGTAAGGTTCACATCCATTAAAAGGCTTGTGCACCAGTCATAACATTTTGAATTCAACCCATTGCATGTTTGGGACTCAATACAGCGGCTTCAGAGCACATGTGTGACACATGGTCTATGTGCTTCATGCTTGATAGTCAGTCTTTTAGGCCTCCATAGATTTTTCTGCAGTAATCGATACTGGAGATGATGATTAGAAAGACAAGTGCAATCCTATCAACGATATTATGTGGGGCGGTATTTTAGATGATGATAATTATTTGAGGTGCCATTTTGAAATTTGACTGAAAGTCCCAGATTACAGTTAGCCCAGTTAATTCTGATATGTGTCGTAACTCAAGTCACTCCAAATTTCGCAGTTACAGGTTGTGATAAGTCCTGCACCCCACACAATTCACCAGGGGAAAAATGCTCAGTAAATAATCAGGAAGGAGGTGGGCCACTGTATGACTTTTCCAACAACACTGTTGGATGTTAAGAGTCAGTTTAAAAGTATTTTGTTGGGAACAGTTTAATTTATGTATTTGTGGGCATTTATAAAGCGTGAACTATGCCATACGAAAATGTAGTGCTGTAAAAGGGGGACAGGATGCAGTAGTGAGTGTGGTAAATACAACAAGCTTACCAGTAAGAGTATTCTCTTTAGATGATGTCTTTGATGGGGATAGAGGAGTTGCTGTTACATGTGGTTATGTTATTCCTTGAAGTGGTGTGCTTTCCATTTCTTCCCAAGATGGACCACTGACTGTTGTTGTCAGATCGAAGCAGGATGGAGTTCTAGACCCTCGTTGTGTAGTAAAAAGGATGTCTTGAACTTAATCTTGTTTTTAAATAGGTGACGTTGATATTAGAAGCACACAATGGATGCCCATATTGTCAGAGTCAAAGATATGTAGTCCACAAAAGGTATTTTTGTTTGTCCTTCAGATTTATATTTTAAAGAATATCATGAAGTTACAAGATAACAGTTTGCACTGCAGCATGGCTTAACTAGGAATGGATCACAATACATATTTCTTTGACTATGTGACTTAGCTATACGTTCAATAAAAAGCAATGTATGTGATCTACCTTTATTTCACTAAGGCTTTTCACAGAGTTCCAATGAGTTTTGGTATCACTGCTCAGCATTAGCAAAAGAAAAAACAGTGGTTATTGTTGTATTGTTGATACTGAACTGCAATGGCATTTCGTTCAATAAAAATGTGCAATGATGTGTAAATGTTTCTAGGTCATGACTCTACAGCAGCCCCAGTGTCACCACACATACATACTGATGTGACAGCCATTTTGCGTTTCGCTTAATTTATCATTTCAAGATGGCGGTTGCCTATCTTGGAGCTGTAAATTAGAAATTATAAGGAATGCTGTTAATCACATTTGTTTTTGGAAGGAGTGGCCCAGCAGCCATTTACAGCTGGAGGAGACACCCAAAATATATACTCAGAACAACTGTATTGTAAACACTATGTTCCAATGTGTTTTCTATGTCTACTCGTCTTCACAGGCTCGTGATACTGCACTAGCACTATATATGTCAGGCTTCCCTTAGCGGCATCATGTGATCAAGGCCTCTAGCAGGCCGAAACGCGTCATGGCGGAGGTGCGTTACTGTTGGATTGAATAAAGAATTGCATTAATTTGATGGGTCCGTGTTCGTCTTTGCAGGAGGAACTAGTAAGTTGGAGACGAAGTCCTTTGCATTAATTCACCGAGAGGCTTCTACGGTGTTTCACTGACCCCTTCTTCAATTTCAGGCAGAGCGGCAGGAAGTTTTCTTCTGGTAACCCGGAAGTTGTGTGAGTTCCTAAACGGTACAGCTGCAGCATCCCCCGAACAGCCAGAATCATCCCTACCGACAGCCAGAGGCAAGCCTGTACGGATTTGAGGAATCGCAGGCTGCCGTGAAGACTGCGAAGGTAGGATTATCGGCGGATAGTTCGGTGAAGAAGTGTGTGTGTCGCCCAGCGTCTGCCGCTATTTAGTTTCGCCAGCTGTACGTGACTTTTACAATTTATCCCAACAATACGCACCATGGCCGCCAGCGCTGCGAGAAGCCGCATGGAGGCGGCATCAGAGATGTTTGACGATTCCTCAGTTACTGAGCCTGTGGTAACAGCACATTTGGAGGCTGCCAAAACGGGTAGCACTGACTTAAGGGAACTTTTTAAAAAACTTGAAAAGGCAATGCGCACAGAAACATCCAAATGGTGGGAACACCGGTCACTCTCACGATACCTGGAGGTGGGACGCATCCCATGTGGGTTACGTATTATGTTAGCGCCTAGCTATGAGAACCCAGACCCGAAAATGCTGGCAGAATGGGCTGAGTGCAATTTAGAATCGTCAGCCAAGCTAGTAAGAATATTAGTGAAATACGCAGAGAGTGACCGCATTGCAATTCAGATTAAAATTGATGAATTGAATGACGAAATTTCAAAGATGAGGGCCCCTGATTTGGAGAAGAAATACCGTGAGGAGATGCTTGTACGACTGTCATAAGAGGAAGATATAATAAAAAAGCGTAAGGCTTTTAAATTCCAGAGGGACAAATTGAACTACCAAAATAGCCAGATATTTACTTTCGCCAGGAAATTTGATTCCCTAAAGAAACAGAGCAAAACTGGTCTAACACTGTCAGCACCATCAGACACAAGAGAATTTGCTCAATCCTCTACATCTATGTCTGACCTGAGCTCGGTACTAGGCAGCGAGTCAGACAACGAACAGACCTTTGCAAGCTCCGGTTTGGGGTTTACCAGATTCTCACTGGCGCAGGAGGTGGACTGCCTGCGACAGGACGGACGACAAACCTTAAGGCCCCGTTCCCAAAAACCAAAGGCAATGAAAGAGCAAACCTTAAATGAAGGGAACGAAGGCAATGCCACAAAATCAAATAGCGGAATCAAACCGCAATACAAAAAGGCACAGAGGAAATGGAATCGCAAATAATTAGTTCTACCAACAATCCCCTATCCATTATCAACCTCACGGAAATGAAGCGGAGTAGTAATGAAGAAAAAATCTTAGCTCTTGGGTTGTCCTTTTGCCCTGCAAACAACTTCAACTATGCGCAAGTACGTATAGATCTGTACAAATACACATGCAAGCTTAAATTACGTACGTTTTATAAAATGAACAAAATTGAATACAAAACTGTGCAGGAGGAAGATCCCCCTAACATTCTGAGCCCACCTATTGCCACCATAGGTGATTACAATCTAATGCGCAACCTCCATGAACTCCACGATGAAGGGTGACTGGATGAAGTAGTTGGAAGTGATTCTTTTCCCAGGGTGAACAAGCCGGGCATGACGCCCTTTAAACCCAAGTCTACCTATAATCCAATCATGGTACATGACAACATTGATATCTACAAGGAACTTGTGATCAACCAATTGAAAAAACGACACAGGTCTACTAAGTTCACACATTTGAAATATAACCAACGGAATCACAGCTATGGACAATTGATGAAAAAAATACAGGACAATGACAACGTTATCGTCTGCCAATCAGACAAAGGCGGGGAACATTGTCTTTTGGCCACGTAAGATGTATGTGGAAGAAGCGCAAATCCATTTGAATGACCGATTATGTTATAAACGCAGTGATTGGAAAATGGTCAAAATAGCATGGAGCGAATTTCACACCAAGCTATTATCATGAAAAAGCGCAGGGCTGCTCAGCACGGATGAATTCAAATTCTTAAAAGTGAACCATCCAGTCATCCCGGTATTTTATCTAATTCCCAAAATCCACAAAGATGCAACCAAACCCCCAGGCAGGCCAATTATTTCGGCCAGAGACAGCATTATGGAGAAAACATCACTGTACATTGACTATTTTCGACAGGAACATGTGAAGCTGTTGCCTTCCTATCTACAGGATACGGGGGATTTTTTGAGGAAAATTGAGAATATAAAATGGCAGGAAGATTACTCACTGATTACTCTTGACGTAACAGCCCTGTACACGAGTATACATCATCTAGATGGGATGAAAGCAGTTGAACATTTTTTGAGAACAAAACTGCTTTGCATGATGAACCATAGTAAAATGATTCTGGAGATGATTTCTACCTGCCTAAACAATAACTATTTCTTGTTTCAGAACCAATTATTTCAACAGATGAGAAGTGTGGCTATGGGGGCTTGCTTTTCCCCAAGCTATGCTTGTTTGAATATGGGGATGTGGGAAGAGCAAGTCCTGAGCACCAAATTCAAGAAAGTCATGTCTGAGAATATTATCGTTTGGTATCGTTATATTGACAATTTATTCCTCATTTGGAAGGGTTCAGAATCAGCAGCAGTGAATTCCATTCAGGAAATCAATGTTAATCAACTGAATTTGCAGTTCACAGCCCAGACAAGTCAGAAATCAGTTAATTTCCTAGATGTAGAAGTCTTTGTTATGAATGGTAGACTTGAGACCAAATTGCATCGCAAAGCGATAGCCGGGAACACGGTGCTTCATGCCACCAGCCACTAGCCACCATCCCGAACATCTCATCCGGAGTATAACCTACGGAGAGATGCTGCACATCAGGCGCATTTGTAGTGTGGATGACGATTTCTGGTTAGCCCAAGGTGAAAGTAAGAGGAGGTTTTTAGCTAGGGGTTACACATCAGCAGTAATTGACAGGGCAATTTTGAAAACCAGGTCCATACCTAGATCCAAAGCCCTGTGTCATAGTGCTGGTACTAATATTGACAACACTTTCCCCACTACCTCAACAGATCCCCGAGACTAATAACCACATTTAGTCACCAACATGGACTCTTGCGGAAAATCTTCAAGAAAAACTGGGCACTTGTATGCAACGACCCGGTGATAGGTGAGTCAATGACAGAGGCCCCCAAAATCACCTTTCGGAAAGCTCACTCCATGAGTGATATGCTCGTGAAAAGTAGTCCAGAAATTGGCACCAAAAGCAATTGGCTGCAAACCACTAAAGGGTTTATTAAATGTTCCACCTGCAAAGCCTGTAAAATAGGAAAAAGTACCACGACATACAGGTCCCCGTTTTCCCCCCAAAAAAAATAACTAAGCAGTTAACCTGCAAAACTGATTTTGCAGTATATGTGCTGAAGTGTACGTGTGGCCTGCAATACATTGGTAGCACCAAGTTGCAGGCACACAAACGTATACTCCAGCACATGAGGGCCATCAGCAATCAAGATGCTTCTTACCCATTAGCCAGGCACTTTAAAGACATTCACAACATTAGCTTGGAACACCTCAGCTACTTTGTCGTTGACACCATCCCACCGCTCAGACGTGGGGTGGATCGGGAAGCACTTCTGAGGAAATTAGAGACACAATATAGTCTTGAGCTGGATTCCAAGACGCCCAACGGTCTGAATTCAAGCAAAGAATTTTATACGTGTCTGTGAGTCAGGTTCTAAGCACTATACAGTAATAGCTTCAGTGCACATACCATTAAAATAAGTCAAACCAGCTGTTTTGCCTCCTCGAGACACGCACAGAACATATTTTTTATCAAGTAATTTTATTAACACAGTGTTTTTATTACACACAATAACAGTTTATTTTTTAGCACAAGCACTTTTGCAGGCAGTAGTAGAATCAGTGATGACGCCATGGAAATTAACCCATCAAAGATGAGATTTGATTTTAGATATTTATGCTGTAATAAGTAGCTAAGGGTTTTAGATTTCTAAATCACTAATTTTAAAGGGATTTTATATGATTTTTTACATTTATGAGGTTATTAAATAAATGTTTTAGTACAATTTTAGGCAAATGTTATACACAGTGGGTTTAGTCAATGTCTGACCTTTCTGAGCAATGTCTCTTTAGTAGTTCAATAATTTAATGAACATGACATTTTTTGTCTAAATCTTGCCTAGGTCACCATTGATCAAATTATTCCCCTTCTTTTCCGTTTTTGTTGTGACCCTGATTGGCCAAGGCAATATAGAAATGCATTAAGACAGCATTTATACATACAAACTCTCACCTAGAGGTTAATATTAACTCCGTAAATACCAAGGCACTGTTGGGATAATCAACCTAGTGATGAATATCAGAGTAAAATGTTTTAGGTGCAGCATATAGTGACACAGGTAGATTCTCACCTGGTCAAGTAGGGTTTGTCTCTTGTGGTACCAAAGACCCACTAGGATTCTATTAGGCATTTTGGTACCACAGGTAAAAAGGACCCCCCTATGATCGACATCTAGGCATTAATTGTCTTTATAAGTTAACGATTTACTTTCAAATGACACGTGTGGGCAGACTTAATTAATATCAGCCAATGTTATACAGTACATATTGATTGCACAGTTGCGATAATATTCTATAGCCAGCTTTCATTTTTATCGTTCTTTTAGCCGGTCCGTGATTTGGTTTTAGTCTAATTTTAACCTATGGTTGTGATTGGTCTTTTACTGGGGTTGCGTACCTGTTTTTTTGGACGATTTTATGAATGCTGCAGTATTTATTATTTTATGGTACAGCACTGTAAGGTATTGATCTCATCCATTTGACTACTCTTTTTTGCTGCTATTACTTTGCTATTTGCACATGTTCTGCTGATTTTGCACAGGTGCACTCGCACTTTATGATATCTTATAGTTGATTTTATCCTGTGGTATATCAATAATTTTTTAACAACAATATTTAAATAATGTTTTTTCTAAATGTTTTTAGCCTGATTTAATCCTAATATTTATTGCACTTGCACTTTATTGGGTAGTAGTGTATTCCCATCCTCATTTTAGTATTATTGGTTGAGATATTTTATGCTACAATCAGCTATTTTTTTAACATAGTGATATACATAGTTTTTACATTGTTTTTCATGTTCAGACTTTGGACATAAACCACAGTTGATCCATCAAATACTGTGCTAAAAATTATAAGCATCATGGAATCAGCAATAGCAAGCGATATGACAATAAGTGAGTGGGCTTTGATCTATTTTTTTGCTCAGAGTTAATGAAATACATTTTTGGATTTATTTGAGAGGAACGCTATGACCTCATATATCTTTTTTTACTTTATTTTAAGATTTTTCTTTTCTCTCCCCCTTTACATGTTTTTGTACATTTAGCTTTTAACTTTTTGGACCTATCTATGTATGAAATAGAGGCCAATTTAGTTTACTTGAGAAATTGTGACCAGTGTATATTCAGGGCTTCAACCACTATGGAATTATTTTGATTGATTTTCAATTGTTCTCCATTGGGATAGACTATGTACTCGATGACGGAGTATTTCTTTTATTTTGTTGCCTTGAATCTACTCGTAGTTTGTTGTTTGTCTGGCACAATTTCATTGGTTATTATGGGAGGAGGGAAATCAAAATGTACTATATATTACAGGATTGGTTCCTAGCGTGTCATGTGATCAAGGTTGTGGTAACACAGCCGAAACGCGTCATGCCGATCTACATGGAATAAACCTGCACCAAAAACTATTTCCAGCGTGCTGTGGTCTGTACCTGTACTTGCGTTCCATCAAAATTCAGTTGAACTTATGGGAATTTGCTTTCCTCATATATAAATATAAATATATATAAGTCGCCAGATCTTAATATGGTAGGAGCGAGAGAAGGAGCTATTCCTAAAAATAGTAAGAAGCCCCAGACGTCACGGGGGAAAAAATGTAAAAACACCAAATTACTAACTGCACCACAGAGCCAGATACCTGAGACAACCAACACACGTCGAACCCCACTACAATCTAGAGGGTTCTTGCCACCTAATGTATCATTTCAGAAATCTGATAATATTGGATCAACTTCTGGGGAGGAGGACATCACACTCGCTGACATTCACAAATTGATGAGGCTGTTGCTCAAGCCACTGGAAGTACGCCTGGGGAAAATTGAAACCTCCCTAAATTGTATTGCAAAGGAATTGGCACGTATAACATCTCCTTGTGTAAAAGATGCCACAGCCCCAGATATTGACTCGAGTGGTGTGACGAATAAAATACCCCTCCCAGTTATAAACTTGAATCCCCCTACTATTCCCTCAAAACCCCACATTTCCCCTCTTCAACTTAAATCACCAGTCACAGACCGGGCATTAAATAAAAGTTTAAAAGAGAATCCGCCTGCGCCTGGCACCAAGGGCTTGATTAACATTAATATTGGGAAACAAACGATTATTAATTTACCGCCTGAGGCCAGCCCATTTACAGTAATTTTAGCAGGTGTCCCTGCCTTAAAAGAATCAACGCAAGAGTCAGTTGAATCGCTTAAAAATAAGGTTATCAATTGGCTCACAATTAACAGACCTCTTCCCGATGGAATACGCAGCCAGGTTCTGATGGTAAGAAGAGCTTCATGGCTGGGCGGTGTAAAGAAATCCATCCAGGGAGATTGTGTCTTGGTCAATTTCAGGGACCCTAGGACAGTCTCCCACATAACCAACTGGCCCTATTGTGATAGGGGAACTACAATCCAAGCCCTACCACTATCTTTCTTTTATCCATCCGTACTACAAGTGCAGAGAGAGGGTGATTGGGAACTTGTATGCGGCCGAGGCTGCAGGCGGAGCCATGAGAAAAGGGGTATCCACTATATGAATGATCTATCACACCTTGACTATTTCCCCACGCAGAATAGATTTGGGAATTTAGTTTGGGAGGATTGACTGCTCAGGACAAGCAGTAAAGAGGAATGTGCCCCACTTTTCCTTATAAAGGAATCTAACTCTGCAAAGGTTGTGATCAAGAACCTGATAGTTAATTACCCTATATATCCTGATATCCCGCCATGTGAGGCTGTGACTTCCGTAGCCCCTATTCCCGCTACGAGTACATCCCCAATGCACGAGCTGTGCTGTACCCCAGTTGTAGACGAATCCACTGGTAGTATCAACTCCCCCGTTCTAAAGGTGCTCTCATGGAATGTGGCGGGCCTCGTCAACAAGCTGCACTGCCCAGAATGGAACACATTTGTCAGGAGTAAAGACATTTGTATGTTCCAGGACACCTGGGCTTGTGACGAGGGGACGTATCCAGGATACGCGTCATTTTCCATGCAGGCGAAATGGGGAGGGAAAGGACGTCCCTCGGGCGGACTTGCAACATGGTTAGCAGCAGACTTGGGATGCAGCGCTGTTTTATATACACTTTCCACGGAGGATATTCTTGTGGTATTACTGGAATGGCCAAATTCTAATAGACTTATGTTGGTAAATGTCTATTCCCGCCCAGTAATTAATGGGTTCGAATCCCGTACTATAGATGATCTCGCCTCAGTTCTAAGTGAAATTCCTGCAGATACTCCCTACTTAATTGGGGGTGATCTTAATTGTCATTACGAGCCCCTCCATGGCCCACTAGACGGATTGGCCGACGAGGAGGATGCGCTTTGGGCTATACCCCCTCTGGAGGCTCCCGGCCCAAGAGCATGGACACCTCTTGCGGTCCAAATTACAACACTAACCTTAAAATTTGGTTTGCGGGCCTGCAATGGCCAGAAAAAATCCGATATCCCACCAAAATACACATATAGCCGGGGTGGGAGGGAATCAAAACTGGACTATATTCTTGTTGCCCTAGCAGCCTGGCCTTCTATCAAAGACTTTAGGGTCTTGCCAGGTGTGGATAGCGACCATCACGCTCTGGAAGCAGAATATATTCTTCCCGATAGTGTGGCCATGAGGGATCAGACCTCGTCCCTTCGGACGGGTCTAACACTAGCTAATAATAGACGGAGAGTGAGATGGGAAAGACTACTTTCAAATCCAGACAATCTTCCCAGTCTTTATGCCCGGGTAATTCCCATACTCACAAAAGCTCTGGAAATTACTGACCGAGACGATTGCCCTGATAACCGGACGGAGTGGGGAATACTCCACACAGACTTAATTCTGGCTCTGTCTGACATCCTCTTCACAACACAGCAAGGACCTATCAAACGCCCCCCTAGTCCCACCTGGTATAATTGTGCATGCCGAAAGGCCAAATCGAACCTCCTGGCTGCAATCAAAGAGGACTTAGGGATTGAGGTTATTAGGGCTAGGCGTTCAGTTTACAAATGTATGATTGGCCATGCTCAAAAGGAATGGGAGCACAACAAGTGGGAGAAACTCAAAACCACATTAGCACGTGCAGACTCCCGCTTATTCTGGCGCCTTGTAAATACAGGGACGGAAACACAACCTGATGCAATTGAGCCAAATATTTCAGCCACTTCATGGCAAAACCACTTCAAATCCCTATATAGTACATCTGGTTCACCGAAGTTAACCAATTATAAATTGACGAAATTAAAGGGCATCCCTTCACTCCAAAGGAGGTACACGAGGCGATAGACAGTCTAGCTCCCGGCAAGGCACCTGGCCTAGACGGCCTGCCTGGTGACCTATTTAAACATGAACCAGTCGTCTGGGCCCCATATTTGCTGTGCCTATTTAACTCCATTTTGGGCGGCATGGAGGTCCCAAAAACCTGGTTGGAAGCAGAGATCGTCCCAATATTTAAAAAGGGATCCCCTCTGCTCCCTTCCAATTATAGACCAATAAGCTTAATAGATGTCCCACAAAAGCTGTTTGGGAGACTGCTACTGAACCGTCTCCAAGTATGGATTGCAGAGAAGGACATACTGAGCCCATATCAAGCTGGGTTCAGAGAGGGTGTCTCTACAATAGACCAGATTTTCCGATTCAATATTTTATATTGGAAAACTGTGACTATGGGTAGAGGCACGCTGTATACGGTCTTTGTCGACCTGCGAGCAGCATTCGACTTGGTGCCCCGCGCCAAACTATGGGCAGTACTTAGAGATCTAGATGTACCGGGTGACATCCTATCCATGTTGATGAGGCTTCATCGGGGCAATTATGCCAAAGTGAGGTGTGGCAGGGGAGGTGCTCTTTCAGAGGGTTTTCCCGTGGACACAGGGGTCAGACAGGGCTGTGTGTTGGCACCGACCCTGTTCTGCCTCTTTGTGAACGGTGTTATAGACTTCCTGACAGGGCTAAACTACATAGATGCCCCAGTGTTGAATGGCAGGAGGGTACCCGCAATTATGTTTGCAGATGATACTCTCCTGCTTTCAAAATCCCCGATGGGCCTTCAGAGAATTTTGGACGGTTTTATGAATTTTTGTGAGCTTCGTGGTTTGGAAGTGAACGCGACTAAAACCAAGTTCATGACCTTCAACCCATCCTCTTCAACCCGCCCAAACCCCACGATAGGACACGAAAGACTAGACCGGGTTTCCACATTTGAATACCTGGGTGTCACCCTGAACCAATCTCTGACCTGGGACACTCACATTACTAGAGCAAATTTGAAACTCGCCCAACTTATAGGTGGCATATCTAGGATGATATCTAGGTCCTCCTACAAGCCACTTGGCCCACCTCTTCATATTTATAAAACCCAGGCTAGAGGTGCAGTAACTTACGGGGGTGAGATATGGGGCCATGCAGCGTGTCAGAAGTTGCAGATAACCAAGAACAACTTTATCAGGCAATTGACCGCTTTACCATCAAGCACCCCGCTGCTCCCGCTGAGACTGGATCTCGGCCTAAGACCAATCACTGAAGAGCTGGGACTAAAGCCCCTGACCTACTGGCGTAGAATATGGAGTTCCTTGGTGTTATCTAGCTACAGAGCAGAATTAGAAGAAATTTTGCGCCTCCCATAGGTGCAGCAAATACTCTGGTTTAAGTACATTAAGAACACTTTTGAAAGGATGGGGAAACCGGAGTTGTGGCTCGACCCGCGGAGTGCTTGTCCCAGGATCTCTCGTAGATCGTTGGCGGAAGCATACCGCGAGTATAAGCTACAGGCAGCAATCGAATCCCCCTGTCAAGATTCGCTGTCTAGACACTTCCTTGCTATCAAGGATCATTACCATCTGGAATTAGTCCTTGATGATGTTAGCCCACCACTAACACGGAAATTGTATCTGCAGTGGCGCTATGGACACTCCCTTTGAGGGCCCATACGGAGCATTGGCATAAAATGCCGTCCACTCCTAATTGCCAAGTATGCCCTCTTATACGAGAAGATGATTTACATATGATTTTTTTCTGCCCTGCATACAACACTCCACGTAATTATTGGCTTGTCCCACTTCTCAGGAATTTAGGCTTTAGGGAACATCGCCCGGCATTTAGAGTTTTAAAATCTGATCTGTCTGCCCCCACTGTATGTGCAGTAGCCAAATTTCTAACTGCCGCATGGTTTATTCGTAATCGTTTTATGTCTAGATAACAACACACATTTAAAATGTTTTAAGATCGGTTCATGATTTTATCATTGTTTTTGCCTTATTGTTAAATTGATATTGTATTGTTCTATGTATCTTTTATGGTCCTAAGTGACCGAAATAAAGATTTAATGATGATGATGATATAATATATATATATATATATATATATATATATATATATATATATATATATATATATATATATATATTCTGATCCACAATGCAATAATACGCGCTCTCAGAAGTTCAAGGAGGATATTGAATTAAGGTACAGGCTACGCGTTTCGGAAGTCAAAGCTTCCTTGATCACACGAAGAGCCGAATACACAACACCCATTACATAGTGGAGGGTACTAGACATAAACATAGGACAGCATTACAGAAAGTGTACTTCCGTGCTTGAAGTTTGTCGGCCATCTTGTAATGTCCATAGGTACATACATGTATACAGTAGTTGTGACTGGCATAAATACATATAGGTGCATAGTGCACAAGAAAACATAGGAAAGGTCCTAGTTTGCATTAGCTGTGTACAGTCTACTGCTATTTCCTCATAGTGAAAGGAAAAAAGTAAAAAGGAAGATAAAGGGATAAAAAGATAACAGCCAAGTGGCTTAGCGTATCATAACTGAAAGCCCCAAATCTATGCCACCAATATACCAGCAAGTGGAATAAATAAGATAGAAATCAAAATCAAAGCTGATAGCTTATACTGGCGCCAAGTGGCCTAATGCTACAGCAGTGAGGAAAAACTGTCCCAACAGGTTATAACACTCTTACTGCTCTGAAAAGCAAGTGATCTAAAGCAGAAACAAAGAGGCAAACCCATGTCTAGCACTGTTCTCAGTACAGGCAACAACAGAAACAAAAAGACAGAAAAGCACTATCCAAAATCCAGTAAAGAAGTGAGTAGAAAATCTTATCTCTACATGGTGATATTTTCTTCTGGGGATAGTGAAGAAAAGGGTAGGTGACCCGTGACGTGTAGAGAATACCCAAAGGGCCCCTTCCTTTCCTCCTGTAAAGAAAAGGAAAAAGAACAAAGTTTAGAAAAGATAATAAAATAGAAAAATAACAATTACAGTTGTGTCATACAGTGTTTACAAATTCATGAACATCAAAAACATCAAGCAATACATCTTGAAACCTAGCAGAAAAAGCGAAGAAAAAAACATGTCAATACTCCATTAAATGTGTCGCTAACTCCTCATCTATATTGTGTCCTAGCGGGTACTTTGTCTCAAGATTTAAGATCCATTTGGATTCTCTTTTTCTGAGTACCAGCTCCCTGTTACCACCTCTTACACTGCCCAATACTTGTTCAATTACAAAGTACTTGAGTAATGAACTGTTGGATAAATGGTACTCAGCAAAGTGTCTAGCCACTGGGTAATGGCAATCTTTGTTATTGATGGCCCTAAGATGTTCTAGGACCCTCTTCTTGGCCATATGAGTAGTGCTCCCCACATACCATTTCTGGCATGGGCAAACTAGCACATATATGGCATATGTGGAACTACACGTGAGGAATTGTGATATGGTATTTTTCTTGGGAGTATGTGGTACACTGAATTCATTGACCATATGACTTGTTTTACAGGCCTTACAGTGACCACAAGGATAAAAACCCTTGAGGTTATGCAGGGATGTAATGTGTGGTTCAGTGATATCACTGTGCATCAGGATGTTTCTTAGACTCCGTCCTTTCCTATATGTGATTTTCGGTCTATTGCTAATGGAAGGACCTACTATATTGTCACTTTTAAGGATATTCCAGTTGTCATTGAGAATTTTCTTTATTTTGCTCGAGCTACTGTTGTATGTAAGAATAACTCGTGTCTCTGATGATTCTACAGTCTTCTCTTTTGTTTTCAGGGTACTTTTTCTGTCTATGTCTTTGAGTTTAGAGACAGCTCTGTCTAATACCCATTTAGGGTAACCACGCTCTCTAAACCGATCCAGCATGATCATTTCTTCAATTTTATAGTTGGTATCAGTGCTGCAGTTTCTTCTTGCTCATAGTAACTCCCCATACGGTATACTCCACTTGAGTGTTTCTGGGTGGTGACTGTGAGCATGTAGAATACTGTTACCTGCAGTTTCTTTCCGAAACAGTTTAGTCTCAAGTGTATTGTTGACAGCTCTAACTTTGACATCAAGGAAATCTATTTCTTCCTTGTTGATGTTATATGTCAATACAATGTTGAGTGTGTTGTTATTGAGTTGCTGGATGAACTCGACTGCTTCTTCTTCGCTCCCCTCCCATATTACAAAGAGATCGTCTATGTAACGCAGCCATGTGTTTATTTTTTTGAGGTGCTGAGAGAGGTCAACATCTCTTCTCACCTCCTCTTCCCATAGGCCTAAAAAGAGGTTAGCAAAGCTAGGGGCAAAGCAAGTACCTCGGGATTAAAATGAGCATGCCCATAAAATATATAAAAAATCTATAAATATATATATAGATTTATATTTGAAAAACCAATTCTTGTATAAACACCATTGAGCTAAAGTCTCATGAATTACATATACAGTGGCTTACAACAAGGGAGAAAGAGGAAATAAACATCAATGAGCTTTGTGTAGGAATGACTTTAGACAGGTAGCAGCATATGTCATTTGAGATGTCGTCAGTGATGTCACTGACCATGTCATGAATGATGTAATATGTGACATCATCAGCAGTGGATTTAGTACAACTAACTATATCGGAGGAATTTCAATGGCTTTGTTAGAGTGAAATGTCCAGCTAACTATAACACCCCTAAAACCTATTGTTTTTACAGTGAATTTCTAAGGTTTTTTAAATGCTAATTCCTAACTATATCAGGCCTGAAACCTAAGGTTTTTTCAGTGAATTTCAAAGGTTTTTTAAATGCTAATTCCTAACTATATCAGGCCTGAAACCTATGTTTTTTTCAGTGAATTTCAAAGGTTTTTTAAATGCTAATTCCTAACTATATTAGGCCTGAAACCTATGGTTTTTTCAGTGAATTTCAAAGGTTTTTTAAATGCTAATTCCTAACTATATCAGGCCTGAAACCTATGGTTTTTTCAGTGAATTTCAAAGGTTTTGTAAATGACAATTTTTAATGTATTAATTGTTATACTGATTTTTTTTATACCGATTTACTACATTGTTTAAACTGTTTATTTTTAGATATTTTATTTTTTTATTTACATTATACATTACAATACAAAATATACTTTCTCAGAATGAATTACTTTAGTTGAAATACTTTGCAAATAGGCAATAGACTTTTAAGTACAGTAGTTACAGTTGTTGCAATGGGCAACACAATTTCAAACACAAAGCAACATTGAGCTCAATGTGAATTTCTAGTCAAATGCAATTATTTACTTTATGGATTACTTTTCTAACCACAGGACTGGATGCTAGATTCAGTCCTTGGACATCTCCTGTAAACAGTTGAGTAAAAGCGTGTTGGTTACAGTAGTGATTTTTAAGGATTATTATTGTATTTTAAAAGTTGACAGAAATTTTTTCACATAGAATCACCAATGTTATCCTACGGCAGAAAATTCACTTAGCAGGTAAGTAGTGTTATCGTTACTTTTTCTTACTCAGTGGTGGATCCTGGATCCAGCACAGGTGAATCTCCTGTAAACAGTTGAAAGAATGTGTTTAAGTCATACAGACGATTTTTTAGGAATATTTTATTTTGTGAAAATATACACTTAGAAGCTTTTCTACTTAAAAGCACACAATGGATTCCTATGGAAGGAAATACAAGTTACTGTTAAGTACGCTTAAAATTACTTTTCAGGGTCAGTGCTGGTCTAAAAGGTGCGGTACAAAAGGGGGTGGTGATGAACGGAGTATCAGAACCAATCAAACACTCACACCCAGTCAACAGATCTGGGTTTGATCCATCACCGTTCTTTAGCCCACTCTGCCATCCCAGTTCAGACATGGCCATATGCAAATCAGTCTGACCCTGTGCCTCATGGGAACAGTCCAGCCCGAACTGCCAAGCCATGCCTTCCCTGGACCAGAAACAAGCTTCCTAGGACCGGTTTCTGGCATTTCAGCCATCTTCAGCCAGGCTTGCTTGAATCCAGTGACAAAGTGAGCAAGGAACTCAACGTCTGAGCATACCCTGCCAACTTATGGCGAACAAAGCGGTACAAAAGGGGGTGGTGATGGACGGAGTATCAGAACCAATCAAACCCTCACACCCAGTCAACAGATCTGGGTTTGATCCATCACCGTTCTTTAGCCGACTCTGCCACCCCAGTTCAGACATGGCCATATGCAAATCAGTCTGACCCTGTGCCTCATGGGAACAGTCCAGCCCGAACTGCCAAACCATGCCTTCCCTGGACTGGAAACAAGCTTCCTAGGACCGGTTTCTGGCATTTCAGCTGTCTTCAGCCAGGCTTGCTTGAATCCAGTGGCAAAGTGAGCAAGGGACTCAACGGTGCAGCACTGGGTTCTCTCCTGATAACAGGTGAGTAAATCGGAATTCGTAGTTCGGCTGAATTTAGAGGAATATTTGTACGTTTCAAAAATGGACACTTTGAAACTTTTCGGCTGAAAACCACACAATGGATTCCTATGGAAAGAAATACAAGTTACTGGTAAGTACGCTTAGAATTACTTTTCAGGGTCAGTGCTGGTCTAAAAGATGCAGCCCTGGGTTCTCTCCTGATACCAGGTGGGTAAATCGTAGTTCGGCTGATTTTAGAGGAATATTTGTACAATGGTAAAGGAAGGGGGCGGGACCTGAGGTGACGTGTGCAAACATACCCTGTGGCGCGTTTTAAGTTGGCGAATTAATTCCTCTTCAATCCTGCGGTCCCCTGGGGGCCAACTAGCCCACCAAGTACCTCCAGTATGCACCAGGGAGCTGAGTTGCAGAGAGGTGTTCAGAGGCCACGCCCCTTTTTACAACACTCTGCAACACAGCTCCATGCATGGCGCTTACTGGAGGTACCTGGTGGGCAAGTTGGCCCCTAGGGGACCTCTCGATTGAAGAGGAATGAATTCCTCAACTGAAAACGCTCCACAGGGCGTGTTTGTACAGTATCACCTCAGGCCCTGCCCCCTACCTTCACCACTGTGCAAACGTGCCCCGTGGCACGTTTTAAGTTGGGGGATTAAATCCCCTTGAATCCTGAGGTCCCCTAGCGGCCAACTAGGCCACCAGGTACCTCCAGTAAGCGCCACGGAGCTGCGTTGCAGAGAGGTGTAAAAAGGGGTGTGGCCTCATTACACCTCTCTGCAACGCAGCCCTCTGGCGCATACTGGAGGTTCCTGGTGGGCTAGTTGGCCCCAGGGATCCCCAGTATTCAAGGGGAATTAGTTCCCCCTCTGCAAACGCGCCAAGGGGCGCATTTGCAGAGTGGTGTAAGGAGGGGGCGTGGCCTCTGGCCCAATCCCGGTCTTTTTTTTTTCTTTTTTTTAGAAGGGGGGCTGTGTAGCCCCCCTTCTTTTTCCATTTTTTGGGCCCTGGGGACTCCATCCCCATCCATCCATTTTCTGCCAAAATTCGCGAAATCTCGCTGATTTTTTATTTTTTTTTAAATGCTTTTTTTGGCCCTGGGGGTCCTGTGGGGCCCCCTGAGCAGGCCTAGGGGGTCAGGGTGTTTCTACCCTGCCCCCTTGTCGCGTTTTTCACGTTTGTTTTATAGGTTTCTTGTGCCTCTGCTTTACCGAGGCACAAGATGGCTGCCAACACTTCCTGATCTGGAGTGTTGACAGCCAATTAGATTACAGCTCGTGCGCGCTGGGTGCGGGGAGAGTGCGCGGATCCTCCGAGGCCATAGGTATATCTATGATTTTACTTTTGATTTTCTCAGCAACTACTGAACGGATTTACACCATTTAAGCAAAAGGCACGAGTCTGAACTGAGGACTACCTCTTTGCCAAATTTGGTGTAATTCCGTTCAGCAGTTCGGGCTATAGCTGCATCAACAGGTCCTATGGGAAATTGCATGGGGAAAACGCGTTTTGGGACCCCCCTTTTTTCTCGGCCCCCACTTTACGAATCACCACGAAACTTTCAGGATAGGAGCGGACCGGAGCTGCCCAACACTTTGGAAAATTGCGCGAAGATTCGTCAATCGGCGCCAACGTTATTCCAAATAGAATGTTGCGGATTTCCTATGGAAAATAGGTCCTAACTATATCTACCTACTGGCGACCGCCAGTGGGTAATATATATATATCTATATATATATATATATATATATTATCTACTGGCGGTCGCCAGTAGATAGTTATAGTTAGGATCGTGTTTCCATAGGAAATCCGCAACATTCTATTTGGAATAACTTTGGCGCCGCTTGACGAATCCTCGCGAAATTTTCAAAATAGGTGGGGCGCTCTGCTCCGCTCCTTCCCTGAAAGTCTCGGGGGGATTCGGCAAGCGGGGGCTGAGAAAAAGGGGGGTCCCAAAACGCGTTTTCCCCATGCATTTTTCCATAGGACCTTTAGTCCAAGCTACAGCCCGAACGGCTGAACAGAATTACTTGAAATTTGGCAGAGAGGTAGTCCTCAGGTTAGGGATGTGCCTTTTGCAGGTCTGGTGTAAATCTGTTCAGTATTTCCTGAGAAAATAGCATTTAAAAGCATATATATATCTATCGGCGCGCTCCATGCGCGTACAGTAAAACTTACCGTACGCGCACGCTGCCGTGCGCGAGCGCGATTCTGATTGGTTGTTAGATCTTAGTAAACATTCGAATCGGTCGAAACCAGGAAGTGTCGGCCGCCATTTTGTCTCTCGCAGTCTGAGGGGGTGAAAAACAAAGGTGGAGAACGTGAAAAGGGGGCAGGGTGGACAGTTCCTGACCCCCTAGCCTTTGTCAGGGGGTCCCAGAAGGACCCCCAAGGGCCAAAATTTCCTTTAATTTTTTTGCGAAAAATCGCGGAGTACGAGTAGCGTGCGCGTACGGTAGAAACGGAAAAATTCCGCCAACTGCGTAACGTGCGAAGCGCACCGTGCACGTACGGTATGCGAAGCGCACCGTGCGCGTACGGTACGCGAAGCGCACCGTGCGCGTACAGTACGCGCACGGTGAAAAACCTTAAAAAAAAAAAATATATACATAACTTAGCATTTAAAAAACCGTACAAATTCACTGAAAAAAACCATAGGTTTCACACACGTTATAGTTAGGAATTAGCATTTAAAAAACCTTGCAAATTCACTTAAAAAATCATAGGTTTCACACATGTTATAGTTAGCTGGACATTTCACTCGTGAAAAACCATTGAAATTCCCCCGTTATAGTTAGTGCAGGCAACTATAACTCACGCGACCGCAATCCTCTGCTGATGGCGTCAGATATTACATCACTGATGACATATGTGTCTTTCTGAAAAAAAAAAGAAAAGAAATATATGTATAGCTAAAGATGAATGGAAGAAGACATGGGTAAATAAGTGTCTAAATACAGTGATGTAATATCTGACGTCATCAGCAGCGGATTGCGGTCGCGTGAGTTATAGTTGCCTGCACTAACTATAACGGGGGAATTTCATTGTTTTTTTACGAGGGAAATGCCCAACTAACTATAACATGTGTGAAACCTATGGTTTTTTAAGTGAATATATATATAGATATATATAGATATATATATATATGAGTGGAGTAACTACAGATGAGCTGCGAAAGCAGCCGATGAGAAGAGCAACAGAGAAGCTGCCCAAGAGAGGAACATTAATAAAAGAGAAATAAAGCCAGTCAGGAAGGGGCAGAAGAAGAAACAGAGGGCTCGGAAGTGGTAGGTAGGGAAGAATAACACAGAAAGTGCAACTGGGTGGGGATTTCAGTTGAGAAGCAAAATCAAGAAAACACATGCACTCATATGGGGGTTGCAAAAAAAAAAAAAAAGGAAAGAAAACAGAAGTTCCCTGAATCTGATCATTTGAAGGATGAAAATCATTTAGTCAAAAAGATGGAAATGAAGCTTTGCTGCACCGGTGGAACAAACATAAAAAGAGGAACGAAAACCATTGAATAAGAAACAATCGAATGAAAGTGACAAGAAAGCTAACCAATGTTAAGGAATGGGCTAGCCTAAAGCCTACTTTAAGTATTGGTATTATTTCCCAAAAGACTTCGACAAGCTAAAGTTGCCTACTGGCGAGAACTATAAATGGTATTTAAGCAAGTGATGCTGTTTTTACGACTTTAGTAATATACAAAGGTTTTACTCAGATGGTGTTTTCCATGCGAGTAAACCTCCTCCCATGAGAGATTTGTCTCTCCAAGGCAAACTGCCACGAAAATTTTGGTATAAACCGTTTTTGACCCCTTCTTACCAGGAAATGGTTTGAGATTTAACCATGTCAAGGGCAGTGCCTGTTTCTACAGCACATAGTGTGCAATGAGTTGCCTTTTGGAAAAGACAACCATAACATCTTTGTGGAAAGAGAGCCCCTAACAATTTAAGAGTTGTTATTTACAGTATTCAGAGCGAAAAAGAAATGTCTGCCTAAGGTCATTCACTTCGGTCTGGAAATTGTAAACAAGTTACAGCAGTAGTAAACCTCTTTGGATCGGTTTGCTTACATTACCTACAACCTTGTGTGGCATCTCTAGTCAACTGGTTACTTGTAGGTTCATACAATGGGCAGAGAAGAATAGAGTTATTTGCTAGAATAAGCAAACAAAAATAATTAAATGAAACTTAACTCGAATTACAAGTTCCAGCAGTACAGAGACTTTCTGTAAGTGTTATTTTGCCATCGACTGTGTGTCATTTCAAGGAGGCCTATTCAACTGCTCTTGGCTATTGTGAAGGCTGAAAGAACGATGGTGAAATCACACAAGGTATAAACAAAACTGAGTATAGGGCAACGTTATAGAAACAGAGCGGCTCTCCAGCAGCTCAGCAGAAGAGAGGGGAAGGATCGAGTTTCCGCTTTCCAGTTTCAGGGAGAGACAGGTGCTCCGCCTCCTGGGCTAGCTGCATGAGCCGGTGGCAACTGAACTAAGGTACAATACATGAACAGGCGAAAATCCCTGTTTTACAAGGTTGTACGTCTTTCGAAAACAGAATTTGAATACGTGTATGCTGTTTTAAATTTTAGCAATCTCCAAAGTGATACTGCCCAATGAGCTTCATTTCACAACTGGAAAGTTTCGATTTCGGTTACAAAGATGTTTATTTAAAATTCCTAATATTGTTAGGTTTAGCCAACTGAGTTAGGGCAGCAGAACCAGTTAATGTATTTTAATGAAGGTTTTCTGCCCCAATAAACTGCTATGTTTAGCACTATGCCAGAAGAAATTCTCTCCAACTTTAGCACTGGCAATAAATGCCAGTTTCTTTAAAAAATGAAGAAAGAAAAAATACTTGGAACAGTAAGATGCTACCTGGAGTATCCCTAAATGTGGGACAGACGAGATACCTCCTGAACTTAGGTGCACGAGAGCCATTTCCGTGGTTTATTTTCCGGATAACCACTGTTTAAGATAATAATTACCATTTAGACCCAATGTAATTAATTTTATTGGAGCAGGATATCCTGAAAATCTGGATTGAATTTAACTCCCCCCCATGGCTACTGTGGACTCTCCGGGACTTATTTATGAAGGCCTTGCGACACTTTTGCGCTGCCATTGCGTCACTTATCGTGAGGCAGCGGCGGCGTAAACAATGCACCACATTGCGCCACATTTACAAGGCGACACATCTAGACAGATGCGTCACCTTGTAAAGCCATGCGCCACATTATACCTGCGTCAGGTAAAATGTATGCAGGGTGGGCATTTTCACATAAAACAGGGTTGTAGAAGTATCACAGTGAAATCATCTATGAGATTTCACTGCAACACTTCTAGGACACCTCTGAATCAAAACCTTAAGGGGGACGCAGTGCCATTGGCACAGGGCTCGAGTTGCTTCATACTTGAGACACAACTCTAGCAATGTATGACTTCTGTGTCAAGAGATCAATCAGGATTCCTGACGTACCTATCATTCCTTGCGACATGGAGTGCCATACATTAAATACGGTGCATCCATCGTTTCGCAAGGAGGGTGCAGTGAAAACTGTTGCATCACTGTTTTATCACAGCAATGTGACAGTTTTCATAAATGAGGCCCTCCGGGTCTATGGCAAGTCAAGAGTATGCCTAAAAGGCTGGGACTATGCAGAGGCTGGTAGTACTAGCGCATAACTTTTAAAAAGCCAGGCAATCCTAACTACCTCCTATCATCCATCCACAGACATTAATCTATATGGGATTTTTCCAATAAACCAGCCCAGACCTGCTCGACCTTTCAGCTAAGCTCCAATCGCACATTCATACATATATCGTGGTCCTACCACCACTCTTGAATTTAAACAAGGTTAAGTCCTGCTTACTTAAGTAACTCACACCCAGTACGTTACACCTCTCAGTTTTCACTTCTTTATCTAAACCTCAGCTATGGGCATGAGATATACGACCCTTTTTCCTGGATTCCTCACACAATGTTACTAATTCTCTACCTCTACAACTTACCACCTATCATATTTTTGATCTTTGTCGTCCCCTGACTAGCTCTCCTGCTGATAGCCCATCCCTTCCGAGACTCTACCACGATATTGGACCCAGAGACAACACATGCAGGTAGAGGCAATGTGGTCAGGTCACTTAAGTGTCAGCTGTCGAGCTGGGATGTCCTGACTAATAAGCCAGCTTTCCAATGTGATCGAATTATGAAATCCTGGCTAAATCAGTTCTAGGTTCCCTAACCTGCCAATCCTTTTAGAGATTACAAACTGGCTGATCTACAGTATTAAGTCTTTCAAGGAGTTTTCTTTTCAGTACTTCGACTCAAATGTGTCATCATTACAAAATCACACGTTGTTATATGAAATGCTCAAATTTGGTACACGAGTTCTATGTATAAAGAATGCAAAAACGTCTTTTATTAAATCACAGATTTCAAAATGTAGACTGACAAAAACACATAAATATCTGTTTATAAAAATGTTGACCTGCATTTAATTCCTAAATACAGCCAAGCTCAAATCCACATTTTTTATGACATGGTTAATTTAGTATTCGAAATCTAGTAGCAGAATATATGGTGGCAAATGCTTAAAAGTAGTATTAAGTGCAACCGAATATGTTTTCATAGAGAGATAAATATGTAAGATTGGGGTATAAGTAGTCTGTGTTTTGGAGAATATGTTTTTGCTGAATATGCGTTTACAATAAATATTAACGTCTAGCTTAACAGTGAAGCTACATACATCAACTGTTATTTGGAATATAGAAAGAGTAGGATTTCGGTCAACCTCCTACAGTTGCTAGCTTGTTTTTTTCTTGTTTTAATCACCCATTGCAGACTACAGGACATAAAAAATGTGCAAGCATGAATAATACAAGCTAAAAGGAACAGAAAAAATTCAAAACGTAGAAAAAAAAATAAAAACAATTCATTGCTCATCCCAATCTATTTAATAAAAAACACAAAAAATCGAGAATTACCATATTTATGGTCAGCGTACATACAAATAACACTAGCAATCCCATCAATTAATCAGGAAAAACACACCTGAGAAGATTACATTTTGGACTGCATATATCCCTAATCATAACACAACCCCTAGTTGATCAAAATTAAAAGACATCGGGGAAAGAGGCTTCTTCTCTTTCATAAATTCATGCCACGTCTTTCGTCTAATCTATTATTCCAACCATTCCAAAACTGGCGCCCAGATCCTGACCCCCCTTTATTTGCAGCCCAGCCCTTGCGCCATACAACTTGCTCTCCAGGTGGGTAATGCAGAGCAATCTAGCCAACTATTGATTGTATGTAAGTAGGAGGATCTAGTCTGAGGCACTCTGAAGCAATACAGATCTGATGGAGCTGAAGTCTCTTTTCATTTGTAGGAGTGCATAATAATCACATGTAGAGCGCATCCGCATATAATCTTGCAATGATAATAATGGGAGGTGTTTGAATTGTGAAGGTATTGACACAATTTTGTGACATATTTTAGGATACTGACAAGTAGCAAGGAGAAATTAACATTGGAAATTACTGTAACTAGCAGTAAACGTTAACATGAAGAACTTGTGTTGTGAAACTGACATCATTCATATACTAAATGTGTTTAACAATGATATTTCCATAACTTGGTGGATGTGTTCATTAATATGTAAGTGGATTAGGTAAATCTGTGATGCTTAAAGTGACATGTTTTATGTTCGCTAAAGTCGTAGGCATGAAATACAAGTCCATGACAACTCTTGCTTTAGAATTAATAGTTTGAATTTCATCTGCACTGTGGAATCTGTAATTCTCATGTTGGCATTGCAGGTGGAGAAGTAGGCAAATTTAATTTCTTTGTTTTAGTAACTAGGAAAGGAGAAAAGAAGTTACAGTTACATGGCCTGGAGATGATATAGACGGAGGCAAATCCACGTGGGAGAAGGCTTTTTTTTTTTAAAGTTTATTGGTTTATATAGCGCTGAATCACCCCAAGGGGTATCTCTGTGCTTAGGACGGTGGACTAGTAGCCAGAGCAAAGGGATCAGAAAAGGTGGGTTTTTAGAAGTTTCCTGAACTGAGAGAGGTTCGAACAGTTGCGGAGCTGAAGAGGTAGCTCATTCCAGAAGGCAGGGGCAAGATGAGTGAAGGCTTTGCCGCCACTGCGCGCTTTTTTAATTCTAGGTATGCATAGTAGGAGTTTAAAGCCTGATCTGAGAGGACGTGAGGGGGTGTACTTGATTAGCTTGTTAGAGAGATAGGAAGGGCCTAAGTAATTAAGGGCCTTGAAAACAGTACAGCCTATCTTGAATTTCACCCGCTTTCTCACAGGAAGCCAGTGGAGTTTTTTGAGAAGGGGAATAGAAGAAGTTCTAGGTGGGGCACCTGCTACAAGGCGGGCGGCCGCATTCTGCACTACTTGTAACTTGTTAAGGGAAGCTTCATTGGCCGATAGAAGCAAAGCGTTACAATAGTCCAGTCTACTTAGTATCAGGGCTTGCATCAGCGTTTTTTTTGTGGAACAGGGTAACAGGGGGAGAATCCTTCTAAGTAGACCTAGAATATAGTAGCAGGTGCCAGCAGTGGTGTTGGCATGAGCGTACAAAGTGAGGCTCTGGTCGATCCTGATGCCTAGGTTCTTGACCACTTCCTTAGGGGATGGGGCATTACCCAGCTCCTCAGGCCACCAGCTGGGCGACCAGCATATGGCAGCTCCTCCAAACCGCATGAGTTCTGATTTCTCGGTGTTTAGTTGGAGGAAGTTAATCTGCATCCAGGTAGCGATAGCCATCATGCCCTCGGAGAAAATGAGCTGAATGTCTGGTCTGTTTTTGTCAAAGGTGAGGAGGAGCTGGGTATCATCTGCGTATGATATGGGATTAAACCCTAAATTCTTCATGAGTTTAGCCAGGCGGTCACATAAATGTTAAAAACGGTGGGGCTCAGACACGAGTCCTGAGGGACCCCCTTGGTAACATTAGAGGGTGTAGATCTATAGGGACCCAGGGTGACGGTCTGGGTTCTGTCAGTTAGAAAGTCAGGCATGGGAACCAAGGACAAATTGTTGCAAAGGAGCTACATGGAGAATATTGTGGAAAAATACTCTCATGATTGTGTTCATTGTGTACTATGTGCAGGCTGTGCATGATGGGAAAGCTACCTGTAGATAACTGATTGTTGGAATTAGGGAAAGTGCCCCACTTCTTTCTTGCCTTCAGGGAGAGAGCATCTCAGAACGAGCTCTTTCTTTTACGATAGTGGCTTTCTGCTGCTTGACTCATTCATGGTGCAGAGGCTTCTTAGGGAGACCCAATGTACTGACAGTTTTTCCTTTGCACTGAAATTGCTTATGTAGGGATGTCACCTGAGTGATAGAGTAGGGATAGATTTAATTCTTTACACTCATCAACTCTCAATGCAGGGGAACTTGGACTCATGCTTCCTGATTCTCTGCATCCTACTTCTTGAATTAGTAGTTTTGTTCATGCTGCACTGTTTACATTGGATGTGTCAATTTGGCTTCATGCTAATTCCTTTGTATTTCTATACTCTAATGGTGAGGTGTGTTTATGTCCATTTATTTTTGGCATTGTAATAAATTAACTAACTTTATATAGTTGTCCGTGAACTATTATGTATCAAGGAGAGTTATTAGCTAATTAACTGTGTATTAATGATTTTTATCCCCTTTACACTTTGATTCTGCTAAAAAGAACCACCGGATTGCATCTCTAGAGAAGGTCTAGAACTAATGGGCTTGGCCCTTTCAGTTGGTAGCAGAGGATGGTTGGTGTTAGACTTGGCACCATTGGTGTGAGTCTCCCTTCCACTTTTTGCTGTTGCCTCATCTGTTTTTGCTGGTCTAGATGCTTTGGGCACTTTGCCACTGCTGGACAGTGCCAAAGTGCAAGTGCTCCCTATTGAGAGAAGACGGGGAAGAGGGAGAGGATCACAGAATTTTGCTTCGAGAGGGGCGGGTCCGCCGCAGACGATGGGACGGACAGATTTGGGCATAAATCAATGTGCTTTCTGTAAGCAGGAGGGGCATTGGCGAGCCCAGTGTCCGTTACTATATGAACAGAACAGTGATCCAAGAGGACGGGGAAGGGGACGTTTCTCTGGACAGCGAGGGGGATCTACGAGATCAGAGCATTCGGCGACAGGTGAGATAGGTCAAAACTGTTTTGATCACGGTCAGGGAAGACAGTATTATAATGACGATTATGTGGCAGGCGAAGGATCAGGTTATCCTCAAGCATAGGACAGCCAAAGACAGAGTCAGGGGCAGGTGTCGATTCCAATTGATCAAGCTGGACCTTATGTTCATGCACGATTACTGAATGCATCAGGTAAGTTTCTAGTTGACACTGGGGCCATGAACAGTTCCGTTTCACGTGCCCTAGTCCCGGGGGCTGCTCTGTCTGGCCAGAATAATGTGTCTGTGGGGTTTTCTGGAACTCCGGTGGTAAGCCCCATTTCAGAACCGCTCCCCCTTACCCTGGGGCCGGTATCGATAGACTCACCTTTTCTTTTGACCTCCCAGTGTGGAGAGAACCTTTTAGGCATGGACCTATTGAAAAGATTACATGCTCACATCTATTGCTCCCCAGAGGAGGTCTACCTGACCATAAAAGACCCTTCTCCCCTCTCTGCACAATGCTTATCTAAGACAGAACCTCTACCACCAGAATTGGCGAACATTCCGGAAACCCTCTGGGCGACCGGAGACACTGATGTGGGCCATTTACGAATAACCCCAGTATCGATTACTTTAAAACAGGACGCCCAGTTGCCGAAGATTCCCCAGTATAAAATTACCCCTGCTGGGGAACGGGCTCTAATGGCTATCATTCACGATTTGATAAAAACCGGGGTGGTGGAAGAAACGGCCTCTAATACATGTAATAGCCCTATTCTTCCGATTCTTAAACGAGCCCCGACACAACCAACTCCTGATTATGCTGATACCTATCGATTTGTGATTGACCTCCGAGAAATCAATAAGATCGTGGTACCCCAGTACCCTGTGGTACCTGATATTAACTCCGTCCTGACAATGATTCCTCCAACTGCATAATTTTTCTCAGTTATTGATTTAAAAAACGCTTTCTTTAGTATCCCTATACATCCAGACAGCCGCTATCTTTTCGGCTTCTCATTGGGGGGCCGTAGCTTCAGATTCTGTCGCGCCCCCCAGGGGTTTACAGAAAGCCCCAGTATCTATAGTCAGGCATTGAAAAGGATACTGGACACCTTGAGCTTGCCGCCAGGTAATGTATTACTCCAGTACATTGATGATCTCCTGGTGGCCTCTGATACTGAGGAAGGCTGCCGGACGGCGACAGTGGAGTTACTACAGCATTTGGCAAAACATGGTAATAAGGTATCACTGTCAAAATTCCAATATTGTCGACCGGAGGTGACCTATCTCGGTCATCTCCTGTCGAAGGAGGGAAGGCGATTGACCCCGGAACGTATTGCATCCATTACTAACATGTCTGTTCCTCGCACGCAACGTGATGTCCGTGCTTTGCTTGGCATAACCTCTTACTGTCGCCAGTGGATTCCTAACTACTCTCTCATCACTAAACCTTTCTTGTATTTAATCACCAAAGACGTGCATGAACCCCTACCTTGGACTGATGAGTGTCAAATGGCTTTCCTTTCTCTAAAGACTGCTCTATGTTCTGCTCCTGTGCTTGGCACCCCAGACTACCGGAAGCCTTTTGTGCTCTATGTGCATGAGGTGGACGGTTGTTCGCTTTCAATGTTAACACAGGACTTTGGAGGTAAGCAAAGACCCTGTGCATATTTCTCAGCAGTTTTGGACAACGTTGCCAGAGCACTTCCCAGCTGCCTGAGAGCCACGGCCGCAGTAGCGATGGCGATCAGGCAATCGGAAGGGCTAGTCCTAAATACGGATCTCACAGTAATGGTACCACACGCTGTGGACGTATTGTTAAACAGAACTCAGACGCAGCACTTAACCAGTGCGCGTCTTACGGGGTACGAATTGACCCTGTTTGCACCTCACATAACCATTAAAAGATGTATGACTCTGAATCCTGCCACGTTGCTACCCCTCCCCCCGGGAGAAAGTGGCCAGGATGTACATGATTGCATATTCCGGACTGAAGAAGAGACAAAGGGCCGGATAGATCTAACAGACACCCCCTTATCGGAACCCCAAGGAGAATTGTATGTTGATGGCTCATGTTTTAATTTGCCCAACGGTAATACGGTTGCGGCCTATGCAATTACCACCTTGCGGACCGTGGTAGAGGCGGCCAAAGTACCATATCTTTCCGCCCAAGCGGCTGAATTAATCGCACTACTTAGAGCGTGTGAGTTGGGAAAGGGACTGAGGTTGAATGTCTACACCGATAGCCAGTACGCTTTCGGTGTGGCCCATAGTTTTGGGAGGTTGTGGGCAGAACGAGGGTTTCTTACGTCTCATGGTGACAAGATAAAGAATGGACAATTGGTCGAACGACTGCTGGCCGCATTACCTTTGCCAGAATCCCTCGCCATTGTAAAATGTAGTGCCCATAAGGCTGTAACTAATGATGTTGGGAGGGGTAACGCTTTTGCAGACAAGATTGCTAAGGAGACGGCCCAGTCAGATACCCCCTCCATGTTTGTAGTTAGTCAGTACAGAAGGATGGTAGAAGCAGACATTTTTCGAAACACTGTAGATAGTGTGAGAGAGTTGCAAAAGGAAGCCACCCCAGAGGAGTTACAGTATTGGCAGGAGCAGGTGGGGCGGTTAGACGAGAATGGGTGTTGGACGGATTTATCAGAAAAATGCAGATGGCTGCTACCGAATGCATTCGTGAATGCGGTGGTGGCCATGGCACATGGTCCCGCTCACGTCGGGGTCCGAGGCATGTGTGCAATGTTTGACCCTGTATGGTACAACATTAATATCCAGAAAACGGCTAGAAATCTGGTCCAGCATTGTATGATTTGCCTCCGGCATAACCGGGGGGTAGTACCCCTGTGTTGTCAGGAAGTTTTGCCCCACCTACCTTGCCTTTCGAGGTACTCCAAATGGATTATATACAACTAGAACGGGTCAACAACCTTAAATATGTTCTGGTGGTAATCTGTACCTTCAGCAAATGGGTGGAAGCATACCCCACTAGAGAAAACACAGCTATAGCAACTGCCAGAGCCCTAATAAAGGAGTTCTTTCCCCGATACGGGTTGCCACGAGTAATCTGGAGTGATAATGGGACACATTTTAATGCCAACTTAGTTCAGCATGTATGTAAAGGTTTGGCAATACGACGGAAGTTCCACGCCGCAAGGCACCCACAATCAGCAGGCCTAGTTGAGAAATATAATGGGATCCTGAAGCTAAAATTAGCTAAATTACAGGACACGACTGGCCTGAAATGGCCCGATCTTCTGCCATTGGCCCTATTGTCTGTAAGAACCACCCCTCATTCTCGGAGTGGGATTTCCCCTTACGAGGTGGTTTTTGGGAGACCAGCCAATGTATGGGGGGTGCCCCGGCCCAAGTCATTTAGGGATATTGAGTATCCTATGTTGGCCGACTACCTTTATGCTTTAACTAAAGATCTCCGTTCTATCCACCGACAGATTTCAGCAGTACTGCAGCCTCTGCCGGAGGGCCCCAGACACAGCATCGAACCAGGTCAGTGGGTCCTAATTCGGAACTACCAGCGAAAGTCGAGCTTGGAACCCCGCTGGACCCAGCCACATCAAGTGCTTCTGGCCACGAGGACGGCGGTAAAGGTCGAAGGGAGGCAGCATTGGATTCATGTTTCCCATCTGAAGCGTGTCCCGCTTCTCTTGCCCGAGGATTGCCAGGACCAAGAGGAGAACGAACGGCACAGAGGTGAGCACGACGCCGAAGAGCCGCCCTCCCCCGAAGCCCACAGAGAAACAGAAGGGCAGGGAGAGAGGGCCACGAGTTAGGGGTCAGCTGTGGCAAATAAGGCCCTGCCTGGGGACCAAACGCGTGACCAGGAGGGCCACACACCTTGTTCCTTCTCCGATCCCACTGTGCCCATTTTGTTCATAAATCCTGAAACCCCTGGTCACACTCGATACCACCTGCGGCCCCGCAAACGGAATGAGATCCCCCGGTCCAGCTTACCATAAAAGGTGAAATCTGAGTTAAGGGACCTAGGGGATCATACGAACACTGGACTGAACTCGTGGAGGGCGTAGAACTATAAGTGATAGCCCTGTTCAGAAAGAAGATAGAGACATTGATAGCAAGAGGGGCCCAGGTGATCCTCCTTTTCGACCAGAGTTGCGTCAAGTGCAGCTCCCACGCGAGAAGTTTTTGCACCCTTGATTTTTTCTTTTTTTCTTTTGATACTTCTACTGTTTTGGAATGCTAAGAGTCTGCCTGTGAGGCTCTAACTCGGACACAGGAAAGAAGCACCCTCCGGCAGAATGGACTGCGTGTAGTTTTTCCTTTTTGTTTTCATTGTTTCCTGAGCTTAGAACTGGACTTTTAGTAAGAATGTATCCCTTTGCTCGCTTCGCCCTTGAAGAAGAACGTCCCATAATTCCCCGCCCTAGATATGCACATTTACCAATGTTTTCCACATGGAGTTTGCGTGCTAAAAGTGTGTTTATTTCTATAATAGCTGTGTCATTTCTATTATGTTTAGGATTGTTCATTTATCTAGAATTCTGCCACCCAGTCCATACCTTGGTGTTGACTACCCCCACTCCTCAGGAACACCATTTTCAGACTTTGGCCCCTCACAAAGAAAGGCATCGCCAGACTTATGTACATAATGCCTTCATAGAAATGTTGCATCAGACTCACAGTTCCACGAATGTCACCGATTGCTGGGTATGTGGCCTCCTCCCTTCAGTAATGCATAAACATGATTTGTTTATATCAATGCCGTTGTCACATCTAGGGAGCTGTGAAGCTTGGTTGGAGAAAGATTATGACTTAATCCTGGCCTACATAGAGAGGCATCAGGGATTCACTCCCAATGCAGAAGGCACTGATAGCACTTTAGATCCAACAGCCTGCATGAATGTGTACATGAACCATGAGAATGATACTTGGCTAAGGGATGAGATATTAGATTTTGTATCCTTCAATTTCACCGAGTACTTCAGATATTTTCAGGAACGCAATGTCTCCGAAGACAAGATTATACCTGTCCCTGTATTAAATACGTCATCCGCCTTTTGTGTCCAGGGTTCCGGCCACTTGTTCGTAGGATTTAGCAGATGTAATTACACTTATTGATTACGGACTTTTAGTAGTCCTCCCATTTTGACTCCCCCAAACATATATTTTGTATGTGGGGAGAATGCTTACACCTGGCTTCCCAGGGGATGGTCGGGCAGGTGTTATCTGTCCTTCCTCTATCCTCCGGTTTATATTGCCCCCTCAGATTACCATAAATCTCATTCATTGAATAAAAGAAGTCTGTTATCCCTATCCATTGATAATGATGTCACTGATCAAACAGATACCCCGGCCCAACACTTCGTAGACATTATAAAAGGGGTCCTACCTATATGGGGCCCTATCCTCACTAGTAAGGAAATCAGAAGGCTGTCCAGGGTGGTGGAGGGAGTAGTCAATACCACGGCCGGGATATTGACTAATATCACTGTTGAGCTTCAGGCGACCCGGCTTGTGACCCTTCAAAATCGTCTTGTTCTAGACGTCATACTGGCTGACCGCGGAGGAGCATGCCGGGTGATCGGGAGCTCCTGTTGTGTATATATACCTGACTCCGCCCCTTCGGTTCATTTAGCCATTCAGAAACTCCACCGACTGGCATCAGAAATCCACACCGAGACTGGTACCTGGTCCCTGTCAACTTGGTTCTGGGACCTTCTGACCACCTGGGGGTGGAAACTATTCATGGTCCTGTTGGGTATTGTGGGTTTCCTCTTTACCTGCTGCATTTGTATCCAGTGCGGCCCTGCCTGTTGTTCCTATTGTGCCACCCAATTCCGCTCTGCACTACCTAAATCCCCACCCACCCAAGCTCATGCCCAGATGACCCAGAAAGAAATTCATGATCTAATGCAGATAGATGAGGGTATCTTTGAGGATTAGTCATACTTGTTTTTTTATTTTATTTTAGCTACACTATGCTAAAAGGGCCGTTCTGTAGGATCCAAATTTCAGAATATGATTAGCACAGTGTAACTAAAACTAACTTATTTGACTCAGCCCTGTAAGACGGCCCTTTTTGCATTCATTTAGTAAGTACGGCGGAAAGGGCAGAAAACAGAACCGTGGCCATCTTGGCCCTCAGCTCTCTCGTCTAAAGGAGCTACAATCACGTGGTTCCCTGAACCCATATTTTCCCTGTTCAGCAGACACTAGTTTTAGAAGACAGGCTGAATTGTATTTACGACCGAGAAGCAAGGTCACATCTGCCAAAAGGGAGTACCAAGCAAATTCCTTCTGATCCTGGGACGAGAAGGGAGTCACCCGGTGACCTTCTATTCTTAAAGATAGTAGCCTTTTTTGTATCATTGAAACTAGATATAGGATGAGCTCATTAGGAGCGCCTAGACTGGCTGGTACTTTTCCACTTATAAGGCTTTGTATGTTGCGCTGTAATGTATAAAAGTATGAGTTTGACAAGGAGCCAGCAGTCTTCCTCGGCACACCTTTTGGGTGAGGGTCGACGAGGCTCCTCTATGTAGAGTTCTCTGTTTGGCCAATAAACGCTTGAACCTTCTACGTTGCCAACTGCTCGTTATTTGACTTACATTGCGGGCAACTGGTAAGTGTGGCTCTTGGGACGAAACATTGGATAAAAACACCACACAGAGACCCGATGCATCGCCGAGCCACGGGGAAGAAGCATGCCGCATCTACACCGATGCAAGAACAACAGTTGATGGACAGAATGCAGAACAATGTCATACATTCACCCCAGTAGAGAGATCTGGGCCTAAATCCATAGTTTTTTTGCTCACCATGCCATTCCAGATTGAACCCAGCCATATGCAAATCAGTCTTGACCCTGTGCCTCATGGGAACAGTCCAGGCCGAACTGCCAAGCCAGGTCCTCCCTAGACTGGAACCAAGCATCCTAGGACCGGTTTCGGGGTTTCACCCCTCTTCAGCCAGGATAGCTTCATTCCAGTGGCATGGAGAACACGGGACTCAGGTCTGAGCATACCCGTCCCACTCGGGGTGACAAATGCAAAAACAACAGTTGATGGACAGAATGCAGAACAATATCATACATTCACCCCAGTAGAGAGATCTGGGCCTAAATCCATCGTTTTTTTGCTCACCAGGTCTAAACTGGAGTGGCATGGTGAGCAAAAGAATGATGGATTTAACCCAGATCTCTTGACTGGGGGTGAATGTTTTGATTTGTTCGGCATTCCGTCCATCAATTGTGTGTCTTTTGCATTCTCGCCCTAAGTGTGCCAGGTATGCTCAGACATGAGTCCTGGGCTCACTGTGCCACTGGAATCAAGCTATCCTGGCTGAAGGGGGTGAAACCCCGAAACCGGTCCTAGGATGCTTGTTTCCGGTCCAGGGAGGACCTGGCTTGGCAGTTCGGGCTGGACTGTTCCCATGAGGCACAGGGTCAAGACTGATTTCCATATATATGGCCAGGTCTAAACTGGGGTGACATGGTGAGCAAAAGAATGATGGATTTAACCCAGATCTCTTGACTGGGGGTGAATGTTTTGATTTGTTCTGCATTCCGTCCATCAATTGTGTGTCTTTTGCTTTCTCGCCCTAAGTGCGCCAGGTATGCTCAGACGTGAGTCCTGGGCTCACTGTGCCACTGGAATCAAGCTATCCTGGCTGAAGAGGGGTGAAACCCCGAAAGCGGTCCTAGGATGCTTGTTTCTGGTCCGGGGAGAACCTGGCTTGGCAGTTCGGGCTGGATTGTTCCCATGAAGCACAGGGTCAAGACTGATTTGCATATGGCCAGGTCTAAACTGGGGTTGCATGGTGAGCAAAAGAATGATGGATTTATCCCAGGTCTCTTGACTGGGGGTGAATGTTTTGATTCGTTCTGCATTCCGTCCATTAATTGTGTGTCTTTTGCATCTACACCGAGTCCCGACGCCATTTTGTCGCATCGCATCGGATCGTCGCATTGCATCAAGGCGCCATCTTGTTGCATCGTAACAGGAACACAGTAAGAAACTGAGGCATCCCCTCCTCACCGGTAAGGAACTGACGCATCGCCTCCCCTGCGCTGCAGTAAGGAACAGCTGCACTGCCTCCCCCGAAGCAAGGAACTGACGCTTCGCTTTCCCTGCGACCCTTTTGTTTGTTGTGCGTGACGCATCTAAGGTACTTTGTTGGAAAAGTGTCGCATTTACAGCTTGCTTTGAACTGAACTATTTCTACCATTGAAGAGCCTATTTTTGATACTGTATTGTGGATTGTTGCCATTTGGTCTTGTTTAGATAAAGATACTTATTTTTCTAAGCTGGTGTGGTGTCCATTTGTAGTGTTTTCACTGTGTTACTGTATGTGTTCACAAATGCTTTACAAACTGCCTCTGAGATAAGCCTGTCTGCTTGTGCCAAGCTACCAAGGGGGTAAGCAGGGGTTATTTTAGGAGTGTATCCCCCTTTCCCTGACTAGAGGCAAGGGTCCCTATTCGGACAAAGGTGCAATATATTGCCAACTAGATACCCCCATTTCTAACATTGGTGGTCAGCGATGAGGATTAGGTCTTGCATTTGTGATTGACATACAGTGATTGGTGTACACTGCTAGTTAGTGCAGACCATTACACGACCACATACATTTGGATAGAACTTTTTCTGTGGAACTTCTATTTTTTGGGAGAACTGCAAATTTTTCACCATGAGCGAAGTAGCATCCATTGCATCTGTGGATGTTGAGTTTGAAGAAGAGAGGGTTGATACCTACACTGTGCCACACCTCAAAGCTGTTTGCAAGAAATTTAAAATCTCTCTAAGAGGCCTCACCAGGAAAGAGGAATACCAAAAGGCACTGAGGGCCTGGTTGGAATCTAGGAATGCCAGTGAGCATCCTGAAGAGCTTAGGGAGGAGGCAGAGAATTTATATGGGCAGCTGGAGGGGCCATTGGGCCTCGCTAGGGGGAAAGTGCCTTCCAGGGTGGGCAGCAGTGTTTCTTCAAAGGGCCCGTCCCCAGAAGAGCTGGAGGACAGGGAGAAAAGCAGAGTGCATGAGATGGAGCTAACCAAGCTCAAAGTGGGGAGTCAGAATTACATAGAGAATAAGAAATTGGAGTTAGAAAATAAGAGGTTAGCCATGGAAGAGAAGAAGATGCTTTTAGAGTATGAGAGAGTGAGGAGGGAGCTGGAGCTGAAAGCAAAGAGCTTAGAGATCAGTTGCTCTGGTGGCAGCACACCGTCAGTGCCTTTAGAAAGGAAAGTATTTATTCCCAAGGATGTCATTAAGGAATTTATGAGGCATGAGGACATTGGACAGTGGTTTAAGGCTTATGAGGTAGCCATGATGTCCCATAGTGTCCCTGAGAAAGACTGGGGAGAGAGGTTGTGGAGCCGCTTTGTCAGTGAAGGGAGGGACGCCTTGTTAGACCTGCCCAAGGAGGATCAGACGTCCTATACCCCCATGAAAGAAGCCTTAATGACCAGATATGGGTTGACCCCAGAGCTTTATAGGCAGAAATTTAGAAATTGCAGAAAGCTGGAGTCTAGTACCTGGGTGGAGTATGTGTCTTTTTTTGCAGAGCCTTGGATGGTTGGGTGAAGGGTAGCAAAGTAAATGATTTGAAGGCGCTCTATGATTTGATTGCATGGGAGCACTTGTCCAGTAATCGTTTTCCAGAGCTATGCCAACACTTGATTGACAGTAAGCTGACTGAGCCCAGGAAGCTTGCTGAGGAGGCGGACCGCTGGGTCAGTACAAGGGTCCACAAGGGTCATGTGGGAGAATTTAACAAGGGGGGCAGGGTCCCCAGCAGAAGAGTGAGGGGGACAAGGGTAAACAGAAGGAGTTCCAGAAAGGGCCCCAAAGTAAACCCCAAGGGAACCAAGGGAAAGGTTCCCAGCCTCCCACTGAGAAGAAGCCTGGGTCCCCAACAGGTAAACCTGTTCAAAGGGGTCCCAAAACCTGTTTTGGTTGTGGCGAGGTTGGCCCCTTCTTTTGGGATCCTAGTGTCCCAAAAAGGCAAACCTACTGGTGCACCACCCCGGCAGATGCCTAGTGTAGCCCTGGGGAAGGAGTTGGGTGCCCAAGGTGAGTGGGGTCCCGCAGAGATGCCCCTAGTCTCTTTAGGAGACAGTGAGATGGTCCCTAGGACTCAAGTGCCTGATAACACTAAGAAGAACAGGCAGTGGGTGACCATCAATGGCCATAGGGTGGAGGCTCTGAGAGACACCGGAGCCAGTGTGACAGCTGGTGTCTGAAGAGCAGGTGATCCCCAATGCATTCTACCATGTGATTGCCGCTGACAATTCGGAGATCCACTGCAAGGTGGCTCAGGTTCCCTTTGAGTGGGGGGGGGTCTCAGGTACCTTTCAAGTAGCTGTGAGGCCAGCCATGCCTGTTGACTGTCTGCTAGGCAATGATATGGAGAGCTCCCCTTGGGCTAAGGTGGAGAGAAGGTCTCATTTGGAGATGTTGGGTCTGCCAGAGTGGGCGTGTGTGACCACTTGGTCAATGGTAGCCGGTAAGGGTGTTCAAGAGGACCTGGAGCCTGAAAGAGTGGCCCAGGTGCCTGCCTTAAAGAGAAGAGGCGGGGATGCGGGAAACCGCCCCCCGGAGTTCCCACGGTCCAGGAGGAGGCAGACCTTGAGGGGGATGCCCTGGGACCTACAGGGGAACAAGTAGCTGAACTGGGGGACCTGCCTGAGCTGACCCATTGGCAGCAGGAAGAAGGCCCCTCCAGGGAAGAGTTCTGTGAGGAGCAGAAGAAGTGCCCTTCTCTTGTGGGTTTGCGGCAACAAGCTGCAAACCAGGCAGCAGGTGATCAGTCTGGATCACATTGGATTTACTGGGAGAATGGTCTCCTGTATAGCGAGCTTAAGGTTGCTGAGCCTGGGTCAGCCCATGTGCTGGTGGTACTCCAGCGCTTCAGAGCCTTCCTACTGGGTCTGGCTCATGATGTGCCTTTAGCCGGACATTTGGGGCAAGACAAGAACTTTGAAAGGCTTGTCACCCACTCTTATTGGCTCCAAACGCACAAGAGTTCATATATTCATTGAAGGACCTGTCAGAAATGCCAGGCAAGTGGTAATAGTGGGAGGAAGCACAAGGCTCCTCTCCAGTCTTTCCCTGTGGTCAGCACCCCTTTGAAAGGGTGGGCATTGACATTGTGGGGCCTCTGGATCCCAAGACAGCCATGGGCAAGAGGATCATCCTGGTCTTGGTGGACCATGCCACCTGGTACCCGGAAACCATCCCTCTCCAGACTGTGACGGCCCCCGTGGTGGGTCGGGCATTGATGGGGATTTCTCCCGTGTGGGGTTCCCCAGAGAGGTGGTGTCAGACCGTGATACCAACTTCATATCTAAGTATATGAAGTCCCTGTGGCAGGAGTGCGGTCTAACCTATAAGTTCACCACTCCTTACCACCCCTAAGGTAATGGGCTGGTTGAGAGATTCAACCAGGGGGATGATTATGGGTCTTGAGGAACCCATGAGGCATAAGTGGGACGTCCTCTTGCCATGCCTTCTGTTTGCTTACAGAGAGGTGCCACAGAAGTCCTTAGGGTTCAGTCCCTTTGAACTGCTGTATGGCCATCCTGTAGTCTGGGAGAAAGCTCCCAGTAAACTTCCCCAGGATGTATATAGCTACATGCTGGCCTTCAGAAACCAGACTAGGCGTTTCAGACAACTCGCTCAGGCGAATCTGGAAGCCAACCAGGAGGAGGTGAAATGTTGGTATGATCAGAATGCCACTCTGATTGAGTTTCAACCTGGACAAAAAGTTTGGGTCATGGCCCCAGTGGAGCCTTGTGCGCTCCAAGATAAGTGGACCGGACCATTTGAGGTGGTGGAGCGCAAGAGTAATGTCACCTACTTGGTAGACTTGCAGTCTCCTGGGAACCCTTTGCGGGTTGTGCATGTGAACTGCCTGAAGCTCCACTTGGAGAGGTCTGAAGTGGGCATGCTCTTAGCAACAGTTGCTGGGATGGAAGAGGAGACTGAGCCTCTCCGTGACCTCCTGTCTGCCAAGGAGCAAGATGGGTCAGTGGACATTGTGAGCCTCTCTACCGCCCTTACCCCTGAGCAGCAGAAGGACTGTTGCCAACTGTTGGGACAGTTTACTGACCAGTTCTCCCAGACCCCTGGTGTCGCTCAGTGATGTGGACACTGGGGGCAGTCCTCCAGTAAAACATAAGATTTACAGAATGACTGACAGGATCAGAGCTTGCATCAATAGGAGGTCTCCAAGATGTTAGCGTTAGGGGTGATTGAGTCCTCAAACAGTCCTTGAGCCAGCCCAGTGGTCTTGGTCCCAAAGACTGCCGCACCAGGTGCCACGCCTGAACTCTGGTTCTGTGTGGACTACCAGGGGCTCAATTCAGTCACCAGGACTGACACGCACCCCATCCCCAGAGCTGATGAGCTCATCGATTGGTTTGGGGCTGCCCAGTACCTCAGTACATTTGACTTAACGTCTGGGTACTGGCAGATCACCTTATCTGATGGGGCCAGAGAGAGGTCAGCATTCTCCACACCAGATGGGCACTACCAATTCCGGGTGATGCCCTTTGGGATGAAGAATGCCCCTGCCACCTTTCAGAGGTTGATCAACTGGGTGTTGGCTGGACTGGAGGATTTCAGTGCCGCCTACCTGGATGACAGTGTTCAGTGCCATTTGGGAGGAACATATGCTCCACTTCTGGGAAGAGTTGAAGGTGCTGCAGAGGGCAGGCCTCACGATCAAGGCAAGTAAGTGCCAGATCAGGCAGGGTTCTGTGGTGTACTTGGGACACCAGGTTGGGAGCGGCCAGGTGGCGCCCCTACAGCACAAGATTGATACCATTCTGGCTTGGGAACCCCCCAAGACCCAGCCAGAGGTGAGAGCCTTTTTAGGACTCACATGGGCATTACAGGAGGTTTCTCAAGGGGTATGTCAGCATTGTTGCACCCTTGACAGAGCTGACCTCCAAGAAGCAGCCAAAGAAATTTAACTGGACTGATGCCTGCCAGAAAGCTTTTGATGCCCTGAAACCTGCCATGTGCACGGCGCCCATGCTTCAGGCGCCCAACTTCTCAAAGGAATTCATTGTGCAGACAGATGCTTAAGAGCATGATGTGGGGGCTGTGCTTTCACAGATGAATGAGGAGGGCCTAGACCAACCTGTAGCCTTTATTAGTAGGAGGTTACTTCCACGGGAACAGAGGTGGAGTGCGATTGAGCATGAGGCATTTGCTGTGGTCTGGGCACTGAAGAAGTTGAGACCATACTTGTTTGGGACTCACTTCCGGGTTCAGAAAGAGCACAGGCCCCTCAGATGGTTGATGCAGATGAGCGGTGAGAATCCAAAGTTGTTGAGGTGGTTCATATCCCTACAGGGGATGGACTTCATGGTGGAACAGTGCCCTGGTACAGAACACGCCAATGCTGATGGTCTGTCCAGATTTTTCCGCCTTAGTGAAGAGAACTCCCAAGAGGGTGGGTAGTTCTCCCCACATATCAGCTGGAGGGGACACGTGTTAGACTTGGCACCATTGGCGTGAGTCTCCCTTTCACTTTTTGCTGTTGCCTCATCTGTTTTTGCTGGTCTACATGCTTTGGGCACTTTGCCACAGCTGTTCAGTGCCAAAGTGCAAGTGCTCCCTATTGAAAATTGTTTTATGGATTAGTAATTCCATGATTGGTTATTTGATTTACTTGTCAGACCCTAGTACAGTGCACCATGTGTGCCCAGGGCTTGTAAATCAAATGCTGCTGGTGGGCTTGCAGCACTGAGTGTGCTACCCACAGAAGCAGCTTGTAAAATGTGGCTCAGGCCTGCCATTGCAGAGCCTGTGTGCAGTCTGTGACTGCCATGTCGACTTGGCAAGTACACACACTTGTCAGTCCCTAAACCTTCCCTTTTCTGCATGTCAGTCACCCCTAAGGTAGGACCAAGGTACCCCTGTGGGCAGGGTGCATTGTATTTGAAAGGTAGGACATTCCCTGATGTGTGTGGCATGTCCTGATAGTGAAATACTGCCATTTAGTTCTTCACTATTGTAAGGCTATCTGTTCCCATAGGCCAGAATGGGCAGTTTGATTATAACATCTTATAAACATAACTGACCCAGGGAAGAAGATAGGGAAATAAACTTTGGTATGCCTGAACTTAGAATGTTAAAGTGCATCTTTTAGTGTGGGTGATTTTAACATTCTGTGTTTGAAAATACCAATTTTAGAAAGTAGGTATTTTCTTGCCTAACCATCCAGTAATCCTCTGTTAGGTTTGTGTATTGCATGTCTGGCTTGTGAGTGACAGGAGCTGGGAGAGGGCTGCGGCTCCAGCAGTCTGATGAGTCGGGGCTGGGCTGAATGGGACCTGGGTTGAATTTAGAGTAGGGGGAGGAGATTTCCTTTCACCTGCTTGGGCCAGGCCTGCTTTTAACAATGCTGTCTCCACCTCCTGCCAGGAAGCTGCACCAGTGAGGACAGAACGGGATTTGGCTGGGCACGGACACTTTCTGCCTTCAGAGACAAAGGATTTGTGTGTATAAAAAGGGGGACCCAGACCCCAGAATTTTAGATCACTTCTGGGAAATCAAGAGGAACCTTTGCCAAGGAGAAGAAACCGGAGAAGCTGAAGGAAGAGTACTGCCCCTGTGCTGTTTGCCATTTGGGGTTGGCCTGCAGTCGTTACTTGTTGCCAAGGAAAGGAGAAAATGACTTTGCTGTTTGCGTTGTCATCTTGAGGAAGCTCTCCAAGGGCTTAAAATTGAGCTTGCCTCCTGTCTGAACTCTCAGGGACACAAAAACTTCACCACCAGCTCCCCTGAATTTCCTTGCTGGGAATTCTAACCTACAGAGAGGTGTCTGCTGCTGTTCAGGACCTCTAGAGACTGTTTGTCGCTGGCAGCTGGAAGCACGATGCAACGACGAAGAAGCATATCGCACCCACACCAAGACCCAACGCATCACCGAGCCACGGGGAAGAAGAGTGCCGCATCTACACAGAGTCCCGACGCATTACTGAGAACATCGCCGCAAAGCCTGCCGTGTGGCTCAAAAGTTCACTCATCGGACCGGATCGTCACATCGCATCAAGCCGCCATTTTGTCGCATCACACCGGATCATCGCATTGCATCGAGGCGCCATCGTGTCGCATCGTAACCAGAAAGCAGTAAGAAACTGACGCATCTCTTCCTCTCCGGTAAGGAACTGACGCATCGCCTCCCCTGCGCTGCAGTAAGGAACAGGTGCGCCGTCTTCCCCAAAGCAAGGAACTGATGCTTCACCTTCCCTGCGACCCTTTTATTTGTTTTGCATGATGCATCTAAGGTACTTTGTTGGAAAAGTGTTGCATTTACAACTTGCATTGAACTGAACTATTTCTACTATTGAAGAGCCTATTTTCGATACTGTATTGTGGATTTTTGCCATTTGGTCTTGTTTAGATAAAGATACTTATTTTTCTAAACTGTTGTGGTGCCCATTTGTAGTGTTTTCACTGTGTTACTGTATGTGTTCACAAATGCTTTACACAATGCCTCTGAAATTAGCCTGTCTGCTCGTGCCAAGCTACCAAGGGGGTGAGCAGGGGTTATTTTAGGATTGTATCCCCCTTTCTCTGACTATAAGCAAGGGTCCCTATTTGGGCAAAGGTGCAAACCATTGCCAACTAGAGACCCCCATTTCTAACAGTTGGCACATGAAGTAAGGGGAGAATTTAGAAGTAATCTAGTGTAGGTGGAACCTAGATTCTTAATGCCCCGAACTAGAGCCCAATTATCGAGAATGAAAGCTACAGAATCCAGCGGAGACCACCGGAGTGTGATGGTGCGGCAAGATCAGCAGCGAGTGAGTATTAACAGGGAGTATGTAGAATGTTGGATTGCGGGAATTGCTTGATTGTATGATGTCTTGCGGAGTTGGAGTGAAAGTAGAGTGAATCTGGTTTTGATTCTGACGTGGCTCAGGGACTGAGATTTGAGTTGCAGGTCCCGAAGTGGCCTAAGATCCCGGGATAAAATATTGATACGGACTTTCTACCTCTTGATCATCTATCCCTAATAGAATGAGCTGGGGTGAAAGGCGTATCCGTATGCGCAAAACAGTCTCTACAAACCCAATGATCCTCTGTTTAAGCTCCTCAAACTTAGAACAATTGCTAAACATATGGGCCAGATCTGCATTTTAGCTACTACATTGCGGGCAACATATACCTACCCTTCTTACCCAGCTCGCTATTTTTGCAGGGGTATAATAAAGTTCAAAAAGCGTCTTATAATCTTGAGCCTGTACCCTGCAGATAATAATATCAACTAGCCTATCTGCAAAGACTCATAAAATCATTAGCTAGTTTGTGTAATACCCCTCCATCCACTTGTTGCGGACAATGTAAATCACATCTTGGATTAGCCCAGAGGAGGATCTCTCTCCCCCGCCATCCTGCTGTTGGCCATTGTGTATATCATGGCAGTACTCTGTCCAGGACATCAGTGTGTGTTAGGGACTTTGGCAAGGACTGGTGGCAGGGAAGACAAGTAGGCAGAATATTGAGTACAGAGCTACCCAAGATCACACAGAAAATCAGAGGACAAAGGGAATCCAAAGGGGAAGCTCTGTACAAGAGAATAACAATGTGAGGCTCAGAAAGGACAGGCACTCAAGGGCCAATGTGGCATTCAGACCAACTAACACCTAGGACGGAAATCCAAAACACAGACATAAAAACTAGAAGCAATACAGAAAGAATAGGAAGACAGTAAACTAGGAACTGGAACAAATGTAATGAGAAGAAAAGCGGAGACTGGGAAAAGGTCAATACAGAAGGAGAGACAAGAAGGGTGCAGTAGCAGTAGAATATTGCTAGTTTAGGAAACAAGGTAGGACTACAGGCAGTGCTAGTTCAAGGAACAAATAATAGCAAGTTCAGGAATCAAGGTAGCAATGCAGGCAGTGCTAATTCAGGAACACGGATTAACTACAGACCATAAATCAAGGAATCAAGGTAACAATGCAGGCAGTGCTAATTCAGGAGCAAGAAAAAGCTCAAGAAACAAGGGTTGGTCTCACAGAAATATAGCTACTTTGACCAACGCTGGACTGAAGGGAGTCGGGGCTTAAAAGAGCTCACAGTAATCACATGCAACTGGTGTGAGCAGGCTAGCAGTTGCCAGACACAGGTGTGCTGAATAACTCCCTAAATCCGTGGCCTGCTGGAGTGGAGATGAAGCATGAGATTATAGGTAATAGAGTTTCAAACATGAGCAGACTGCCTTCCAAAAAACCCAAAAGACACAGATGATGGACGGAATGCAGTGCAAATCAAACATTCACCCCCAGTCAAGAGATCTTGGTTAAATCCATTGTTCTTTTGCTCAGCATGCCACCCCAGTTTAGAGCCAGCCATATGTAAATTTGTCATGACCCTGTTCCTTATGGGAACAGTCCTGCAAGATCTACCAAGCCAGGTCCTCCTTGGACCGGAAACAAGCATCCTGGGGACGGTTTTGGGGCATCAACCCTTATCAGCCAGTCTAGCTTGAATCTAGTGATAGAGTGAACCCCGGATCCATGCCTAGGCATACCACATGTAAACCACAGTATTATTCACACAATCTTTGGACCAGCTCTGTGGGGAATGCAAATGAGAATGCAACGTTTTATTCTCTATTTGTAAGCAGGCTCTCACAGATTCAGAAAAGTAGTCTTGTATAGGGGATTTAGATTCCCACTTGAACTCTTGGTTATAGTTTTTTAACAGAGTCTGAAAAGTTTTTTTTCCTTGTTGGTCAGAGAAGGGTGGGACACAGGTGTGTGTTAGTGTGTGTGTGAGAGAGAGAGCGAGTGAGAGAAAGAGAGAGAGAGCAAGTGAGCTGGAAAAGGGGAGATAGGTGCAATATAGGCAGAGATGATACTAATGACTGCAGAAGTCATGGTGCCTGGTTCAAGTTCGGTCACTGAGCTTTGGAAATCATGCATTAATAGAAAGCCTGATTTCTATTCCTCGACTATGAGTTTGACAGCCACATAGTGAGTCACAGATGCTGGCAAATGATTTACAAGCAAGGGCTTCGCAGCAAGCAGCAGTTTCATGCCTGCTGAAAGATAATAAAGTTCGGAACACACACTGACGCCCACATTCTGACTTTGCTAGGGTAAATTGATAAGCAGCCTACTCAGGGACTCAATGGTGCCATCATTCAACTTATTTTTCCTCTCCCGTCCTCCTATTACAATTGTTCACACTAACTTCATGCTCCCATTCCAACCTCACACATCTAGTCCCTCTTTATACTCATCACTTCCTCCAATTTCAGATATTCACACTTCCTCCCTTTATAGTGATCACATCTGCCACAACCCTCTGTCACAATTCAGCTCAACCAACCCATCTATTAAAATTCTTCATACATTCCTCACACATTGTTCCAGTATCTAGTACTTTTCCCATCCGCCAATTACTACTCCTTGCACTTACCACATTTTCTGATTACAATGTTCAGTTTGTGTCTACCACTCTCTGAAATAATCATAACCTTGCAAAATAGAGAGCCTATGCGTACAAAAAAAGAAGTCATACATTAAAGTTGTCACAGCTAAACCACTCTCTGTGACAAGTGTGCTGCATTTTCTCTTCCCTGCTAATGTTACAGGTGAATGCAAACAATCTCTGTTAAGCTTTCAAGAATGAGTGGAGGAAAACAAATGACTTTAACAAATGTCCCCAAGGGCAAATAGTTTCATCCACAGTAATTTTTTACCACCCAAAAATATGTCCTTTTTCACTTATTGTTTATTGAGTAAACTTGGCTATCCCTTTATGGCTCATTGAGTTTCGAAAGCTACTTTTCAAGGTACAAAATACAATGTTTGGCAGCTTAAAAGACATCAATCATAACAGCTGTCAGGTAACTCCTCTTAATAAATGACTTGTTTCATCTGTGACAGTTTTCTGAACTTGGATCATTCTAGATTATAACAGGTGATTTTAAGATAAGCAATGTGCTGGTCGCAATTTGACATCATTGTGTGCAAAACACTAAACTTCACACACAGTTTGTCACACTGAAATGCTGTGTGATTACATGCATTAAGAACGAGGCCCCCCTCAATCACTTATCCCTAATTCCCATTTCTTAGATTCGCACTCCCTCATCCCAGATCTTTCTTCAATGAGATGAGAGGACAACATATGTGAAAGTTACCAGACAGCCAGGATGAAAAGCATTGGTCTAGCCTTTTGGCTTTGCTAATGGAGACTTATTGGCAGAGCCACTGGAATTTTGAAGCAGAGGAGGGCCAAACTATGTCGCAGGGTTGAGTAAATTATGCGGCAGGAAAAGCCAAATTATGTGGCATTATGCAGCACATTTCTGATAGTATTACTTTGTTATTTTGTCATTTTTAGGTCTCGCCTAGGAAGCGCATGCGCTGTCTCGTCGAGAGATGCTGTATACAGTATAGTGGGGAAGATCTGCCCACTTTTTGGCCATAAATTTGATTGGCTGCAATGATAAATTCAGCATTTTCATTGTTTTTTGCCTTCCTAGTCCCGCCTCCTGACTGCCATGGCGTCATTTTGGGCCCCTTCACTGCCCCCGTTCCTTTGGGCCCCTTTACTTGTAAAACAGTTTTGTTTCCCTGTCTCTCCCTGTTCCCTCCCGCAGTCCGTAACTTTTTGTACCGCAACCACCCCCCCACACCCTCCCATTTGTGCCTTCTTTCATGCCGCACTTGCATTTAAAATACAATAGGTCTCGGGTAAATCCGAGTCCTATTTTATTTTCAATGCTTGTTTGTCGTGTGATTGGTGGATGAAATCGCACTCTTTGTCTCGCATTGCGCACGATACCTTACATTACGCATGCGCGACAAAACAGTGGCAATTTTCCAATTCACAGCTGCCCCCAGGCGTCTACGAGCAGACGGCACGCGCCTGTTGCTGTTAGAGAGTGGCCGCGAGGGAGTGCGCAGGTTGAAAGAGAGCAGTGGCTGCCCTGGGGATGATCCTCTGGAGACCAGCTGGCTCCAGCCACCGCACGCTGCACCACCTCTCAGCCCAGGTCTTGCACCCAGCTTGTGCCCAAGGTCGCCGGCCGCAGCTGTGTGGTCTGGCGGGTACAACAGCATGTCTAAGGCCTTAGCACCTCGATGCCCCGCCGTGGAAGTTTAATTAAATGGTGGACGAGCACTTCTTATATTTGGAAACTATTTAATACTGCACAGCGCCGCAACTGTCCTTGTTCGACCGCCCTGCATACAATGTGACAGTAGGTAAACTCTGCTGCTGCTACCGCCAGGGCTTCATAATCACGCCCCCCAGCATCGTCGCTGCCCACCATCCTCTGAAGTCATTGGGGTCCAGACTCTAGGCGTCCCGGAATCATAACATGCCATAGAACACATGTATCTTATGACCCACACTCTGCTCACGGCTAGAAGCCTGGAATGGTGTGTACATAACATATCAGATAAAGTGCACGGAAGGTGGGTACCGGTGTCCGAGTCCTGTGTGTCTGTTTGCAGACTGCACGGAGGATTACCAGCTCCCACAATGGTGAAATATACCATGTTTATGCACCAGGGGCTTTGATTTTACACGTTATCAGGTGTGTTAGCCGAGTTATTTCAAGCTAAGTGAACCAAGATTACAACCTTAAGGACACATGGTGTGCTGCGGGTATTGCACTGCGGTTAAAACTAGGGGCGCACAATTGATCCAGTATGTATGTGGGATGGAGGGGCCGTACCTGTCCACGATCTCGATGTGTGTGTCTGTGTTTGAATTTGATTGGCTGCAATGAGAAATTCTGCCTTTTCATTGGTTTTTGCCTTCTTAGTCCTGCCTCCTGACTGCCATGGCGTCATTTTGGGCCCCCTCACTGCCCCCGTTCCTTTGGGCCCCATCACTGCCCCCATTCCTTTGGGCCCTCACATGTCCCAGTTTGTGCCTCTGGATATGAAGCTCATGAGGTGAGGAGGAGCCGCACCTTCATTTTTGTTTTTAAAGCAAAACCTGTTTCAGTAATGTTGTGACTTGGCTTACATTGCTCATGCTTTCTGTGCTTATTTCAAGCTTTCACTAAACATTTAATTCTAAAAATAAAGCCAGGACAGCTGGATACTGCCATTGCTGAAGGGTAGTGCTTGTTTCCTTCTCAGGTCATCACTGGATGATGTAGCCTATCCTTGCCTAAACACACCCTGAAACCGGTCCCAGGATGCTTGTTTCCGGTCCAGGGAGGACCTGGCCTGGCAGTTCGGTCTGGACTGTTCCCATGGGGCACAGGGTCAACACTGATTTGCCTATGGCTGGGTCCAACTCCAAACTGGGGTGGGGTGGTGGGCAAAAGAACGATTGATTTAACCCAGATCTTTTGACTGGGGAGAATGTTTGTATTGTCAGCATGCCGTCCATCATTTGTTTGCTGTAACACTTTTCACCCTAAGTGGGATGGGTATGCCCAGACATGGGTGCCTTGCTCACTGTGCCTCTAGATTCAAGCTAGCCTGGCTGAAGAAGGGTGACATACCCTGAAACCAGTCCCAGGATGCTTGTTTCCGGTCCAGGGAGGACCTGGCCTGGCAGTTCAGTCTGGACTGTTCCCATGGGGCACAGGGTCAAGACTAATTTGCACATGGCTGGGTCCAAACTGGGGTGGCGTAGTTGGCAAAAGAACGATGGATTTAACCCAGATCTTTTGACTGGGGGAGAATGTTTGCATTGTCAGCATTTCGTCCATCATTTGTTTTCTGTAACACATGTTGTCTTCTCAGGTCATCACTGGATGATGTAGCCTATCCTTGCCTAGCTTGTTGAGGTAGTTTAAAGCCACTATAGTGTGTATGTATCATGCAGTGCTCGATGTAGGCTCGGGTGGCCTGGTACCTAGGCTCCAGGTAACCGCAACACACGTGTTGGGAGTCCATCACCTGCTGGAGTTCTTTTAACCCCTAGGTGTTGGCTGTAGTTTTATTACAACTTTAAACTTCTAACTGAGCTGTATCTTCTGCTCATCCATGGTCCTACGGCCAACTTTCTTTTCTATTTATATACTGTTAACCAGTTGTGGCACGCCGTGCTTTGGCTTTTAGCATGTAAAGTTCAAGCGTGGTGTCCCACAAATGCTATAAAAGTAAATAAATAGAAAACAAAAGCGGGTGGCTAGCTGCACATATTATGCTGCATGGCTCAAATACTTATAAGGCCCCAAAGGCGAGACCAATTGCATTGCAAATGTTTGTTATCACTTGTTAACACTGTCTGAGCATTGGTTGCCCTTCATTAGTATCAGTTTGACAATCAAATATAGCAATAAACAACAGAAAGGGGACCAGTCAACCTTGCAAATGGCCTTCCCCTGCACAGCAACACGTGTCACTGTGTTTTAAGTAACTTTTGATCTGTTTGAGCTAGAAACATTTTTTTTGTTAAAATCTGCAAATTATGCCTCAGATGATGGAGTATGTGGCAAATGCGTAAAATCTGCAATTATGTGAATAAAAGTGTATGGTTTTGTCAACAGAGGCTCAATTTTCGAAGGATTGAGCGTAAGAAAGTTGTTAGTAACCCACAAGTGCATCAGCAATAGACAATCCAATAAGGATGATTGTTCATGCTTCCCAGATCTACTGTGGTTAGCAATCAGCATCTGTTTTTCTTTTTCACTTTCAATGTGAGAGACCGTAACTAGGGGAGAGGAGCATCACCTGTATTCATGCATATAGATACAATAACTTAGAAAACAATAACGTTCAAAGCAATAAAGCATAAGAATAATAACAATAATAAAGGATAATGGAGACACATATTAAGGAGATGACAGGAAAAATATCTGAAATAAGTGTAGATTTCTATCCCCACAAGTCCAATGGGTAACTAAGAATAAGATGGCTGACAAATAAGAATGCTGATTGTACTAGAATGGAACAATTTGGTCTTAGTTCTAGAGAAAACCAACCTATTTCTAAATGAAATGTGCTTGATAGTTGATGACGTTAACACAATCAAGTCAGACACATCACACTGAAAGACAACATTTTATTACATTTCTGTCATAATAACTGCCAGTATTTTGTATGTATATTTGATGAAGGATAGAAGTGAAAAATTGAAACTTTTTATACAAAGTTAATAATTGTTGAAAAAAGTCTGAAGAGAAAAGGAGAACATTGGATATATTTCAGAAAAGCAATGGACTTCAGAAAAATTGCTTATAGATTACAACTAATTGTCAATCTCTCTCTTGCAGGATTTGATCGGTTGTTAGGTGGGAATGAGTAAGAATACTTCAAATAGTGTGTTTTCAGTCTTAGTAAGAATTCTTCAAATAGTGTGTTTTCAGTCTTTCGAATAATCCTTTTTTTAGATATGCCATTTACTAAATGAAATAAAAGATGTAGAATAATTTGAAATTAGAGAATGATTTTGGTTAAAAATGGGTATAGAAATGAGTAAATAACTAAGACATAAGTGATCATCTCCCTTTTTATGATTTGAATTATTAAAATCACAATGTAAATTAAGATTCATTCTTAAATTGAATAATGATGATTAGAGTGGTATCAATTATGTGCTTAGATTTGATGTGAGTTTCTAGATTTAGAAGGCTGCATACTTGATAGAGTATATTTGAAGTGAACAGTTGATAGGATGCAGTCAACTATTTAATTAATTGTGTGCTATTTGCTTTATGTATCAAGCTGTACATTGGTTATCAGGTGAGTCTGAAAGATGGCTACCTCTGAAGACCTCCTGTATCTGATTGTCTCTGATGTACACAAAGTATTTTAACACTGTAGAAAAGGTACAAGGCAACAAATAGTTTGGAGCCCAGCTCCTGCAGCACTGCAATATGTTCCTGCTTTCTATGAGTACACATTTTATAAATAGGTTTGAGAAAGAATGAAGAAAGATATTCACAAAGCTTCAGTGAGGGTCTCCATCGGCTTGTAAAGCACTGGAGGATTATGCAGTGATCATGAAGATTTCTTTAGAAGGAACTGATGCCTTGAACTTACTGTCCAAGAAATAGGCTGTCTTAGCCACTAAGATTTGTTTTTTATATTTACAGACCTTGACATTACAAGTGTCTTTGAGGTGGGTAGATAGAGGTGTCTTCATTTCTCTCTGTCTGATAAACATCTAGCTTCATTTTGGCTACTTTGGTGGTGAACCAGTAATTGAATATATAGGGATTAATCATAGATATGTTCTTATTGTGAAAGGGAACAATTTGGTAATAAGCGATATGCATATTCAGAGGTGGTAAAAGAAGTTCAGGGTCAGGAATGGATAGGTTCACAGGGTAATCTGAAAGAACCTGTGAAAGTAAAGTTGAAAGCTGGTCCTTATCCAGCTTCATCTAGACATGGCCTTGTGATATAAACAATGGGCCTTATTTATTTGGCCTTAGGCCGCCATTGCGTCACTTTTTGTGATGCTGCAGCGGGGTAAAAAATGTGTCACGCTGCGCCATTTTTACAAAGTGACGCACCTAGGCAAATGCATCACTTTGTAAACCACTGCGCTACATTATACCTGTGACAGGTATACATTTTGCAGGGTGGGTGTTTTGAAGCAGGAGAGCAACGTAGAAGTGACGTAGTGAAATCCAGGAGATATCACTGCGACACTTCTATGGCTTCAGAGCATCAAATCCTTGGGGCTTGCCCCATGTGAAATGACACATCGCTGGAGTTGCATCTGTTTTCAAAACACAGTCCAGCAATGCACCATTTTTGCACCTACAGATACGTCAGGATTTTCTGACGTATCAGTAAATCCTTGCGACATGGAGCGCCATCAGTAAATACGGCGCATCTATGGTGTCGCAAGGATGGCGTTATGAAAAGTGTTGCATCACTGTTTTACCGCAGCGATGCAACACTTTCCATAAATGAGGCCCAATATTGTTTGACTTTTAATGTGAGTCAGCAAGGACTCTTAAGTGGCCAGTTGAGATAAAAGGGAGTGGATCAGAGCAGATGATCTTTACAGATGAGGTGAAGATTCGGCTGAGAAGCTGAGCTGTTGTGTGAGTGGATCAGGTTTCGACTAATTTTAGGATATATACACCTCTAGATTGTGTTAGTAGTTAACCTCAAGGCCTTGTAATTTTGCAAACTATAGACTATGATCAACCCAAATAATGATGTTATCTTTCAGGAGAAAAAAACTTATTTCCTCAGTCATTCTTGGCAATTCTGAAGAGGCCACATGTGGGGGGCAATAGATAAGCATGACATTAACAGTTGTTTTGGTATTTCACATGAGCAGGCAAAGGCCACACAGTTTCCAGGTTTGCTAACGCTGTCAAAATGGTAGATTTTTTTATCATGCTTTAAACGGGGCTGTCAGAGGTAATCAATATCTAAGTCAGAAATAGAATGTCTAAATAGTGAAGGATGAGTAAGTCAGTAACTTGAAATCCTTGAACTGCAGATATTAACGATTAGGGCTTTTGTGAGACCAGTGAAATAATCAAACTCTATGGAGTGGTAGTCCATAACAGATATTAACATCTCTCACTGTTAGCCTTGTAGTCTCATTTAGATGACAGTTTGGAGTGAATGACAGTTGGGAGTGAACAATGATAAATGTGTTTGATGTTATCCCTGTGTTAGCTGGCTGACTATCAATGATGTGGAAGATAAGGCCTAGGAGGGTCTGCAGTATGCCCACTGCACGCACATGGATCACCTGGTCTTAAATAAAAAAGCTAGTTGACCGTCAAACTGTCGAGAGTAACAAAAATACCATGAATCAGTCAAGATGGCTGACAAAGAATGGTCCTATCAAAGATGGCAGGCTCACTGTTAGAAGTGATTTGAGACGGGATCAGGTCACAGCTACTTTGAGTGTCAATAGCACCCAGCTTCTTCAAGAATGGAGAGTAGACATTCAAAGACTGTGAAAAGGCAGAGTTCAAGAGTCACAGGTCTAAAAAACTGTCATGCGCCGTTCAGCTACAATGGGACTACAAAGAGTGAGTAACGATTCAAAAAGCAGATGAACAGAGATATCTAACATTCTCTAACACTTCACTTCAAACAACAAAAGTATATACAACAGACAGAGTTATTGCAAGGTCCTCTAGCTGGGAGTGTGTGGTTAGAACCCCCGTTGCTTAACTGGTCTTAAATATGAAATAGCTGCCAGCTGAATGGTGCAAGTTTGTTCTCTTATGGGTGCAGCAGGGATCAAGAGAGATTTGGAGGAGTGGAAATTTCCAGTAAGTAACTGCCTGCTCTTTCTTTTCCTCTTTGATGTACCTTCCTAGAGAGTGATATCTCAAACAGCACCTTCATCTACATGTAGATTCAAGCCCGCACGAGTCCGAGAACTCTATACATCTACCTACATTTCAATAAAGCTGATCTGATAAGTCCTGCATCACAGACGAAAGAATGCTAGACCAGATGTAAACTTGCCTCAAGTGTCTCATTTTCAGGATGTCTCTGGAATAGAAGGCCAAACATTTGGCCAAAAGAGCTGCCCATTATAATTCTATCAGAGAATTTCTCTGTACCTCAGCCTATGAATTGTCTGTACTTCTTTAGAAACTACCCTAGATTTTCCAAGAAAACACAATATCGGGCAAGATAAATACAAGGAAGGTAACAATTTAAATTCCCTCATGGTAGCAGCAGAGGCATAAGACCATACCTAGTGGTTTCACAAGTTCATACGTACACTGTTGCAATGACATGAGGAAACTGGATTTTCCAAGTAAATGCTTACTACAGGCCTACAATAAAGGGTATGCAGCCACCTCTCCTCCTTTGAGGGAGGATTCAGGATATTCTGGAGAAGAGGTGATCTCCTTTCTGACATTTTAAGAAAGATTCTAGTTTTGTAACAAAGCGTGTACCTTTATAAAGGAATAGCCTATTGCTAAACCCCTAACAGTTGGTAAAACTAGATAGAAGGGCCCAGCATGGCTTCATAATGATTGGTTCTCAGGACCAGTTTCTACTATAAGGCTGCCATTTTGTCTAAACATATGCATTGACTGGTGTCCTCAATCTCCACCTATAGCAAATGAGCTCTGTTTCCCCATCAACCTGTTGTGTAATGTAGTATCCTGCAACCAGCTAAATTGCATATGCTTCCACACTCTAAATTGCACTGAGTCCGCTGGTGGGGGATTATCAGTGCCTAACACAAAGCCTAGACTATTGAGGTTCTGTAATTCTCGAGTCTGACTCCATTTTGTTCTGTGCCACCATTTTGTGTTGCCCTCACGTAGGCCTGTGAAGGTAGCCTGGCGAATAAAGTGGCCTGGCCTTCTTAGTTCATGTATACATTAACTAGGTTTCTTTTTGACTCTGAAATGAACTGTAAGAAACTGACCTCTGCACCTGAAACTGCCCCCGCAAAGCCAATTTCCCTGATCGATCTTTGTCTGAGATTGCCAATTAATGTTCAGGACATCGTTAACTTTTAGTTTCCTTGCACATGCCTTATCTTGTTCAGCATCTGTTACCGTTTCTTTTTTTATGTTTCTTCGTTACATGGGTTATGCTTTCAATTATAGGTTTGTCCTGCTTGTGGAGATTGAATTTGGGACATTCCTAATAATTAACTTTTGGGTTGGGATACTGTAAATTGAGTTTTTGTTATGTGACACTTTGTTTGAAAATGTACCTTATTGGCTAGAATTTTGTGCAGTGGGTGTACATTTATAATGTGAATATTGGGTATAAAAGGAGACGTCTCGCCTTAGTAAAATGAGCAGTCTCCTGAGAATTTACACCGTGATGTATTTCTAAGATCACTGTACTAGCTGCAGCTAATAAACTTGGTCTCTGATGCCATCCAGAAGTATTCCGTGTCTCTGTATACCAAGACAGGTGAACTCGAAGATCTTAGGCGTGCCCCTGACGCTGCTGGGTTAAACCCCGGTTCTTCAACTGGCGCCCAGTGTGGGGCGACTTCAGCGGTACTGGTCCAAGCCCGAAGATTGGGAGGAGCCCCGTGAGGAAATTCTGGAGGACGGCCGCCACTTTATCGACCCCTGCATGTCAACGTGGACCGAAGGTTTTTTCCGCGAGGCTTCCCCTTTCCGACGGCTGCGAAGGACTGCTGCCCTGACTGTCGCCCTGTCTTGGACCCTCTTGTGATTATTTGTAAGGCGAGACGTTAGACAGTCTTCTGGTGGCGTGACAGACATTTTGGTTAAGTATAAGTGGGTCGCTCCCACGACTTTGTTTTGTTTCTTGGTTTTGATTCGGCCATTGCAATAGTCGAAGCCGGGGGGTTTGTATATTTGCGAGTGTATCATTTTTGATAACCCCTTGAAGTTTGAAGCAAGACTAGTGAGCTAAAAGATGCCTGGTTTTAGCAAATTTAGGAAATGGTTTTGTTGTAGTTGTAATAGGGATTCCCGATTGGAGGATTCGTGTCCGATACCTCCGGTTGGAACTCCAACTTATGAGCTCTATTCAAAGCATAGTGTAGGTCCCATTACCTTTAATGAAGTATGGGTCCATTATACAAGGAAAGATGGTGTTTTACGATGGCCCCAACATGGTAGTTTTGAATCAGATGTTTTAGATAACCTAGAAGTTGCGCTATTTAAGAAAAAAGCCCGGCCGGCGATGTTTGACTCTTTCCGCCTTTGGCGTAAGGAAGCCAAACAGCGAGAAATTAAGCAAGCTAAGAGAGATAGGAAGGAAAGGAATATATCGGTAATGCAAGCTGCTAGGCAGTTTAAGGAAGATGAAGAAGATCGTGCGATTGAAGTGTCAGATAGACAACATTGCATGGCCATTGACAAATGTTACCCGGCTTTGCCACCTCCCCTTTCAAATGTGACTGTAGTCCTGAAAAGGATCCTTTGATGTCACATTTACTGAGATTACCACCCCCTTATGTGCAGGGTGCTACTGCACCTCCGTTACCTCCAGTTGTTGCACCCCTTGTTGTCGTTCAACCCCCTGTTGTTGTTCAGCCACCCGTTGCTCCACAGGTGGTTCTTCCTCCCCCGGCGCAGTCCCCTCCAGGGCCGCCAGCCTTGCCACCAGCCTTGCCTCAAACTCCTTTGCCTTACACTCTTTTATCTTCGACTTCTCTTATTTCTATCCCTACGTCTCTGTCACCTCAAAACACTTTGTCTCCTGTCCTCATGTCAACTTCTTCTCCTTCTGCTCGGCAACGAATGACTGAGACTGTCACTAGTCTTTTGTCTCCTTTCTTTGGGTCACTGAATATGACCCCTGTTTCTGAACGTAAGCAGAGACGTAGTCAGCTCCCTGGTCCCGAAGAGCGGCAGTGTTAGATCTCCTTGCTCGTAGATGGGTTTCGAATACCTCCAAGTACAGTCCACAAGTGGTTATGGACATCTTCCTACAGTGGGAGGCACCAAAACAAAGGTATGTTTTTGATGTCATGTGTACCTTCCTTCGTCAGGAGTGGGAAGATAATGAGTTGGGTTCAATTCCGCTGGAATTGCTTAATGTTCAGTCTGAATTTGCTAAAGGGATGATAGTGGGTTCCGATGTTGAGGAAGCGGTAGAGACACTACTCACATTTAGGTCTAGACTTCCACCTCAGTCATTGTTCGAACCTGACCCTTCTATTAGGAGAAAAGTGAAGCAGTATCCTATGAGAGAGGTTCCCCCTGCATGGAGAGAGGCAGTTGTGGCTGATGCCGCTCATGGTATTGCGGCTGCACCGGCTCATTTTCAGCGAGTGTGGGTGCATGACCCTTGGAAGAGAGCTGAGGTCCTGGCTCTTGAGCAGACTTTGCCTGACCCCCGTAAAAATCCTGCTGGTTATTATAAGGAGTTGTCTCAGACAGTTGATGCGTGTGTTATGAATTTAGCTGACATAGATATGTTGATGGGTAATGTAGTTCCTCAACCCTTGTGGGCGAAAATCCGTCTGAGGATCACGCGCCAGAGTTAGGAGATACGTGGGTTAATATTACTGCTGCAGATGGTCGGCAGGTAGGAGGTGCCAAACCTGAACCCTTAGTTGCAGAACTACCTGGTAGGATTATTAATTTAATGAAAACTATGATGCCTCCTCTGCGGGTGAATTGGGACAAGTTAGCAGCATGCAAACAAAAGAAAGACGAGAGTGTGTCTGATTTTTTCACTAGGTTTGTGGAAACATTAATTGATCATAGTGGTCAGGATATGAGTACAGAAGGTGGTCAGAGGTTGTTTGTAGATAAGTTTGTTTTTAATTTACTTCCTGAACTTTCTAATAAGTTAAAGGACTCTGAGAGTTCATGGGCTGTTTCTTCTTCGGCTCAGATATTGGCTACTGCACAATACTATGAGAATAGAGATAAAGATGAGAAGGATAAAGTAGAGAAGAAGACTAGAGAATTAAAAACGAAAGTTCTTCTGCAGCAGGCTTATCCGCCTCGCCCTAATCAGCGTCAGTTTCAGCAACCTTCCCAGTTTCAGCAACCCCCACAGTTTCAGAAACTGTTGCAGAGGCCTGAGTCTTTTGCTTCGCGACTCCCGCTAGGCCCTAATCAGTGTGCTTATTGTAAAGAAGAAGGTCACTTCAAGAATAGTTGCCCGATCTTGCTACAGCGTGCGAATGGTATGTCTGGTTTGAGAGGTCGTGGTGGTTTCCAACAAGTACCTAGGAGTAGGGGACGTGGTACGTTTCCCCAGAATGAACGTTCCTTTTCCCCTCAGAATTCTATGAATTATTTTGACCAACAGAATGTTCCGACCGTCCAGTCCACTCAGTACTACACTGATGATTATTATGTTGGAAGTGAGAGTGCTGGTTTTAATGATAGTTAGGACAGCCATGGACAAAGAGAGGGAGTAGTGTCAGTTCCAGTAGACCTGAGTGGACCTTATGTTGAAGTGATTACATCAGGTGTGGCAGAACCTTTTCTTTTGGATACTGGTGCAGCAAAGAGTTCTATTATGCACTCTAAACTCCCCGGCGCACCTTTGTCTGGCTTGACCAATGTTTCAGTAGGATTTTCTGACGCCCCAGTTTGTAATCCGGTTTCTTGTCCTTTGCCCCTTTCTATTGGTCCCTGTGAATTGGAGGCTCCCCTTATTCTAACGACGGGCTGTGGCGAGAATCTGTTGGGTTTGGACTTGTTGAAAAGATTGCATGCGACATTACATTGTGCTCCTTCGGGAGTACATCTTACGGTGGGTAAGAAAGTGATTTCCCCGATGTATCTGTCTAAGGATCGCCTTCCACTGGAACTGCGTTCTCTCCCTGATACACTTTGGGCTACAGGTCCCAATGATGTTGGTCTCTTGCAGATTCCACCCTATGCTGTTACCCTTAAGTTGAATGCTAAATTACCTCGCATTCCCCAGTACAAAATTTCCAGTGATGGCGAAAGAGCTCTTTTAGCGATTATCTATGATTTGGTTGAGAAAGGTGTGGTTGAAGAAACGTGAGGTAATGTGTGTAACAGTCCTGTTCTGCCTGTCCTTAAGCGTACTGACTCTTCTCAGCCACCTGTGTATCGGTTTGTGATCGACCTTCAAGAGGTCAATAAGATCGTTGTGCCACAGTTTCGTGTTGTCCCGGACATTACTGCTTTATTGACTATGATCCCTGCCTCAGCTGCTTGGTTTTCTGTTATTGATCTGAAGAACGCTTTCTTCAGTATTCCGATTGCTGAGGAAAGTAGGGATATTTTTGGCTTCTCTTTAGGAGGCCGCAGTTTCCGGTTTAAGCGCGCTCCTCAAGGTTATTGTGAGAGTCCCTCCATTTACACTCAGGCTTTGAAAACTCAGCTTGATACTCTTGCATTGCCTTCTGGTGTTACTCTTATCCAGTATGTTGATGATCTGTTGGTTGCTGCTGATGATGAAGAGATTTGTAAAGAAGTTACTCTTTCTTTGTTGCGACACCTGTCTGACCTTCATCATAAAGTGTCACCTTCGAAGTTGCAGTATTGACGCCAAGAAGTGACCTACTTAGGTCATCTCTTGTCGAAGGAGGGAAGGCGATTGACCCCAGAGCGTATTCAAGCGATTGCCCAAATGACTGTGCCATGCACACAGAGAGAGGTGCGTGCCTTCTTAGGTATCACCTCGTATTGTAGACAGTGGATTCAGAATTTTTCTTTGCTAGCGAAACCTTTGTTGGCACTTACTCTAAAGGACACACCACACCCTCTTCCTTGGTCTGACGAATGTCAGAAGAGTTTTTCCGATTTGCGTGATGCATTGTGTTCTGCTCCGGTGTTGGGTACCCCCGACTACAGTAAACCTTTTACACTTTATGTACACAAGAGAGAAGGTTGTGCATTGTCAGTGTTGACGCAACAATTTGGAGACAAGCAGCGCCCATGTGCGTATTTTTCAGCTACTTTAGATCCGGTAGCTAGGGCATTGCCTAGTTGTCCCAGAGCTACAGCGGCAGCGGCTGTTTCTATCCGACAGTCTGCTGGTTTGGTATTGGATAATACATTGATTGTGATGGTCCCACATGCAGTGGATACCCTATTGAATAGAACGAAGACTCAACATCTTACCAGTGCGCGTTTGTCAGGTTATGAGTTGACGCTTTTGGCTAGCCATGTGCACATCAAGCGGTGCAACACATTGAATCCAGCTACATTGTTGCCGATTTTTGTAGAGACAGATGCTCAGGAACAGCATGACTGTTTTCTCCGGACAGAGGAGGAAACGAAGGGTAGAGTTGATCTGAAAGATACTCCTCTTTCGAATCCTGATGGTACCCTATGGGTAGATGGTTCGTGCTTTAAGCTTCCGAATGGAGAGACGACTGCAGCATATGCTGTCACAACTTTGCACACAATTGTTGAAACAGCACGTATTGCACAGAATTCAGCGCAAGCAGCGGAGTTGATAGCATTGACTAGAGCGTGTGTTGTCAAAAGGAAAGAGAGTGAATGTTTATACTGATAGCCAATACGCATTTGGCGTGGCTCACAGTTTTGGTCGCTTGTGGAAAGAGAGAGGATTTCTTACTTCCCATGGTATGAAAATTCAGCATGGACAATTAGTGAGTGAACTTCTTGAATCACTTACTTTGCCGACCCAAATTGCGATAGTGAAGTGTAGTACGCATAAGAAGGTTACGGATGATGTGGGTCAAGGGAATGCGTTTGCAGATGAAGTAGCGAGAGAAACGGCGAAAGATGTGACGAGTCGGATGTATGTTGCAGGTCCTGCCAGATGGGTTGTGGAAGGAGGAATGTGTGAAGATACAACAGAAAGTGTGAAGATGATTCAGGCAGAAGCTACTGAGAAAGAATTGAGTATGTGGAGAGAGAGTACGGGAATGTTGGATTCAACAGGCTGTTGGGTTGAGTTGTCAGAGCACCAGCGATGGTTGTTGCCGGATGCATATGTGCTTCCGGTGGTTACTATGGCTCATGGGTTGGCTCACATTAGTTCAAAAGGGATATGTAAGTTGTTGGCTCCGGTATGGCAGAATGGTGGAATTCCTAAGTGTGCTGAGAATTTGGTTAAACACTGCATGATTTGCTTGATGCATAATCCTGGAAAGGGAACCCCAACTCCAGTGGGTCATTTTGCTCCTCCAACGTATCCGTTCGAGGTGCTGCAGATAGACTATATTCATATGGAAAGATGCAATAACTTGAAGTATGTCCTTGTGGTTGTTTGTGCCTTTTCCAGATGGATAGAGGCCTACCCCCTAAAGGATAATACTGCCTTGTCTACAGCCAAGGTATTGCTTAAAGAATTCTTTCCCAGATATGGCTTGCCGAGGATGGTATGGAGTGATAATGGAAGTGAATTTGTGGGTCAGATTATGAAGAAAGTATGTGCGGGTCTGGGTATTAAACAGAAATTTCACGCTGCGAATCACCCCCAGTCAGCAGGCCTGGTCGAGTGCTATAATGGCACTCTGAAGCTGAAGTTGGCCAAAGGTGCAAGTGAGCTCTGGTCTTACATGGCCCCATGCCTTACCATTGGCACTTTTGTCCACGAGAACGACAGTACATTCTCGCGTGGGACTTAGCCAATACAAGATTGTTTTTGGACGCCCGGCGAATGTCTGGGGTGTGCCGAGGCCTAAGAAGTACAGTGATATCGAGTACCCTATGTTGGTTGACTACTTACATGATTTGACTGCTAAATTGCGTGTTCTTAACCAACAGGTCCATGACACTTTGCCTTCAGTTTCTGTAGACGCAGGCCACACGATTCAACCTGGCGACTGCGTTCTAACCAAGAATTTCCAGAGGTCAAAGACCTTGGAACCAAGATGGACCGGTCCATACCAAGTCCTGTTATCAACTCGGACTGCTATTAAGGTGTTCGGCAAGAAAAACTGGGTACATGGTACCCATTGTAAGAAGATACCTTTGCCCTTACCGTACGATAAGTGGGTCCGGGAAGGTGTTGCCGATTCCGAGAGTGAAAGGGTTCCGAGATTTGTACCTTTTAGCGATGCACATCTGGAATGGACTCAGTCAGAACGTGTGGATGATAAAGTCTTGCAAGAAGCTGTGCCGCCGTGTTTGAGACTTGATACTACGCACCCAGAGACACTCTTTCAGGATCAAACTGTGCCTGGTAAAGAACGCTACAACTTAAGGTCTAAAAAGGACCAATAAAATTTTAATTTTTTTGTGAATTACACTCTTTCAGACAAGAGACTATTTTTCTTTTTCTTTTTGGAACCACCATCCAGGTTCAGCTGCAGGGTCGCGGTATAAGAACTTAAGGGGTGGCCCGCGTATTGGCGAAAGGTCTGCTGTTCTAGGGACGTCTAGGACGCCTGGACGCACACTTGAGTGAAGAAGGAAAATTGCCGCGAGCAGCACGTTAGAGGATGGAGTCTATTGTAACTGAAAAAGATGTTGAGAGAATAGATCTTAAGACAAGATTTTGTACATTGATACATATCAAATGTTTTATAATATTGTGCTTTTTGATGTTTTTAAGTATCACATTAGCTTGTGTGGGTTGGACTGTCTATGCTACACAACAGACACCTGCACCCACCTCCCAACCTATGCTTTCTTTCACTACTGTTTCTTTGCACCAGTTTTATACATTGCCTGAACATGAACAGACAAGGAGATCAGAATTTGTCAACAACTCGTTTATACAGTTGTTGCATCAGCATCAGTTAGTAGTAAATACCACTAATTGTTGGGTTTGTGGTCTTATGCCTCATACGACAGATAAAGGTATGCCATATTTGGTTTTGCCTTTTTCTTTTAATGGGTCTGTGTGGGCTTTTCAGACCATGTTTATCTATGCAAATGAGGTACGCCCCTTACGTTCCCTTAAAGATAACTCGAGCAATAGTGCCTTAATAAGGGGAATAGTAGCTATGATCCGAGATATTGATGCATATAATGCTATCCCTAAGGATGAGGTGCAGGCTTACATTGGTTGGAAAGTGACTGGATATAGTACCAGTTTGACAGAGAAGGAGAGAAGAAAAAGGTCTCCCCCTATTTGGATTGTACCCCACCGAGGCCACTTTTGTTTTCAAGGTAATGGTCGGAATCCGAAAGCTCAGCTAGGTAAGAGTGTGTGTGCTCAAACCTATGTCTATTCATCTCGGACTTCTCCACCGTTTGTGCCAGCTAAAGGCACATATTTTGTTTGTCATGACAGAGCCTACACATGGTTGCCACCTGATTTTTCAGGAACATGTTATGTGGCGTTTATACTTCCCCCTACATACACTACTGCTTCAGACTATCATAGAACGAGATATGGTAGAGGTGTCTTCAATAAGGAAGATACCGCAGCACACGAAGTAGGAGATTTCTTCAAGTGCTTCTTGCCCTTTTGGGGTCCTATGATCAATAGTAGGCATATTCGACAGCTTGTCCGCGTTGTTGAAGCTACTATTAATGAGACAGCAGGTGCTCTTAGTAATGTTACAGCTGAGCTTCAAGCGGACCGCCTTATGACTTTGCAGAACCGTATGGTATTAGACATCATACTTGCAGATCGAGGAGGAGTATGTAAATTGATTGGATGCAGTTGCTGTGTTTACATACCAGATAATGCCCCTACAGTGTACCAAGCCATCTCTAGGTTGTTTAAAATCTCTGAGTCTATCCCTGTAGACGAAGGAGACTGGTCATTGACGGGATGGTTTTGGGGACTGCTGTCCAAATGGGGATGGAAGATTTTGACATTCCTTGGTATGGTTTTAACCATCCTTTTCTTTTGTTGTCTTTGCATCCAGTGTGGTCCCGCCATTTGTAGTCTTTGTGCTACTATGTGTGTTCGGAGACCTGTCCCGAGAGAAGTAGAGAATAATAAGATGATGCTACTGCAACACCTTGATGACCTAATGAATATCGACATAGACCTAGATTCAGATTAACATGAGTCTTAGGTTATTGCCTACGTAATGGAAAAAGGAGGGTCTGAGATTCTGTTATTCTCGAGTCTGACTCCATTTTGTTCTGTGCCACCATTTTGTGATGCACTCACGTAGGCCTGTGAAGGTAGCTTGGCGAATAAAGTGGCCTGGCCTTCTTAGTTCATGTATACATTAACTAGGTTTCTTTTTGACTCTGAAATGAACTGTAAGAAACTGACCTCTGCACCTGAAACTGACCCCGCAAAGCCAATTTCCCTGATCGATCTTTGTCTGAGATTGCCAATTAATGTTCAGCACATCGTTAACTTTTAGTTTCCTTGCACATGCCTTAACTTGTTCAGCATCTGTTACCGTTTCTTTTTTTATGTTTCTTCATTACATGGGTTATGCTTTCAATTATAGGTTTGTCCGGCTTGTGGAGATTGAATTTGGGACATTCCTAATAATTAACTTTTGGGTTGGGATACTGTAAATTGAGTTTTTGTTATGTGACACTTTGTTTGAAAATGTACCTTATTGGCTAGAATTTTGTGCAGTGGGTGTACATTTATAATGTGAATATTGGGTATAAAAGGAGACGTCTCGCCTTAGTAAAATGAGCAGTCTCCTGAGAATTTACACCGTGATGTATTTCTAAGATCACTGTACTAGCTGCAGCTAATAAACTTGGTCTCTGATGCCATCCAGAAGTATTCCGTGTCTCTGTATACCAAGACAGGTGAACTCGAAGATCTTAGGCGTGCCCCTGACGCCGCTGGGTTAAACCCCGGTTCTTCACTATTAAATAACATAAAGAAACAAATGAACTCACTCCTCTGCCTGTTGGAGATTATGACTTCCAGAAAAGGTTTTATATGGATAATTGCTTAGAGAAAACATCCAGGAGTAGCCCTAAAAGAGGGGCTTTGAGAGAGACCAGGACAAAGATACATTTTGTACTGAAGCATGAGACTTGACAGATTGTAGTGAAAGAGACAATAGATAAACTGTAAATAATGTCCAAGAGCTGTCTGCAAGCTAAGACATAGCCCATTCAACCTATAAGGTAGCTACATATAGACAAATACCAAACCATTTCTAAAGTCATTTTAGTGTCAGAAAAGCCTATCCATTCGATGGACAAACTGAGTTAACCTAGACTGAAATGGTGATCAATAATTTGGATAAGGGCAAAACAGAGTTTAGTTAGGAAAAAAATAATATTAGATGAGAATCTCTGCAGTCAAGTAGGGTGAGTACCCAATCCTGAAATTCTGACACCCGCAGATTAATTAGTCAAAGCAGATCAGACTTTAGGAGTTTCCTGAAATGCAAGTATATTTGTCTCAGAGGCTTTACGGTAGTGCAAACAGTCATGAATTTGTTTCTGGCCTAGACTAAAAGTCATTGAAAAGCTTTCAGAGCAGACTTAATCTAATGTGTAATGCCATTTACAAACATTAAAGCACATTCTAGATGTCTGTTTTTTTATTCTATTAAACTCTCAATGAATGGTTTGCGACTGCAAGTGTAGATGATGTTGCAGTAGACCACACGAGACATGAAGAGGGCTCATTTTCACTTGATGGTTTGTTTTGGAGTAATAAGGGAATTTTGAGTGCAGGGACAGATGGACATTGATCCCTTTAACCAACTATATTGACCTTTGGGATGAATGAAAATTCTATGACCAAGTCCCTCCCCCTTGTTCCCCTCCTGACATTTGAGATGGATGAAGGTCTGAAGACTGGGGATAGTCGAAGGGCGGTAACACAAATTCATTTTCTCTGATTATGATGATCTCAATTTTGGTTAATTTCATACCGATGAAGCGGCCCTTCTTTGAGTGGAGGAAGTGCTTCAAGTGTGTGGTAATATTATTGATACTGCTGAATTTGCATGCCATCTGCATACATTTAGAAGTTTCCTTGAAGTCGCTCTAGAAGCTGCACCAGGAGATGTACATTAATGTTGAATAACATATAGGATATGGATAATCCTGAAGGAATCGCATCATGATACTAGATTTTGAATGATTTGGCTTTGCTTAATTATGTTTTTTCAAGCTGCGGTTAGTGAAGAAGGATTTTTTTGAGGATAGAGCCAAGTCCATTTTTCCACCTACTTTTCTAGGCTGTGTGCGTTTGGCGACAGAATGTTTGAGGAGCATGATGGATATTTTATTAGTTCCTTCCAGTGACAGGAGGCACTCCTATTTATATTTTCCCACACTGAGTCAATAACTGTCCCAAGTCTAAATCCAGATTGATGGTTGTACACACATCCACTTGGCTCGCAGACACTATACCTCAACACCTTACTCCAACAAACACCAAACAAATACAAAGGCCTATGCTACCTAGAACCGAATGCATACCACACTCTCCCACATGGATAGAATACATACACCCATATGACATAGCTGCACATGAATTCAACATTTAAGGAACACACACTTGGGAAGCTTTTTGACAACTATCCGTGTGCATAACTATTCCACACCACACACACACACCTGCCTAAGACATCACAAGCACGTTCAGAAACTGAATACAGACTAGTATCAGGTGAAGCAACAATACAGTTACATATGAGCCAACATTAATTCTGTATAAACTGCAGCCAATGTTTTGCAGAAAAATGTTGCAATTTAAAAAAAAAAATACAAGTATGTAATGTAAAGATATTGAAAATGTGTCAATGCAATAATAATTTAACCTCAATTGTGAGTGTTTAAGAAAGGAAACGCATGTTTAGAAAATAAACCATTACAATACACAATAAGAAAAGACACACATCACTTTAATACAGATCCAGAAGAATGTAAAACAGACAGTTCCCAGGATAAACAATCACACAAAAATGTAAAATGCTATGTTCTAACATGTTATACAGAATGGAAGGATAATGCCTGTATGTCAAGGACGATAGCCCAAAGATACTTGTGTTTCCTTGTTTATATAACACGTAAAGTGTTACTACATTGCATCTAAGCACTTTCAGAGAAAGATCAGGGGTATGAATGGGTTACAGTTACTCTAAATGTTGGCTGAGGGGGTTACATTTAGCCAGATATTGCATTTCACTCAATGAGTCACCATAAATCATTATGACAGTGCCTAGTTTTGGTGTGCAAGCCATTCGTAGCCTATTGGCGGAAGTAAGGGTGCATTTGGTTCCGGCATTGAGAATCGTTTATTTGGGCATTTATTACTTGTCTGCTGGGCCTGTGGTAGCTGGGCTACAATGCTATGGAGTTCCCCATGTCGAGATTTGGCTCCCTGAAAAGGCGGGTTCTTTGGTTTGGCCTGAATAAGCAGGGCATTGTGTATGTGTTGGGGTAGGTTGGATCAATCACTGAGAAGTCAGTTTCTTCATTACTTTTAGAGAGTTCTGAAAATGAACATGTGTGTGATATGTACATCACTCATGATGAGCCAATGCTGAAACCCAAAAAGGAAAATACAGCCATTAATGAGTCACTGGCTACTAGCTCCCATGAGGGAGACTTCCTCTTTCACTGGGAAGAGCAGCCCTGCAATCCGGCCCATGATCCCACCCCTGGAGAAGTTAAATATTTCCACACTAATGCACACGTATTAGTGCCATATGTGTTCATCAAATTGACCCACGCTCTCTTTTGAGGCTGTGCACAATATGTTCTCCAGGGTAGTGCAATACTGTGCTGCATCCATGTATGGACTCAGCTGCAAACAAGCTAGGCCTCAGAATGCTAACTTCTGTAGGGATATAACAGCCTGTATTAGCCTGAGAACTTTCATCTACTGACACTACAATTGCTATTTAACCATACTTCGAGCATCTTTGCCCCTCACAGCACCACACTAGCACCAACAGGGCAATTAGCGTGTGTGGTTGTTGACAGTTTCAGACAGTTTTTTTTTCTTTCTGAAGACTGCTTAGAATTTAAGTTGACCCATGTCTGATGATATGCTTCTTCCAGTTCTGTTATTTGTAACCAGCAAGAGTAGGCCTCGTCTGTTCACTTTTCTTCTTATAAGATTGGCCCTACTGGTCCCAGGATGCTGTGTGTTGATGGAGTGTGTGGGCATGTGAGTGGGGATAATGGGCTGCATTGCTAAGCACTTATAAAGTCCCAAAGACGAGACCTAATAACTATGCCAAAGCTTGTTTAGAAGTGTGTCTGCTCCAAATTCAGGTTTTGGAAAAAACTTTCATTTTAATTTGTGGTATCTACAAGAGGAGCAGAGTGTGTGTCAGGATGCAGTTTCTGATATTGAGTAGTCCTACTACTTAAACTGCATTCTTCCTAAGTGCAAGGTGTCTTTTAGATTTGAGTAGGTCTCCTCCTGTCGCTCTCTATTGCAAAGTCTTCTTAACCCCTGAGGTTTGTTCTGTCACCTAATTCATGAAATGAAATACATGTTTGTTGTATTTGTTCAAATTTGTATTTTGGATTATGTCCGATGGATTCCAACTTCGATTAGTTTGATTGCATGATTTTGGATAAGGGAAGTGACAGCATTGGAGAATTCATCCAATTTTAACATATATATATTTTCCAAATATTCATCTCTCTACATTGATCATATTCAATGTCCGGTCCCTTGGCATATGTACATAAAGACATTAACAATTTGCATTCTAATGGCTAAATTGCAAAGACGCTGAACTTTATTCAACCAATAGTTTAGGCAAATTCAAGAACCTACAGGTTGGAATATACAAGTGAACTCACTTTTGTTTTTATTTTTGTACTCCTTTACTGGCTGCATCTCCACACGTTTCATTGCAAGACACCAAAGACAGAGATCACAATCACAATCTGGTGGGTAATAAGTGTGTATCTCAATATTGGTGACCGACTGACTGAATAACTTTGTATCTCTGTGGAACCACCCATTGAAGCTATTAACCAACAGAATAATGCATGGTTCTGTTTATTCGAAGGGGAGAACTGTCTTGACAAAACCCTCTTTGTTTCTTATATGGACAATTTTAGTTTTTGGTGAAGACATTTTGAAATAACTTGTAGTTCTTTGCAAGGATTTTTGTATGTTTGCCTCAATCATAGCATCATTCGTTAATCCCACTTTACTGCAGCCCTTTGTCAGCATAAGGATGGATTCAGATATCTCGTTTGTAATTCAATAATTCCAGCCTTATTCTCTCAGCCATGCTTTTCACGACAAAGTGAGCCGACTCTGCCAGCTCCGGCTGCAAAACTGTGAAGCGACCTAGAATCTTACACTTAGCATCAGGAGGCCTAAGACACACTTTAAACAAGTACTACCAAGACATCTGCACTTTCACCACCACCTCATACAACCTTTGCCTGTCCATGTTCCAAATGGAGCTCAAAATCTTCTCATTTGAGAGGCACTCCGGTGAACGTGGTGACAGCTGCTCGCATAATGGCCTCTGTTGATCTGTTCTGTCGATCCTGTTACAAAATGTTTGGTCTCTCATCTTTCTTGTTTCTTTATAACATTTTTCTTCTCTCTGCTCTCTTGGCGCTTTGCAACTGTTTCATTATGATTGTTCTTTAACTATGTGTCTTTCTGGAGCTAATACCTTGTTATATTGTATATGTTAACCAGAATGTACTTCCTGCGTTATGGTAAAGCACGCTAATGCACGAATAAATAAATGTCTGAGGGCCTCCTGATGTAACTTATCAGCATTGTCAGCTCTGTGCGACAAGTTGCTTCCCCCGGCCTGTCATTCTATCAACCAAATACATCAACCTGAATTCAAATTCTATGAATGACATCAGAAGCTGTACTGACACCCGCTATCTTAGACACAGCGCGCGAACACAGCGCACACACAAACGCCTCAAAATGAAATGCAGCTCCCAGGGAATATGATATAACAGCGCGCTGACGCTTAGTCAGATGCCACTTGTATTCAATGCGTCATGTACCATTATTCTACAACGGCTTCCATCGGCTCCCTCTAAACATTTTCTATTTCTTTATTAAACTCTTTTTTTAAACTTAAACATTGAAACACCGTGTCAACATATTCCTCAGTGTCCCGATACAGCCAACCATTCCCACAGACAGACGGACAATGTTGCGCTACGCCAGAGAAAGGAAACAACAGGTGGGGGCAGATTTACAAGCCCGTTGCGACACATTTACGCCGCCGTTGCGTCACTTCTGTGACGCAGCGGCGGTGTAAACCAAGCGCCATGTTTCGCCTAATTTACAACGTGATGCATCTAGGGAGATGCGTCATGTTGCAAAGCCCTGCGCTACATTAAACCTGCGTCAGGTTTAATGTATGCAGGGTGGGCGTTCCATCGGAAAAATGTAAATGTAAATGTAAATGTTGTAGACTTGTAAAGCGCACAGCTGCCCCAGCAACGGGGCGTCCCGGCGCTGTAGACCGCTGGGCAACCCGTCCTGGCTATCCCTGTGAGATGGTCCCTTTCTGGGTATCTCCAAGGTGAAACCAGGCATCCCCAGCGTCTGTGGGGGGCCGTTGTAGAGATGAGGCAAGCTTAATGCCCAGAGTTGCCGAGTGTGTTCCTGGTTAGAGTAGGTACCGAGGCGAGAATTATCAAGTCCATTTTGACCCTGGTCCACGACCCTGCCGCGTCGGGAATTGAACCCTGGTCCCTGGCCGATTCTCTGCTTACGGGTCTGCCGCCTCTAACTAGTGAGCCACACCTCTCCACAAAAGCCTCGGAAAAGTGAGGCAGTGAAATCTACAGGATTTCACTGAGTCACTTTTCCGACGCTGCTGCGTCAAAACCCTGCGCCTGCCTGAAGCAGGCGTAAGGCGTGACGCAGCATGTTAGGTATGGGCAGCCCCTGAGTATTGCTGGAGTTGCATCGCGCTTGCGACATGACTCCAGCAATGCGCCGCCCTTACGCCATCAGATGCGTCACGCATCTGTTTGTCCTTGCGCCACGATGCGCCGCATTGTAAATGCGGCGCATCTGTGTTGGCGCAAGGGTAAACTTGCGTGATGCATCTTACCTGGCGCATCCCTGCTGGCGCATCCCTGCTGATATGCAGGGATGCGCCAGTCCTTGTAAATCTGCCCCAAGGTATTATAATTTTCCTGAACAAATACCAGCGGAACCTGCCAAATATCAAACTGTTTTCCCTCCAGTGATGAGAGAAGTGGATCACATGGTGCAGCGTTGACCAAGGTCAGGGCTTACAACATGGCCACTACCCTTACTGACACACTGATAAATGCTCAGGTTATTCCACCATGCGTCATTACCATTGCTGATGGCAAAGACACAGAATCTGGGAAGGAGCAGCTTACTCAAAAGAAAATCAAAACAGAGCTTATAAAGCGCACAGATACTCCATGGAGTGTCCCAGCGCTGCAGGTAAGTAGACCACTGATCTTGTATGTAGGGTGGGCACAATCTAAAAAGCCTAATTAAAAAGACAGGTTTTCAGACTATGTTTAAAAGAGCCCAAATCCCTAATAGCACGAAGTTGTTGGGGAAGAACATTCCAGCTATCTGCAGCTAATGTAGAAAAGGAGGAGCCCCCCATTTCTTCCTCCTTGTCTTAGGCACCAAGACCAGCAAAGCATCAGCCAAATGTAAGGTTCTTGAGGGATGATAGTGAGAGAGTCACTCAGATAAGTATTTAGGACCTGGTCCATAGAAAGCTCTGTGGGCAAGCACCAATCCCTCAAACTTCACTGCTAACTGAAGAAGAAGCCAATGTAACTCATTAAAATGGGACTGAACAGAAACATTCTTCGGAATCTTAAGCAGGAGCCTGGCTGCAGCATTCTGCACCAACTGGAGTCTTTTGAGTAGCTACAAAAAAAGGCCCCAGTAAAGTGCATTGGCATAGTCCAGCTGAAATGTTATGAAGGCATGGACTGCCATCTTCTGACACTAGGTCAGAAGAAGGAACAGAAACTTCCTCAAAAATCGCAGAAGGCCAAAACAAGTCCTGGCTGAGCTCTCCACTTGCGATTTGAAGGACCGATTGCTATCAAACTTCACTCCAAGGTTTTTAGCCACCATAGTTGCGGGTGGCGGAGGAAATGGAAAAGAGCTAGGCCAAATCTCACCACCTCACAAAGGAGGGGTAGATTCAAAGACCAGTACCTCAGTCTTATTCGTATTGCACTGGAGGTTGCTCTGGCACATCCACTGAAACGCTGTTGAAAGGCATGCTGCAAATCTGCATTGTGCACTAGAGATGTTCGGGTCCCGTACCATGTTAGAATAATCTGTGTGTTGTCAGTGTATTAGATGACCTGCACTCCAAAGGATTCCACCAGAGTTGCCAAATGAGACATATTGACATTGAACAATGTCGGCCTCAATGTAGAGCTTTGGGGAAACCCAAATTCAATTAACTTTGAGTCAGATGCAAATGGTGGTATCCACACACACTGATATCTGTTGATAAAAAGGAATGCAGCCTGGCAAAGGCCGTCCAACCTATCCCAATGACCCACAAACAGTGCATCACGATAGGATGGGAAACCGTTTCAAACACCGCCGCCGAAAGGTCTAAAAGCAGCAAGGCAACTTTCTCCCCGATGTCCACTGCCATTTTAGGTTGAAATCTTTTTATTATAATTTGAAAACAGTCAGACAATGCCACATGAGACTTTGTATTACTATGGGCTATATTTAGCCCTGTACATATAACATCTGGGCAAAACATAAAAAAAAATAAAACACATTGCCCACCACCTCCCCCCCTGCCCCTCACCCTCCATTCAATGTAAGGTTTCTGACTCTCGTAGTTTAGAATTGTGATGGTTTCTGTCAGTCCGTATCCAGAGCAGAAGAAGCACCAGCCTCTGGCAAGCGTAATAAGCGTAAGTATTTAGGGCAGATGAGTTCACGGAATTCAGGTGCTAGTAGCAACAAGAAGGCTGCCACAATTCCCCAAATGCTGTGCTCTTTCCAGATAGTGTAAGGATTTTTTTCTCCATCCCCAATATATGCCACAGGCGTTGGAGCCATCCCGTGTGAGTAGGAATCCGGGGGGTTCTCCACTGAGTCAGAATGTTTTGAATAGCTGATCCCAGAGCTATCCCAATCTGGCACCCTCTTCTAGACTTTAGTGTATACATTCATGTATTTGGTACCCCTAGGAGCACGTAGGCTGGGAATCTTGGCAGCTGAGTGCCTGTCAATCTCGTCTAGTATCTGAGACCAATATTGTTGTAGGAGTTTGCATTCCCACAAAATATGTACCAGTGTGCCCCAGCTGTCCAGAGCCCCGCCAGCAGTCTGCACTTTGTTTGGGATCAACCTTATGGATTTGTACTGGAGTGTAATACCAATAGGTTGCCACCGTCGTCAAGGTTTCGGTCAGTCCGATATTATTGGTTGTGTGTCTTGCCCTGTGATATACTCCTTCCCATTCCTTACTGCTCAATTCCCTCCCCACAGCATTCTCTCAGCGGGCGTGACTCGCGTTATATGAGTGTTTATGTCAAGCATTTAACTTCGTGTGGAGGTTAGAGATTAGCTTCTTGTCCGAGGACCTAGTTATGACCCATCTTTCGTATTGTGTAAGGTGTCTCTGCATGTTGGGCCTAATATGTGGTTGTAATGCCAGGTGCTGGAGCTGTAGGTAGCGTAGCCTTTCCGGCTCAGGTATCCCATAGTCAGATTTCACCTGCGAGAAAGAGAGCACACCCTCTAAGTCAAATAGGTGTACTATGGCGCAAACATTCTGAGTGGCGCCATTGTGTAAAGGCAGTCTCACCCACCCCTGGTCCAAATTCTGGGTTATCAAAGAGTGGAGTAAGGGGGTAGGATAAGGTGTCAGGTTGTGTTTGATGCTGGTTTGGTCCCATGCCGTCAGTGTTGTGTGTTATGTGGGACATATACAAATTTGGGGAACAATGTGGTTTTTTAAGAGAGAGGATCTTTTGAAGAAGCGTGCCTGCTTCCGCATGGACTTGGAACAGCCTCAGATTCGGTACAACTCTATTCCACAAGATGTCGCAGTTGTGCCTCGTAATAATAAAGTTGAAGGTCAGGAATCCCCAGTCCTCCCTCGCCGGGCGGCAAGAAGCCAAAAGTTTTTTTTATGCACGGTTTGCGGCCTTTCCCAATAAAGTGCAAAACCTCTGCCTGTATCCGATGGATCAGACCAGAGGGGGGTCGCAAGGGGAGTGTTTGAAACAGGTGCAGTAGTTTGGGGAGGACTGTCATTTTAATCGTGGCAATTCTCCCAAGCCACGATATAGGGTAGAGTTTTCACCTTTGCATGTCTAAACGAATCTGGGTATGTAGTTTGCGATAAATAATTGAAGCAGTGGCCTGTTATGTGGGTGCCAATTGGATTCCCAAATAAGGGACCGTGCTACTCGACCACTGTATAGGGTGTTGAACCTGCAGACCTTCCATAACCTGGGGCTGTAGAGAGAGATTAAGTGCAACAGATTTCTCCATATTCACATTAAATCCTGAGGCCTTCGCAAAGGAGTCCAGCTCCACGAGGAAGGTTCCTAATGCGGTGGCTGGGTTAGCCAGTGTCACCAGTATATCATCCGTGTAGAGGCTGATAGTGTAGGTGTCTCCTCCAAACGGGACCCCAGAGATGAGCGGGTTCGATCTCACTCATTGTGCATTGGGTTCCATGTACGATGCAAAGAGCAGGGGTGAAAGAGGACAACCCTGTCTAGTACCTTTACCTATGGGGAAGGGAGTAGACGTGTGCCCATAAATTCTGACAGTCGATGTGGGAGCAGTTCAAAATATTTGTCCTCATTTTCTCACCTAGGCCAAAGAGTGTCAGTACCTGGTCAAGGTATGGCCGATGGACCCTGTCAAAAGCCTTTTCGGCATCCATTCTCAGGAGCATATACTCTCCTGAGGTCCTTGAGGCCTTCTCAATATTCTCAATGATGTGCAAGACTCACTTAGTGTTATCACTGGTTTGTCGCTGAGGAATGAACCCCGCTTGATCAGAGTCAAACAAGCCAGGCATGTATGTGCTAAGTCTGTGAGCTAGAATCCCTGAGTATAACTTAAGTCTATGTTTAGGAGAGAGATAGGGTGGAATGAGCCACAGCTGGTTTTGTCTTTCCCAGGTTTAGGGATGACTATAATTGCGGCTTCCAACATTGCAGTCGGAATTGCCCTTGCTGTTGAAAATGTGTTGAAAAGGCCAGTTAATAGAGGGGCTAAAACTGGGCAAAATGTTTTGTAGAAAGCCTCTGTGTAGCCATCCGGCCCGGGGGATTTGACCATTTTGAGTCACGAAATTGCTGCTATAACCTCCTCTACCCGAATGTCTTTCTCTAGGTGATCTGCTTGCTCTGCAGTTAGTGTGGTGGGATGTGCCTTTGCTAAGTAAGTGTCACCGTCTGCGCCATCTAACCTCTGGCCTGAGTAGAGATGTGCGTAGAATTCCAGAAATGCCTCAACTATTCTAGCATCATCTGATACCAGCTTTCCCGGGGAGTCTCGTACCTCCTGAACCCCCTGAAGCTGTCTGCTCTCGAGCAGCATATGTGCTAACAGGCATCTGCATCTGTCCCCTCCGACGTAGAAGGACTGGCGCAGCCATAGGTCGGCGTACTCTGCTAGGTCTTGGTCAATGGCTGCAAGTTGTTTTCGGGCTGCGCCAAGTTGGCGCCAAACCCTAGGTGCCCCCATCCTCTGGTGCATCTGCTCTAACTACCGTATTTGCTGGGATAAGTCCTCTCTTTTCTTTCTGCGGCAAGCATAGTCTGCATCCGAGACTGCGATGAACTTGCATCGAATCACCGCTTTGAGTGCTTCCCATAGTGTGGCAGTGCGTGTGTCTGGGGTATCATTGTGAAGGAGGTAGTCGTCGATGGCTCACTGGATTTGTGCAACAGTGTCTGGGCGCTGTAAGAGTGTATCTCTGAGATGCCACTGCCGAGCAGGGCGGTGCATGGGGGAAGCGACAGAGTGACCATGACCGGTGAGTGGTCTGATAGAGACCCCACCAGTATGACCACCTCTGTGGTGAGATCATGAATAGCCCTAGAGCCTAACAGATAGTCAAGTCTGGCGTAGGTTTTGTGAGCTTTTGAAAAAAAGGAGTATTCTCTCTGAGTTTTGGGTGTTGGGATCTCCAAAGATCTATTAGGCCCTGTTCCCTCAACCTATGTAACCCTTCTGTCGAGAGGTCTCCTGTCTGGCCGAACCATTGAGCCAATCTATCAAGGGTATTGTCGAATACTAAATTGAGGTCCCCCCTAGGAGTATTTTGCATTTGTCCATAGCTGTGGCCTCCGTCAGTGCCTCATGAAAGAATTTCTCCTGTCCCTCATTAGGTGCATATATCGACCCAATTATCAATGTTTGGCCCAGTGCTTAATTTGTGCCGGTGCTTTCCGGTGCTTAGCACCGGCACTTTATCATCAGGGCCGGGTCTACGCATCTGCTGCGCACGTCACATATTTATGTTTTGTAAAATTTACTGTGTCTGTACTTGGTGCGTGCAGCGCAGCCGCAGCGTGTTCGCTGTGAGTCACGGCAGTTAACAGTGACTAGTTGCGGCTGTGTGAGACTCTTTAATATCTTAGCCTGCCCTGAGGCTGAGCCCAAGTCCAAGAGAAGATTCATAAATTAAGACATATATGTTCATCATGGCAGCCACGGCCCTCAATTCACAGTGCAGTGTTGACTGTTGCAGACAGTGTTACCACTTGCTGGTGGGCGTGCCGCGGGACACAAACACGGATTTATTCGGGCGGGCTCGATGTTGGTTCTGATGGGGGGGTAGGGGCTGTGCACGCAGCGCGCGCAGATTTTTTCACAAGGCCACGCCCCTCCATAACCACTGCAGCTCACCTCGTCCATCCAGGAGTCATCATCGTCGTTGAAGTCAGCCGCTGCCCGACCCGACCGACGACGGCATTGAGCCTGGGCACTGTGGGCAGGGCAGCCTATGCAGTCATCGATCAGCCAGTAGTACAGTACAGACCAGTACTGTCTGGTAACAAGCAGCACCAGGCCGCCTAATCGTACAATCAGTTAGCAGTGCAGCCAGTGTGTGTCCCTGCCGACCGGCCCACCAGTAACGGTAAGACGTTAAACAGTAAACTAGCTAAGCTAAGCCAACCAACTACTGGCGATGCCATTCTAATACTGTGCCAAAACCAACGCTGTGTTTTTTTTGGTTGGGTGGTGGCGTGATGGACTGTCCGGTTGTAAGATCACCTGCGTGGTGGGAGGCAGCTCGCTTCCGGTGGCCATGTAAGATACGATTATTAGGATGCATCTATGTTATTCATCCATTCAGATTCACTAGTATTAGCCCGCCGCCACACCCGCCGGCCGTAGCAGTACACAGTGTACACTTTTGATATCTGGATAGGGCCTGCCGGCGCCACAGTAATGGCCTGCGGGTTTAAGTTAAAATAAAAAAGGCCAAGGCCCTACCCGCCGAGCCCCTGGCTCGCTGACTCCTGTACGCTAAATCGACAAATGCATGAAGAGAATAAAAACAAAAAATATAAAGCCAAATTTGTAGTGTGGATTATGCCGGGCGAAAAGCCTGCTTCCTTGAAGTATAATTTCCCACGACAAACAATCCTTCTGAATGCCCAGGTGAGACAAATCAATAGCACGAGATAGGAGTTAACTAGGTGTTGTTTTGGCAGCCTTTGCTGAACGCGGACAGAAGAACAATTTCCATGTGTTTATCTAGTCGGGCTTATAAAATTATGGAAATACCTCAGAAAGGTTTAATAGTGAAACGCATTGTGATTGAAAATTGCCTATTCGTCTTTCAGACTTCTGTGTAAACAGCATTAACTCCAAACATGCTGGCTGATGCGCAGCCGCGCACTAATTAGTTTCCAGACGACAAAACACAATTTGGTTTCACTTTCCCAGGCCTTCCCTAAAAGATAGGCATAGGCAGGCAGCAGCATTCGTTCCCTCTTCCTTCTGTCACAGGTTCTGAGCTAATTAAGGAACAAACTACTGGTGTGTTCCAGAGTGTGAGATATGTTAAGTAAAAGTGTTGCTGTTTGACTAAAATTTAACTAAGGGTCAAGGGCATTTGGAGAGAGCTGAAAGTACCCAGGGGGTCGTGGGTCACTGTCAGAGGGCCGGCCAAGAGACCAGGGTCCGTGGCATTAGCCACAAAGGTGAGAAAAAAATGTCCATGTTGTGTGTCACGTCACCATAGGCATCGGCGCGTTAGCAAGGTTGTTCTTCCGGACTGTTATTTAGGAAGAGACGGCCGGCTAAAGCAGCTGTCAATAAGAACAAGTCTACTTTTTTTTCCTTCACTGTTGTCTTAGAACAGAGCCAAACTTCATCGCCAGAGTAGGTGTTTGACAACATGCAAAGCGACGAAGAAAAAAGGTGTACAGTAAGTTAGAAATTTCACGAGCTGTTATCAACAAACCGAAAATGCTCCTTGAATAAAACCAAACTATGTTTCCACCTCCTATTTTTTTTCGCCCGGGTGTCTTTCTGAGACTAAAACTGATTCAGCTCACCAAACAATAGGGCAGGTAGTGGGTACGTACGAGGTAAGGATGGGCGTCCTACATTGGGTGCCGAAGCTGTATCCTTGTTCATGCCCATTGACCACATAGCAGACCCGTGGTACCCCCTCAAGCAACAGAGAGCCCTGTACACGGAGGTGGCTTCACCAAAACGCCCGGGGTAGTGAAAGCGGCATCGCCCTCAAGTCTGGTTAGGCTCATCGAGTTTAACCTGTGCGCTCACATGCAGACTGGCCCTGAATTTGTTAGCCCAAGAATCTTCTTTTCAACTCCAATACGGTCTGTTGTGGCTTCCATCACTGTTATTGAGGTTAAAATGACTTGTGCAAATACTTCATTGAGAATTTTTAACGGAAGTTTCTCATGATGTACAGTTAATTATAATTTTTTCAGCCCAATGTACTTAGTGCATTTTACACCGCCTGGGTGCTCCTTCAGGACTCAGGAGTATTTATGTGGTATGTGTCCCTTTTAGTGAGTTTCTTGTGGCTGTAACATCCCATTCGGAGCGCTGTATTATCTGAACGTCGTGCTTATCTAACCTGCCCGCAGCCAGGCAATAATGTTTTAAGCCAGACTGCATGTGTCATTTGAGGCCGATGAAATATTGAGCGCCAGGTGTCCGGCACTAGTCTGGATGTACCTAGAACACCTTTGGAATGCTGGGCTGGTTAGACCTTCACAATATTTAGACAACCAGGAAACCCCGATTGGATGTTTTCCTGCCCCACCACATTATAAAATCACCCAACATTACTGATCCTTCTAGCACCACAGGTTCTTCCCCTAGATGCATACCACTTTTTCTCTTAAATTCAGCAGATAGATACGCTTATTTGCCATGAAAGACAAATGCACACCGTCCGAACGATACAAGAAAATTCCTCTACTATAATGTTGCTGTGTGCAATTCAGTACTCTGAGACCATGCTATCCCCAAAAGACCATCACCTCTGTTTAAGGTATTTCTCGCTGTGCCTGAGGCGCATACTTACTGGTCCCTTTCCACACTCTTCTCATGACTGACCACGTGTTTCATTTGTATCAAATTACCTTCATCATTTTTAGCAGCGCCAGTTGAAGATGTGGGTGGAGCTAATAGAGTAAGTGGGTGGGGCCAGTGGAGGGAGTGGGTGGAGCCAGAGAAATGTAGGTGTGGCCTCCGACAAACATTTTAGCACCTGCACTTCATATTTTACAAATTAAGCACTGGTTTGGCCCACAATTGTAAACTGGGAAGACAACAGCCTTCCTCTAATTTCTGCCTCTTTCTGGACCACTCTGCCTCGAAAGGACCGGAACACCAGGATAGCCACCCCTGCAGCTTTTGTAGGGCCAGACGAGAAGAACTGCATGGGTAACATATGGGACTTGAGCCTATGGCATTTCCGGGCAAGGAGATGCATCTCCTGTAAGAGACATATGTCGGCCTTAGTGCTTTCTAAATACGATAATATTGCTCTGCGTTTTATCAGATTGTTGAGGTACCTCACATTAAATGTGAGGATCTTGAGCTGAGAAGTATTCATCGGGGAAAGCGAAAGCAGGGCCTATAATGGCAATCCTGGGGATATGCTGTCCTATTTGTTCGTTATCGCCTTTCCCAGAGGGCACATGTATCTTGTTGTAATACCTCACAGTGCAGTGATACGATGAATGAGGAACCCCAAAAATGACCCCTCGAGCTGACACAACATGCATACAAATAATCAATATTAGTTTCATAAAGAGTCCATCAGCCATATGTGACTGGCAGGAAATCATTACGGGGTCCATAGTGTGGCCAAGTACTGAGTCCCGCCCCTCCCGCTGCACACCCTTATTTAATGAAAAAGGGATATGCCCAAACTGTATGCTCACGAAGCCTGTGTCTTTTCTAGGGCTACTAGGATGGACTCGAGCACCTCCTGTTGCCCTTTCGTGATCTCTGCTTGGCCATGTCTTTTCGAGCGCTGCCTGCGACCCTGGCGCCACTATAGTGGAAATTGTTCGCAAACGCTGGTGGGATGGGTTTCCCCTTCTTCGTTCTCTTATTTATTTATTTATTTATTTGAAAGTTTTATATAGCGTGAACCAGACCCTTGCGTGTATCAGAGCGCTTTACAAGGTAGGTGTCAGAGTTACATAGAAACAAAGAAAATAACATAGGTTCAATGCTGGTCAATGATAGTATAAACTTCCACACATAGCTACATGGGAACAAGGTACATCAAAAAAAAAAAATCCATGTAAATCAAGCAAAGTATAGTTACAGTGTCCTGGTTGGACACTAGACAATAAAAGGTTCTAAGTAGAAGATACGTTTGGTAGCAATATAACAGTAGTCCATGCTCAAGTGAATTTAGCCATGAGAAGCGCTTTCACTTCTTTTTTGAAAGATGCCGTAGAGGGATTAAGCCTAGTTTCTGGGGGTAGAGCATTCCATATTCTGGGCGCCATCCCTGAAAAGGTTCGGGTATATGTTTTCTTCTTGTTGAATATTTGCGGCTTCAGTAGAAGGTTTTTAGCACTTCTTGAGGATCTGACCCCACAGGAGGGCACCGGTTTCTGTACCAGATAGCTAGGAGCATTGTGGTGAATGGCTTTATGCATCATACATGCTATTTTCAGAAGTATTCTAGTTTCAAAAGGTAGCCAATTAAGGAATTTTAGGTCAGGGGATATGTGGGAGCTTCTTTTGGAACAAGTGATAAGTCTTGCTGCAGCGTTGATTGAGGCTCTTAGAGGGGCCGTTGCAGCTCTAGGCAGGCCGCCGAGCGAGACAATCCCATAGTCAATTCTTGGGATGACTAGCGCTTGTACTGCCAGTTTGAAGTCCTTTTCCGGCAGGAAAGGTTTCAGTTTTCTCAGAGTATGTATCTGAAAGTTTGCTCCTTTTGTTGCTTTGCTAATGTGTTTTTGCATATTGAGGTTTCTGTCCAGTGTAATTCCCAGCAATTTTGCTGAGTCAACAATGAGAGGTTGGCAGTTGAGTGCAGTAAGGTGTTTGATCCATTCTTGCATTCTGGGTACTTGAGCGGGAGGAGCGATTAGGAGGAATTCGGTTTTGAGGGCATTCAGTTTTAGATGGTTTTCTGCCAGCCAGGTCTGAGTTTTTCCGAGAGTTGAGTTGAGCGCTTTGATATCTTCTAGGGTATGGATCTTAAGGTATAATTGTGTGTCGTCAGCATACATGTGATATTGCACATTGGAGGAGTTAAGAATTTCAGTAAGTGGTTCCATAAATTAATTGAACAGTGTCGGAGATAGTAAGGATCCCTGAGGGACTCCTAACGTAACCGGGACGGGTTTGGACAATGAGTGGTTGACCTTAAATCGTTGTGATCTGTTTTGGAGGACCGAAGAGAACCAATTTAGCACTGATCCAGATAATCCCATTCTGTGTTTCAGAAGTTCTATCAGGTTATCGTATATGACAGTATCAAAGGCAGAGGAAAGGTCTAGCAGAATGAGTAAGCAGGCTCCGTTTTGATCTCGGATTTGTAGAGCATCATCAATTATATGAGTTATGGCCGTTTCAGTGCTGTGACCTGCACGGAAACCTGATTGGTATTTGTTGAGTAGGTTAAAATGTTCAATATGTTTTACCAGCTGGAGGTGTACACATTTTTCTAAGAGTTTGGGCAAGGTGGGGATATTGGATATAGGGCGGTAATTGTTTAAGTCCACAGGGTCTGCCATAGGTTTCTTTAGAATGGGGGATACCTGCCCGGCTTTTAGGGTGTCAGGGATGCAACCTTGGTGTAAAGAGTTATTTATGATCTTGGTCCATAGCGGCAACAACAGCGGGGTGAAGACTTTTACGAAGTTTGCAGGGAGCGGGTCGGTGAAGTGATTGGTCGGGGTCAGGGCAGTAAGCATTTTGAGAATAGGTTCTTCATTGTAAGTAATGAAAGAAGGCCAAGATGCATTATTTTTTAAATTGAACTTTGATGAGTTTCGCTGTGGTGTATCTAGAAGGGAGGCTGGGGGGTTTGTATGAGAGACAGTGTGTGTTATTAGGTCGTTGAAAAGGTCCTTCTTTATGGTATCTGTCTTCTGAGTGAAGAAGGTAGCAAATTCTTCACAGTTTGTTCGTGTGTCACATTTGTCTTGGGGGCGGTGAGGAGCATCCTTCGATTGAGTTTTGATTAGCTCGAAAAGTTTTCCGGGACGGTTTTTTACCTGGTCTAATTGGTGTGTGAAGAAGTCAACTTTAGTGCGTTTGATCTTTCTGTAATATGCGTTTCTCTTCTTTCTTAGTATCTTGAGATGATTGGCGGATGGGGCTGATCTCCATTTGCGTTCAGTTATTCTTAGGGCTCGTCTGTCCTCGTTTAATCTTCCATCGTACCAAGGCTTAGAATCTTTTGTGGAGACTCTCTTCAATTGAAGGGGAGCTACCTCATTTAGTATTGTGTTCATGGAATTGAAATAGTAATTGGTGAGATCATGAACGTCTGATATCCCTTCAGGAGGAAGAAGTAAGTTGTAGCTGTGATTTGCGCTTATGTTAGGGTCAATGTTTTTCAGATCCCTCTTCCATACTTTAGGTCTTGTGGGTTGAACCGAATTGCATTTCACAGTTTCAGTGATAAAGAAGGTGATGATGTGATGATCTGACCAGTCACATGGATGGATAGTATCTAGCTGGATGGAATCAACTTTTGAGATTACTAAATCAAGGATTGATCCTTTATCATGTGTAGAGCTGTTGCAAATTTGGGTGAGGTCAAGGTCAGCGAGGACGTTTTTGAGACTGTTGACCACTGCATCATTGGTGTCATTCCAGTGGAGATTGAAGTCTCCAAGAAATATTTGGGTAATTTGATGTCGGGCATTAGTAGAAACTATTTCCATGAAGTGTTCGGTAAAGGTGAGGTTATCATCCGGTGGGTGATAAAGGGTGTGTAGACAGCATATTGGTTTGCCATAGCTATTGATGTCAAGGCTGATGTATTCACACGAAGGCAGGCAATACCACCCCCTGTCTTATCAGTTCTATCCAGTCTGATGATGTCATAGTCTGGGGGTACTAGTATGTCAATGATGGGTGTAGAGGATTCCTTTAACCAAGTTTCGGTTAAAATGAGCAAATCGGGTTCTAGTGTGAGAATGAGGTCAGCTATGTCGGCCGCGTGGCCGATCTGCAATTTAGTAGTATACACTTAAGGCGGGGTGTAATGAGGGATGTAATGGGTTCAGAAATGAGGGAAACTTGCCTGAGGTTATTTTCGACGATGCCTCTAGTGTTGTGTTTAGTGGGTCTGTGAGTGTTGGGAGGGATGGTTGGGATTAGAGCCAGTTTGGGCGGGCTGTCTGGAGGCGAAGTATTGTAATTTCGGTGTGAGGGCTCATATGAATGGAGTATAGCTAGCAAATCATTCTCAGATAGTGGATTAGTTCTACGGATTGGGCGGGTTGATTTATTATGAAAAGGAACCGATTTCCATCTAGGGGTCAAACATTTTGGCGTGAGCACTGAGTGAGTCAAGTGAAAGTTTGATTTAGTCTGTCGTGCATATGTAGTGTTCCAGGGTTTGCTCAGAAGAGCCTCCGATAGGGCTTGAAGTTCTTCTTTGATGTGTCATACCGAGAGTAAGATCTCGTCCAATCTGGGATCTAGTGAGGGTGGAAGCGAGATTGGTGGATGTATTATGGGTGTGGGAGGAGTACTTATGTCCTGTGGATGGTAAGAGGGAGGCACATCTTCTAGGGTGTTGTTGTTATGCGGCGTCCTATCTGGGCCCCGCTCCATATCAAGGAGGGGAGGACATGAATGTGGAGAGGGTTTATGAAGCGTAGAGGTGTGTGGTGGGGTTGTGTTTGTGGGAGTGATGGGTTCGCAGGAGGTAATGGTGACGATGGGGGAAAGGGGAGTAGCTGCAGAAGGAGTAGCGGTGTGTTGTGAGGCTGTGGTCATGGGAGTGCAAGGGGTAGTGATGACAATGAGGGGGAGAAATGTTCCTTCTATGGGAGGCTGCTGATTCTGTTAAGAGTGTGAGTGCTGGTACCGCAGTAAGGGGGAAGTGTCTTATAGGGGAAACAGGTGGGGAGGGGAGCTTAATTGTAGCTACTGGTCGTGGTACTGATGTGGTGGAGTGTAAGTCTGTGATGGTTGTAGATACTGGTGCAGATGGTAGGGGGGAGTGTCTTATGGATGAGTCAAGCAAGGAAGGGGGGTGGCATAGAGTTTGGGTGTAAATATTAGACGGGATAGTAGTGGAGCGTGGCTAGAGGTAGCATTTGGCGGTGAGCTGATGGTGTGCGTTGCTTGGGGAGGGGATTGGGGTTTTATAACTTGTTCTTTGATAATGGGGAAGATCTTGTCCAACAGGTTTAAACTGCGGTCTGTTGATTGCATGAGAATTGTACCATTATTATGGAAGTTGATGGTTGCAGCCGCTTTGAAAATTTGGGGGGGAGATAGAAATAATAAAACCATGCGTGGTTTTCCTAGTGGAGGAGCTCGAAAATATAGCTAGGAACGCTTTCCTCCATTGTGCTCTACGTTTAGTGTAGAAGATGATATCCGTGGTTATATGCCCTTTGATTGTTGAGAAGTAGGGATCAGAGATGGGTGTTTCAGGGTGTAGTTTTAACAAATTGTGTTTAAAGCGCTTGGATGCTTTTTTTGAAGGATTGGGGGGGTAGTTGATGGTGTAAGTATGTGTGCCTGTGAGTTCCATGATGAGGGACTGTTAGTATGGGATAGGATGTTGTGGGGCGATATATGTGTATGTGACCTGAGAAGGGGTCGATGCTGTGAGGAAGTGATTGGCTTGGGAATGCAGGGGGGACGCGAAGGAGGGTGATAGAGCAACTAAAGGGTGGCTAGGGTTTGTTTCCAGTAATGTGGTATGTACACCATGTCATGCAAATGGAGGGTTGGGGGTGAGCCCTGAGCAGTAACAAAAGGTACAACACATAAAGAAAAATAAGTAAAAACAAATTTTTTTTTAAATAATTAAAATTGAGATTCTGCCCTGTTAAGTAGATAGTGAGATCACTGGGCGTAAACCAGAAGTGAACAGACCACTGTGAGGGAGTCAGTCCAAGATGGCCGCCACTTTGGGAGTGTACATCAGAGTCCTGTCTCTCTTTCAATTAACTAGGCTGTGCCATGGGTAGTCCTATTACACTTTCAATGGCTCTAAAGGAATGTTTTTTTTTCTCTCTTTTCTCAATATTTATCCAGTGATTCCCTCGACAGACAATGACATTTTAAGCCTAGAGCAACAACAAACTGGAAGCGTATCCCAAAACAATGGTAATTAAATGAGCCGCCATTTTACAGACCTGGATCTCAAAGCAAAAGCTGCCTGCAGATACACAAAGTGGTGCCAAATGGAGTGCACTTCGCTCACAAGTGCATATATCCACAACACAAATCCAATGAAAAGCCCAAATCCTGTGGAAAGCCTCTAAACCATCAGTAGTGCGTTGGGGGAGGGCGGGCTTGATTGACTGACTTCCACCGCACCTCATTCCCAAGTACGGGACAAACCCTATCTATGCGAAACCGCTGCCGGTTACGTTACCATTGCCATCATGTCTGAGGGGGCAGAATCGAGCTGCGGGCATAATCAGCACCTTGCTTATAGTTGCGGGACTAATCATAGAGCCCCATGCAGGACTTATCGAGATAAATTAGGCGCTGCAGAGGATCGTGCCCGAGGGGGCGTATCAGGACTACGACTTCAGCCGGGGAAACCCTTGCGTGTGGTATTGAGTGCTCCACCAGGACAACGCAGCTAAGCGGCAAGTCCGCTGCAATTCAGATCCTCCGAAAGACGCATTCGCTGAGGGACATATCTACGAGCCCCTGTGACATCCAGCGCCAGTCGAGCCCCTCCTCTGCTGTCCCGATGTCTCCTCGGCGCTCCTCTCTGTTGCCGGGGATCCGCGTCGGTCCTGCCGGGGTCGGAGCGAGTATCTCACTCCAGTCAAGCTCGCCACGGCGATGAAGATCAGTTGCCAGTCAGCCCCACCGGAATCAGTGGGACAGAGGTGAGCTTCAGGGTGGGCACCGCTCACGATAATCTTCTTTTTAATCGATGTGTAGACTCTGTTGTACGTTCCTGTGTTTGGTTCCACTGGTCCAACTGCCGCTAACAGGGATATATAGTCAAAACAGATCCCAAGCGCTTCAGAGAGTTCCACTCCTAACAACTGACTTGCCTCAGAGAGCTTTCTCAGCTGGTGAAGTTTAACGTCCAAGCGGAAGATGAGCCGTAACGGATGGCCCCATGCTTATGGAATGGCTTGCTGGCGAAGGTGTGCAGTGATTGGTCGAAAGTCCCTTCGTTTTTGCAGTGTCAGCATGGTGAGATCCTGGTATAATGTCGGTGTTTGGTCCCTGAAAGTGATAAGATGCATGGACCTAGCTTTACGGAGGATTTCTTCTTTTGTTTGGAAGTCCTGCGCACATACTAATATGTCTGCCGGGGGGATTTGTCAGAGAGTGGCAACCCCACACTGTGTGCTCTGTCCAACCTGAGCTCAGTGTTACGAGGTGTTAGACCTGGCATATCTTGGCAAGATTACCCATTACTTTTTGCCTCTACCTCCTTTTATTTAGATGCTTTGGGTACTTTTCCACTGCTGATCAGTGTCAAAGTACAAGAGTTCCCTATGTAAAGTGTAATGGTAATTGGTTGGCCATGATTGGTATGTTTGTCTTACTAGTAAATTCCTTAGTGATGTGCACTCTGTCGGCGAAAAAGATCAGATTTATTAGCTGCAGCTAGTACAGTTGTCCTAGAAGTACACACGGTATGTTCTCAGGAGACTGCCACTTCACTCCGTGGCGCACAATCTTATATAGTGCATAGGTGACATATACATTAACTAAGAACACACCTAAAACATATAAAAGGAGCCAATAAGAAAAGTTGGAAAACAGAACAGAACCAATAGGAAAGGTTTGAAAATAAAGTATCGAGTAACTCGAAGAAGCCTCTCCTCTAACTGTGTTTGTTACCCCTCCCCACGAGCTAATTCATTAACTGACTTGTAGCTGTCTTGCAGGTGACGAGATACGTTTGTGTGTTTTGGAGGATAGTTGTGAAACAAGAGAATACGAGCAGAGGACAGCGAAGGCCAGACGATAAGATAAAATCAGAAGAGAATAGTGTGAACCAACAGATAGTTGAGACAGGGATTAGGAAAATCAGACAGGGATTAGTGTACTCGGCCAGTCTCTAACACCAGCTTTTGTAAACAGAGGCACAAGGTTATTTTGACACACTATTGCAGGAAAAGCAGATAAAGACTTCGATTGTCGTGCTGCCTGAGTGAGGGCAACACAAAATGGCGGCGGAGCACAAAATGGCGGGTCGATACGATCACGATCGAAAATCGAAGTTCCTCAGACCCTCTTTTTGCCAGAACTCAGGCAAGATACACAGACTCACATTAATCTGAGTCAATGTCGATGGCCATGAGGTCATCGAGCTGTTGCTGTAGCATCATTCTGATATTCTCTGTTCTTTGTGACTTGGGTTTAGGGATGCACATAGTAGCACAAAGGTCGCAGATGGCGGGGCCACAGTGCATACAAAGGCAACAAGAGAATACGATGGCTAAAACTACTCCAAGGAATGTCAATACCTTCCAACCCCATTTGGACAGTAGTCCCCAAAACCACTCCAATAATGACCAATCTCCTTCGTCCTGATGAATCGACTCAGAGATTATATGTAATTTAGAGATAGCTTGGTATACTGTCGGAGCGTCATGAGGTATGAAAATACAGCAACTTGACCCGATCAATTTACACACTCCACCACGGTCTGCAAGAACAAAGTCTAAGGCAACTCGGTTTTGTAAAGTCATAAGACGATCTGCCTGTAGTTCTGCCGTGATATTACTTAAGGCTCCTACAGTGATGTCTATGGTGGTTTCTACGACACAAACCAATTGCCTTATATTTCTGCTGTTGGCCATTGGACCCCAAAAAGGAAGAAATCCTTTGAGGAAATCTCCTCCCTCTTGTCCTGCTGTGTCCTTGGAATTAATAATCCCTCTGCCATATCTGTTTCGATGATGATTTGCAGAAGCGGTGTATGTAGGGGGAAGAAGGAAAGCTATATAGCAGGTACCAGAAAAACCAGTTGGCAACCATGTGTAAGCCCTATTATAACAGATGAAATGTGTACCCTGAGATGGTACTAGAGGCGGAGAATTCTGAGAGGAGTAAACGTATGTGTGGGAACAGCTATTTCTTTGTACGGTGTCAGCAGACTGACCATGTATCTGTAGACAGAAATTGCCCTGATGTGGTATAGTCCAAATCGGTGAAGATTTTCCTTGTTTAGCTTTATCACTAAGGCTAGTGACATAATGGGTGACGTTCCAGTTAGTGTACGCTTTTCTTTCGTCAATGGAGATCTTACTATTTTCCATGATTTTAGCCATAGCTACCATTCCCTTTATCAATGAACTATGACTAAAATCTGGATCACCAATATATGAACTAACGGATCGTCTGAATTTGCTTTGATAGGCATTAGAGAAGATAACAAAATAAGCCCAAGCAGAACCTTCATAGGAGAACGGAAGAACTAAATATGGCATTCCTTTTTCTACGGTATGTGGCATAAGTCCACACACCCAACAGTTTGTTGTATTTATCACTAATTGATGTTGATGTAATAACTGGAAAAATGAATTGTTGTAATATTCGGTTCTTCTAATGAGTTCATGTTGAGGAAGTGTATGAAATAGATGTGGAGAGACAGTAGAAGAAGACGAAGAGGTAGAAGGAGAGACAACTTTTCTCTGCAGAGCAGTAACAATCCAATTTATACACGCCAAAAGAATACACAATAATATAATAATACATAAAGCAATACCACAACGACTATACATTGATTTGTGATGTTTTTCCTTCATCTTATCCTTTCTCTCTTTTTCGCCTAATGTAGTCTCCATCTTTCTAAGTGGATGCTCACGGCAATCTTCCTCAATCACTTAATCACGATTGTCTGTCGTCCTATGACACTGCAAGTCCTGCAGGCCTATTGCCACTACTCAGGTCGCAATCAAGACTCCTACCGTGACCCTGCAACCGGGATAGAATACTACATAGGAGAGAGAAAATCTTAAGTGTTCTTTAGTCTAGGTCTTAGGTTATAGTGTTCTTTATCAGGTAGAGTTTGGTCTCGGAACAATGTTCGCGGATTGGTCGTATTCAAGCGACGATGTGGTGGTATTGCTTCCTGAAGAATGTCGTCGTCCTCTTTCTCAGACAATGTTCCATTCAGGCGTGCATCACTAAAAGGTACAAATCGTGGAACCTTTTCGCTCTCAGAGTCTCTAATGCCCTTACGTACCCACTGATCAAATGGAAGAGGCAGAGGCACTTTCTTGCAATGCACACTGTGAATCCAATTTTTCTTTCCTTCGACTTTCACTGCTGTTCTCGTGGTGAGCAAAAACAATCGGGGCTCTCTCCACCTGGGTTCCAAATTTTTCGTCCTTTGGAAGTTCTTTGTGCAGACCCAGTCACCTGGCTGGATGGAATGACCTGGGTCTGTGGAAACCTCCGGCAAAGCACTCTGAACCTGTTGATGGTGAACACGCAATTTAGTCGTAAGGTCATGCAAGTAATCAATTAACATTGGATATGGTAAGTCTGAGTATTTCTTAGGGCGAGGGACTTCCCATACATTAGCTGGCCGTCCAAAAACCACTTCGTAAGGGCTAAGTCCCAAACGAGAGTGTACTGCTGTTCTGGTGGACAGAAAAGCCAATGGTAAAGCATCGGGCCAACTAAGTCCTGTACTAGCCTGAACTTTTAGTAGAGCTTTAGCTGTGGATAAGGCTGTGTTGTCTTTTAGAGGGTATGCTTCTATCCATCTAGAAAAGGCGCATACTACCACCAGAACATATTTGAGGTTGTTGTATCGCTCCATATGAATGTAATCGATCTGCAACACCTCAAAAGGATATGTCGGAGGAGCAAAGTGACCTGCCGGAGTTGGGCTTCCCGTTCCTGGATTGTACATCAAACAAACAATACAATGTTTCACTACATTGTCTGCACACTTTGGGATTCCTTCATTCTACCACACTGGAGCCAGAAGCTTGCATATACCTTTCGCACTTAAGTGGGTTGGACCATGCGCCATAGTGACTACTGGTAGCACATAAGCGTCTGGTAACAGCCAACGTTGGTGCTCAGACAATTCCACCCAACATCCCATCTCATCCAACATTCCTGTACTTTCTTTCCACTTGCTCAATTCTTTCTCTGTAGCCTCTTTCTGAATCGATCTTACACTTTCTACTGTATCCTCATACATTCCTCTCTCTCTAACCCAATTCGTAGGACCCGCAACATACATTCGACTTGTAGCATCTCTCGCTGTCTTTTTCGCTACTTCATCCGCAAATGCATTTCCTCGACCAACATCATCTGTAATCTTTTTGTGTGCACTACACTTCACAATTGCTATCTGAGCAGGTAAAGAAAGTGACTCAAGAAGGTCAGTCACCAACTGACCATGTTGTATTTTAGTGCCATGTGAAGTAAGGAATCCCCTCTCTTTCCAAAGACGCCCAAAATTGAATGCCACACCAAAAGCGTATTGACTGTCAGTGTACACATTCACTCTTTTTCCTTTTGACAACACACATGCTCTCGTCAAAGCTATCAGTTCTGCTGCTTGAGCTGAATTGTGTCTGATACGTGCTGTTTCCACGACTGTATGTAAAGTAGTAACAGCATAGGCTGAAACTGTATCTCCATTAGGAAGCTTGAAACAAGAACCGTCCACCCATAGAATTCCATCCGGATTTTCTAGCGGTGTATCTTTCAAGTCAATTCTTCCTTTTGTCTCTTCCTCAGTACGGAGGAAACAATCATGTTGTTCTTGGTCATCTTTGTCTACTGGAAGAGGCAACAAAGTAGCTGGATTTAAAGTATTACATCGTTTGATGTGCACGTGACTAGCCAAAAGCGTCAACTCATATCCAGACAAACGAGCACTCGTAAGATGTTGTGTTTTCGCTCGGTTTAATAAGGTATCCACTGCATGCGGCACCATAACAATAAGTGTATTATCTAGCACTACTCCAGCAGACTGTCGAATAGAAATTGCTGCTGCTGCTGTTGCTTTAAGACAACTAGGTAATGCTTTAGCTACCGGATCTAACGTAGCCGAAAAATACGCACATGGCCGCTGTTTGTCTCAAAAACGCTGCGTTAAAACTGACAACGCACAACCTTCTCTTTCATAAACGTAGAGCGTGAACGGCTTACTGTAATCGGGAGTACCCAATACAGGAGCAGAACATAGCGCAGTACGCAAGTCAGTGAAACTCTTCTGACATTCGTCAGTCCATGGAAGGGGCTGAGGCGTATCTTTCAAAGTGAGTGACAACAGAGGTTTAGCCAACAGAGAAAAGCTCGGAATCCACTGCCTACAATAAGAAGTAATACCCAGAAAGGCACGTACCTCCCTTTGTGTGGATGGCACAGACATTTGCGCAATCGCCTGAATTCGTTCTGGGGTTAATCGTCGTCCCTCCTTTGATAGGAGATGACCCAAGTAGGTAACCTCTCGACGAACATATTGTAGTTTTGAAGGTGAAACCTTATGATTCAGATTAAACAGATGGCGAAACAATGCAACAGTCACATTTTTGCAAATATCTTCTGAATCAGCAGCAATCAACAAGTCGTCCATGTATTGAATAAGAGCAGCACCAGACGGCAAATGAAAAGCATCAAGATGACATTTTAAAGCTTGACTGTAAATAGAGGGACTTTCACAATAGCCCTGAGGTGCGCGCTTAAACCGGAAGCTTCGGCCTCCAAGAGAGAAGCCAAAAATATCCCTACTTTCTTCTGCAATGGGAATACTAAAGAAGGCATTCTTTAGATCGATAACAGAAAACCAAGTCGCTGTGGAAGGTATCATCGTCAACAGAGCGGTGATATCTGGGACTACAGGAAATTGTGGTACAACAATTTTGTTTACCTCCCGAAGATCAATTACGAAACGATATACAGGAGGCTGAGAAGGATCAGTGCGTTTAAGAACAGGAAGAATAGGACTATTGCATATGTTACCTCTCGTTTCCTCAACCACACCCTTCTGAATCAAATCATGAATGATTTCCAAAAGCGCTTTTTCACCTTCAGTGGAAATTCTATTCTGCGGAATACGTGGCAATTCAACATTAGGCTTAAGAGTGACAACATAAGGTGGAATCTCAAGACAACCCACATCGTTCGGACCCGTGGCCCAAAGCGTTGCCGGAAGAGAAAGCAATTCAGGTGGAAACTGATCTTTGGACAAATACATTGGAGAAGTCAGTTTCTGTCCTAAAGTAAGATGTACACCAAAAGGAGAACAATGTATCGTAGCATGCATTCTTTTTAATAAGTCCAAACCCAACAGATTTTCACCGCAACCATTCGTTAAAAGAAGCGGAGCTTCCAAATCATAAGGGCCAACTGAAATAGGCAAAGGGCAAGAAACCGGATTACGAACAGGGGCGCCAGAAAATCCTACAGAAACATTTGCTAAGCCAGACAAAGGTGCCCCAGGGAGTTTGGAATGAATGATAGAACTTCTCATCGCACCAGTATCTAGGAGAAATGGCTCTGAAACACCCATTGTAGTGACATTAACATAGGGTCAATTCTGATCTACTGGAATCAACACAACTCCCTTACTTTGTCCATGGCTGTCCTAGTTGGCATGAAGACTTTCATTCTTGCCTTCAACATAACAATCCTCATTGTAATACTGTGTAGACCGAGCATTTTGCTGATCAAAATAATTCACGGAATTAGGAAGAGGAAGGGAACACTGTTCTTGAGTCGACATACCTCGACTTCTACCTCTGTTTGCTGACTGGAAGCCACCACGACCTCGTGGAGCAGATAATGCTCCACTGCGCTGTAATAAAATCGGACAACTACTCTTAAAATGACCTTCTTCTCTACAATAGGCACATTGATTAGGTCCTAACAAAGGTCGCGGAATATATGACTCAGGTTTTTGATACAACCTCTGAAACTGCGGAGGCTGTTGAAACTGAGGCTGAACATAACGAGGAGGATAAGCTTGTTGCAAGAGAACCTTCGTTTTCAATTCTTTCGTCTTTTTCTCTTGCTTTTCTCTTTCTTCTTTATCTCCATTTTCATAATATTGTGCAGTAGCCAATATCTGGGAAGAAGAAGAAACAGCCCATGAACTTTCAGAATCTTTCAATTTGTGTGACAACTCGGGAAGCAAATTAAATACAAATTTGTCCACAAATAATCGCTGACCACCCTCTGTAGCCATATCTTGACCACTGTGATCAATAAATGTCTCCTCGAAACGAGTAAAGAAATCAGAGACACTCTCATCTTTCTTCTGTTTGCATGCTGCTAATTTATCCCAGTTAACTCTCAAAGCAGGCATCATCGTTTTCATTAATGTAATAATCCTACCAGGGAGTTCTGAAACCAAAGCATCAGGTTTAGCACCACCCACTTGAGATGCATCCGCGGCAATTATAGCAGCCCAATCACCACCTAATGCTTGAGCATGATTCTCTCTACGAATCTTAGCCCATAATGCTTGTGGAACTACATTTCCCATTAACATATCGATATTAGCTAGATTCATGATGCAAGCATCAACCGTCTGTGATAATTCTTTATAATAACCTGCAGGATTCTTACGAGGATCCGGTAGAGTCTGCTTAAGGGCTAAAACTTCAGATCGTTTCCATGGAACATGTACCCATATACGTTGGAAATGAGCAGGAATAGCTGGATTATTACCTTGAGCCGCAACTTCTTCCTTCCAAACTGGAGGAACCTCTCTCATGGGATAATTTTTCAGTGTCAGTCTAACCGACGGATCGGAATCAGAGAAAGTCTGAGAGGACAACAAGGATCTAAAGGAAATAAGTGTCCTTACAGCTTTCTCAACCTTAGAACCCACAACAAGTCCTTTGTCGAAATCAGTCTGAACATCTAACAGACCCTGTGGAATCGAACTCGAATTCACATCCTCCCATTCTTTAATGAGAGTATCACACATTACATTAAAAACATATCTTTGCGTAGGCGCATTCCATTGTGAGAAGGTAGACATAATATCAGGCACGCTATACTGGGGACCCCTCTTGATCCATTTACGTGCGAGAGAGTCCAACCTTTCTCGTTCTTCAGAATCTGGGAACTGACTACGAGACTGTCTTCGAGCAAAAGCCGGAGACACATTTAAAGCTTCAAAGAAAGGAGATAGAATACCAGTGACGGTGTCCGTGAGACGCTTACGCACAGACGGAGAATTGGACATAAGAATAGGGGACAAGGTATTAGGCGAACTAACGGAAGGAGAACCGGTAATTGCAGAAGGAGCAGAAGGCAAAGGAGATCGAAGATCAGGAGATGAGGGCAAAGAAGTTGAAGTTAAAGGCAAAACTGGTAGAGGCGGAGATACTAAAAGGGGCAAAGGCGGAAGAGCCGGAACAGGCGGAGGTACTGCTGGCAGCTGAACAGGCTGTAACAACTGGGGTGCATTAGTACCTTGTGCATAGGGCGGAGGCAATGTCAATAAATGGGACATTAGGGGATCTTCTTCTAAATCTTTCTTCTTATCGGAAGGGGAAACAGGCAACACCGGATAGCATTTATCTATCGCCATACGATGCTGTCTTTCTGAAATTTCCATCGCATTATTAATTTCATCATCTTTGAATTGTTGGACAGCCTGTATAATTGTCATACCCTGTGCTTTCTTATCTCGTTTTGCTTGTTTAATTTCTCTCTGTTTGGCTTCCTTACGCCAAAGGCGGAAAGAGTCAAACATTGCCGGCCGGGCTTTTCTTTTGAATAAAACTGCTTCCAAATTATCTAGCACATCAGAATCAAAACTACCATTTTCTGGCCATTTTAAGACACCATCTTTCTTCGTGTATCGGATCCATGTCTCGTTAAAGGCAATGGGGCCAACACCATGTTTAGAATAGAGCTCATATGTGGGAGTTCCAACCGAAGGAATCGGACAAGAGTCCTCAAGCCGGGAATCCCTATTACAACCAAAGCAACAAAGTTTTCCAAACTTAGTCAGACCAGGCATCTTGTGATTTCACCGGACTGTTCACAAACATCAAGGGGGTAAAACTCAGTTTACGCAGCACAAATGCACTTACCCTCGGCTTCGGCTATTTCAATAGTCGAATCTAAGGACCAAAGAAACTAAGGAACAAAGAACCAAAATTGTGGGCGCGACCCACCAAATACTTAACTAAGGACGTCTTCTTACGCCAACAGAGGCCCGTCTATCGTCTCGCCTTACCATACATCACCAAAGGAAGGGCCAAAGCAGGGCGGCAGTCAGGGCAGCAGTCGTTAGTAGCCGTCAGGAAGGAGTAACCGCGCTGAAAAGGACCTTCGGACCACTTTCGACATACAGGGGTCGCTTGACGTGGCTCGCGATTCCTCCAGAATTTTCTTGCGGGGTTCCTCACGACCTTCAGGCAGAACCGGTACCACTGAAGTCGCCCCACGTTGGGCGCCAGTTGAAGAACCAGAACCTTTTGGACCTGGTGGCGCAGGGTACGCCTTAATCTCCTGGGTTCTCCTGCTTAGCTACACAGAGACACGGGGACACTCTGTCGGCGTAAAAGATCAGATTTATTAGCTGCAGCTAGTACAGTTGTCCTAGAAGTACACACGGTATGTTCTCAGGAGACTGCCACTTCAATCCGTGGCGCACAATCTTATATAGTGCATAGGTGACATCTACATTAACTAAGAACACATCTAAAACATATAAAAGGAGCCAATAAGAAAAGTTGGAAAACAGAACAGAACCAATAGGAAAGGTTTGAAAATAAAGTATTGAGTAACTCAAAGAAGCCTCTCCTCTAACTGTGTTTGTTACCCCTCCCCACGAGCTAATTCATTAACTGACTTGTAGCTGTCGTGCAGGTGACGAGATACGTTTGTGTGTTTTGGAGGATAGTTGTGAAACAAGAGAATATGAGCAGAGGACAGCGAAGGCCAGACGATAAGATAAAATCAGAAGAGAATAGTGTGAATCAACAGATAGTTAAGACAGGGATTAGGAAACCAGACAGGGATTAGTGTACTCGGCCAGTCTCTAACACCAGCTTTTGTAAACACAGGCACAAGGTTATTTCGACACACTATTGCAGGAAAAGAAGAAAAAGACTTAGATTGTCGTGCTGCCTGAGTGAGGGCAACACAAAATGGCGGCGGAGCACAAAATGGCGGGTCGATACGATCACGATCGAAAATCGAAGTTCCTCAAGTGTAGGGCCTGCATGCAGTTTGCTAAGTTATCATGTTGTCCTGACAAGTGCAACCACTTGTCAGGCCTTACTTTGCCTTTTGCATACACATTGCGCACCCCTGTGGTAGGTACCGGGTAACCCGTGGGCAGGGTGCAGTGTAGGTAAAAGGCAGGACATATACTGAGGTGTGTGCTATGTTCTGACAGTGAAAAACACTCCGTTTAGTTTTCACTGGTGAAAGGCCATTCTGCCCGCAGGACAGAAAGGGGGAGGCTGGGTATTGTGTTTTGTTAGCCTAGTTTCCTATAAGTTTATAATGGAGAGGTGAAGTTTAGTATGTATGAACTCACAGTGTCACAACACATCTTTCTATGAAAGTGGTTTTGTCACTGTGTGTTCAGAAACCACTCTTTTAGAAAGTGGCTGAGTTTTGTGCTTTAAACATTTCTGTATCTCTCTGCTGAATGTGGATTCTCAGTCTGGATCTGAGAGGTGAGAGAAGCTGGGGGAGGTCTTGACCCAAGGGAGGGGTTGAGATGGCACCAGGCTGACCTGCATCTGGAGAGTAGGCGAGGAGAAGCCCCGGGAGGTGAAGAGGCCTGGGCTGCTGCTATAAAACAATGGACCCGTCACCTGCTGAGTGATTAAGGATCCAGACCCCCAGTATCAAAGAGAGAAAGGTGCCACTGAGACAGAGACACCCAGAACTGATTTAGGGAGGGGTCAGGGACCCCTGAGCACAACAAACTTCAAAGACATTAAGGGGTATAACTATGAGAGCTGAAACCCCTGAACGCTGGAATGAAACAGAAATGGATTGAGGCTGAAAAGGTTTGGACCCATTTTGTGGTCAAGAGGAACCTCTGCTAAGGAAGGAGCAACTGAAGAGACTGCTGGGGAAAGACCAATCCTTGCTTCATGATCTGGGGCTGGTCTGCAGTTTGCTGTTCTAAGCTTGACTGAGGCTGTGCTTTGTGCTGTGTCTTGTAACCCCAGGGCCCCGAGGTGTGCTGGCTCCCTGTTTGGAAACACAGGAACATAAATGTTTCCGGAGAAGTTTCAAGCAACGCGGTGGGCGGGTGTTGTGGCAGCTTGAGGCCCTCGGAAGGTGTGCCCTGTGATCTTGGACACGCGGAGGAGAGCGCCTGGTCAACGTGTGTACCGAAGCTGAAGTGAGTCTCGGACGTGCTGGGTGCGTGCCGTGGTGCACTGCAGGCGTTAGTGAAGAGCGCCTGGTCAGCGTAAGCTGGAGGGAGACTCAGACGCGCAGGGTGCATGTCGTGGTACACCACAGGCGCTGGTGAGGAGCACCTGGTTGGCGTGTGCACCGGAGGTGGAGTGAGTCTCGGACGCGCAGGGTGCGTGTCATGGTGCACAGGAGGCATTGGTGAGGAGCGCCTGATCAACGTGTGCATCGGAAGTGGAGTGAGTATCGGACGCACAGGGTGCATGTCGTGGTGCATCAAGGGCATTGGTGAAGAGTGCCTGGTCATCGAGTGCACCGTAGTAGAAGTGAGGCTCGGACACCGTGAGCATGTCGAGGTGCGGCCGAAGACGTTGGTGAAGAGTGCCTGGATATCAGGGCACCGGAGTTGGAGTAAGTCTCAATGAAGCAGCGTGCATGCTTTGGTGCAACCTGGGACTGTGGAGGTGATCGGCTGATCATCGTGTGCAAGGAAGTGAGTCTCTGCAGCGTGGTGTGAGTGTCTTGGTGCCAACTGAGACCACAGGCACTGGTGAGCGTGCACTCGGAGTCGACGAGGAGTCCCATCAGCATTGTGTGTGTGGCTTCATGCCAGAGGAGACCCAGAGGGTGCGGTGGTGAAAGTGTACCCAAAGGAAATGTAATCTCAGGGGAGTGGGGTACGTGTGCCCTGCGGCCACCTGAGACCTTCCTAACAGTCGCTGCCTGGATCTGCAGCCCCAGAGAAGCTGAGATGCCAGGCTGAGCTGCTGAGGCCCGTTGAGATAGTTTTGCATGGAAGGCCTACCTGGGCAGGGTGCGGGCTCAGAGGGACACTCTCTCGGCCTCTCAGTCCTTTTGATGACGTGAGCCTTTGCTTTGGCCCAGATTGGGGCCTGTACTGACAAAAGGCATTACAGGAGCCAGAGTAAGAAGCTGTACTCTGTGTCCTCGTTGAACCGTGTGGGGGGCAACTGTTATCAAAGAGGACGATTGCCGCAATACACATTGCCAATATTGCTGCTAACAAACAGCCGGACTGTCTTATGAAGCCTGACATTATTATTGCATAACGAAGTACACGATTGTAGCGCTACGCATTGCATTATTTCTCCCTTGCCAAGTACAGGAGTGTAGCGGCCCGCATTGCATTATTTCTTCATTGTAAAGTACATGATTGTAGTTACACATTGCATTATTCCTTAATTGCTAAGTACATGATTGTAGCGGCCCGCATTGCATTATTTCTTCATTGCAAAGTACGTGATTGGGGTGTGACGCATTGCATTATTCCTTCATTGCGCAGTATATGAATGTAGCGGTATGCATTGCATTATTTCTCCCATTGCAGATACCGGGGTGTATTGTTACGCATTGTATTATTTATCCTTTGCCCAGCACAGGATTGGATCGTTACAGTGCTTTATTTTTTGTCCATTGCAGTGTGTGTAATTCTAGCTTTGCGACCAGCATAGCATTTAGAAAGTGGTGGTTGGGATTTGAACCTAACAACCATCCGGAACAAATATTACCCTTAATTCTATGGTGGCTTATGTATTATGTGGTCTGATCGTATATCTTTTTGTATAAAGTTTATACTTGTTTTTATCAAACTCGTGTGGAGCCCATTTGTGGTGTCACCAGGAGGTTGCTGTGGGCGTTGTTGCACATACTAAACACTCGTGCCTTCGGAGATAGGCCTGGCTGCTCGTGCCAAGCTACTAAGGGGGTGAGCAGGGCTATCTCAAACGGTGTCCTTACTTGGCCTAACGTTGAGTGGGGAGCCCCGGGTCTCGCACTTGGTGACAGTAGTGCGGGAATGGGACTCTGGCTTCCAACAGGAGGGTTGCAGAGAATATGATTAAACAGGTCTCTCGTAAAGCTGAAGATGTCGCTCCCTTCTGCGTCAGTTTTCACCCGCTGATCTGGATATTGTGTCTACAGGAGCGATTTTCAAGGTCCTCCAAGTGTGCCTGCAGGTCTATGTGCTGATCTTGGAGGTGAATGATCTCTTGTTGTAAGGTCGCTAGTTCAGTGTCTCTGTTGTCTCCTCTGTCCTCCAGCGAGGCCACTCAATCTCCGATCATAGATGAGGCCACTGGGAACGGGCCACGAATAAGATAACGCACTGAGCAGCAGTGAAGCGTGAAGCACCGCGCTATCAGCGAGAGCAGTTTAAAAGATCCGTGATCGTGAAAGAGAGTGGGACACCAGCGAGCAAACTGCCTCTGTAGGTGAGCGGCCATCTTACCACAGCCTGCAAGGATTAGGGTAGAGAGAACCGCAGCAACTCGCATCTTCAACGGAACGTGTGTTAACCATGAGGAGCAGGATAATCACAATTGGACAGCGGGGGAAATCCCCGAGGGCGCCAAGTGGATCCACGGACCTAGCACCTCACCGCTGCGCCCATAGACGCTATTCATAGAGGACGTTGGGGTCTGCAGACCTGGAGAGTTTGAGCCGAGTGACAATTCACGCTGTAGACAGGTGCTACAGACGAAATGCGGCAATGGGGAAACCTGAAAATAGACAAGCGAAAATCACGTTCGAAAAACGCACCTCCAGGCTGCAGGACATTGACACACCATCGATCAAAGTGGTGCCAGAAACGCAGATGGAACCGGAACAAGAGGACTATATTAAAAGCATGTTTAGGGAGGTAAAAGTCAGTCTTAGAGCCATAGAATCAAAACTGGACCCTCTGGCGCAGCGAATGGACCACAGCACGCAAAAAGTAGACAAACATGAAGCCAGAATTGATACCCCGGAAACCAGAGTCTCGGACTCGGGCGACCGGGAGGAGACCCAGGAGCATCTGCTCCGAATGTATAAAGTGCTGGACGTCATCAAGGCCCGTAACGAAGACCTTGAAGTGAGGTCCTGCAGAAATAACGTTCGGATAACGGGGGTGCCAGAGTCCACAAATATCGCAAACAGGAAAAGTTTGTGGAGGACCTCCTGAAGGACCTCTTCGGACCAGACCTATCGCCAATGTTCCTGGTAGAGCGAGCACATCGCACGCTGGGACCCAGACCGCCACCCGGTGCTCAACCCGGAACGATCCTGGGCCATCTGCTTAACTACAGGAATAGAGATACCATCCTCAGACTGGCTCGGGAGAAAGGGAACCTGAGACACCAAGGGAGCAGCGTTGCATATTACCCGGACTTCACCCAAGCGGTACAGGCAGTGCGATGAGAATTCATCCCTGCCAAGAAGCTATTTCAAAAAGTTGGCACAAAATAAGCGATGCTGTACCCGGCGAAGCTGAGAGTAAAAACAGGTGGCAAGCCCCTGATATTCACAGAAGCCAACGCGGCGATGAAGCACACTAAGCAGCTGGCAAGGCAACAACAACACAAGGCTGCAGAGGTAGCAGGATCCCCATACAGTCAACTGAGCGACAACGACTGAGAACTGGCAGGGGTATGAACTGGTACGAATGAGTGTGAGAATCACGCTGCCACACATAGCCTGAATTTTTCACGTTGCCACCCTGTCGCAATGAAGACGGGGCAGTATGCCAGCAATGCCATGCCCCCACGGGACGATTCCTATTGACTCCATAGAAACGAAAAGGGGGTATTGATTATCACAGGGTATGATATGGCGCTAACCTAGTATTGTGAGTATGAAAAAGGAAATTAGAATATTGTGGTGCAACAGGTGAGGGAAAACCCCAAAGCCCTCGATTTAGGCCAAAGGTCCGTCTTAATATAACAACAGGTCCTGTGCACACACAAAGGAGTAAATACAGCATCAAAGTAAACGTTATTTAGAAACGATGACAAAGTGTTTTTGCTTGGAGTGTCGATTTAATGATGTATCACTTCACAGGCCAGCCAACATGTGTTTCGTCATTGGTTGTGTAACCCTTGACTTCTTCAGGGCTCGGGTGGAGTAAAGCAGGTCTTCGGACCTCTCGGCTGGTGATACTTCTGACCCAGCGGGTCCTAAAACTCAGTCCGATGCGTACATTTTCTTTTTCAAAGCTTCCATAAATCTCTTGGGAAGGGTAATATATCTAAGCTGTTGTCGCTGAAGCTGGCTTTGTATGCCACACTTTTATCCTTCAGTATCAGTGCGCCTCTTTTAGGCAAAACAAGAGTAACGCGGTGCCATCTGCCGTGGGGAAAACTATGGTGAGTATGCACTGTAGCTTCTCACTCCAACACCGTGCTCTACCTCCTATTGACTCCATGTTACACTGATTACATTTCGAAATGGGAGGGGCTCAGAGGATCACACAACCTAATTGGGGGGTTGGTGTGGGTGGAGGGTGGGCAGGGGTTGTTCATGTTTTGTGTTGGCAATTTCACTACACTACAGATCTGTTGGTTAAAATCGTAAAGGTGAGCAACACGCTACAGCCATGGACTCACACTGAGTCATTTCACAAGCACACATCAAACTACATGGGAAGAGCAAGATCTAGCGAGTGGATACCCTGTAAGTGGGGCCCGGGGTCAAGCATGGCACGGAGGTGCACTGATGCTAAATGTCCAAACTGAACTGTATTACCTGGAACGCCCGTGGTCTAAACGAACACCGAAAGGTGAGATTGGTACAGACGTATCTCGCCAGGAACCAGTCAGACATATGTCTGCTACAGGAAACCCACCTGAGAGACAACGCCACAAAGAGACTGTCTAATAATAGATGGGAAGAGGTGCACACCTCTAGCTACTCAAGCTACTCCTGTGGGGTGACAATATTGATCAGGAAGGGAGTGCCCTGGCAGACACATACCACAATAAGCGACACGGAAGGTCGGTATCTAATACCTAAGGGATCGTTATACAATCAACCGGTGGTCATAGCAAATGCATATGGGCCCAACACAGATGACCCTGCCTTCTTTCAACATATGTGGCACAAGATACAGGCACTGGGCGATGCTGCACTGCTGTGGGGGGGATTTCAACATTGTTCTATGACTCGAGATGGATAGAGAAGGAGCATCCCGCACGCATCACCCACAAGCAACTGCTGTTCTGAGGGGGTTATTACAGGACCACTACCTGGTAGACTTGTGGTGCACACTTCACCCCACAACCCGAGAGGGCACTTGTGTCACACAGCATCACAGTGTGGTCTAGACTGGATTTCTGGCTGGCGATCAGGGATCTACACACATGGGTGGTAGATGTGCAACATCAAGCCCGTACGCTATCAGACAACTCCCCGGCCGCACTGACCCTGGCAGTGCCGCAGCCCTACATACAACCATTGACATGGCTGCTTCCCCCAATGCCCTTCTAGACTCAGCATTCAGGGAAACACATAGAACACAAATCACTGACGATTTCGAGCAGAACTCGGGCTCCGTTGACATGATGGGGATCCTGTGGGAGGCGCTTAAAATGGTGATACGTGGTCATTGCATGGCAGGACAGTCAGGAGTACTCCAAGACATAAGAGAATGCTTAACTAGGCTGGAGGGAGAGCTACGCACGCTAGAGACACAACACTATCACACGCCCAACCTAGTGAACATGGCGGACATTAGAGCAAAACTGACTGAGTATAAGGAGGAAGCTGACTGGGAAACCAAGTTTTTGCACAAACATGCAAGGGCGAGCAGCTATGGGGAGGGGGACAGGCTAGGAAAAACACTTGTGAATCTACTTCGCAACCCTCGTGGGTCCACATTCATTACCGAACTCCGCACCCCAGCGAACACTGTAGTGCACTCACCGCCAGACATTCTAGACACTCTGACAAACTTTTATGAAAAGTTGTACACCTCCCGTTACCACCCATCAACAGAGACACTGCAGGAATACTTCGACTCAGTGGAATTGCTGTGGTTCAGTAGAGCACACCGAGAATACATGGACTTTCCCTTCACAGTAGAGGATGTAGGACACGCAATAGGCAGCCTACCAACGGATAAGGCACCTGGGGCGGACGGCTTAACGGCCAAATTTGATAAAGAATACTCCGACTGCCTGGCACCGCGACTATTGGCAGTCTACCAAGAGGCTGCAGAGACGGGCATCCTACCTGACTCCATGCGTGAGGCTATAATTATAACTATATTGAAAACTGACAAAGATCCCACGCAGTGTGATTCCTATCGACCACTTTCACTCATAAATCTCAATGCAAAAATGTTTGCTAAGCTCTTGGCCACTCGTCTTCAGCCATTATTTTCACTGATAGTTAGACCGGATCAATCTGGTTTCATACTGGGGAGATCCACCTGCCACAACCTGAGAACGTTGTTTGCACTCATGCACTACATCGCCCCACATGTGCCTGCGGTGGCTGCGCTACTGGATGCCACCAAGGCATTTGACTGGAGTGAGGATTTCTGTTCCTGTTCCTGCTATTGCATAGACTGGGCATGAGCCCCTTATTTATAAACTAAATCGAACTGCTATAAACCAGGCCAGTCAAAATAATTAGGCCATAATTGATTGCTTTGTCATTTGAACTTGGAATTATTTGCTTGCACTATTTCCATATTCCCTTCACACTCTTTTATCCTCACGAGAATCACCTACCTCCTTTTCCCTTTTTCCCTGTCCTTTTGGGCACTTAGTATGTACGAATTTGAACTTTGATATATGTATAATGTATTCCTTTAATGAAGCAGTGTAATTAAATAACACTAGCTACTCATCATTGTTATATATTGGTGTTAATTCTGTGTGACTACAACGTTTTATGTATTGTCTGGTTAAATATTGTTTGCTGGGACCATTCTATATTGTACTATACACCAGACCTACAGCACGCCTACGAGTAAATGGACTGATCTCCAACCCGATGCCTATCACAAGAGGCACGCGACAAGGCTACCCCTTGCAACCAGTATTGTTTACTATAGCACCCGAGCTGCTGGCGGCCCGGATTAGGCAGCACCACACTGATAGGGGCATTGGATTCACAACACGAGGACTCACTGTGTTAATGTACGCAGATGATATTTCTCTGTATATGGTAAGCCCGAGAGAAAACTTCTCTCCCATGACACAAGAGCTTGTGCACTATGGGGGGTTGTCAGGGAAAGAGATCAATTGGAACAAATCGATCATATTCCCATTGACGTCCGAGACTCAAGCTTTTGATACTGAGTACCCTATAGGCTGGGCGACTGAACCGACACGCTACCTGGGTTTATGGATTAGCAACAATGTACAGGAGCTCTGGACATACAATTATGGCAGGGTGATGGACTGGATCGGCGATAAAGTGCGCTGGTGGAAGACTCTCCCTCTGTCATTGATAGGCCACATAGCTGTGGCCAAAATGGTCATCCTACCAAAACTGCTGTACTTATTTGTAAATGTCCCCATCCCCCTCACAACACACTTTTTCAACAGACTCTGCTCCTCAATGATCGAGTTGATCTGGGCGGGACGACAGTCAGGGGTCTCTTGGGAAACACTCACACCACCGCAGGCACAGGGAGGACTGGCGGCCCCAGACTTGTAATTGGGATTAATGTTCAGATGACATTGCTTCCTCTGATTTAATGAAGACTTATCCAGTGATCATGAAAATTCACTATGTAGGCAGAGGGGCAAGCAACAAACTACTCTGGACACCACGAGCAGTAACACAGGACAGAGGTAGGCACCAAACAACGCGAGGTGGGACAAGCAACAGACAATGCAGGATGGGGGCAAGCAATAAACAATGGACGTTGCAAGCAACAAACACTGCGGGACAGGGGCAAGCAACAAATGATGCAGGGTGAGGCAAGAAACAAACAATGTAGGACATGGGCAAAGCAACAAACAACGCAGGACAGGTGCAAGCAACAAACAATGCAGGACAGGGCAAGTAAAAAAACAACATATAATGACAGTGTAAGCAGAAAAGAATGCAGGACAAGGGAGCAAGTAACAAATAATGCACAAAGGGGGCAAGCCATAAATAATGCTCTACGGGAAGCAAGAAACCAAAAATGATGGACATGGTGGCAAGCAACAAGCAAAGCTGGGCAGTGGTGCAAACAACAAACAATGCAAGATGGGGCAAGCAATAAACAACTCGGGACAGGAGAGCAAGCAACAATGTGGGCAGGGGCAAACAACAACACAGACTGGGAGGGCAAGCAACAACACGGAACCAGAGGGCAAGCAACAACACAGAGTACAAGGAGTGATGGGTGGGGGTCAAAGCAACAACACAGAAGGGGCAATCAACAAAATAGACAGCAAGTGGGGGCAAGTAACAACACAGATACTGGGAGCGGGCAAGAAATAACAACGGGGATAAAAGCAACCAGGGAAGACAATCGTCACGAGGAGGAAGAAGCACATGAGTGAGTCTTCCTGCAAACGTGCCCTCTTATGGAGTGCTTCAACTGAAAGAAAAAAGTAGCTCCGAAAACATGAGCAGTGGAAGGACACAAGTACTTGCGTCATGCTCCAAGGGAAGGATCAAACACTTGAAAATGACGTGAATCCGTCTCACACTGACCAAGGAAGCAAGACAATAAGAGTGATAATGAAGCCAAACAATAGACTCTAAGCCCACTTTAAGCTGACAGATGTCTCGCGAATGGCAGTGCTTGCATTGTCTCGGGTGAGACCTAAAAACAAGTTAGGGTGATTCTGTTGTGTTTTTATTCAGGTCATGTTGACCCTTTATGTTGAACACATTGCTATCTGATCAGTTAATTTTTGTCGTCTAAACATTGTTTGGAGCTGAATGACGTTTACCATTAATTTGCAAGCATATTTAAACCAAGTGAACACATGCAACTTACCCTCTTGTGAAAGGCAGAGTAGGATATTTCTAGTGTTGTAATGCGGAGTGAACATCGCTTATCTTGAGGGGATTTATTGAAAGGGGTTTTTCCAGACCAAAAACTATTTTCCACCTGAAAATAAAGAAACATGCAAATGCACACTTTCGCAACCACTCCCTCATGGAGAATATTCTTATATATTGGGAATTTTCCATGCCTAGAGTTCATGATTTGGAGTACTCCTAGAGTCTCAGACTGTCGTAGATTACTCCTGGAACTTTTTGTGAAACCAATATGCAAATCTACAACAGCAAATATACAGGATTAATCCATTGTCTTTGTGAGTCGGGCCTCGTTACTTTTATTTTGCATAGTTTCTCAGTCAGTCAGTCAATATAGTCTTTATTTCAATTATTCAATCATAAAAGACAGGATATTAAAATATTAAAAATATATAAAAAAAAGATAATTCATCTCTTAACAATTTTTCCCAATTAGCATTAAACAATAACATCAACAGTGATCATAGTTCTTCATAAAATAGTCAATAAATATGTATCCATTGTTAAAACTCGTGATTGTACATAGTCAATACTAAAATTAATTATTAAAATACAACATGGCATTCAACAATTATCATATCACATAGGCTGAAACCAGGATACCACCATTTACACATAGACCTTATTCTAGCAGAAAATCAAAAAGATTTTTAGACTAATATGTGGTCCCTCATTGCAATACAGGTTGCTCTACCCCCATTTACTTAGCGCGAAGGGTCCAAACCCATTTAGAAATGTTGCCATGCCAATTACGATAAGGTCCGTGGTATCTGACCTAAGAATCCTTAGAGCTTCCTTTGCGGTCCTTAGTTTCTTTTTCCCAGACTCCTCGCATCCCCCCCAACCCCCTCGCCATGCTCGTTACACTCCTTTACTGGAGAGAGGGTGCAATTCCTGGAGCGAAAAGATAAGCAGCCATGGTTGATGCTTCTAAAGTCCACCTCATTATCTTTTATTTCCTCTTTTACTTACAAAAAAACAGAGCGTCACTTCTGCGCGATGAACAAAAGGGAAATACAGAGTATGATTAACCCATCTAGCTTTGTAGTCAGGATATCCCAGGTGAGTTTTACAAGCCCGCAACATATATTCAATTAGTAGAGCGTTCCAATTTCAGCAGAGTTAATGCTGAAAGCTTTAAATAGCCTATAATTATGTAAATCCCTCAATACCATTGCAAGATTGCCAGAAAGCTGAACGGAATAAACCCACAACTTGTTTTTGTGGTTTCAATAGAAAAATACCAGGCTGGTTTCTGTACAGAGCTCATTTCCACTACAAAAAAAGCTGTGGAATCCTCAGGTAATCTTCTGTATTTAGGTAAATTCGTTCAGGAAGAAGGCACTTCTGCAAACACTAACGTTTAAGACTAGGGTTGCTGTGCTTCCACCGGCTATGAAAAAAGCTTGTTATCTTGAATAATGTTCACGCAAAAAATGCACCAATAAATGAAAAAGCTACATCAGAGCAACATATCCCAGAAGCACAGTTCTATATTAGATTTTAAAAAGTAACATTTAATTTGATTTTGATTATGATTCGCCTGTCAGAATCTATTTTTGTACCTTTTGTTTTAAAATATTAATGTTGTTACGTTGACTTGGTTGATTTGTTTTGTTTAAAAATTAGGGCGCATGTTTACAAAGAAACACAGCGCTGCTAGCAATTTAGCAGCACAGCACTGTTTCATTTAACCCCTTCGCCGCGGCAGGAATTCCGCCGCGGCGCTGGGGGGGGGTTGGGGGCAGCGCGGTGGCGCTGTGCTCGTGACGGAACCGCTCCGTCACGAGCCACGGTTGAGCTGTGCTCATGACGGAGTGGTTCCGTCACGTCTCCGCCCACTGCGCTAATCGCCCGCACAGGCGGGGAATTTGCGCTGCGTGGGCGGAGCGGCGGCCAACGGCCGCAGCATGACGGAACCACTCCGTCATGAGCACAGCGCAACCGTGGCTCATGACGGAGTGGTTCCGTCATGAGCGGGGAAGGGGTTAACAAAAATTATGATTGTTTATGTGCAGGAAGGAACACCTCCCTGCACATAAACAATCACTAAAGGTGATTTACTCCTCCTATATGTGCTGTAAAACGCAGCACACATTGAAAGAGACAAAAACTAAATAAAAGTATTTATCCTTGTTGCTCAACTCTAAGCCTGCTTTCCTAAGCTGTTAGTTTTTGGTGGTGCCTCAGATCCTTGTAAATCTGGGGCAGCGTCAAAAAGCAACAGGTGTTGCGGTGGAACGACCACAGCAACACCCATTGAATGCCCCTTTCACGCAGATACCTGCTTCAAATGGTACGATATTTACAAAGCTTTGTTATGCCGCCAAAGTGGCTTAGTGCCACTTTGTAAATATGGAGCAGGGCATTGCACCACCAGATTGTTGGAAAAAGTAAGGCTCCAGTGGCTCAATGTCTTGAAATATGCCCCTATGTTGCATTGTACAGTTATAAGAAAATAATTTTCAGAATCATAGAATCGGCACTAGTCTTTGGAAAAGGCTGGTGATTGTGGACAGTAGAAAGAGTAATAAGAGTGAAAGAAAAATAATCTGATGGAGGTGGACAGACAAAAAGGAATTGGTCAGATGGAAACATGTGAAGGTAGGCATGGAAAGACCTCCCCCTCCACCTCCGGCAAGTCCCTACGCTGCTCCAAATCAGTAATGACCTCAAAACCTGGCTCTTGGGATAACCCCAGCACTCAACGGAGTGCCCCACGCCCCCAGTGCCTTGAGACCCTCGCTGGTGAGCAGCTGCCCTTTACAAACCCATGAATGATTGATATTTAGGGTCTACGGAAGATGGGCAGATGTCATGAAGATCAGTGTTATGGGCAGAAAGGTACAGGTAGCTAGAGAGAAGTAGCAGGATCGTGCTGTGGTGTAGCTATTAGTGGCCAGTAGGTGTAGCAACACTGAAGCCTAGTGATCTGAAGGGTCCACTACACCCCTATGGCAGCTTTCTTTTAATACATAACAGGTCGGCAGGGTTCCCATTGTCCATGCCCACATTAGGGCCCGTGGCACACATGCAACGTTATTGGGGTTTTGGGGAAATAGGCAGGCTTGGAGCTCACAAATATGGAAAAGCATAGAGGGGTCACAGGGGAAGGAGGGTCGCAGAGTGGGTTAGGGGTGTGTGTGGATTTAGGGATTCAGGAACACAGACAACACTGAAGGAGATCTAGAAGACAGATGGAATTATTGTGAGCCTAGGGAGATGAACAGACACAGAATCCAAAAGGTGGACACGTAGACTGATTACTGTGTGAAATCTCAAAGGATGTTACATCTGTCTTAGAGGGTCAGAGCAATGGCAACACTTGAGCTAACAAATGAAGACAGACATTGTAAAAGGTCAGTGAAATTTACAAACATGTAGAAGCACAGGAAACTACACAGGGTAAAAAGACAGCAAGAGGAACAAAAATACTGTGGGTTCAGCAAGATAGAGAGCGATAATAAGGATTATATGGATAAACAGTCAGAATGGGAGTTGAACGAGATTAACATGTTAAAAGTTATCCCGACAGACAAGAAGATCGACAAACAAATTGGTTGACACAGAGATTGACAGACATATCTGGGGTTAAGGGATATGGATAGATGTGGATGGGGCTCACACCAACAGAGGAGCATAGTGATACAAATTATTTCACCTGGAGAAGGAATCTTGCAGAGGCTTAAGGAAATGAACAGACATTGAAGGTACTCAAAAGGGTGGGCAGACATGTTAGACTCTCACACAGCAGGAGTTCAGGAAGATAGTACAAACTAGAAGAAGATCCAGAGGAGAGCAGCAATACGAGCAGAGTGAGATGACTAAACATGGAGAATTTTACATTATGGAACAGGCATTAGAGATGCAAAGGGAAATGATCAATGCTGTAAGGGACGCGTGCTGGAAAGTTAGTGCTCTGTACTTATGCTGTCCTCATTTTTAATTAATCTTCACCGCTTTTATATGAAATGTATTTAATGTGTTTTTAGTTCGTTCTGCTGCTATTCTGCCTCATTGCTTGTTTGCACATTGCTCACTAGTCTCTTGATCCGCCTACTCCCTGTTCCACCACAGGCTTTCCCGTTTGTTGTGGAGGGAGATCGCGGTAGAACACTGATTGGTCCGTTGCGGGGAGGTGGGGTTTCATTGCTCCTTCCGGGCACGTGATCCTTCCCAGGCTTTATCAGTAATGCCTGTTGACCCGCGCAGCAGACGCGTGCTGGAAAGTTAGTGCTCTGTACTTATGCTGTCCTCATTTTTAAAATAATCTTCACCGCTTTTATATGAAATGTATTTAATGTGTTTTTAGTTCGTTCTGCTGCTATTCTGCCTCATTGCTAGTTTGCACATTGCTCACTAGTCTCTTGATCTGCCTACTCCCCGTTCCACCACGGGCTTTCCCGTTTGTTGTGGAGGGAGATCGCGGTAGAACACTCATTGGTCCGTTGCAGGGAGGCGGGGTTTCATTGCTCCTTCCGGGCACGTGATCCTTCCCAGGCTTTATCAGTAATGCCTGTTGACCCGTGCAGCGGATGCGTGCAGCGGGCGCGCCGGCGGCGTGCCAAAGGCGCGCCTAAGGCAAGCCCGTCTGCGCCTGTCCGCGGCAGTCCGGGGCCAGGGGCCAGAACCCCTACCTCTTTGTCATCACTAGCAGCCCCTCGATTAGTGTACTCCTCGTCTCAACTCCTTGCATTACGACCGATGGGTCTTACTGACTGCGCTCTTTTAGCTGTTGCTAATACTCGCACTTTCACCTACTCCGGGGCTCACTGCTCCTTCTCTTTGGCCCACTCTTTGGAGGTCAATGACCGTATTGCCACGCTACCTGATAACACTGTTCCTAAGTTTTGTTTTCTAAGCCTAAACTGCCGTTCCCTTCCTCAGCACAAAAGCTTCATCTTTGATCTCCTTCTGGAAGACTCACCTGACGCCTTTTTTTTGACTGAGACTTGGCTCCACAACAGTTCTGGGCCTGATATAGCTGCTGCTCTTCCGTCTAATTATGCCATCGCCAGATTGGATCGAACCACTGGGTTGGGCGGGGGAATTGCTGTTATATACAAACACTCCTTCCAATGCAACTTAGAATCTGTTAACCTTCCCAATTGTGAAGCCGCACTATTTCTACTTAGACTTACTCCTAACTTTTCTTTCTCAGGGCTTTTGCTCTATCGACCTCCTGGTTCCTCCTCATTGTGGTCGGCCTCTTTGCCTGGTTTGGTCTCTTCCCTCCTTTTGTCTTCCTCTAATTTCACACTACTTGGTGATTTGAATCTCCATCTGGAAAACGCTACTAATGCTATATGCTCCAATCTTATTTCCGATCTCCTAGCTATGAATCTGGTTCTTTGTAACTCTGGGCCCACTCATAAAGCCGGCCATCTTTTGGATCCCATTTTTTCTAATGTTACATCTATAGTGTGTGAACCAGCTTTACCCATTTTTTGATCGGATCATTTTCTACTGAAATTTCAAATTCAGGCCCCTGATAGTTCCCTCTGTGCTTTCCCACAGTCCATGTTCTTTACTAGGGACTGGAAAAAAGTTGATACTAACGCTCTGAACAACTTGCTAAAGGAAAATCCACCCTCTGTTTCTATGCAGGTACCTGTCTCTGCTAAAATCATCCAAAACTGGCTGTCCCATGCTGTTGAAGTATGCCTTCCCCCTGTCAAGAAAAAATCATCCTATCACCACCCTCCTGCGCCTTGGTTTACTGACAGCCTTAGGGTCGAAAAATCCAAATGCAAAGCATTAGAAAGAAAATGGCGGCGAAACTATGCTCCAGATTTAATAATAGCATACAAAAATTCCTTAAAAATATACCATGACCTATGTAAATCCTCTCGTGCTGCTTATACCTGTGATACCATTAACACTGCTACTAATCGTCCTAAGACATTGTTTAGCTTAGTGAAAAATTTGGCTGGCGCTCAGACTATAGCTAAACCTTTGCCTCTTAACAAACAATCCTGTGATGATCTTGCTAAATTTTTCTCAGATAAAATAGAACTTATCCATTTAGAAATAGCAAACTCACCCCTTAATTGCACTGGGTCCCCTTCCATTCTGGCTGACTCCTTTCAAGAACACTCCAGTGTCCTTCCTAAATTGTCTTGCTGGCCCCCTTTGAAACTGGAAACTTTTATTTCCACTCTTGGTACCATTAAATCAGGTTATTATGGAAGTTCTAAACTCCTCCCTTACATCTTCTATTGTTCCTCCAATCTGGAAGCACTCCATGGTAGTCCCTCTGCTGAAAAAGCCTGCTTCTGACTCTAAAGTCTTGTCTAATTTTCGTCCCATATCTCTCATTTCCATCTTTTCTAAGCTTTTAGAAAAACATATTCACACTCACCTTGCTAAATTTGTGGATACCAATAATCTCCTTCATCCTTCTCAGTCTGGTTTTCATGTCGGTTTCTCAACGGAAACCACACTGTTAGGTGTGACTGAAAGACTGCGCCACCTATTGGATTCAGGTGAGACAGTCGCGCTCATATTGTTAGACCTGAGCGCGGCTTTTGATACCATCTCTCACCCCATCCTTATTGAATCCTTTGGTATCTGCGGTTCAGCCTTGGACTGGCTATCTTCTTTTCTTACTGACCGCACTTTTCAAGTGTTTTCTGCGTCGGACAGTTCTAACATCTTTTCCTCACCTTTTGGAGTCCCTCAGGGCTCCATTTTGAGTCCTCTGCTTTTTAATCTGTATGTTAGGCCTCTTGCGGACATCGCTGTTAACGCAGGATTATCCCTTTTCACCTATGCTGATGATTCTCAAATCATTTTCTCACTCTCCAAATCTGATCCCTCATCTTCTGTTTCTGTTCTCCAGTCGGGCCTACGTCAAATTGCAATTTGGATGAATAACAACTATCTTAAGCTAAACGCAAACAAAACGGAGGTCCTTATTCTGGGTAAGCAGAAGGATCTTTGGGGTGCTCGTCACTGGCCGAATGAGTTGGGTACTCTCCCCCGTCCTGTTGACCATGTCCGAAACCTGGGATTTTTCATTGATGATTCTTTGCAAATGCACCATCAAGCTATCAAAGTTTCAGGCACTTGTTTCACCATCTTGAAGTGGCTGCGTAAAATCATTTGGATGCTGCCTAAAGACACCCAAAAAAACGTAGTCCATGCTCTTATTACTTCACGTTTGGACTACGGAAACGTTCTGTTTTTGGGTGCAAATAAGGCGATATCCCGTCGGCTGCAACTGCAAAACTCCGCTGCTCGACTCCTATGCGGAGTTCCTAGATGTTCATCTATCTCCCCCCATCCACGTGATCTACATTGGCTCCGTATTGACAAGCGGGTCGAGTTCAAAGCTCTTTCCTTTATGCACAAAATCAAATGGGGCCTAGCACCTGACTACCTTCAGACCCTTGTCTGTCAGTATGTTCCAACCCGTCCCCTTCGCTCCGCCTCACTTGAAAAATTCCACGTTCCCAGGTTTAAGCTCTCAAGAATGGGAGGTAGATCATTTTCTGTCCTGGGTCCCTCTCTCTGGAACCTGATTCCTCTTGCCCTACGCAGAGAGCCGTCTTATTCCCACTTCCGTTGTGCTCTTAAGACTTGGCTTTTCAACCAAAAGACTTTCTCCTCTTCAGTAGTTCCGTCCAGGCGCCAGGAAACCCTTGTTGGGTAGCTGTTGCGCCATATAAGTTAAATAAATAAATAAATAAGGGATCAGGAAAATTGTCAGGAATAGCAGAGACACAAGTTAATGGACAGAAATTGTAGAGGCTCAGGGAGAGGAAAGATATAGTTGGACTCAGGGAGATGCATAACAAAGAATAAATTCAGGGGGATGGAGCAAAAGTATGGGATTAAATAAATGGAGAGACATAGGGCCCTATTAGGATGGCAGTCGGAAAACCAGCCCGACCTCCATGGTAGCGGAAATCAACCATCCGCTGGTACCGCGGCAAAACCGGTGGTCCGATTAGGAACAACCGCCACAAAATTCCTACCACGGCGGAACAAGGCCACGAAAGACAGCCGGTAGCGGGCGGAGTTGGTGAAAATCCAAACGGGGCGGTCGGATTCGCGGCATAAACCCACAAACCCGCCGCGAGGCCAGCGGAGTCACCACACGGAAAATTAGGATTCCATTGTGGTTACAGCGGGATGATCCTCTGTTTCCGACCGCCGCAATCGCAAACAGTGATGAATGGGAGAGCTGGCGGAAGTGCTGTTGCATGGCCACCGCTGCGGATCCACCGTGAGAAATATGGCGGTCGACAAAAAAAACACACAACAAGGCCACCAAGTGCACACATCAAAATAGCCCAGCCCCCAAAAACACCTAACACACCCCAAGGACACACCCCCATGGCAACTAACAAAACACAAATCCTAGGACAACCCACACAACACACCTGACAGCAACACACCATTTTGACACACCCACATAGCTGAGTATAAAACCAGCCTCTTCTCTTACTAGAATCATTTTCACTACTCCAGCCCTAAAGGAACTAAACCCTGCAGCACATTGGATAGGCAAAATACTACACATCTCACCAGCACAACAACACATACACACATCACCTACACCACTCCCACCACCCTCACAACTGCACCTCAAACCATTTGCACATCACACACCATGGCACAAAAGAAAATGCCCAAATTCACAGAGAGTGAATTGTCAGTCATGGTAGATGAGATAATCAGAGTAGAACCACAAGTGTTTGGTACCCGGTCCAACAGACACCATTAGCCACCAGAGCACAAATGTGGGAAAGGATAGTCGACAAGGTCAATGCAGTAGGGACCACCCCGCGCTCCACGCAGGAAATCATGAAGCGGTGGCATGACCTGAAGAGGGTGGTGAAACAGAAGAAGAACAAGAACCGTCAACTGGCTCAGATGACTGGCGGTGGCCCTCCCATTCCACCAAGAACATTCCCTGCATGGGAGGAGAAGGTGCTTGCCATACTACATCCAGAGAGTCTCACAGGAATAGCCGGGGGAGTGCAGGCTGGTAAGTACAAACATATGTATACCATTACACTGCCATGTACTGTCTTGCACAACTACAAAGCTACACCTCCTAGGCCCAATCCCATTCATCTGCACCACCATACCCAACACAGGTCTCACAGATGTAACATTCACCCCATTTGATTCACCCCAAAGGTAGCCAGCTACATTCCCAGGGTTGTAAGTATACAGGCAGCCAGCACTACAACTCCCACCAGGCCCCCTGTCCGACCCCTGAGCAGGATGGACCACTCCACACACCCACAACCATGTGGCAGCCATTGAATCTCACACATCAAACTTACAGGTAGGTAGCCATCTTCACAGAGAGGGTTGTTTGCTCACATCAAACTAACAGGTAGGTAGCCATCTTAACAGGGATGTGTGGGGTGTGTGTGGGAGGCCAGCACTACAACTCCCACCAACTCCACTTGTTCCACAGCTCGGCAACATGGAGCACTCCCCTCCAGAAGCATGTGATAGCCATTGTAATGTTCAACTTCATGGAGGGAGGGGGGAAGGCCAGCACTACAACTCCCACCAGGCCCCTTTGTTCCACAGCTCAGCAACATGGAGCACTCCTCTCCACCCAGAAGCACGTGGCAGCCATTGTATCACAACAACCAAACTAACAGGTAGGTAGCCATCTTCCCAGGAAGGGGTTGTGTGTGGGTGGGAAGCCAACACCACAACTCCCAACAGGCCCCCACATCCCACAGCTCAGCAGGATAGAGCACTCCCCCCCACCCAGAAGCATGTGTCAGCCATTGTATTGTTCACCTTCACCTAACAAGTATGTAGCCATCTTAACAGGGAGGGGTGTGTGTGTGTGTGTGTGTTTGTGGGAGGCCAGCACTACAACTCCCACCAGGCCCCCTGTCCCACCCCTGAGCAGGATGGAGCACTCCACACACCCACAACCATGTGGCAGCCATTGAATCTCACCCATCAAACTTACAGGTAGGTAACCATCTCCACAGTGATGGTTGTTTGCTCACATCAAACTTACTGGGAGGCCAGCACTACAACTACCACCAGGCCCCCTTGTTCCACAGCTCAGCAATATGGAGCACTCCCCCCGCCAGAGGCATGTGGTAGCCATTGTATTGTTCACCTTCACCTAACAGGTAGGTAGCCATCTTAACAGGGAGGGGTGTGTATGTGTGTGAGAGGCCAGCACCACAACTCCCACCAGGCCCCCTTGTTCCACAGCTCAACAACATGGAGCACTCCACCACACACCCAGAAAGATGTCAGAAATTCCCTACAAATGTGCCAAAGAACAGGTAAGTAGACAGTGCATGCACCCCGCCATTTTTATCAATAAGCATGGAGCCATATGACCACACCAACAGTCATATCCCACCTAAACTGGCACAAATCCAATATTCAATTACAGAGTGCAGACAGCTAAGCGTATGTAACTGTCACAGAAACCAAAGTGTGACTCAACAAATCACACGTTGAAGAAATTCAGATCACAATGATGCACAGCACTGAATGCTATCTGTACGTTCCATGGGGGCAGAGCTTGAAGGACCATATGATAACAAATCAAGCATGGTCTGTAGAACAAATAAACAAAGCACAGGACATGACGAAGGTATGCATGAGATAACAATGGCTAGTTCATGCACAGATGTAACGCCTGCCAGGCAGAGTAATCAGCAAAGATGCTTCACATCAAGTCACAGTGCCGCTAGTCATTAGATGACAACATGTACTCATAATCCATTTTCCAAGTTTAAGTGATTGGATGAACTAAAGTGTACTACTGGGGTGATTGTATTAGTGCAACAGTATTTTCTCGGTAATTTAATGAGTGCAGATGTACTGGATGGGTGATAGGTTCACTGCTATGGTACTGGCTCAGTATTTCGATGAGTGCAAGGGTTGTAAGTGGGTGTTTGAATGAGTGCATGGGATGTACTACATTGATAAAGCCTTGGTGATTGTATAAGTGAATGGTTAGTGTCTGGGTGATTGGATGAATGCATGAGTAGTGCCTGCATAGTTCAATGACTACATAATTAGTGCCTGCGTGATTGGAAGAGTGCATGTGTAGTGCCTGGGTGATTGAATAAGTACATGGGTAGTGCATAAGTGGTTCAATGACTGTCTGAGTAGTGGCTGTGTGATTTGATGAGTACCTGAGTATTGCCTGACTGACAGTGAAAGTACCTCCATTGCTGTGAGATACATAACAGTTGTGACTATTTCTGTTACTCTTTGTTTAAGTCATTCAGTCAGTAACAAACTAACTATTTTACTGTATCTATCGTTTTCTACTGAGCTATGTGTGAGTGAATTCTACGTACCATACTTGATATATAATTACAAACATGAATGTTTAGGAGCATGCATTGCTCTGTTACTCAGCGTGCACCTACATCAGTAACTTTCTAAAACTGAAAATAACAATTCTCACTTTTTCAAAGCACTGACATTTGCTTATTGGCATACCTGCATCATTTCTCAAATATTCATTATGTTTTTAAAACGTATTTTCTCAAAGCAAAGTTACACACCAAGTGAAGCTAGCACAAGAACTCTCAACAGTCATTCCACACTATTAACTCTCCCCAATTAAAACACAGCATGTTCAAATAAATACACCACCCTCAGCATTTACATGAAATTTTCAACAGCCTTAAAGAACATAGATCACCATGTAAACATATATGTGTTTTCATAATAGATGTACATTTTCAGGCCTTCCTTCCAAAAATATATAGTTCTCTACATCTTTAATAAACTCAAGAGTCTCATCCTTACATGCATATACCAAATCCCACCATCTAAACATATGCAAACTGGTCATATATGTTACAAACTACATTGACAAATACTTCCTAATACATACCTAACACGTATTATTATTTTATAATTCATGTACAGGAGCAGCAAATTTGTATTATCTTGTATTCATGACAACACTTCTCCTGTTTAATAATGTGACTAAATGTAGTGCAATTCCCAGAATGGAAATAACATAGATCTGTTTGTTCTGCTCATGATGCTTAGACATTTAAAACATTGTCATCCTTAAAGGCATTGCTCATTGTAACTTTCAACAGTACTAACATGTTAAACACATACTCTCTGATAGATACAGTTCATCTGATATATTTTTTTATTATCACTGTGATACTCTTTTTTATCAAACTCCCATATACATCTTCATTTCTAATGTACATTTGTTAAATAATTAAAAAGTTATGTACATACCAGTAAATTGAGTTTCTAGATTATATTGTTGTTTTAGCTCTTTCTGGATAGTTTTGACCCAGTTTGGATCTATAAAAATTAAGCACAAGAATGGTACACCACTCTAATACAAAGCAACAACAAAATGGCAACCTCTTCAACTTTCCACTCTGTGATCATGAGAAAGACACCAAATAAATTCATGTCTTTCATTTTAGACTACTCTATCTCCACTTGTGAATGGTTAGCATATGTTAACCCGTGCCCTCTCTTGCAAAAAGAGATTCCTGTCTATGCATGTTTGCAATGTTTTCGCAATCATCAAATATTTACCTTCAGTTTTTTAAAATGTAAATACTGCAGAACAGTTTATTACATAGATCTTAATTAGAAATTAAAGTTTATCATTACTTAAATTGTGTCATAAATCCTCAACCTTTAAAACAAATTCTGTCTCTTTAACACCCTTTCCCCCTAACACTCTCTTAGCTCAGCGTGTCTAGCAACCCAATTGAAGCAGTAGATCACAAGTTCACAGCACATTCGAGAAGGAACATGCTTCTTCCAAATGAGATTCAGCAGGTGTGTTTACTTCACATATTCAAATGCCTATCTATATCTGTTTTACATTCCTCCCTGTAAACGATAGCCAATAATAGGACTTCTTGCCAATGCATTTAATACACTACCTAATTTTATTCGCTGACAGCATCCAATAAAATATATCTTTTTCTAAATTAAAAAAAAGAAAACACCTCCATTTGAACTGCTTTTCATTTGGAAGCTACCTCATTCAGCTTCAGCCTTTTCCTAACTGCTATTGCTCCTTTACTTCACAATGCTTAGCTTAGAGTGTGCATTGTTGGCCACTGCCATGTCTATTGGACTGAAGAGGCTGCATAAAAAGAGAGGTATTGACAGGAACTTGGGTTTGCCAAATGTGGAGATTTCATGGTTTGGCCAGAGAGGGTTACAGTTTAATAATTTGCTGACTTTGATTATGGACATGACAAAAACTCAAACTATACAAGAATGTGTTCTTATATAAGGTCCAATGGTCCAGACAGACCCAAAGGATTGCTATGGGCTCCAGATTCTCTCCATCGTATGCCAACATTTTCATGGGATGGTTGGAGGAATCTTGGATCTGGGGATCCAAGGGGACACAATGGAATGATGCCATCCTATATTGGGGGAGGTACATAGATGACTGCTTCATGATATGGACTGGGACAACAGAGAAACTGCACCAATTATTTGATCATCTGAATAGTAATGAGTTGAATTCACCTTTCAGTACAGGCAGAACAACATTGTATTTCCCAGATGTGAAACTGTATATATGTGACAATAAGATCCAAAGCAGGTTATACCGCAAGCCTACCACATGCAATGCGATCTTGCATGCGTCTAGTGCACACCCTAAACAACAGATTAGGGCCATCCCTACACCCATTCCAAAAGATGACTGGCTTACCATAAATACATTGGGCTTCTATAAATGCGGCCATTGCGCGATGTCCATATGGGCACACAACAGTAAGAAACAATTTATTGCCTCCTCAAACAAGACCTACACAATAGGATCCAACAACAATTGCAACACCAAATTTGTGGTATATGCATTAGGATGGCAATGTAAACAGAGATAATAGGGAACGCTATCAGTGCCATCATCATTGAATATATGAGGGGAGTCAAACAAGGAGACACAAGATATCCCATAGCCATACACATAAGGAATGTATATATAAGATAGATACAAAACCTTTGGCTTTTACGGCATTGATCAAATACCGAAATACCCCAGAGGGGGTAATAGAGAGCTGACCCTACAGTGGAAAGAAGCAATGTGGATCTTACCACTGAGAAGTATAGACGCCGGACTGAACACAGACCATGAGCTACAATACTTTCTGGGGGAAAAATAGTTGCAACACCAACAATCACAGTGATGTAGATAAGGCTGTATTGTATTATCACATGTTTTATACACAAGCTATTTCATACAGATAAGAATGAAAAAGAACACTAGTACGGTTATTAGACGCTTTTCCTAAGTAAACTGTCAGCACTAGTCCTTAGAGTGGACATCTGACGATATTAATGATTTGCCAGTAATAATGATCTATGAACATGGTTTCTAGGTCTTTCTCTACTGTCACGCAAACTAAAGATGATATGCAATGGTATTATATATGTGATGTCTTCAACACCATAAATTATGCTAAGATGATGCCGCATATAAGTGTAAAACTTGTAAATAGCCTCATTTATAGACTATATAACAGCTCCTGTGACAGTCTGGAACAATTCAATAACAAATTGTGAATACTTAGAGATCTCCGATTGAATGGGAATGATTCTTACCAATAAGATATGAACAACTGTTTAACACATAGGAGTCTCCCTTGTGCTACCTTCATAAAAATACTATCTCATCACAATACAAAATCCATGCATGAAGGGGGACCCATACACACACAGAGTAGCGGAAAATTCGTGGTGATATTACATGAGAGACAACGTGGCTAAGCTGATTTATAAATTAGTGTTCATTCCTTTCTATGAGGAAGTCGGTCAAGCAATTGGAGTCTCACACTCAATGAGCTTCTTACTCATACATAATGTGGGGGATGGTAATGCACACAATTAACTGACTGCGATACATCCCGCAAAAGATAACATATCATATTGTTACATTGTGGGACAATATTAAAGACCGTGCCTGCCTAAGAAATGTTATCACGCATGAACTTCGTCCCTCATATTGATACACTATACGGAGTAAACACCTTTACACACTACAAGACGGCGGCCATGAATATTCAACGGAAAAAGTAGTGATGAATGATAGTTCTCTTTTACTGATGATAGTTTCATGCACGTAACTCAGGAGAGCCTCAACGCGCTCAGGACACAGTGCACTTGCTGTATATTATTCCTGGGACTGACACAAGATACTGGTAAGCCTTACACTGTTGCTGTTTATCCTACGTATTGGTGCAGGACACTGTTATAGCGTATTTGTTCATACAATTTAGCAAATGTAACTCAAAAGCTATTAATTCATGCTTTTTAGAGAAGGACTATACACCTGAATGGCTTACCTGATATATGGAGCTAACTTATGGATAATCGATACAGAGTCTATGTGAAAGAGTGATATCTATCTATCTCTGGTACTAAAAGAGCGGGACAGAATTGAAACTGCTTGAAAGGTATGCATTGCTTATTTGAATGGCCTATTAGTATAATTGAAGACAAACAAATGTCCTTTTAGGAACACACTTTCTGATGCTGTGGGCTATGGTTATTGTTTCCTATTCTCATAGGAGCTTTGGAAGAAGATGATAGGTAATGTACACACATAAAATACAATGTTATTCTCACTTTTTAGCCTTATATATAGACATAGGGTGAGCACTATTTTGATAATTTTCCCTTGCCCCCACGCTACTGATTGGTACATAAGAGGGTAGCATGGGGAACAATCCCTCAAATTCTTTAATCTGTTTGCACTTGGCATTTATATGAAAAATTACACAAAGTACATTTTCCTCAAACCATGTGTACAATCCAACACTGTACTTATATTGTCCATCACAAAATATAAAACTGAATGACATGAGCATCAATAATATGATTGAGTACGACAAATATATTTTATGGATGGGTTTCCACTGCCTACGTATAATTGATAATAATATAGTACAAGGATCACCAATGGTAAAAGTCACCTTGTTTCAACACATAGTATGACATGGGTAAGAAGTACCCCAATACATTGATTCTCTACTTGTGTATTTCATTTTAGCCGTGAGGAGCTCACGGGGTATTTCCCTGTATGCGACGAAACACGTGTTGGCTTGTGAGGCTAAAAGATGACAACAATTGAACAAAAAAGACATATAAAGAGAATAAACAAAGAAGAAGACAATTGTTAATCTCTAAAGTTTCATTGTTAAGCATGTGCTTGAGGATAAACTGTCTATGGGTATGTGAATGAGTACATGAGTCTGTGAGTGGATCTATGAGTGGATGCATAAGTGTCCGAGTGGGTCTGTCTATCACTGAGTGTGTGAGTGGAAGCATAAGTGCATCTGTTAGTCAGTGTGTGAGTGTCTAAGTGGGTCTGTGACTGGGTGCATGAGTCTCTAGGTTGGTCTGTGAGTGGGTATATAAGTCTTGACTATGTATGTGAATAGGTGCATAAGTCTAAGTGCACCTGTAAGTGGGTGCATGAGCCTCTAAATGCTTATCTGAGTCTGTGAGTGGGTGCATTCATTTCTGAGTGGGCAAGTGATTGAATGTATGAGTGTCCGAGTAGATATATGAGAAGGTACATGAGTTTGTGACTTTGACTAGCAAGGGTCTGTATATAGATATAGATGCTTCTTATTTTATATTTTCACTGAAATTCATGAAGATGTTGATAGTTGCAGTGTCCCCACGATGGTACACAGGGAGCCATGCTGGTGGTAGTGTCATTGTCACAAATATCTCGTGCAATTTAAAAAAATTATTTTGGATACATAACTTGTGTCATGAATACACCCATTTCTCACCCATGGGATCAGAGTATCTCCACCCTGACCCTTAGCTTTGACAGAATCTTTTAGCCTGAGAACTGTTCCCGTTCAATAAAATGGCAGCTGCAACTTTCTGTTCAGGTTCAGCCCAGCAAATCACAGCATTCCCGTTGGTGCACGCATTCATGAGTAAACGCGAAATCACCAAGAAACTTCCACAGCCAGAGATATCACTATAATTTTGAATTTAAATTTCTCAAAAACTACTGAATGAATTTGCACTAAATAAAAGCACAATCTGGGTAAGAACATCTACCTTTCTGCCAAAATTGGTGTAATTCTGTCCACCATATGGGCTGTAGGTTCGACAACGCGTTCCTATGAGAATTACCATTACAAATGCACCCTTATAATGCACCTCTATTTCTCAGTCCCCACTGCACAGATCACGCCCACACTTTCCATGACACACAGAACCCACTTTGACACTTTTTGTTGGAAAATTGCATGAAAATTGGTAAACAACACCAAAGTTATAGGCAAGTCTTTTCTCCCGCTTAATAGTGACCAACTATAATGAGGTGCTGACTTGCCTAGAACTACAAATAAATAATCAATAAGTAATTAAAGCATTCAGTAAAATCTTAGAAAGCATTAAAATACAAATAACCTGCCCATTAGGTGCACAAAACCAGCATTAAAATCGCTGATTTTATAAAAATTTGCTCAAAAGCTTCAGCCAATCTTAGAGAAACTTACAAAATATCTATAGAAGAGCAGAAAAAACAATAGAGATCAGAAGCCTGGGAGAAATGAAGGGCAGCTGCTAACACCAATGACTGCAAAGCATTTTGGCAAGTGATATAAGTCAAAAATGTTAGTAAATGCATTTTTGACTTATATCATCAAATAACTTTATTTCACATTTAATAAAACATGCATAAAAAGTACTTAAAAGAGAAAAAACATTTCAATAAATTACAATAAAAGACCATATACCTGTAGTCTTTTTCTTAGAATTCGAAAACAATCATATAAATTCATTTATGTCACAATGCACTGAGCTAGCTCTTTCTTATATTATTGCAGATGGCATTAACTTGATCACATATATATATATATATATATATATATATATATATATATATATATATATATAAGCACTCCAACAGCTTTTACCAATTTTTAATTCATCTGTTAAACAGCAAAACCAAGATTAACCAACGTGTTTCGGTATCAGCATATACCTTGTTCACGGTTGTAGCCAATTGAAAGAAGCGTGATGACATCACTTCCTGTTTCATAGTGTTTCCCGTTGGATTATGGGTAATGAAGTTCTTCCTAGTCCAAAAGGTTTTTTTCCTTTGATTTTTTGTGTATGTTTATCCAAAACATTATAACTTTATTAAGGCTTATACTTTATGGTTGTTCTGGGCCTTTCAACTTTATTATCTCAAATGAAAGTGCTGGGTAGATTTGTATCAGTCGATACTTGTCCATTACACGGCGCTTTCTTCATTATCTTATTTCCAACTCATTTGTGTCAATAATTTGAACTTATACACTTTCGCCTCTTAGAGGGCGTTTTGAAGCATTTGTCCGCTGTTTCTTAGCCCCCTGGTGGGCTATTTCTTTCGCCCCTAGGTGGGCATTTTGAGGCATTTTAACTATTCTTTTCTGGCCCTCTAGTGGGCTTGTGAGACATTTATTCACGCTTCATTACACATTTAATATAAGCCTCTGTTTCATTTCTCTGTTGAGCAGACAAAACCCGTTACTTCCTTGTGTGTTCTGTTTTATTGTAGGTGTATATACAGTTCTTCCGATTGATTCAAACCAAAAGGGGTCATAGTTCTGAAATTCAAAATGTGACGGGATTCCTTTTGACGTAGTGTTTTCTCCCGGTTACCACCACGTGCATTCACCGGAACAGATTCAATACCATAAAACTTTAAGGATTTCCAATTAGCATTATGATGCGTCTCCATATGTTTGGCTACTGCATTGTTTCTGTCTTTATTTTTCATAGCTCGTACATGTTCCAGTATTCGTTTCTTGAGATCACAAATGGTGCTGCCCACATATTTTAATGGGCATGGGCATTCTATAACATATACCGTGTATTGACTTTTGCACGAAATTAAGGGCCATATGTAGGTAGCTAAATACCGGTCGGTAACGGCCGAAATTCGGTAAATATCCCGTTACCGACCGGTATTTAGTCAAGTGAGATGTAGGAGGCCAAAAACCAATTTTCGGTAAATATGAAGCGGTAAATACCGATTCATATTTACCGATTTCTAAAATACCGATTCATATTTACCGAATACATATTTTCCGAATCGGTAAATATGAAGTGGTAAATATGAAGTGGTAAAACGGAAAAAGACATGTAGGTAAATTCGGTAATTAAGAAATCCATGAAATTCGGTAATTAAGAGTCGGTAATTAACAAAGATTGAAAGCAGGTGGTAAGCATCAACAGTGCATATAAGCAATCCCAAAATGCAACAGCGTGGACAACATGGCCGCTCTGTATGTCATTGCAAGGCGCCTACGTCTACAGGCAGCAGGTTTGAGGATTTGGAGACGGGAGGAACGCATCTACAGACAGCGCATCACACTCTTTCAACAGACTGACGCAGAGATACATGAAAGGTACAGGCTACACCCACAAACCATCATGGACCTGATAAGGGACCTGCACCCACTCCTGGACCAGCCAACAAGAAGGGCGCATGCCATACCACCACATGTGCAGGTGCTCTGCAGCCTACATCTACTCGCATCTGGCAGTTACCAGGGGGTGATAGCTGCGGTGGGCGGTGTATCCCAGAGTTGCCTGTCCCGTTTCTTCAGGAAGTTCCTGGATGCCATGATGCAGAGAATGCACCACTACATCAGCTTCCCAAACACACAGGCTGAACTGCAGAAAACTAAAACTGACTTTTATCACATGGCACAGTTCCCCCATGTCATTGGCTGTATTGATGGCACACACATCCCAATCTGCCCACCAGCTGCCACTGAGCACATCTACAGGAACAGAAAGTCCACCCACTCCATCAATGTGCAGGTAATCTGCGATGCAGGGAACATCATCACTGATATTGTTGCGAAGTTTCCTGGGAGCACCCACGACTCCTACATCTTCCAGAACAGTGGGATCTACACACGACTGCTTGCCGGAGAATTTGGAGAAGGATACCTGCTAGGTAAGTAACAGTGACGCCCCATGATACTTGCAAATCATAGTGTATTGAGGCATGTGACTGATGGTTCCCTTTTACTCGCCTAGGCAACAGTGCATATGCCGTGCGGTCATTCATCCTCACTCCCTACCTACACCCATCAACCCAGAGTGAGAGACGATATAACGTGGCACACAAATCTACACGCAACGTGGTGGAGCGCACGTTTGGACTATTGAAAAGCAGGTTCCGCTGCCTCCACAAGAGCGGAGTCGCACGCCAGTACACACCCATCATCTGTTGCAAGATCATTGCCACTTGTGCAATGCTGCACAACCTTGCCACGAAGAGAGGTACAGAGGTGGAACTAACAGATTTTGAGGACAATGAGGATGAGTCAGGTCAGCCAGAGGCCAACGCAGCTGGAGTGCCAACAGCAACAGATGGGAGAGAGAGACGGGCAGAGATCACATGCAACTATTTCTGAGTAAGTAAGGGGACACAGCCAGTTGTTGGATGTTATGACGTAGTTTAATAATGCGGCACTACGCCACAACACCAAGAAAATGCCATTCTGGCAACATTGCGTAATGACTGCTAGCAAGTCCAGGGTTACGTCACCCAATTGTCTTATGCTATGCCGTGCAGCATTACTGTTTGCGGCCACGTGCTACAGTGTGGGATGCCACGGATTGTACCTCCTCACTAGTGGCAGCCCCATGCCGCCTGCTGCTCCTCCGTGTATCTGGGACCGGGGGGGTTATGCTGCTCCTGCTGCTGGTTTCGATGCTTTCCGCAGCATCCCCAGCACCAGTTGTGGCCGCCTGGCTTGTCAATAGCACTTCCAGTGCACTTGTGACCTGCACCATCCCCCTAGAAACGTCGCTGCTGCAGTGTGTCAGGCCCTCCTGCATAGCCACAGAGCGCCTGCAAAGTAGTGACGTGGCAGTTGCCAGCCGGTTGAGTGCCCTGGTGTGACTGTCTCTCCTCTGCCGTTCCCGGCGCCGTGCAGCTCTGTCTGCATCATATTTGCTGCACAACAGCTTGATGGACTGGGACATGTCCCGAATGCCCGCTGCCATGTCACTCCTCCCCACCGCCATAGCGCTGATGCCCCTGTCCATGTTATCAAAAGTGGCTTTCAGTCCCCGCATTTGCCGCTGAACTGACATCACTGCCTTTGTTTGTAGGCGCTGTATTTTCAGCATGTTGCCCTCGAGCCCCGAGAACACCCCATGGCTGTCAACGTGTGCTGGTGGACTCTGCACCCGCGACCTGCGGCGCCGTCTGGCACCCGTGTGTGCTCCCGCTGAGGTGGAGGGCACAGTGGCATGGCTCCCATCCTGGGGCATGGTGTTTGGATCCGGGCCCCTGCTGTCGTCAGATGAGGTCTCCAACACTCGCAACCTGGCAGCTGCATGCCTCCTCGACCTCACAAATGCAGGCGGTGATGTGGCCGGTGACTCAAGCATGAGTGGGGATGCTGGCTGTGGTAGTGGTGATGCTGGCTGTGGTAGTGGTGATGCTGGCTGTGGCAATGATATCTGGGCAGAACTTGTGCTGGCCAGCCCTGTACTGTCTTGCCGGTGTGCCCTCTCTCCTGTTGCAGTCCTGCGCGATGTTACATCTGTGGACAGAAATGCAACATCAGCTCAGTGTACCTGAAGGCCTGCATTGCAAGCATCACAATAAATTTCTGTAACACTCTCACATTGTCCTCTGCCTGCTTTTGGCTAATGTGTGTGCCATGCCTTGTTGTTCTGTGCTATTCAGTTCATGGTTGGGGTTTCCCTGACTACATCTCCCATAATGCATTGCCAGTCTGCACTAACACATGGACTGGAGTGGGATACTCATTTCACAATGGGGGATGTGGGATAGGGGTAGGGGGGGCTACATTGCTGTGCATTCGTCTTACCTTGTTGGGTGGCGGCTCTGGCAGAGCTGTCGGCATCCCCAAGCCCCACGACACTCTCGTGCTCTATAGTGGACTGCACCAGCTCCTCCAGTTCGGTAAGGGCAGGTGCCCTGTTACTCCCACCTCCTGTCCGGCTGGCCTCCTTCTGCAGTTCCCCCATCTTCCTCTTTGTGACGATCCTCAGGTCGTACCAGCGCTTTTTAAGTACCTCAATGTCCCTGGGGGTCACTCCAACAGCATTGACCTGCGCCTGGATTCCAAGCCATATGGTCTGCTTCTCCGACTCTGGCACTTGCAGGGACTGCCTCCCAAACAGCTTCTGGTGCTGCTTCACCACCTCCTCCACTAGTACCTGGAGTTCCTTGGGGCTAAATTTTTGCCTTCTCCTCCTTTCCCCTCCATCTCTCTGTGTCTCCTGGCTGGACATTGTGATTTTGAGCTGCACAATCAGGCACTGGCTCCCTGCCTCTCCTCTGCACTCCCAGCCTCTCCAGAGTCTGTTGATTGTTTGCACCTGCCTGGGTGTGGCCACATCCTGGTTGGGTGGGGTTTGGTTGCACAGGATTGGCTGTTTCATCCAGGCATGTGATTTCGTTTTTCCGATTCGGTAAATACCGATTCGGTATTTACCGATTCGGTAAATACCACCTCGGATTTTACCGTTTCGGTAAATACCACCGCGGTATTTACCGATTCGGTAAATTCCGATTCTTGTATACCGAATGTTACCGAATCGGTAATTATTACCGAATGATTACCTACATATAACTTTCCGATTCTTAAATACCGATTCGGTAAAGTTCGGTATTTAAGAATCGGTAAATTATATTTACCTACATATGGCCCTAAGTCTTTAATTTGCCAGATTTTTCCATTTGCCATGGTAACTTCCGTTATTGGTTTCGCGATCTCACAAACTTTACAGTTATGACACTTAATGAAACCTTTTGTGTTTAACCAAGTCTCTTTTGATTTTTTTACTTTGAAATGGCTATGTACCAATCTGTCTTTCAAGTACCTAGCTCTTCGGTATGTTATAATTGGATTTTGCACTTAATTTCGTGCAAAAGTCAATACACGGTATATGTTATAGAATGCCCATGCCCATTAAAATATGTGGGCAGCACCATTTGTGATCTCAAGAAACGAATACTGGAACATGTACGAGCTACGAAAAATAAAGACAGAAACAATGCAGTAGCCAAACATATGGAGACGCATCATAATGCTAATTGGAAATCCTTAAAGTTTTATGGTATTGAATCTGTTCCGGTGAATGCACGTGGTGGTAACCGGGAGAAAACACTACGTCAAAAGGAATCCCGTCACATTTTGAATTTCAGAACTATGACCCCTTTTGGTTTGAATCAATCAGAAGAACTGTATATACACCTACAATAAAACAGAACACACAAGGAAGTAACGGGTTTTGTCTGCCCAACAGAGAAATGAAACAGAGGCTCATATTAAATGTGTAATGAAGCGTGAATAAATGTCTCACAAGCCCACTAGAGGGCCAGAAAAGAACGGTTAAAATGCCTCAAAATGCCCACCTAGGGGCGAAAGGAAATAGCCCACCAGGGGGCTAAGAAACAGCGGACAAATGCCTCAAAACGCCTTCTAAGAGGCGAAAGTGTATAAGTTCAAATTATTGACACAAATGAGTTGGAAATAAGATAATGAAGAAAGCGCTGTGTAATGGACAAGTATCAACTGATACAAATCTACCCAGCACTTTCATTTGAGATAATAAAGGTGAAAGGCCCAGAACAAGCATAAAGTATAAGCCTTAATAAAGTTATAATGTTTTGGATAAACATACACAAAAAATCTAAAGAAAAAAACCTTTTGGACTGGGAAGAACTTCATTACCCATAATCCAACGGGAAGCACTATGAAACAGGAAGTGATGTCATCACGCTTCCTTCAATTGGCTTTATATATAAACAATGTAATGTAAGCATGCACAAACATACAACCGTGAACAAGGTATATGCTGATACCGAAATGCGTTGGTTAATCTTGGTTTTGCTGTTTAACGGATGAATTAAAAATTGGTAACAAGCTGTTGGAGTGCGACCTTTTACTTCCATTCGGAAGTTCTGTGCTCATTTTCGGCGGTTTGGTTCAACCGCGTTGGTTACGCACCCCTCGAGAAGCCCCTGAAGCTGGGTGAAAACGAACCGTGCTGGATTGAGAAATATATATATATATATATATATATATATATATATATATATATATATATATATATATATATATATATATATATATATATATATATATATATATATATATATTATCTACTGGCGGTCGCCAGTAGATAGTTATAGTTAGGACCGTGTTTCCATAGGAAATCCGCAGCATTCTATTTGGAATAACTTTGGCGCCGATTGACGAATCCTGGCGAAATTTTCAAAATAGGTGGGGCGCTCCGCTCCGCTCCTATCCTGAAAGTCTTGGGGGATTTGTCAAGCGGGGGCTGAGAAAAAGGGGGGGTCCCAAAACGTGTTTTCCCCATGCATTTTTCCATAGGACCTTTAGTCCAAGCTACAGCTCGAACGGCTGAACAGAATTACTTGAAATTTGGCAGAGAGGTAGTCCTCAGGTCAGGGATGTGCCTTTTGTAGGTCTGGTGTAAATGTGTTCAGTATTTGCTGAGAAAATAGCATTTAAATCAATATATATATCTATAAGCGCGCTCCGAGCGCGTACAGTAAGCTTACCGTACGCGCACGGTGCCGTGCGCGAGCTTAATTCTGATTGGCGGTTGCATGACTGTAAACATTCGAATCGGTCGAAATCAGGAAGTGCCGGCCGCCATTTTGTGTCTCACACTGATAAACAAAGGTGGACAATGTGAAAAGGGGGCAACGAAGAGAGTTGCAGACCCCCTAGCGTTTATCAGGGGGTCCAAGAAGGTCACAAAAGTATGAAAAATACATTTAATTTTTTTTTTTTTTAAATCACGGGGTGCGCGTACGGTAAGCTTACCGTACGCGTACTGCAGAAAAAAAACGATAAAAAAAATAGAAGTAAAAATCAAATTTAAGTGTTTAGATATTAGGGGGCTCTAAAAAGAGCTGTTGTGTTTATGAAGTGTTTTTTTGTGGTACTTACAAGTAAGTACCGATGCAGAGTCTAAAGTTCAAGAGGAAGACTCTGTTGCCTTCATCAGTGAAATGTACACTGTCTCCTCTATAAATGCCTTGCATGTTGTAACGCAAGTTGTTGTGGTATATAGAACCCATACCAAAGTCTCTGAGGAAAGCAGAAATAGATTTGTTGACGTGCTTTCTTGCTTTGTCAATCTGCGGACAAAATTGGTTGGACCAGTTCCACTTTTGCCTTTGGCATATGTTAGAATATACAAAGGCAGATTGAGGAAAAAGCGACATCAATTGCACAAAGGTGTCCTTAATAAGCATTTCCAGACCTACCCCAGTTAAAGTGCCTAGGTCATTTCCACCACAGTGCACAATAATAAGGTTAGGCTGTGGGAGATGTCGAAAGGTTTTCACCAAAGGGATTAATTGGTGCCACTTTAACCCTCTCTGACCAATCCATTTAATGTCTACATTTGGCAAAGCAAGGTCTCTCACCATACCTCTTTTTTCTGCATACTTTTCACTCCAGAAGACATAGCTGTGACCTACAATCCACACTGTGAACATCTTTCAAGGAGATCTGGATGCACTCAGGAGGTGTCTTTCAGTAGAATGGCAATATGAAATGAAAGACAGTTGTAAAATGGAGGCATACATATTTTTTTTAAATAAAAATAACTCATTGGCTGATTCAAATCATTTTACAGTTAAAACTAGGCTGTATGTGTACATTTTTAGAAGCATGTTTTGTATTGGTTCAGAAAATTGTGTTCCCACAGAAGATTAATTTGGATTAGCTGTTAGGTTTGACAGGTGAAGCATTCTTGCTCTTTGGATTTGAAACATTGTGTGCTGAACTTCTGACCTCTCTGCTCACACCAGTTTTCCATGAGCGGTTGCTACGGTAGCAGGCAGAAGTCAAGTTGGGGGAAGGGTTCATTTGGAAAAGGGTTGAAGTTTTCAACCAATAGAAATGTGTGATTTCATTTGAAAAAATGTGGGAAGCACTGAGATTTGTAATTAACATGTATATGTGTGAAAAAAGAGAGGGAAACATTGCCATTTACTGGTTCTGGAGAGAGGAGAGAGGTGTAGAGCTCTGATATTCTGACTCTGATAGTCTGCTGTTTGAGTGCCACATTTCTTTCTCAACTAAGTAATTTTAAAGGTGAGATATGAGTTTGAGAGAGGATGTATGTGGTGATTTTTTATATAAATATTAGAATTGTGATTCTTCTTTAAAAGTTATGTTTTACATTTTGTGGTTTGGGAGATATTTAACTGTCTTGAACTAGTAAAATATTATGGAGTGTGTTTTCACCATAAGTTAAGCAAAAAAAGGGCAAAACATTTTTTTAAATATGAAAATATGTGTACTGTATTCTAAAATGTATTATTAAATATTAAGACTTTTTTCTTTTTTTTCAGATTGCGAAAAAAATGTACGAAAAAATAAACCTTTTTTCTAGCAATTTAAATGAAGCATTTAATAATAAATACGTTATTTTTTTGGTCAGGTAAGTGTGAAATTTCTGTATTTATCACACATTTAGTTTCATGCTCCCTTTTTTTCACTTCTCCTCTCTCTGCTTTTCTCATTTCCGTTGTACTCCCTCAAGGACCTTGTAGGGTAAAAAAAAAATGGGTTCTTTAAAAAAAAAAAAAAAATGCGCGTACCGTACGCGCACGGTAAAAAAAAAATTAAAAAAATGTATTACAAAAAAGTTGTGAGGTAAGGTTGGCTCTTAAAAGAGCCGTTGTGTTAATACAGGGACAGAGGAAAGAAAGAATGGGAATATTAACAAGGATCACAGATGTGCTGGTCTATCTTATTGTTTATTAGGGAAACACTGCTCTCCCCATGAACAATTAGACCATAACATCTGGTGCACCTCATTTGTACCCTCTGAAATCGAGGGTTCGTTTCCAGAGGAGCAGAAGAGGGTGATGCTCCCACCGCAGAGGAAGGGCTCGGCTGAGCTGCCGAAGATGTACTCGGCTGAGCTTCTGCGGGTGTGCTCGGGTGACTTTCTGAAGGGTTTGCTTCAGAATGTCGAGCAAAAGTCCTGGGATGTACATCCCTAATGTGTCTCAGCATAGTGTGGTTACCAAAGGAATACTTCTTCCTTGGGTTACCTCTAGATAAGACACGCTCACAAAGTGAGCAGGTGACTAATGGAGCATTTACCTTTTTCTGCCCCTCTGGAAAAGTAAAATACTCCCAATCAAAAGAATTCTTTTGTTTCCTCCTTCTCTGCCTGATGATGCTGCTGCCCTGCTCACTCTCAGAAGAGGTCTGCTGCTCTGCCATTGTATCCCAAAGACAATTCAGCTCCTTCTCCTAAGAAATCACAAGCAGTAATGAGGGGAATGGGTGTGGTGTAGGAAGATTCCAGAACTAAAAGTAGTTTAAACCAATCAAAAGTGTTGTTTCTTGATCACATGACCAACCGTACGCGCACGTTAAGCTTACCGAGCGCGTACAGTAAAAGTACGCATGCGCGTACGAGAGACACGCGCACGCGCACGCGCGCATGCGCATTACGGGCACGCTCGTACACTTCCGCGTAACGTGCGCGTGAGCGTGCGCGTGTAAAGCATGCGCTTACGCGTCGCGTAGGAAGTACGGACGCCTACGCAAATTGCGTAAGCATGCGCAAACAGAGTAGAAATATTACATATGCTCACCGTACATAAAGCGAATCGTGCGTTTACGGTAAGCTTACCGTACGCGCACGGTAGAAAATTTAAAAAAAAAAAAAAAAAAAGATAAAGGTTTGTTGAAGATATTAACTATGTTATACAACTATCTATAACCATTTATTTAAAAAAGGTGAATCATTATAAATTGAAGAATGAATTAAACCATGAATATATACATAGGTAGAATAGTGTTTAAAGGAAAAAATAAAAAGGAAAAAAATGATGTAAAAAAAAAAAGAAATTCAATAAAAAACCATAGGTTTCACACACATTATAGTTAGGAATTAGAATTCAAAAAACCATGCAAAAACACAAAAAAATATAGGTTTCACACGCGTTATATTTAGAAATTAGGGTTTAAAAACCTTGCAAATTCACTGAAAAATCCATAGGTTTCACACACGTTATAGTTAGGAATTAGCATTTAAAAAACCTTACACAAATTCAATGAAAAAACCATAGGTTTCACAAATGTTATAGTTAGCTGGACATTTCGCTTGTAAAAAACCAATGAAATTCCCCCGTTATAGTTAGTTCAGCTAACTATAACTCGCGCACCCGCAATCCACTGCTGATGACGTCACATATTACATCACACATGACATGGTCAGTGACATCACTCATGACATCACTGATGACATCTAAAATGACATTACTACAATTGTGAGTCAAGTGTGGACATCTCACAAAAAGTGACGGACTGGCCTCACACACCACCTGGTGTCATGCTTCACCAGGTGGTGTGTGAGGCCAGTCCGTCACTTTTTGTGAGATGTCCACACTTGACTCACAATTGTAGTAAGGTCACATCACACTAGGAGCAGCTTCTTGTGGTCAATAGTAGTTATGGAGGCCGCTAGCTCCTAGCACCCCGTGCCTCCTGTTCCCCCCTCCACACTCTGTGGAGTTCTTCTAGTGATTGCTATCTAAAATGACATCACTGATGACATCACTGATGACGTCAACAATGTGATAAATTACAACATATTTTCACACCCTCATAAAACCTTTGATATACCAATTCAAAATTACAGAGTTCCATTCTCATATCCATAAATAATGCAATACCAATAACTGCATACCCACATATTAACTTTTAGGTCTTCATACACCTCCACACACTCACGTGTAAAGTCACTCATAGTTACAGTCACTCCATAAAAAAGTATCATATGAATTTATACACACACCTATATAGACACTCACACACTACCAATTATCCATAGAGGTACTCTCACACCTAGTCATTCATAAAAATAATCACACTGCCATTTACTCACCTATACAGTTATACACAATCAAGTTCCCTTGCTCACAAAAATAGTATCACATTTTTATGCTCCATTAGAATCATTGACAAAAGCACACACTCATCCATACAGTCACTGTCACAATCACCCATTCTCACATCTAGCCACTTATATACTCTTACACACATATATACTACCTTTCACATATGTAGTTAGTCACAAATGTACCACTGAGATATACATTGAATCCCTAACACACCCTGTAGGACCTGGGGTCTCCAGGCCCTATGGGGCGGTAACGTGACACTAGCGGTCGGGCCACCAAAGGTCTGTGTGTAAAGCAACCATACAACACGCACCTCACATGCGACGAGGAACACACACATTAAGTGACGCCACACTGTAGGAATTATGTAAATACTCAAGTTTATCCAAGTAGGTCACGTTAAATGCAGTTCATGAGGTAGCAGTACATTTCATATGCGAATAATACAATAGCTAGCGATGTACATATCGGTCATGAGCTATACAGGCTGTTTCTACCACATATGCAGTTTATGAAATGACAGTACTGCCTGGGGCACAACTACCACTCACGTAGCTGCACACGCGCGTGGGGCGCGTTAACCGGTGACGACCTCAGAACGGGGCACCTAGCATGGAGAGCTACTCGTGATCTCTGGCACATAGCACTGTAATAGGGAATATAAATAACAGAGCGCTACTCGTAATCAATAGCGTTTAACACATCAATATGGCACAGGAATAACAGCGCGCTACTCGGACTTGATAGCACGTAACACTTCAACCTGGCTCATGAATAACAGCGCGCTACTCGGACTTGATAGCACGTAACACTTTAAGGTAGGGCATGTAAACACAAAGCGCCACTCGTAATTGATGACTCTCAGTACCTTGGAGCGGAGCGTATAACATAAAGCGCCACTCGTAATCAATGACACTCAGTACTTTGAAACGGAGCATATAGCATAAAGCGCCACTCGTAATCAATGACCCTCAGTACTTTGAAACGGAGCATATAGCCTAAAGCGCCACTCGTAATCAATGACACTCAGTACTTTGAAATGGAGCACATAGCATCAAGCGCCACTCGTAATCAATGACACTCAGTACTTTGAAACAGAGCTTCCAGCGGGGAGCTCCGGTGCAGTTCGTTGGGCACCACGCTTCAGTATCGCTCGAGGGGGCACACGGAAAGGATCCCTCGGCGGGGTCTCTTCCGTCGTGAAGACAGGGGGGGGGAATCCCACGGAGAAGAATCCCGGCTAAGGGTGCGGTGTGGCTCCCAACCCGCAGGGGGCGCACCGGGGCGATTTCAGCCTCCGGGCTTACCTCGATCTCAGTGTCAGCAGGCGTCCGCTCCCATGATGATGGGGGAACTCGGCCCCGGCCTTGCACACCTCCCCACGCAGCTGCGACGGCAGCGACGGGGCCCCGGGCTTCTCCGCGGGCCTCGTGGCACGGCAGGGCACTTCTCCAGGCCCCAAGGCCACAGCGGTGAGCGCGCTGGCGTCGCCGTCACAGGGGGGGCTCAAATTAAGGATGGGGTTCTGTGCTCAGCGGAGCACGCTGCCGGGGGTCCCAGACCAGGGCAGGAAGCGCAGGGGTCACAGCGCTAATACCTGGTCGATCCCCGGTGGTTCTCCAGTCAGCTTTGCATCAGGGTTCAGGGGTCAGTCTGGACACGCAGTCTCAGTGCTTGGTGAATAGGTTTCAGAGTTCAATCTGGACACGCAGTCTCAGTGCTTGGTGAATAGGTTTCAGCTGTTAGATGAAGTCTTATTGGCGCAGATGTATCTGGCGCCCTTAAGGGGTTCTGTTACAAGGGGTTAGGAATGGAGAGGGCGACTAGATCCTTCCTAGTCAGGCTGGCAGAGAGTCTCTGGGTCCTCCTACTGCTGGGCAAGATCAGTGGGTTTCACAGGGTCCCTCACTCACTTAAGAGGCAGCACCTAAATCCTGTCACTCTCAGAGGCATAAGTCCCTGGCTAGGCCCTACCGCCTACACTTCTGGTGGATTCTTCAAGCTCTGCTTCACCCCAATGGCCAACTCACCACAAAAGTTTCCCTCCCTCTCTTAAGTAGCCCTAGGTCAGGTGACCTCTAGCCAAGGCGGCAAAAGAAAAACCACACCTCCCTTCTAGAAGGTTCCAGCACATTCCAGGAGCTTCCCCACTCTACCTATGGGACAAAAAGGCGGGCTGGAGTCGCAACATTGTTGTGGGGTTCCAGCCGGCTCCTGGCAGCGAGGGTGCTACTATGAAAGACCACTCTGCAGTAGCAGGGGCCTGTGGCAGCCATCTTGGGAGAAGGGAGCACCTGCACCTTAACACTGATTGGCAATGAAAAGGTGCCCGGAGACCTAGTCCAACATAAAAATGAGGGTGGAAAAAATGAGGCACGATACAAAAATGGAAGGGGAGACCACCCTAGGGCTGACAGGTCCAACATGCGTCCCCCCCATCCGAAAGAGGGAAGAGCTACCCAACCTCTAGGGAGTTCTCATCACTAAGGCGGAAAAACCTTGAGAGACCATCAGCATTGGCGTGGTCAACTCCGGGCCGATGTTCCACCCGAAAATCCATCCCCTGTAGGGAAATGGACCACCTCAACAACTTGGGGTTTTCGCCTCTCATCTGCATGAGCCAGCGAAGGGGCCGGTGGTCGGTCTGAATAAGGAAGTGAGTGCCAAAGAGGTATGGCCTCAACTTCCTTAGTGCCCAGACCACCGCGAAGGCTTCTCTCTCAATGGTGCTCCATCGCCGTTCCCGAGGGAGGAGTCTTCTGGATATGAAGGCCACAGGTTGATCTTGGCCCTCGGCATTGAGTTGTGAGAGCCCTGCACCTATGCCGTGCTCTGAGGCATCTGTCTGAACAATAAATTCCTTGCTGAAATCGGGTGTTGCTAGTACTGGAGCGGTACACATCGCCTGTTTCAGCGTGTCAAAGGCTTCTTGGCATGCAGCTGTCCATATGACCTGGCAAGGTTGCTTCTTTGAGGTCAATTCCGTCAAGGGGGTTTCGATGGTGCCATATCCCTTGACGAACCGGCGGTAATACCCAGTGAGGCCGAGGAAAGCTCGGACCTCTGTTTGGGTCTTGGGGGGCTCCCAAGCCAAGATGGTTTCGATTTTGGCCTGGAGGGGTTGCACCTTACCTCCGCCCACCAGGTGTCCCAGGTACACGAAAGATCCCTGTCCAATCTGGCACTTGCTGGCCTTAATTGTTAAGCCAGCGCGTCGCAGCGCCTGCAATACCTCCTGGAGGTGTTGCAGATGGTCCTCCCAGGAGCTACTGAAGACAGCTATGTCATCCAGGTAGGCCGCTGAGAAGGACTCCAGGCCAGATAGTACCTGATTCACTAACCGCTGGAATGTGGCCGGAGCATTTTTGAGCCCAAAGAGCATCACTCGAAACTGGTAGTGGCCCTCGGGGGTGGAGAACGCTGTCTTCTCCCTTGTTCCCTCGGCCATGGCAATCTGCCAATATCCGGATATCAGGTCAATGGTGCTGAGGTACCGGGCTGCTCCCAGCCGGTCCACCAGCTCGTCTGCACGTGGGATGGGGTGAGCATCTGTCTTTGTGACAGAGTTCAACCCCCAGTAGTCCACACAGAACCGAAGCTCCGGTGTCGTACCCGGTGGGGCCGCTTTCGGCACCAACACCACTGGACTAGCCCACGGGCTGCTGGAAGGATCTATCACCCCCAGCTCCAGCATCTTTGCCACCTAACGCTGGATGCTATCCTTCACTCGGTCAGAGAGCCGGTAAGACTTGTTCTTCACCGGGGGGCTGTCCCCTGTGTCCACATCATGGGTACACAAATGAGTGATTCCAGGCGTGAGGGAGAACAACGAGGCGAACTGTCCCAGGACATGGTGACAGTCCCTCTGTTGCTCTGGAGTCAAGGATGGGGAGAGGACTACACCTTCCACCGAACCATCCTTCTCTTGCTAGAAGGTCAGGAAGAGCTTCACTCTCTTCCTCTTCGCTCCCATCCATCACCATAAGGAGAGCCAGCTCTGATCGCTCATGGTGCGGCTTCAGGCGGTTGACGTGGAGCACCCTGAGGGGCTGACGGGGGGGTTTCATATCCACAACGTACGTGGTCTGGCCTCGTCGCTCCACAATGTCGAATGGGCCAGTCCACCGGTCCTGGAGGGCACAAAGCTCCCCAGGTTCCATAACCCACACCTTCTGTCCAACGTCTAACTCGACCGTCCGAGCGTTGCGGTCATACCACTCCTTCAGCACGGTCTGGCTAGCATCCAGGTTCTCTGTGGCTGCCTTCCACAGCTTGGCCATCTGGCTGCGGAACGCCAGCATGTAGCTGACAATGTCACGGGGAAGCTTCTGTGAAGTCTTCTCCCACCCCTCTTTCACTAAACTGAGGGGCCCCCGAACGGGATGGCCATAGAGCAATTCAAACGGGCTGAACCCGACTCCCTTCTGCGGTACCTCCCGGTAGGAGAATAACAAGCAGGGGAGGAGGACGTCCCATTTACGCCTCAAGCCCTCTGGTAGGCTTCGGATCATCCCCTTCAATGTCTTATTGAAGCGCTCTACAAGTCCGTTCGTCTGGGGATGGTAAGGAGTGGAGAACCGGTGGGTCACCCCACACTCCTTCCACATGGCCTGCATGTAGGCCGACATGAAATTGGTGCCCCTTTCTGACACCACCACCTTGGGGAATCCGACTCGGGTAAAAATCCCCAACAGTGCCCGCGCCACCACCGATGCAGTGATGGTCCTCAGAGGAATAGCCTCTGGGTACCTTGTGGCCTGGTCCACCAAAACCAAGATGAACCGGTGTCCCGCTGCGGTCAGAGGGTCCAATGGCCCAACAATATCGATACCGACCCTCTCAAAAGGGGTCCCGACCACGGGGAGCGGTTCCAACGGGACCTTCAACTTAGTCCCCATCTTGCCACTAGCCTGACAAGACTTGCAGGTCTTGCAAAAGGTGTCTGATGCAATCCTCATCCTGGGCCAATAAAAATGGGGGACCAACCGTGCAAAGGTTTTGTCCTGACCCAGGTGTCCGGCCAAGGGTATCTCGTGTGCTAACTCCAGCAGAAAGGCCCGGTAACATTGGGGGACCACTATGGCCCTGAAGTACTGGGTATTTTAAGCCCAGCGGTGCAGGGGAACACACCCTATGACTTCGGGGTTCTTCCTGTTTCAGACCTACAGAAACACAGAGTCTTCTGGGTGAAGTCAAAGATCAGTTTATTGGCTGCAGACCAATTACAGGCGTCCTAGAAGTACAACAGCGTGTATGTTCTCAGGAGACTGCTAAAAATCACAGAAACGGGCTTCTCCTTAAATACAGATTTTCCTGCCTCAGGCATACATTCTTTAGTTTATGATATGGCCATTACACGTATACATTACAAAACGAAAAGGCAGAGTCATGATGACCATCCCACATTCCAATGAAGCCAGCCCGCAATTATTTACACAGTAAAGCTCAGATCCCACATCAGATATCGATAGGCCCCAATAAACATGAGCATCTCCTGTTTTGGGAAACAAGCCATAAAGCAGGAACAGCAATATGTGAAAGAGATTAGCCGGAGGCTTGTGTAGGATGAAAAGACTTTATGGTGTGTCAAGCCCTGATGCTAATCACAGGTGGCCAGAGGACGGGGAACTCGTGAGACCAGTTTGACCTGGGGCAGCGGAGCCAAGCTGCCCAGGTCACAGAAAAGTCAAAGAAAGCCACATGTGCCTTAAAAGGCTCGTATTCGCTTCACACTACATAGCCTATGTGAGGGCAACCATAAGATGGCCACCGATACAAAATGGAACCCACGCAGTGATGTAAAATAGCGTATACACAGTGCATTCATAGCTGAAACGTTACAGAAAGCACTCGTACATACCGCATTAACCATTCGCGGTTCACTATTACCGAGGGGGTAGGGCCCTATCTCCTACGCAGTCCCAAATTCTAAAGTACGACAGACCCTCCTTTTGCCCTTACATAGGCAATAACTATACTCATTTCAATCCGAGTCTAGGTCAATATTCACGAAGTCATGGAGATGTTGCTGTAGCATCATCCTATTACTTAGCTCGTCCCTCGATACAGGTTTCCTTACACATAATGTAGCACAGAGGCCACATATCGCAGGAGCACACTGTATGCACAAACAGAACAGGAAAAGGATGGCTAAGATCATTCCAATGACCATCAGAACTTTCCAACCCCAGGCAGATATCAGTTCCCAGAACCACCCCACCAGTGACCAATCTCCTTTATCCACGTGTATGGACTCAGATATTTTATGCAGTTTGGAGATGGCTTGATAGACTGTTGGAGCGTTATCTGGTATGAAAATGCAACAACTGGATTGGATAACCTTACATACCCCACCACGGTCTGCAAGTATGACGTCTAGAACCATGCGGTTCTGCAAAGTCATGAGGCGATCCGCTTGGAGCTCAGCTGTCAAATTACCGAGGGCACCAGCCGTAACATTAACAGTGGATTCAACCACACGAGTCAGTTGTCTCAGGTTCCTACTATTAACCATAGGTCCCCAAAACGGCAGGAAACCCAAAAAGAAATCTCCCGCTTCCTGACCGGCAGTATCCTCCTTACTAATCACGCCTCTCACAACTCTGGCCTTGTGATAGTCGGAGGCGGCAGTAAATGTTGGCGGTAGCAGATTTGCAATATAACATGTGCCCGAGAAATCAGGGGGCAACCATGTATATGCTCGGTCATCGCAGATAAAATATGTACCCTTGGCAGCCAAAAACGCAGGGGAAAACTGTGACGGAAAAGTGTACGTTTCAGTACAGTCACTTCTTCCCAGTTGAGCTCTAGGATTCTGACCATTACCTTGCAAACAGAACCGACCTATGTGGGGTACGACCCAGATTGGGGATGAGATTTTCCGCTGTCTTTCACCCAGACTAATACTATACCCCGTCGCGTTCCACCCCACATAAGCTCTCAGCTCTTCTTTGGGAATGGATGAGTATGCATCGATATCTCTACTCATATCGGCAACTCCTTTCATTAAAGCTTTGTTATTGGTGCTAGGTCTGATGGAACGCGGTTGTCGCGGGGAGTATACTTCTAGTGCATAGAGAAACATAGTCTGGAATGCCCATGACGATCCAATGTAACTATACGGCAGCACCAGATAGGGAATACCCTTATTAATGGTATGTGGCATTAAACCACACACCCAACAATTTGTTGTATTCATAATTAGTTGGTGCTGGTGCAGGAGCTGAATAAACGAGTTATTCACAAACTCTGATCGTCTAACTTGTTCATGTTCGGGCAGAGGGTGAAAAGAGTGTGAGGAGATAGTAGGAGGAGGTATAGGCTGTACAGTGGGGGCAATGGGCTCTTGAGAGGAGAAGAATACAAATCCTACAGTAAACATTATCATACTACATAATACAAACAGACATAAAAACACAAAACGTTTAGTTTTCACTGTTTTACATATTCTTGCTTTAAAGTTCATTTCCTCAGTGAGGTTCTCCATCTTACAAAACTCCATCCTCTAATCGTGCCGCTCGCGGCGGGTGAGTTTCTTCTGCTAAAGAGTACGCCCGTCAGTCCAGGGAACGCCCTAGACCAACCAGAACCGTCGACCTAACGTCTTCGGCCTGTACCCCAAAGTCTTGGCACCACGGCCCTGCGGCTGAACCCGGATGGTGGTTCGAAAAACAAAAATCAAGAAAGTCCTTCAGATGGGAGAGCTCTGGTTATCAAAAAATAAAAAGGTAAAAGAAAAGAATATTTATTTGTCCATGGGCCTTGGCCTTAGATTGTAGTGGAGACGGCCAGGTACTGTTTGATCTTGAAACAAGAGTTCAGGCTCGGTAGTGTCCAATCGAGCTGACGGTGGCACAGCTTCTTGCAAAATATCGTCACTTTCCTGCGCTGAAGCTGTGCCTTTTATGCGTGCATCACTGAACGGCACAAAACGAGGTACAGTGTCTGTTTCAGAGTCTACGATACCCTCCTGGACCCACTGGTCATACGGCAGAGGCAAAGGGATCCTTTTCACGTGGGCGCCGTGGATCCAGTTTTTCTTCCCCTTCACTCGAACAGCTGATCTTGTCGACAGCAGCACGAGGTGAGGGCCGATCCAACGAGGCTCATCATTGCTCTTGCGCTGAAAATGTTTCACCAAGACCCACGTGCCAGGGTCGATAGGGTGTCCTGGAGCCTCAGAGGCCTGGGGAAGAGTATCATGCACCTGTTGGTGTAAAACACGCAGTTTAGCTGTCAATTTTTGCAAGTAATCAAACAGTACTGGATGCTCGATTTCACTGAATTTCGTCGGTCTTGGCACACCCCATTCATTGGCCGGACGGCCAAAAATGACCTCGTAAGGACTAAGTCCCACTCGTGAGTGTACGGTCATTCTGGTGGACAGGAGTGCTAGAGGCAGAGCGTCAGGCCATTTAAGACCTGAGCTCGCTTGGATTTTGGCCAGTTTAAGTTTGAGGGCGCCATTGTAGCGCTCTACTAATCCAGCTGATTGGGGGTGATTTGCAGCGTGGAATTTCTGCCTTATACCTAGTCCCTCACATACATTCTTCATCACTTTACCCACAAACTCACTTCCATTATCACTCCACACCATTCTTGGCATTCCAAACCTGGGGAAAAATTCCTACACAAGGGCTTTGGCTGTGGATAGAGCAGTGTTATCCTTTAGGGGATAGGCCTCAATCCATTTTGAGAAAGCGCAAACAACCACTAATACATATTTCAGGTTGTTGCACCTTTCCATGTGAATAAAATCTAGCTGCAAAACTTCAAATGGATATGATGGAGGCGCAAAATGACCAGCTGGAGTTGGGGTTCCCCTACCAGGGTTGTACTTCAAGCATACCATACAATTCTTGACCACGTTCTCTGCACACTTAGGAATTCCAGCATTCTGCCATACTGGAGCTAACAACTTACAGATTCCTTTCGTACTGATGTGTGCAATTCCATGTGCCATAGTAACCACTGGAAGCACATATGCATCAGGTAACAACCATCGCCTATGTTCTGACAAATCAATCCAACAACCATTCTAATCCAACTTACCCATACCTTCTCTCCACTTGCTCAACTCTTTCTCTGTGGCTTCAGCTTGAAGGGACTTTACACTTTCTATTGTGTTTTCACACATTCCAACATCACCAACCCATCTGGCAGGGCCTGCAACATACATTCGAGTCTTCACATCTTTTGCTGTTTCTTTCGCGACTTCATCAGCAAACGCATTACCACGACCAACATCATCAGTGATTTTCCTGTGCGCACTGCATTTCATAATCGCAACTTGTAACGGTAGGGTCAGCGACTCAAGGAGATCATTCACCAACTTGCCATTCTGAATCTTAGCTCCATGTGAAGTCAGGAACCCACGTTCCTTCCACAATCGCCCAAAACTATGAGCCACGCCAAAGGCGTACTGGCTGTCTGTATATATATTCACTCTCATTCCTTCAGACAACACGCATGCTCTCGTAAGGGCAATCAATTCTGCTGCTTGAGCCGAATTTTGTGGCACACGCGCAGTTTCCACAATCGTGTGCAAAGTCGTGATAGCATATGCAGCAGTCGTATCACCATTCGGAAGCTTGAAACACGAACCATCCACCCATAAGGTACCATCACACTCAGTCAGGGGAGTATCTTTGAGATCTACTCTCCCTTTCGTCTCTTCTTCTGTTCTGAACAGACAATCATGTTGCTCAATCTCATCTAGGTCTGCTGGAATTGGTAATAATGAAGATGGATTCAATGTGTTGCATCTCTTTATGTGTATGTGATTTGCTAACAGTGTCAGCTCATAGCCAGATAATCGCGCACTAGTTAAGTGTTGTGTCTTGGTCCTGTTTAACAATGTGTCCACAGCATGTGGAACCATAACAATCAATGTATTATCCATTACTAGTCCAGCAGACTGTCGAATAGACATAGCTGCAGCGGCTGTGGCTCTCAGACAACTTGGCAATGCCCTCGCTACAGGGTCCAAGGTTGACGAAAAATACGCGCATGGACGCGGTCTGTCGCCAAAAGGCTGTGTTAACACTGATAATGCACAACCATCTTTCTCGTGAACATACAATGTAAAAGGCTTGCTGTAGTCAGGGGTACCCAACACAGGAGCCGAACACAATGCATTACGCAATTCCAAAAAACTCTTCTGACACTCTTCAGACCATGGGATAGGATTCGGTGTGTCTTTGCAAGTCAATGCTAACAAAGGTTTTGCCAACAAAGAAAAATTAGGAATCCAATGCCTACAGTATGAAGTAATGCCCAAGAAAGCACGCACTTCTCTCTGTGTTCTTGGCACACTCAACTGTGCAATGGCTTGAATTCTTTCTGGGGTCAGTCTCCTTCCCTCCTTCGATAAGAGATGACCTAAGTAGGTCACTTCTTGTCGACAATATTGCAGCTTTGAGAGAGACACTTTGTGATGGAAGGTAGACAAATGACGCAACAATGACAAAGTAGCGTTTTTGCAAATCTTTTCAGTATCCGCGGCGATCAGTAAATCGTCGACGTACTGAATGAGGATAGCGCCATTGGGTAAAACCAGTGCATCAAGCTGCACTTTCAAAGCTTGGCTGTATATTGATGGACTTTCACAGTAGCCCTGAGGAGCGCGTTTAAAGCGGAAGCTACGACCTCCTAAACTAAAGCCAAAAATGTCTCTGCTCTCTTCTGCAATTGGGATGCTAAAGAAAGCATTCTTTAAATCGATCACTGAGAACCATGCAGCGGAGGCTGGAATCATAGTTAACAAGGCAGTTATATCAGGGACAACTGGAAACTGTGGTACAACAATCTAATTAACCTCTCTGAGATCAATCACAAATCTGTAAACAGGTGGCTGTGAAGGCTCCGTTCGTTTTAAGACAGGTAAAACAGGACTATTGCAAACGTTGCCTCTTGTCTCTTCAATCACACCCTTTTTGATCAAATCGCTGACAATTTCTAACAACGCTTTCTGACCTTCATTAGAGATCTTATACTGGGGAATGCGTGGCGATCTGACGTTGGCTTTTAAAGTAACCACATATGGCGGTATTTCCAAAAGACCCACATCATTGGGACAAGTAGCCCAAAGAGCATCCGGAAGGGATGACAATTCAGGTGGCATTGTATTCTTAGACAAATACATTGGGGAAATCACTTTCTTACCTAATGTAAGTTGTACTCCTGAGGGAGAACAATATAGCGTGGCATGCAATCTTTTTAGCAAATCTAATCCTAGCAAATTTTCACCACAACCTGTTGTTAGAATGAGGGGTGCTTTCAGCTCGCAAGGTCCAACAGAAAGTGACATAGGACTAGAAATCGGGTTCCTAACTGGGGCGCCAGAAAAACCTACTGAGACATTCATTTCGCCAGACAAAGGCGCGCCAGGGAGTTTTGAATGCATGATTGAACTCTTTGCAGCACCAGTATCCAGCAGAAAGGGCTCCGTTACATTTGCTGTAGTTACTTTAACATAAGGTCCGCTCTGATCCACTGGCACTGAAACAACTCCCTCTCTCTGTCTACGGCTGTCCTAGTAATCATCATCTTCTACATCGTCGTCTTCCGCATAATAATCATTATTGTAATACTGAGCTGTATTACCAGTCGCGTTGGCTTGCTGATCAAAGCGATTTATGGTATTTTGAGGCGGAAGAGGACGCGCGTTCTGGGTAATATTTCCACGCCCTCTGCCTCTAGGAGCTTGCTGACCACCTCTACCTCTTGCGCCATACGCATTACTGTTACGCTGCATTAATTTAGGGAAACTATATTTGAAATGACCTTCCTCTTTGCAATATGAACATTGGTTGGGACCTACAGGGATTCGTGGTTGATAATACCCATTCATTGGCTAATTACTCTGAAACTGTTGGGGCTGCTGATAGATACCTTGTGTTTGCCTATAATTATTCTGTCCTCCACGTGGCGGATAGGCCTGCTGCAAAAGGACCTTTGTCTTTAGTTCCTTCGTTTTCTTATCTGTTCTATCCTTCTCATCTTTGTCTCTATTCTCATAATACTGTGCAGTAGCCAGTATTTGCGCTGAAGAGGAAACAGCCCAAGAACTTTCTGAATCTTTTAATTTTTTACACAACTCGGGAAGTAGATTCTGCACAAATTTATCAACAAATAACCGTTGGCCACCTTCAGTGCTCATTTCTTGACCACTGTGGTCGATAAACGTTTCTTCAAACCTGGTAAAGAAATCAGACACTGTCTCATCTTTCTTTTGCTTGCATGCAGATAGTTTGTCCCAATTTACGCGCATCGCAGGCATTATAGTTTTCATATAGGTAATAATTCTACCAGGGAGCACTGCTATGAGGGGCTCAGGTTTCGCACCACCAACTTGTCTAGCGTCTGCAGCAACAATATTAGCCCATGTGTCACCTAGTTCTGCAGCGTGATCTACATTACGAATGGATCCCCATAAAGGCTGTGGAACCACATTCCCAAACAGCATATCTATGTCGGCCAAATTCATGACACACGACTCTGCAGTTTGGGATAACTCCTTATAATAACCGGTAGGGTTTTTACGGGGGTCAGGCAATGTCTTTTTAAGTGCTAACACCTCAGATCTCTTCCATGGGACATGTACCCAAACACGCTGAAAATGTGCTAAGACAGGTGGATTAGCATTTGGATCAGCAGGTCTCCAAACTGGGGGAACCTCACGCATCGGATATTGGCGCGCTTTTACCTCCTTCCCCACAGAGAAATCCTGGTCAAACAATGACTGCTGACAATCGCCATTTCTGAGGGACAGTAAAGTCGCAACTGCTTTATCTACATTGGGGCCCACAATTACACCTGTTCCGAAATCAAATCGCACTCGACACAATTCCTGTGGGTTTGGGTTTGCACCCTTATCCTCCAATTCCTCACAGAGGAATTCACACATTTTATCAAAAACATACCTCTGTTTTGGGGCATCCCATTGGTGAAAAACATTAACAACCGATTCCACATCATAGAGTGAAGGGAAACCAATCCACCTACGCGCCAAATGATCTAACACCTCTTTCTCTTCGGGACCAGGTAGCTGACTGCGCAATTGCTTACGCTGTAAGGCAGGAGTCGCACTAGATGACCCAAAGAGAGGCGACATTAAACTAGTAACTACATTAGCTAATCGTTGTCGTGCTGAAGGAGAAGTTGAGGCGAAAACAGGGGGATAGACAGAGGGAAGAAAAACAGACTCAGATACAGGTACCGGGGTAGTGTAAGAAGGAGCGCCAGGGGAAACCACTGGCGCGCTAGGCAAAGTCGCAGGAAGCGCGGGGGTAACAGGTAGCAAAACTGGCGGCCCTTGAGAGGGCTGCACTGCAGGGATAGGAGCCAGCTGAGGAGGAGCTGGCGGCTGCGGGAAGGCTTGCGGCATATTTACTAGAGGCTGGGCATTTACAAGCTGTGGAGGTGCGGTGGCATTTTGCGCATATGGGGGTGGCGAACTTAACAAATGGGACATTAGGGAATCTTTCTCATCCTTTTTTGTCTCATCTTGCACAAGGGGTGACAAAACAGGGTAACATTTATCAATCCCTAGTTTGCGCTGTCTGTGCAATTGCTCATTCCTTTGTTCTTCCTCATTATCTTTAAATTGCACAGCTGCTTGCATCACTGACATACCTCTCTCTCTCTTATCTCTTTTCGCTAGCTTAATTTCCTTCTGTTTGGCTTCCTTTCGCCATAGGCGGAAAGAATCAAACATCGCCGGCCGGGCTTTCTTTTTAAACAATTTAACTTCCAAATTATCTAAGATATCTGTATCGAAACTACCATTTTGGGGCCATTTTAGAACACCGTCCTTTCTGGTGTATCGGATCCATATTTCATTATATGCAATGGGGCCCACGCCATGTTTTACATAAAGCTCATAAGTAGGAGTTCCAACTGGAGGAACCGGACATGAATCCTCTAACTGGAAATCCCTTCCACAAACCAAACAAAACAATCTACAAAATACACTATAACCAGGCATCTTCGCTCACTAGTCTAGTTTCAAAACGTCAAAGGATTATCGAATACGATAGTATCGTGAATACACGAGTCCTCTGGCTTTGGGACTTGCAAGCACCAAATCAAAATGATCCCGAAGGATACCAAATTCAAACTGGGAGACGCTCCACTTATACTTAACTGAATATTGATGATCGATGGCGTCACCAGAAGACTCTCTCGATTGTTTCGCTCTACCAAAAAATCGTCAAGGGTCCAAAACAGGGAGATTAATCAGGGCAGCAGTCCTTCGTAGCCGTCGGGACGTGGAGAACCTCGCAGAAAAGACTTTCGGACCACATCGACATGCAGGGGTCGATGAAGTGGCGGCCTTCCTCCAGAATTTCCACACGAAGCTCCTCACGAACCTCTGGCTTGGACCGGTACCGCTGAAATCGCCCCACGTTGGGCGCCAACTGAAGTACTGGGTATTTTAAGCCCAGCGGTGCAGGGGAACACACCCTATGACTTCGGGGTTCTTCCTGTTTCAGACCTACAGAAACACAGAGTCTTCTGGGTGAAGTCAAAGATCAGTTTATTGGCTGCAGACCAATTACAGGCATCCTAGAAGTACAACGCCGGCACCCTGGGCTACACGTGATAACCTCCCAGTTCCTGACTGGCCACTTGGGCTTCGGCCTGCCGCCGCATGCCTTCAAGAGTGGGGCACGCCCTTTGTGCCTGACAAAATTCTTCCCGGGTAGGCCCTCCTTCCACATGCCAGTCAGCAAGGGTCGGCAAGTCCTCCACAGGAACGACATCTACCTCCGCGGACTCCGGGGGCACCTCTGCGGCCTCCCCATCCATCTCACGAGGCATGTCCTCTACCACCTTCTTCTTTCCTCGTTGGGCTTTGGGTTGGGCCATGATTCCAGGCTTCAACCCAGGGTGAGTTCCATGCCGGGCAGCCATGGACCGCGTGCTCACGCAAGTCCACCCTGGTAATCCCAGCCTCTCGGTGTGAGCGTGAAACTCGACATCTTTCCACTTGGTGTGCTCCAGGTCGTTCCCTAGCAAACACCCCACAGGCAAGGCAGGGCTCACAGCAACTCTCAGTAGGCCTTTGACTCCTCCCCACTCAAATGGAACACGAGCCACTGGATAGTGACTCATACTGCCGTCAGCCAATACGGCCGGATGGAACTCCTCGGGGACTACTTGGTCTGGGGACACCAGCCGCCGCACGACAGTGGTCATGCTGGCCCCTGTGTCTCTCAGAGCTTCCACCTCCTCCCCATTAATTCTCACCCTCTGCTGATATTTAGCAGTGTTCGGGGGCAGGGACACTACGGGGACCCCTTCTCTATCCCCGAGTGAAACCAGCATCAGGCCTGTCCACTCCCCTTCCCTATCTAAGGGCAGCTCCACCCCAAGCGCTATACTACTCACCCCGGGACTTTTCCCGCCCGTTGGGGCTGGTGGTCGCTTGCGACACTTGGGATCTCCCCTGTAGTGTCCAATCTCCCCACACTCGTAGCACCGCACAATCCTAGGCTGCTGACTCCTGTCAGGGTAAGTGGGTCTTGTGGAATTGGACGGGGGTGGGGTTCCTACTCCCTTCCCAAACTTATTTTGGGGACCTTTCGAGAACTCCACCTTTTTATCTCCCCCCTCTTTCTTCTGGGGGAAACCCTGTCCGCCTTTCGAGCCATCTCCCCCGGGACCCTTGTGAGACACCCGGGTGCTCACCTAAATATCTGCCTCCTCCGCAAGCTCACGGGGATCCATTAACTTGCGGTCCACCAGATGTTGGCGCAGCTCCGGAAAGCTCTTATCCAAGAGGTGCTCCCTTAAAAAAAGATCGTACAACCCTTGGTAGTCCTGCACCTCGCTGCCACGCACCCAACCATCTAGTGCCTTCCTCGCATAGTCGAAAAAATCTACCCATGTCTGTGTGGACAGCTTATGGCTGCCACAAAACTTTTGCCTGTACCTCTCGGGGTTGAGACCAAACTTCTTTAACAAGGCCTCTTTCATGGGGGCATACCTTACCTGATCCGCCTTGGCCAAATATAACAGGGTGTCTCTAACATTGGGAGGTATATACCGGTATAAACCACCTCCCCAATTGCTCTCGGGTACCCCATGGGCCGTTAAGGCTACCTCGTATGCCTCCAACCATTTCATGATGTCGTCCCCCACTGTGTAATTGGGAATTACCTCTTTAGGTAGGTAGAACTTTGACTCTTGAGGTTCCTTAGGTATGCTGCCACCATTGTCCTTATTGGACGCGTTCAATTGGAGGGCGCGTAACACCAGCTCTTTTAGCTGAAGCTCGTGCGCAAGCTTCTTCTCCTCCATTACCCATCTCCTATTTTCTCTTTCCTGTTCCACTCTGGCCAATTCCCTTTCTTTCTCTTGTTCTAACTTGGCCAGCTCCCACCTTAACTGCCTCTCTTCCCTCCTGTCCTCGTACTCCTCTGGGGACGCGCTCCTCCTGGACCCTGTCCTACTACTGGCCCCAGAACGTCTCCCTGGGGGCACATTTTCAGACACATCTACCTTCAATATGTCGGTCACTTCTTGGGCGCTCTCCTCCTGAGGTGCATCTGGCGCCTCCTGTCCCTCATCCCCTCTCCCGTCTGGGTGGGCTTCTACCCATGCCCTAATGGCGGTGCGGAGTTCCGGTCCTTTGGCCTTCCGTACCCCAGGCACCCCCATCCCCTTCCCGAACTCCCTTAGTTGCTTCACTGAGTACCCCTCGAGGTCAGCTAACCGGAATTCCATTCTGGCAGGTGGGGACCTAGACACTAAGGAGAAAATTTCTTAGGGTATAGGTAACAGTTCTCAGCTAACCAGGCTTCCTGTACTCTCAACCTGGACAGTGGAAATAAAAAAATGCAGCAATCAATGGTTTCAGAGCTCTGGAACAATTAGGCGTTTAATTGTGGCGCCCTCCGCCTCACGGAAGGGTGCTGTATGGTCACAGGTCCTAAGGATCCCACCGCTCGCCAACAATGTAGGACCTGGGGTCTCCAGGCCCTATGGGGCGGTAACGTGACACGAGCGGTCAGGCCACCAAAGGTCTGTGTGTAAAGCAACCATACAACACGCTCCTCACATGCGACGAGGAACACACACAATAAGTGACGCCACACTGTAGGAATTATGTAAATACTCAAGTTTATCCAAGTAGGTCACGTTAAATGCAGTTCATGAGGTAGCAGTACATTTCATATGCGAATAATACAATAGCTAGCGATGTACATATCGGTCATGAGCTATACAGGCTGTTTCTACCACATATGCAGTTTATGAAATGACAGTACTGCCTGGGGCACAACTACCACTCACGTAGCTGCACACGCGCGTGGGGCGCGTTAACCGGTGACGACCTCAGAACGGGGCACCTAGCATGGAGAGCTACTCGTGATCTCTAGCACATAGCACTGTAATAGGGAATATAAATAACAGAGCGCTACTCATAATCAATAGCGTTTAACACATCAATATGGCACAGGAATAACAGCGCGCTACTCGGACTTGATAGCACGTAACACTTCAACCTGGCTCATGAATAACAGCGCGCTACTCGGACTTGATAGCACGTAACACTTTAAGGTAGGGCATGTAAACACAAAGCGCCACTCGTAATTGATGACTCTCAGTACCTTGGAGCGGAGCGTATAACATAAAGCGCCACTCGTAATCAATGACACTCAGTACTTTGAAATGGAGCATATAGCATAAAGCGCCACTCGTAATCAATGACCCTCAGTACTTTGAAACGGAGCATATAGCCTAAAGCGCCACTCGTAATCAATGACACTCAGTACTTTGAAACGGAGCACATAGCATCAAGCGCCACTCGTAATCAATGACACTCAGTACTTTGAAACGGAGCTTCCAGCGGGGAGCTCCGGTGCAGTTCGTTGGGCACCACGCTTCAGTATCGCTCGAGGGGGCACACATAAAGGATCCCTCGGCGGGGTCTCTTCCGTCGTGAAGACGGGGGGGGGAATCCCACGGAGAGGAATCCCGGCTAAGGGTGCGGTGTGGCTCCCAACCCGCAGGGGGCGAACCGGGGGCGATGTCAGCCTCCGGGCTTACCTCGATCTCGGCGTCAGCAGGCGTCCGCTCCCACGATGATGGGGGAACTCAGCCCTTGCACACCTCCTCACGCAGCTGCGACAGCAGCGACGGGGCCCTGGGCTTCTCCGCGGGCCTCGTGACACGGCAGGGCACTTCTCCAGGCCTCCAGGCCACAGCGGTGAGCGCGCTGGCGTCGCCGTCACAGGGGGGGCTCAAATTAAGGATGGGGTTCTGTGCTCAGCAGAGCACGCTGCCGGGGGTCCCAGACCAGGGCAGGAAGCGCAGGGGTCACAGCGCTAATACCTGGTCGATCCCCGGTGGTTCTCCAGTCAGCTTTGCATCAGGGTTCAGGGGTCAGTCTGGACACGCAGTCTCAGTGCTTGGTGAATAGGTTTCAGAGTTCAATCTGGACACGCAGTCTCAGTGCTTGGTGAATAGGTTTCAGCTGTTAGATGAAGTCTTATTGGCGCAGATGTATCTGGCGCCCTTAAGGGGTTCTGTTACAGGGGGTTAGGAATGGAGAGGGCGACTAGATCCTTCCTAGTCAGGCTGGCAGAGAGTCTCTGGGTCCTCCTACTGCTGGGCAAGATCAGTGGGTTTCACAGGGTCCCTCACTCACTTAAGAGGCAGCACCTAAATCCTGTCACTCTCAGAGGCATAAGTCCCAGGCTAGGCCCTACCGCCTACACTCCTGGTGGATTCTTCCAGCTCTGCTTCACCCCAATGGCCAACTCACCACAAAAGTTTCCCTCCCTCTCTTAAGTAGCCCTAGGTCAGGTGACCTCTAGCCAAGGCGGCAAAAGAAAAACCACACCTCCCTTCTAGAAGGTTCCAGCACATTCCGGGAGCTTCCCCACTCTACCTATGGGACAAAAAGGCGGGCTGGAGTCGCAACATTGTTGTGGAGTTCCAGCCGGCTCCTGGCAGCTAGGGTGCTACTATGAAAGACCACTCTGCAGTAGCAGGGGCCTGTGGCAGCCATCTTGGGAGAAGGGAGCACCTGCACCTTAACACTGATTGGCAATGAAAAGATGCCCGGAGACCTAGTCCAACATAAAAATGAGGGTGGAAAAAATGAGGCACGATACAAAAATGGAAGGGGAGACCACCCTGGGGCTGACAGGTCCAACACACCCATACATACACTCGCTCAACCGTACAGTCCATCACAGATGCACTCTTAAAACCATGCACCCATAGAATCACCCACTCACACATCTATGCACAGAGTCACACACAGCCTACCCACACTAACACTCAGGCACCCATACAGATACTCAGATAACCAATCGATAACCCACATAGACACTCATATAGATATTCAAAAAACCATGCAGCCACTTATACACCAACAGACAGAAACATACAGACATTCACACAGATTAGTCACTAGTCTGCAGTAAGATACATTTAATGACTCACTTATAGAGTCAGTTACGCACCAAAGAAACTCATCCATTTACACACTTGTACACCCACTCATTCTTCAACAGGCCTTTCCATATATATATTAAACATATTAAAATTGTTAAGAAACACAAACTCAATGGATGACGTCATCAGTGATGTCATCAGTGTTGTCATTTTAGATGTCATCAGTGATGTCATGAGTGATGTCACTGACCATGTCATGAGTGATGTAATATGTGACGTCATCAGCAGTGGATTGCGGGTGCGCGAGTTATAGTTAGCTGAACTAACTACAACGGGGGAATTTCATTGTTTTTTACGAGCGAAATGTCCAGCTAACTATAACATTTGTGAAACCTATGGTTTTTTCATTGAATTTGGAAGGTTTTTTAAATGCTAATTCCTAACTATAACGTGTGTGAAACCTATGGTTTTTTCAGTGAATATATATATATATATATATATATTACCTACTGGCGGTCGCCAGTAGGTAGTTATAGTTAGGACCACGTTTCCATAGGAAAACCTCAACATTCTATTTTGAATAACTTTGGCGCCGGTCGACGAATCCTCGCGAATTTCTCAAAATAGGTGGGGCGCTACGCTCCGCTCCTACCCTGAAAGTCTCGGGGGGATCCGTCAAGCGGGGGCTGAGATAAAAGGGGGGTCCCAAAACGCGTTTTTCCGATGCATTTTTCCATAGGACCTTTAGAACGAGCTACAGCCCGAACGGCTGAACAGAATTACTCAAAATTTGGCAGAGAGGTAGTCCCTAGGTCAAGGAAGTGCCTTTTGTAGGTTTGGTGTAAATCTGTTCAGTAGATTCTGAGAAAATAGCCTTTAAATCAATATATATATCTGAGCCCGCTTACGGTACGCTTACCGTACGCTTACGGTAAGCGTACGGTGGCGTGCGCGAGCACGATTCTGATTGGCTCTTAGATCTTAGTAAACATTCGAATCGGCCGAAACCAGGAAGCGGCGGCCGCCATTTTGTCTCTCGCACTGAGTGTTGTTTATCAAACATGATGGCCAAAAACATGTTACGGGGCTGTTTTGACAACTCCCTCCCACATAGTCATGTTGAGGGAGTCCACAAACATCCCCCAAGAGCAAAAACGGTTTTATTTTTTTTTCGGCAATTTCGCGGGGTACGCTTACCGTACGCTTACCGTAAGCGTACGGTAAAAAAATAAAAATAAAAAAAACACTATCCACACTTACCCCACCCCCTGTGCTTTTGGGGGCCGAAGGCCACCAAATGTACAGGGCTTATTAATAGGTAAAAAAAACTAAATTTTGGCAACATGAAATTATAAAATTGAAATAAAAAAAACACTATCCACATTGACCCCACCCCCTGTGCTTTTGGTGGCCGAAGGCCACCAAATGTACAGGGCTTATTAAAGTTGATAAAAACCGTGCACGGAACGAACTGCGTTAAGTGGGCGCGCACGCCTCGAATGGCGTAAAGTAACTTAGCATTTAAAAAAACGTACAAATTCACTGAAAAAACCATAGGTTTCACACACGTTATAGTTAGGAATTAGCATTTAAAAAACCTTGCAAATTCACTGAAAAAACCATAGGTTTCACACATGTTATAGTTAGCGGAAATTTTACTGATAAAAAACCAGTGAAATTCCCCCGTTATAGTTAGTGCAGGCAACTATAACTCACGCGACCGCAATCTTCTGCTGATGACATATGTGTCTTTATGAAAAAAAAATATTTGTAATATATGTATAGCTAAAAATGTATGGAAGAAGACATGGGCATATAAGTGTCTAAATACAGTATTAGCATCAGCAGAGGATTGCGGTCGCTTGAGTTATAGTTGCCTGCACTAACTATAACGGGGGAATTTCACTGGTTTTTTATCAGTAAAATTTCCGCTAACTATAACATGTGTGAAACCTATGGTTTTTTCAGTGAATATATATATATATATATATATATATATATATATATATATATATATATATATATATATATATATATATATATATATATATATATATATATATATATAATAAAAGTTACAGGAATGTTATAGTTAGCCTCAGATTTCACTCATACAAAACCATAGAAATTCAGCAGTTATAGTTACCTGAGCTAAGTATAACTTACACGTACACAATGCACTGCTTAAAACCTCACTTAGTACATCACTCATAACATAGTCAATGACATCACTAATGGCATCTCTGACGACATCTCAAATTATATCACTGTTGACATCATCCAGTGAGTGTAATTATTTTGTAAGAGTTTATGATTGTTAAACATATACACTAACCTACTAAAAAAGTTAAATTAGTTTACTGGGTACACTACTACTGAGTGATACTGCTTCTAACATATATTATGTGAGTGGCTATGTGACTATGTATCCATGTGCGAATGGGTGTGTGAGTGGCTGTATGGGTGTAAAAGTAGGGGTGTGAGTAGCTGTGTGTGTGAGTGAGTTGCTATGTAAGTGGTTGTATTGGTGAGTGAGTGGGTATCTCAGTGGCCGTATGGGTGAGTGAGTGGTGGTGTGAGTGACTCTATGGGTGGGTAAGTAGGTGTGTAGTGACTATATGGGTGAGTGAGTGGGTGTCTGAATGGCTGCATGAGTGAGTGACTCGGTGTGTAAGTGGCTGTTTGAGTGAGTGTGTGGTTAAGTGAGTTAGCATGTGAATGGGTGTATTGGAGAGTGAGTATCTGTGTGAATGGCTGTGGGAGTGAGTAAGCTGATGTGTGAGTACTGTTATGGATGTGTTAATGGAATATCAGTGGTTGGGTGGGTGTGCGAGTGAGTGTGCAAGTGCTTGTATGGGTGAGTGAGTGGCTGAGTGAGTGGCTGAGTTGAGAGGCTGTATGGGTGAGTCAGTGGGTGTTTGAGTGACTCAATAGGCAAATAAGTGTGTATGTGAGTAGCTGTATGGGTGAGTGCATGGCTATGTGACTGGCTGTATGGGTGAGTGACTGGTTGTGTGAGTGGCTATACAAGTGAGTGAGTGTCTGAGTGCCTATATGGAGGAGTGAGTGGGAGTGGGAGTACTGGTATGGGTCTGAGAATGGGAATGTGAGTGGTTGTGTCGGTGTTAGTGTGGGCGTACAAGAGGTTGTATGGGGATGTGAGTGGGGGAGTGAGTAGTTCTGTGGATGATGTCATCAGTGATGTCATTTGAGATGTCATCAGTCTGATCAGTGACCATGTCATGAGTGATGTAACATATGAGGTCATAAGCAATGCATTGCCAAGGTGTAAGTTATAGTTAGCTCAGGTAACTATAACTGCTGAATTTCCATGGTTCTATACGAGGGAATATTGAGACCAACTATAATGGCACTGTAACCTTTGGTTTTTCAGTGAATTTCTAATGTTTTTTAAACATCTATTTCCTAACTATAAGTTCCCTGAAACATTTGGATTTACTGTGTATTTCTATGGTTTTTAACTAGTAGTCATGTTTGCAGAGTGGTGGAGAAAGCGGGTGGGACCTTCGACCAGCTCTCAGCAATCGTGCTGTGTGGGACTTTCTGGTGGTACCATGAGGACTTCTTGGCCCCCCATGACCCTCAGCATCCAAGAGGACTTCATCCCCCAACCAGTAATGCACCAGGATGTGCATTTGCAGAGTGGTGGAGGAAGGGGACGGGGCATCCGACCAGCTCTCATTAATCGTGCTATGTGGGACTTGCTGGAGGTGACAGGATTTGTTTATTGGCCCCCAATGACCCTCAGCATCTATGGTGACTCAATTCCCCAACTAGTAGTGTTGCAGAGGCACGTTTGCAGAGTGGCAGAGAAAGGGGGCGTGGCCTATGTAGACCACTCAGCAATCCTGCTGTGTGGGACATACTGGAGACAACAGGGGGGCTTGCTGGTCCCCAAGGACCCTCAGCAGGCAAGGGGACTATATCCCCCAGCTTAGTGTGCCAGGAGGTGTGGTTGCACAGGTGTAGTGAAAAGGGGTGGGGCCTCAAATGACCTCTCAGCAATCCTGCTGTTTGGGACTTACTGGAGGTAACAGGAGGGCTTGTAGGCCCCCAAGGGCCCTCAGAATCCAAGGGGACTTCATCCCCCAACCAGTAGTGCAACAGGAGGTGCATTTACAGAATGGTGGAGAAAGGGGTGGGGCCTCTAATGACCTCGCATGACCTCTCACTGTGTTGGACTTACTGGAGGTAACAGGAGGTGTAGCTGGCCCCCAAGACCATCAAGAGCCAAAGAGACCTCATCCTCCAACTAATAGTGAAAATGGAGGCGTGGTTGCACAGTGGTTGTGAAACGGCTTGGGGCCTCAAGTGACTTGACAGGCCATCTTTTTTTTACATCTATTTTTTTTATAAGGGAAGGAGGGCTGTGTAGGGAAGGAGGGCTGGGTAGCTCCCCTTCCCTTGGCCAATTTCGGCCATGGGGACCTCAATCCCCAGGGCTGGGCCATTTAGGAATGGAGTGGGGGGATGCACAACCCCCCCCCCCAGGCCCGATTTCAGCCCCTGGAACCCCATTCCTAAGGAGTGGGGGGCCATGTGGCCCCTGTGACCCCATCCCCCGGGCCCTGGTCTTTCCTTTTTGACATTTTTAAAGTGGAGGGGGCTGTGCGGGCCTCCTCCCTGGGCCAATTAATTTCAGCCCTCTGGAATCCATCCCCCGGACCCTGCATCTCTGTTGGGGACTGCAGGGGGAGCCTGAATGCCCCTTGCGGTCCCTGCAGGATCTCCACCTCCTACAGGAGCCAGCATTGCTTTGAGACACATGGAGCTGCTAAACATGCTCCGCTTCCGGCAAGCAAAAGCACTTCTCCACTCTCACTTGGGAAAGCTCCCGCCAGGCAACAGCAAACAGCTATGTAGTGGGGTAGGCTCCCCGGGACATAGAAGGAGCCAGTCCTGACTGGTGGCGATCCACAGGGCCATGAATGGCTCCAGGAGGGGGGCCGGTGCGGTGCCCCTCCTTTTTCTGTTGTTGTCCTCGGGCCATACATGGCCCGGAGGGGGGCCACTCACATCAATTATTATATGTGGGGGCTAATCCAGTGTTTTCCTACTAAATTAAATAGAATCTTTTATGTGCCAATTTCTCCATATCAAGAGAACCTTACATTCAAAAGTATATTTGCCTCTAATGCTATTCATTTACAACTCCTACTCTGTAAACACATAATCATGGCAAGGCATGGACAGCCAACGTGACAGACATCTTTAATATTTACAATCCCACATTGGATATGTATGATTTGCACAAAGCATAAGGGTTACCTTTCCACTGCTACTTGCTGTGCTGGAGTTTGATCCTGACGCTGGAGGATTGAGGAAGCGTCTTGAGGCTCACAGCTAGCGCTTTGTAAGGCGCTACCTTTCGCCAGACCCGCTTCCCGGGTCCCGCTTCACGGTGCTGTGGTTTGCTGAATCCTGGACACATCGCACTGAGGGCTTTTGGTAGACAGGGCTGCGAGCGAGAATACTGCAGGACTCCAACTTCCAAGAGTCCCTGCTGTTTCCTTCACCCAATCCACCTGGTGACGCTCTCCCTGTAGGCCACGCCCCCTTGCAATCAGTGAAAAGATTCTGGACTTTGAACCTCGGCGGTTACCTTTCCACTGCTACTTGCTGTGCTGGAGTTTGATCCTGACGCTGGAGGATTGAGGAAGCGTCTTGAGGCTCACAGCTAGCGCTTTGTAAGGCGCTACCTTTCGCCCGACCCGCTTCCCGGGTCCCGCTTCACGGTGCTGTGGTTTGCTGAATCCTGGACACATCGCACTGAGGGCTTTTGGTAGACAGGGCTGCGAGCGAGTATACTGCAGGACTCCAACTTCCAAGAGTCCCTGCTGTTTCCTTCACCCAATCCACCTGGTGATGCTCTCCCTGTAGGCCACGCCCCCTTGCAATCAGTGAAAAGATTCTGGACTTTGAACCTCGGCGGTTACCTTTCCACTGCTACTTGCTGTGCTGGAGTTTGATCCTGACGCTGGAGGATTGAGGAAGCGTCTTGAGGCTCACAGCTAGCGCTTTGTAAGGCGCTACCTTTCGCCAGACCCGCTTCCCGGGTCCCGCTTCACGGTGCTGTGGTTTGCTGAATCCTGGACACATCGCACTGAGGGCTTTTGGTAGACAGGGCTGCGAGCGAGAATACTGCAGGACTCCAACTTCCAAGAGTCCCTGCTGTTTCCTTCACCCAATCCACCTGGTGACGCTCTCCCTGTAGGCCACTCCCCCCTCTACACCCAATCTATATCAAACGGGTCACTGCTCCGCTGCGCGGGAGCGCGCGGGAAGCGCCCGGGAGAAGCCCGGGACAAGGGCGGGCCCTCTGAGGCCCTCAGAGGCACGAGAAGGCTAGGCTAGGCCAGTCCCCTAACATCTGTCTATCCGCATACTGTTCGGCCAGAGTACCCCCACCTGTCTTGTGACCTCCTCGCCCCATCTGAGAAATGTTTTAGAATGTTTACAACAATCTGAGAGGTTCTGTAGACATAGATTATCAGGCCTAGGATTAGTTCATTAAATTTATACCTTAGAGAAAACTGCCAAGTATTTCAGCCTAGATGCACTAAATAGTAATTTCCCCTACACTTTTTATCGTTTCTCATTGTTTGTTTGTGATGATGACAAAGAAATTAAGGTCTGGGAGAATACTGGTAGGAAGATCAGGCTCAAAAACCAGATCGAATCCCCTCCGAAATAAGCTCAGCCAAGCCACTAATTTGAAAAGCACTTGCCAGCTTTTTAATCTTTGGGAAAGGGGTAAGAATAAAGCTATAGTGGCGGACAATATGTCGGAGGATATTAAGGACTCTGGAGCTATCCATTCAGACATATTACCCAATACTTCGAGAGAGATGCCTGAAAATAAAAAGGTAATTGTGGATAATAGTTCAGTAGTAACAAAAGTAGCACCTTTGTCCTCTGAGTGTGGTTTTTCTCCTCCCCTATTCTCTACAACGAAAAATATTATTGAACTGGTACCAGAAGTAGTCATAAAAACAAAGAAAAACATAGAACAAGATAACTTGCATATAGAGAAAACTTCACACGAAGAGGCCCATCATACAGTAAATATATCGCCAACAAAAGATTCTTTCAACAATGGTCTGTCTCCAATGGTCCTTGACAAAGACCTATGTCAAAGGTACATAGAGACTGACCTGGTCAAAGCCGAGATGGACTTAAAAACCCCGGTAACATCGACCCATGCTGGCTTGCATCTTTACAGTAGTACCCCTTCCAAGTCCTCACACTCAAATTTTTCCATAAGCCCCAATTTAAATCTGATTGGGATAAATGCACTACAATGTCAGGGGACAGACAAACCCATTTCTGATTCCCTCCATATATTAGAACACTTATTGTCGTCCATTTTACAATTATTGGAAAAATTTGTGGGGGGATCCGACTGTGTACTTGATACAGTGACCCAAATTTTGAAAGTTTTATTGGGCACTCAAAAAGAGAAGGATGCAGTCCAAAAGAAGCAGTCCTCCTCCTCTGTAGTATCAGATGAGGTAGGAATAAAAGATCAATTATCTGTAGTTAATAATGTTCCAAATAGAGTATATGAGGATGTAAAAACAAGTGCTACCCAGCCATCCCCCACCCTAAATTGTTCTTTAGTTAATGATTCAGAAATTAAATTTTGTGGGGAACTCCCTCCAAAAACTGGGAATGACCTTTTTCCTATTTTTAAGAAGCAACAGGGAGAAGGAGATAGAGAGGTGGACGCCACTCCGGTAGGGAATGGTAATAAAGGGAAGTCAGTGATAATAAAAAAGAACGGAAATAATAAGAGGAAACTATTGAGACGGATAGAAAAAAATAGGCGGAGGAAAATCCTCTTTAGAAAACATCTTAATTCCCCCTTACACAATGAGGTATATCAAACTCAGGTGGTAGCTGAAAAGGATAATAACCCTGAAAATAAGATCATTAAAGAAAATATTGTGCCTCCGCCCTTGGCTACTCCAGCATTATTATCTACTTCCCCCCCCTCCCCATCATCAACAATTGACACAAATATCCTCTTCCAACAAGTTACCATCAATAGGGATATAATTGGGTCAAAAAATCCAACATTTTCAGGACAGGAGCAAAACCCCTCCGGCCAAGTAGCTCCAATACTTAACCCCCTAGCAACACCTTTCTTGGGAGTAGTTGCAAGAGGTGTCCCGTTAATAGAGTCTAAGGAGAAAAGCATAGATACCGTATGGGTAGAATTTTCTCCCCTTTTTGATGCTGAATGCATTCTGAACAGATCCCTCTTGCTTAAATATTTTCAAGAATCTGCTAACTTGAAACTAATACAATCAGCCGATCTAGATAGGGTACAATTATTAAAATCAGAAGTGGGGATGATAACTAGGGTGAAGTTCCACTCCAAGTTAGTAGCCAACCTAATTCTGCAACGCTCAGAAGATCTGCAGAGCAGAGGAATAGATGTAATCCCGGTGTTGGGGCATACTAGACAAAACAATATCCTTAAATCCCAAACTCGCCAGAAGCCCCCCTTTTCTCTGTTGCAAGCAGCAACAGGTAGTATAAATAAGGTGGGTGAGCTTACAGAGTTAAAAATATGCAAGTCTAAGGATTCTCGTTTAGTATCCTATGCTAACCCTACCTTGCCATCTTATCAATCTGATATCGGAGAGGAAAATGTTCAATGGAATTGGCTTCCCAGAGTTCTTGCAGAAAGATCCCTAAATAAACAACTATCTAATTCGCATCTTTAGCAAAGAATTATTTATAATATCCTGGAATGCAGCCGGTTTAAAAAACAGTCCGGAGAAAACGGCATTCCTTTTGTCCCTGGAGGCAAACATAATATGCCTCCAGGAGACATGGTGTACCGATAAAATTCAAATAGGGAAAGATTATTATGTATTGGAAGGTAGCGCCACCCCGAATAAAAAAGGACATGCCAGTGGGGGGATAGCTTGCCTCTTATCGAACCGAATAAATTGGAACTATGTGCACTATATGGATCCGAGTAAACTCTTCCAAGTAGTAACCTTGTTTGAGTCTGGCAATCCTAAAACTGGCAATCGTCTGGTTCTGATAAATGTCTATATACCACCGGAAGCTGGTTTTAATGCAATCTTAAAAAAGGTTTTCTTGCATAGCCAGAGTATCAGGGAGAAAGATCCAACGGCGGCTATAATTTTAGTCGGGGACCTGAATTGCAAGATCTCCAACTCAAGCATAAACTTATTCTGTGATAAACTTAGAGAAGAAACTCTCCATATTCCTCGGGCAGCGTTTCCTGAAAATATAAAAACAAATAAACGTGGCAAACTTTTACTAAATGAGTTGGCAGAAATGGATGGGATTATTGCAAATGGGAGACTCCCCTCGGATTCCCCGGCTAAGTTCACGCACAAATCCTACCAAGGGGAATCGATTCTTGATTACGTAATAATGGGGTCCCAATCATTTGAGTTATTGAAGGATCTCGATATTATTGATACACCGTTAAGTGATCACAGAATCCTCTCCATCTCGATGAATGTAAAGCCATCTAAATGTGATCAGTAGTCTCTGAATAGTGATCAAACAAATTTCGGTTCCAAATCAGGAAGGTGCTACTGGAACGCAAGGGCGTGTCGAAATTTGGAAGAAATGCTCGATGTAGCAATATCTGAGCTTCCTTCCTGGTATGGCTCTGAAATTGAAAATTTCTCTCTGTTCTTGAAGTCAGTGATAACAGGGGCAAAAAAGCTCAATAGGAAAAAATCCTTTGGAATATTTACTAGCCCTCTGAGACTGCTTAACATAGAAATTAATAAATTAGTAAGGGCCCAATATTTAAATAGATCTGTTGTTATAGCACAAAAAATAACAATGTTAAAAAGGAAACGGAGAAGGCTATTAACCACATTACGCAAAGAAAAAGAGGATGCTATCTGGGTAAAAATAAGAGAAGCTGCTATTAACGGGGAAATGAGGCAATTTTGGTCCCTTATAGGTGAGGGGTGCGGACTGAGAACAAGCCCTTTACCCATCCCTATTGAGGAACAAATATGGAGGGATTTTGTCTCTAATCTTTATGCAAGCAATAATACGGTGACCTCGCAAGTACGGCCAAACGAAATGAGCTTGTCTTTAGAGCCATTTACAGAAAAGGACATAGGCTTAGCTATTGGAGAAATGAGGCACTCCGGGGCTATGGGCCCATATGAATTGCCCATTAATGTACTAAAACAGAACAGGGCTAAATGGAGTATGCTACTCTGTCCAATTTTCAATATTTGTTTATCTAGAGGTAAGGCTTTACCCTCTTGGAAGGGAAGTATCCTGGTACCATTGTTTAAAAAGGGAGATCGTTTATCCCCTCAGAATTACCGCCAGATTGCACTGTTGGATGCAATCGGCAAAGTTTTTACAAGATGTCTGCTCAAACGAATAAATGATTGGGTGGAGCATTTAAATATTCTTCCTCTCGAGCAGACAGGTTTCAGGAAAAACCACAGTACCATGGACAACTTAACAGCCCTCCAGGTAATAACCGATAAATATATTGGAGCCAGAAAGGGGAGAGTCTATGCGGCATTCATAGATTTCTCCACGGCCTTTGATAAGGTCGACCGACAAGTACTGTGGAGAAAGCTACATGCCCTGGGAATGCCTCATAGACTCTTATGCTTGGTACAAGATTTGCACGATAACACGTGGTGCAGAGTGCTATTGGGGGGTGAAAGGGGCTTATCCCAGCTTATTCCATCGGCAAATGGCCTTAAACAGGGCTGTCTTTTAGCTCCTCTTTTGTTTTCCCTTTACGTTAGTGATCTCCCCCTTATCATATCTGCATGCGAAGGAATTGCCCCACGTCTGGGAGAAAGATATATCTCTTGTTTAATGTATGCGGACGATATATTAATCCTAGACCTTACTCCAAAAGGCCTTAACAACCGTCTGCATTCATTATACGCATTCTCCGAAAACCATTTCCTGAAAATAAACCTTTCCAAAAGCAAGGTAATGTGTATGGAGGGGCGAAAAAAACTGAAGTTGGAACACATTAGCTGGGAGCTGGGAGGCCAAAAACTAGAAAGAGTAAAATCATACGTATTTTTGGGTAAGGTTGTAAATAGCAACTTGAGCAACAAATCCCATGTAGAAAATAGTTCCCGCAAGGCAAAGTCGCAGGGAAATGGGTTAAGATCATTATACAAATCAACCGGTAAAAGACACTTTGGTTATTTGCTGGAGGCTTTCCGGGCAAAAGTCCCCCCAACTTTGCTTTACGGCATAGAACTCATCGACCTAGTCGAATGGGGTTTTTTGGACATTATCGAGGGTTCCCTCTTGAGAAGCTTAACTTCAGTTAATAATAGTTGCAGTGCAGCAGCCCTTCGTTTAGAATTCGGTCTAAGAAGTAGCTGGGCACAGGGTCTGGCAGGAGTCATTCGCTGGGTTATCTGTTTGGTCAAAGGAAAGCCAGCCACACTAAGATCCCTAATCACAAAAGAGTTGATGGGCCCACTAAAAGAGCATTCGATTCTTATAAAGAATTATAGGAAGGCCATTACACTCTTGGACTTAGAGGAAGCCACTCTTTTAGACCTTTCTATGCAACAATTAAAATTTACATTAAAACAAGCCACATGGAAGCTAGCTACGAAAGGGATCGTAACTTGATTGTACAAAAGAAGGGGGCCACTCAAGCTGTTGATTCCTATTTGTTTAAACAAATACAACCTTACGCATCCTGGAATATACCCCACGGTTTGCGGCGTTTTTGGCTGCTTCTTAGGCAGGATCTCCTTCCACTGAATAAGCTGTTGGCCAAATGGCATGGTATATCTAATATATGTAACCTTTGCAATATCTCAGTCCAAGACTCTATACATGTCCTGCTAGTCTGTCCAGCATTAATGGCCCACCGTCGTCTGTGGGTAAAGCCTGTATGTATTCAGTTTGGTATTTTATCCGCAAGATCTCTGATAGATGCTATCTTCAGTCCCCCAAACGAAATTTTCTGTAACAGAATTTTTAACTTTTTCAAATGTTTTTTAGAATTGTATTAGATGAACGGTATGATAATCTGTACATTTTTTGCTAGAAAAAGTCGATTATATGTGGACTCATTTTACTATATTTTGGCTGTTATTTTGTAATATGTGGATCTCCAAGGAGTTCCAAAATCATATTTAAATAAAATTGAATTGAATTGAATTGAATTGAAATTGAATTGAAAGCATAAGGATAACATAATTAAAATCGTAACAGTAGTAAATGTAAACATAAATTCAACAGAGTAATCTCTCTTCAAACCTAATGACCCAAAAGTAAATTATGCCCTTTGTGGGCTATCGTTCCTCTTCCTTTTGGGAGCAAATTGTTCCTCACAATCATTAGTTATGCTGGGAGCTTGTATGTGGCCCTTGGAAAAATAATCACCAAGGTGGATTCCTAGTTTCTCTTTGATATTAAGGCCAATGGGCATCTTAGTTAGCGAATTAATTATCTATTCTGACTCCAGTACACAATCTAAACAGAAGTACCGAATCAGATCTCTATTGCTATTATGGTGTACCTCAAAGTGTCTCGCTACTGTGTATGTTGCATCTATATTGGTGACTGAATGCATATGATTTAAAATGAGCCTTTTAGTAGGGTGTATAGTACTGCCTATATATTGTATAGGGCAATATATCCTATTATCTGTATTACAGGTGATGGTGTGTCTAATCATGGCAAGTTTAGTTTGTCAAATGATATTGTATTCTCTAACTTTCCGACTAAATTTCCATGCTTTGCGCTTTGTGCATGAGAAGAATCCTCTTAAATCCTTATTTAGTTTGATAGACTTTGTGGTAAAGTGACTATGTGTTGTGGCCGGAATCCTCAGGATCGTACGTTGCTCTAAAGGGGTCCCTCTCTCGACACCACCACGGTCTGATTTAGCATGACAGACTCCATGGAGTGGTCCAGCGGGGGAAGGGAAGGATGGGGACAGCAGGGAGGGAGACCTGTGAAGACAGAAACAGGACAGTAATCAATAACACCCTGCCTAACTCCCTACCCGACTCCACCCTCTCTATAAGAATGAGAAAAGTACCTGTAAAGAAAGAAAACTCTCAAAATAATTCCGCAGGTGTGGAGAATTCCACCAATAAACAACAGGCCTTGGCTAGTTGGACACACTTCTGCATTCAGTCATGCACCCTCAGTTAAGTTCCAATTGGGTTCCAGGACAGCGCCTTCTGCCTTGCCGGAAACGGCAGAGTCGGAACCCCCACGACACTGTAACAACTAAAGTTTTGTAGTCCTGCAGCACCCCGTGAGGTTAATTCACAGAGCCCTGCTACACCAAGTTCCGTATAGTGCCTTCCTTCCCCGCACGAACTTCGTACCCCGAGTTCACCAACGAGGGAAGAAAGCACGCAGCACCCCGTGTGGCGTTTCACAGAGCCCCGCTAACAAAGTCACGAATAGTACCTTCCTTCCCCGCACGGACTTCGTACCACGAGTTCACCAACGAGGGAAGAAAGCACGCAGCACCCCGTGCTCCTACAGCATAATCCAACGCATCTGCCTCCACCATGTAGGGCCTTGCAGGGTCCGCGTGCACCAATATCGGCGCCGTCACGAAAGCCTCTTTCAACGCCTCAAACCCCTTTTGCGTCTCTGCCGTCCAGTGAAAGGGGACCTTTTTGCGCAGTAATCTGGTCAAGGGGGTTGCCAAACCTGAGAAGTTGCCGATAAACCTTCGGTAAAAATTGGCAAAACCGAGGAAGCACTGGATGTCTCTGATGTTTTTCGGGATGGGCCAGTTTCTTACGGTGGTGATTTTCCGTTCTGACATCTCCTGGCCTTGTGGTGTTAAGATCACTCCTAGGAACTCAACGGTGGAAACCCCGAATTCACATTTACTTATCTTACAATAGAGATGGTGTTTTTGTAAGGTTTGTAGAATGGTGCGTACATGATGGACGTGGCTCTCCACCGTGGAGGAATAGATGAGCAGGTCGTCGATATACACCACTACTATACGATCCAGGTATTCACGGAGAACGTCATTCAGGAAAAACTGGAAGGCAGCGGGCGCGTTACACAATCCAAATGGCATGACTAGATATTCATACAAGCCGTAACGCGTTTTAAAGGCAGTTTTCCACTCGTCCCCCTGCCTTATGCGTACCAAATGGTACGCCCCTCTCAGGTCCAGTCGTGTGTAGATGACGGCCTTCTGTACTTGTTCCAGCATGACGGGGATTAATGGTAGGGGATAGCGGTTTTTTACCGTTATGGCATTCAAAGCCCTAAAGTCAATACATGCTCTCAGCTCCCCGTTGGCTTTGGGGATAAAAAACAGTGGCGATGCCGCAGGAGACTTGGAGTTACGAATGAATCCCAACGCCAAATATTTGTCCAAATATTCCCGCAGGTATGTATTTTCCGGTTCCGTGAGGGCGTATACTCTGCCTGTGGGCACTACCGCCCCTGGAATTAGGTCAATCTGGCAGTCGTATGGCCTGTGCGGGGGTAGTTTCTCGGCTTCTTCTTCGTTGAACACCGCAGCGTACTCCTGATACTCCTTCGGCAGGGTAACTGCCTGTTCAGCCGCGGTGGCCACACGATGCCCTACGGCCAACAAACGCGCCGGGCTCTGAGGTGGAGGAATACAATTCCTTTGACAATAGTCGGAGGTGTAGTGTATTTCTTCTTCCCTCCAATTCACTTGGGGGTTATGTAACTGTAACCAGGGCAGTCCTAGGATTATCCCATATTGAGGAGCGTGGATGACATTAAACTCGAGTTTTTCCACATGGTCCAACCCATGGCTCACTTCTACCGCCTTGGTGTGGAAACGAATAGGCCCTGCCTCCAGCTGCTTCCCATCCACCGCATACACTACTTCTGGGATTTCTTTTTCACAAAGAGACAACCCGATTCGAGCGGCCAGTCGGTGGTCTACAAAACACCCCGTCGCTCCTGAGTCCAACATGGCCGTGATAGCACAATGCTCTCCATCCACTAACAGAGAGAGTTCGAGAAGAAGGTGTTGTTTGGCAGTCGGCTGGGTACCACTCAACGAAGGGATATGGATGTGGCTTGAAGAGACCCCTTCTCTGTCCTTCAAGCTTCCTCGTTTCCCGAAGGGCCTTCTGCTGTGGCCGCGAGTTGTCGACGCGTTTCTATCCTTGGGGTTTTGGTCCTCAATACGCATTCCCTTATGAAATGCCCCTTCTTTCCGCAATAAATGCAGAGGCCCTTCTTCCTCCGGTATTCTCTCTCTTCGCTCGTGAGAGCGGAACGCACTATTCCCACTTCCATGGGTTCGGCTCGGGCTACCTGGGTGTTGTCCAGATTCCGGACGGGTTCCGGACGCCATGTTCCCCTGTCCTTTCTACGGTTTTCCCCTTTTCTCTCGCTAAGGCGGTGATCTAGACGTAGAACGAGGTTTATCAAATCCTCACAGGTCCCTGGCTGTGGGTCGATTTGGGCCACAATGTCCTTCATATCTTCTTTTAAGCCTTTATAAAAAACGGCTAACTGTTTCGCTTCTGGCAATTCAGTTTCTGTCACAAGGCGCCGAAAATCATTGAGGTAAGTTATCAGATCTCGATTCCCCTGCTTAAGCTCCATAAGATCCTTGTCGGCAGATAACGTTGCCGCTCTATGATTGAAAGTTTTTTCAAAGTCTTGTATAAATGAATCCCAATCATAGAGTAAGGGATCATCTCGCTTCACTAACGGCACTGCCCATTGGGCGGCATCCCCAGCCAGGTAGGATATAAAAAAGGCTACTCTAGAATGGTTAGAGGTAAACGCCTTTGGCTTGCAAGAAAAGTGTAACATTATCTGGGTGAGGAGCACCTGGACCTTACTACTTTCCCCGTGAAATCTTTCTGGGGTGGCCAAGGGAACAGGGGTGGGGATCTCCACTACCAAGGGAGTTGAACGTGTTGCGGAGGGGGTCCCTACGCTGAAGGGGTTTCTCTGCATCCCTTCAACCGTAGCCTGTAAAGCCGCCGTTTCTGCCCTAGAAGCGGCTAGTTCGGTGTGGACCATCTGTAACGCGGCCAGGACGTCTTCTAAGGACGTCATGGCTGCCCGAGGGACAACGTACGACCAGGAGGATATAAACCGTGGGCCGCTTACTCTGTTGTGGCCGGAATCCTCAGGATCGTACGTTGCTCTAAAGGGGTCCCTCTCTCGACACCACCACGGTCTGATTTAGCATGACAGACTCCATGGAGTGGTCCAGCGGGGGAAGGGAAGGATGGGGACAGCAGGGAGGGAGACCTGTGAAGACAGAAACAGGACAGTAATCAATAACACCCTGCCTAACTCCCTACCCGACTCCACCCTCTCTCTAAGAATGAGAAAAGTACCTGTAAAGAAAGAAAACTCTCAAAATAATTCCGCAGGTGTGGAGAATTCCACCAATAAACAACAGGCCTTGGCTAGTTGGACACACTTCTGCATTCAGTCATGCACCCTCAGTTAAGTTCCAATTGGGTTCCAGGACAGCGCCTTCTGCCTTGCCGGAAACGGCAGAGTCGGAACCCCCACGACACTGTAACAACTAAAGTTTTGTAGTCCTGCAGCACCCCGTGAGGTTAATTCACAGAGCCCTGCTACACCAAGTTCCGTATAGTGCCTTCCTTCCCCGCACGAACTTCGTACCCCGAGTTCACCAACGAGGGAAGAAAGCACGCAGCACCCCGTGTGGCGTTTCACAGAGCCCCGCTAACAAAGTCACGAATAGTACCTTCCTTCCCCGCACGAACTTCGTACCACGAGTTCACCAACGAGGGAAGAAAGCACGCAGCACCCCGTGTGGCGTTTCACAGAGCCCCGCTAACAAAGTCACGAATAGTACCTTCCTTCCCCGCACGAACTTCGTACCACGAGTTCACCAACGAGGGAAGAAAGCACGCAGCACCCCGTGTGGCGTTTCACAGAGCCCCGCTAACAAAGTCACGAAGAGTGCCTTCCTTCCCCGCACGAACTTCGTACCACGAGTTCACCAACGAGGGAAGGAAGCACCCAAGGAGAAGTTCCTCGGCGGTTTCCCGATACCAGCCTTGCGCTGTACTACGGGTGTTCACCGTGGGAGGAACTAGGGACGAATCTACGGACCCGCCACAAGGAGACTCACGACCCGCCAGGAATGGCCACCAGGAATCAAATTGAGCCACAAACTAACAGCGAACGCAGCTTGGTGCACTAGGCACCCTTACCAGCCTTCGCGACGTCCAGCGCAGCTCTCTGCAAAGAGTAAGCGGCGCTCTCTCGATGCCCCGGAACCTCTTTGAGCTCGCCGTACGCGAGCGTCCTGACGTCACCACCGTCAGCGAGTGTTCCAAGGCTCATGGGATTAGTAGTTCTTCCCCGTCCCGCGCACTCGAGCGCGATTTGGCAGGGTTCCAGGTTTTCCCGGCAAGTGGGCTGTGACACTATGTACCAATAAATCTTTAAGTGAAATGCTTATTCTATATGTCAGTAATGGGCGGCTAGATATGGACGGGCCTAGAATATTATCAGCCCTAAGAATATGCCAATTTTCATGCAGGATTTGGGAAATATCAGACTTATTCTGTGAAAAATCAGTGATAGATCTTATCTTGGGAAGCCCCTCTTCCTTCCATTTGTCATGCAGTAAATCCTGCTACTTGATGGCCAGTTCTAAGACTTTATTGGGATACCCTCTAGATTTAAATATTTTGTTTGCATCACTGACTGCTAGACACTGGGGTTAGTCTCTTGATACCCATATAGGCGTAATAACCTCACTTTATGATTGTATATGTGATAATTTTGCCTTAGATATCTTATGTTAACCCTGTTACAGTTTTTTCTGTCGACCCTCTTGAAAATCAATAGAGCATTTTGAAATCAGGAGAACTGTGTTATTAAAATATCATTGGTGAATTGAAAGAAAAGACAACATGGTACTTAGAAAATACAGAGTCTAAAATAGACATAATGGAAGAATGTAATTTTTTACATTATTTTCTTATTAGAAAGAGTTTACACTGAATTAGAATTCTTTCCACACAACTTATTTGCAAGAGAAGGGAAGCTAAAGCCATTGTCTAAAAGGGTACATGCATTATAAGTTATATTATCATAGTTATCTCATGTATAAAACAATAAGCAGCAGAGAGGGTTATATAAGATAATTAATGACGGTGTTTATTAACAGTTTTTCCAACAACATGAAAAGCCAAAGCCAGAGAAGAGCAAGCTAAAGTGTTACGTGAGAAGAACCAGAAGACTTAGACAAGGGCAGTCTCTTCTTGTTTCTCCCCATCCGCTTTCCCTCTTTTGAGCACTGCTACTTCTCTAAATAATACATATTGGTGTCTAAGAGGAGTCTGGGAGAGGCATTGGGCTATAAACATTATTCTACTCCTGTGAAAATTGGGAATCACTATAGTGTAGCCTGACAATACTCCACTTTAGTTTTTGTGGATGATTTCTGCATGAATGTAGGTGGGAATTCCCTGCTGTTGATTTTCTGTGTAGTCTGTGTAGTGCTGTATATACTCTGTGTTCCTGCATTAACATCCTTAAGTCTAAAAAGGTGACCTCTTGTTAACTAATATGGCTTGTGAAATGAAGGTTGTGTGTGTCATTTTTAAGTGTGGTCACGTATTCCTGTGCCGTTGTAATGTCTCCTCGCCAAGTTATAAAGAGGTCATTGTTGTACCTCACCCAAATTGTCACTCTATCATTCCAGGGTTCATTGGTTTCTGATCAGGCCACCTGCTTATCCCACCAGCCCACAAAGCAGGTGCCCAAAGCTGTCCCGTGTGCCTGCCTAGAGGGTTGTCCTGCAAAAAGGAAGATGTTATCGCCAAGACAAAATTCAATAAATTGCATCAACATCCTGTTATGCTCATAATAATTAAGAGCTGTGCTTTCTAAGAAAATTCTACAGCTTTCAATACTTCTTTGTGATCTATACTTGTATACAGGCTTATGATGTCCTTTGTAATTATGAGGAAGTCCTCTTCCGATACTATATTCTGTATACGTGTCAAAAAGTCTTTAGTGTCCCTTAAATAAGAGCTTAGATCTATCACAAAAGGAAAAAGACAGTAGTCAATGTATACTGGCATCAATTCCAATAGATTTGCCTTGGAAGAAATTACGGGGTGGCCAGGTGGACATTTGGCATGCTTGTAAATCTTCAGGATATATTAAAAGGTTGGTTTCTGTGGATAGTCAAATGTTAAAAATTGATATTCCTCCATATCTAACATTACCTTACATCATCAGTTATCTAGCAAATCATAGAAACTCACTATACTCATGAGGTACATCTCTTTTGATATTGGTTCATAACAGGTACGATCGCCCACTTGTCATAGCGCGCTTGTTGGTATTATTCTTTAGTTAGTAACACAACGTATCCCCTTTGTCTGAGGGTTTTATCACAATTGCGTCATCGTGCTTCTTAGTGTGATTATTTTGGTTTTTGATTTTGTTTCTCCAACTCTTGGTTAACCTCTTCTGTGCCCATGACGAGATAGTCTCATCATGGAGCACGGTCGCGCTGTGCCCATGACGAGACTATCTCGTCATGAAACCCGCCCACTAATGAAACGCCCGGCACAGGAGGGGGAAAGGGCGTGGCACAGAAGGGGTTAATTATCGCATGGAACATATCAACTGTGTTGTGGGGAGTCTAAGGAAGGTACTTTGATTTTGGTTTAAAATCCCTCTTGTCACAGCATTGAGTTATTCCCACTTGTTCGACGGTTTTGATTATTATCTCTTCCTTCTCCTGTGGGCTGAATGATAGTTCCTGTTGAAAGCTTTGTAATGTAAGTAGAGTTTCAAGATATTTCTCAGTAAAGATATCCATCAGATGTTCAGTATGACTTCTTGAGCCTGGTGTGATACTTCTTTTTACCATATGTTGTTTACAAAGTTTCAATTTTCTGATTAATTTGAACACATCAATTCTAGTTTGCAGGTAAATAAACTTCATTGTGGGAAAGAAAGTCAATCAATATTTTAAGGCAGATACTTTGGATTCAGTTAAGATTCTGTTGGTTAAGTTTATGATCATTAGATCATCTCTATTTTTATTTCCTGACTCCCTATTGTTATTCTCAGTGTTCTTTAGTCTGACTTCTCTGTGTCGACCACTTCAGCTCCATCTTGCTTTTTAGGTCTCGTCTGAGACAGCGCTTTAGCGCTGCTCTGGCGAGACTTATAGTAAGCGAGTTTTGGAAGTGCAAACAGTGCTTTTCAGGCCTCCAAATACAGTGCATGTGCGCCGGGCGCGCGCACCATTTGGCAGCCTGAAAAGCACTGCCTGATCACTTGCTTTGATGTCCTCAGTGAGCCGCGCGGCCACTGAGGACATCAAAGTGCACACCATTTGCCACCCCCTTCTTGCTTGTTTACTTTGTCTCTGGTTCCCTTCAGGCATCCAGACTCTGCCTCTCTGCGGACTTCTCTGGGTGACCCCTGGTGACCCCTGCTTGTGGACACCGCCTCCTCTGGGCACGGACCGCTCTGCTAATGTCGTTTGTCTTGAGCAGAATCAGCTGCCCGTGACAGGCCCCGCCCCTTTCATGTAAACAAAAGCATGTGTGCCCTATTCCCGTTGATTCTTCTTTCTCCCGCCTTTCCCTCGCTGAATGGTGCCCCTTTGCTGCATTCCGTCATCACTGCTATCACGCTAGGCCTTCGTGCCCCTCTGCTGTATCTCGTTATTCCTGCTATTACGCTGCCCCACTGTGCCCCTTTGCTCCTTTTCGCTCACGCCTGTCATCACTACACCACCAGCACCAGAACATTGTGCTTCTCCCACTATTACTGTTATGACAAACTGCGCCATGTCTCTTCGCCGCATCCTCGTTATGACTGTTACTATACTACTACACCGTGCTTCTCCTCTCTACTGTCGTCATTACTACTATTGCATTACACCACTCTGTCCCTCTGCTGTCTCCTACAACATCGGTCCCTCCGCTGTATCCTTGCCACAACTCCTACGCTGTGCCGCTCCTGTCTGCTGCCCTCGTTATTATTATTACACTGCGACACCGTGACCTTCCGTTGTATTACCGCTATCGCTGCTACACCCTCACCGTGCCCGTTTTTTCAAAACCCATTATTATTGCTATTACACCACAGCACCGTGTCACTGTGCTATATTCCCGCCATCGCTACTATTACATTACAGCACGGTGCCGCTTCGCTATGCCCCCGCCATCCCTGCTGATACACTACAACACTGTACCCCTCCACTGTACCTTCGCCATCACTACTATTCTATCAGTCCGCCTGGTCCCAAAAGGCTCTGCACACCCTGCAATGCTGACCTCATTATCGCCCCATCCCTTAACCCACCCTTGCATTCCCCATGCTTGCTTGTTCTCTTTGCAGGTACATGTAGACTGTAATTATTATAATTGATAGAAGCAGTTCAGGGAAGAGATAGCGAGGGAAGGGCACACCCCGCAGCCCCTCCTTTGTCTCTTCATAAAATGAGCAAAGCCAGGTCTCCCACTGCTCTGCTTTGGTCCTGCAGATCCACTGTACACTCATTGTGCTTGTACCCCAACATATCCCTCGACTCCCTACCCACACAGCTAACCCAGTCCACCTTGCTCTTGATATACACTTGAACACTATACAGACAGCGCTCTACCAATGCTCCTCAACATGATCTCTTTTCATGGGTACGCATAGTGCTATGTTGTCACTGAATGACATGCCTTTTATGTCCTAGCATCTTTAGAGTAAAAGTATGCAATGATGCAAAAAGCTCAAAGTTTATTGCAGAGGATCACATGTCATATGACGTCTCTGTCCGCGACTTTTGCTAATTAACAATCAGTAATTCTAGGATTGCTAAAATGTGACTGCCCAGTTAATGGCCATTATCTTAACATTACATGGGGTCTGTTTTTTTACGCTTCACTGAATCCAGTGTTAACTGTACAAAAACCAAAACTGTGTGTCAATACTTATGAATGTGATCATCAACAAAGCACACCGCATTGGATGTACATACACTGGGAGTAAGGGGCTATTTCTCTTAAGGCTGCGACGCGTGCCACGTATTCTGTGTAATGCTCCTGCTTGCCCCTAGTGACACGCCAGAAAGTGTCTCAGCCGCGGAGCGCAATCAGCTGTCTACGGGGCAGCAGGGGCCCCTGTAGGAATCCGGGGCTGCCGCTCCCTCCAGCATCAACTGGGCCTGGTAAGTCTACCTCCACCGCCCCTGGGTGTGTCTGACTGACAACAGACTTCCATGACTCAGTGCAGCAACAGGCCCAGTGAGGCACAACCTACCTCTGCCCTCCCCCCACGTATAATAGCACATTCTGTGTAGTGCTTGCTTCAATTACTACTTTGAAAGTGAAAGAAAGAGTTCTGAGTGCTTCTCACTGGGGAATAGAGAATACAATGAGCAGCCATTTATTCTTTCTCAGATACACATGTAGGTTAACAGTAGAGTGGCTGACTTTGAAGGTGGGGAACTGGGTTCGAGTCTGACGGGAGGCTCAAGCATCCTGTGATTCTGGGCAAATCACTTAATCTCCCCATCCCTAAAAAGCATTTGCAATGCAATAGGTCTCGCAATTACGCAAGTTTGAGCTATTGGCACTGTAAATGACAAGGCCTCTTATTTATGTTTTTGTTTGTAAAACATAAATAATACGCATTGTCAATTACAATGCCAATAGCTCAAACTCCCGTAAATGCGAGACCTATTGCATTGCAAATGCTTGTTTGTGTTTCGGATTTATGGTGGCCTCTTCCTTTGGAATGATTTCTGCCACATTTTTCTGTTTAATTGGTACTCGTGAAAAAAAAAGCCCCTTCTGGCTTCCTTGCAATTGATGCACTTGTTCATTCTCCTTCTAAGAGGTCCATATCTGTGCCTAATTCTGATGTTTCTTTAGTTTCTGCTGTGGTGAGATTTTTTATTTTAATAATTTCCCTTCTTCAGGCATCAAATTTTTTGGCGAAGGTAAGTACATGCTCAGGTTCAGAGTCTCTCCTGCTTTGTTTCCTTGGCTTTATGCTTTCTTCACACGTAATCAGTCTTGATTTCATTGTTTGATGTAAACTCTCTGATTTGTTCATGTCAGGGTGATTGTTAATATCTTCCTGCAATTGTCGGATTTCTTTTAGGAGTTTGCCTTCTCACTTCATGTGAATTTAATAAGTATTTCTAACATCCCCTCAAGGATGTTGTTGTGTGTTCTGCCCATTCCTGTAGTAGCTGTGGGTCGAAGTCTCATACAAGGAAATGGTATATATTCTTAGTCCTCATGGCACCCTCTCGATGTCTAGATAGCCCTGTACATGCGTATTTCTCTCTCATACAATTTTTGCAGGCACCTGAATTTTTCAGTTACGTCTTCTTTTACAATATTAGAGCCTGTGCTTGCGTCCAATGAATGTGCTGCTTGTATCCTTGGATCAAACATGCCCGCTGCAGCTTTTTTATGCGCCGCTCCGCTGAACATGGTTTTGTTTTTAAAATATCCCCATAGTCACAGCCGCAGTTAATGCTTTGGAGAAGAGGGGGAGCAGCACTGACACCAGGTTTGTGTGAAAAGGCCACTGTATTGAAACAGATGCACATTACAAAAACCTGGGCCTTTGCCGTACAAAACTATAACCTCACTATACAACGTTGATCACCTATGCTAAGCTACCCCCATCTGTAAATATCCCTCCCCATAACAACTTAATTCAGTAACAATGTAGCTGCTCCAGAGCTCCTTAACTGCAACTGCGACTTTAAACTCCTCTCCCTTTTTAGTACCACTATTAACCTCTAACTAACTAAACTTCCTATAGGACCATTAAGTTCCTGACTCTTTCAAGCATGAACCCGTCTACCCCTTTCAGTCTGAATTGCCGCTGTCAATAACACTAATCTCCGGGTAACCATGGCAACATCTTAGTCAACCGCCTATGTACCTGCTTCAAAGCGACAGCCTAACATGTAACATCCCTTTTTGCACACCTGTTCCAAATAATACGCCTATGGGGACTCCAAAAAAAGGGAAAAAACCCTCCCCCAAAATCCCAAATTAAGGGGATGGGAGGGTGAGCAGAAATGCTAGCTACCAGGTACCAGCCACCGCGTCACCGATACAAAACGGTGGCTGGTCATCCAAAATGTCCTACTATATATCCCTTGAGCTAGTAAATGCAGCCCAAACATAGCCCAACCTGGGCAGTTGTCCGACTGCTCCACTTCCCCAAATCACCCCGGGGACAGACCTCCCTCTGGTCTGCTGCCCCACAAGTCCCCATTCTGTAGAAAACATGTGGCCATTTACCCATGGGAGTCAGTCCAGTGATCGCACGCCCTCTGACTCGACGATTATCAACACTCTACCAACAGGTCACATCTCTGTTCGTAAATGCTTCAATTTGATCCATTTGGTGTTTTGCATGTGGTCCAACCCCGGCAGCTCCGGCAGTGTACGTAATTGCAATTGTTACACTCGTTCCACCAAGTATTGCCGATATTCCAAGATGGGTGACTCAGTTCCTGAGGGTGGGCTCACGTTAAATAGTTATGACCTCTGAAGAAACCAACGGGCACTCACGGGGTCCAGAATCAATTACATTTTATTTATTCCAACAAACAAATGCGTTTCAGCTGCGCTCCTTTCTCAATGTTTGCATCTTAATGAAGATGACATCATTTAAATAACTTAGACATGCTATCATTAGAGGATTACAAATAATTGTGGTAAACGAACTGTAACACTCAAGTACTATGTGCATTACAACCGCCAGATTGAATGTAAAATTCATTTTTCATATTGCATCAATTATTATATATTAGGGGGCTAGTCCAATGTTTTTCCCACAAAACAGAATAAAATCATTTTCGGGACAGTTTCTCCGTATTAAGAGAATCTTATATAAAAAAAAAAAGGTTTATTTGCCTGTAATGCTATATATTTACATCTTCACAGTACATAGATGTGGAGTTAGTAATAGTAAATCAATACTTTACAATGTGCACTTACCTGTCCATATTTTTCCCTCAAAATTCTTACCAGGATATTTGTTTATCACTATATTTAATTTTTAAATCTTTTTATTGAGTTTTATATGCCAGAGTAAAACAAACCAGATAGATGCACAGTTGCATTACTGCAGGTGCAAAATTTCAATATACAAATCAAAAGAGAGTTAACAGGCTGAGCCGTTATCAATAAAGTTAAACAAGTACAATAATATTTGTAGCACTGACATGAGGAAGTCAATATGGCAGCATCCGATATATATCAAATGCATTCCAGATGTGGCACTAAGGTCAGGAATCAGCCCAGAAGTCTCAGTCTGCCATTATATATAGTCTAAAAAGGGGGCCCATATGTCTCCAGGTTCGTTTTAGGAGCCAGCAGTGATGCATACATCTCTGACTGTTCGTTACAGAATATAGGGCCATATTATCAAGACAGGCGATAAAATTATCGCCGCTTTAGCGGCAGAAAACTGCCACTAAAACGGCGATAATGGGCTTGATAATATGCTCTATGGAATTCCAATTGAAGCTCAGGTTAGATGTCCTTCACATCTAACATGGGCTTCCATTGGAATTCCATAGGGCATATTATCAAGCCCATTATCGCCATTTTAGCGACAGTTTCTGCCGCTAAAGTGGCGATAATTTTATCGCCTGTCTTGATAATATGCCCCATAGCGTTTTTCAACCAGTCCGGGGGCCTGTGTAGGGGACCTCTCAGGCACGCCCTGGGCACTTGGCGTCAAGCAAGTGCCAGTAGCAGGGCTACCAGCATGTGGATCATGATATTCTAGAGGTCGATATTCGATAGTAGAACCCAGTTTAGGGAGAAATAGAAGGTGCTAAGGACAGCCATGCTGTGCATGCCTCTTCATGATGTCTTTCCACCTACACAACTGAACTAGAGCATCAGATTATAAAGTTGTTGTTCTTTTGGCATCATAAGCAACTGAAAACTGTAGATGTGGTAACTGTCAATAAATGGAAATTTCTCACATTGGAGTTCCGAGTGACTAAACAGATAGCTCATGCTTTGCTCTTGTTGTCCGTCGTGTCTTTTGAAACTCCACAATGGAAAACAAGCACATCTTTAACTGAGACCGATCTATAATTTTGTATGAAACATCAGTGGTAGGTGCCTTTGCTGCCCAAAATATACTTTCTTGCCCTGATTCCCGTGTTTAGCAATTATGGTTCCACACCTTTGGTTTCTCTCCAGCACATATCTGTATGATCCACTTTTCAACCAGGATTGAAAATGTTTTCTACAAGTTAGGTCCAATTCTAATTCCTTTCACCTTTTCAAATGTGGTTGTGGTGGAAAGCTGTGTATGTTTCTATATTGTAGATAGGAACTGGGTAAGGAGTACCAATAAATAATGACATCCCTCGATGTAATGAGCCCATTGCCTTTTCTTGAGGTGCCCCAAGTTAATTTGCAATTTATTCACCTTACATTTTTTAACTCTTCCAGACTTTATCCCTATGTGTGGCAGATAAAGCCTGTACAGTCAGTTTCAATGTAAAAAGGTAGTAGTGTTACCAGCACTAAAGGACTCTGTGCACTTTACCACTGCTAAAAAGTGGCAAAGTGACTGTGCTCTCCCCTTTAAAACATGGTAACATAGGCCTGCACCCAATTGGACATTTCATTTACTTGTAAGTCCCTAGTACAGTGGGGCTGCATTTAACCAGGGCCTGTAAATTAAATGCTACTAGTAGGACTGTATCACTTATTGTGCCACCCACGTAGGTAGCCCTTTAAGTATGTCTCAGGCCTGCCATGGCAGCCTGTGTGTGCAACTTTAAAAGTAATGTCGATCTGGCAAAATTAACCTTTTGCCAAACCTATACCTTCCTTTTTAATACATATACGTCACCTCTAGGTTAGACCCTACACAACCTAGAATCAGGGTGCAATGCATTTCAAAAGTTGGCCATGCACGTTTAGTTTTTCTATGTCCTAGTAGTGAAAAACTCCTAAATTCATTGTTCACTACTGCAAGGTCTACCTATCCCATAGGATAACATTGGGTTACCTAATTACATTTAATAAGTGATAGCTTTCCATGGGGAGCATTTGAGAGTTTGGTGTCTACAGAATTGTAATTTAAAACACTTTTGTAGGACGCTTGCTTTGTATATACTACATCAAAGTAAGGTATAGTGTGCACAGAGTCCAGGGAGTCCCCAGAGGTATAGCAGAGGTCAAATTAGGTAATCAGGCTCTCTTTGTGGTAGTGTTGGGGACAGTTATGCTTATCCAGAGGGTGTGTTAAGCATTTATTGTATTCACTCAATCAAGACTGATACACACACTCCAAGACTGAATCCAGACCAGTTGGGTAAGTATAAAAAGGTATACTTGTATTTTATTTATAGAACCAAGCAGTACTTGGCACAAGTAGGTAAAATATACTTGGAATGCAGGATTTCCCAATGCAATGCAGGTATGATTGACTTGTGCAATAGTTACAGATTTATATCACTTTAGAAAGCAGTTTGAATTACTCAGTAATTACTTTAGGAATACCCTTTAGTTATTTTTGTATTACTTTGAGTACTGAGGGTGGTATGCCTAGATAGCCCACTTTAGGATCTCACAATACAAGGTAAGTAAGACTTTTTATACTTTGCAGTTTAGTTATCTTTTCTCCATAGAAACATCAGTTCAACACTTATAACATTTTAGGCCCAAAATTTCTTAACATGGGTTCTTATGGGAGAAAAAGTGCTAGTGGTTTCTCAGATGAGTACATGACTTACAAGTGGGAGTTTTGGGGGTTAGAACCAAGGTTCACAAAGGCCTAGATGGTCACTCGAGTTGCATCACCAGTGGCACTTGGGCGGCCGAGTGCAGAGGCAGGGCCCAATGTTAGCCAATGGGGCTAAGTGGGCCTTCGGTTAGGGACTGCTTACGAGCAGCCAGTCGGGTATGGAAGCAAAGCTCCTGGGGTTAAAGTCAGCACTGCAGAGGCCAATGACCAGCACAGGAGCTACACCACCAGAGGCACTGGGGCGGCCGGGTGCAGAGTGCAAAGTGGACATCAGGGACCCTGTGCTTTTCAATGGAAACCTTTGGTTCTGTGAAGTTGCTCCAGGCTTGGGCAGGGAGACTTTCTGAAGGTGACCACCGGCTAGAGTAATAAGTTGGCATCTTGGGAGATGCCTGAACACTGTTGGTTGGACCACCCAAGGCCGTTGGGTGTCGAGTACAGGGGTGTCTTCTGGTGTTGGGTTTTCTCACCAGCTCTGGTCACAGTCAGGGGAACCCTTCAGGTTGTGGCTGTAGGCATCATCTTGAGGCTTGAGGGAGGTCGGTGATCACTAGATCCCAGGTCAGGATCACTAGGCAGACCTCCTCATGGTGTTGGGCCACTCGATCTTGGGCAGCGGGCATCGGTGCAGAGTGGTGCAGAATTGCGGAGTCGCCGGAATCTGGATTCTCGTCTTGGAGTCTTTGTTGAGCAAATCCGGTGCTCACAGGAGACAGAGGCTGTAAGGTGAATGCAGGGCAAGTCCTCTGGGCTCTGGGGGACTGCAGCCTGCTGGACGTGTGGGTTTCCTCACTGTAGGCAGGTCGGGACAGACAGGTCGATAGGGCTGGGGCCAAAGCAGTAGTAGTCCTCTTCTTCCTGGGTCAGCATGGCTCTTCTGTCCTTCTTCTTTCTTCCTCAAATCTGAGGAGGCAAGGTTCAGGGTTGCATCTAAACACTAAAAATAGGAGCGTTTAAAGGGGTGTGCAAGTCAGGACCAATGGGTCCCTTTCTTGGGGTGTATATACCCCAATTATGCGACCATGCAGTGGGAGGGGGCATGAGCCTCTCCCTAATTGGCTGAGTCCCCTCATCTTCAAGATGGAGGAGATTGAGATGTGTGCTTCACCTCACCTCCCCCACCTCAGGGGTAGTGTTGGCAATGGTCGGCACACCTCTTTTCATAGCTTTGTTTTCCGTCCAATTCTCCTGTACAAAGTGGGGGGCAGAACCCATGGGAGCCAGTTGCTAGAGGAAGCAAAAGGCGGAAAAGCTCCAAAAGGCGGCAGGCCTTTGAAGCTTTCCCTTCATGGACCCAGCCCATCCTGGGGGAGGAGGTATAGCAACTCTGCCCAGGATGTGATTTGTCTTGACCCAGAGAGCATAGGCTCTCTACCCAGGGGTCCAGAAAACTGTCTGTTGGTGGCAAATGGTGGGCAGCCATTCAGAAACCACAGGGCTGGTCATTTTTCAGCGGCCATCACTAAGATGCCCTCTGAGTGCATTTTACATTAAATCCCACACCTGCATCAGTGTAGGTTTAATGTACTGATATGTTTGCTACCAAACTTCCCAGGTTTTAGTAAAGCCGTTATGGAGCTGTGAAGTTTGTAATGACCAACTCCAAAAACGTATACTCTTTATGACTTTACTACACTTACAATGTCAAAGAATAGACTTAGACACTGTAGGGGTACAGGGCTCATGCCACTGTACCCTCATCTGAGGGCTAGTGCACCCTGCTAGAGCGGTGACTTAACTTGCCCTCAGGCAGTGTGTTGTAGGCATGGCACACAGGGATGTGTGCCATATCGACTCTTCACTTTTCTCTGCACCAAAACACGCAGCCTTCATTGGCAGTGTGTGGGTGTTAAGGTACAGGACCTCTAAGGGTGGCACAATATGTGCTGCAGCCCTTAGAGACCTTCTGTGGTCACCGTGCCCTTGGTACCCATGGTACCTTTTGCATGGGGCTTACTTGTGGCCAGAGATGTGACAATTGTGGATACAAAGGTACAGTTTTGGGAAAGAACACAGGCCATGGGAACCTGATTGGCTGGGATCCAGGGAACATCAGTTTGATTGCATCAGAGGTCAGGTAAACCGTGGGGGGTAACCATGTAAAAAGGGGCACATTCCTACACCTCTTTAATGGCAAAGTCAGATTTCAAGTCACAATTCTGGAAATGCCACTTTTAGAAAGTTGGCAATTCTTGTCCTAACCATTTGGTGACTGCACCCTGTATCTTGGGCCACATGACTAGATGTAGCTGGCAGTTGGTCTTTGTGTATTGCTCCAGGACAGTGAGGCAAAGGTGGAATAAGTGTTAACAGAATGGGCCATCTGTCACTTGATAGGGGGGGTTTAGCTCTCACCTACCACACTTGCACATCACAAAAACTCTGTATGACCACACTCACAGAGGGCTTGACACTAGTCTTTTGTGCCCCCAGACAAGCTGGGGCCAGGGCAGGGAGACAGGAAATTCCAAACACCTCTGGGATTAAAACCTCTAGAACCATCTCCTACTTCAAAGTTGGCACCACATATAAATATTGGACCCTCAGATCCAACTCTTCAGTACACCTCTGGACCTGTGGAAGACCCAGGAGGACTGCTGTGCTGCTCTTCTACAAGAAGGACTGCTACTCCACTGTCCAACTGCCCTGCTGCCAGAGTGAAAAGGACTGGAGCTGCATCTTGAACCCAAGACCACTAGAGTGATTCCAAGTGCTAGTTGGTGGGCATCCTTAGCAGAACCTCAGAGACAGAAAAGGCCCAACCACCTTGAACCCAACAGCTGGACGCTTCGGCTGTGGGTCCAACTCCCAAGTGCTGCCATCCCAGTCCTGAACCCTTGGAATTAGGCTTGAAGGTGCTCTACTAGCCCAGCTACAGTCCTGTGAGCAGAACCAATGCACAGCAATGCATCTCCTTGCAGCCATGCATCGGAACTGCCATTGGACAACACAACCCCAATGCAGGATCTCGCATCAAAGCCGGCAGCCACTTGAAGCCACCACTACGTGATGCATCATTGACTAAGGAGTTCGCAACGCAAGCCCCTCTCCAATGCATCCTCGATGATGATGAAAGACATTGGCTTGAATCCACCACCCCTTGGAACTGCCGATGCATGACGCATCAACATCAAAGAACTTCACACTTCAAACCCCCATCAATGGAACCCTCGACGATGACACAGGACCAAACAGCGCAGCATCACAGCTTCGTCGGAACCAGGAAGCCACCACTGCGTGATTCATCATTGACTAAGGAGTTCGCATTGCAAGCCCCTCTCCAATGCATCCTCGATGATGATGCAAGACATTGGGTTGAATCCACCACCCCTTGGAACTGCCGATGCATGACGCATCAACATCAAAGAACTTCTCACTTCAAACCCCCATCAATGGAGCCCTCAACGATGATACAGGACCCACACATCGCAGCATCACAGCTTCGTCGGAACCACCACGGCACACTGCATCCTTGATACTGGATCTCGCCAGGCTCCTCAACCTGGATTCACGGTGCTTTGTTCACTGGGCCTAACTTGGTTCCTGTGCCTGGCCCACGCTCCATCACAGTTGGCCTGAACCTGTGACAGTGTCAAGGTCCGGTGCTACCAGATCATCACTGTTGCCGCTTGGTGCTTCTATGCACTATTTTCACTTAAATCGTTAACGTTTCTTATCTCCAGTTCTACTGTTTGGATGTTTGTCATTTTGGTCACAAATAATTTATTAAATATTCTTTTATTTTTCTAAATTGGTGTGGGATTTCTCTTGTGTGTTCACTTTATTACTGTTTGAAGTGCTGCATAAATAATGTACACATTGCCTCTAAATTAAGCCAGACTGCTTTGTGTTAAGATACCAGCGGGTTAAGCATAAAGTAATTTGGGGTTTGCTTGTGACTTCACCCCGACAGGAATTGTGATTGCTGCTTGAGTAACCCAATTTCCTATATTGGTTTACATTCCCTGTAACCTCCACTCAGTCAAACGTAATTCACACATTTTCCTGTTGTAAGAGATGTGAGATATACTATTTGAGACATGTAACGTATCAAGGAGAAAATGATGTGAGAGGTAAACTGACCTACAGAAATATAGATTTCCTGTGAGAGTGTTGCCTTTATTGAAATGGATAGAAGTTGCAATTTCTACCAACATATTGCCACCTGCAACGCTGGTGGTTGATTTGCACCATTATCATAGTTAAAAGTTAAAATGCCCACCACTGGTTTTCCTTGGGATCACTAAAGTTTAACTGACTTGCAGTAAAATCGTATTTTTCAAAAACATTTTATTAAAATACGACGGGCTGTACCCTGGGCAACGCTTTGTGTGATGTCACATCCTGTGATGTCAATGTGATCAAAGACAATTTGCTGTGACCTCTGCAACCAACATGTGGATTGACTGAAAATAACAAAAAAAAGAGTAATAAAAGACCAAAAGTGCCGACTATGGTTTCAATTAAAAACCAGTGGCAAATCACAGAGAATTTGCTAAAACAATGTACAAGAAACGAAATTGGGTTGGAGATGGAAGTTTGAGTCTTGGGGCTTATCACCTATCACAAAATCCTGGGTTCTTATCTGCCATTACATGACCATATTTTAAAACAACTAGCGGGTGTGTGCCTTTTTATCGTACAAGGAAAACGAAATTCCAGGGAAATGTATGTCCTATTCACCAACAAAGAAATAGTAAACCCAGCATAACATTGATAAATCTAGATTTGCAGGGGCAGGGCACAAAGCACAGTAAATGTTGTCCTACTCAAATGACCCAAGCCAATGGCTAAGCAAATGGATTTGTTTCAGATCGTTTGTGATCAATAAATTAATATGAATATGCAAGAACAGAGCATTGTCCTCCATATTTTAAATTCCCAGGTAGAATGTGTGCACGTGTGAACGATGCCGTTCAAAAGATGCACGGCATGGCTTACACATTTGTACATTCATTCTGAAGAATATGGACTTGAAATTGCACCTCATAGTTCACGTAAGGTAACAAGCTCTCGTTTAAAAACACACCCCCTTCTTTAGTCCTCAGTAACAGCCTGGCCTGCAGGCGCAATCGGCTTCGGTTCAGTCTGGAACAGATGCACAAAGCTGCAGTTGTCTCACATATCAGTGACAAGCAGCAGGTCAGATATAATTTGTTTCCCTTCAGTTGTGTCTACAAAATGACATGTTTAAGAAAGTTTTTAATCCCACCTGAACATTCCTGGGTTATGAGACGTTAATTTGAAGGTGCATCTTTCTGCAATTATCAGATAGGCTTAAAAAGGAGGATTACCTATTGTCAGTCAATTTAAAGTTCTTCAGCAGCCAGAGATGTCTAGAAAAGAGGAAAGTGTTTATCCACAGAAGAGCCAGGACTACTTTGACTTTTCGTGAGATATTACTAATTGCCAATTTACTGGTATTGTAATGCATTTTTTTTGCCATTTATATCATGAAACACTCGGATCTGATATCACAGGGCCTAACAAATTTGACGCCCTCATAATGACAAACTTGTACTATTTACCACAAAAGCGCAATGTGCATGCCAGCTTTCATGAGCAATTATTGCTTACCTAACGGGAGAGGTGAATTTACAAAAATATTTAATGGGTGATGCAGGGGAATTGAGCATCACTTGTACAAGTGTTCAATAGGAAGAAATAGAAAGCATCTGATTCACAAAGCTACTTGTACGGTGATACATTGTTACTTAGGGCTCAGACACTAAGGGCAGGATTCATAAACTGCATTTTATAGTACCATTTTATAGTACTTTAAGTAGTACTATACTATTACTACTTACTACAAATTGCAATTCACAAACAAACAATTGTAAAGCTCCACCTCTCCTATCTTTTGATAGGGAGATTCTCACACCTCTAAGTTTACTGCTTTGTAGTACATGTGGGAGGGACCAGGGGGGAGTGGCTGAAAAAAGGACAATGTTTACTACTAAATGAGAGGGGTTTAGGGAGGAGTAAGGAGAGGTTGAGGGGTTTATAGAGGGCCAGATACCCATCCACAAAAGATTATGTCCATTCCTATTCACAAACTGTACATCTGAAGTTACTACAGCCAAAAAGAACCTAAAACAGTTGTACATTTTTCCAGCTCAGACCTGGTGTAGGTCCAGCACAACACATGGCCAGCCACTGATATTGCAATACACTCCCATTGAAAATAATTGGAGACAGTGACTTAAAATAGAATTGAAAGTAATGATTAATGAATGACAAAAAATACATGAGTTTATTTGGACTGTTGTAAGATACAAAACTACACACACACATCACACACATATATATGAGTGTATATATACATATATATACACACACACACACATATATATATATATATGTATAATCACATCTCTACTCAGCTGATACTGCTCTCAGTGCCATGAAACCTTTCGGTGAAAGAACGCTTGAGAGGTACCTTATAACATAACATGATAACATGATATATATACATATATTATCTTCTAGCAGTCACCAGTAGGGAGTTATAGTTAGGACCTAGTTTCCAAAGGAAGAGCGTTTTTTTCATATGCCAATAAATTTGGTGCCATTTGATAAATCTTCACAACATTTTCAAAACTGATATGAAGCTCACCTCAGCTGCTGTCTTGAAAGTTTTGGGGTGATCCGTCAAGTGGGGGGCGAGAACCAGGGCATGCTTAAAAGCATGTTTTCTCCAATGTTAATTCCCATAGAACCTTTAGACACAGCTACAGCCTGAACTGCTGAACGGAATTACATCAAATTTGGCAGGAAGGTAGATGTTGGTCCAAGGAAGTGATATGATGTGAATCCGTTCAGTAGTTGCGGAGAAATTTAAAGCAAATTCCAGTTGTATATATAGGGATGCAGTGGATCCACGACCCCTCCTGATCTCATGCTGAGATCTGATTGGCTGCCAACACTTCAAACCAGGAAGTGTTGGCAGCCATCTTGTGACTTGGTTTAAATGAGTCACAGAAAAAAGATTAAAAACAAGGAAAGGGGGCAGGGTAAAAACACCCTGACTCCCTAGGCCACAGGGATGCCCCAGGGACAAAAAAGCATTTTCTTTTAGTTTTCAGTGGTCGTCTCACTGGATCTGTGACTCCCACCAAAAATGAAAAGAAAGTGGAAATGGGCCTCCCTCCTTGGAGCATTAAAGCCCTAGGGACCACCACCACCACATGGCAAAATATTTTTGAATGCAGGGGGCCCGTGCGTCTTCACCGCAGCCCCCAGAACTGCCACCTCCCCGGTGGCAAAATTCAAGATTAATGCAGAAGGGATAGCACAAGGACAGACTTGGGGGCCAACTACCCCTCCTGTTCACTCCAGTTAGTTGCATACAGCTGGATTGCTAACAGGTCTTCGAAGGCCTTGTCCACTTTCTCCACCACGCTGCAAATGTGCCTCCTGGTGCACTACTAGTTGGGGGGTGAAGTCCACTTTACACTCCTGAGGGACCTTAGGGGCCAAGAAGCCCTGCTGGTACCTCCTGTAAGTCTTACAGAACGTGATTCCTGAGAGCTGGTGGGAGGCCCAGCCCCCTGTCTCCACCACTCTGCAAACGTGACTACTACTTAAAAAACCATAGAAATTCACTGAAAAAAACAAAGGTTACATGGATGTTATAGTTAGGAATTAGCATTTAAATAACCTTGGAAATTCACTGAAAAGAAAACTGAGGTTACAGGGACATTATAGTTAGGAAATGGAATAAAAAACCTTAGAATTTCATTGAAAAAAAGCACAGGTTACAGGGACGTTTTAGTTAGGCTCATGTTTCACTCGTACAACACCAGTGAGATTCAGCACTTATAGTTAGCTGAGCTAACTATAACCCATGCCCCTGCAAAGCACTGCTTATGACCTCACATATTACATCACTCATGGCATGGTCAGTGACCTCACTGATGACATCACTGAAGACATCTCAAATCATATCACTGATGACATCATCCAGAAAATGACTACTGCACCCACTCACACTCCCACAGAACCTTTCATACACCCACTCCCACACACCAATTCACAAACCCATTCTCAGAGCCATGCCAGTACTTGCACACTCACTCATTGAGTCATAGATATACACATTTATTTATTTAGAAAGTACTCACCTATAAAGCCACAGCCACTTATACACCCACTCACTCACTAATATAGCCACTGACATATCCACTCATACACAATGCAGCCACTCACTCATATACATATGAGATATAATGGCTTAGCAGTTGTTGTGGAACAAGCAGGTTCCATCCTGGCTCATACGGTTGCACCCCCCGAAAGTTCGGCAGCTGTGGTGGAAAGTTGGGAAACGCATGTATTTTTAGCCTGCCTGAACCGCCGCTGACAAACTCCATCGACCAATGAAGGTCGTGGATTATGGAAATTCAGGGTTGCCAAGCCATTCAATGGACACCTGCACAATGTTTGTATAAATATCCAACGGCAGGCGAGGGGTGTTGAAGGCACATGGATTTGACCATCAAACTTACCAAGATTAAAGGCAGCTCTCATGGTAAACATCGAGTTTTGGCAGGAGAGCTATGGGCATGTTTGATGTCTATGTGCATCGGATAAGATGTATTCATAGAGCATTAAAGCCAAGGATTCAATTATTTACATCGGAGATGTCGGCACTCAAATGACAGTCCTGGGGAGTCTGCTACCCTCCTATTGGCCATGGATTAACCAATTAAATTGTTGTACAATTTAAATATACCAACAATGTGCCTGTTTGTTAATTGTTTAATCGCACTAAAGAAGGCATTATGCTGAAACGCGTCTGCGACCAATAAAGCTTTTGCCACACCCTGTGAATGCACCGAACGTCTTAGCAGTTGCTGTGGAACAAGCTGGTTCCATCCGCACTCATACAGTTGCACCCACCACGAGATTGGCAGATGTTGTATAAGTTGGGAAAGGTATGTATTTTCGGCTTGCCTGAACCGCCTCTGACAGACTTAGTCGCCAATAAAGGTCGTGGATTATGGAAATTCAAGGTTGCCCAGCCATTTGACTGACACCCGCAGAATGTTTGTGTTAATATCCAGCAGCAGGCGATGGGTGTTGAAGGCACATGTATTTGATCATCAATCTTACCGAGATTAAAGGCAGCTTTCATGGTACACATAGAGTTTTAGCAGGACACTTATGGGCCTGTTTGACATCTACGTGCTTGGATAAGATGTATTCATTGAGCATTAAAGCCAAGGATTTAATTATTTACATCAGAGATGTCTGTGCTCCAATGACAGTCCTGGGGAGTCTGCTACCCTCCCTCTGGCCACAGACTAGCCAATTAAATTGCTGGACAATTTAAATATACTGACAATGTGTCTGTTAGTCAATTGTTTTATCGCACTCAAGAAGTCATTACGCTGAAACACATCTGACCTCATGTTTGAGAAATGGGGGTGTTAGTGACACCAGTTATGTGTCCAAAATGGATTTTTTTAATCGCATGCAATATTCGCAATGACTCCGCGACTGTCAGCGCAGCCCCTCCTGTACCATCACAGGGATATCGCAACTACCAACGTCACTGTGAATATTGGCGGGAATATAAAAAAAAATATCAGTGAATCATTAATACGCATTGTTATAGATATATTGAGATTCTGATACATGTTTTAATAGAGCTATTTATATAGTGAGTTATCTACTGTAAAGGTTAGAATTAATTATATAATTATAACTGTTGAATGTGTTGGGGGTCATTGAATGTCTGCTTTTGTGTTCCGTTTTCGCAACGTGTCAGAAGGACTCACAATTACCGACATCATCGCGATCTCGAGAGTCACCGTGAAAACATTAAATAGGTTTTATAGAAACTCTCTAGTAAAACGTGTCTTTAGAGAATACTGTAAGAAACTGCTAATGTGTGAAATTCTGAAGTGTGTGTTGATATATGTGTTTTGGACTTTCTGGAAAAGGCACAATTGTAGCTGTTAACGACGTCATTGCAACATCCGGAATAACCACGAAAACAGAAAATAGGTCTGAAAGATGGGTTTTAAAGAAACATAGTTCAAAAATATGAATTTAAACATGCTTTGAAAGAAGTATGTATATAGTAATATGTGTAGTGCAATGTTCAGAATGGATTATTTACATATTATTTTTGGATTTGTTGGTGGTCATTGAATGTCTGCTTTTATTTTGTTTTTATTTATTTAAAAAGTTTTGTATAGCGCGAACATAACCCAGAGTGCTTTACAGAGAAATGCGATACATATAAGGGGAGGCAATTGTGGCAGAACATCAGCAATAGACAAAAATAGCAGTAGGTACTAACGACATAATAATGGGCCAAAGGATAAGACAGTAAAATAGGGCAAAAAGAGTAATTGTGACAGTAGATGAGCAGTTGCCGATAAATGGGCTAGGAAGGACCTAACAGTATCAGGTTGATGTGACTCAGGACCCCGGCTAAACTTGAGGTCAGGACGGTACTTTTCAGTAGCGCTTTCACTTCCTTTGACTTCCGTGACTGGCTCAATACATGTGACCCCAATCTTCGCTTCACATATAATTCTGATAGACATCAGACGAGATTCTTGGATCTGGACATTGAAGCGGTAGCAGGAGGTCTCAAGAGCAAGACTCATTTCAAACCCACCGCTCACAACTCCCTACTTCACTTCACTAGTTTCCATCCCAGATCGCTTCGCGAAAACCTCCCATATGGCCAATACCTTCCGCTTCGCAGAAACTGCAGCGAAATAAAAGATTACAAAACCCAAGCCATAGACCTGAGTCACAAATTACACCTACGTGGATACCCTGGACGCATAACGAAGAACGCCAACAAGAGGGCCAGAAACCAGAACCGCGAAGGACTCATTGAAACCCAGACGCGAGAACCGACCCCATCACCATTAACATGTGTGACAACATACAACTCTGTGACCAACAAAGTCTCACAAATCATCCGGAAACACTGGAAAATACTGAAGACAGGCAACTTTAACTGGGAACCTACCCTTCTCTCGAAACAAGAGAGCAAGATCCATAAAGGACACCTTAGTATCTACCAGACCAATACCACCACAAAGACCTGCAATTACGGTTTTAAATGCCTGGGGGCTCCCAGGCATCACTGGCCATTTCCCATGCGGAAACTGCAGTGTTTGCCACATCACTGAGACAGTAAAAAGTCTTAATCTGGAACCAGGAAAAGTATGGGAACTGTGCAAACACACTAACTGCAACACAGAACATGTCATATACCGGATTGTTGCCCTTGTAACTTAACATACATTGGCATGACGACTCGCAAAATCAAAACCAGGATCTGTGAACACCGCAGCACCATACGATGCAAGAAAAACACCACCAGAATAACAAATCACTTTCTTGAGAAGGGCCACACAACCAACGACATGAGATGGGTGGTCATAGAGGCACTAAATCACAACTCGCCCAACATCCAGAGCCGCCTTCTTGAAAAAGAACAAAGATGGATATATCGCCTATCAAGCCACATCACAGGCCTGAACGATAATATCCCCTGGAACAGTCTCAGAAGAGCATAGACTCCCACCTGTAACACGGACTCCCTCAGTTTGTCAGAGCGGTTCCCCCTCCTATCGTGCCAGTCAGCGCTTTTTTATCATGGATAAGGCCTCCGCTTTCCTCCCTCCCATCGCGCTAGTCAGCGCCCATTCAACATGGGACACCTATGGTACAAGGCCTCCCCATATACTCTCCCACCCATCACGCCTTACCACAACTAGACCAGCGCTTTCCTTTGAGGCTGACCTCCTGGTCATACCAATCAGTCATACTTGTAGACCATTTTGGTCTTATCCTCCATGTTCTCCATGGATCTCAAATTGTGGTCCTCTCCCCCTCTGTGCCACCGAGCACGACCCATTTTGATCCCACTAGCACTTGCCCTCCCATGAGGGGACTTGCTCACTTTCCAAACTTATGAGCATAACGCATCCCTAGTTTCAAAGCACTTTGCCTTGGTTTATGCCCACATTTCCCTTCCCTCACACTGCGCAAGCATGTTCAATGTCTATTTCGACATCCTCCTAGTGCATGCGTGAGTATTCTCTCCTCTGCACATGCACACTTACCTATCCACGCATTAACACGCCCACAACCGAGCCTGGCCCTCGCCCACAACCGGCACGTACTCAATGGCGACAGCAGCTATATACATCGAGTACACCCCGGCCCCATCCACCATCCGGGACGACGGGAGACCAGAACAGGTTCACGGCGGGTGACGCTCTGACACCAAGTAAGGTTGCGTAGACATAAAGGCCGCTTGTGAGCAATCTCGACCTGACAGCTCACATGCCTCTTACTCCGATTCTTCCTGTTTCCCCAGAGTCTGATAGTGGAGCGCACTCCTCCCGAGCCCCGATCAGCTATTTTAGCTCGGCCATAGAGTAATTATATTTCTTCTTACAAGCGCTGCTTCCTGGGGCCATGCCGCTCCACTTGTTTTTAATACCGCATTTAGAGCTAGCCAAGCGTGCCGCATGACGACATTTGCCGGCTTTCTCACGTGTGCATTCAACCACATGACGCACAACTCCTTCATCACTGTGGTAAGGCTCCACACATTTATGTTCCTACACGGTAAATCACGGTGTAATAACCAACTATATGACAACCTTTGGTTGCCAATAGACCGTCATGTGTAATACGCACACCCTCATAGCATCTTTAAGACCAGACAATCTAAAATCAGATGCTGCACTACTTCAGCATGCAGCATGCCCACCTAATGTTTTTATTGCATCCATAAGTACCATCACTTGGGAGATCTAACTAGATGTTCACAGCACTGAAGATTGTATTTTATGATTGCTTAAATATCACTGAATAGATGTCTCCTATTCGTCATATGTGTATACATGTTCTGTGCTGTCTTTTCTTTCCCACAGGTCTTTTTCTGCTTAAGTGTACGTAAGTATGCAGACACACAGTCCACACACCTTAGAGCGTGTGTAGATACTAAAACAACTTTTTAATCACTTTCTACGTGGCACTACTCACTTTGCCACTCACCACTTTCACCGGTCTTGAAGAAAGCCCCACCTACATTCCCGTGCAGGCTGAAACATGTAGACCCACCACATAGACAACTATAAGATACTTATTTATTTTTTTAGTTGCATCACGAATATCTTTTAATCATATCCTGAGCCGCCATTAATAAAATTAGAAGGCAAGGATTCTCAGAGATATTTTTAATCCACATCACATCACATCTTTGCACCACACCAGCTCTGCTGTAATCAGGCGTCGTAGCACAACCGGGGGGCATTCGGCCACCCGGTTGGGACCCCAATGATGAAGCATGACACCAACCAGGTTGGTGTGTGAGGGGTCTTTTAACAAACCCAGTGGGTTCCATAACACTGCCTTATAGTGATTGTACCACACATATTTGGGTTCGTCCATCATTGTTTAAACATATATTATACAGGGGATACGGATGCCCCCCCTCTCCTTCCCTTGCTCTCTCCTTGTTTTTGACATATTTTAGAGTACACCAAGACAGTGTGAGGGAAAAGAATCATAAATTCAAAAAAGGTACCATTCATTAGGATTTCCAGTCCTACTCCAGTTAATGTGCCTAGGTCATTGGCACCACAGTGCAAATCATGACATGGATGTTATAGTTAGGAACTAGCATTTAAAACAACCTTAGAACCTCACTTAAAAAAAACAAAGATTACAGGGCCGGTATAGTTAGGAAATAGAATTAAAAACAACCTGATAAATTCACTCAAAAAACAAAGGTTACAGGGACATTATATTAAGGCTCAGATTTCACACGCACAAAGCCATAGAAATTCAGCAGTTATAGTTAGCTGAGCTAACTATAACTTGTGCCCCCGCAATGCACTGCTTGTGACTTCAAATATTACATCACTCATGACATCACTCATGACATGGTCAGTGACATCAATAATGATATCTCAAATGACATCGCTGATGGCATCACTGATTACTTCATCAACAGAATCTCTGATGTACCCACTCACACTCCAATAGAACCTTTCATACACTCACTCCAACTTCAACACTAGCATTCTTAAAACCATTGACACACCCATACAGTACTTACACACCCACTCACTGATTCATAGGTCTACACACACATCCACTCAGTTACCCATACTGCCACTATACACCAACGCACTCACAAATACAGCATTGATATATCCACTCATACACCCATGCAGCCCCTCACACACAGTCAGTCATAAAGCTAATCACACACCTACTCACTCATCTATAGAGTCAATCACACAGCCATTTACTCACCTACACAGTTATAGACACACCCACTCATTTATTTAGACAGATACTAACACATACTCACTCACCTATACAGTCACTGACACAAGCACACACTTTCCCATAATGCCACTCTCAAAATCCCTCAGTCACACATACGGTCACTCATATACTCCAACACTCATCTATACTGCTTTTCACATATGCAGTTACTCACCCATATACCACTGACACATCCATTCACTCACCCACATAGCCATACACACATTCACTCACCCATTCAAACACATACTCACTAACCCATACAGTCACTGACTCACTGACTCACTTCTACACTCATCCATACAGGCAGCTACACACACCCTCAACCACCCACACAGACGTTGAGACACCCATACACATACTCAGTCAACCATTCACTCACCCATACAGAAACTTACATACCCACTCACACACCTATAAAACCACTTAGACACCAAATGGCAGACAGATAAAGACATTCACACAAGTCACTCACCCATACATTCACTGAGACACTTAATTATTCACTTATACATTTACTCACACACCCACTGAATCATTCAATCAGGCACTCATACACCCACTGATTAACCAATACTGTTTGGTATGTACATTTAACACTCATACATTTTTTTAAAATACTCACAGCCACTGGATGATGTCATCAGTGATGTCATTTGATATGTCATCAGAGATGTCACTGACCATGTTATGAGCGATGTAATATATGAGGTCATAAGCAGGGCATTCTGGGGGCACGAGTTATAGTTAACTATAACTGCTGAATTTCTATGGTTTAGAGTGTGTGAAATCTGAGCCTAACTATAACATCCCTGCAACCTTTGGGTAGATATATGTATGTGTACATATATATGTTAAAAAATCCATAAAAAATAAATATTTTATGATATTTTAATACCTGAATTTAAAGGTAAATCTAACTCACCATACTAATATTTACGTTAATTTAAAGTTATTATATGTATAACGTTTTGAAAATTTTAATACATGATAAATGGATGTGAACATTTTACTTAAGGTGATTTTTATTAAAGTTTCAAAAAGAATAACTTTCATTTATTATAATTAAATTAATTAAATATTTGATCAAAATTAAGTTAATAGTGCTGTAGAATTTGAGTTATTTTATTCTACATTCAAAATAAATATTGAACATTAATTTACCTTAATTTTGAACAAAACATATATTTACAATTTTTTTAAGTATAATGCATTTGAAAAATGTTCCCTATATTACCATAGGGAGATCTCCATTCTAGTGGTGGACAACTTCAGCTAAATGTGAACTGTTACTATCAGTAACTTCACACTTCTAAATGTAATTTTGAATTAAACATGTTTTTAATGTAAAAGCATTAGATTCAGTTGAAATTTATTTTTAAAGATTTATTTTTAAAAATCCCATTTCAAGTCAAATGTTTGCTTTTGTTTATATTTTAAAAATTACAAAAATGTGTCTACAGAATTAATTTAAATGAATTTGATTGTTACAAAAAATAAAGTTACTTATATTTTGAAATTAAAAAGTTCATGACCATCTTTTGTCATAAAATAATATGTATTTGGTTATTGTTTTATCATTTTTGAAGCATTACAATACCTGTATATATATATTTACAAAGTCAAAATAAATTAATGTATTTTAGCATTATTTACTATGGGGTTCTATTTTAAGTTCCTGCCCCCATTATTTTCGATAGGAGGATGATGCAGTAGCAATGGTTAGCCATGTGTGGTGTTGGACTTACTCCAGGTCTGAGCTGGAGTCTATCTACTACTGTTTTGGATCCTTTCAGCTGTAGTAACTTTACATTCATAAATTAAGCTTCACTCTCTGTTTCAAGGAGTGAGGACCCGTAGTTTGTAGTAACTTTACACTCAGAAAAGGTGAATAGCCAAACATAGTATATTTATGTGAAAGTGTAGGAGTACATTTACATGTAGATCTTCTCACATGTAAATTTACCTCTGTGAATAGGACCCAAATGGTCTGCTGTACAAAAAAGGTAGGTCAAAGTAAATTTTTTGTTTTGTCTTACAAGCAGCCTCTGCCTTTGCAGTGCCCTCACACTATAAAGACACAAAAATCTTCTACCCTCCTGCCTCATTAAAATTAGTGCCATGGGAATCAGCTTGTGACTTCTTTCAAGCTATTGTCGCTACAGAGACGGAGGCCTACAATGGACAGCAGACCTCTATACTTGCATTTGCACTGACAGAGTGCCAACTTTTTAATGGAACCATTGTCAGCTAAGGCAACAGGGCTGCATGAATAACCAAGAATTAACAAAGCCAATAGGTCTGGCTTTAATGTGTTAAAAAATGCACACATAGGCATTCACAATGCACCCTTCTGCAGTCCCTTCACCTCTTGGTTCAGGATGAGCTGCAAAGTGTTCTTTGTGACATGCCTCTTTGTGGTTGAGAAGCCTGTGATTTTGATTTGAACAGCAAAATTACAACAGGGCCTAAGAATGAATGAAGATCAGCAGGCTTACTAACTGCACTGAATGCTCACTGTGGAAATATGCAATGACCTGTAGGTCCTGACTTCACACCCTAGCAAATATGTGTCAGCCGTTTATCTTTTTGAGGACAGTAAATTGAGTTTTATTATAGAGCGTTAAAATAATGCCTGTTAATTACAGCACTTAGCAACTGAAAAATGGTGGTATGACGTGCTAAAAAAGTTATTTTTGTGGTCTCCCTGCATCGACTCCAGCAGTCTGTCACAGGCAGCATTCTATCCCATATGTTAACATAGATTTAGAGTAAGCTTTGAGTCAGACTCTTGCTCATGATTGAATGGCTTTCTTTTCTATCTCAGGGCCCTGGACATTATTTAATGCGATTCTATCATACTATTCTTGTGTTTATCCCATCTCTGAAGCATGTCTCATGTCCATCATTTCTGATTGGATGAGTTGTATCCTTTCACTGTTGGTGTGAGGTAACTATTTTTGTTTCGCAGGCTTCTGGTTGTATGATATGATGTTGAGCACAACTACGTTGTACTACAAATATATCATAGCCAGAACTTCACCTTCCAAAGTATAGTGATGGTAAGTTTAAATAGGTAATCATTGATTTACTTTTTTTCAACTCTACCTTTTCTCAACTCTACATCTAGGTACATTGACGATATATGTATGTATGTGATCATGGTAAGTAGATTAGATATGACGTTAGGTAGAGCAAACGTATACTAACCTATAAATACTTGCTTTCATGGCATTGGCATACAGACAGACTACAGCTGAAAAACATTGTATTCATAGAAAATGTGTGAAGAGATGTAAGATTCGTTTGGTGTTGGCGACTAGAACAGAGTTGGTTACGAATGTAGATAGAAATGAATGAAGGTCCATGGCAATGAGGCATCTCAATGAAGTACTGAAGATAAACATCATCAGACAAAATAAAAGAGTGATGTAGCTAAGCGTGCAGAGGTGCATGCTATTCCATGGATCATAATGTACAAGACCACCATCTTAAAATCAAGCACAGGCAGTTTAAGAATAACAGGGAAGCATGTTCCGTGTCCTACTCTACTTTAGATCTTCTCCATATAGTCTAGGTAATAGCTTCTGGAGGAGGGGCAATAAATACATCGATGTTTTCACCCCACAGGAGCAAGCACTGTCACAGGGGAAAAGAGGCATAGACATGACCAAATGGCAGTATGAGCCTGATTATGACTTTTGGCGGTGCAGGAGCGGGCAGTATGCCACAGCCATGCTCCCGCACTGCCGAAGGTCACTGCCACCCGCACATCAGATTACAAGTTTAAAGTGGTCTGGCGGGGCAGCGTGGTGGTCCCATTACATTGGCTTAGAAAACAGGCACCACAATTGGAACGCACAACAAGGTTCCTGCACGGCATGGACTTGAAAGTCCATGCTGTGCACGACCTGGGGTGCATGCACATAGGAAGGCACCTAATGTGTCCCCCTCCATGCCTCCCCATGCAGAGTAGGCACAGGGGGAACCTCCATGACACCGTGGCAGAGAGGAAACTCTTAATATGCTTGGTGGGACCGTTGTGGTCCCATCAACCATATTGTTGCCTCTACCCCGCCGCGCTGGTTCCTTGGCGGCTGCGGCGGTGCCAGGGCTGACCGACCGCCCAACTCTTAATGGGGCATGCGGACCACTGGTGCGGCAGTGGCTGGACCGCCACCTCTGCGCCACTGCATGTCTGGCGGTCCTCAGACCGCCAGACTTGTAATCAGGCCCTAAGAATTTTAGGTAAAAAACACTTTTTCAGTGGCTAACACTGTGATTCCCAAAGTTACAAAAGATTTGTTTGCGGAGTATAAATATACCAAACTTGTTTTGTGAGTCGGAAACGTTTTTCCAAATCACAAAAGTGGTACTGTGACTCATTCAGAATCACTATTAGAAGAAGAAGATGTGAAAGATGCCTCCACTACTAATTGTGTGCATCAATTGTTTGTGACTACAATTGCAGTTGTAAATCAATGATCCAATACCAACACATAAGCTGGGGTGGTATCAGATTCACAAATGAACCGCTGTACTCTTTATGAAACATGTTGGAGGTCTCAGAAGCAGTAAGGGCTGTTCAAGGGCAGCCCAGTATGCTCCCCTTTTGTCTCACCAAACAAAAAAGTAAGGGGCATATTTATGAGAGGCTTGCATCACATTTGCACCATGCAAGGTGGTGCATGCATGACGCAAGCCTCTGAGTTAGATTTACGAAGCCACACAAAGCCACTTTGAATGGCTCCAAAAATGTGGAGCAAGGCAACGCAGCACAAATCGCTGTGTTGTCTTACTCTACGCGAGGGAGGGGTTCAATTGGTGTTGCGGGGGGTGTTCCCACGTAACTCCCATGGTATTTGATGCATTCCCAGATTAACAAGGACTTGTAAACCTGGTAATGCACCAAAATCTTACGCCTCCACAGGTGAGGCATGACGAGGAAAAATATATATTATTTTCCTCTTTCCAGGTGTACAGCATTCTGCAGCACACATAGAAAGAGGTAAAAAGACTCCCAAGAGGCACCCTTGCACCATTGGGTCACATTGGATAAATATGGCGCATTCCTGCCCTTTCCCAGTGACACAGGGCAGCGCAGCAAGGTGACTTGTGGCGCTGCCTGGCGCCACTATTTTCATGAATATTACTGCGTTTCTCTAAAAGCAGCTCCTGTCCCTTTAAGAAACCAGGGCTACTTTAAAAATAAATGGACTGTTTGGAAATGAGAAAACATGGATAATAGTCCGCTACCCTTTGTAGCCATCATCTGCTGTTCTAGTCAAACTCAGGGGGGTGCAAATAGCGACATGCCTTATCAATATTCCATATGTCATTCTGAGGACGTCTGAGAGAGGACATTTGGTGATTCGACCTATTAGTACATAGGCCGCTCTGCAAAATTAAAGGCAGTGGCAAATAGGCGGAGCATAACGTGTCCCCATTATTTGCAACTTGCTTGTACACGCAGCAGGCCGCAATTAAGTGTTAAAAAATTCGCCTCTCGTGATGATCACTGACTGGGACTCAGGTTCTAAAGTGCTCTGCAGTTTGCTAATCCATTGATGCTTGTTTAGTGTATGGAATTGCCCCCTAGGCTGCGGGGTGAGAGTTGAAGGCAGCACCTGTACCAAGCTGCACGTGGGCGCAGAAGGCCGGCCTGGTAATAACAGCTCGTCCCCTGCTCCTTGACAGTGAGCGGTCTCAGAAGAAAGACCCAGCGGTTATCCTGTCAAAGCAGCATACCTGCGACATACCTGCGACACACTATACATTTTGCTTATTGCCCCAGAGCTATCATGCTGCAGACACAATATCCTGCAGGGAGAAGGTGGAGTCTGAAACAGGCTTCTGTTCAACTTCTGACGAAAGTATAGTGCGCAGCTACAGCGCCTCGATAGGGTCTCGGACGCAACAATTGTCATTATAGGTATAAATTCTGGAGGCCAAAGCGTACCCCGGCGCGTCACATACTGAACAACCAATAGGGTATGAACTGAATCTGCCCACCACACACTATAACAAACAAAGCGCAGAAATGTTATGATTTTGTAGAAAATAGTGCATGTACCTGGACCATAAGAAAAGGCACGGGCTTTTTGGAACATTTCATGTTTTTTCTAAATTTGTCCTGTAGCTCTGTGCAATCGGTTCAGTGAAGGAGTGTGATAAAGAATATTTAAGTAAGTCTCATATAAAACGAATCTATAGGTAGGCACGTAAAAAACAGAAGTAATACAGAAATAGCGGATAACATTCCCGAATAAAAAAAGGATATTAAAACAATGTGTGCAAAATAAAAGTTATGCTGTTGTATTAAATCTATAAAGAAACTCGAATTGAGTGAGATCGGGTTCTGTTTTTCACTCGTGATCTAGTTAATTGTTTCTCAAAGTTATGGAGCTGGTCACTTAAAACACTACCACTGCTCGGACCCGGGATTGGGCAGCTCTTGGTCATTTATTTTATTGCGTTTTGCCATAGTGGCACTGTGGTGCCTTCAAGGTTAAACGCAATCAGTTGGCAATGTTTAAAGGAAGGATACAGCTGAGCGAAATACCCTCTAATCATCACTTACCCTTGCTATGCCCAAAACAACTTCTGTTGCTCTTTATGCATGGTGACCGTTCCCTTGTGGGTAAGGATGGGGTTTTGATGGCTTTTATGCAAGTTGTGAACTTACCCTCTTAGAACAACAGCCATTCCAACAACTAAAACAGAACAAGCATGTGCAATGCAATAGGTCTTGCATTTAAGAGAGTTTGAGCTATTGTCAATGCAATTGCTTAAACTCTCGGAAATGCGAGACCTATTGCACTGCAAATTCTTAGCGCCCATTCGTCGCTTTACCATTCATGGAGGACGCGCCCCTTTCTTTAGACAGTTATATATCAATGGGTTAAACCGAAAGACCACTGGACCCGGGTATACTATGGTTCAGAAATGTATGGTCACAGTGGTGAATCAATTACACTTAGGCATGAAGAACAGTAGAATTAAGCATACATTAATGAAAAACGATAAAGCATCACCCTAACAAAACGCTCAAGTGCAAATGCGATTTAATTTTATCACATAATGGATATCACAGGTATAAATCAAACACAAAAGGCAATCCACGTCCTAACTGTACATAGTATTGGTACTCAAGAGTGAAAAAGTAGGTGTTTGGGAAGGACGAAGAGATAGTGAGGAGAAAAGGGAAGGTAATGTGCATTATATACATTCAACATTTTTAAATCTATCCAGCCAAGCGTTTGGCAAAAAAAACATATATGACAAATCATAACACAATGTTAGAGGCACAGATACACATTCTCTGTCGTTTCAGTTTGACAGAATAAGCACTCAAATGTCGATGATTCGACCCCTGTAAGCATAAAGGTTATTTCCGCCTTATTGGGGGGGGTCTTCATCAGGACCAGGGGGGGCAATTTTAAGAAGGACAGGCACCAAAGAAGAACAGCACGACAAATCTGGCTGTAGAATAAAAGAGATGGGCTCGTAAGCTCTGTGAGGGAGACACATTTCTCCACAGTCCATAATGGGGGGAGTGGAAATGGGGGGGGGAAGCTGGTCGCACGAGTGAATCCAGCATGGGTCGTTGAGTAACCTGGCAGCTGCTCTGATTCAATCCGAGTGGCAGTCTAAAGAAAGTAGCGTGGCAGACATTAAAGTGAAACCGTGGCATGGGGCGCTTTGACCAAAAAAAGGATCTGTTTGTCAAGTTGACAAACAGATGTTTTTTTTTTGTAAAAGCGTCTATGCCGTGCTTTCACTTTAATAGCACAGCTTGTCGAAAGAAAGGGGCTAGGCCCCCATGAATGTGAAAGTGCTGCATGGGCACTAGTACACCAAAAAATAAGTAAATAAGTAAGCATGGCCGCTATACTTAAAGCGGACCGCGCTGCTAAAATAAATACAGAAAGAAATGTGGGCGTTATAGTTAAAGCGGACCGCCATTAGTCAAATTAAAGCGAGCGGTGTTCTGCTACGTAGTAGGTGTTGTAGGGGCAAATCATTAAACAAAATAGTGCTCACAGCCAAGATAAAGCAGACTGTTTCACAAGACAAGTAAAAAGGTCCAGTCATTATGGGAGGTAACAAATGCAGACACAGCGGTACCAAGGAGGGACTAACAAGCCTAATAATGACTCAGAAGCCAGCGTTTATGAAGGACAATGATACAAGTTATATATCAAAAAAGAGTGGATCACTTGAACCTGTTATCCAGAGTTTGGTGGTTATTCGACCGTTCCTTAAAAAACCCTCATTCACGTTTTTAGGTGGATTATGTGGCGGTATATCTTGGTTCTCCGCCTTTGTAACGTGATTGCATCATCATCGGGTTTAGTGTTGTGCTGCCTCCGCCTGGAGGAAAACCACTGGATAGTACAGTAGCGATCAGAAATCAAAAAAAGGACAAGGTGCTCATGTGTCGTGATACAGTGAAAGTTAAAAATGGGGATGTTTTCTCATGCTACCTGGACTTTAGACTTTATTGTTGTCTGGTGCATGGAAAAAGAATAAAAATTAGAGGAGATTGTGCAGCTTGGACAGGTAATGTGTCCGCTGTACAGTCAGTCCAATGAGTGGGTCGACATGTTTCAGCTCTTTACGTGCCCAGGAGGGTCAGGTGAGCTTTCATCAGGACCAGGGGGTGTTGTCTTAAAGGAGGATATTGTCCGCTTTAAGGGTGAGGAGTTCGTGTTATTTTTCAATGATCTCCTATTAGAAGGTTTTATACCTACGGTGAAGAAGGAGGGCGAATAACAGATTATATTGAAAGTATTTCAAAAAAAAATTCTTATTTAAAAACAATGGGGGTTTTTTTGTACCCAGAGTACAAGACGAGAAACATGCAACATGGCAATTCTTTATATATACAGTAAGGTCTGCAAGGTGAGTTCGAACACGCCGCTGGTTACATAGCAAGTATAAATGGCAAATCTTTGTGATGATATCTGTATGTGTTGTCTAATAGGATACAATGTGTGGCGAATAGCAGGAAAAAACCGGGGTATTTACAACGTGGTAGTGAGCACTATGAAATGTCATGTATACTAATGTTGAATGCTTGATAGAGTCTGCTGTTTATCATGTTCCACTTACATCGATTAATAACATGCAATATGGCGGCATTGTTAACGTGATTATTCATGCATTCACTCGGTCTGTGGATGAAAAGCGACCGTAGTGGTACTTCTGAGAGTCACTCTTACATAACATGTTTAGGCAGTGCTTATTGGCTCAATTAGGAACACAGAGAGAAAGATGGCACACATCATACGTAGATTAAGTAAACAAGCTTTGTTCGAGTAGCCTTCGTACCTTCAAAGCTCGGATTTCGGGCTTCTTAGGAAGAATGGCAGCGTTGTGAGGCTGTTAGAAGAGGTCAGGGGAGAGGGGGGAAGAACAAGGTCAGGTTTATAAAACAAAGAGATCTAGATTTAACGTTACGTGTCTCCGTCTCCAAAGTCTTCTCCATACCGGAAATCCCGCTCTGCACGACTTGTGCTGACGCTGTCTTCCTGCTTGGTGGAGAGTGCCCAGACTCGAACATTTTTATGCAGTCAAAAGTGAAAAAAGACTGTCAATTAGGGCGGTGGCATATATGACTGTAGTTTATTTACTGTTTTTACTTGTATGGGACACTGAAAGCAGTGTAAAAAGTGTGTCGCAAGCATATATTACTATTATACCTGTTATTGCAAAAATAGAATTTTAAAATTTTAGGCGAGGCGTGATTTAATGAAGGGTTAGTGTCAATTATTAAATTGTTAATAAAGTTAGAATTGAGAGATCGTTTGTGTCTCATCATGTATGACATATTGTTCCGGCCATAGGGTTAAAAAGTCTTATTCGAAAAATGTATTCGCTTGGGATTATCGATCTTTAGGCTGCCAGAGAGGTTTCCTTGAGAGATCGAGTAGGTATCATTATGCGGAGCTTCATATTCCGGCATTAGGGTGAAGTGGTCTTAAACATGTTCACGATACACTCAGCCAGGGCACATCATCGTTCAAACCTGTTATATTCGTTTTGAGACGGTGTACCCATCTTTGTTCTTGTATAAAGAGACGTTTCTCGACATTTTGGGACCCAGCCACCATAGACTCTATGACAATCCATTTGAGGTCATCAAGCGTATGTGGGTGGTCAATAAAATGACTGCTCATTTTGGTAGTGTGGCGTTTACATCTGACGTTGCTTCTATGTTCGCAGATTCGCTGTTTTACCTTGCGACACGTCATTCCAATGTATCTCAAGTTGCACGGGCAGGTAATCATGTAGATTACATGGGTGGTGTTGCAGTTGGTATGTTGTCTCATCTTCCACATTAAGTCTGGTGTCAGTTCAACGGATTTCGTCGTTTCTGTTAGATGACAGACTGAGCAGTGTCCACATGGGAAATGGCCTACCACTGGCGGTAGGTTCCATAGGGTACTTGTGGTTGTAAGTGTCTTTTTTTCGGAGGGACGAGTGTGTACTAGCATGTCCTTAAAATTCCGAGTTCTCCTGTTTGCGAAGCGTGGTTTTGGCCAGTTTAGATTCCCAGAGGTCAAAATGCGCCAGTTTTTGTTGATTATTTTCTTGATGGTGTTACTGGCTGTGTTATATGTTGTAACACATGTTACTTGATCAGGTGATGGTGTTTTAGATATCACTTCTAGCAAGCTCTCTCTGTGTTGATTTCTTGCTCTCTTTTGACATTTGTTCACAATTTTCATAGGATAGTCGCGTTTGAGTAGTTTTATGCGTAAGTCCTCCGCTTGTTGTTTGTATTCACTCAGCTCGCTGCAGTTCCTTTTTAGGCGTAGGAACTGACTGTAGGGTAGATTTTCTCTGAGTGGGCGGGGATGAAAACTGTTGAAAGAGAGAAGGCTGTTCTTAGTCGTGGGTTTGAAGAATGTTTTAGTCTTGATGGTATTGTCAGTTACATAAATATATAGATCAAGAAAATCCAGATGGTCCTTGTTTGAATTTATAGTGAATTTGAGACATTCGTCTCGTGTGTTTAGCCAATTGTGGAAGTCTCTGAGGTCTTCTTCTGTTCCTTCCCAGAACATGATGATATCGTCAATATATCTCTTCCAGAAGGTGATCCTAGTATGGAATGGATTGTTGACGTTCTGGATGTGTATTTTTTCAAAATTACTTACATATAGACCTGCCACGCTCGGCGCAAATGTACTTCCCATGGAAGTACCATGGCATTGCTGGTAGAGAGTGTTGTTAAATTCAAAATAATTCTCTGTCAGAGCCATTCTGCAGCATTCTAGAATGAAGTGTCTGGGGGTGTGGTATTGCCAATCCTGTGAGAAGAGTAAGTCCTCCAGGGTATTCAAAGTTTCTTGTTGAGGCAGGCTGGTATAGAGGCTTTCCACATCTAGTGAGACCAAGATCATGGTTTCACTTAGGAACGGTTGATCTTGTAGGAGATTAAGCAGATCTCGTGTGTCTTTTAGGTAAGTTGGAGTCTGTTGTACCATCGGTCTAAGATATTGATCTGCAAATTGAGAGAGAGGTTCTAGAAGAGAGCCTATTCCGGAAACAATTGGACGCCCAGGTGGTGGGCGTTGATTTTTGTGTACCTTTGGTAAGGAATAGAAGTAAGGTATGCGTGGGGAATCTGTTCTTAAGAATGAAGCCTCATTCTTAGTGATCCAGTTGTTTGTCTCTGCTTCCTCTACCATCAAGTTGATGGTTCTTTTTAGCCTCGGAGTTGGGTCTTCTCTGATGACTTTATAGAATTTATCGTCAGATAGTAATCTTAGGCATTGGTTGTTATAGTGGTCCTTGTCCATGATTACTATGCCTCCGCCTTTATCGGCTGGCTTTATGATGATGTCGTCTTGTGATCTTAGTTCTTCCAGTGCTTTTCTTTCTTTGTTGGAAATATTTGTGAAGGATTTAGTCGTCGTCTTGTTGATTTCATTTATCTCTTTCATTACTGCCTGTTCAAAGGTCAGGATTTCTATTGGTACCTGATGGTTCAGGGGGCAAAATGTAGATTTGGGTCTCAAGGTGGTGTCTCCAAGGTTGGGATTAATCTCCGTGCCTTGAAAAAATGCTTTTAATTTCAATGTTCTACAGAATTGGGCAACTTCACTTTGTGTTTTAAAGAGGTCCAATGGTGGTGTTGGTACAAAGCCCAGTCCTTTGTTAAGGACGTTTTCCTGATCTTCCGAAAGGATAATTTTCGACAGATTGAAAATTAGTGGGTCGTGCTGGTACTGGGTTTTTCTTTTGTGGCGTTGGCCATACTCCTTGTCAGTATCTGTCTCTCTTGATCGGTCCAGGTGACATTTCTTCGTCTCCCTCGTTGGTTTGTGCGGCCTCTCCCTAAAAAAGTCGGTTGTTGTACAAATTGGCCCATGTAGGGACCTAGTTGTGGCGGTGCTGTTTGGTATGGATTAATCCAGCCTTGATAATTTGGGGTGAAGGGGTGGAAGAGTGGGGGAGGTTGTTCCCCGTAATTGGGATTGCGCCAAGTGTTGGGTCTTCGTCGTTGTTGTCTTCTGTTTTGCCCTCTGAATTTTCGTCTTGGCATGTTGTCATCCCCACTCCAGTCTGAGTTGTTAGAAGAGTTACCACTGGAGTCATTATCAGTTTGGTGTTCCGATACTTCATAGTCGTCCTTACTGTAGGGGTGCATTTTTTCCATGGAGAATTTTTTTAAATCCTTACTTAGTTTCTGGATTTTGCTCTGTGTTAGATATTCTCTTGTCTCATTCATATCATGGTTGATTTCTTCTAGTTTTTTCTTGAAGACAGTGATGGATACCATGTTTTTTAGTTTTGCTTCACTCAATTGGATCTTAATTGTGAGCGCTTCTGTTAGTCTGGTTGCAGTTTTGATTATTAAGACTAAGTAGTCTCTAGTACATTTCCAGGATATGGCTGACCAGTCTTTCCTAAATGCAAGGTCTTTCAGAAAAATCCTAGGTGCATTTTGGACCCACAGTCCTCTCGGTGCAGCGTTTCCACGTAAATATTCAGTCATAATAATGCCATGAATGGCTGTTCTAACTTGTTCCTTCTTGTCCTCGGATAGTTGTTCCCAGTCCTCATTCTGAGCCAGGGTTTGTGTGATTTCACCATCTTGCAGAAGGGATGGAAGGGAAAGAATTGCGTTGATCTCGTCAGTAGAGTAACTTAGTCCTAAGTTCTCTGCCATTTTGATGTACTGGGTCGAGTATGGTCACTTTAGTGTACAATGTGTTTCGTTCGAATAATCCTCAGCGAAATTTTCGGGGCGTCTTCGAAAGGGATGTGATTCCCACAGCTGCACGCTGCTATATGTATGGCTAATCAGTTGGTAGGGAATAAGAAGGATACGTGATCCAGTCACCTTCCAATTGGTAGTTATATATCAAAAAAGAGTGGATCACTTGAACCTGTTATCCAGAGTTTGGTGGTTATTCGACCGTTCCTTAAAAAACCCTCATTCACGTTTTTAGGTGGATTATGTGGCGGTATATCTTGGTTCTCCGCCTTTGTAACGTGATTGCATCATCATCGGGTTTAGTGTTGTGCTGCCTCCGCCTGGAGGAAAACCACTGGATAGTACAGTAGCGATCAGAAATCAAAAAAAGGACAAGGTGCTCATGTGTCGTGATACAGTGAAAGTTAAAAATGGGAAAACCATTTTTAACTTTCACTGTATCACGACACATGAGCACCTTGTCCTTTTTTTGATTTCTGATCGCTACTGTACTATCCAGTGGTTTTCCTCCAGGCGGAGGCAGCACAACACTAAACCCGATGATGATGCAATCACGTTACAAAGGCGGAGAACCAAGATATACCGCCACATAATCCACCTAAAAACGTGAATGAGGGTTTTTTAAGGAACGGTCGAATAACCACCAAACTCTGGATAACAGGTTCAAGTGATCCACTCTTTTTTGATATATAACTACCAATTGGAAGGTGACTGGATCACGTATCCTTCTTATTCCCTACCAACTGATTAGCCATACATATAGCAGCGTGCAGCTGTGGGAATCACATCCCTTTCGAAGACGCCCCGAAAATTTCGCTGAGGATTATTCGAACGAAACACATTGTACACTAAAGTGACCATACTCGACCCAGTACATCAAAATGGCAGAGAACTTAGGACTAAGTTACTCTACTGACGAGATCAACGCAATTCTTTCCCTTCCATCCCTTCTGCAAGATGGTGAAATCACACAAACCCTGGCTCAGAATGAGGACTGGGAACAACTATCCGAGGACAAGAAGGAACAAGTTAGAACAGCCATTCATGGCATTATTATGACTGAATATTTACGTGGAAACGCTGCACCGAGAGGACTGTGGGTCCAAAATGCACCTAGGATTTTTCTGAAAGACCTTGCATTTAGGAAAGACTGGTCAGCCATATCCTGGAAATGTACTAGAGACTACTTAGTCTTAATAATCAAAACTGCAACCAGACTAACAGAAGCGCTCACAATTAAGATCCAATTGAGTGAAGCAAAACTAAAAAACATGGTATCCATCACTGTCTTCAAGAAAAAACTAGAAGAAATCAACCATGATATGAATGAGACAAGAGAATATCTAACACAGAGCAAAATCCAGAAACTAAGTAAGGATTTAAAAAAATTCTCCATGGAAAAAATGCACCCCTACAGTAAGGACGACTATGAAGTATCGGAACACCAAACTGATAATGACTCCAGTGGTAACTCTTCTAACAACTCAGACTGGAGTGGGGATGACAACATGCCAAGACGAAAATTCAGAGGGCAAAACAGAAGACAACAACGACGAAGACCCAACACTTGGCGCAATCCCAATTACGGGGAACAACCTCCCCCACTCTTCCACCCCTTCACCCCAAATTATCAAGGCTGGATTAATCCATACCAAACAGCACCGCCACAACTAGGTCCCTACATGGGCCAATTTGTACAACAACCGACTTTTTTAGGGAGAGGCCGCACAAACCAACGAGGGAGACGAAGAAATGTCACCTGGACCGATCAAGAGAGACAGATACTGACAAGGAGTATGGCCAACGCCACAAAAGAAAAACCCAGTACCAGCACGACCCACTAATTTTCCATCTGTCGAAAATTATCCTTTCGGAAGATCAGGAAAACGTCCTTAACAAAGGACTGGGCTTTGTACCAACACCACCATTGGACCTCTTTAAAACACAAAGTGAAGTTGCCCAATTCTGTAGAACATTGAAATTAAAAGCATTTTTTCAAGGCACGGAGATTAATCCCAACCTTGGAGACACCACCTTGAGACCCAAATCTACATTTTGCCCCCTGAACCATCAGGTACCAATAGAAATCCTGACCTTTGAACAGGCAGTAATGAAAGAGATAAATGAAATCAACAAGACGACGACTAAATCCTTCACAAATATTTCCAACAAAGAAAGAAAAGCACTGGAAGAACTAAGATCACAAGACGACATCATCATAAAGCCAGCCGATAAAGGCGGAGGCATAGTAATCATGGACAAGGACCACTATAACAACCAATGCCTAAGATTACTATCTGACGATAAATTCTATAAAGTCATCAGAGAAGACCCAACTCCGAGGATAAAAACAACCATCAACTTGATGGTAGATGAAGCAGAGACAAACAACTGGATCACTAAGAATGAGTCTTCATTCTTAAGAACAGATTCCCCACGCATACCTTACTTCTATTCCTTACCAAAGGTACACAAAAATCAACGCCCACCACCTGGGCGTCCAATTGTTTCCGGAATAGGCTCTCTTCTAGAACCTCTCTCTCAATTTGCAGATCAATATCTTAGACCGATGGTACAACAGACTCCAACTTACCTAAAAGACACACGAGATCTGCTTAATCTCCTACAAGATCAACCGTTCCTAAGTGAAACCATGATCTTGGTCTCACTAGATGTGGAAAGCCTCTATACCAGCCTGCCTCATCAAGAAACTTTGAATACCCTGGAGGACTTACTCTTCTCACAGGATTGGCAATACCACACCCCCAGACACTTCATTCTAGAATGCTGCAGAATGGCTCTGACAGAGAATTATTTTGAATTTAACAACACTCTCTACCAGCAATGCCATGGTACTTCCATGGGAAGTACATTTGCGCCGAGCGTGGCTGGTCTATATGTAAGTAATTTTGAAAAAATACACATCCAGAACGTCAACAATCCATTCCATACTAGGATCACCTTCTGGAAGAGATATATTGACGATATCATCATGTTCTGGGAAGGAACAGAAGAAGACCTCAGAGACTTCCACAATTGGCTAAACACACGAGACGAATGTCTCAAATTCACTATAAATTCAAACAAGGACCATCTGGATTTTCTTGATCTATATATTTATGTAACTGACAATACCATCAAGACTAAAACATTCTTCAAACCCACGACTAAGAACAGCCTTCTCTCTTTCAACAGTTTTCATCCCCGCCCACTCAGAGAAAATCTACCCTACAGTCAGTTCCTACGCCTAAAAAGGAACTGCAGCGAGCTGAGTGAATACAAACAACAAGCGGAGGACTTACGCATAAAACTACTCAAACGCGACTATCCTATGAAAATTGTGAACAAATGTCAAAAGAGAGCAAGAAATCAACACAGAGAGAGCTTGCTAGAAGTGATATCTAAAACACCATCACCTGATCAAGTAACATGTGTTACAACATATAACACAGCCAGTAACACCATCAAGAAAATAATCAACAAAAACTGGCGCATTTTGACCTCTGGGAATCTAAACTGGCCAAAACCACGCTTCGCAAACAGGAGAACTCGGAATTTTAAGGACATGCTAGTACACACTCGTCCCTCCGAAAAAAAGACACTTACAACCACAAGTACCCTATGGAACCTACCGCCAGTGGTAGGCCATTTCCCATGTGGACACTGCTCAGTCTGTCATCTAACAGAAACGACGAAATCCGTTGAACTGACACCAGACTTAATGTGGAAGATGAGACAACATACCAACTGCAACACCACCCATGTAATCTACATGATTACCTGCCCGTGCAACTTGAGATACATTGGAATGACGTGTCGCAAGGTAAAACAGCGAATCTGCGAACATAGAAGCAACGTCAGATGTAAACGCCACACTACCAAAATGAGCAGTCATTTTATTGACCACCCACATACGCTTGATGACCTCAAATGGATTGTCATAGAGTCTATGGTGGCTGGGTCCCAAAATGTCGAGAAACGTCTCTTTATACAAGAACAAAGATGGGTACACCGTCTCAAAACGAATATAACAGGTTTGAACGATGATGTGCCCTGGCTGAGTGTATCGTGAACATGTTTAAGACCACTTCACCCTAATGCCGGAATATGAAGCTCCGCATAATGATACCTACTCGATCTCTCAAGGAAACCTCTCTGGCAGCCTAAAGATCGATAATCCCAAGCGAATACATTTTTCGAATAAGACTTTTTAACCCTATGGCCGGAACAATATGTCATACATGATGAGACACAAACGATCTCTCAATTCTAACTTTATTAACAATTTAATAATTGACACTAACCCTTCATTAAATCACGCCTCGCCTAAAATTTTAAAATTCTATTTTTGCAATAACAGGTATAATAGTAATATATGCTTGCGACACACTTTTTACACTGCTTTCAGTGTCCCATACAAGTAAAAACAGTAAATAAACTACAGTCATATATGCCACCGCCCTAATTGACAGTCTTTTTTCACTTTTGACTGCATAAAAATGTTCGAGTCTGGGCACTCTCCACCAAGCAGGAAGACAGCGTCAGCACAAGTCGTGCAGAGCGGGATTTCCGGTATGGAGAAGACTTTGGAGACGGAGACACGTAACGTTAAATCTAGATCTCTTTGTTTTATAAACCTGACCTTGTTCTTCCCCCCTCTCCCCTGACCTCTTCTAACAGCCTCACAACGCTGCCATTCTTCCTAAGAAGCCCGAAATCCGAGCTTTGAAGGTACGAAGGCTACTCGAACAAAGCTTGTTTACTTAATCTACGTATGATGTGTGCCATCTTTCTCTCTGTGTTCCTAATTGAGCCAATAAGCACTGCCTAAACATGTTATGTAAGAGTGACTCTCAGAAGTACCACTACGGTCGCTTTTCATCCACAGACCGAGTGAATGCATGAATAATCACGTTAACAATGCCGCCATATTGCATGTTATTAATCGATGTAAGTGGTACATGATAAACAGCAGACTCTATCAAGCATTCAACATTAGTATACATGACATTTCATAGTGCTCACTACCACGTTGTAAATACCCCGGTTTTTTCCTGCTATTCGCCACACATTGTATCCTATTAGACAACACATACAGATATCATCACAAAGATTTGCCATTTATACTTGCTATGTAACCAGCGGCGTGTTCGAACTCACCTTGCAGACCTTACTGTATATATAAAGAATTGCCATGTTGCATGTTTCTCGTCTTGTACTCTGGGTACAAAAAAACCCCCATTGTTTTTAAATAAGAATTTTTTTTGAAATACTTTCAATATAATCTGTTATTCGCCCTCCTTCTTCACCGTAGGTATAAAACCTTCTAATAGGAGATCATTGAAAAATAACACGAACTCCTCACCCTTAAAGCGGACAATGAAAGCTCACCTGACCCTCCTGGGCACGTAAAGAGCTGAAACATGTCGACCCACTCATTGGACTGACTGTACAGCGGACACATTACCTGTCCAAGCTGCACAATCTCCTCTAATTTTTATTCTTTTTCCATGCACCAGACAACAATAAAGTCTAAAGTCCAGGTAGCATGAGAAAACATCCCCATTTTTAACTTTCACTGTATCACGACACATGAGCACCTTGTCCTTTTTTTGATTTCTGATCGCTACTGTACTATCCAGTGGTTTTCCTCCAGGCGGAGGCAGCACAACACTAAACCCGATGATGATGCAATCACGTTACAAAGGCGGAGAACCAAGATATACCGCCACATAATCCACCTAAAAACGTGAATGAGGGTTTTTTAAGGAACGGTCGAATAACCACCAAACTCTGGATAACAGGTTCAAGTGATCCACTCTTTTTTGATATATAACTACCAATTGGAAGGTGACTGGATCACGTATCCTTCTTATTCCCTACCAACTGATTAGCCATACGGACAATGATACAAGCCAATTAAAAATATGGGCGGAGTGGGCGGGCTTCAAAGCCATTCTCCACTACTGCATGCCTTGCAGCAGCGCATGCACTGCCCAGGCTCCACCTAAAAAGTTGCCACAAATGTTTCCACTGCCGTTCCTCCACATTGCTGAGTTGCTAACTGAAAGTGATGTTTAAAAGATTAACAACATATCTCTGGGTGGTGCCACCCCCCTTATCTGCCTTCATGCCCTCTGTGCAATCTCTAGGCACTATTTTTGTTGCATTAAGTGCAACATTTGTACCATTTTGAATCCTACCATCACTAGATGAGCTAGGCATATGATTGGAGCTGTACAGTAGGGGGCGGCAGTAGCATCTCAACTCACAAAAGGCCACACATGAGCCCAGGCAAGTGATTGCAATATAAGGTTCTGTGTACCCAAACGTGAAAGAGAGGGTGCAGCATTCAACCAGACTAGGTCTGGAAAGCTACCACCCTGTTTGCCTTGTAGGTCTTCATGATGCCCAAATGTTGGAGGGGTAAGGCATGCAAGTATCCACTAGCAAGAAGCATATCCTCTCTTTCCCCACTCGCTTGTCCTCACTGCTCAACCTCTGGCCCTCGTGGCGACCAACTGGCAGCACTGCAAGATAGCTGCTACTTGATATTAAAAGGGCTGTGTGCATCATGCCCAAAATAATTTTTCATGATAGTTCATGAAACTCAATCTGCCACACCCATGCACCTCCAAGCTCTACTCGCTTACTAAGCTCTACTCACTTTCTACTGTACTGTGTGTGCGTGTGCACAGCTGACACACACACCATTCAACTACAATGACAGGAGGTGAGTGGACTTTGTGGATATTATGCTTTTCCATTGGCAGTCACGCTGTCGCAATAGTAGTGGCATTCAGAGACAGACTGAGATATTTGGCCTCAGGAGAGAAAATCCAGCTGTAAAGATTGGAAAGGCGGGGGAAGGAGGCTTCTTCAAAATGCACTGCAATCATTAATCTGTGTAGAGAACTTAATTTGGACACCTCTCATTGCCAATAGATGATCCTTCATTGCTTACTCATTTTTGGGGATTTTTTAAATCAAAGATTGCCAACTAGGAAAACACATCAGGAACACTGGAATTCTGGGGGGGTGTTGCCAACCGCCGAGTAAGATGGCCGCACAGTAGAGCGGCTCCGACCGAACGCGCCTGTTAAAGCTAAAATCCATGCAATGATCCGGTGAAAATGCTGCTTTAATTTTCTGCAGCTGTGCCAGAGCCTGTATGGAGTGACCCGATCGTGAAACTGGGTGAATCGGGCAAGGGAGATCGGCCCGATTTTATAGGAGGCAGGCTGACAACGCAGCCGGCGAAGTGGAGGAGGGGCCCCACGAACAATAACTTAACGGAGGACGCCGGATGGATATAATCGCCGGAACGGACATCCTGAGACTAGCCCGGTTAAAGTCCATGTTGGGACATTCTAGAGCATCCGTGGGCTGACCTGGGTCCAACGTAGGGGTTTCACGTGGCCCCCAGAGACCTAGAAGGTGAAAGGGTAACGTACTGAGAACATAGAGGCGAGATTGCGGCACAGGGCACACCACAAGAGAAGCCGGATCAGCCTGCCTGCGGTGCATAGGCTCGAGGGAGCCAATCACTCAGGAATATCAACTCACTCTGAGGACCCCTCAAAACACGTCGCCCCGAGGTGGTGCAATAGCCGATTTCCAAAGGTACAACAGCAGGTTAGAAGCAAGGTCTTGGAGGAGCAGCGACCCGGAGCGCTAGCAACAGCAACTAAGATCTGTCTGCGGCCCCCAGATGCGTGCCGGCTGAAAGACCCTGGGTCCTAAATCCAAGAGGTAGTGCACTGCTCCCTACATTTTGGTACGTAATTTTAACTTAAAGATGTAATTGGCCTGTAAACACATGCACGTAGTGGACCCCAAGTAATTTTTGAAAAAGACTTGGCCTGCATGCGTTGGGGAGGCAGTATTGGAGGCTACTGCGCCCTGGAGAGGGCAGTCGACATCAGGGAACAACGGTTACCGCCTGAGACAACACGGTCAGGACACCGAGCATTTGAGGAGTACCTAGCAATTGTTAGTGTGGGTCCGGTGGACACAGACATTGTTATCTTGGCACCAGAGAGAAATTGCCCACAACCAAAATGGTGAAATGGCGGGGGTGTGAGAGGAGAATATTGGAGTGTATAGCAGGGACGGTCAGCAACACCCGATGGGCAGACAAGAGTAATTTGTACTGGATAGGCGGGGGAGCGAGGTGAGCCGTGAATTACCATACGGACAACCTCAGAATCCTCTGGGGTCTAAGATGGCTGGAGGAAGAAGTGGCAAATCGACCATGCAAGTCAAACTAGATAAATACGCCTGGCAAAAAGGATCGGGCCCGAAAGAGAAAGAGGCTGAGGAACTGCCAGAGCAACACAGCAAGAGATGGACGACTCGTCAGAACTGACCCTTCAAGATATAATGACGGCCATTACAACTGTAAGAACATCTTTGGAAACTAGAATTGACTCTTTCTCCACTGAGGTTTCTCTAATACTGTTGGATATGCGAAATATGAACACAAGAATTAAAGAAGTGGAATCAACTACCAGCTCCCTAGTCAAAGGCGCGTCGGCTCTCCAGAAGCAGATGACTGAACTGCAGGCCCATAATGAAAGGATGGAAGCACAGCTTGATGAGTATGAAGGGCGGTCCAGACTAAATAATGTACAAATCCTTGGAGCGCCAGATGGGCAGGCGAAGGACTTGTTTGTTGAGGAGCTGATTACAACCTACTTACAGCCCACAAGACAATCAAAATTCTTCAAATCGAACGAGCGCACACAGTGCCAGGAGGAAGACCTAAACCCAGAGCACCCCCAAGGCCCATAGTGGCATTGGTTTTCAACTACAGTGACAGGGACATCATATTGCAGACGGTTCGAACAGCACCACCAGTAACTTTTTAAAATAGCAAGGTGACCTTTTTTCCTTACTTTATGCTCAAAGTCCAGCGTCAACGGCACAGCTTGCTCAAGGTAAAGAAGGCCCTGTGTGAGAAGGGTTTCAAATATGCAATACTTCCCAGCCAAGCTGCGTGTGGAAGCAGAAAGAAAGGTCTGGTTCTACAGTACTCCTGAGGAAGCTTGGGACTGGTTCGAAGGATAGCACACGGTGGGGAAGAGGAATCACCAAAGTCAGCGGGACAGACCAGGACAGTCCCGAGCAGAGCAAGATGCAGAGACACCCCTCTGGCTGACGGCACCCAAAAATAATTGGATTGTATCTTATAATGTTACAAGCTGGGGGTCAAATGTAACCTTCCCTTCTGGCTCCAAGGAGACTCATTTCCCTCAGTGGACATACAAGTAAGGTGTTGAACCATATCTGTGGCTGTCCCTTCACAGAGACTAGAGAGTTGAAAATGAGGAGAGAGATTGGAACCCCTGGGTGGTTAAAAAATTGATAATGTTTTTCACTGACAACTGATGCTGAACGGGTGTGCGGTTGGTTTACATACCACAAGTTTTAGGGGTGGGCGATAGGTGCTCTGCAGAGTTGGGGAGGCGGGAGGTTCTAGTACCGCCATGCAGGGATGCAGGGAGGGGAGTGTGGCCAATCAATCAATCAATCAGTGACACTTGTAAAGCGCGCTACATACCCGTAGGGTCTCAAGGCGCTGGGGGGGGGGAGGGGGGGGGTGCCGCTACTGCTCGAACAGCCAGGTCTTCAGCTTCTTCCTGAAGGAGAGGTGGTCTTGGGTCAGGCGCAGGTCGGTCGGGAGGGAGTTCCAGGTCTTGGCGGCCAGGTAGGAGAAGGACCTTCCTCCTGTAGTCGCTCTTCGGATGCGGGGGACGGCGGCGAGGGCGTGGTTGGCTGATCGGAGGTGGCGTTTGGGAGCGTAGAAGTTGACTCGGCTGTTGAGGTAGCTCGGGCCTTGGTCGTGTAGGGCTTTGTGTGCGTGGGTGAGGAGGCGGAAGGTGATTCTTTTGTTGACGGGGAGCCAGTGAAGGTCTCTCAGATGTCCGGAGATGTGGCTGGTTCGTGGGATGTCGAGGATGAGTCTGGCTGAGGCGTTCTGGATCCGCTGGAGTCTCTTCTGGAGCTTGGCGGTGGTACCGGCGTAGAGGGCGTTGCCGTAGTCCAGTCGGCTGGTGACGAGGGCCTGGGTGACGGTCTTCCTGGTCTCGGTGGGGATCCACCAGAAGATCTTCCGTAGCATGCGTAGGATGTTGAAGCACGCCGAGGAGACGTTGTTGACTTGCCTGGTCATGGAGAGGGAGGAGTCCAGGAGGAAGCCCAGGTTGCGTGCATGGTCTGTCGGTTTGGGTGCGGTGCCCAGGGCGGGAGGCCACCAGGAGTCGTCCCAGGCGGAGGGTGAGGAGCCCAGGATGAGGACCTCCGTCTTGTCTGAGTTCAGTTTCAGGCGGCTGGTCGTCATCCACTCGGCTACCTCTTTCATCCCTTCGTGCAGGTTGGATCTGGCGGCGGCGGGGTCGTTGGTCAGGGAGAGGATCAGTTGGGTGTCGTCGGCGTAGGAGATTATGCTGAGGTTGTGTTTGCGTACGATGGCCGCGAGGGGGATCATGTAGACGTTGAAGAGGGTGGGGCTCAGAGATGATCCTTGAGGGACGCCGCAGGTGACTTCGGAGGCCTCTGACTTGTACGGTGGTAGGCGGACTCTCTGTGTTCTTCCGTCGAGGAAGGAGATGATCCAGTCCAGCGCCTTGTCCTGGATTCCGATGTTGCTGAGGCGCCGTACTAGGGTGCGGTGGCAGACCGTGTCGAATGCCGCAGAGAGGTCTAGGAGGATGAGGGCCGCTGTTTCTCCATTGTCCATCAGGGCTCGGATGTCATCGGTGGCGGCGATGAGGGCGGTCTCGGTGCTGTGATTGGCTCGGAAGCCGGACTGTGAGGGGTCGAGGGATCCGTTCGTCTCGAGGAAGGCGGCCATCTGCTTGTTGACGGTCTTCTCGATGACTTTGGCTGGAAACGGGAGGAGCGAGATGGGGCGGTAATTCTTGAGGTCGGTGGGGTCCGCTGTAGGTTTCTTTAGTAGGGCGCTGAGTTCGGCGTGCTTCCAGCTCTCAGGGAAGATGGTGGTGTCGAAGGAAGTGTTGATGATGTCTCGCAGGTGGGGTGCGATGACAGCGTCGGCCTTGTTGAAGACGTGGTGAGGGCAGGGGTCGGTCGGTGATCCGGAGTGGAAGGAGTTCATCGTGCGGATGGTGTCTTCGGTGCTGATCGGGGTCCAGGCGTGGAGGGTGGTGGTGGGGGGTGGTTGTTCGGTCATGGTGTGCGTTGGTTGGTTGTTGAAGCTGTTATGTATGTCCGCGATCTTGTTGTGGAAGTATGAAGCGAGGGAGTTGCAGAGGTCTTGCGATGGGGTGATGTCGTTGTTTCCTGCGCTGGGGTTGGAAAGCTCTTTCACGATGTTGAAGAGTTCCTTGCAGTTGTGTGCGTTGTTGTCAGGGGTGGGATTCCTGTCACAAAGCAACTTCGCCAAGAAGAAACACACTAAGACGCACTCAGAAACATGTGAAGACAGGAAGGGGGGGATGGGATGTTTGTTAAGTGTTTTGTTTAGTTCAGATGACGATGACATGAAATGACAGGAAAGGGTCACTAAGGCTCTCGCACTTTGCACTGAGAAACAAGCGAAATGGGGTGCTAGACGAGTGGCTGCAACATACCAAGACTGCGGGAGCCCTGGGTGGACTCACTTGATGAACCAGGGTATCACTGTAATTGGAAATGGGGCCACTTCTAAAGCAAGGGCTTAAACTGTTGTCCTGGAACATGAATGGATTGGGGGACAAGCTAAAGAGAGACAGTATGGCAATATGTAAAGCAACATTCACCAGATGTGATTTTACTTCAAGAGACACACTTGTTGGAGAATGCCTGCAGGGCGCTGACCAGGTGGGGTTTTCAGATGGTGGCACACTCTGTGTTCGGCACCGGATTTCAGGGACTGGGAATTATGATACGAAAAACTTCCAGATGGCTATTGATCGCACAAGGATGGATAACCTGGGTAGATTCGTAGAGATTTCAGGGAGGTGGGAAGGCCCTATATTAAACCTGGTATTAGCATACATGCGACCTGGCCTCCAGACCCCAGCCTTCAAGGACCTGGGTGACCTTCTGCTTACCCTACAAGAGGGGAGACTCCTTGTTGGGGTGACTTCAACTCTAACATTTCAGATAGGCTAGATCGCTGGCCCCCAAGGGAATTGCCGCCTGCTCGTGCGCAAATCCATAAATTCTTGGAAGCGATGGGACTAGTAGATATATGGAGGGCGCTCCATCCCGTAGAGCAACAGTACACATTTTACTCAGGGGCCCACTGCAGCATGTCTAGAATAGACTATATCATAACACCAGCAGACCAGCTAGAACAGATCAGTAAGGTGAGACACCTGGCTAGGGGAATATCGGATCATTCACCCATCTGGGCCTTGATAGAAGTTGGGGAGCCGCGGACCCGGAGAATAGCCCCAATAAATCCTTGGTGTTTTAGGATCCCCCAGATAAAGTAAAAAATCATGAGTTAAATCAAGCTTTATTTCAGTGAGAATGAGGACTCGGTCGATTCCGCACAGACATTGTGGGAGGCCTTCAAGGTCATGATTAGAGGTTATGCTGTTTCCCTGATCGCAGGAATTAGGTAAGAAAAACAGGCAGCACTAGTAAGACTTGCAACATATATACTGAAATTGGAAGGGAAACTCCAAGACACGAACGCAGACGAGGTTAGGCATACCGTGAAGTTAAAGACAAAGAATATGTGTCCCTAGCCACAGACGCTGCTAAAGCACAATATACGGCAATGCTCAGTAGAATTTATGAAGTTGGGGACAAAGCCGGGAAATTGCTGGCCTGGCTGGACCGCAGAGAGCAACCCAATAGATTAGTGGTAGAACTTATAGATGAATCTGGCAATATACTCACCGAGACGCAAGAGATTGTGAATGCATTTGGGGACTACTATGGTCAAATCTATAAATCCCAGATGACTCACACAGGAGCGGATGCGGACGCTTTATTGAAAGATATCTTCCTATCCATGCTCTCTGATGAAGACTGGGAGGAATTGGAGCGAGATCTAGTAACTACAGAGGTAGAAAAAGCTATACAAGATCTGCGGGCGGGCTTGGTAATGGGCCCTAATGGCTTGCCTATCGAATTGTATATGCTCGCCCCGAGCAAGCTTGCGCCTTATCTGACAACTTTTCAGGAGAGTCGAGGGATAGGATCACTTCCAATAGATCAGAGATTGCAACCTTAGTGGTTATCCTCAAAAGTGAGAAACCCAAGAATGAATGCTCCATATATATGCTGTTATCACTGCTTAATGCAGTACCCAAGATACTAGCGAAAATACAGGACCCGCTTAATACAAGTTATAACCAAATTGGTGCCGGCCAGGAATACTTCTCTTAACTTGCGACGGCTCCATGGAGTGCTGGATCAAGTGAACACAATACGGGAAGACGTGGTGGTAGTATCTCTTGATGCCGACATGACGTTCGACACGATTGAATGGTCCTATATGTTCGCAGTGTTAAAGAAATTAGGATTTGGCCCAGGCTTTTTGAGCTGGGTTCAGCTCCTGTACAAAGACCCACTGGCCCAAATAGTAGTCAACAACTGAAAGACCCCAATGATTGCACTCGGTAGGGGGAACCAGACAGGGCTGCTCTCTTTCCCCGCTGGTGCTTGCCCTGATGTTGGAGCCGTTGGCAATGTGGATAAGAAAAGACCCTATTATTAGAGGACTTAAGTGGGCTGAGGGCTGGGAGGATCCTATTTCGTTATATGCTGACCATATACTGTTGTAATTGCCGTCGCCCGGTGCCTCCCTGAATGAAGCAATGCATATCTTTATTGCATTTGGGAAATACTCTGACCATAGTATAAATTGGTCCAAATCAGTCATCTATGCTCTAAGTGGTAAGCTGCCTTCACTACCCAGGGATATCATTAGTAGTGAAGCAGAAGTGGAATTTAGGTACCTGGGAATCTATGTCCCTAAAGATCGGACCCATTTCTATGAACGCAATCTTTTGCCCCTGCTACAAAGTGATGTCAGACATTGAAAATCTCTTCCACTGTCCCTGTTGGGGCAAGCGGCGTTATTCAAAATGATGTTCCTACCACGCTTTCTATATGTACTGCAAAACTCGGCTCGCCCGGTAGGGGCAGATTATTTCAATTCTATAGAAGGTGCCCAAAGAGAACTTTTGTTGGCTGGGAAGCCACCAAGGATATCCATTCAGAAGCTCACACAAAGGTGGTATGATGGGGGAACTGCACTCCCTGATATCAAAAGATACTATTGGGCTGTGCAAATTACTACAATTAATCAGTGCATATATAGGCCCCAGGGAGACCTTGGATATCAAATGGATAGGTGGCTTCTCCCAGGGCGAGATTTCACAAGGGTGATGTATACCAACCCCACTAAACTGAGCCGGTCAGGCCCCACAATGCATGCGGTCCAGGTGTGGCGGGTGGCTACAAAGAGCCTTGATTGGGAGGGTAAAGTCACACTGGCAACCCGACTCTTGAACACAGAGGTACTTGGCAATCTTAAACACACCAAGGGCTTCAACCAATGGGACTTGATCGGCATTTCTAAGCTTGAAGATCTGTGGAGGGTGGGAGGGGTAGTCACTTTCACTCAACTACAAACAGAGTACGAACTCGCTAACACAGAATACTTCAGATACATACAGATCAAGCATCCTCTGCAAGCAGTGATAGCAAAGGGGGAGACGCCACCAGAATCCTCCCCGTTAGAAGACAGAAATTTAGATGAGTACATGCCAGAGAAATCAATTTCCTTGAATTATAAGAAACAGATTAATAACATGTCTGATCCCCTCCTCCGGCTCTGAGCAAGGTGGGAGCATGACGTGGCGGGGCTGGAGGATGAGGAATGGCTTGAGGCACTAGCTTCCCCCAAAGAGATAGCCATCTCTTCTATGCTGAGACTAGTACAGCGGAAAGTACTCCACAGAATTTACCTTGTGGGCCCTGCAATGTTATAGCCATAGAACCGAAACAGGATGCATGAGGAGATGTGGGCAAGAGGGCAACTTCATGCGTAGACTTTGGAAATGTACATATATTCAGAGGTATTGGTCTGAGTTGACAAAGTGTATGGCAGAAGTGATGGGTAGTAAGATTGATTATAGTATATGGGGTCCTACTGATTTAAATACCAAAGAGAGAGTATGGGTGACACTTGGAATGATAATTACGAAACGGAACATTGCAAGACTATGGAGGGCACAGGAACCACCGTCACTAGCAGCGTGGGAAAGAGACATGGATTGGTGCATGTTAACAGAGAGGACAGTGTATGAATCAAGACGGTGTCCCAACAAGTGGTCACAGATTTGGGAAAAATTGAATGAGTACAGCGGACGGATATGTGAGACCCCGGAACGGAGGAAGGGGCAAGATCCGGGGGTAGACTAAGTATAAGTTGGCTGAATATATCACTGTCATGGAATGGCTAGGATCCGTGGTCTGTGGGGAAAGTTAACAACAACTATGCACCCTTGGTCGCCTGTGTTTGTAAAGTGTTTGCTCTGCGTAAACTTGTCATCAATAAAAAAAGAGTTATAAAAAAAAACACTGAAATTCTTGGTAATGGGAATTTTTGGGGCACAAGGGATGCCTTTGACACTTTACAACAAAAATGCATAACATTTACTTACAATGTTCTTTAATTTTCTGGTAGAGTGAATTTATATTGCAGTATTGAGACACCCACAATGTCAATGTCTATTCTGGCATGCAAAATCTCACTGCTGAGAAGTCAAGAGTTCACACATGGAGTAGAGAAATTTAGACACCACCCTCTATCTATACTTTATTTTTATGTTACGGTATATAATTCATATATTCAATGTGTGCCTTAACTCATTAACTTGTGTGTTTTCCATTTATGCGTTATCATATTTAATGTTTTATAATGAAAATCTGCCCTGATATATTTTGTCCCATAAATAAGATAAAGGACATAAAAAGATCTACATATATACAAAAATCTTTTTTCAGGATTTCTATGATGAAATGGAAAAAGTGATATTACATTGTGATATCTCTGTCCTTAGTGTTTGATCTGTTTCTTTTTGTAGAGTATGACTGGGTGTGATTGTTTTTTTAAATAATATGCTATGTTGTAGTGATTTTGTTTGTTTTCTTTTTCTATGTATGTTCTGAACTTACGTTGAGCTCACAAAATGTATGTATATATCGGTAAAAAAATAATTATACTGTATATTTCAAACATACTTATATTGATCAAAAACAAATTATAAACCAAACTGGTCTGCTCTATGGTTCTTACATATTTTAGCTTGAGTGTTGTTCATTTGGAGAAGTTAATGTCTGTTCTTCTTGTGAGTTTCCTACCCTGGATTCTTATCCCAATTTATATTTCAGGAACCCTCTTTTGCTTTTGATTTGTTCGACCTGTCAGCCATAAGGTGTCCTTCCCCAAACATTTTGCCTCTCTCCTCCATTTTTGCTGATCTTGTTTTTGCTGGCCATTGGATTCAGTGCACTTTGTCACTGCTAGCTTGTGCTAAAGTGCCTGTGCTCACTCCTTAAAACATTTTAACATTTGCTAGTCCCCAAGTGGCATATTTAATTTAGTTGTAAGTCCCTAGTAAATTAGTACTATATGTGCCCATGGCCTGTAAATTAAATTCTACTCATGGGACTGCAAAACTTATTTTGCCACCCACTTAAGTAGCCCTTTAAAAATGTCCCAGGCCTGTGTGTGCAGCTTTAAACTGGTATCTCAGCCTGGCAAAATATACCATTTTCCAAGCCCAAACCTTCTTTTTTAATACATATGTCACCCCAGGGTAGGCCCTAAGCAGGCGGCGGGGCAGGATGCAATGTGTTTAAAAGAATAGGACATGTGATTTTAAGTTTTACCTGTCCTGGTAGTGAAAAACTCTTAAATAATATTTTCACTCCTGCAAAGCCTACCTCTCCAATAGGATAACATTGGCGCTACCTTATTAAATTTAATAAGATGTAATTTCCAAATGGGAGTGGGCAATGAGTTTTTGATGTCTTTGGAATTGTAATGACACATCCTCTCTCATGGTGAAGCTGGAGTTTAAAATACAATTTTCAAAATGCCACTTTTTGGAAGTTGGCAATTTCTTGCCTTAGACATTTTGTGCCTGTAACCTGTCCTTGGGTCACATGACTGGGTGTAGCCACCAGTTGGGCTTTGTGTATTCCTCCTAGAGAGCCAAATACAATAGAAAAATTATTCCTTGGAGGTTTAAGGGGTATTGAGCCTCTGTTTCTTTGCACCCATATATATTGAAGAGGAAAAACCATTACATTTGTCAACATTGAGATAGTTGCATTTGCAATTACCTTATACCCCATGTTTTGTGTCTTTCGCAGAGAAATTAGATGTGCATGGATGGATCATCACTGGCAGGATGGTAGGGCAGAGCTGGGCACAGCCCTATTTACACTTGAATAGGCTGTGTACTGTTTTTACACAAAGGACTGCATACACCCTCTAGTTAGTCTGGAGCTAGGAGAGGAAAAGCAGGGTGCCTGCGGACTTCAAAGGGAAATCTCCTGAAGCTTCTCCCACCATCCAGAACAAGGGCACAAGGTATAAATATTGGACCTCAGACACCGGCTCTTTAGTGCACTTCTGGGTCTGTGGATACTCTGCCAGGAAGAAGTACTTCTGTGCTGCTGAAAAGACTGCTATTCTGCTGAGTTGCTGCCCTGCTGGATGACTACTTTGCTGGACTGCTGCCTTGCTGTGCTGAACTGGTGCCCTCCTGCCTGGCTCAGAAGGACTGGACCTGCACCCATCCAGCATCTGTTGAATCCAGAACCCTAAAGTGACTCCAAGGGCTAATTGACTGGCCTACGGAATAGAGTCTCAGGGGTGGAAGGCTCCAGCAATCTTGAACCCAGCACCTGGACTCTGCCAGCCCATTTGTAGACCCAGCAGAACAGACGTATTTCCTGCTTTGCAGCACAAACTTGAGCAGAACCATGGCATCTCCTAGGCTGTGATGAATCCACCACCCCAAAGGACTCCACAACTACCCTGCAGCCTCATCAGAACTGCTGCCTGTGTGAAGCTATCCCAATGTCAGCCCTTTCATCTCTTGTCAATGGCAGCCTCGATGACGGCGCATGTTCTCACATCACAGCCTCATAGCTCCTCGGAACCGATGCATCACCTTGAATGCACAATGCATCCTCAACGCCAGACTTCACATTGCAAGCCCTCATCGATGGGATCCTTGACAATGATGCAGGCTCTCACATGGCAGCTCCTCAGCATCTCCAAACCGACGCAGTACCTCAGCCGCTCGGTGTATCCTCAGCATGGAACTTTGCAACGCACCCCAACCAGGACCTAAAGTACTTTTTTCAGTGGGCCTAACTGGGTCCCTGTATCTGACCCATGCTCTAACAAGGTCTGTCTGAACTTGTGACTTTTTCCCAGTGACGCGCACCTAGATATTCACAGTCGGCCCTTTGTGCTTTTTGGTGTATTTTCACTGAAATCATAAAATCTGCATAACTCTGGTTCCACTGACTGGATTTGTTTAGTTTCATCTTGTTTTTAATTATTACAAATTACTCTATTTCTCCAAACTAGTGTGGGATCCTTTTGTGGTGTGTTTTCACTGTGTTTCTTCTTAAAGTGTTGCACAAATACTTTGCACATTGCCTCTGAGCTAAGCCTGCCTGCTCTGTGCCAAGCTACCAGAGGGTTGAGCACAGGCTAAATTATGATTTGCTTGTGACTTCACTCTGTCAAGGACTGTGGTTTCTGCTTGATAAGGGTTTCATCCCATTCAACTAGTAACCCAATGTCTTACAATGTTGCTAAGCACATCTTGCCATCACAATGTAGTGTAGTGGAGTGAATAAATAACACATGCATTTACATTTATTGAACATTCACATTGTAATGATTACAGCTTGTTTTCTTATAGTTCTTACGGTTATAATGTGCTTCCATTTCGATCCTCAAGCAAACTTAGCTTGCCACCAGGCCTTAGCTGAGTGGTACACATTTTTAGATAGTTAGCATGCTGCATGTTTGTTTCTTTGCAGGTGCGTTATCAAGTTCCTGGTTAGCTAAAGAAACGCTCATTGCAATGTGCTAGAGTGATAGTAAATCTTGAAGATGAGAAGCTGGCAGGCAAGGACAAAGAAAAGATGATTAGAGGAGACTCCTGTAACTGGTGTACCAGGAGGAAGCAACACTGATACCAGGAGGATGCAACAGTGATACTGGGACAACCTGTGGATGTCTCAGTATCCCTCCACTGAGACATCCACAGGGCTCCCAGAATACATCTTATCCTGACTTACACTAGTATACCATTACTCGTGTACAGGGCTACCCCAATACACATATTCTGTTTTGCATCATGTTTCTGATTTCTAAGTACTAATAAATCTGTATTGATCTCTGGAATACACTGTGTACCAGTGCTCAGACACCCACAGAATTCCAACAACGCTCCTTTGTCCTGATTTGCAAATTGTGCTTACATGCCAATACTCAAACATCCAAAGAATTTCCACAAAGCTCTTCGGCTCTGATGTGCAGTGTGTGCCTTAATGTCAATCCTGAGCTACTCGCTATGCTTTAAATCTGCTCATAATGGACCAGATTTATCAAGATAACATTTTGCAATTTCCTAATTGCAAATCACAAGGATTCGCATTTAGGGAATCGCAAAATGAAATATATGAAGGTGTATAGTACACCTTTAGCGATTCCTAGGGGGTCGCAAAGGATCTACATCATGAATATTAATGAGGTAGGTTGCAATTTGAGACAACCTGGGAATCTCAAAAATCACGAGGATGGTGGCCTGCTGAGATCAGCAGACCACTATGTCCGTGAATGCTTTTAAATAAAGCAATGTTTTGTTTTGTTTTTTTGTAAAGCAGCCTGTTTTCCTTTAAGGAAAACAATATGCTTTACAAAACGAAAAATTAAAAGATTCCGTGAGACCACTGCCTGCTCTTAAAAATGGTTTTACAAACATTCACAAAGGGGAAGGGCTCCCTTAGGGACCCCTTCCCTTTTGCGAATGGGTTACCACCTGCTTGAAGTAGGTGGTAAAATGAGAATGTTTTGCGACCTCAAATGCGATCACAAAACACTCATACATACCGATGCGATTCGGTATTAGGAAGGGACCCCCCCTAAACACTCCCCTTCCTAATACTGAATCACAAATTCATTTTGTGATTCGGTAACAGGTTACCGAATCGCAAAATTAGGTTTTCTACATCGGAAAAGCAATTTTTGCGTTCGCAAATGGGCCGATTTTGCAAATCTGCCCATTTGAGAACATATTCGGGTGTAAGTTTCCCTCCTATAATCTCCCCTCAGCCATTACAGGATTTCGAACTCTATATTATGTCTTTCTCATGAGTAACTTGGAAAGTAGTTTCTGGTACACAGCATACACATGTTAAAACATTTTAAACAATTAAATACTCTAATTAAATGTGCTCAACACTGTCGTAGAATGGGGCACCAGTTGGGGAGTTTGAATTTAATACACACGCAATACACTGAGAATACTGTAAACAATGCTTGGACTGAGCAGTATGTACAGTATTGATATACTAAATGCCAATAAAATCTGTTTATAAAAAAAAACACTGTCGTATATAAAAGAAAGGCACTCTTCCTGGCGAACTAGTAGGGGCCCTAAACGTATCCGATGTGAACATCTATTCAACCTACAGATTAAGGTTCTTGTGGCCTTTTGGACAAAGTCTTCTTTTACACATTTCCATGATAGCTAAACATAAAAATCATCAATTAGTGAAGTGATAGTTAAACTGTTAATAAATGCTTCGAGGTACCGTATTTTAAATGTGTTGTGCAGTCAAGCACCGAGGCAGTGATGCCAAGCCGGGAGGCCCCACTTCCTGCAAGGTCCTGCCCCCATGGTGCTCCGCCGCTGTCATCCTCTCCCCTTGCAGGTGCAAGAGCCCTCCTCTGACCTGAAAGACACTCCAAAGAAGGCAGCCTCACATGGCAGGAGGGTGTATGCTCTCCTGAACTTCTGGCTCTTAATCTGCACCTCTAAAAGAACATGGCACAGTAATCTTTTATATCAACTAATTCCTACTCCAATGGCGTTGCCCTTGGCCCTTCGAGTACTGCATTTTGAGTTTGTCTAGTTGTTCTACTAGGGTGAGAGGTAAGCCCGTCAGAAGGGGCAAGGAAGAGAGGCGGAGGGCTCATTATTCCCCAGAATCAGGGGCATAATCTAAAGCACACCCCTGCAAACCCTGCATCACGGGGGCCCTAACCCTTCAGGTGGTCCTCATTCAGCCCAGTGCTAATGGATATCTGTGTTATATGAGAGACTCACACCTTTTGAAGGCCACATGCTCATGCAGCATACTTTTTTGGTTTTGCCTACCTCGCACATGCGCTGTCCGCAAAAGCTATTGTAAATATTTAAAAAGCTTACAAATGGGCTTAGAGCCTGCCCCATACTTACTGTTACTTACCATTGGTTGGCTCCCATGTTGTTCTCATTTCCTTGCTACTCATTGGTCAGGGCCTCCTGCAGCTACCACTTTCTCTTCATTTCTTCTGTTGTCTAGTCACCCATGTAGCTTGGGCAAAGTTCAGTTTCTGGTCTCTGTGGCCAGTGTCCTTCCACTGGTCACCTCTTGCATATGTACGTTTTATTTTTGATTTTTAATCAAGCACTCCTAAAGAGAACATGCATTTGCAGGACTTATCTACCCCTGTCCATCCCCTCTACCATCCTTGTTGTTTACCCTGACCCTCCCACACTCTTGCGCTTTGTTATTGTTGTCCCTCCCCAACGCCTCTTGGGTCTTTTTTTGGCATGCCATAGCGCTTTGTTTTTTTTACTTTAAGCCATCTTTAAAAAGGACTAACAAAGCCAAATAGTTGACAAAGAGCAATTTGTCTTTATTATTTTTTTTTAAAGATGTTGCACAGCAGTGTGGACTGCTGTGCAACATGTCTTAAAGCAGTGGCTGCTGGTAGGGAACGGTGGTGGGTGAGCAGGGGTGGTTTGAAAAAAAATAAAAAAGAAAGAAAACTTAGCTGCTGGTCGCCAGCCACTGCCTCTCCTCTGATGCAGGAAGCACACAGGCTCCCAGACTCCCTAGCCAATCACGACACTGGCTTACAGCAGCGTTGTGATTGATCTGTGTGCCATGGTTTGGCGCTCAGAGAGGGAGTGGGAGTCTGTGCATGTTCTCCACCCAGTCTGTGCATTACATCCGGTGGAGAACATGCAAAGTGTGCATGACTGTTTGGCTGGCCAAAGACGGCCAGCCAAACTATCATGCGCACTTTAGAGTGTCGTCTCCAAACCTCCCCCTGCTCTGCCCAGCCCAGTCCCGCCCAGAACCTAAGCAGGAATGAAAACAAAATGGTAATAACATTCCGTTATTATCATTGTATTTTCCCTCTCCACTGCTCTTAAAGCAGTGGAGCGACTCAGTGGAGCAGCCGCCACTGTCTTAAAGTAAATAAAAACAAAGAGCTATGAGGCAGTCAACGCTTCCTGTGCCATAGCGCTTTGTTTTTTTTTTTACTTTGAGCCATGTTGCGCAGCAGCCCGTGCTGCTGTGCAGCATCTTGACAAAGCCAATATATCTTGCAATGACGAGGTCTATTAGCTTTGCCAATGTATGTTATTGTAAATTTTAAAGCAAAGATGGATCTTTAAAAATGCTGAGGCTGCTAAAATTGCTAATTCCACTAAATGCAGTGCTTAATTTGAGCTGGTGGTTTCAACACCAGCGTTTGTGATAGTCTGCCACAAGGTTGCGCTGTCTGGCTTATTTAGACACAACCACAACAGTTAATAATTAATTCAATAGACATTAAAAATGACTATTATCTGCCGGCCAAGCCATTCTTATAGCTTTGGGGGCCGGAAAAAGCGAGAATTGTCACACTTGGGTGATGGTTAATAGTTGTGTTGTTACTATCATTGACAGCATAGCGGGGGCAATGCGTGGTGCAAGCTGCAGTGGCCTCATGATGAGAGCTTTGGCAAAGTAAGCCCTGACTAAATGGCACCAGATGCTAGGTCTATTTCCACTTTGACTACAGCACATTTTGTTTAAACTAGGAAGGGCCCTCCTTCAGTGTATTTACCTCGGCCCCTACAAACATATGACACTACTCGAGGAATAAGCACCCTGGGAAAGCTACCAACGCAACCTAGATGCATGTAACCGTGTGAGCCCTACACATAGCTCCCCCCAAACAATGATGTACATAGTAACTTTCACACTATAAAGGAGACATCTCCCCTGAATCTTTAAAGCAAACATTGCTCATCTTTGCATTGACAGAACCCTTCATGCCTGGGATTATTCTAAAATGTGCCACATATTAAACCCGTCTCTTTATAGAGTGGCTCTGTCAGTAAGTAGATCATGTAAAAGGTTTATTTTGAAATTCGAGACAGTCTCTTTCATTTGTCTCATCCATTTCCTCTAAGTATATTTTATTTTTATTGAGAAGATCCTTTGTATTTACACTGGATTTTCTTCTATGCTCAAGTGGGCCTATCACACTAGCACACCATTTCATAAACAATATCACACACACAGTACATGTCATCACACAAACCTACAATTGCGTATTACGCGCTATCGCTCACACCCCCGCACCCTCCACACACACACACACAAAGCATCCCACAAAACACACACCTGCCAACACCAACACATGCATCATAAACTATCATACAACATAATCACATTAACATGCACCTGCACGAAAGTCGTTTCTCACACCAACAAACATCCATATCACACAAAAGCTGTAAAAATAATATTTTAAGCACATCCAGGCTTGTCTTAATGTAGCAAAACCTACACAGTGAACATAGCTTTTTACCCTTCAGACACAGTGAGAGCACATATTTAAAATGTATAGTATATCCCTTTTTTAGGTCTCGCCTACGCAGCACGCAAGCGCTCCTTTGGAGTGACCTCTTGGAATCACTCCATACTTTCTTGTAAACTCGTGCATGTACTGCACTGTTTCCAATGAGTACTCGTGTATGTACGGCGTTTACCTTGCGGGAGCGAGCAGCGACACCATCTGTTTGCAATTATTTCGCCTGCCGCTGCTCGCTCCCACAAGGTAAATGCTGTACATGGACTTCCGGCCGCGCGCCACTGAAACCCCTTTACAGCTTTCGTTGCTTTTAAGATATGCTGCGCCTTAACAGAGACCATCCATATGAAAATAAGCTTTTTTCCTGTCCGAACTGTACATCCCTTCTCAAAGGGAACACAAGCAGCCGAAGGCGCCGCGGCACACGGAGCTCCACTGAAACCCTTTTATAGCTTTCGTTACTTGTTAAGATATGCTGCGCCTTTACAGAGACCATCCATATGAAAATAAGCATTTTTCCTGGCCGAACTGTACATCCCTTCTCAAAGGGAACACAAGCAGCCAAAGGCGCCGCGGCACGAGGGAGCTCCACTGAAACCCCTTTACAGCTTTCGTAGCTTGTTAAATATGCTGCGCCTTTACAGAGACCATCCATATGAAAATAAGCATTTTTCCTGGCCGAACTGTACATCCCTTCTCAAAGGGAACACAAGCAGCCGAAGGCGCCATGGTATGGGGGAGCTCGTGCTGTGGCCTCTCACCAAATCAGCACAAAAGCCGTGGGCTCGCTGGTAAGTTTTTGATTGCCTTACTCTGTTTCTAGACGGGCCTGTGTCATCACAGACAGGATCCACACACGTGCAGAGCAGTCTTGTCTCTCCAAAACGCAACGTTCTTACCCAAATGTACAGGCCATGTGTGCTCTGGACGGCAATATAAACAATACCACATACTCTGAGTGGCCCTGGGCATGCCCCTGCCACTTGGGAGGCTCATTTAGGCAGCACAATAGTGATGGATGGAAATGATTGAATCCATGTAAACTGCTAACAATTATTTTTGCCACAGTCAGTTAGAAAGTTTGTTAGCTTGCCTGCGTCATTAAAGACAGGGACTAACCATATACAAATTAATCCTAACCCTGGACAAACGAGGTTTTTGCTGCCTGTGCGTCTGCCCTGAAGGCACCTGGTTGCTTTGCAGGTGAGCCTGAGGCCAAGACTTGCCTAGTGGCACCTAGAACGGAACGGGGTTGGCAGTGATCCATCTGTTGCTGAGAGTAAAGAATGGGCTTAGTGAATGTGGTAAATCGATTGAAGGCTGGTAGAGGGAGTCCCCCTCATCTCCCACTCCTAAGTACCTTTAGGCCCAGGATGTTGGACTCGGTGTGACAGGGCTGGGCGAGAGTTCTTGAGGAGATGCAAGTGCGTCGCTGCATCTATATTAATATGAATCTGATCCCCACAGGGAGCCGTGACACACGGCCGGAGCATGGGCCATGGTGGCACAGCGGCAACTTTTCCCAGCACCGGTTTTGTACCATGAGAAGCAATGAACTCCAGGGCTGGGTTTTGCACAATAGATGCACTGCTCAACACTGGTGCTGTGTTGTAAAACTCTACACTGAGCCAGCGAATGTGCCCAGAAAAGACTGTGGCATGCATCAAAGGAATCAACAAATATCTGCCCAGATAAAGTGTGGTATAAGGTGGCACTTGAAGTATTGCAGTAACAGGTCAATGATTCTGACCCCTTCAATCTGTGTTATCTCCCTATTTTCTGTACTTTATTTCCATCCTCTTTGTTCCGTTAGTTACTCGTCCTTTTGGTCTCTTCCTATTTCAATTCAGTCCCATTTGACGCAGGCTTTGGATTTTACCTGTGTATCTTTTCCTCCACTTACTCACCCTCTCTTCACCCTTTAATCTTCACCTTGTTCTCTTCTTTACTTTTTTTCTCTTTTACTTTTTCCTCCCAGGTTCCTCTCGCTTTCTTTCTGTCTCCTCCTTGTCACTTTACGCCTCCTGCCTTCTCTGCATGCCCTTTTATCGTTTCCGCTGCGCACCTTCCCCCACTCTCTCCCAACGTAGCTGCCATCTCTCTCGTCTACTTAGCTCTCCTGATAGAACTGGCGATGTTCAGTTTGCCGTGTGACAAGTGCTTAATTTGTAAAATATGAAGTGCAGGTGCTCAAATGTTTGTCGGAGGCCACACCTACTTTTCTCTGGCTCCACCCACTTCCTCCACTGGCTCCACCCACGTCGTCAACTGGCACTGCTACTGTGTGCAACAATGGAAAATAAGCCAAATCACCCAATATCAAATAAATGTGTTGTATAACGGGAGGGTCAATAGGCACAGAATGATCAACACAAGTGCATTTTGCTATTTGAAATTAGAATTCATGTAACTTTCCTCACTGCCATGATGAGGATGCACTAGTAAACCGAGAGCCGGCTATCATATGTACCCCAATATGTGACCTAATATGCAGACTAAGTTGTTGTTGTAAGTAGAGAAATATTAAAGCCTATTACAAGAAAGGTTTTTGTGCAGTGCATGCGGAACTTTTCCATGTCGTGGTGCTCTCATTGTGGTGATATGGGAAAACGAGGCACAGAGAAATACTGGCTTAGAATCACACAATTTTGCCAAATGGAGAAGCGAGGATTTATCCCTGTTTTGCTACTTTCACTTGTGAAATTTAATTTAGGCATTAGATGGGTGTCTCTTTCTTTCTTTAGTTTTAATTCAAAGGTAATGATGAGTCTTCTATAGCGCGAACTTGACCCGAATCCGAATATCAGAGCGCTTTACAGAGCACAAGTTACGTTACATGAGGACACACATTCATTTTTTGTTAGGCAAGGGGAGATTGAGTGATTTGCCCAGAATCACAGGATGTATAGCCTCATTACCGAGACTCGAACCCAGTTCCCCCGGTCTGAGGTCGAGCTCCCTAGCCATTAGGCCAACTCCTCTCACCTGTTAAAAAGCTTAAAAGTTATAAGTGGTAATGCTTACATTCAAAATACACATTGATAAGTGGAGCTGCACATCGTGCAAACCACATCATATAGATGTTTCTTCATGTACACTTCTTTTTATGCGGTGGCTTGTGGCCTTCACAGAGTGATAATGCACAGTGGTATAATCCAGCCCACAGTTTTTGAACAGGGGGCCACTCTCGTGGAGAAGTGTGGCTCAATGATTAGAGCGGCAGACCCTGATGCAGAGGTCTAGCCTGGGACCAGGGTTCAATTCCCCGCCTCGGCAGGTCTTGGGCTCAAAAAATTCCACGGACCTGATAATTCTCGCCTCGGTGCCTATTCCAATCATGGAGTGCAACTCTGGGCAATAGCTTGCTTAATCTCCACAATAGCCCCCACAACGCTAAGGATGCCTTGCCTCCACCTTGGGGTGCCCAGGAGTGGACGCCTCACAGGGAAAGCCAGGATGGGTTCCACAGCGGTATTCATACAAGCGCCTTGAGACCCTTGTGGGTGAGTAGTGCCCTATACAAGTATCAAATTTACATTTACATTTCTCTTTCCCCTGATAAAAAACACTATCAGGGAGATTAAGCATCACTCCATCTCTTTCATGCTCTAACATAAGTTATAACATCTGTGCTCTGAGCGCCAGGGATCGAGGCGCAGAATCAGAATAACATTATTTTTCAAAATCAGTGACGCCGCGGCTGCCCTCAGAAATTCGTCCGGACTCAGTTTATTTTACAAGACCCGGTCCCTGACCAGTCCGTCCAGCATCAGTGTACGATTTTCTGGGAGCGAGAAAACTCGCAATCTCGCCTCGCATTCATATCATAAACTGAACCAACTGACCCTGATAGACTCTTGGAAGGAAGAGAGGCCAGAGCCAGTAGGGAATGTTTAGGCAAGGCAGCCAGGGTTATTACGTGACATCAGAGCATGCCCGGCGCCGGTACCCAGCAATTTGTTGAGTTACTGAGACCAGACACCATCAAGCAGAAACTAAACCAAACTGCGTTTCGTCGTGGGGAACAGCCCGAGAAGTGAAGAGTCAAGTGAAGTAATTTGTGCGCCACCGCGCGCCATTTTGGACTACAAGTACAACAGTGGCTGCTGTGCGGACAAGCCGGGCAGGGCCCGCCCCACCCTTGGCTTTACACTACTGCGGCAGGCCCTATCGAAAAATCACATGGTTAGGACTAGGAGGACGGTTAAAGACAAAAGTGTGTGTACCACCTACTACGGCCGGCGGGCCCCGCAGTGGCTACTAGGGCAAGCAGGCACAGGCACTGGCTGGGCAGGGCTGGCAGTCAGTGAATCTGGATCGCGTAATCATATTCAGTATATTGAATCTTTCAATCAAATCTTTAAATGTGGGGCCGACGGAGGCTAGCTGCCCCGCCGGGCCGCCAGTGCCACCCCTACCACCACAGTGATCAGGTGACTGACGGTCGGGTCGTCACGCCACCCCCACCCCCCACCACCACGCTCCAAAATGAAATGCTGCGTTGGTTTTTGTGGCAAGGCAATGATGGCATATTAGCATCGCTAGTAGCAGCTACTAGTACAGTACAGTACTACTACTAAGTAGGTTAGTACTTAACTTACCGTTGTCTGTGGTGGGTCGGCCGGCAGAGACTCACTCGGGACACACTCACACCGGCTACACGTACGGTCTTTTTTCTTTAATAACTGATTAGGCCTGCCTGGTGCTGCTTAATACTACCAGTCAGACACAGTACTCTAGTGGATGTGGCTGATCGATGCTCTCAACGCCACACTGGGTCGTCGTCGGGTCGGGCGCGCCAGGCCGACTTGACGCGATGACTCGTGGTGAGCTGCCTGCTGTGCACCTCGGTGGTTATGCTCGGGCGTGGCTTTGTGAAATAAATCTGCACACGTTGCCGCACAGCCTGCCCCTACCCCATCAGAACCAAAATCCAGCCCAAACCAGTGTCCTCCGGCCCTCCCACCACATGCAAGAGGCTAAGGCCACGGCGGCGCGCAGTGCAGTGCCGCCATGATTAACACAGTTATATTTAAATTAATAATGATGAATCTCTTCTGGGGGCGGGGCTCAGGGCAGGTTAAGTGTCCCACATGGCAGCACTATTAACCGCTGGCGCAGGCTGACTCACTCGGGAGATGTGATGTGAAAAACACAATGCTGCTGCACGAGAGAGAGGACAGTAGTAAGTTACAATGAAAAATGTGATGTGCACGCTGAGCCTCATGCGCAGCAGATGCGTGTAGAGTCAGAGTCAGGCTGTAGACCCGGCCCTGACAAGGAAGTGCCGGTGCTAAGCACCGGAAAGCACAGGCACAAATTAAGCCCAGCGTGTGACCTCATTACAGTCGACTGAACAGAAATGGGAGCTAAAGTGCTTCATGGATAATGTTGGAGGCGTAGCACCGAGACAGTGGCAGAGCTGCTGACTTACACAGGGTTACATATACAAAGTCGGAGACAGAATAGAAGCTACTGTTAGTCAAAGGGCTGGGTAATGACATGCCTGGGGTCACACCCAGGACCGGCAGCGCTTCTAAACCCAATGAACAACTCCGCCGGTATTTCAATTATAAGAAATATATCGCTGTCCAGCTTATGTCGGCAAGATAGCCTGGTGAGCTGAGCACTCGATACAGAATTGTGACCTGCACATTTGGAGTTTGAACCCCGGTAGGGTCACCTAAGCCTTTCATCCTGCCAAGGTCGATAAATTGAGTAGCATTAAAATGGGTCAGTTTGTAGTACTTAGCAAAAGAAAAAACAAAGTGTGCGCGGCTGAATTCTTGGTACCCCTTTTTAGGGCTTTTTACTTCTCTTGCAAATATGTGATGAAATGGCAAAAATAAACTGCATTAGCCCTGTTGTAAAGGGTTGGGACTACACATTGCATCCTGGCAGCACTGATGAGAACAACCTAATAAAGTCCTTCTAAACAAAAAAAAAGTACATTTCGAAGGCACAAGTGAGTGAAAGCAGACTCGTTAGTATGAATTGTGGTGCAACTTCTAATACTGGGAGTTCACTACATCAATTTAGTACAGTTACACAGAATGTGCTGCTTGGCTAAACACTTACAAAGTCCCAAAGGCGAGACCTATTGGCTATGCCAATGCATGTTATATCATATGCACTGTACACTGTGGTTGTGAGAAGGAGCGGGACTCTAATATGGCCGATATTTCAGCATACATCAAGAAGGAGGCGCGTGTTCTACTTTCCCCAGATGATAGGGTGTGTGGATGGCCACACCACCTTCATGACAACAGGGAACGCCCCCAAGAGAAAAATTCCTGAAGGAGAAGGGAGAAACACCCCCCCCCCAACACCCCTGTGAATCTGAGAGACTACTTGGGACTTGGTCTTTAGTTTCAATATTTCTTTGACTTGAGGAACTTCGATTTTTGATCGCGATCGAAGCGACCCGCCATTTTGTGCTCCGCCGCCATTTTGTGTTGCCATCACTCAGGCAGCACGGCGAACTAAGTCTATTCTGCTTTTTCTGTAGCCTGGTGTCGAAATACACCTTCTGCCTCAATTTGCAAAGCTGGTGTTAGATCTAGCCGAGTACACTAATTCCTGTCTGGCTTTTCTAATCCCCGTCTCAACTATCTGTTGGTTCACACTATTCTTCCCTAACTTTATCTTATCGTCTGGCCTTCACTGTCTTCTGCTAGCATTCTCTCGTTTCACAACTGTTCTCCAAAGCGCACAAACGTATCTCGCCACCTGCAAGTCAGTTGTAGACACATTAATGAATTAACTTGTAGGGAGGGATGACAAACACTGTTGGAGGAGAGGCTTCTTCGAGTTACTCGATATCTTTGTTTTCCAACTCTTTCTATTGGACATGTCTTATTTTCGAACTTTCCTTATTGGTTCTTTGTGTGTGTATTGGGTGTGTTTCTGGTTAATGTATATGTCACCCATGTACTACAGGAGATTGTGCGCCACAGAGTGAAGTGGCAGTCTCCTGAGAACCTACTTTGTGTACTTCTAGGATAACTGTACTAGTTGCAGCTAAATAAACCTGATCTTCTAACGCCGACAGAGTGTCCCGTGTCTCTGTGTAGCGAAGCAGGAGAACTCCGAAGACATTGGGCGTACACTGCGCCGGCAGGTCCAAAAGGTTCTGGTTCTTCAGACTGCTTTGTTTTCCTCAATAAACAAATGAATAGATATACTCTTCAAGACACTGACTACTTGTGTCCCTGCTTTGTCCCGTACCACAGTGGTCTTACAGGAAACGCTTTGGGGGTGACATATTAAATACTGAAAATGGGTTTTCTTACATGGCAAAGTCATTATGTCCTTCTATGCATCATCACAATATCTTCAAGGTGCAGCAAGAGCACAGTGGTGGTACTCATATCAGCATATATTTTTGTCATGTCATCATTCACATGCACCAACATACACACCATCAACCTACCAAACAACACCACTCATACGTCACAAACATCAAATCAACACATACGTCAACACATGCGATCTCACCAATACACAATCCTCTCCAGCGTCCACACAGTCACACTCACCAACGATAAAAGCACATGAGTAAATACACTCACCACAAGACCAACACATATCATCACACCTCTACTCCAATCGCACAATTAAAGCATCACACACATCATACTCACTTCCTATTAAAAACAATACAATTAAAAAATCATTACTGAGGGGTGTAGCCTGATTGAGCTAGATGACGGACACTCACTAAAGAGCTCTACGACCAGCCTCACTGCTTTGCTGCTGGCAGGATCCCCACACCCAAACCTGGCAGCAGCAACAAACCTCAAGGCTCTGAGGAGAGACCTGCTGGTATCGTTATGATCATGGGTATCTTTGGAGTAGGTGAGTGGTGCACCTCCAAGATTATGAGTATTCCAAGATGGCGGCTGAGTGACTCACAACGTAACACCCAAGGCTCCGCAGGAGACCCAGGGACTGCAAGAACTCAACACGGACACCATTCTGCAGGTGATCCAAGCATCTCAAGCCACCCTTGAGTTCGAAATTGGAGAAGTCAGCTTCAATGTTGCGTTCCTATGCCAAGACCTATGAAAAGTTGCAGAGTCACCAAGCAGAAGTGTGAATGTCCACCCTAGAGGATATATCAGGGTAACTCCAGATGATAGTCTTTCCAGCTCTCTTCAGTTATCAAACTCTTGGAAGAGAGGATGGAAGATGCTGAAAATAGGACGCAGAGAAACAACCTTTGATTCATGGGGTTTCCAGAGAGGATGAAGGGGTTTGTCCCCCAAAAAGTTCCTCGAATCATGGGCCCTATCTCTTTTTCCATCAGAGCAGTTATCCTCCTGCTTCCTACTGGAGAGAGCACCACAGAGACTTTTTGCATAACCCCCTCCACCCGGGGAGTGCCTCAAAAGGTCCTTATCTCAAAGGTCCTTCATTAAAAAGATAGAGAGAATATTCTTAGAGGAGCGAAAGAGCAGGGGACCATCCTCTGCCAGTCATCCAGCATCCTGGTATTTCCAGACTACACCCAACTGGTCCAGAAGCGAAGAAAATCATTTGATGTGGTTAAACAGAAACTGTGAGTAATGGGCCTTACTTTTATGTTTCTTTTCCGGGCATGTCTTAAAACAATCCATAACTCCCAATCCGTTTTCTACAATAGTACCTAAACAGGGAAAAGACCTCTGGTGCCCTCCTCTCCATCACATGAGAGACAACCTTAATGGGTGCAGCAGTAGGAGAGAGGCAGCTATGACTAGAACTCCAGGGACATGAATATAAGGACATAGACGAGGCAAGAAAAAGAGAGATTAGGCTAAAAGTCTGGGAAGATTTGTTAGTTGCAGCTGCCTCAAAGAACAATATGAAGTTCTGGGAGGTAATAAATCAACCTTTCTTCTCAGAGCAGATATTCCCAAGGTTGTCAAACAAAAACAATTAAACATTGAAGTGATCCATGTCATGAAATGTTGTCAACATGAGCCCAATGCATTTCGAGAACATCGTCCCTTTGTCAGGGGCATATCTGTAAACAATATGTACAAACAAAATTATAAGTACAGCAGTGGATCAATATATGATTTATACTTTCTTACTCAACAACCCAATCTTGATTGCAATGATTGTTGTTATTCATTATATCGTGATTTACATTCCACATGTTGTAACATGCCACAATATTTGTCATTATCACAATGTCCTGACAAACCAGTGTGTAAATCTGGAGTCTTAGAAACTCCTAGTGGACATATAGTCCAAAATGTCCCAAATTCAATACACCAATATGAGAAAAATCTCCTCCTAAAACTACTCACTCAAAAACATGAAGAATTGTGATGATAATTTCACTAGTGCCTTGGTGATCTAGAGGTAACCAAATAATACTATCTAACACAATGAGAATACATTGTTTAGCTAGACATCACCAGGTGAGTAACTATATTCAAATAGATGAATTAATGACATACCAAAGGTCTTGAAAAATTCTGCTGCCTGTAAATGGGATGCATCACAGTTAGTGCTTATCGCCTCTTAGACATTGATTTAGAATTAAATATAGCGCAACACTAGAGTTAAACGCTATGAGCTGATAACAAAGCTTACCAACAGTCTTCCACCAACGCGTCTAAGTAACTTTCCAGCAAGACATGAAAATGTCCGGGCATTCATTTTTAACAAAAAGGCCATCTCGCTAGGCCCCGTTCCAACCATAGGGTCAACTCACCGGTGAACGCTGACACACAAAGCCTCCTGGGGAAGTTCTGGACTTGAAAATGCTCAGGGTCCATCTTTTAAAGAACGTCACTCGAACCGTGTATACCGTGTGATCTGTCGCGAGTTTCTGATGTGAGTAAAAAATGCTCTGTCCACAATCCGCACCATCTTGGAACGGGCTGTATGAAGCGTTCTCCAGTGATACGAAAATATTACTAGCATGTAAAATTATGTTATAGAATACTGCAAGCACACTTAAAGCCTTAGTAATTGTAAGTCCAATGATCTCCCAACCAATGAACTCCGTATCCTCCCATGTGGGTATCTACAACGTATCGCCTTACATCAAACCGATGAGTTTGTGTCTTAAAAATGTGGATGTATACGACGTACCACCTTACATCAGCACCAGTCACATGTGGCCCTGAAAGCAAGATTTGGCCCCCGTCTAACGACATCAGCAACCAGCTCAACTTATTTTCCAAAATAATACAATTGTGCTACTGATTTATGCTAGAGCCATACCAACTGGGAATGTATCCTCTTCGTAGTGCGATAAAGTGATGATAATGAATCATAACACGTCAATGATGACTTGACAGTCCTCTGTCTAGTCAAGTCTGTGATTCATCTGGCATGTCCACTATGTAATGCTCATGCAATACGAAAGAACAACAAATTTCATAACATTGAATAATCATGAATAACCAACATTACAAACCTTATACAGGAGCAACATGCATATAATTCTTATACTATGTATCCTAATCTCTGGTGATAACGTTGACAAAATATATATGTATTTAAGTGTCTTCATGCTCTGGTATTCAAAGGTGTACTATGCCGATGTGTGTGAATTTTATAATTTGATGTCTGCTCACTGTTCTTAGAAAACAGCTCATTTCTAGCTTATCATTGAGCCCTTTTGGTTTCAAGGTGTCAAGTTTCTTTATCCAATACGTTTCTCTTTGTAGTTATTGTTTGTTGCTATCCATTCCTGTAATGTTCTGTACAAGCTGCACAATCTGGAATTTAATTTGAGCGATGGTGTCAAGTCTAAGGGGTGTCTCCACCACCTGCTATCCTCAGGAGCGAAGATAGGATCCCACCTCTCCCATAGCGTACAGTCAGCTCCTACTCATAGAGCAACAGGAAGACCCACTCATACCCTTAGGGAGAGAAGAGACAACTCAGGACCTCCAGGGAGAAGACACAACAGTTTCTGTAACAGGAAGGGAACTCAGGTGAGTAAACTGCAGGGTATAAAGGAGAGAAACAGAAGATAAACAAGAAATCACTAATACAGCAATCCAAAATGTGTAACCCTAATCACTAAAACTCATATGTCTCTTATTGTGTGTGGTCCCACACTCACCTTAAAATGAGAAGGAGGTCCGCCTGATATGAGAAGACACAGTCAAAATAAGAGGAGGCAGCACCCTTGCTGGAAACACTCTGTCCCAGCACGAGTGAAATGTACAAATAAAACAGCAGCAGCTTTCGTAGGTAATATTCTCTTCCAGCACAGCAAGTCACTATTCTGTTCTTATCAGGCTGAACAGATTAACCCACAACAAAAAATAGAAGTCTCCTTTGTATTCTCTACCAAAAAGAATTATATCAGTTTAAGGGTTGTCAGCGTTTCCTAGCGCAGAATAATGAAAGGAAATTTAAGGAAGTCTTTATCTTCCGCAGTTTTTCGGAAGGTCAGGCGCCTTCATGAGCTTAACGACGATAATTGAAACCAGCAGGGAGGAAATTATCCCAGCGGGGCAGAATCTTGCAGCAAGTCCGGGAGAGCGTGTGGACCTGTACAGGATGAATTGCTTTCTCGCAGCAACAGGCTGGCGCGTTCTCAGGTAGGGACGGAAAATAACGCCCCAAAACAAAAAGTCAATAGTCTCCCAAGAGAGGTTTCAGGTCGGCGCTTCCTAGCGCAAGGAAGGAGACAGGCAAATGCGATGATTAATGGATTTCCAAAGTGCGTGCTGCTCAGCACAGGAGGTCAGGAGTCCGGAGAGTCACGGTGGTTCAGGACAGGCAGGTTCCAACGGTAGTAAGAAGCCAAGCAATTTGTGTGGGGGAGCGGGTCTCATTTAAACACAGGGTCAGCTGATACCTCCTTAGGCAGCGTGAGATCACACACAATCTGCTCACCCACCCAGATGCATTGTGGTACTAGCAGTGTAGTGAGATGTGGGCCTAAGACTAGGTGCAAGAAGATGGGCATGTAACAGATGGTGTGTCTGCTTTCTGCCCAATGTGTGGCAGTTGTTCCGAATCCTACTCTTATATCCAGTTATTCTGATTTTGACCTTTCTTTCTGTTTTGCCTATGTATAGCATACCACACGGGCATTTAATCGCATACATAATGTTGCTTGAATTACAGTCTGCATTATGACGTAAAATTATTTTCTCACCAGTACAAAGATGATTAAGTATGTTTCCTCTCATGACATTGCTACAGTGGATACAGTTCAGGCATTTTCGCATCCCTAGAAATGTTTTGTTCCGGTGTACCGGCTGTTTGGATAGTAATTCTTTGATATCATTGGATCTAGTGTATGCTAACATTGGTCTCTGAAGAAACACATTTTTGAAGTCTGGTTCCTGTTGTAGAAGTTCCCAAAGTTTTATGATGATGTTCTTAATTTTGGGGAAAATTTTGATACAAACACCAATCTGTTTGTTTGTTCTTTGGGTTTATTCTGTAATAATTCCTTATGTTCTAACATCAGTGCCTTTTGTTCCATACTGTCCAGTAAGTCATCTGGATAACCTCTATGTTTGTAATTTTCGTTGAGATCTGTCAATGTAATCCTGCGTTCAGTCATGCCCGATGACAATCTTCTTGCCCTTAAAAACTGTGAGTTTGTATGGCAGGTTTCTAGTCAAGCTCGGAGGGTGGACACTTTGAAACAGCAGAGAATTATGTTTTTTTGGTTTTTTGTACATGCTAGTTTGGAGTCCATCTTTCGTGACTTTGATCCATACGTCAAAGAACAATATCTCTGTTTTGCTGATGCTATAGGTAAACTGAATTCTGGGGTTCCTTGTATTCAAATGATTGATGTTATCCAATAGTGTCATCTCTGAGCCAGTCCAGACCAAAAGAAATTAATCTATATATCGACAGGAGATCACAAGGTTGTCAATCCATTGTGGATGATTTAATACATATTCTTCTTCAAATTTAGCCATGAAAGTGTTTGCGTAAGTTGGTGCCCCCGCAAACCCCATAAAATTTCTGCTTAATGGCAGATAAAAAGCCTTCTTCTACTCAAAGTAACTGTGATGGAGACAGAAGTGAAGTAACTCCAGCAAGAAAATGTTATTTGTCCCAATGGATTCCTGTTGAACCACAGCCCATTCGATGGACTCCAACCTTTCTGAATGTGTAATGGATGTGTACAGTGAACGAAGTCAATTGTGCAGAGCAACCAGTTGTTGGTGTCCTTCTGTGCAATCATTTCCAATTTTTTCAAAAAGTCGGTTGTGTCTCTAATATAAGTTCACCACGATTGTACAAATGGTTGTAGGAATGTATCAATAAACCTGCCTACAGGCTCAAATGATGATCCACATCTTGACACTATGGGTCGAAAAGTTGGGTTGTGTCTGTTTTTGTGGATTTTGGGAAGCATATATAGTTTTGGTCTGCATGGGTGTGGAGTCGCAAGATATTGTTTAGTATTTTCATCAATCCACTCCATATTTAATGCTTTCTCCAAAAACTTCTGTAGCAACTTCATAATTTCCAAAGTGGGATCCATGTCAAGTAACATGTATGTAGAGATGTCTTTAACATGTTCTGAAACTTTCTCTTCTCCTCACCAAGGCACTAGTGAAATTATCATCTCAGATCTTCATGTTTTTCGAGTGAAATAGTTTTATGAGGAGATTTTTCTCATATCATTGTTTTGAATTTGGGACATTTTGGACTATGTTTCCTCTAACAGTTGCTAAGACTCCACTTTTACACATGGGTTTGTCGGGATGTTGCGATAATGACAAATATTATGGCATGTCACAAGAGGTAAAATGCTAATCATGATATAATCAATAACAACAATCATTGCAATTAAGATTCGGTCACTGGCGTAACGAAAATTGAGGAGGCCTCCCTGCACGGTACAAAGAGGGGCACCTCCAGGCTCAATCAGGAGCTCTCTGGCTGGAGTGCAGTGCCAAGTGGGCCCCCTGGAGCTTGTGTCCCCCGCCCCGCACAGCAGGGGCTGTGGGGGCCTGCGTTACGCCCCTGGATTGGGTTGTTGATTCAGAAAGTAGAAATCATGCATTGATCCACTGCTGTACTTCTAATTTTGTTTGTACATATTGTTTACAGATATGCCCCTGACGAAGGGACGATGGTCCTGAAATTGCATTGGGCTCATGTTGACATAATTTCATGACATGGTTTACTTTAATGTTTAATTGTTTTTGTTTGACAATGTTATCTACGTTAGTTTTTAAATATATAACTCAAGATAAGCTTTCAGGAGAAGTTAAATTGCTTATGTTTCTGTGAAAGTATATTAAAGCACAGTTAACAAACAGGTATTATTTTATTAAATTTGTAAAAATAGATGTATATCAGCTTTGAAGTGGTGCACACCTTGTCCTAGAAATCAGGTGGTTTCTGGCCTCATGTACATGTTAGACAGTGTTTGGCAGACACAAGTGAAGGTGTAGCACACAGATCATTCAAAATATTTCAGATCTTTGCCAAAATAAGATTTTAGAACAAAAGGGAGTGCACGATCTACCCACACAGTATTACTGGCATTTTTAGAGGCATAATTAGTGCATCTATCCTTGCCTATTGAGGTAGTTAGGCATTGAAACTTTCAGCACCTAGGAAATCTCCTGGCCTGAACAAGGTGCCAGTAGACAATTCATTCTACAGACCAGGCATCTATCTGTGGGAACCGATTTTAACCAATGTCTTAGGATGGGCGGTGGAGGGTAAGATTCCTGAATGCTGGAGATCTGCCACCTTAGTCCCGATCTTCAAAAAAAGGAGATAAGCTATCACCAGCCTGTTATAGGCCAATCTCATTGGTAGACGCTACTGCTAAAATCCTGGGGTGGCTAATCTTGGCTCTTCTAGAAGCTTGGGCTGAAGAGAACAAAATGTTAACCCCTGGCTAGTTTGGATTTAGACCAGGCATTGGCACCATTGAGCAAACTCTAAATTTGCATCTTATTATTAGTAAGTATATAAAGGCAAAAAAGGAGGCCATCCATATGGCTTTTATAAATATATTGAGTGCTTTTGACCTAGTAAAACAGGGACAAACTCTGGGTAATAATGGAGAAGATGGGGTTCAAATTTGATCTCCTTACCTTGTCAAAACGTTTGCACCACGATTTAAAGATTGGTGTGTTATGGCCCATTGGGGAAATTAACATCACAAATAAAATCTCTCAGAGGGGTTAGACAGTGATGCATTTTAGCCCCATTTCTGTTCCTGGTATATATAAATGGCATAACTGAACATCTTACAAAAGCTGGGGCAGCTGTACCAAAGATGGGTGAGCAGTCACTCCCATACTCCTATATACAGATGAAGGGGTTTTGATTTCCCGCACACCAAAATGGTTTACAGAAATTACTGATGCTTTTTACAGAGTATATGGAGGGGGATTTAAAAATAAATCAGTCAAAATCATATATTATGACATGCAGGTCTACACAGAAACAAAAATAAACCCCTAAGAATGGAGGGTCTATACTATAAAAGGCAAAAGATTTTAACTATTTAGGTATAACATTTAGCTCCAATCGAAGTTGGAAAGCACATATTTTAATGACATCTCAGCAAATGGGAAGGTATATGGAAGCTATATCTTGTTTTTCAACGATTTTAAATCACAAACCTTTGTTAGAGATGATCACCTAGTTCAAGTCCAAATGTATTTCGGCTGCCATTTACTGGGCTGGTGTTTGGGGGTACCAAAATGTGGACACACTGCAGTGCATTGATAATGGTTTTCCACGTAGGCTATTGCCAGTTCCTTAAAACGCCACAAACCTTTTTTGCCACAAAGAGATTGCCTTATCCTTTGTGGAGGACCAAATAAAAATGGCCCCACTTTTATTATGGATCAAATGTTGGCTGAATCCTGAAGCACAACTGGTGAGAAAGTGTATCTCAGATGTCCTATCTTTAGAAAATGCGATTAAGATACAGTGGTTGACATATGTAAAAACCTTTTTTCTTAAATCAGGACTCCCTTAAATGTTTACACATCCCTCACTGATTAAGAGTGATGAAAAAGATATTGTCAAATCTCGCCACGCGGAGGTTTGTATGAGTGAAAGACTACACAACATGCTGAGATTGAAGACCAGGAAGGTGCATGTACCTGTAGCCTCGGTCAAACACGCCAAACCATACTTGTCTTTTTTTGAGATTCCAACCCATCGTTTTTATCTGCAATCTTTTTGATTAAATCTCAGGCATTTTAAATTCATATTCAACGCAAATGGAAATACAAATTACTTCCATGCCACTGTAACTATGTTTTAAAGCAAAGTATGTGCCACTTTACTTTATTTTTCCCTTATACTCAAGCCCCAGAACTTCCTTTTTAGAACCTTTATTGCGCCAAGCTGATTTTAAAATGTATATGTGCTGCTATGGAGTTTTTTTAACAAAGACTTTCTTTGACAGACTATGCAGTTCTGAATTTTATAAAGAGCGCATTACAACTGAGAAACCAATGTGAACAGGTAACCCTCTAACTGATTGTAAATCATGTTCGTTGCTGATTTTTATATTTCCTATTTTATATTTATTTATTTATTCATTTTCAGCTATTTAATACAGGAATTGAAAAGAATCAAAGACATACTTGATTTTGCTTTATTGTATTTTGTACCCACATTTTCTCCTTTTATGGCAAAATATGCCAAATAAAGATGGTTTGAATTGACTAACTAGAATCCCTGGAGAAGGCGCCTGCAGAAATGGAAGGATTTTCCGGGGTAGAGAAGGGGGAGTCCCACAGAAGCAGATGCGAGACTGATACCCCCACAAGAGAACAGACTGAGCCCCGCGCACATTTCGGAGACCTGGCCTATGATCAGGACCCCGCTTGATGCCAAAAGGACACTCTTCATGATGACTTTCCTGGCTTTGGATTGAAATCATCATGAACTTCCCACGTCAGTATCCTTCCTCCGCCACCAGCATAGAATCCTACCATAGATAGTGAGGTCGGACCTAAATAGTCTACGTTGTAGATTATAGAACTTTTGAGTTCATTGGGGTGACAGATGCTTCTAGGGTAGTGGTGGAAGGAATTTAGGGGGCACTGGGGTTGGTTTTGTTTTTTTACTTTTAACGTTTTCATTTCTGTTAATGCTCACTTGTTAAACATAACACACACCTGCCCTACCATGCTAACAGCTGTCACATGATTCAGACGGACCTTCTAGGGGCTGGTGCGGATGGCTAGAAGGTGGCGCCCCAACCAATCCCAGTATACCTACTTTTCCCCTGCATCCCATATGGCCACAATGACCTGGAACATCAATTGGGCTGACTTTCGCTTGGGTGGGGGGCCTATTAGACCTGGCATGGTTTTCCCTGTCTTTTTGCTTCTGGCCTCTTTATTTTGATTGCGTGTTGGACTTTGTTTTTGCTGGTGTTTGGACTCTGGGCACTTTACCACTGCTGACTAGTGCTAAAGCGCATGTGCTCTGTGTCTAAAATGTAACGGTATTTGGTTTCTCCATGATTGGCATATTTGATTTACTAGTAAGTCCCTTGTACAGTGCACTACCTGTGCCTAGGGCCTGCAAAAGAAATTCTACTAGTGGGCCTGCAGCACTGATTGTGCTACCCACATGAGTAGTCACCAAACATGTCTCAGGCCTCCCACTGCAGAGCCTGCATGCACGTTTTTAACTGCTATGTCGACCTGGCACGTACACCGACTTGCCTGGCCCAAACCTTCCCTTTTACTGCATATAAGACACCCCTAAGGTAAGCCCTACATAGCCCTAGGGTGCTGTGTATTTAAATGGTTGGACATGATGTGCTTTTAAGTTTTACATGTCCTGGTAGTGAAAAGTTGCTAAATTTTCTTTTCACTTCAGCAAGGCCTATCCCTTCCATAAGTTAGCATTGGAGCTGCCCTGTAGAATTTTACACGGGTATCTTCCAATTGGGAGCTGATAGAAAACTGGAGTTTGTTGTCTCTGGACTTACAATTTAAAAACATCTTTTTGGAAAGTTGTTTTTTAAATTACAGCTGGCATTTTCTTACTTTAACCATTCGGTGTTTCTGCCTGGCCCTACAATACACGTCTGGGTTTGATCACAGTTAGGCTTTGTGAATTGACTCTAGACAGTCACACACAAAGGGAGCTGAGGTGTGAACACTTCTGGCCTGAGGACATTTCACCAGGAAGAAGAGGTGTCTGGGCTCTGTGGACAGCCCGCTGACCCTCCGGGCACAAGGGAGGGCGGTCTTGCAGGGTAAAGCGAAGCCCTACATGCGTGGACAATCCAAAGACAGACTCCAGAAGATAGTGTGCCTTGAGCCCACGCTGCTGCACATTGAGCATCAAAGGAAACAAGATGGATAGACCAAACAGTGGTTTGCATCACACCAAACCTCCTTGCACCAACTCAGCCTTGAGGAGGCCAAGAAATATTGAATAGCAACTTAAGCGTGGGTCTATGAATGGGGTGATAAGACAAGGAAACTACTTCATTGGCTCGTGACCCGGGAGGCCACAACCTGACTTATCAGATGATTAGGGAAGCTGAAGGAGATACACTTACTACACCGGTGGAGATTGTGGCCGCATTCGTCTCATACTATAGTAGACTGTATGCATAGTGCCCTGGCGCCCAGCGTGAGAGCACACACCCTCTCCTTAACGACCTCACCTTAACTACCCTGGCAGCTGCATCCAGGGCATAACGTCCGATTTATCTGATCAACACTGAATTTAAAATCTACGCCAAAATGCTGTCTGTGACTACGTCCCTTGTTAACCATAGAAGTCTAACGAGGCCCCTCCATTCGCCGAATGGAGGGCAGCAATGGACCATTAAGCTTAGCTGGAGGAGCCGATATATCGGGCACAAGGCTGCCCTACAAACATGGAAAGATTTAGGAGAAGTGGGGGTCTTATTACGACTTGTGCGTGCCCTAATAATGAAATGAGGCTACTGTTTTCCCTTTAATCATTCTATTACAGTGTGCATGTAAGATACCCTTTCACTCTGTTATTTTGTACAGGGAAAATCAATTAGAATTTTTTTAATTTTGTTAATTTAAATAGACCTTTGCTCATACGTGAGCGTTCATATGTATATATTTTTCTGTAATAGGGGCTTTAGAAAAACCTGTTTGTCGTTCTCCACCTTACTAAAGCATTAAAACGGTGCAAATATATTGGCATTGTGCTTTGCGCAAGTTCAAAGAACAACTATTGCCAGTCCTTACCTTACCTGTATTCTTGATTCAAATCAATTGAAAATAAATAAATTAACGCATATCACATCATATTTTCTCTACATGAGTTCGCACGGTTTTCTATTTGGGTATTTCATTCCGGACTTTAGAGATTTATATGTTCCAGGTAAATTAGTAAGACTTAGTTTCCTAATAAAACACACTTATCACAAAAGTAGAATCTTTTACGGGCGCTAAGAGAAAGGTGTGTCACAATTTATAAACATTAAAAAAGAAAAAACAGTTGAAACTGACTTAAATTAAAAGGGCATGAAAGTAAAACTGCCGTGTATGGTTTTTCCTTAAGCTCCCAGACAAAAGAAGTTTCAAGGAGGGCTTGTCTCTCCAAAAACATGGGATTACGAAGGTAACATCATCACAGGATACAGGAGGGAGTTCTAAACAAACGAGAAGGAAATGTAAAATGTCCCTTTCCTCTGGCGTCTTAGTGCTCTTTCCTGAGAGTTGACTGTGCTGGGAGGCAGCCAAAATGGCGGTGTGTTTGACTGTAGTCAGGCAAAAAAAGCATGAGACATTGGGGATATCATGACTTCCTTATTCCTTTTGAAATAGACCTATGTATCTGCCAGTGCGCCCAAGCGCTGTTAGAAGAGATGGAGATGACTGCAGCAACCCTATCAAAGACACTCTGCATTAGTGCACATAAACATACCAAATCTGTTTGCACCGTTTTATCTGCTTCTGAAACAAAGAGCGTTTGCCCCACACTATTGTTTTGGCCCATGCCAAAACAATGTACAAGGCGATTGAACACTTTTTTGCTTTGTTTATCAATTATTTTCCACCATACAAATGTGAAATAAGAGAGTACATTGGGGAAAAAATAAAAGTGTTGTAAGTTTCATCACTGAAATTGCACAAATTGTGCAAATTCAGTGTCCTCTACTCTTAAAAATATAAAGGCTATTCGAAGATTACGATTTTTTTCCTCAAAAAATAAAGTTGATTTATCTAATAAACAATTTGCGATATAAATGAGACAGATCTTCTTTTTGCAATTTTCTCTACGGCAAACATATAGATGCAGTAGAATGGTGCAAAGGGTTCCCTGTTTTTTTTTTGCACTAGTAAATATTTCTAAGATGTCCCCTTGTAACAGGGAAAATTATGATCCAAGTCTTTGACTATACTTTTCCAGACATTCTTAATTCGGTTTCTTATTAAAATTCGTTAATTTGAACCAAGACCACAGGTTCCAGACCGCATTACATTAAAAGAAATTTTTTTAAAGTCAATATAAGAATCTGCAACATTTTTTGCTAATTCCTGTAAATGAAAAAGCAGCAAACTCTTTGCACCAAACAAATGTTTTGCACCTGGGCAAGACATAGAGAAGAGTCATTCCACTCACTATTTTGTTGTTAGAATAATAAGTAAAAACAAAACATTTCTCTCCTTTTAAATTCAGAATATTAGAATAAGATTTAGGGAAAACGTGTATTTATCACATACCAAAACGATGCAAATTTAGTTAGCATTTATTTGTAAAAAATAAAAAAAGGTTCGTTGTAAACCAGTGTCTCTGTGTTAACACTCTATTAGACATAGACACTCATTTATAAACAAAGAGTATGTTATTTATGTTTAGCAACGACTCCACAATCCATTACCTTCCTTCACTTTTGCCCATGGCCAAAATCTCTGTAATAAGTACACGAGCTACATCTATTGCAAAACTTTACACCATGACAAATCTTTCTCTCATACAGCCTTACTGGAAGCCTATGTCCATAGATATGAAACCATCTGGAAATCTTACAGTGCTATATTTGTAACAAATGTTAATTTTTAATGGACAGTCAAAATAACGAATCTGAGGCACAGAATACAGCACTGGAACATTACAGATCTCAGTGTTTCTGCCCTTTTTCCTTTTGAATTAGTGACGCTTTATCCGAGATGTGTGTTTTTATAGTGTTTAGTCTTGCAGAGCTCTTAAGTGGTAAAATTATGGATCAGCTGTGACCTGTTCCTCTAGTCACGTGTTTTTTGTTGTTGTTTTTTTTTGCATGATGCTACATGTACTTTTATGTTTTTTTAGTGTAAATGTAGGGCTGCAACAACCAGTCTGCAAAAAATACCTGGTTAAGGTCAGTTATTCACACATGATATGTGATCATTTCAAAAGCGCCATTACCAATCCCAAACTGGAAAAACAATTAGGGCTACCATATAACTTCACGTCTCCAAGGATGCAATTCTTTAGTCCTGGGTTTTTCTTTCACAAATCATCGTTTTCAGTTGTGTTCGTTGACTGGGATAAACTAAAGTCAATCACTAGCTGCTAGAATGCATTCGTTTAATTATCGAAAACCTAGGACTGCAGCACCACTTCCAGGATGATAAGGTGTCATCTTGAAAACGTAAAAATATTTATACTGACTTGGGAGCCAGCATAGTATAAAAATAAGGAATACTTTTTTTTTTCTCTAGCTCGGCGTGGGTGGCACTGTACTAATTCTGTGCTTATAAACTTAGTGTTGTAAAGTGTACCATATATATAGAAGCTGCTCTCCATGCTTCAGCATCTAAACCTGAAGCATGTGTGTTAGAGACTGTTTTAATACATTCCTGGTTTGCCTGAATGGTATACTCCACTGAATAACACTCTATGCAACTCCCTCTTTACTACCCTATCCCACTTTACTGCACTCTACTTTCTGACACACCAATCTACCTTACTCTACTCTACTCCACTCTACAACACTCCAGTCTACGCTACTCTGTGCCACTTACCTGTACAAGACAGTATGCCACTCAACTTTACTACACTGTAATACACTGTACTCCACGTCACTCCACGATAGAACACTGTAATTCACTCTGTGGCACTCCAATATACTCTACTTTACCACACTTTCCAACACTCTACCATACGCCAGACATTAAAGTTGCAGGGCTTTCCCCTGTAGTTGAGTGAGGCGTTGACCGGTAAACTCGAAGAGTGATATTTGGAACAACCTTGAGGTCAAGCTTCCTTAATGCACACTGCACAGCTTTCTTTAAAATACTCATGGATCGTTCTACAAGGCCATTGGTCTGGGGCCAAAGAAGAGAACCTTCTGATGCTTTACATTGAGATGGTTGAGAAAGTCATTGAACTCTTGCCTATTGAAGGGCGGACCATTGTCAAATTTCAAGATCACAGGGCACCCCAAGTCGCAAAGATGCCATCTAATCTTTCAATAACTTTTTCATAAGTGATGGATGAAAGATCTTCCACCAATGGAAAATGGGAGTACTTATCAACAATGACCATAAGGTGATGTCCATTCTCAAGAGGACCAAAGAACTTGATAGCACTTCTCTCCCAATTATGGTTAGACAATTCTGACATGTTCACAGGGTGCTGTGATGAGACATTTACATAAATGGCAGGCCTTTAGCCCTCTGTTAACCCTATCATTGAGATAAGGAAACCAGACTCTGCCTGGAAGAGCTCTCTTTGTGGCAAAAAAAACCTTGTTGCCCCTTATGGATCACTTCAATTATTTGCTGTCGTAGACTCTCCGTAATGACAATACGTGTACCTCGCAAGATGAGGCCTTCCTGGGTTACAGAAAGTTCATCTCTGACATTTCAGAATTTTAATTACATCTCTGTCACTGGGGATAGGTCGACAGTGCTGGTTCTACGATTGGTGAGCAATAATGCCTTTCAATTTCAACATGTCACTGTCTTTGCTCGTGGTAGTGACAATTTGCTCTAATTACATGGGAAATGGTGTGCTTGATTTTCCGATGAAGTTTATATAGGCTTCTGCTGTCTTAGATAGGGTACCAGGGCATTGTAGGGACACACTTGACTAATAATCAGCAGGATTCGGATCCTTCCCTGGACGGTGAAAGATGGAGTGGTTGCATTTCTGTAATCTCAGACTCCAATGTTCACTACGAGGAAGCATTTTGGCTTTTTGATTGCCAAATATTGTCAGTAGTGCTTGATGAATGATCACTACTGTGAAAGGTTTCTCATATAAGAACGCATGGAAATATTCACAAGCCCACACCTCTGGCAAGCTTTCTTTCTTAGGTTGTGAATAAGCACGTTCAGTATGTGACAAGATTTACTGGTGTATGCCACAATATGCCGCCGGGCACTCAGCTGCCTATTGTGCTGTGCAAGGATTGTGCCTAGTCCAAGAGGGCTAGCATCAACTGCAACCTCGGTATGATGCTTGGGATCAAACTAGGCCATTTCAGTGGCATTCTCGATGGCTCACTTGATTCTCTTGAAACTCTCTTCACACTCATGTGACCAATGAAACGCAACGTTCTTTTTTGTCAGTTCTTGTAATGGTGTACTGACCGTAGCAAAGACTTGTATGTATCTAGAACAGTAACTGGCCACCCCAAGGAATGAACGTAACATTGAAATGTCCTCTGGGGGATAAAGCTTGCACTTTAGCTGGATCGGGTGTCATACCCCCATCAGAAAAGGTATGGCCAAAGAATTTCGAACTTGACCTGTGGAATTCACATTTATCAGCATTCAAAGTCACTCCAGTATCATGTAGCTAACATATTTGAATAAGAGCTTTGTCATGCTCTTTCGGAGTAGCTCCAAAAAACAAAATGTCATCACTATAGTTCAAGGCATTAACAACAGACAGAATGATACATTGAATGATGAAGTGGTAAAGTTCTGCAGCATAGAATACACCAAACCTCAGTCCATTATAGCGAAACAGGCCAATGTGTGTAGAAAAGATTGTTATGTACCTTCAATTCTCTTTAAGTTCAAACTGGTGGTATCCTTTGTTTAAGTCGAGTCAAGAGAAAAACTTTGCACCATTCAATTGCATTTCAGTAATGTGTGGACTTAGATGTCGTTCTCTCTTGATTGGCGTATTGGCCTGCCGCATGTCAACAAAAAGCCGTACATCTCCTTCACTATCTCTTTTAGGCACTACTACTATGGGAGATACCCATGGGGTAGGAGCAGTGCAGCTTTCAATTATATCATTGTTGAGCAATGAATTAAGTTCTCTTTCAACAGCTTCTTGCAAGTGAAACACAATTCATCTGTCTCTTTGGGATACAGGATGAACATCCTCATTTATATTTAATTGTACTTTCATAGCCTTGAGCTTTCCTAACCCATGGAATAATGAAGTAAATTAACTTACTATTTAATGAAGAGCAATTATATTATATTTTACTGATATCAGTCCCATTTCAGCAGCAGTGTTAAAACTGAGCTAACAGGCACTTGAAGTCATGCTGGGAAGTACATGAATAGGTACCACGGTTTTCTTGTGCTTCATCATGGCTACAAAGTAGCCTTGACTTTTTAAGATGTCTACACAGCCCATGTATACACTTTAGTTTTCAACTCCATGATTTCTGGTAAAGGAGACAATTCACAATATTTCTCCTCAGGCATAATGTTTATCGATGCACCGCTATCAATAATAAAAGGTATCAAGCACCCATTTATCTTTAGGTTAATCTTTGTACAATGTTTGTAAGTCTTTCGTGCTTTTTGGTGTCAATTTTTCTTCAATTTGTGGTCTTTCTCACATTCGACTAGTGCCACATGCATGCCTCTCTGAAGTAAATATCGACTTTGAGCAATTATCATTATCCCTTTCACTGGAACCTGACACTGAGGAACTCTTTGACAATGATTTAGATGATGATTGACTTTGTTTGGTGTTGATCCGCCTCAGTTGATGTGATCGCTTGGCCTTGTGGGAGCGCATCAAACGTCGTTGATGAAGCGCTCAACCATTTCTTCTTTACACAGTGACACACTTAATTTTCACTTCAACTTGCAATTCATCACAAAATGGTTCGCTTTGCCAAAGCCGTTGCAAATCTGTCCTATGGCAGGACACCTACGGTCATGTGGAAAGGACAATCCACATCTGAAACACACTTTCTTTTTCTGTTGTGATAGCGCTTTGCATCCCTCAGCTTTAGGCTTGGGCATACTTTTCCTGATGCACTCTGGGCACCTCAAGCCTACATGTAATCGACTTATCAGTTAGCACGTTACTCAGCTCAGGCGCTGTGAGGACTTGCTCCAAGCTCAGAGTTTCCTTCAGCATTTGTAATTGAAAGGAATCAGATAGACATCCATCTATAACTATGTGGTGGGTAGCTTTCTCATCATTAAATTCACTTAACTTACAGTGCTTTGTGGGGAGATCCAGTCCCTCAAAAATATCCTCTATGGTTTTATCTACTCTCAGGCGTTCTTGACTGAAGATGTATTGTCCGTAATCTACATTTGGAGCTGGATTGAATTTGAAATTAAGGGCTCATTTGATTTGATTGCACGTCACTTCACCATTTTGTGGAATCTTTTTCTTGACTTCTTTTACAGCTTCACCAGGCATGTTCTTCAGACACTTCATATTTTTTTTCCATACGTTTCATCTGTGGCATCTATGAAATCCTCAAAAGTCTCTATCCAAGCAGTCCGTCATTTGCCAAGATTGTGTTTTTTGGCAATATCAAATGTTGATGACGGTTTAAAAATGCTGCAGCAGTTAAACCAGTTGAGGCTCTTACTGAAGGGGAGAGTATGTGCTGTTTACTTGGATCTGTGCTATTCATACCATCTATAAGTTCTTACGACATGCTTGATTCAGGGTCATCTTTGACAGAATGAGAAACCATGACCCCACCCTTGCTGTCTATTAGAGCTCTTTATCTTGACAGAGATCTGTGGAGTTGTTTTGGACCACTACGTGACAGCTTTGCTTGTGTGCAGCTTTGTTTAGGGACAGCACCTTAAGCACAACACTGACACTCTCTGTGGGGCCTCTTCAAAGCATGTCGTGTTGCGATGACTCATTTTACTTGCTTCGGTAAGTAGCCAAGTCTTTTTGTATTCGAGTGGTTTGATAAGCAGACAACGTTATGATATTCAATTGACTTTGCGCTTAAATGTCTCTACGTAACCACCCGGTTGATCTCTGCTTCATAGCACATCATATTACAGCTTAATTTGCATTGGATTATCACCAAACGCTGCCTTTCACTCTGTATGACATATTTAAAAGTAGCGCTGTAACTTTTCCATTAGATTCTCAGCCACCGATTCGTAGATTTTCAATTCTTTATCATTGAAAGCTTTGCACAGACTAGTGTTCTGCTGAGACTCCACAGGTTCCAGCATTGGTTCTGCACTAGACTGCAACACACATGGCACGCAAATGCAATTTGCTGGACCACGGAAAACTCTCTGAGCGAGCACTGTCGATCTAAAGGTTACTTATCCCCTCCTGTTCACCAGTTGTAGCGTCCTACCCAGCCTGAGTGCTTCCCAATTACTATGCCAAACATGGGGAGTAATTATACACCTGATTATTCTTCAGCGTGTAAGCAAGAAGTCAATGTTCTAAACCTTCGCTTCATTACCCTCAAGCTCCTACTTCATGGATCTACGGAGTCCATCGAGAACCAAAAGACTTCCTTCATTCTTTATATACACAACACTACAACCTTCACTTCATCTTCAGAAATATTTTCATCTTCACCACTTTCCTCCTCTGAACCAACCAATCTCAAAAGGCAGTCTGCTCATCTGTGTCAACACATAGGATGAATTCCTCCTAAAACATATTCCAGCATGACTATCATCCATTCACAAACACAGTTTGATGTAGAATGTATTCCATTCTTACTGAAGAGTTCTTTCATTGGCTTGTGGAAGGTTTTGAACAAAAAAGCATTAACCCTACAAAAAATCATCCATCTCATTATGGCCCAGAACATAGCTAATGCATCTCTTTCAAACCCTGAACATTTGGTATCAGCCTCTATTAAGCTCCTAGAAATGAATGTATACTTTTACCTTCTTTTCCTGTTACCTGCAATAATACAACTCTGAGTACCATGCTTCCGGAATCAGTTAGAACTACACATTTGTGTTTGTGATGAAAGCATTGTAGGCAGGGAGCCTATTCTGACCTACCATTTACTGCTTACAGTTCTTGCTTACAGACTTCACCCAAATCAAATTCTACCCCCTTCCTCTTTCTTAATAACCTTCTCATCCACTGAGTGAGTACTGGGAATCAATTTGGTACAAAACTTTGCCATACCAAGAGAAATTATAAGCTCTTGCTTTGACTGTGGTAGAGACATGTTTTTGATGGTACTGATTAATACCTCTTTTGATTTTATTCTTTCCCTGGCAATATGTGTCCCAAATAATTCAGTTCTTTCTCCATAACTTTTGACTTCTCAACCTTTAATGTCTACTCTTTTTATTGTAACCTTTCCAATATCTGTCCCATTCTACCATCATGTTCCTGTCGATCTCACCCAAACACTGATATGTCATCCTGCTTCATCCTCATTCTTTTAATGCTCATTAGAACTTTCTTTCTTGCCCTTTGAAATATAGATGCCACCAAAATTAAACCAAACAGCTTTCGAAGAGCCTAAATGTTGCGGTGATGAATGCTATCGGGCACTTAGGGCCCTCATGTAGTTTCTCCTGGTAGTACTCTGATGCGAGGTCTATTGTTGAGATTTGTTTTGCTATCCCAGCATGGACATCATTTCTGTGCTATTTAGAAGAAGGAGCTTGTCTACCATCACACATTTATTGAGTTTACACAGGTCTATGGATAGTCTTATATCAACCCCTTGTTTCCATACCAAAACAACTGGGGCCAACAACGTAGTTGTTTGCACCCCTCTATAATTCCTTCCTTAATTACGGGCATATGTATGAAGCCTTTTTCCCGTTCGCGAATGGGACGATTCTCAGAATTGGCCCGTTTGTGATCGGGAAAACGCTATTTGGGATATATCATTCCAAAAGGCCCTCGCACAATAGGGAATCGCAAAATTTGTGATTCCCTATTCTGTGAATGCATTTAAGGGATCGCAAATTGCGATTCCTTATATGCTATTCTGGAAGCACCCAAGTTGTGCGATTTTGCCTTCACAAATCGCAAATTACTACCTACTTCAAGTTGGTGGTAATTTGTGGTTTCTTTGAAAAATTCACTTTTTTGCATTTTGCAAAGTGCCATGTGGTGCACATACATGCCCTTAGGGCATGTATGTGTGCCACATGTGCACAAATGCTTATTTTAGGGGTGCAACGTGGTGTCCTTTTGACACCCTTGCACCCTTGAAATTGCATTCGCAATTTGCGGGTACATAATGGTTACTCACAAATTGCTAATGTCTTCCCATTCATTCCTATGAGCCTCTAGGCCCATAGGAAGGAATGGGAAGGTATTCCTTAATTGCCAATCGTAATTTGCGATACGCAATTAAGGAATATGTAGGAATCGCAATTAATATTGCAAATCCTATATACATTGCCTTTTGCGAGTCCTTAATAGCGAATCGCTAAAATTCGCTTTTAAGGACTCACAAAACGCTTTCTTCATACATGTGGCACTTAGTCTTTCCAATTCTTTTGTTACTGGCTCTCTAATGGTGATGGGTATGTTTCTCACTCTGCATATCTTTGGTTGGAATCCTTACTTTAGTTTTATCATATATATATATCTATATAAACTCCAGAAAATGTTCATTAAATACTTCTGGAAGGTTTTCCTTAAATATGACTTTTTCACTCTCTGTGTTTGTCACGACTTAGATATAGGTCCACTCCAATAGAATAAGAAATAATCCCATGAACTAAATCCAATACACCACCATAAACTACCAGCCTTATATGAGGTTTATACAACTTTATAGATCTTTGATGTTCCTTTCAATATATCTTTTGGGATAGGTGTTAGTTTGGCTTCTGAATCAAGCAACATTTCCACATCACCTTCTCCCACTGTAACTTTAGCAACTGGTTGTGCTTCCCTTCCACCCAAGACGATTTCCTAATTCGCTCATTGATCTTAATGATCTCCTTTGTGTTTTTTGTTAACCTGCAAGTTTTTAAACAAGCATTTACAATGCAACGGTCTCGGCATTGTTAAAGTTAGAGCTATTGGCATTGCTCATGACAGTATTTTTGTTTATGTTTTTGTTTTTAAAACATTTAAAGAAACGGCATTGTTATTTAAAATGTGAATAGCTTAATCACTCTCAAATTAGTATGGACACTCCCTTGAACTAAAAATGTGCAGAAAGAGCCCATTTTGGAACTGCCCAAGACCCGAATGTGTATTTGTCCGAAGACATATGGTTTGGATTTGGTAGCAAACATTTGAACCTTTTTATATTTTAGATGATTCCCTGAAATCTGAGGCACACTTCAGAGCGCAAAATTCAGTTATTTTGAAAAAAGATTGGTATAACAGAATCTAGACACTCAGATGAGCACGTCATATGGTTAATGATGCCTTCTGAAAAAATCTAAATTGTAATTTTTGAAAGAACAAAGCAATGCTCATCAACATCCTAACCACCCACCAGAGTAATTAAGTCACTAGATTGGCATCTTTTATGGACATCAAAGGTTAATGCTTTGTCCAGAGCTCTCGGAGGGTGAGATGCGTCCACAGGTGACTGTCACAATCTGCATTTTAATGCTGTCGCTTTACCCAGCAGAGCTTCGCCCAAGGACATAAGAGCGCTTTACAATGAACACAGGCCACCTCACCCTTTGTTTTCGGTACAGGGAGATTTGCCTGGATTCATAGGATGCTCAGCCCATGACACGACTGGAATCTGTTCGCCCTGTTCCGTGGCTCGGAGCTGTGGCTCTTGCCCACGTCACCTACAGCGAAAGCTCGGCTCGTTTTGGGCTTGAGGTTCCAATAGGACCTCCTGCTGAGCCAGGGCAAGCTATCAGGCTCGAGCCTGGCTGGAGCTTCCAGCGGCTCGTCCACTTCTACAACAAAGTGTCGGCACGTGACAGCCTCGAGAATCTCTGGGTCGTACTTTGCAAAAAAACCAAAGATGACACATTTTATTAGAATACGCCTTCAAACCCTAAGCTGTCCCGGCGTGCCCCGGAAGTATGCCGCAGAACACCGAGAGCGTTGTCGGGCAGCCCTCCCCCTTGCTGGTGGCTGCGCAAGAGAACACAATGCGTCAGGGATGCTGCTGTTACTATGCGGACCAGTGCCGACCTGTGTTTCTTTGTATATAGATTAGGCGGAAGTGAGAGATGCGATGCCTGAATTTGGAGCTGCGACCTTGTCTCCTGGGGTGAGGCATGTGAGAATCACCCACTCACACTGCAGGAAACGGGGTTCTGACACAAACAGTGAGGTGTCTCTACTGAAAGACGAGAGAGCTGGATCTGAGGCAGTCTTGCGTGACTGTGAAGGCTTGAAATGCCTCGCTGGGACAACATGGCATGCCAGTGCTTTGGAAAGGCCTCAAGAGCAGGAGGGAGTCAGTCCCCCCCATCCAGGCATTCCCGGCTGCCCCTGTGCTTTGGGGCGCTGCGGTGCTGTTCTAACATTAGCTCCCTGGCAGCACTACAGTTTCTTTCATGTGGTCCCGTGGCTCTCTGGAAGCCTCCCTCTGTGTCTGCTCTGCCCATTGACCCCCTTGGCTCTCCGTAGGCCTGGGGTGGGCCGCTTCATGTCACACCCCGTCTAGGCTGGATGCCGAGTCCAACTCCTCTGGCAGGCAGGACCAGGAATCCTTATCTCGAGGGCTCCAAAAAAAATTCGTTTCTTGGTACCATGTGAGGATAATTGTGTTTGTGCCCCTCCCTGAGCCCCCACCACCTCCAAACAAGGAATGAAGTGAGTGTTAAAGCGCGCGTACTCGAGCTCCGAAGAGTTCATTGCAAAGTCGGGGCTGCAGAGGATGTCTCGCCGCTCTCCCTCTCAAGGCCCCGGGGCACATCGTTTTCAGAGCACTTTGCTGAAGTAAAGCCGGCTCTTTAGAATCTCGAGCCATCACACACAGTGCGCTCTTTTACTGTTTTCTTTCAAGAGGCACAAGAAGCGATGCCATTGGTAAAAAGAAGCACACCACTGCCTTTCTCCGAGGCGAAGCAGAAATGCCTCGGAGAAACGCAGTGGCGTTTTCGGATTCGAGGGCGTGTTTTGCTTTACTCTCCTCTTGCCATTGGCTGGAGGAGATAATTAGAAAAGTAACGAAAAAACACGCCCACGAATCCGAAAAGGACGGGGCCTGTTCGGAGTGACAAAGCCTCTTCTCCAATGGCTGGCCAGCATTCAAGAGGCCAGCCAATGGAGAAGAGGGGAGAAGAGGGGCGGGTTCAAGCCCCTCTTCTCCAAAACATTAAATCTCCGACTTCCGGTTCTGCCTTCAGCAGGCCGACGGTCTTCGACCTAAAAATGACCTTCTTTCCAATGAAATCTGATGCTGGCTTACACGGCGGACACGTTATCGTTGTTTATTTGTCCCTGATTTCTACGTCTGAATCCCTTCCTTGTGAATATAATTGTCAGAACCCTTTCAGATTTGTCAGTCTCAATTTGCACATTTTGTATACCACTTTTCTCCCTTCTTTTTTCTTATACACACTCCATGCTGTGCTTAATACTCTTGTCAGTTTGTATTACCCCATTCAAATTGGAATTGTTTGTAAGCCATAGTTCATATCTCACTCTATATGATAATTAAGGCTCCCGGTTTTCACTTTTTACGGATTTTTACAGATAATTACAGACAGGAAACAAAGTGTTTCCTGTCTGTATTTATTTTTAAAAGCGGAAAAATGCAGAAAAGTGTGCTTCTTGTGGTTGACTCTCCATGCTGTTTTTCGTGATTTCTAGGACAACAGCTGAGCAGATAGGCAGCATGGAAAGTTAAAAATAGATTGCGATTTCCGTAAATGCAGGTATATGGTAACATATATTTGTACTAAAATGCTCATATTTTCCTGAAGGTGTAGTGTTTTGCTATATTTGGCTGCTTAATGTGCTAAAACGCGTCAGGCAGCAAAGTATGAGTGCATTTTTTAAAAGTTAAATAAATGTGGAAATATACCATTTTATGACATCATATATATTCGGAAAACACAAAATAAATATGGATAAATACCAATAAGATGGGCAAAAAATAAATATGGATAAATACAGACGGAAATGTTAAAAAAATAAATACCATAAAACCTGGAGCCCTAATGATAATCTCCCTACATTGATCTGTTATCGTTTCCAAAAGATTTCTACTCTACTTGCAAATAGTGGCCAAATTCTGTTACATACTTCTCCACTGATTTCATATTTTCTGTATTTGCTTTCGTAAAAGAAACCTTACAAAAAAGATGCAAACAATTTGGAGAAAAAAAACAAAAGTAGTCCAGTTCCTTTATCAACATGTGAAATCCATTCAACCCAACCGACTCTTCAACAAATGATCAGAATATTTCTTGTACCTGTGGCTCTAGACGTTGCATTAGCAGAGACGTGTATCTCTCTGTGCTTAGGTTGGTACCACACACTCTGTTATAGTGCATTGGCAACCTTTCTCACTTTCAGGCACATGCATCAAAAGAAAAACCGGTCGCAAACGGGCAGATTCTCAGAATCTGCCCCTTTGCAACCAGTATTTTTGCATTTGGGATGCATCATCCCAAATGCAAAAATCGCAATTTAAGTAATCTCTAAATTGCGATTACTTAAATTGCAATTGCATTTAAGGAATTGCAAATTGAGATTCCTTAAATGCAATGAATTAAAGTTACAAAAATTAGCGATTTCGAAAATAGGGGGCGCAAATTACCATGAAGTTGAACTTCATGGTAATTTGCAAAATCTTTGAAAAATGGACTTATGTGCATTTTTCAAAGTTTCATGTTGCGCACACACATGGCCTTAGGGCATGTGTGTGCGCAACATATGTGCACAGATCAATTTCAGGGGTGCAACAGGGTATCCTTTTGACACCCTTGCACCCTGAAATTGCATGCACAATTTGCGAGGACCTATTGGTACTCGCAAATTACGCATGCCATTTCCCATTCATTCCTACGGGCCTGTAGGCCCATAGGAATGAATGGGAAGCCATTCCTTATGCAAATAAGGAATGTGTAGGAATCGCTACTTCTACAGCGATTCCTACATGCATAGCCTTTTGCGAGTCCTTAATTGAGATTCCTTAATTATCGCAATTAAGGACTGGCAAAATCCTACCTTGATGCATGTGCCTGCAAGTCCCTATTATAAGTGGTTCTGGGTGTTGGCTAATGTTCTGGATTTGGAAATCTGCACAGGAAGTTCTCCACAGTCTACATGTTCTTTAGTGCCAAATTCTTCCCAATGAACAATGCTAACCCCTCAGATGACATGGTTGCCAAAACAGTTTAAAACTTAGCATAGTGCACAACGATCTCTCATCTTAAGCCTTCAGAAGTTTGCCTAAGGTAGGATGGATGGCATTGTAGAACTGACTCTCAACCAACTTTAGGGAGGCAAAGCGCAGAGATCCGGCTGAGAAGCAACATGTCAAATATTGCAGACGCTGGATTACTCTGCGCAGGCACCGACCTGCTTTCTGGTTGCGTATCTCCGACCTTCAAGACTGTGCACAGAGACGTAACGAAACTCGAGAGGACCCCCTGCAAAGTACATGGAGGGGCCCCCTTCGGACTCACTCTGGAGCTCTCAGGCCAGCATACTGTGAGGAGAGTGTCCCCTGGAGCTGCCCCCCCCCTCCGCCCTGTGGGGGCTGCGGCGGCCTGGGTTACACCACTGACTCTGCACTGTCTGATTCGTAGAACCCTGCTGACCATGTCATCCAACATGCACCTAGGCAAACTCTTCTGCATGTGTACAGATGTCAACTTCACAGGAGTCTTGATGCTTGCAAATGGACTGGCCAGTTTAATGAAGGTTGTTTACCTTTGAACACCACCAGTTCTACCAAGGTGGGTAACTAAAGATGCAATAGCCACAACTGTACCAAGTTACCACAAGTGATTAGACCCAATTATAGCACAACACTGCTCTTCAAACACTCTAGCCAACTAAGAGGGTTCCCACAGAGGCACAATGAATACATCTTAGATGTTGCTGCATCTGTTCTGCCTCCACAAGCAAATGTCTCAATACTCATTCGGATATGATGACTGTTCACGCTCTACAAGTTGTATTTCAGTTAGATCAAATCATCAGCTTTATGTGGAGTCCTTCTGAGACAAAACACGCCGTGCGCCAGGTGTGCCAAAGGGGGCGGGCAGTGGCTGGTTTAAACAGCTGTGTTGAGATGCTGGCAGAATAGTTGCCCTCTGAATCCTGTCCAACTTTTCAGCAGTTCAGAGTCGATTAATTGCTCCAGACTCGAAGGGGGTTAAATAAGAATATGTTTGTTCATGCAAACACCTGACCCTCCGTCTAGCACTCCTACAAATGCTCTCCCTAACTTGAATCAACCCCATTACAACACTCTACATGATAGAATAACACAGCCCAAAGCGTTCTAGAGGACACCTTGACTTTCCTGCGTCCTAGGCTTGCCTCGCAAGTGTCCCCACAACAGTTTTCTATTAGGGGAAGAATGCACGTCAGCCATCAAATGACAGCTGCAATGCATGTGCCCATTTGGATGCCCCCAGCCTATTGTAAATGCAGCTTCTAAAAGGGCCACTTGAATTATGCAGCAATGGACGATGAAATGATGCTGTCAAGTTGACTAATTTATGCGGCAAGCAAAGGAAGATTTTGTGCCGCATATTCTGTGGCAGTATAATTTCACTTAAAGACATAATAACATAAGGGCAAAAGTTTCAGCTCATTAGCCCCAGTCTATCACATGAATACCCCAACCGTTAAATTGAAATGTGACAAGTTAACCTTTGCAAAGGTCTGCCACTGTGCAGCACCAAGTCAGGCTCACTTTTTGTCGAAATCTGCCAATTGCGTACCAGATGTGGATTAAGTGGCAAATGTGGTAAATTCCTAATTATGCGGAAAATGCAGATGCCTCAGAAATGCATATATCCTAGGCAATTTTCCTCGCATTTAATTTTTTATTTTTGGATATTCTAAGGCGCTGACAGGTTTGAACTTTACAATTAATGGGTGGCCTAAGTAGTAATCCTTGAGAAAGATATGGTTCTTTTACCGTTGCGTAAGAACGCCAACCCTGTGTCCGTCCACCAGTTTTGTACAAGATGAGGCATGGCACTTCTAAATTCTGAGGTGTATAATCAAATCAAGAGCATTCTCATTTTTATACTTGTGTTTGTCTAAGTGATTTGTTTGAATAGACCTTGAGATGCAAGTGTATAAAACATTCCTATGCACACAAAAGACTGCATATTTGAGCCTTCTCATGCCCAGATCGAATTCATTCTCAAAAGGTCATAGTGTCATGAGTGATTTCAGGTGAAGCAGCGTGCTTTGCAATTGTTGCTCGGGCAGCAGGGATTTTCATTCTTTAGGACCAGAGACAGATGTACGGTTTATTCCAAAAACCTGCTAAGGCATGCTGCCTAGTCACAGGCCCTTCACTCCCTTGTTTGGCAACTCTTCCTCAAGACAAACAGTGTTGCATTGATTGACGCGGGGGAAGGATGCCACAGCAGTACAGGAACAGTGGCTATTTTGTACAGCTTACTGGAAATGGAATTTAAGGGCTTAATAAATTACAAAGTAGTATACTTAATATATTGAAATTTAATACATTCACATTTGATGGCAACAAAACAGGGAGGTTAAGTGACGCTTAAGATAGTTTACACTAGTAGAATAGGATCCGTAATTGCACAACTGACATGGCAAACTAGAGCCAATAAGTGTTGACTGAATGCTGTATTGTCCCGCTGAGTACAGCCGGAGATTGCTGTTTCTAAAGGGGACGGAGTATAAGTGTATGCTTCAGAGCTAGCCAGCAGCTGAAGCAGCTCACACATTATAAACATTGTTGGTTTTGTCATTGATTATTGCCAGCAGTGACTCCTACTTTTCAGAGTGACTAGATAGGTAGGTAGGTAGGTAGGTAGGTAGGTAGGTAGGTAGGTAGGTAGGTAGGTAGGTAGGTAGGTAGGTAGGTAGGTAGGTAGGTAGGTAGGTAGGTAGGTAGGTAGGTAGGTAGGTAGGTAGGTAGGTAGGTAGGTAGGTAGGTAGATAGATAGATAGATAGATAGATAGATAGGTAGGTAGGTAGGTAGGTAGGTAGGTAGGTAGGTAGGTAGGTAGGTAGGTAGGTAGGTAGGTAGGTAGGTAGGTAGGTCGGTAGGTAGGTAGGTAGGTAGGTAGGTAGGTAGGTAGGTAGGTAGGTAGATAGATAGATAGATAGATAGATAGATAGATAGATAGATAGATAGATAGATAGCGTAGGTAGGTAGGTAGGTAGGTAGGTAGGTAGGTAGGTAGGTAGGTAGGTAGGTAGGTAGGTAGGTAGATAGATAGATAGATAGATAGATAGATAGATAGATAGATAGATAGATAGATAGATAGATAGATAGATAGATAGATAGATAGATAGATAGATAGATAGGTAGGTAGGTAGGTAGGTAGGTAGGTAGGTAGGTAGGTAGGTAGGTAGGTAGGTAGGTAGGTAGATAGATAGATAGATAGATAGATAGATAGATAGATAGATAGATAGATAGATAGATAGATAGATAGATAGATAGATAGATAGATTAAGCCATTCAAGTCCACCTCACACGTTTTTCAAATACTGATATCTCAAAAACGACTGAACAGATCTACACTGAACTAAAAAAGCATGCTTTCTGAGTAAAGTTCCACATTCATGCCAAATTTAGTTTAAATTTTTTCAGTGGGTTTGGTTGTAGGTGGGAGCATCATTTCCTATGGGAGCTCAAGGAAAAAAACCACATCATTTATTATCCCTATTAACTTTTTTCCCGATGGGAGCTCAAGGAAAAAAAACACATCATTTATTATCCCTATTAACTATTTTCCCCTGCGAAGAACTGCACGGAATTCGGTAAGCCAGAGCTGAGCTGACTACGCTAAGCGAATGCCAAATTTGGTGTAGATCTCTCTATGGGGACCCAAATAGTAGGCAAATCAAAAAAATGGCTGTTCTGTGGAATGTGCAGCTCAATCATAACTACACTGGTGACTCTCACTGTATAATATACATGGAATAAAGTACCCCCTGCTGGTTAATTTAAGGAGATTGTAAGTCAGAATGAGTTCTGTGATATATAGAGGAAAATAATCAGAATGCCGAGTTCATTTGGAAGGTCATGGAACTCCAAGGTGGCTTGCAAATATCCCTATAATAAGTGGTTACACCATCACCCTTCCTAAAACCACTAACTGCTTTAATCCTTAGTATCTTCCTTTTTCAAATGAAAGAATTAGTGTGGTTGGAGAAATGAAATATAGAAGGCAGCTGTTCAGTCAGACTGTTCTATCATGTCAGACTCCTCAATGAGATATAAATGCTTTCTTCTCAATGTTTGCTCGGAGCCCAGTCATCAATCTCACCTAGCTGATTTTCTCATTAAACAGAGACAGTGATGTTCATCACTATAACTTGGTTCCATGAGTCTCCGCCCCTGATATTACTTTTATCCTATCCAATTATGCCATTGAATACCAAGACTGGAAAGGCAAACATGTTGGTGGCATTGCCGTCATGCACCCTACCACCACCACTTGTTCTATATCCCCTATTAATAATCTTGCGTCCTTCAAAGCTCTCATTTCAAGATGTTGTTCTGTACTTATTACATGATACATATTCAGGATTAATATGCCTAAGTAGCAAGTCCCTTCCCAATCAGCTGGCAATAAAAAGTAAGCATTCTGTCCACATGTAATAAACCCTTTTAATGACAATCTTGATTTCCTGCAATTTATGCTAAGATCCACCTGTCAATTTAAAAGAATGTCACAGCTATTAATCCCTAGATGTCTGGTTCTTTTAGGTGTCCGTATTTTATACATGCAAATTTTCCCTTTATGTTGGCTGACACGTCTCAGTTTAGGGTAGATCAGCTTCTTTCTAAAATCATTTACCTCTTTCCTCAGCGCATTCTCTAAAAGTCACTATCTTTATCAGCAGTATGTGTCATGTTAGTGTACCCTTCTACTAAAGCTATTATGTAAGCTTTTTCTATAGGTCACATTAAACAGGTTAAATTGTCTTTATAAACCTTGACACTATTAATGGGTATATGAGGGAAGAAATAGTACCAGGCTGTATACATTTCCGCTGTTTGTGAGTGTAAGTTCATGCTTTCTATTAATGGTACACTGGAATTTATTAGGTCATGATTAGAATAAAAAATACTTGAAATGTCCTCTCCTATAAACTATCAATAATAGGATACTGCAAGAAATAACATAAAATAAAGGCAACAGTAGGTGACTTCTTCTGACAATGATGTAGGTAAGTGTGCACAAACATGGCAGTCTTTTGTGTTCATGGCATTAGTGTATTCTTGTACTAACCTAGAATAGACATCAGTCAAATAATCATTTTTCTTGCAGCTTACACAAGTGGAATGGAAGGGATCTTCTTTAGTGTTGTATGGTATCAATACTATGGTGATCATTATTATTGTTATTATGTCAATTGAACCCATAAAATATTTACATTTGTTTCTAATGCAACACATTCTCTGAGTCAGTTCAAATCACTTAGTTCAATGGATTGTGATGAGGATTAATAAATAGCTTCTTTGGTGAGGTTTTATTTCTTCTTTTTTTTTCTTTCTTCTTTTCCTTCGATTAAGCTCCTAACCAGACAATCCTTAGCTGTACTCCACATTTTTCTAAAATGTTATCCCTATTCTTTTGTAGCTTTCAACTCATACATTCAAAGCAGTGTCCACAAAGGATGATGATTCAAGTGCTGAATACCTGTGGCAAGGAACTTGTGCTCTTTTTGATCTTCTTCATTTTTTCCCTGATTTCGGTCTAGGCTACTTTCATCACTAGACACAGCCTTTTCAGATAATTTGTCTCTTATTCAAACTATTGAACCACTTCTTTGATTTTGTTTTCATAGCTTTGTGGCCAATGTGCTTTTTGATTGATTCTCCTCACACCAACGCTAGCTTCTTCACCTGGATCTTCGTCACTCAAAGCCACATTTGAAGCACTTCCTTTTGGTGGCTCAATCTCTGCTTTTCTTTTGTTAGAGATCTCCACACTATTCTGTGTTACATCTGGTACCTTCACTTGATTTGATGTCCCTTGTTCTTCACCCCTCTCATCCTCTTGCTTCTGGACTAGCAATGGTGCTGCTGGTGTAGGCGGTCAATTGGTGGTGCAACCACTAATGCTCTTCACTCGAGATCAAAGACCAAAGGCACCACTTCTGGAGTGCTCAATCTTTTGGTGTGCAAGGCATGAATCGGTTTGGGATTCCAGCACACCTCACAGCTGTGTGTTTTGTATGGATCACCTGGAAGGGGCCTTTCCATGTGGGTTTAAGGCAAGTCTTCCGAACGTGCTTCTTGATCACGACCCAATCACTAGGATTGAGGTTGCAGCACTGTTCTTGATGCAGATCTTGTGTGTCAGCTGAGATCTGATGAGAGACTGAACAGACTACATCAGCGAGTCCTTTACAGTAGTCCAAGATAATATCATCAGTAATATTTAAAAGAGCATTTGCAGGAATGGCAGAAAATGTTATTGCCCTGCCCATCAATATCTCATGATGTACCCCGTCTTCCTGTCATGTGTACTCTGAATACTCAGCAGCACTATTGTTAAAGCATCTGGTCATTTCAGACAGGTGGATGCACAGACTTTGGCCAATCTAGACTTGATGGTACCATTCCTCTGTTCAACATACCAGAGGCTTCTGGTCTGTAACTGGAATTGACTCTTTGTTCAATCTGTAAGACTTTGCAGATCATCTTCATAACTTCGTTGCTGAAGTGAGTTCCTCTATCTGACTCAAGAGAAATCGGCATGCTGAACCTGAGTATCAATTCACGCAACAACAAATTTGGTACAGTAAGGTTGCTGCTTCTTCTAGTTGGGTTGGCTTCCACCCATCTTGAGAAGACACACACGATCAACAGGATATATCTCAGCCCATTATGAACAGGTTTTTTGATAAAATCCAACTGCATCCTGTTGAATGGGCCAGCTGATCTCCCTAGGTGTGTTGGTGTGACATGTATTCACTTTCCTACGTTTAGCTGTTACCAAGTTATGCACTAATGGCAAACCTCTTCTGCCAGCATTCTGATTCTGGAGTTATACAAATTCTGTTTGATAAGTCTCACCATTGGATCTTTCACTAAATGTGCGTATCCATGGTAATATTGTGTCATTGGAAATAATAAACTATCCTGTAATAACGGTCTCCCATCTGCTGACAATCAGATATCATTTGCATGTTTCTCACAACCTGCTTTTATCCAACTATTCTGTTCTGTTTCTGACACTTTTTTATTTACCCTTTTCAGCTCATGCCACATATTAGTGACTTTCATCAATATGGAAAAAGAACTCTGTTCTTCGGACACACATGTGAAACCTACATTAAATGAACAGGCTAACAGGGTGCAGCACCTGGATACTGAGTCAGCATATTGGTTGCCCATGGAAACGTTTCCCCTTCCTCTTTGATGTGCCAAGCACATCCCCACAGCAATATCTCCTGGCAACTGCAGAACATACAGAAGGTTCTTGACATGCATTCCATTTTTTATGGTGGTTCCTGAGGAAACAAGAAAACCTCTCTGAGACCACAACAGTCAATAATCATGAACTACACCTAAACTGTATTGGCTGTCAGTGAATATGGTGATTCTTATTTGTGCAGTTAAACTGCAGGCTCTAGTAAGAGGCATGGGAGTGCCCTGTGATTCAACTGTTGGGGATCTGGAGTGAACAAACACCCACAGATATGCCTTATCATTCCGTAATAGAGTAATGATGTTGGCATTGTCCAGTTGTGTGGTAGAGAAAGTGGTTCCTGGGTGAAGTGATGGGCCAAAAATATGAACTGGTGCATTTCAGGGGAAGAGACTATTTCTCAGGCACAAGGATGCCCCTAAAAATTCTAAGAGGTGTGAGAGAACTTAGAAACACTGCCTGAGACGAAACGTGATGCCTCCCCAATGGGGACGGAACTTCAGCTCTGCATTTATAGATACTGACCTGTGAAACACAACTGTGGACTAACAAATCCCTAAACCTTATGATCCGGCCTTGAACGATATTTGCTGCTGACCTGTATTGACCCTGGCCCATGGAGCTGTACTGTCCACACTCACATCTATTGTAAAGTCTTGTGTCTGGAGGTTGCCATGTGTTGGGTTTGTTTTACCTTTACAGCTTTAACCAATAAAAATTATTTTTTTATATTAAGAACAAATCAATTCAGCAACTTGGGCAGAAAAAACTTTTGGAAGTGATAAAACTTTGACCGCATCATTTATGCTGCACACAGCACATGCTGCTCTAAGTGTGCCATCATAACCTCTCAAGCAGGAAACATCTACACATAACACATCATCAGGCTCACTCAGAGGTTCATCTTTAATGTCAGGGCGGGGTGGTGCACAATTCCGTGACAACTAGATAATCATGTTCACTTCCATCACAATTGCCATAATCATTTACAGTCAATAACGATGAAGGGAACAACAAAGTGCAACGTTATAAGAAAACATTTTCCGAGGATAGAATGGTCTGCTCATACCCCGTTAACCAATTTAGGTAATGTATTGAGTATTTGTTCTGGCAAACAATAGCTCCACTGAGGACCATGACAGATTTTGGGTATCCCATCACTACAATCTCACTCTTTTCTAGACTAGTACTTACAGCGGCCACCGTTTAAGGCAACTGGGAAGTCCTGCCTCTACAGGGTCAAGGGTGGTAGTAAAGTAAGCAACAGACTTTTGAGATCCTGCATGTGTTTGAGTAAATAGCGAAAAAGTATACCCATCTCTCTCACTGCAAAATAGTGTGAATTATTTTGTACAATCTGGCATTTCTAGTGCTGGAGCACAACACAATTTTCCCTTCAACTCTAGGAATGCTTTTGTACATTCATTATCCCACGGAATTCAATCAGACACATCTCTGTGTGTCAGCCGCAGTAAAGGCTTTGCCACCAAGGTCTAGTTTGGTATCCACTGTCTACAGAAGCCAACCATTCCCCAAAACATCCTGATTTCTCTCTGAGTTTGTGGTGGGTCCATCTGCAAAATCACTTCTACTCTTATTGGTAACACTTTCAAAGCTCCTTTCACAATAATGTGTCCCAGATATTGAACTTGTTTTTGACATTACTGCAGTTTATCTGGAAACACTTTGTGTCCGTTCCAAGCCAGGTGGTTCAGGAGTGCAATAGTATAATTTTTGCATGCATTCTGCATATCTGATGCCACAAGCAAATATTCTACATATTGGATAAGTGTGGAATTGTGTGGCATTGTCAGAGTCTCTAAGTTTCTTTTTAAAATCTGGTTAAGGATAGATGGACTCTCTGTATACCCTTGTAGGACACGGCACCATATTGATACGTTCTGCTGGAAGACAAAAGAAAATAAATATTGGCTTTCTTCATGCAATGGCGCTGTGAAGAAAGCCTGACATACGTCAATTACAGTAAGCCATTCGGCAGTACACGGAATTTGAAACAGTATGGTGGCTGGAGTAAGTACCACGGGGCAAAAGGGCACTACAATTTCATTTATTTTTCTTAGGTCTTGAAATAGCCTATAATTACCATTGGGCTTTTTGTAAAACCATAATTGGAGAGTTGCATGGACTTCCTATCAGTGCTTTCAGGATTTAGTTTTGTAACATGTCATCTATCACTGGTTAGGCCTCGCCTACGCAGCGCGCATGCGCTGCATAGGAAAGAGACCTCTTGAAATCGATGCAGCTTTGCAGGCAAAAACGTGCACACGTTGCATTGCTTCCAATGGCAACGAGTGCTTGTCTGGCGATTCCCTTGCGGGAGCGAGCGGCGCCATATGTTAGTAATTATCGTGCTCGCTCCCGCATGGGAAACGCTGCCTGCTCTCGGCCGCACTCCCCCCCACCCCTACTTGAGCGAGGTGCGCGCGCTGGTTTATTTAATACGTTTTTGTGCGTAAAGGATTTCATGATATGTATTTGACTGTGGATAATGCAAAAACAACAGTTGATGGACAGAATGCAGAACAATGTCATACATTCACCCCAGTACAGAGATCTGGGCCTAAATCCATCGTTTTCTTTCTCACCATGTCATTCCAGTTTGAACCCAGCCATATGCAAATCAGTCTTGACCCTGTGCTTCATGGGAACAGTCCAGCCCGAACTGCCAAGCCAGGTCCCCCATGGACTGGAAACAAGCATCCTAGGACCGTTTCCAGGTTTTCACTGTGGATAGCCAGCGTGCATAAGAGGAGATATCGATATTCGATTCTTTTGAACAGGCGGAAGGCACGTCAGGCAAAGGCTCGGCTGATTGCGCCCCGTCCCATTTCTGGGCTCATTAGACCTATCGCGAGATGTACGACCATCAGATAGCACACCAAAGTCCGCGCAGGCAGGGGGTTCAGCTTGGAAGAGCTAAAGGTTAGAACCTGGTGGCAGGGGGTTTTACGTAGATGAACTCTAAGATGTTTTTTTAAAGGCATCCTGTGGATTAATGTAACACTCGTTCTGAGGCCCAGATCAAAGTTCAGCAGTTTAATTTGAAATATATAAGTGGTGCGATATTTCAGTTTGTGTGGCCATATTAAGGATGTCTATACAGTACTACTTCAGATGAAAGTACCATGTATTCAGGATGGTTCTTAAATGGTTTTGGGTTATTTCTAGTTTTCGCAATAAGAGCTGGACTTGTTTTAACTCGCTTTGGGTTCACACCCGGTCTGTACAGACTGTCCGATCACCTATTCCTTCTCACTACAGCTTTGACCTGTGCACGATTACATATCCAGACTAACCTTGCCATACATGAACCGCCAATGCTTCATCTGTCGCCTTTCAACTGGATGCTTGGCTCGACCAAGTTTTACACTTTGTACGATCTTCTCTTACCTTGAACCCTTTTATCTGATGACTGACTGGCAGTAAGGAGAGCGTCTGTCTAGAGGCCGCGTGGAGGAGGTCACGCTAACTTGCTCTTCTCTCCACAGTTGGCTGGCATCAACAAGAAGGTGGCCCGCATCGTTGGTATCTCTGTGGATCCCCGTCGTCGTAACTCAAGTGCCGAATCCCTCCAGTGCAACGTGCAAATACTGAAGGAGTACCGCTCCAAACTGATCATCTTCCCAAGGAAGGCTTCGGTTCCGAAGAAGAGAGACAGCTCGGTAAGTAGTGCCATTACACTTTCTCGCAGCAAGGAATCCAGGATATGTCGGCAAATTTGTTATAGGCACGTCCCCAAATGCAAAACCCGCAGAGCGTGATCTTGAAGTCTCCGTCTCCTTTGAGAATGGCTGACTCTTCGACTCGCACCGCTCTTGAGTTTAACTGATTTATTCTCATACTATGAAGTATAGGAGAGGGAGGTCGGCTGGGGGAGGGCAGTGTCCTTTCTCTAGTCCCCCCACACACTTCTCGAGTGGCTAAATACCAGTATTGGCGAGGCCGATAGGGCTGGCCTCAGGGCCGGTCTGGCCGTAGCGGGCACCGGGCAATCCCCCGGTGCGCCGCACGGGTGGGGGCCGGTTTTGGGCCCCTGGGGGCAGTTTTTGTTACAGGGCCGTTTTTGCAGCAAAGAGCTCGGCAGCACCCCCAAGTCCCGTGGGGCCAGCCGAGCACTTTGCCAGGGCCGGTTTTGGTTCCCAGTCCGGCTGTGGCTGGCCTTGGCAAGCAAGAGCAATGCCACAAAGTTAAACTGGCAAACAGAAAAAACGCTTTCACTTAATGGGGCAGTCATGCTTAGTATAAAAATTACCCATCACATTTAATTTTAATATATAAGTGATTGCATGCAGGCAAGTGTATTTAGAAACGTTTATTGTAAAGTATCTCAGGCAAACGTGCAAGGCATTTCTGTTGGCTTTTTTTACTGTAATCTAAGCACAATTTAAACGCACGACTAAAAGGTTGATAATGCCAGTAGTCTGTCTTACAATTGAAGTGCCTTTTCATTTACTGGTGAGTTTAATTACCCAATATCTCTTCATATGAGCATTCTTGCAGCCTCATACTCATGCATCAATGTTTCCTCACAATTGTTACATTCGCCCGTCGATAATTAAACGCACACCAATTCAACAAGCTTCTGCAAGATAAATTAAAGGAAATAAAATAAAAATGCTACAGCGTGAACTTGGTGGGCGTGTTTATATGTGAATAATACAAATACTTTTGAGTATAGTGATTAACAGCTATACTTGCCCTAGATGTCTGACATTTCTAAGTGTGCTGGTTATCTTGGAATGGTGATACACTATAGGTGTACCCTTCAAGATGGTTGCTCTATTTAGAGTCCGTGTCCACGTGAGATGCAGGGCACTTCATATTAAAAGAACAGCTTAGTAGGATTTTCTACAAAGCGGTCAGCCATTCAAAAAATAAATACAAATAGACCAGGCTAATAAAATTACTAAAGCGACTGGCTAGCTCTGAAGCATATTTGCATGTGCAATGCTATCACGCGGGGGTGCTATAACGCTTACGATTGATGTGGGCTGACCCATTCCTGACTCTGTGTATGCACTTTATAAACCAAATTTCTGCAAGAGCCTGGCAAATAGCTAAAGCTTTCAGGCCAGATTTTAAAACACTAATATACACCAGTAAATGCTGTGCATAAAATTTCAAACCTGTATCAAATTATGGTTGGCAAAAACAAAATGTAACTCCAGCTAACAAAGATTCTCAAATTCAAATCTTCTAACCTCAGGCTAACAAACATAGAATCCGTAAGTACTATGGTAATTTGTCAGACCCCATATAATAAAGACTCTGTACAGGTTTGACCCTTCAGGGATATGAGCTAGTCGGGCCCATAGACTTTCATTGCCCTCTTGCTATAACCAACCCTGGCCTACTGCATCTCTCACACAAATGGCAGTGAGGGTTGGGGAGCAGTTTCTGAGAATCTTCTGGGCCCTCACAAAATAAAATAAAGCAAAACACTGAATAAATAAAAATACATTTTTATAGACAAAGGACACATTGTTCCCTAAATACTTTTTAAACTGATGCGCAATAATGGTTGAACTGGGTTGATTCATTGGCCCATGCTGCAAGCTGTGGTGGGCAGAAACACGCAATGAATGACACTGCAAAAGACTAGTAGATGAAATCCCCTGTATGTATGTTTGTATGTATATGTATGTACCATTAAAGATTTTTTCGGGGAAAAACAGAAGCTCTTGGTTATTGCAGACCATAGCAAGCATTGGGAAAGCAAAGGCCTCGCCTTTGCAATCTCTTACCTTTGCGTTTTGGCAATGCTGTACAACATAGTTAAAAAGAGAATTGATTTTTTGCTGATGCTGTGGAGAAATAAGAGTGACACTAACGCCGGGCAATGGAAGCAATGGGCGGGCTCTAAGCCCCCTGTACATTTTTGGGATAGTCCACAAGAGGGCTTTTTCAACCGAACAGCTAAAGCTGTCTGGTAGAGAAACCTAACAAGCATTGGTATAGCCAATAGGTCTCGCCTTTGGGAACTTATAAGTGTTTAGCCATGCAACAGTTGATGTTGTTGCACCAAGAATATTGTGCTGGATAACTAAACACTTATTAGGTCCCAAAGGCGAGACCTATTGGCTATGCCAATGCTTGTTGTATTCCTGCAATTCTCTCTGGTGTCAAATGGTATGGAGGTGTTCTGGGATATGTTTGGTTACATCATTTGGTTACATCATAATTCAGACTGATTCTATACATGTAAAATCCCAAACTTTGGCATTCACTGATTCTTTCAGATCTTCAGGTAACTCATCAATAGTTAACAAAGAGAATATTCCTGTCTCAGTTTTTTGCCTTTTCAATGACAGATCCACAACCTCATGTGTTTGGAAAGCTACACCATCCGTTTACAGTAAATAGTGCAATTTAACTTGCACAATAACTCTCTCCCTAACAAATTTACAGGGCTTGAATCACAAACAACAAATTGGTGATTCTCTTCAAAGGATCCTATCTTTACTTGTACCCTTTGTGAGCCTGGATTTTGAATTTTTTTGTTTACTTCTACAACTTGGATAGTTTGCCCTGAGAGAGGTAAGTCTGGGACATCCAGTGTTCTAACAATGGACTTGAGAGCGCAAGTATCAATGAGAAATGATACAGGGTGGCCATAAACCTCTGAATCTACATATGGGCCACTATGGTCATCCTCTAAGACTGCGGCAAGTACGCATTCTTCCTCCTCTCTCAGGCACCATCATCGAGAATTCTCTGAACCAGAACCATCAGTTTCGAATTTTTGCAAGGTATTCCAGTTTGGGTTCTGAAATTGTGGCATGACATTCTGAAATTTATTTGTATTCATTTTTGGCATCTGATTTAAATTGAATCTGGGAATCTCCTTCAGTGCATCATTGGGACTCGCCCCTGCATTGTCATTTGCATTTTGTGTGCGGGCACATTCTGCATTTGCATACCTTGCAGTATTTTCACATTTCCTCCAAACTTTTTTAGGATTATATCGACATTACCTCTTCCAATTTCCAATTCTATGACAGATGTGACAAGCTGTAATCTTTCATAGCAGCAATATCTGATAAAATCCTGTAACCACATGAATACCTCTACCTCTTCCCTGTGACATGGGCATTCCTCCTTGACTTACCTGAAAACCTGATGCGGCATCTCAACTCCCTGCATGTTTCCTTGTTTACCTATAAAAGAAGGGTTCTGAAAACCTTTCTGAGCCCGCTTTGTCCGAGCCAACATGAATTTCTCTTTTGTCTTCTTCTGCTTCATGTCTATTTCAACGCTACAATGTTTACCGTATCTCACAAAAATCCCCATATCCTATTCCTCAGGATATTGATGCCCACTATACTGTTGGAAAAGCTGCAACAATCTCTCATAATACTCATGTGCAGTCTCCTTTGGCTCCTGATGAGTTCTTCTAATTTTGAGTCAATCCATATCTTTTGGAGGCACGCTGCCCTTTAAGATGTAATTGCTTCATGCTCCTCAATCACCATAGGGGAAAGCACATTTGTCCCAGCCACTCTTACTGGGTCCTCTCTAGGCCACTGCACTGCAATTTTACATCCAGCCCACAACTCTGCAGGCACTACAATGTCCAAAAACATTCTCAAAACATTCCACAGTATATTTGAAATCTTTATGAACATTTCCACTTGTGCAAACCACTGCACTGGCTTGTCTCTCAATTTGGGAAAATTGTCAGTGAATGCCCCCAAATCACCACAACTCCAAGGAACATGCACATATGTTCCTCCTGCTATTTCTCTAAATGGATAAGCTATTGTTTCTCCCTCACTTCCTTCATCTTGCTTCCCTGCAATAGCTGCTTCCCTCTTTTTCTCATGTTTCTTAGCCCATTTGAGTTCAAATTTTTCAATCTCACCCCACCTACGAATGCACTTAACTAATTCTATATTATGCAATTGCAGTCCTATAATCCTCGTATTTTCAAATGCTGAATCATCTAATTGGACACTATAGCTTCTGTATAGATGCACATTTTTTGTAAGGTCGTTCTCATAGTTCTGAGTGAGTTCACTCAATTTGTCATGAGTTAAGGCAGCTCTTCTCCTGACTTCCGTGCACATGTACAATAACTGTTTCCTTTGATAATGTTCTATGTGTTCGAACTCTAAACACCCCTTATTCCTTCCAATTCAACTTTCAATTGGGAGATATTTAAGGGCTTTTCTTTTTCACTCTCTGACCTCTTAGGTGTTCCTACATTCTCTGCCTTACTAAGTCCTGTTGTTTCATCAAACCAACCTGGTATATATCCTTCCTCAGTTGACACTATTTCTTTCTATGAGATTAGGGCTGTAAGTACTAGCATCCCTCCATCTATAAGTGTTTGCACCATAAATGTGACTTCCGGGCAACTATCTGTGAGGTCTGGGAAGTTGGAACAAATCCTGAAGTGGATACTTATCGGGTAACTAATTGAGTCTCAGGTCTCGTTTCTATAAGCAGAGGAGTGCTGGTTATCACCTGAATTACAGATGGTGCATTAAAAACAGGTACTGTGGCTACGCTGGTCATTGCAGCTGTGGAACTCACCGTTGGAACAATGGCTTGTGGTCGAGCTACTACTGGGGAGGCAATTTTCAGGGGTCATCTTATTTGGGATGTGCTTTGTTGTACTGGAGCAGTTGGCACTATTAAACCTTGTTTGTAGACCTTAGTGCTCAAGCTTGTGTGCATGCAAAAGTGTATCATACATTTTCTTTTCTGCCAGGAACTAACTGCAATATTCAGGTTGTTGGCCCTCAGAAAGTAACTTCATGATTCTGTATAAAATGTATTATTGTCCTTTTTATTAGTCATTCCATAGGTTATTATTCGTTTATTTATTTTGGAGTTTTATATAGAATGGGCCATACCTGATAGGTCTCACCACACCTCACATGAGAATAGTTACACAACATTTTGCACAGGACATGTTTCAAGTTACATTTTACAGTTTATCAAGCACAATAATTCTTAGTGTCAGTTTGTGTGCATTTCCCAAATTGCTTTTTCTAACTACTCAGCTTCTATTTCTATGTGGGAAACCAGGCAGGAAACAGCCTTAACCATGCAGAGTGTGCATAGATAAACCACGTAGGCGGTACAACGAAGTGCCAAGGGGCATGGCAGGGTAGGAGTGCCTATAATGCCTTGACTCTCTAACTAGGAACATGTACTCTAGAGAAAGCCACTAAACATGTTGCAAAAACAGGTGACTATATCATCAGCATCCAATGGAGGAAGATCTTCACAAGGAATGTCGTCTTCATCCGCAATTCCCTGGGTAAATGTCCATGCCAAGATGAAGTTATTCAGCGGTGGCTACAAGGTATTACTAAAAGTTACACCTATGAAGGTTTTCATGGGAACCTTTTGCAAGCCTGCTCTATTAGCTGTATTGTGTTATATTGTGTAACAATGAGCTGCTCTATGGAATGAAACATTAGAGATCTGGTATGTCCTGGTTAGATCATGAAATGTAAGCGTCATTAAGCATTTTCTTTTCATAAATAAGCTTGTTCATTATGATTTTGAGGCAAAGACAACAATGTAGATACAATGACGTCATGTGGTGTGGGAAGAAGAGAAATACATTTTGCATAAAACAGCATCATTTCACAAAAAGGTCAGGCTCTATAATCAGTTATAACATTAAATGACTATTTATGGAAGGCATTGATTTTTCTTAAAGGTCAGAGAAGAATAAAAGGATAGTGCGGCCTAGCAGTTGGAGAACGATAGTAATGAAAGCTTTCTGAAAATTTAAGCAGGATTTCCATTTTGGCACTTTTAATAAAACCACTTTTCCTAATGTTTACTTTATTATGTATTTCTCATTTAACGTTTCTGTATTATAATGTGCTACATTTTCCATAAAACGTTTCAGCTTCCTCCAGTGCTTAATTTGTGCCGGTGCTTTCCGGTGCTTAGCACCGGCACTTAATTGTCAGGACCGGGACTACAAGCATTGCTGCACGTCATTGATTTTTATTTTTGATATTATTATTTACCTCACACCTGGACTGGTTGAATTTGCACAACACACAGTACTGTGGACGAGAAGTTGGCAGTGGCACAATCTGAGTAACTTGGTACTCGTGAGACGGACAAGTAGGCAGTCCCATTTCTAGCGAAGCTGTGATGCTGTCCTTCGCCTGCATTCACTCCCACCTGTGGCCAGCCCCCTCTCCCTGCACACCGGCGCAGCCCCCACCTGGGCCCCAAGCCCCAGGGGACTGGTTCCAGTCACAACACGCTTGCAGCCGCCAAGGGAGGGGATTTTACGTCTCGCATGAGTATTTTTGGGAAACTCCGTCAAGCAAATAATTGAGGCAAAGGCGTTTTTTTGTCGTTTACACGTCATATAAAACAAGCAGGCAGGGCGGGACAGCCCACTCACAGGCAGAGACAGAGGCTGAGGGACGGGCAGTGAGACAGGCAAAATGTGCACGCAGAGACAGTCACAAAGGGAAGAGGTGGCATGGACAGGCAGTCATAAAAAGATAGACACATAGGGCAGAGAGTAAGACAGACAGACAGAAAGGGAAGAGCAGAGACAGTCATAGAAAGATAAAGTCAGAGGGACAATGACACAGACAGAAAGGGATAAGACGTGCACGCAGAGACATTCACAAAGGGAAGAGGTCACATGAACCGACAGTCATAAAAAGATAGACACAAAGGGACAGACAGTAAGACAACCAGAAAGGGAAGAGGTCCGACGAGCAGAGACAGTCATAGAAAGATAAACAGATAGGCACAGAGGGGCAGTGAAACAGACAGAAAGGGACAAGATGTTCATGCAGAGACAGTCTGAAAGGGAAGAGGTTGCAAGGACAGACAGTGATAAACAGATACCAGAAACCGGTCCAAGGAAGCTTGTTTCCGGTCCAGGGAAGGCATGGCTTGGCAGTTCGGGCTGGACTGTTCCCATGAGGCACAGGGTCAGACTGATTTGCATATGCCCATGTCTGAACTGGGGTGGCAGTGTGGGCTAAAGAACGGTGATGGATCAAACCCGGATCCGTTGACTGGGTGTGAGTGTTTGATTGGTTCTGATGCTCCGTCCATCACCACCCCTTTTGTACCACTTTGTTTGCCATAAGTTGGCAGGGTATGCTCAGACGTGAGTCCCTTGCTCACTTTGCCACTGGATTCAAGCAAGCCTGGCTGAAAACGGCTGAAATGCCAGAAACCGGTCCTAGGGAGCTTGTTTCCGGTCCAGGGAAGGCATGGCTTGACAGTTCAGGCTGGACTGTTCCCATGAGGCACAGGGTCAGACTGATTTGCATATGGCCATGTCTGAACTGGGGTGGCAGAGGGGGCTAAAGAACGGTGATGGATCAAACCCGGATCTGTTGACTGTGTGTGAGTGTTTGATTGGTTCTGATGCTCCGTCCATCACCACCCCCTTTTGTACCACTTTGTTCGCCATAAGTTGGCAGGGTATGCTCAGACGTGAGTCCCTTGCTCACTTTGCCACTGGATTCAAGCAAGCCTGGTTGAAGACGGCTGAAATGCCAGAAACCGGTCATAGGAAGCTTGTTTTCGGTCCAGGGAAGGCATGGCTTGGCAGTTTGGGCTGGACTGTTCCCATGAGGCACAGGGTCAGACTGATTTGCATATGGCCATGTCTGAACTGGGATGGCAGAGTGGGCTAAAGAACGGTGATGGATCAAACCCGGATCTGTTGACTGGGTGTGAGTGTTTGATTGGTTCTGATGCTCCGTCCATCACCACCCCCTTTTGTACCACTTTGTTCGCCATAAGTTGGCAGGGTATGCTCAGACATGAGTCCCTTGCTCACTTTGCCACTGGATTCAAGCAAGCCTGGCTGAAGACAGCTGAAGTGCCAGAAACCGGTCCTAGGAAGCTTGTTTCCGGTCCAGGGAAGGCATGGCTTGGCAGTTCGGGCTGGACTGTTCCCATGAGGCACAGGGTCAGACTGATTTGCATATGGCCATGTCTGAACTGGGGTGGCAGAGTGGGCTAAGGAACGGTGATGGATCAAACCTGGATCTGTTGACTGGGTGTGAGTGTTTGATTGGTTCTGATGCTCCGTCCATCACCACCCCCTTTTGTACCACTTTGTTCGCCATAAGTTGGCAGGGTATGCTCAGACGTGAGTCCCTTGCTCACTTTGCCACTGGATTCAAGCAAGCCTGGCTGAAGATGGCTGAAATGCCAGAAACCGGTCCTAGGAAGCTTGTTTCCGGTCCAGGGAAGGCATGGCTTGGCAGTTCGGGCTGGACTGTTCCCATGAGGCACTGTGTCAGACTTATTTGCTTATGGCCATGTCTGAACTGGGGTGGCAGAGTGGGCTAAAGAACGGTGATGGATCAAACCCGGATCTGTTGACTGGGGGTGAGTGTTTGATTGGTTCTGATGCTCTGTCCATCACCACCCCCTTTTGTACCACTTTGTTCGCCATAAGTTGGCAGGGTATGCTCAGACGTGAGTCCCTTGCTCACTTTGCCACTGGATTCAAGCAAGCCTGGCTGAAGACGGCTGAAATGCCAGAAACCGGTCCTAGGAAGCTTGTTTCCGGTCCAGGGATGGCATGGCTTGGCAGTTCGGGCTGGACTGTTCCCATGAGACACAGGGTCAGACTGATTTGCATATGGCCATGTCGGAACTGGGGTGGCAGAGTGGGCTAAAGAACGGTGATGGATCAAACCCGGATCTGTTGACTGGGTGTGAGTGTTTGATTGGTTCTGATGCTCCGTCCATCACCACCCCCTTTTGTACCACTTTGTTCGCCATAAGTTGGCAGGGTATGCTCAGACGTGAGTCCCTTGCTCACTTTGCCACTGGATTCAAGCAAGCCTGGCTGAAGACGGCTTAAATGCCAGAAACCGGTCCTAGGAAGCTTGTTTCTGGTCCAGGGAAGGCATGGCTTGGCAGTTCGGGCTGGACTGTTCCCATGAGGCACAGGGTCAGACTGATTTGCATATGATCATGTCTGAACTGGGGTGGCAGAGTGGGCTAAAGAACGGTGATGGATCAAACCCGGATCTGTTGACTGGGTGTGAGTGTTTGATTGGTTCTGATGCTCCGTCCATCACCACCCCCTTTTGTACCACTTTGTTCGCCATAAGTTGGCAGGGTATGCTCAGACGTGAGTCCCTTGCTCACTTTGCCACTGGATTCAAGCAAGCCTGGCTGAAGACGGCTGAAATGCCAGAAACCGGTCCTAGGAAGCTTGTTTCCGATCCAGGGACGGCATGGCTTGGCAATTCGGGCTGGACTGTTCCCATGAGGCACAGGGTCAGACTGATTTGCATATGGCCATGTCTGAACTGGGGTGGCAGAGTGGGCTAAAGAAGGGTGATGGATCAAACCCGGATCTGTTGACTGGGTGTGAGTGTTTGATTGGTTCTGATGCTCCGTCCATCACCACCCCCTTTTGTACCACTTTGTTTGCCATAAGTTGGCAGGGTATGCTCAGACGTGAGTCCCATGCTCACTTTGCCACTGGATTCAAGCAAGCCTGGCTGAAGACGGCTGAAATGCCAGAAACCGGTCCTAGGAAGCTTGTTTCCGGTCCAGGGAAGGCATGGCTTGGCAGTTCGGGCTGGACTGTTCCCATGAGGCACAGGGTCAGCCTGATTTGCATATGGCCATGTCTGAACTGGGGTGGCAGAGTGGGCTAAAGAACGGTGATGGATCAAACCCGGATCTGTTGACTGGGTGTGAGTGTTTGATTGGTTCTGATGCTCCGTCCATCGCCACCCCCTTTTCTACCAATTTGTTCGCCATAAGTTGGCAGGGTATGCTCAGACGTGAGTCCCTTGCTCACTTTGTCACTGGATACAAGCAAGCCTGGCTGAAGACGGCTGAAATGCCAGAAACCGGTCCTAGGAAGCTTGTTTCCGGTCCAGGGAAGGCATGGCTTGGCAGTTCGGGCTGGATTGTTCCCATGAGGCACAGGGTCAGACTGATGTGCATATGGCCATGTCTGAACTGGGGTGGCAGAGTGGGCTAAAGAACGGTGATGGATCAAACCCGGATCTGTTGACTGGGTGTGAGTGTTTGATTGGTTCTGATGCTCCGTCCATCTCCACCCCCTTTTGTACCACTTTGTTCGCCATAAGTTGGCAGGGTATGCTCAGACGTGAGTCCCTTGCTCACTTTGCCACTGGATTCAAGCAAGCCTGGCTGAAGATGGCTGAAATGCCAGAAACCGGTCCTAGGAAGCTTGTTTCCGGTCCAGGGAAGGCATGGCTTGGCAGTTCGGGCTGGACTGTTCCCATGAGGCACTGTGTCAGACTTATTTGCATATGGCCATGTCTGAACTGGGGTGGCAGAGTGGGCTAAAGAACGGTGATGGATCAAACCCGGATCTGTTGACTGGGGGTGAGTGTTTGATTGGTTCTGATGCTCTGTCCATCACCACCCCCTTTTGTACCACTTTGTTCGCCATAAGTTGGCAGGGTATGCTCAGACGTGAGTCCCTTGCTCACTTTGCCACTGGATTCAAGCAAGCCTGGCTGAAGACGGCTGAAATGCCAGAAACCGGTCCTAGGAAGCTCGTTTCCGGTCCAGGGATGGCATGGCTTGGCAGTTCGGGCTGGACTGTTCCCATGAGACACAGGGTCAGACTGATTTGCATATGGCCATGTCGGAACTGGGGTGGCAGAGTGGGCTAAAGAACGGTGATGGATCAAACCCGGATCTGTTGACTGGGTGTGAGTGTTTGATTGGTTCTGATGCTCCGTCCATCACCACCCCCTTTTGTACCACTTTGTTCGCCATAAGTTGGCAGGGTATGCTCAGACGTGAGTCCCTTGCTCACTTTGCCACTGGATTCAAGCAAGCCTGGCTGAAGACGGCTTAAATGCCAGAAACCGGTCCTAGGAAGCTTGTTTCTGGTCCAGGGAAGGCATGGCTTGGCAGTTCGGGCTGGACTGTTCCCATGAGGCACAGGGTCAGACTGATTTGCATATGATCATGTCTGAACTGGGGTGGCAGAGTGGGCTAAAGAACGGTGATGGATCAAACCCGGATCTGTTGACTGGGTGTGAGTGTTTGATTGGTTCTGATGCTCCGTCCATCACCACCCCCTTTTGTACCACTTTGTTCGCCATAAGTTGGCAGGGTATGCTCAGACGTGAGTCCCTTGCTCACTTTGCCACTGGATTCAAGCAAGCCTGGCTGAAGACGGCTGAAATGCCAGAAACCGGTCCTAGGAAGCTTGTTTCCGATCCAGGGAAGGCATGGCTTGGCAATTCGGGCTGGACTGTTCCCATGAGGCACAGGGTCAGACTGATTTGCATATGGCCATGTCTGAACTGGGGTGGCAGAGTGGGCTAAAGAAGGGTGATGGATCAAACCCGGATCTGTTGACTGGGTGTGAGTGTTTGATTGGTTCTGATGCTCCGTCCATCACCACCCCCTTTTGTACCACTTTGTTTGCCATAAGTTGGCAGGGTATGCTCAGACGTGAGTCCCTTGCTCACTTTGCCACTGGATTCAAGCAAGCCTGGCTGAAGACGGCTGAAATGCCAGAAACCGGTCCTAGGAAGCTTGTTTCCGGTCCAGGGAAGGCATGGCTTGGCAGTTCGGGCTGGACTGTTCCCATGAGGCACAGGGTCAGCCTGATTTGCATATGGCCATGTCTGAACTGGGGTGGCAGAGTGGGCTAAAGAACGGTGATGGATCAAACCCGGATCTGTTGACTGGGTGTGAGTGTTTGATTGGTTCTGATGCTCCGTCCATCGCCACCCCCTTTTCTACCACTTTGTTCGCCATAAGTTGGCAGGGTATGCTCAGACGTGAGTCCCTTGCTCACTTTGTCACTGGATACAAGCAAGCCTGGCTGAAGACGGCTGAAATGCCAGAAACCGGTCCTAGGAAGCTTGTTTCCGGTCCAGGGAAGGCATGGCTTGGCAGTTCGGGCTGGATTGTTCCCATGAGGCACAGGGTCAGACTGATGTGCATATGGCCATGTCTGAACTGGGGTGGCAGAGTGGGCTAAAGAACGGTGATGGATCAAACCCGGATCTGTTGACTGGGTGTGAGTGTTTGATTGGTTCTGATGCTCCGTCCATCACCACCCCCTTTTGTACCACTTTAGTCATAAAAAGATAGACAGAGAAGAATAGACGATGAGACAGACAGAAAGGGAAGATGTCCCATGGGCTGAGACCATTATGGAAAGATAAAGAGATAGGCACATACGGACAGTTAGACGGTCAGAAATGGATGAGACGTGCATGCAGAGACAGCCAAAGAGAGAAGAGATCGAAAGTCATGTCATCCAGTCTTTTTGCGGTTTTGCCTTGGCTTTTGAGCTCCTTGGAAAGGATATCTTAATAAAATCAACATATATCAAGTCAACCATCATATTACTAATGTAGGAATTCAGATAGGGTGTTAACGTGGCTTTCAGCCGTGCAAGTTGAGGTCAGGATGTGGGTGGAGCCAATAGAGTAAGTGAGTGGAGCCAGTGAAGGAAGTGGGTGAAGCCGGGGTAGTGGGCGTGGCCTCCCACAAAAATTTGAGCACCTGGACTTCCTATTTTACAAATTAAGCACTGGCTTCCTCACAAGTAAAAACCAAGGAGGCAAGAAAGGCAGAAATAATACAAATGTGTAGAAGATAAAGACAACCACAAACATACAACGCCAAGAAAACATAGGTCACATTCACAAAGTCAATAATAAAATCAGAATTTTTTTTTTCTAAACTGAAATTGAAAAAAACACAATTGTATACGTGTGACTGTGTAAGAACAGGAATATGAAACTGGAATGAGAGAATGGTAGAGAGATATAAAAGTGGGGACAGTGGAAACATAAACTTTAGGGGAATGCACAGCTCAGAAACTGTAGAAACGTGCCAAATCCATGTTAGGTGAAATTACAAAGTTTTACAGATTTTTGTTGAATTCTGCCAAATGCATATATTTTTCTCCGCACCATGTTTGTAGCAAACCTGCCAGTAAACTGAAGTCTCAGCTAGGCTTTCCCATTTGCACAGGACTCGTGAGAACAAAACTTTAATCTGTGTTGCAATGCAAACACCTACAAAAACTAGCAGCGGAGAGGTAGCCTTTGCCACATAATTGATGTTTAATGCAGTTGAAATCACACATATTTAAATAAGGGTTTAGAGGCTTGCTCCATTGTCTGGTTACATTCACTAGTAATCAGCTGCATTAGGTCCAAATGTTCCTCTTATTCAACTCATAATCCACCTGTTTCCCTTAAGGATAATTCAAAAAGCAAGGAGGGATGACGAGTGATAATGTGCCACTTAGAGTCTTATATAGCTTTACTGATGACTCTCTGCAGCAAGGTAGGAAGATTTCATGCATGGCAGCAGAAGACGAAAAGAGCATCGGATTAGAGAGCTTCCCATTAAGTAAATAAAGTAGGTTTGGTTAATGGCATAAATGTTTGAATCTTGTGGAATGGCCAGACTGTGAGAAACTGCAGGAGTTTGCAAACACAGCAATCTCAGAATCAATTTTCGGAATTAAAGATAGAAGACGACAGCTTATTCCGAAGTCCCTTGAAAGCTGCACTGTGCACACCAAATTAGCAAATTTTTAAGTCTAAAAATATTCTACAAATTATTCATTGTATAAACCAAAAATGTGTTTAACACACCTACCTCTCTGCACATGATGTATGAATTCTAAGATGTGCCAATTGCACGTTGCTTCAAAGGGCAGTATTAGCCAAAATTGCTGAAAAGTTTAGAAATATTGTAAGCTCTTTTGAGAATATTATTCTGGATTCATTTATCTCTTGTGAAGCAGGAATTTTTGATCATACCTTTCGACATTAGAGAAATTCCTAATTTATTGTTTCATACCATCAAGATGAAATCAGTTTAACATGGTTAGAGATCAAGATTTATCCTGTCCTTTGCTGCACCAACAAAAAGTTTCATCTATTCCCATAAGCATGCGGTAGGTCATAACTAGGCTTAGGTGGAAATTGGGTAATTGCCTTTGTGGAAATTATGCAAAATCCGGAACAATTATTCAAAATACAGATCAGGCCTTTTGTGCTATTTTTAAGCTCAAAATGCGTTGTTTCGTCCATTTTGGATGCGAGGAGCACACTGCGTACTACAAATTGGCAAACATTCACATGTGACACGAACAACAACCACTCGCATTCTGTTCGTTCGCGTTGTTCCATGCCTGCGTTATAGGATTTCTAACTTCTCAGAATCTCAATTAGATGAAGAGGTATAATGGTGTAATCTTGGGTATTTTGTGTAACATGCGTAATGTGAGATGCTAGAAATTATGCAAGATTCACCAGCATAATCACAATTTATCTAGGGCATTGCCATAAGGAGGCAGATGCTATGCGGCCAAAAACATTCAGGCTCTGAAACATGCTATTTAAAACATCTGCGCAATAGCCAATAAAAACAAAATCTCAAAACATACCATTGTGAATCTTCAAGCATCCACACTACATGCGAAGGAACACTGTTGCCCAGATTTACAAAATTGTCACATAACACAGCAAAGCACCCAAAGTTGCTATGTAGCGTTGCATGACAGGGAGAGAGCAGAAAAGCACTATATCTACTTAGATATAGCACTATGTTGCTCTCTTCCTAGCAGTGGTTTAAAATAAGGGTGCGGAGCACTACGCACACACCTTTGAACCATAGTGTAAAGGTGTCTGGGTGAGTCTAGCGTAGGTGTTGTACTGGAAGGGTACTCTTCCAATACAAAATACTTTGCGTAAACAAGCTTTAAAACTTTTCCCACAACGGATGTGATCTGTACAGTGCAGCGCACATCCAAATTTTGGAAAGGTTTAGAAAAATAAAAGCCTTTCTCTTTTATAACACCTGCTTACAATTGGTGCTATTTTTTGGGCGCAAAACCCTGTCTACTATTGTTAAGAGATAGGGTTTTGCATCAAACACAATGGGTGGTTACATGGAAACGCCCATTTACTACTCATGCAACGTCCCCTTGACACAGAGTAATGCAAAGTAGCATTAGGTGCTGCTTTGCGTTACTTTCAGGCAACCTTCCAGCACAAGGCAAGTTTTGAGATGGAGAGTAAATCCCTAAAAAAATATTTTGCCTAGGTTTGCCTTACTTTTGTGATGCAAACCTAGCACAAAATATTTTCAAATGTTGCCCTTTCTTTCCAAAGAGTTCACAGATCCAAGCTCATTAATTGATTGAATGATCATTCATTTAAAAGGATGGATTACTTTGGCAAGGAAGACAATTTATTCAAAAAATAGAATGCATAAAACTTGAAATATCATTCATGAAACAAACATATTTAGCAGAGATGATACCCTGATGTTTTAAATTATTCACTTAGGCATCCATAGCAGCTTAAGCTCAATTCATGGTCATTGGGAAGAACATAATGCTGATTCTTTTAGAATTCCATGTGCTATGTGGTGCAAAAAAAAGATGTCTCTGTACACATGGGCAATGTTCTTGCTAACACAAAAGCTACATCTTATCCATGGCATAGCTCCAGAAGGCCTCACTTTAATCTTCAGAAATAACCCAAGAAATTCAGGAAGCTGTAAGGCCACCATGTCAATTGCATCCATTTGCATATCACAGTGGACCCCTTTGTGAGCTTGAAAGTAAGTCTCTCCTGTTGGAGACCGGAGCTGCTGTGTTTATATGAGTTTCATATTCAGCAATATGGGATAAGCTTGAACTAAAATTGACTCAATAATGTCTTCGTCCAGGTCAATCCCCATCAACCCATGCTCAACTGTGGTTGCCTACTTGGATATCGACAGCAAGATCGCTGACTAACTGAGTTCATATATATCCTTGACTGTCATTCGAATTGTCGGTTTCGTATACTTCACATACTAAGCATTTCCTTCTCCTCTACACTTGTGATCACCACAATCAATACAATCACATCTTAGCACAAAGACCATAAAACGGCCACAAAGTCTATGATAACCTGAGATTCTTCTTGGAATTAAACTATACTCTATATTCCAGTTTGCACTCATCATTCAGTGTGGGCCTCTAATTTTGTTGCTTATTAAAATCCACCAAGCATTAGGTGAAGGATGTGCTCAAAGACTAGTGCATACTTGGAGTAGGCTTAAAACTCAGTAGTTTGTGCGTGACTACTCATTCTTTCCTTCACTGTCTTCTGATCTGTGATCTCTGGAATGAAAAAACATTATCTAACATAATTCCCTTGAAGCCATGTGTTGGGCAAAGATGAAAGTTGCAGGATATTTTTGATATCTAGCCCTTGTTTGTAGACCTTATTGCTCAAGCTTGCGTGCGGCCTTGAGGAGCAGGGCAGATACAAAAATGTATCGTAAATGTTTTTTTCTGCCAGGAACTAACTGCAATATTCAGGTTGTTGGCCCTCAGAAAGTAACTTCCTGATTCTGTATAAAAGTTAGAATTGTCCTCTTTATTGGTCATTCAAGAGGTTATTATTTGTTTATTTATTTTGGAGTTTTACATAAAATGGGCCAGACCTGATAGGTCTCACCACACCTCACATAAGAATAGTTACACAACATTTTGCTCAGGACATATTTCAAGTTACATTTTACAGTCTATCAAGCACAATAATTCTTAGTGTCAGTTTTTGTGTATTTCCCAAATTGTTTTTTCAAACTACACAGCTTCTATGTGGGAAATCAGGCAGGAAACAGCCTTAACCATACAGAGTGTGCATAGCTAAACCACGTAGGCGGTACCACGTACGTCTAAACCATGAATATGTCTTTACCACACATATGCGTGGTTTAGATGTTAGTGGTTGTTAGTGGTCTAGACTCTGAGCGGTGGGTCGGAGGTGTTGTAGACTGGGCAGAGGGTTGGAGGTGAATTCTTACCCGGATGAGTATGATTTTTTTATTTTAATATTTGTTTTAAAAAAACAATATCAGGGGTTTTAGGGCTCAGGGAGGGTGGTCAGGGTACTTTCTATGAATAGGGGGACAGTTTTAGGGCTCAGGACAGGAGTTTTTTTAGGGCTGGAGTCTGCATTTAGGAGTCAGGGCAGGAGGCTGGGCTGTTTTTAGAGCTGGGGTCGGGGTAGAACTCGGGGCAGGTGGCTGGGATTTATGACTCAGGGCGGGGGCTAGGGCAGAACCTTAATAACACATATGCCATTACAACTACATGAATTGTAAAAGCATACGTGGTAAAGGCATGCGTGGTTAAGACGTGGTCGTTGTTAAGACCACGTTGTTCATGCATGTGTGTTTGGGGATAACGTGCTTGCGACATTCAACCTACATTACCACCTCCTACAGGACCTTAGTATGTAACCTGCTATAGTACACACTGGACAGAACACACTTCAGGCACGATATAATAGTGACATAACAGTGATGTACTTTGCCTGTGAGTAGGATAGTTTGGGAGTCCCAGGTTGCAGGTGAATCAACATTTGGCTAAATCTATTGTACTCAGCTAACCACCTGGTCCAAACGTGCATAGTCACTTTCACTACAGTCACTTCCAATACATATCCTTTGTACTAAAACTTTCAATTCCAGTTTTTTCGTCGTAACCATATTAGAGTATGTGTTTGTGTCTGAATACGATATGTTGAGTTGTTTATGATTCCCTCAAGGGAGCTCCGAAAATTTTCGTGAAATTGCACGTATTTTATTTTTGAGAGGGCTAGGAGGCTTAGACAGTCTTTTTTCACATTTAAAACCGTGAATACTAAGAGGCTCTTACTCATTGTCTAACCCATCTAATAAATGATCACAGATCGGTTCTCAAAATCACACTGCAGCCTCGCTTATAATCTTATTTTATTTTATGTTGTTTTTAGACCATAAAATAACTTCTTCTAGTAAAGGAAACACCAGACTCTCCCAGCCTAGTGTGGATTTGATTTAAGATTTGGCAGGTGTGTATGTAGAGATTAAATCTTAATATTTTTGTTCTAGAAAGGTGTGCAGTCTATTGTGCGGTTGACACAAAAGGTTGACAGCATTTGCATCAGCATTTAAAGTGAGAGGATGCCACAGGAGGAGCTGGCATGCCATAGTGAGCTTTGGCGCACGCGCTCCGAAGATCCTTCGAGTTGTGTTGGAATAAGTCTGATCATACTATAGGGACACAAACTAGTGCACTCTGACAGCATCGGGCTTGATTCACAAAGGGCCTCGTGGCTGAGTCCCACAGCTGGGCAGGAGTCTCTGCACTCCCGGCGGAATCTTCTCATTGAGATGCCTCATTGTGGACACTACCGCCCAAGAGTGGAGACTCCCCGGCGACCGCGAGCGTCCGCCATGAGTGCAGAGGCCCTTTGTGACTCAGGCCCATTGCCTTCAATGGTAGGCCCTCTACAGACAAAAGCCCCAAAAAGAATGTAAAGGGAAACAGAGAAACGAATGATTAGTAGGTGGGTGCCTAATGGGGTTTGCTTTTTCATGAGCTCTGTGATTAGCCTTTGATCACATACGTATCTACATAATACTTGTCAAATATTCCAAAGAGTGCCTCATCAAGCTAGCCTGACTTCTACTGAGAGGTCTGGGGAGGGTTCTCACACAGAGAAAATGTTGAGATATTATGTGGTCAAATGCTGCATTTTAAAACACAATGTTGACATTAAAGTGTAAAAATCAATAGGCTCTGAAAGGGTTCTCTTTAAGCATTCAAGCACTTTCATGATGAGCAAAGCCAGTGAAAGCAGACGCTCCACTGAACTTGACCCCATGTTTTTTCAAATGATGTGATGGGCGCCCCAAAGTCAATAATTACCACCATTGTACCAGCCAAAGTATTTTGTCATAGGTCATGTGTGCACCCTCTTGCCAAGAATTGCATACATTATGACATGCCAGAATTTTGCCATTGGTACCTTTCACACACCATAGGTAACACAAATGTCACAAAATAAACAGCATGTCAGGGTCAGCATTTTCTCGTGGTTGCCTACCCCCACACCCACCATATTCCCTGGTTGTCCTCCCTTATGCTAAGAATTACCTCCAGTATGCCAACACCAGCATTTTCCAACGGTAAACATATGCCAAGAATGACCTCCAGTGTGCAAGCATCAGCAACATCCTCACTCACACTTACCCCACTCACATTTCTTCTCGCTCATTCTCACCCATTGATTATCAGTCACTCACTCTCTTATACACACATGCACACGCTTTTACTCACTCTCACGGTCTCACTCTCTCATTCGCACTTATTCTCACCCTGACTCATTCATTCTCACTCACTCCTCGGTCACTCGCTATTTCACTTTTCCTCACTTTCATTATACACATAGACACAAACACCTACATTCTCATAAGTAAAACAAAAAATGGAAAATTTATCAAAAGGAACAAATTTGCAATATAAAAAGAAACACAATGGACGGATGTAGCAATGGGGGTGTAAATATCATCTCAGTGTGAAAATAAAAAGAGAAAAAGTCTATCGGCATGGTAATATTATAATTGTCATGCTTTTTTCTTCTAGGTGTCCCCTTATAGGTTACACATGTTAATAATTTACATGTTAATACAAGTGTTTAAAATAGAATGCATGTTTATTACATGCCATATTTCTTTGTAACATGGTAATCCCGTCTGCTCGAATTTAATCACAGTACTTAATCTGAGTTTATTGTTCTGTACTAAATAGTTGTTACTAAGTTGTGAACAAAATGTATGAAAAGCTGATATTTATTTTTCTTGTTTATTATTCAGAGAACACAGTCCAACAGAAGGAAAATAGGTAAATGGGCACTAGGCTGTTTTCTGTTAATTGTTTATCATGAAAGGTTCAACAATGACTAATATAACCCGAGCACAGGGTGCAAAGGATGAAAGAGGAACTTTGTGCCATGCTACACAGACAAGATTGTCCATGCTGTATTGCATTACCTACTTCTGAAAAGGAAAACAGAACTTGCTAAGTTTATCAGCCTGGCTGCAATCGCACATGAGAATAACAGACATTACTATTTATTATACGGACCGAAAACCTTCATCATTCGAACAGGTATGGAGGTGTGAACCATCTCTGAATTCAAATTAGATTTTCCTTTTAGTGATAAAATGAGATAGATTAGAGTTTTTCTGCTGTGTACGCTTTAGTAAACATTGCAACTACCATTCTGTTTGTTTTTATTGCAGTAACATATCCTATCATATGCACTGGGATAGGATTTTGACTTTAAAATACATATTTAAAATCTAGTCAATGTTTCTTAGTATTCTTGAGTGCGCTTTCCTTAATGAAAGGAGCTTGTGATACCACTGACTGTCCCTGTGATGTCTCTTAGGATTGATTGTTACCGGAGACACATCTCTCTCAAACATTGCTCAGTGCCTTGTTGTGGGGTGGTTGCAAGCTAACTGATTTTCTGTCTCGGATTGGCACACTGACTAAGCCCTTAGAACAAAGGGGATGAGAAAAACTAATTCTGGGCCGTGTTCCAGATGAAAAACCCCAAAAAGGTGTCAGTAGCTATAGAAGCACATTCTACCAGAACCGTGACACCGCACTCTCTTGGGCACCAGAGGTCACCCTTCCTCAGTATCTCAATGAGTGTTCCACAACAGGTGACACATTCGAACGCCTATCTTTAACACGTTAAATAATTCAAGCAGAGGATATCGGGTGCACCTATGGGCAATGTTGTCCCTTCATTGATCTACTGGTCTGGTCTGAAGGGGCGCGGGTAGGAGGCGTGACTAGGCCATGGGGCACTCTGTGCTCCCAGTTGTCTAGGACAGTACAGAGCGCTCATGTAGAACTTTTACAAAAAATGGTAAGTGAACAATGACGTATAGACTAATGCCAACATTGTCAAGGATATGAACATTAATTTAATTATTTGTGAATTTAGTTAAGTTCAAAGTGAGGATATTTTCAATTTGAAGTTATAATTGTTGTGAATTGATTTAGTAAAAGTCAGTCAAAATCTGTTCCCAAACAAATGTCATGTGGGGTGTTCCTGGAGTCCAGGAAGAGTTTCAGTACACCTGTGCCAATTATCATATTGCAATGCTGGCATTGCCAGCTAAGAAGCAGCGTTAATGAAAGGCTACTGTCTGTTATGCGAAGAAACCTCCTTCCTCACCTCCCAGGGGCAACACTGAGCATTCATCTCCCTCTCCTCACAGGTGAAAAGATAAACTCTTCACCTCTCCCTGATTATGTACAATACTCTGGCCTTCATATTCACCCCCCCCCCCCCAAAGCCCTTGCCAAAGCATTAACTGTCCTTTCTTTCACTCTCTCCTCAATGGCACAGTATTTCTCACAGCGTTTTCACAGATCATGGCACTCGTAAGGGCAGCATTATTGCTGTAACCCTCTAGCACTCTCCCAAAAGTGGTGCCGCAAAGGTGCTATAGCCCCTAATGGAAACAAGGAAAACGACCCCTCACTCATAACTACATAGAAGAAGACAGCAATAATTGATCTGAGGTGGGCCCTCAGCCCTGCAATGAGGAGGGCTCTTCGGGTCCCGGCGCCGGGCCCCTTCTTCAGTCTCCTGTCATCTTCGCCCTGAATGTCTCCCTAGATATGGGGGAATCCACTCAGACAATCAATGAAAAACAATTAAAAATGAAGAAAGCAAGAAACAGGGTTCTTACGTCAAAATATTTATGTGGGTAAACAAAGGACCACAAACATATAAGGTGCTTGATGCTGAGGGTGCTACACACTAAGCACAAGAGAAACTGGCTCTGCTTGAACACAAAACAAACAAACTGCCATATGACCACCAAAATGAAGGTGTTTTTCTCAAATACAGTAATATCGACATAGAAAAGAAACTGCATGCGTGTTCGTATGTCACTAAGGCAATGGCGTTTCAACCCTTTCTTAATACCAGGGTCATCGTCAGGAGAACAATAGTTAGGAGACGACTGTTGCGGCTGAAAGGAAATGTGACTAAAGGATCAAATTATTCCAGAGAAACCGTCAGGTGTTTATGGAAAAATAGAGTCTGAACACAGAACTTATTCAAAGATTTGCAACTTTGAAGCTCGTCTATGAGAAGTAATGGTCCATAGTGTGTGTCCAGGGAAGGAGAAAACCTGTGGCACTAGAGAGACAAGGCTAATACGATAAATAATGAGACGAGGGTAATCCATCAAGTAGTGCCAGTAATGGAAAGAAACAACCGATCAACCCAGGCGCGCATGATATGCAGTGGGCCATGGGGACCTAAAAGTGTGGTCTGGGCAGTGCAGGGATGACTACAAATCAACAATCATAGTCACAGTGCATTGCTGATGGTTGCTGAGAAATGAAATAGGTGTTAAAGTGCAGTGTGACTGCATCCATAATTGAGCTTCCCAGTGTATGATGGAATAATTGTAGGGGAAAGTGCTGCGGGCAGAAAGAGAGAACTAATGCCACCACTGTGCTCCAACCGCAGAGGGCTGGCGAGCACTGAAGAAAAGCCTAGCGGACAAACTAGGATGCAAGGCAGATGTGAAAGCTGTAAAGATCCCGCCTTTCCTTTGTGAACTAAAAGGTGCTTTTGCCTTTTCTTGCACATGCGCAGTCTCGCTGGCGAGATTTAATGATTTAGAGGGAATTCTGTAAAGGGCTTCAAGCCCCCTTTCCTATTGGCCGGCGTCACCGTTTATGCTAAACGGTGGCCAGCCATTGGGAAAGAGCACTTTGTGACTTAGACTTTTCTATTTTTCGGCCGGCCCACTTGGACGGACTCGTCCGCTTTTCGGCTGAAGTAAAAGCTTTCTTATCTTTACGGGGCCATGTGTTTCAAAACACATGGCCCCATAAAGACAAGAAATTGTTTTGCTCCAGACGAAAGTGAAAGCGGACCGTGCTTGTTTAAGTCGTCTTTCTCCCTCCTCTATCTGACTTGGATTCTCGTTATGTGGACTCTGATTACTTCTGTGCTTGAAGTAACATGAGAACGCCTATTTGCCGGAATCGCCTCAGGTAGTCTTTCCACCACCTAATTTTTATAAAAGTGCGCTCTGGGAGTTGCAGTCTTTATTTTATTTTTTGGGCCCGCTTGGACTAACACACTTAATGACCACGATTTGTAAAAGGAAAGCTCTGTACCTGATGCATCGTGTTTGTTGTACAAGAACGATCTGTCAGTCCTACATGAGACATTCCGAGAGTCGCAGCCATTTAAATGCAATGCGACATATCTACATATGTAGCTTGGCAGGCTCAGGTTAGGTAGGTTAGGTATGACTACCAGTGCAGCACAGGCGCCTCTCTGCTCCCGAGGGGTTTCTAGGCACATCGAGCCTCTGTGTACCCCAATGTGGAGTTACTGCTGAGAATCTAGCAGTGCTCCTCTGAAGTTCACCAATACTGCCTCGGCCTCACAGGGGTGGAGAGGGCCCGTGTCACACCGTGACCGACAGCAGGGGCCAATCTAGCCCTGCGAAGTCAAGCACAAGCGGTACCGGTGAAGTGTCATGTCTTGTCGGCCCAGGTTGGTGTGCACTGCGCATGGCCACTTCTCGGGTTTCACAAGACCTGAGGAACAGGCTCTCTGTGACCTGCATTGGAAGAGAACCGCTCATACCCCAACGGATCAGGATAGTATAGGGCTCTTCAGCTCTCTGTGTGACCCTAGACACACGGAGAGAAACCTGTAGCAAGCAGAACGGGAAAGATGTGTGCAGCCTTAAGTACTCTGTCCTAGATTACCTTTCAAATGATCTGCGTGTTCATTTGACGTCACCTGCGTTGTGCACAAGTGTGTGAGTGCCTGCACTGTATGTGTCTGTGTGCTTCTGTGGCCAGTTCTCATCAATATCAAAACGCTGCCAGCACCCCCACGCACCCCCCAAGCCCTGCTCTCTAAGCCCTGCTCCAGACTGTGCAGACACCAACCTTTCCCAAAAGGCAGTTTCTAATAGGACACATTATCATGTGCACTTTTAAATAATGTAAATAGATGTAGTCACTTTCAACGAAATATGTCAGACAATCATTCCCCATTATCAATGCATTTCTTCTATTGCAATATAAATGGCAGGTCACAACAAGTGTGATACGAGACACTTGTGACCTAATCCTCACTGGCAGGATACACTTTATTTTTAGCGCTTACATTCATGCTTCAGTGTTTAAGCACTGTAAATAACCGATGCTGCTTGTACAGTTTTTATGGTACTCAATTTCCCAACCTCCGATCTGGAAAAAAATGCTTGCATCTTAACTCCAAACTCCGTGACTCGCTTGGGTGAGGGCCTGTCCTTATCTTTCCTATGTAAAGCACCGCCTGTGTGAACGAGGATTTGTGCCTTTTGACCCATGTGAGTTTGTGCCTGTGAGTTTGTGGTCTGTGTGTGTGAATGTGTGAGGTTGTGCATGCACAGATTCCTGCCGCTGCGTTATCGATGCATACGTGATAGCTTGCACCCCTCTCTCTGAGTGGGCGTCCATCTCTCTGCCTGTCGATGTGTGTCTCCCTGTGTGTTGTTTGACTGTATGTGTGCTGCTTAAGAGAGAGCGCGATAGGGTGTGTGTGTCCATGTGTGTGTGTGTGTGAGGCACTCGAGCCTCTCTCCAAGGAGGCGCTTGAAGTGCACAACCCTCGTCATGTCTCCCTTGTCCTGACACTCGATGCCCACACCGGCCTCAGTAGTACATTCCATGTCTGCCTCTTCCGGGACGTGGGCACAGCTGTCACCAGACTCACTAGAAGGAAGGTCTTGCTGTAATGGAAGCGAGGGGATCCAAAGAGGGTTTCACGTCACTGAAAGGGGGCGGGGCCAGTTGGATGAACCCAAAGCTGGGTGCTTTACAAATGTGTTGATGGAATATCCCACCCAGGGAGCCGGAGAGCTAAGATCTGAAGCCTTTGATAGAGTTATCTGTTAGTCTGTCATTAGTCAAGACCTATTGGTTTTACTATTATTATATGCAAAATATTCTTACTTATGGGAAGTGGTCGAAGTGCATTAAAAAGAGTATGGGAACTGTGATGCTTCATGCAAGGTGGGTGGGGTCAGTGAGCGTGGCGGCGGAATCCAAGGTGTGGTTAAAAAAAAAATCTGTACTTTTTTTGATCTTCACCTTAAGGTAACTACATATAAAATAGTGCACAGCTGAAATGGGAGACATGTAAAAAGTGAAGATAATCAGTGTGCAAATACACTAACGTGCATTATGAAATCTCTATTAGTTAATGCACTGCAGAGGTCTGTGTGTAACCAGAGAACCACAGCGTTAAATGTGCAATTTTAGTGCTATGAAGCCACATCCTGTGACAGAAAGCGCTGTAAATACTTTGGTCATTCTTTTAAACTTCCATTACACACAGTGTAAGATAGACCGCTACAAAATGTAATACCCACACTGTATGTAATGCATTTTTTTTATATAGCTGTCACTTAAAACACTTCACCACAAATTCCAGCACACCCAGACATGGAGTGGGATGAAGAAGACGTTTCTACCTACATGCACCAGGGAGGCCAGAGCAGAGCCTGGGAGGCAGGACCAGCTCTTTCAGAAGAGCCATTTCAAGGGTCACCCGGAGAGACAGATGGAGAGATGGGGGTGCACCCAGCAGTTGACTGCAAGAAAAGCAGAAGCGAAAGAGAAGACAAGAAAACAAGCATTAAAAATGCAATAGGTCTCGCCTTTCATTAAGTTAAAGCCATTTGCTTTGCTATACAATACCATTAGCAAAGCAAATGGCTTTAACTTAATCAAAGGCGAGACCTATTGCATTTTCAATGCTTGTTTTCGTTTGGAATCACTTGTTGTTTTCATCTTGTTTGCCTAATTAACTAAGTGCATCATAATCTTTCTGCTTCTTGATATCTTAAATTTGTAATTGTTTGACATTAACTAACTGAATTGATTAATTCTTTCTATATTGTCCAGTACGAACTGTGTGTTGGTTCTAAACTTGTTGCCTGGGGTTCCTGTGTATCAATTGGATTACCCATGGTTCACTTGTATCTAGGTGCAGGGGCCATACATCATGTTCTTCGGAGTGGGGCCATCGAGGTCCATTAGGCCCCGGCGGGTCCTTCCTATCCTTGGACCCTGGTGGCACTGCACCAGCTGCACTACTGATTGCTACGCCAGTGTCCACCAGAGAGCCTCCATGTCTCCTAGCAGCGTGGAAGGTGCTTTGGTTTTCACGCAGTACTCTAAAGAGCCCCCCCCCCACCCCTTTACAGGGTACTAGAGCCTTCCTCCTTCCTCCATTGTAGGGGCTGTGTGCTCTATGTTCTTTTCTTAAAACATCGGAGCAAATAACTTCTCTGTGAAAGTATTCATTCAGTTGTTTATACTTTGGCAGGGGCAACACCAAACCAGCTCCTCTTGTCCACCCTTCTGTTCCGAGAGGTTGTACCATCACCTTCCAACTCTTCATCCCTTCGAATGGAAACGTTTGCGAGCCTGCTCTTTCCTATACATTCCCAACTGTGACGTCAGTTTACCTAATGTGTCCACCCTGCATAGGGTCAGGGCACTCAATTCACACAGAGGTTAAAAACCAGTCAGCAGAGAAGGTGTCCTGTCATTGAATGCTTTGGCATGGCGTTCCGTGCCATGGGACAGTCTTTTCTAAGACAGTGTGGAAAACACTGCTGTTTAGGTGGGACATTAACCAAGACCGTCTGATTTTATTGAAATTACACATATAATATACTTAGATTTGCACGGGGAAGCGAGTCAACTACTTCAACCATTGGCTGCCTTCACTGTGCGTCACAGCAGTCAGGTCATTCTCAAGGAGCACATCCACACCCAACGGAGTTCCTTTACGTTCCAGGGGTTACTAGGAACTGTGTGCTTTTCAGACCAAGAAAATATTTTTGCTTCTAGCCCCTGCATGTTTTACATTGACGAGTGCCCAGAAGCTTCACCAACACTATAGTTCTTCAAAAACAATGCCAACAAAAAACCGCACTGACAAAGCCAAAAGGCTGGTAGCAAATGCCAGACCTATTGGCTTTGCAAATGCTTGTTCATTTTTGGAGACATATAGTGCAAAATAGACCAGAAGGTATCAGAGCACAGTTACCAATGCGTGCAAGCAGTTTACATGAGGAACGTTTCTACTTTACATTTACAAGTCAACATTTGAAAGGTTACATGATCCAAGAACAAAAACATATACACATAGAGGCATTAAAGAGACCGTCAAAATAAGAATAAGGACAGCTCAAATCCAATCGAGGCAAACATCATCAAGTAGTGACTGTGACAGTCACAATGAAAGCTCCATGCTCCTATTGCATTAGAAATGGGTACTCGGACCCCCAATATTGGCCTGATGAGGCCAGTCTGAACAAAAAGCAGCCTAGAGGCACTGAGAATCCCCCTTATAAAATGGCGACTGGGCATCCATGAAACAGTACCTGGGTGACCAACGTTTTGAGGTTGTGGACGGTTTCCATTGGTGGGAACGAGGACTATAAAAGTCACGCGTGAGCCTGAGTGTCTGCTGCTAAGGTGGGTGGCATGATAAAGATGCACGTGTTGCCCTCAATGAGTTGCAGGCAGAAGCCCAAGTCTCCCATCACTCAGAGCAGCGCGCCCATGCAGGCCACCATCCTTAGTCGCGCACACATGATGTATGCATGTAACAGCGGTAGGGCCGGGTAAGGGGGTATTTCAAGGGACGATGCTGAGGGAAAATTAAATAAATAATTACCCCTACTCTCCCAAGCTGTCTTGTCTATTCAGAATGGAAGCCAGCCCTGTGTCATCTCTCCAAGTGATACGCATACTGCACCCAAGAAAAATACTCTTAAAGGCACCTTTCAACCTACCTAATCCTTCACACTATCTCTGATCTTAATTATAAACTACATTTCGCTTTTAACTTCATAAACTCTTCAACAACATGGCAAATACCTATCTCAACTCAAATAAGTAATTTTCAATCCTCAAGAACGGCAAATGTAATCTGTCGTCACTAAGAAAAACTGTAATATTCAAGCATTATCTCCTTGTACATGATTTTCTCTAAATCCTCGGAGACACAAAAATCGCTAATCTGTTTATTCACCATTGGTCTCCTATTATCTGGGGCAGACAGCTTAACCGCTCTGCCAAATTCTACTGTGCATCAAGCATGTCCATACAATGAGGGTCAGGTCCAATGCCTCTGAGTCTCCCACAAGTCCATCTTCATTTTGTTAAGCAGCATAGACACCAACATATGAACTAAATTATTCTCTCCCAAGTGGCTCACCCTTGGGCAATGCGGGTAGTAGCTGTCCCCTATCCACACCACTCTACCTCTTGTCTCTCAATGATACAACTTTGCTGCCTCCCAAATGGTCTCTTGTTCACCACATTTTTACCCATTTTACAAAAGAATGACCACATACGGAGACCCACCTCCCAACTGCTACCGATCTGACATGCAAACTGCAAGGAACAAAAAAAATGCAACACCCCATCAAGAGCCACATGTATCTTACTACAATCTAACTCCATCTCCCGGTGCCTTTATTCTGACTATCTAAGCACACTCAGCCTCGACATCTATGAGGTCACCAGATAGGTACACAGCTACCCCATGACATAGACTTGTTAAAAAAAAGTGCAGGACAGCGACTCTGTAGTTATGGTTAAAACTAAACTTTCATCACAAAGGGTGTTTTTTTGTCTGGCGTAGGGCTTAGCCTCTGCTTTGGGAATCTGCAAGAAACATCCCAAACACATTGTATATGTGGCTGTGTTAGGACATTTAAGGTTCCAATCGGCCCGGTTCTAGGGGGTGGGCCGGGTGGACCAGGCCCACCCAAACATGAGCCTGGCCCACCCAAACATGAGCCTTGGCCCTTGTAAGGAATCTGCCAACAAGGTACAATACAAAAAATTCAGATAACTGGAGATTTATGATCCTGCTGGAGAGCAGTCATTTGTCTGTTGGTAGTTTTTAAGTGCAGATAAACTGTATTTTATGTAGATAGCTCAGTGGGCTACTGCCTTTGTCACAGAGATTCTTGTGTTACTTGCAGTTCAGAAATTACAATCCTAAAATAGGACAGTGACCTCTGAACTGTCATCAAAGAGCTGCATACAAACGTAGCTTTTTTTGTGTTGTGATATAGTTAGAATTTCCGTGGTCTTTCATTATTCTAATGTTGCTAAAGGGAGTTTGTTTTGGCAGATATACATTTTTATCAGTAAAGCCAATCCGCAACCACTGGAGTACTCTTTAAATCCTGAGTTTGTGCTTCTCCAGACCAAACCCTCTTAAAATATATTGCCCACCAGCATGGATGACATGTGATTCCTACACCTTGTAATCCTCATTGGCTTATGTGACACTCCCTGTAGACTAATTTACATGCTTGCATGATTGATTGTCTCCGTATAATGTGTGCATGATGTAAAGTACTGTGACACCCTACACTGATATGAGTAACGCTATACAACAAATAAAATGCATATGCGAAAGTCGCTATGGAGAGATGAGGGGCACTGGTGGAGGGTGACATTGAGGGAATCCGAGGAGGAGGTCAATGGGGGGCAGGACCTACGGAGAGATGAGGAGCACTGGTGCAGGGTGGCAGTGAGGGAACCCAAGGAGGAGGTAATGGGGGGAGGGGCGTTGGAGAGATGAGGGGCACTGGAGGAGGGTGGCAGTGAGGGAGTCTGAGAAGGAGGTCATGGGGGAGGGGCTATGGAGCGATGAGGAGCACTGGTGAAGGGTGGCAGTGAAGGAGTCTGAGGAGGAGGTCATGAGGGGGAGGGGCTATGGAGAGATGAGGGGCACTGGTGGAGGGTAGCAATGAGAGAATCAGAGGAGGAGTCAATTGGGGGCTAAGGAGAGAAGAGGGGCACTGGAGGAGGGTAGCAGTGAGGGAATCCGTGGAGGAGGTAATGAGGGGGAGGGGCTAAGGAGAGATGAGGGTCACTGGTGGAGGGTGGCAGTGAGGGAGTCCATGGAGGAGGTAATGAGGGGGAGGGGCTATGGAGAGATGAGGGGCACTGGCAGAGGGTGGCAGTGAGGGAATCCGAGAAGGAGGACAATTGGGGAGTGGCTATGGAGAGATGAGGGGCACTGGCGAAGGGTGGCAGCGAGGGAATCCGAAAAGGAGGACAATAGGGGGAGGGGCTATGGAGAGATGAGGGGCACTGGCGGAGGATGGAAGTGAGGGAATCCAAGAAGGAGCACAATAGGGGGAGGGGCTATGGAGAGATGAGGGGCACTGGCGGAGGGTGACAGTGAGGGAATTCGAGGAGGAGGTCATAGGGTGGTAGGGGGCTACGGAGAGATGAAGTGCACTGTTGGAGGGTGGTAGTAAAGGTATCTGCAGAGAAAGAAGTAATTGGTGGGGCGCCAAAAAAGACTTTCGCACCAGCACTAAAGCCAGCCCTGTCATGGCCTTTCTGTTTTTAGCTATTTAATTAACAGTTGGGTCATTAGGGCAACTGTGGAACATACTTTAAAGTACATGCTAATTACATTTACTGCTGTATTCAATGTTTCAAGTTTGAAGGTGATTTTACTAATGTTTTTCCCCGGGAACAATGAAAGTGGAGCCGGGTGGTGGCTGTATGGGGCTGGAGCCCAAGGTCATCTGAGAGATAAGGTGCACTGGAGAGGGGTGGTAGAAAAGTGGATAATCAGGCCTGGAAGGGAGTGCGGGGCAGAGTCCGGGTCAGGTGGAGGTAGTAATGAAGAGGGATCCTCCCTGAAGGCTCGCAAAGAGGGAGCCCGAGTAGTGTCACTTGCCTGATACTCCCACCTCAGAAACCTCCTCTTTCCATCAAAGGGACATTACATGGGGAAAAAAACACTTTTTGAGAGTGATAAGATTTAGAAAGAGATTTGGAAAACAGTATATTTTAGAAAGAGATTTGGAAAACAGTATATTTTACTGGGCTTTGTAAGACTAAAAATAGATAAAGGAGGGCTGTGAAGCAGGCCTGGCGAGACAAATAAGCGACAAATTGGACCTGCAGTGGCCCACCCGAATGCACCCTTGGCCCACCCAAATAAAATTAGGGAAAAAGCAAGTGCGTGGAAGGTAAGCCTAATCAGCGAACAACGGGGCAAGAAACGGTGGACTAGGGAGTAATTCCGCAGTAGGGATGAGGCTTGCCACGTGAAAGCGCGCGCACACATCTCAGGTGCATCGTTTGTTTCTATAGCAGGATGTTTGTAGTAAAGGACTCAAATTGGATTCGCTCTCCCGGAAGTTTGAACACGCGTTGCTTGGCCGGTACACCTTGATCAGGATATGATGATAAAACATCTCCTTTAGTTATAACTCAGTGACGGGCAGCGAAATGTGTGGCTCCTGTTGGCCCATGTTTAAACTGCCTATGACCTTAGGTAATGTGTGAGACTAAAAAGTGGGCGTTTCTGAGTAAAAAGGTGCATGGTGAAGGGTTAAACCTGTGCTTGACTGCGAGTGTGAACGGGTCATAATGTACAGTGGGGGTTGGTTGTAATGAAAGACCGCTGAGATTTTTTTAAATAGTATGCACATTTAGGTATTACAACAAATTAATTCGAGACGTATCAGAATCTAAATTGTACTTTTAATCTGAGATTACTTTTTGCAACTCTCAACTTTTTAACGGACTTTATTTAATTTAATATTTTTCATACTTTATGAAGACGAAAACCTTCTTAGTCTGACTTTCTCTATTCAGTAATTAACTGGCTGCAGAAGACACCAAGGACCAGCGGCAGCTATTATGCTACAGTAAAATGAGTTTTGCTGAAAAAGGGCTCAACATAATATGAATGGTATTTTAATGTCATCAAAATTACTCTTTCAAATAAATTATAATATAAAAATGTACATTTGGTGAGGAAGTGGTGCGTCAAAATTAACATACTGAAAATGTATATGAAGCAGAAATCGTGTACTCTATAGTCGTTCATGACTACATACTGCCCCCTCGTGGATAGAGAACATATACATGTACAGCATGCTCTGAAACCACTGGATTGATAATGGAGACAATGGTAAACTGAGGAAAAACTGCAACGGTCAGGGAACAGCCCAACACTAGAAATAGTTCACGTGCCTTTCTGATGACCGTTTATTCACCTGTAATATATGAATATTTTAGTTCAAGTATGTGTCTGTAGTAAGAAAATGCACGTGTTGAGTTTGAACATAAACACAATAATACACAAGGTCGGATTAGGATCACAATTTGGGCCGGGCACTGCCGAAAAAGTGTCCCACATTCACGTGGTGTGCCCTTTCATGAAACACCATTTGGGTACTCTTAGGGGGCTCATTTGTAGAACATTGTTTGGTAAATTAAGCCTTTTTAAAGCTTATAGAGCCAGTGCCATTGGTGACGACTAGGAGCACTGCAGTTCTGTGTAACAATCCCTCACAATTTTTCACATGCCCCTCCATGTGTAAGATATATGCTGTAGCACCAACTCTGAAGCACATTTTAGGGACCACATACATGATAACGAAACACAAGCAACCCGAAAAAGTTGTGCCATACCAAATGGCCCTCCTCTCGCTGGCAGAATAGAACCAAGTGTTCGGGCATAACAGGGCCTATTCCCTTAAATAGACCTGAGGCAATTACGTTTCAGAAAAGCTCCTCTATGGATGGCAATAACCATGAAAATCATGAAAATTACTGAAAATCTGCAAAAAGAACATATAACCTCAGCATGCTAAAAAAGGGAATCCTTCTGCACAGAGAAAGAAGTGTCAAGTTTGCAAATTTTGCCTAGGGCGCAAGCAGGGCCTAGCTTAGAATGAGGCTCAAACAGTCCTCATTTGAGAAAGAACATTGCACAAAGTCTTACACATATCCTGAAATCAGCACACACATATGTTGCCACATTTCAGCCTAGGACCTAAGACAGAGTCCAGTCAGAATGACCTACAAACTACAGCCAAAAACTAACCAAAACGTACTAATTAATATTCCTGGCATATAGAGAAATATGTCCCTTGTCTGTGCATTTTGGATGAGGCCTTTAAAATAGAGCTAACATGTTAACTGGCACACAAATGAATCAGTGAGTTGTGCAAATAATTGGTAAAAAAAATCTTAAAAAATGGTTCCTACCTGTTCCTTCTTGCTTCAGAGGCAGGGATTGGCTAGCAACACATTGCATTTCTGGGTGCTGGGTGTGGTAAGTCAATAAAGCTTTGGGGCAGACCTACAGCACTGAGCCTAGTGCAGGATTCTCTGGATGTGGTGGGACCACGATTGAGGCGCAGTAGATGTAGCTTTAAGACTGCTTCACTCAGCCTACTTTGGTCAGCCCTGTGGAGAGTGGGGTGCCAAGGGGATTAGATGGCTCTCTTGAGTTGGATCTTGGCCTTGTGGTGCATCTGGTTAGAAGAGTAACCACATAGAAAAGTCTGGGTGAACACTATGTAGTTCTGTATGGGAGTTTCAGGACTGTCTTTTTCCTAAGGCTCGGGAGTTGGACTGGGTCACTGAAGACCTACGCATGGATTCCTTCCTCCTGGGGAGGATAGTAAAAGGTTGGGGCCTAAAGAGATGAAGATGTAGGCTGAAGCAGCAGACTGTTGAACCAGGTCTTATGGGCACCTGAGGGCTGGGCAGGTCTTCGCTTTGACCTCCTACTGCTACTTCTTGATAAGATCCTCCTGGGGGTGGGCGCTGTAGAGTCCAACTTGAAGTTGTCTGATGCAAGCTGCTGGCCAGCTGCTTTTATGTCCCTCGCCTGGCTAACGTGGAAGTGGTAATCAGGAGGCGGGAAGGAAATATATGGATTCTTACCCCCACTTCAATCCAGAAACTGCGTCTTACTGGCTGACTGAGAAAGGGGGTGTGATGAGAGCAGTGAGACAGAAAGCTATAGGCCTGCTGTTTTCCCACTCATGCAGGCAGTGAGTGAGGGGTGTGTCCATATGGAGGTGAGGCAAGGCATGTGAGTGTCCCTTTCTGCTGGGGAGGGAAAGGAATGCCACAAACATCACCCAACAAGATCCCCAATAGAACATAGAAGTAGAATGGTGCACCCGACAAGAGGTACGGAATGACTTAAGTGTCAGAGCGCAGCCTCCACAACATAAGAAAACCAGACAGTGCGGCACTAAGGGGAATTAAATGGAAAGTTTGCATCAGAAAAGCTGTTTTAAAAAATATGGATGTGTTTTTTAAAGCGTCCTCTTTAATTATCATGTTCCCTTTGCAGAATCATAAAGCATGAACAAATGATTATTATTTATAGGTGTTTTTCCTTTTGACAGTTTTATATAGTGTGAATTCAGCCCAAGACAAAGGCAATTTGAACGCTATTCATGAGCACCAATTACAGTACACAAGATCAGATTTTTTATTTAAGGGAATGGGTGATGAAGTGATATGCCCAGAATCACAGGATGTTGAGCAGACGCTGGGACTCAAACCTGATTCCCCATCTCTGCAACTCTGGCTGTAAGGCCACATACACCTATGCACAAGCAAGGCATGAAAGTGGAAGGATATTGTTCTTGGGAAGGACACTGAGGTCAAGGGGACAGTGGCCTACAAGCTGAGCAACTGAAAAACAGTGAGGCCCCTTCTATTACTAAATTATTCCCTAGCTCTCCTGCGCAGGAGCACCCGAACAATAGCGAGACCCCTGCTATTACTAAATTACTCAACCCTCCCCAGACCTACACTGCCTCAGGGCAGTGCTGAACACACCGCAGGTGAGGTCTCCACTTCCCCGCCACAGTGGGGCAACCTCTACATCAAAGGCGGGGGCCGACCTTCCCAAGGAGTGAATCAGGGCCCCTCGCACTGCACCTCTAGAGGCACCCACCAGACATCGAGGGTGCTCTCACCAACCTTCCCTCATCCACACTTGAGTCGTCAAGATGCGGTAGAAACCTGGAGGATCTGAAGCTGCCAAGCAGTCATCATGTAGGCCACAGGGGGAGACCCTGACCGAGCAGACCACGTTTGTCGCGCCACCCTCTGGAGCTTTCCCTACCCCATCACCGCGGAAGATCTGCCTGGGGAAAAGACACATACTCCCTGCTTGAGGAGAGGCCAGTCCCCATTTCATACCTGGGGCTTCTGGAAGATGCCCTGCAATGTGTTTTGGCCAGGGACTGTCTGTACCGGTGGACGCCCAGGTGGGAAGGAGCCCAGCTGCAGACTTCACCTGCTGCTGGTAGGTGCTGTACAGGCACACTTGGTGCCCCGCAGCATGGGGGAGACGTGCTCCTGTCGGTGGGGGGACTGGCTGTCCCTATAAACAACATGGCAAAAAGGAGCCCTGCTATGGACCTCGCCTGCTGCATGTAGAGCGCTCTTGACATCACCTGCTCAGGGATCCCTCCTGGCCCAAGATCACTGCCTGTGAGTGTAACAACATCATGAATGCCTCACTGAAATCAAGCCCAAATAATGGCGAGAAGATCATGCTGTGTAAATATATATTTTATATTTGTCCAACCCTAACCACTTCATCTTTCATTAAAATGTAATCTTGAGTGAATTTGCAACTTGTATATATGTAACTCTAACCACTAGTATCTGTAGTAGACTTATGTACTTACTACCATTCTTTTGTGGATTTAGAGTTTATCTGTTTGTATCTTTTCCTTGAGTTAGTTTGCAACTTCTTTATATGTAACACTAACTACTAGTATCTGTAGTAGTCTTTTGTACATGAATTTAGAGTTTTTTCTGTTTGTATCATTTATGTAACTCATGTACTCTGAAGTCCTTATGTAATATAACTGGTCCTATTGTAAAGTGCTCTGACATCTTTGGGTAAAGATCACGCTATATAAAATTGCATTAAATAAATAAATGGCCTAACAGGGGTGGGGATAAAGCACAAAACTCAGCTGCTGGGCCATCCACTGGGGCGGGGGGTGAGGCTGAGGTGAAGATGGTGCGCAACATCACCTGGCCCCCATAGCGAGACCCATTGTTCCTCATCCACTGTGCCCTGAATGAGAAGGGCTGTGGCCAAAGTGTGAAGTGCAAACACTGTTTCTGTGCTGTGTAGGCACCAGGGGGGCCGAGGTGAAAATGGCTCAATGGCCTGAGCAACACCTGGCCCCCAGGGAGGCCGATTCTGGCACACAATCACCCTATCCCCAGCCCACCATCATCGTGATTGCTTGTCAGGGCACGGGGTCAAGGAGAGGCCACAGCTGATAATCGCTGAACGGCCATATCACATGGCTGCCCAGCGAGGCTGGTTTACTCTCCCTGTCCAGTGCCCTCTGTGGACTGGGAAAGGAAAAAGAAAACGGCCCACAGAGGGCACTGAGACATCAGCCCTCTGGCCAATGGCCGAATGCCCGTAGTACCAATCCGTCCCTAATAATACAGAGTGAAGGCAGCTTGAGTGAAGAACATAACGTATGAAGTGCACCAAACACGTTGCAATACACACTACAGTGCCATAGATCAAACCCCGCTCCAATGACACATTACAAAAATCTTGGCATTAAAGCACAGAATCAGGACTGTGGTTGGTAGCCATATTGTTTTACATTCTATTTCATATTTATAGTTTGAGACACAAAAAGAATGATTTAGCCAGCATGACAGTTTGTTTTTTTGAAAACCAAAGATGACAGGAGTAAACCCAGGTCTCAGGGATGGAAGATATAGATATATATCTAAATTAATCAGCATGCCCGCCTTCCATCGCTCCCATTCCATACATATTTATATCCAACTGGCAGTCGCCAATAGGTAGTTATAGTTAGGACCAAAGTTTCCATAGGAAGAGCATTTTTAGTTTTGCCAATAACTTTGGCACAGCTTCACAAAATTTTAAGAAGTTATACTTTAGTCAGTTCAGCTGTTGTGTTGAAGATTTCTGGTTGATCCATCAAACAGGGTCAGAAAAAAGGAGGGGGTCCCAATACGCATTTTCTCCATGCATTGTCTATGGGGATTTTAATTTTTCAAACACAACTACAGGCCGGAATTACACCAAATTTGGCAGAAAGCTAGCTCCTTGTTGAGAAAGCATGCTTTTTAGGTCTCGCCTTGCTATCGCGTAAGCAATCGCAAAGTGAGACTATTGTAAGGGGCTCCCAAAAGTGCTCCGAAAAGCGGATTGCATGGCGAGCACGCGCACAATCGCGGGCATCGTGCCGCCATGCAATCCGTTTGGCATCGCACTTCAAAGGGTCCGCTCCCCCGCCTGGAATGCGCTCCCCCGCCCCCGCCAAGCGCGCGCGCCACGCTCCGCCGGGCTTGTCCTACTTGGCTGCACACAACTGGAATTCCATGCCCTCTGCTTTCAACCCTGTCTCTGACTTTCCGTAAACAGCCCAGAACTTGGCTCTTCTCGCTGCCGGTTTAACGAGGCTCTATGTTGATTTCCTCTTTAGGCTTCCGAGGCCAGAACAACCATGTTGGGTAACAATTGAACTAAAAAACATAATTTTGTTCACCATCGCATTCAGTTCAAATACTCCTCATTCCTAGTCGGCTGCTGTTGTTTTCCACTCTCTGCATTCCACCCAAGCGCCATCCTCCTCATCCTGCAGTGACGCCCTCTTTTCCCAATGTTTGTACAAGAGAACTCTCTGCAGTGGCCGGGCCTGCACATAGCCCCGTGCACTGACAGGACTGCACGTTAACAGCAGTGTGTGTGCGCGCCGGTTTACACACGCACTAAGGAAAGGTTGTCACATTAACAGATGTATGCCCTGCATAAAGAGCTTACGTCCATCCCTGCACACAGGCATCTTCGACACAGGATGCCCTGTGAGTGGGTGCCGTGTGCACTTCAAGCCCTGTGCAATGGCAGCCTTACAAATAAAGATGTCCTCTGAGAACGCTCTGTTGGCAGTCCTACACACAGAGAAAGAACCCTGTACGTCGGCAGCCCTAGGGAGGGCAGCTCTTGCGCAGTCAGCCCTCCTAGTACACGTGCGCTCTGACAGGCACGTGCACAGGTAAACTGGGCAAAAACCGCCAAGCTGATTCGCTGCGCATACAGTCCTAGTGGGCAGCCGTGCCTTTTTTTTTTTTAAGGCAGATTTATATAGCGCTAACTCGACCCAAAGGTATTGGAGCGCTTTACATGAGCACCGGTTGCGTTACACATTCAGGCACGGGGAGATTAAGTGATTTGCCCAGAATCACAGGATGTGGACGCGACCCCGAGGCTCGAACCCTGGTTTCCAGCATTAAAGTCGGCAATCTAGCCGATGGACCACACCCTCATCTGTAGCCATGCAGAACTTCATTATGCAGCAGAGAAGCCACATGCTGTCCACCAAGGCCTGAATCCGCTCTGTTCTGTAGGTGTGAACACTGCCAGTTCGGTCTACTGCCAACCCTGAACACTGGCAACCACAAAGTAGCACATTTCTCAGCCCGGTATGCAGTGCTCTGCCGCCTACCTGACACTCCTCACTTTTGCATACTACAAGGCTTTTTTTTTTTTTTTTGCATATTTATTTAGCGCGAACTCGACCCGAAGGTATTGGAGCACTTTACATAGCACCGTATTTCCATTACACATTCAGGCACGGGGAGATTAAGTGATTTGCCCAGAATCACAGGATATTGACGTGACCTCGAGGCTCGAACCCTGGTTTCCTGCACCAGAGGCGGCCAGCCCTGTGCTCTGCATGTTATCTATATATGGTACCAGTCCCACAGAGTGTCAGACCAGAATTCAGCCCAGTGCCTGCTTCCGATGTGCACTGCCAGCCCTGTGTTTCCCCTCACCATGCACTGCCACCTTGTCCTCTGCCAGCTCAACGTCGAGACTCTAGAGTGGCTGTATCAGGCACGCGCAGAACTGCACAAAACATGATATTGTCAAAGTGAATAGTATAGAAGTGTCAAGAGAAACAACACATCGGGTGCTGCAGCACAATGACGAGCTACGCGATTCAAACAACTATGGTCATGCAAATAAGGCATTTATGCACTGTCTGTGTGCTTGTAAAAAGAGGCAGCTCCAAAGGTAATCCGTGGAAGTCTTTAATGAGCATCAAAGAGCGGCCAGTAGCCCTGGCAGGGATCAGCAACTGCCACAGTTCCAAAGGAAACATTCGAATACCACTTTTCTAATTCATAAACGTTCTAACATTCTATTCCCCTGGCATTAAGAACCCAGCACCTTGGATGGGGGGGCACAAGAAGCGGCAGCCGGAAGGTGTTGGAGCAGCTGGCAGATCAGTGAATGGTCTGATCAGAGGAGTGGCTTCCCTCCCCTGCCCTGGACCCGGGCTGCTGATCCTTTCCTTGCCTCTCAGGAGCCAGGCAGGGTCAGATTGGGATCACAATTTGGCCCGGGCACTGTCAAAACAAGCATTTGCAATGCAATAGGTCTCACATTTACGCAGGTTTAAGCTATTGGCATTGTAAATGACAATGCCTTTTATTTATGTTTTGAAAACCAAAACATAAATAAAGGGCATTCTCATTTACAATACCAATAGCTCAAACTGCATAAATGCGAGACCTATTGCATTGCAAATGCTTGTTGTGATTTGCTATAAATCAGTTCAACAGTTTTAGTGATATTAAAGGGCAAGAAATATAGATTTATATCCACGAATCAGTGTGCTAAAGTAAAAACCTCATTGGCTGACCGATCCTTGACAGACAAGTTGTGGCCGCCATATTCTTTTATGGGGAAACGGTCCTTAGGGCTTAATTTGAGCAGTAATGTTTATGAAGTGGTCAGATTAGAGACTTCCTAACCCCAAGAGGGGGAAATAAGGGAGGTGAAAGCATAAATTGTTATGTTAAAATGTGTGTAAATATTTTTTTATGTTTTCCGACCTCCGCAGATCCATCCACAGTGTTCAGCATGACCTCTGTCCCCTGTGGAACTGCAAACCCTGACGCAACTCATCAGAGGCCCTGCCACCTTAATCCACCACTCTGCAAACATGCCTCATGGTGCACTACTTGTTGGAGTATGAAGTCCTCTTTGATGCTGAGGGTCCTTGGGGGCTAAGAACCCTTCCTGTTATCTCCAGTAAGTCCCACACAGCGGAATTGCTGAGAGATCGTGAGGCTCCACCCACTTTCTCTACCACTCTGCAAGCGTACCTCCTGGTGCACTACTGATTGGGAGATGAAGTTCTCTTTGATGCTGAGGGTCCTTAGGTGAATAGAACTCCTCCTGTTACCACCAGTAAGTTCCACACAGCGTGATTGCTGAGAGGTCATCGGAGGCCCACCCCTTTTCTCCACTACTCTGCAAAAGCCCCTCCTGACACAGTAGTTTTTATTTATTTTATTTGACCCGGAGGTATCAGAGCGCTTTACATGAGGATCTGTGGGTTACATGGTTACAAATTACATACGTTAATAAAAGCATAGTCAAGCATAAGAAAAAAAGAGGCAGTTATGGGAGTTTGTCAGGGGGAGGGAGGAGGGGACACATCGTGGAGACGGGGATAACATTGCCCAATGTCCGGCTGGGTAGGTGATGGCCAAGGGGGTGAACTAGGGCAGATCTCCTCTATAGCTGTCTAAGCAGCTCCACCAGGCATCGGCCATAATTTCTCTGTCTCCAATGGCAGGGTAAGGAAAGCGGTAAATCGTAAAATGTCGAGATCAAATGGGGGAGTAGGTGAGATGAGAAAAATCATTCAAAAACTAAACCAAGGTGTGGTAGGGGGTCCACGAAGGGGGTAGCTTCCAGGGGACTGAGGTCTAGAAAGCAGTCCCAAGCTAAGGGGCTTTCGGACGGAGTTAATCCTCTGTCAGATATCTTGAGGACGTCCATTAATGAGAAGCATTGTGGGGAGCACCGCTGTGAGCATCCCGTTCCAGGTGCCAAGATCACGGGTGGGGCTCAGAGGCCCCCATGGTCCAGCTCACCAGGGCATCTCACACGGCCCAGCGGGCCCTCCCAGATCAAGGGCCCACACTGAGGGTCAGCTCCGTCTCCCCACGTCATTAGACTAGATTAGTAGTGGTAGGTGGATGAAGTCCCCTTGGAGGCTGAGGGTCCTTGGGGGCCAAATATCCCTTCTGCTACCTCCAGTAAGTCCCACAAAGAGGTATTGCTGAGAGCTCATCTGATGCCCTGCCCCTTTCTCCACCACTCAGCAATTGCATCTCCTGGCGCACTACTGGTTGGGGGATGAAGTTCTCTTGGGTACTGAAGGTCCTTGGGGGCCAAGAACCCCTCCTGGTATCTCCAGCAAGTCTCACACAGTGGGATTGCTGAACACTTAGTGGAGACCCTGCCCCCCTTATCCATCCACTGTACAGAACCATACAGCCACTCACACACCCACTCACAGACCCATAAAGCCACACACAAAACCAATCACACACCCACACAGCTACTCATACATCCACTCACACACCCATAAGTGACTCGTACACCCACTCAAAATACCATACAGACACTCACACACCCACTCACACATACACACAGGCTACTCACACACCCACTCAGACACCCAAATAACTACTCACACATCCAGTCACAGACCCATACAGCCACTTACAAATCCACTCACTGACCTATACAGGCACTCACACACCCACTACAAAAGGTTAGAGGTTACAGTTAGGAGTCCAAATTTGAAAAACCTTAGAAATTCACTTGAAAAAACAACGGTTACAGGGATGCTATATTTAGGAAATGGATTTAAAAAAACATTAGAAATTCAATGAAAAAAACTAAAGGTTACAGGGACTTTGTATGCTTATGACGTCACATATTACATCACTCATGCCATGTCAGTAACATCATTGATGACATCACAAATGACATCACTGATGATATCATCTACAGAAACACTCACACACCTACTCACACCCCTATACAACCTTTCATACACACAACCACACAACCACTCACATACCCATTCACAGACCCATACAAGTACTCACACAACCACTCACTCCTCCATAGAGCCACTCACTCATATAGCTACTCATACAATCACTAACTCATCACACAGCTACTCATACAACCAGTCACTTGCCCATACAGCCACTCACAGAGCCACACACTCACCAAAACAGCTACTCACACACCCACTTGTTCACCTATAAAGCCACTCACACACCCACTCACACACCAATACAGACTCTCAACACAGTCACTCACTCACCCATATAAGCACTCACACACTCAGTCACACACCCATGCAATCACTTACATACCCATTTACACATCCATACAATCATATATCCACTCACTCACTCACTCACCCATACATCCATTCACACAGACACTTACTCTCCAATACAGCCACTCACACACCAACTCACTTGACCAAACACCCACTCAATCAGCCACTCACTCACCCATGCAGCCACTTACAAAGCCAGTTACTCACTCATACAACCATTCAGACACCCACTCACTCACACATACAGTCACTTGTCATGTGTCTGAGTTAGACCTAGAAGGAAATGTTGCCATCTTACATGAAAATGGGGCTTTTGTAAAGTTGCCTTCGCTTTTCACATTGACTTTTGACACACATTTGCATTCGTGACACTTTGGGTTAGTTTCCAAGAAACACCGGCCTTGCTTATAAGAGTCAACTTCTCAAGAAAACAATCACATTGCCTTGACACTAGGTACAAGGCCTATATGTACGTTGTGCAAATGTGTTTGTTATTTTCGTCCATATGGCGACACAGCTATCTGTGACACACAAACAATGACAGCCTGATCACAATCTCAAGGCAAGGATGCCTTTTTCTATAAATAAGCATCTGCTTCCAGGTATAGTCAGAGGGTGCACTTCTGCTGACATCGAGAGGTCTCTACATGTTTATGCTTTTGCCCAGCAGCTGACTAGCATCTCCATGAGGGGTGTCCAGCTCATGGCGAAGTCGGGGTCCTACATTTTTACCCACCAGGTAATGGGGTTGGATCATCCAGTATGGGGATTCTTGGCAGACCACACACACACACTTATCTTACACACGTAGTTTAGGGTACGCATAGTAGGAGTACGCCAGATTGTTATATTATTTCATATGCTTGCAAATATACATTGTTTCAGCACGATGGTGGAACCTTTTGTTATGCTCACTGTCCTGATACTTCTTATAAGTTTCATCTGCTTCTGACTATTTATTATATATCTATACCAGAATCACGTTGGTTCAATAAACATTGAAAACGTCTCTCTGTGTATTTTTTGTTTACTTCTCAGAGCAAAAGTGTATGAGCAAAAGGTTCTAGATCTGTCACCATAGTTCCTGAGGGAACAGGGTTGTCATGTTTAATGGCTGCAAAAACTGTGCGCTCCCTGTCTAGGTTTAGGGGGGCTTACAGTGACACTGTGAGCTAGCTGGTCAATGAGGCAACATATGCTGCAGGGTGCACAGAATCAGTCTGGCACCATCCCTACATTTATGTCATCCACAAATGTGCAGTTACTACTGATTAGTGTCACCAATGTTGATTGGGTTTTTACTTTGTATGGCTCAACTGAGCTCAACTGAGTAGTTCAATTGTGCCTTCTCAGAAACTCTTACACACCTTTTAACTAGAGACATCCGTGGTGGCAGGGAATATCCTCCTCAGCTGAGTAGGTATATCCTATGTATTGGCTGTTGGTAGTGCAAGCTTGAAAGGATCTAATTCCCACTGTGATAGCCTACTCTGTCCTTCATTGTCGCATACATGGCACGAAACATTGCTGAGAACTGCAGATATGCATTTACTCAGAAACTACTACAACATAGTCTCACACTAGATGGTAGGGACAATACCTTTGCAGTTGAGGCACACGAAGCATATAGAATAAAGGTCTTTTATTCTTAGGTTACATTCCTAGCTGCAGATGCTGACTACACGAGTATTTCACACATACATTAAGATGAAATACCAGATGAATACTCTTCATATGAGGCAATATAAGTTCCTCTCACTTACCAGGAACATATCAGTTGGTTTAAAGGTGCCCTCCCACTCACTATAGAAAAAGGTGAGACTGGACGCACTTAGTGTTGAGGGGGCAACATGTCCAGTGCTAGCTGGATACACGCTGCATCCAGGTATCAATAACTTGTCCTCCGCTCATATGCAGACATTTTACAATAATCTAATGACAATATACAGATCCCTTACACAGTTTGTGATGCGAACATTAACATTACCTTCTGCGTGGACTGTTCAAGATGCACCGCCACAGTTGTTTACACCAGGCATAAGCCCTCAAGCACTGAATGCAATTATGGGTAAGGTTCCCACCAAGAGAAAATAAATTCCATTTTGGATTGCACAAAAAACAAATCTGCTTGAAGCAGTATTTCCACATACAGGCCCACAGGAAAAACTTAGAATATTGACAATTTGCTTGCCGATGGGGATGGCTCTCCCTGTGGAGGACTGTGCATTTTGGGGTAGGGTCTTTGCTGCAGTATATACCAGAACACATGGTACTCCTTCTCTGGCTGTTCTGCCTGATGTGCCGAAACAGATCCAGAATATGTCTGTGGCAGCACCTGCCCTGGACCTGAGGATGAAATTGATGGACAACTTTGCTGTGGTATTTGACATAATGTTGAGCACATTAAAGGGGAAGTAGCAGCATTAGGTATACGCCAACGCCTGAAGGATTTGACTTCTGCACAGCAGTAGTGCAAATTATCTAAAATTATCGAAGAAACCAATGCTACACTTGGTAGAGATAATTTGGGAGCCAGACTTGGGAAACCACAGTTGAAGAGTAATTCTGAAAAGGATAACTCTAAGCAAGCACAGACTCTTTCACAAAGAAGAAGTAGGCTATTAAGAAAAACAAAGATAAAATAAAGATAAAACAAAATCATGAAGTGCATCTTCTATACAGGAACCCTCTGAGAAAAGTTATAACTTGGAGAACTGTGATAATGTTAGACTGTCTGACAGGTATCAGGATACTGATAAACTTTGTCTCATTCTTTCCAGGATTCATCCAATAAACGTTCAGCGAGAGGAAGATGGTCAGAGCACAGATCGCAAGAGCACATGAAAGTGAATGACGTCTCACAACACCGTTACTACATTATTATACAAGAAGAAAAAACTAAAATATCAAAACCTCATTTCAAAAAGAAGGTAGCCGGACTTAAGATCAGGCATGCCCCGAATATTGAGGACTCCTGTTCTGAGTGGGAAATGGCAGTGACAATGCTGGCCAGCGCAGCAGAAGTCACAATATTTTGCCAGAACCTGATGGATTTTCTGGTGGAAGTCACGCTGAGTGAGTACATCACGGTGGAAACACCAGATACCAGAATAAGCATTCCACATCATCTATACGAAGTCCAACAACGGTTGGAGGGGTGCATGACCAGGTTTATTAATGTCCTCTTTTCAGGGGACCTCACTCAAGAATACAATATTCTTCTGGCTGGAAAGGATTGGCCATCTGATTTCGTAATGGATTGCCCAAACGGTGAAATAGTAATTTTACCAGCTTTTTCTGACCTCTTCCCTGAATCAATTAAACATTCATTCATATGCCATGGAGTGGGCTCTAGGACTAGCTCCTGCTTTATACCGCAACCATGTGGGGTATAATGATGAGGCTCTTTATCATGACATTCCATTGGGGACAACCCCACAACCTCAAAGACAATATCCAACCAAAAACAAGGCTAAACAACAAGTTAGGGAAATCCTAGAACAATTGAATACCAAGGTGTAATAGAAAGTTGCACCTCGTCAATGAATAATCCTTCGTTTCCAGTCATGAAACCAGATCATTCATATAATCTAGTATTAGATTACAGACATTTGAAATCAGCTACTCGCACAATTGCAGTACAAAACGCACACAGTAATGAATAACATTGTGAGGAAGAAATACAAAACAACGCTACTTATCTCGAACAGATTTATCAGCCAAAATATAGCACCTGGAAGCAGATACTTGACAGCATTCAGTGGGCTCGGTTCTCGAAAACAATTCTGCAGTTTGCCCCAAGGGTATAAGAATAGCCCTGGGCTGTTCTCAGTCAGAGTTACAAAACGACTTGAAAATTTTGATGACCAAGCATTGTTTTACGTCAACAACATATATTTAACGGATGATAACCTTATGGGACACTTGACCAGAGTAGACCGCATAATGCTGGGGTTTGCTCACATGGGCTATAAATTTAATTTCAAAACATCAAAAATCACGTACCTCAATGTCCTTTTTCTGGGACATGACTTGTCAAGTGAAGGCAAAAGCCATGCAACCCATTTTTTAGGATAATTTGCATTGCTCTAACCTCCAACAACTTTAAAAAGATTGTAATCCATATTAGGATTTCAAACTTTTTGGCAGAATATACATTCCATTTCAGCGCTGGGATGCCTAAGGGTAGCCATGCGCTATATCAAGAATTCATTAATAATAATAATAATAATTTTAAGCACACACTGGACACAGGAACATACAGATATTCTACATTCCATGCAAGCTGAAATGATAGCTTTCAAACATCTACACAGGTCTAAACACAACAAACTTGGTGATCCGTGTGATTGCGGTACATCAGGGTACACTTATATCACATTTAATGAAGGTGAAACAGTACCAATTGAATATAAATTGCAGTTATATACGAATGCTGAAATGGGTTTTGCACATACAGAGAAAACACTTATTCACTCACTGCAACAGTCATAGATTACCGATTTGATCCTAAATTACAAACACAAGCCTTCTTGCAGTACAAACAAGAATATTCTCTGCCTAATGATATAATGTCTCTTTATTGCTATGACTACATCATTTACACAGATGGTTCTGCTCAGCCTGCCAGAGGGACAAAGCACCAATACTCAGCTGCATGCTCAATAGTAAAAGGGCGTATGAGAAAACCTACACACAGTCATTAGGTGATTGCACACTGCAAATGGCTGAATTAGAAGCTCTAGTACTGGCACTACAGAAGACAGATGCTGGATTCCCCACACTTATAGTGTGTGATTCGTATTATTGTGTGCAGTCATACAATGAATATCTAAATTATTGGAGTGAGAATGGATTCAGAGGCTCAAAAGGCTGCACAGTAAAGAACAAGCAGCTTTAAGTGGCAAAGCTGAAAGAATGCTTGCCAAGGGCTCATGTCATTCGAACACTGCACCATCAACGTGTTGGTGTTCATGTTGCAGAGAATTCCATGGCTGACAGAGTCGCAAAAGCTGCAGTTCGCACTGCAGCGGTTGCTGCAATTACTTGTTCTAGTACGGGGAAACAGAGACAACGTGGTGGCCGTCAATGCGGCTCACAATGGCACACACCTGCTAAAGGGCTTTCTGCTCAAGTACTCCTACAAGTTAGATACACAAAACACACCTTATGCTCAGAGGCCAGGAGTGGGGGATAGAGTAATACCAAACAGTGATCACAGACTGAGGTCAATTCTAGCTGCACAGGAGGGTATGGCTTCTGCACATGAAGGGGTGGCTGCTAAAATGTAATTATTGCAGTAACGCTATTGGTGGCCAGGTCTTTACAAACAGACCAATGACTTTGTCCTTAGATGCGACAACTGCCAGCAGATGAAGGGTTCCACTGTGGCTGCTTCCACCACAGATGCCTCTACTAATTTCAAATAAGCCATTGGCTTGCATTTACTTGGACCATTACAGCCCCCTCTCATCAGACGGGGCTTACAAGTGTATTTTGGTGGCAGTAGATTCCTGCTCTTGTTTTCTGTGGGTGTGGCCACAGCAATCAGCTGAAGCTCGAACTATTATAAAGGATCCTCAAGCCTTTATCGGGACATACACAGTTGGTACATTACATTCCAACCAGGGTCTGGCGTTTAGCTCTCGGGCTTACAAAGAGGCCATGAGAAGTTTGGGTGTGACCCTGTGTTTCCAATCTCCATACCATCCGAAGGGAAACGTGATAGTGGAGAGGAAAAACAGTGACTTAAAGCTGTCTTTAACAGGGAGGGCCCCCAGGCCTCGACAATGCCAACACAGTGGTGGTGGAAACATCATTTGACATCAATGAATGCCTGGCTATTTTACATGAACTGAATAATTTCCAGGACGAACAAAGCAATATCCAAGTAAAACGCACCGCCACTGGAGTAGTGAAGTAGTTCCAGCAAGGCCTGGCTGGATTCCTAAGGGTGGTGATCTGGTCAGAGAGGAAATTGTGGACAAGAAATAGTTTCAGCCATTCTACCCAATTGTGCCTGTCCTGGCTGTTGAAGGTTCAAGAACTGTAATTCCTCTGTCCCTTGCCAGCCTTCAAGGCAAGAAGTTTGTCTCCATTGATCTGATAAACCACATTATGTGGCTGATTCTCAACAGTAAGCCTCATGGGCTCCTGGGTAGCAACCAGTCCCCTCTCACTACCATACAGGAAGTTCAGATGGAGCTTTAATTACGAATGAAGCTTGTTCGCTCTGAACAAGAGACAACACTAAACAACAACGAAGTATGTCTTCTACCTGTTGTAAAAGCCATGACAACTGTACAGTCAACAAGTACAGAAACTCAAATTTCAATTTGAAATCCTGAAAAGAACAAGGTCTACTAAAGATCAAGTCTCCATCAAGTTCAACACAACCTGCTTAGCTACCAAGGATAGACTGGACTGCTTCTAGCTACTTTATTGACTTTGTTGACTTCTCCTCCGACACATCGGAGCAACCTTCGCCTCCACTGCCCCTACCTTTTGGACTGAAGGTGCGCATTTTCTATCTTTGGCTGAAAAGAGCAACCCTTGTATCTCCATGGTTACACCTTTGGATTAAAATGACATTACTTTTCTTGGTCCTTTGGATTTGTTTTGTGACAGTGTTCATTGTTTGATCGAAGGAACACTAACTGGCTTTTCTTGCTCCCAATGTGGCTGGTGTGGGGTGTGGTTGGGAGCATATACTTACTCTATCAACTTGCTTCGAGTTGTGCCTCTGGGATCATCATCAGCAGATGGTGGGAATGGAAATGTTTCATCTACCACTCAGAACACATAAACATCTGGTTATTCCATTTGGTGGGAACTTTTTATTCGGCACTCTATTTTGCTCATTGCTGACCTTTATTTTGCCTCTTTCACGTCGTTTCTGACCTTTATTTTTAATCTTTCTACTAGTTTCTGAACTCTATTTTGCCTCTTACTGCTTGTTGCTGGCCTTTATTTTGCCTCTTCCTGCTCATTGCTGACCTCTATTTTTATGCTTTCTGCTAGTTTCTGAGATCTATTTTGCCTCTTTCTGCTTAGTCCTGGCCTTTATTTTGCCTCTCTTTGCCCTTTTCTGCCCTTTGTTGTTCATTGCTGATGTCTATTTTGCCTCTTTCTGGTTTTTGCTGACCTCTAGTTTGCCTCTTACTGCTCATTTCGGACCTTTATTTTCCCTCATTCTGCTAATTTCTGTCCTTTTACTTTGACTCTTTCTGCTCATTGCTCACATTTATTTTGCCTCTTTCTGCGGGTTTCGTACCTTGATTCAGCCTCTTTTTGCTTGTTTCTGACTTCTATTCTGCCTCTTTCTGCTCGTTTCTGGTCCCTATTTTGCCTTTTTCTGTTCGTTGACCTTTATTCTTCCTCTTTCTGCTCGTTTCTCAACTTTCTTGTGCCTCTTTCTGCTTGATGCGGACATTTATTTTGCCTCTTTCTGCTCATTGCTGAACTTTATTCTGACTCTTTCTGCTTGTTCCTCACCTATATCTTGCCTCTTTCTACTTGTTGCTGACCTTTATTCTGCCTCTTTCTGCTTGTTTCTCACGATTATTCTGCCTCCTTATGCTCTCTTCTCACCTTAATGTTGCCTCTTTTCTCCCAGGACAGCAGGGGGAGCCTCAAGCCCCTGTGGTCCCAGTGAGCTTCCCGCCTCCTGCGGAAGCTGGAATTGCTGCTGCACAGAGAGAGTTGCTGGAAAGGAAGTTCCCTCTGAGCAGGAGCAATTCTGTCATCTCTTTCCCTGCCTGCATGTCGGTGGGCAGGGAAAGAGATAAAACCTCCACTTCCAGCAGGCAGGAGCACTTTAACAGCTCTCGCCCGCTAGAACCGGAGAGTTTGCTTTTGTTTGGCGGGAGCTGTCAAAGCTCCCACCAGGCAAAAGCAATCAGCTTTGTCCCGGGGGTGGGAACCCCGGGACATAGCAGGAGCCGGTCCTGGTGGGTGGCGGTCCCCAAGGCCATGAATGGCTCCAGGAGGGGGGCCCTGCGGCTTCCCTCCGTCTATTTGCACATGTCACACCGGGGAGGTGGATGTTCCCCAGGGTAAATTACTGTCCCTGTATAAAAACCCTTCCCTAATCTCTCTATAATAGGCGACTTGTGATGCACCTAGTTGCCTATTGTAAAGAAATGATTCAAACTCATTGCAGTTGTATTCTGATGTCACAATGCCTGCTGCCAGGCTCAGAATCCAAGGGGAAAAACAGTTAATGTCAGGGAGCATAATTAAACCAACTCTTTGAAGATTAAAAAACAAAGTAATAGGAGATATTTATGGCAACATGTTTATTTTTTGTATTTCTTAGATATTTATAGAAAAGTTAGAATCTTTCTGCATGTTTCTACATATTCTGGAGCAACTGCACCTTCAAAAAAACTGACGTGTATTAGTTTGATTTTAATATCTTTTTGCAATAAATATGTATCTTTGTTGATATGTTTAGTTCTGCGCTACATATTTTACTTTAATTCTTCATATTTGCAAACATGCTGTCTCTTCCATATAAAAGAGCTATGCCCTAAGGTTTTAAGTGGTTTGTGGGAGAGGTGATAGTGTAACCATGTATTGTAAGTAATATAGTACCCCCTGGCCATATATGGTAAGGATATTGTAAGGCACTTCGGACTGTCAATACCTCTACACACCTATTGTCATTAGGAGCATGTGTGTTTTGTGAACTGAACCATTTACTGGACACAAGCTGTGCAAAATTAGGCAGAAAAGTAATATGGTAGTTACCCACCACTAAACTATAAAGCAAACGAACACACTCACTGGATGATGTGATCAGTGATGTCATCAATGATGTCATTGAGATGTTAGCAGTGATGTCATAAATGATGTCACAGAACATGTCAAGAGTGATGTAATATGTGAGGTCATAAGCAGTGCATGGCGCAGGCGCAAGTTATAGTAAGCTCTGCTAACTATAAATGGTTTTTTTAGTTCAAAACGTTATCACTCATATATTCACCTAACTATAATGTTACTTTAACCTTTGATTTTTTCAGTGAATTTCTAAGATTTTTTTTTAAACAAAACCATATCTTTTTATTACAGCTAAATATAATGTTGTTTAATCTTTGGTATTTTGCGTATATTTATAGTTTAACGTGAAGGAATATTTCATTACAATATGTAAAGCCAACATCCAACCATGCATGGCCAGGGGGATTGGATCACAGGGCCTTATGTTTTATGTCACATGGACCCCTTTCAGAGCCCTATTAGGCCCTGGGTACACCATCCCCCAGGGCCTTATGTTTTGTAAAAGGGAGGGGGAAGCAAGTGGCCCCCTCCCCAAGCCACATTAGGTCCTGGGGACTCCCATCACCAGGGCTTTAAGTTTTTTTAAATGGGAGGGGGATCAAGTTGCCCCCCTCCCCAAGCCTTATTAAGCCAATTTTTTTTTAAGGAGCGAGGGGCCACACAGCTCCCCTGATCAAGCTTTTAAAAGGCCATGGGGTCCCCATTTGCGAGGGTTCTGTTTTTCTTAAGGGGAGGGGGTCAAGTGGCCCAGCTTCCTGAGGCTTTAAAAGGCCCTGGGGACCCCATCCCCCATGGCCATATCTCTTTTAAAGAGGAGGGGGCAAAACAAACCCCCTACTCAAGCCTCACTAGGGCCTGGGGTCCCCATCCACCAGGGCCTTTTTTTTTAAAAAAAAAAAGGAGGGGGCCCTTGGGTGGCCTCTCCCTGTCATGGTGTTAAACAGGGCCCGTGAACAAAAGCCTCCATTTTGTAATATACGTTTAAACTTGGCATCTTTTGAGACAGTAACTTTTTATATGCTTTGCATGCACATGTTAGAATACTTAGAACTCATCATGCAGGCAGTACATTTCTTAGAAGGCATATTATCATCTTGCTTAGTACACTCAACTCAATGCAAAAAACATTGTGCATAATGTACTTGTTTTGTTGTCCAGTTGGAGACAGATCTGAATCGGAAACACAAGCATTGCATCTCTGACACAGCATGAATAGAACTGGGCTTTGATTACTTAAACTTCCTCTCAGCTAAATTCCTCACAGGAGCACTTCTATGGATTATCCGGAAACACTTTGCCTGTGACCAAGATGTAGCCTTGCTGATTCCAATCTCTATCCTGCAAAGGAAGGTTGCCTGTTCTACACCAGACTGGCTTCCTGATGCATCATACATAGGTATGGGGAGTTGGGTTGTCTCAAGAGATCTGGCAGACGGTACTCTTACTGTGCTCCCGATAGTGTAGGTAAAATTAGGGTAGGAGTGTTCATATATGCATTATCATAGAATCACACAGTATTATCACAAAGGGTGAATTGTTTATCTTTTTCACCATTCTTGTAATACTGGTAACAATGCTTTGTTTCCTCCTACTTATAATTGCAGACCATAGTTTGTACACAAGAATAGAACTGCTTCAGTAAATGTTTGAAACGTTAGTTTGTATATTTCTTTTTGTCTCCCTTTGGGCATGGCTATGTAATAACAAAAGGGTAGATCTGTTTTCATGATTTCCTTGTGAGTACTCATTTTCTGAGGTTACACAAACCATCTGGTAGACTGTAAGGTACACTGTAAGGTTAGGGGTCCAGATGGCACACTGTCAGCTAGCTAGGAACTGGAACATACTCTGATGGTATAGATGGACTTGCATCACACTTGCCCTGGTCTGTTAACATGCTGAACGAACCATGAGCCTGCCTTATTGTCAACCCCTTGGGTAAGCGCTGTCTAACAGAATATCCATGCAATACCTTTTGTATTTCTTGTTATTTTATTTCATTTTATTTTATCTTATTATGCCCACCCTGACTTCCACCCTCCCCTCCCTCCCCTAATACACACCCTCCCTCCCCCTGCCCATTTTTGTATTATTATCCCTGCTACAGAACCTTGTATAAGAGTTGCTTGAGGCTCGGACTCCCCCTATAACTTGAGGGTGACTATAAGGCCTTACACCCCAATAAGGTATTGCCGCTTCTCCACCTTCAAATATTTAGAGCTCCGTCTATCACCCTATGTTCTTATCTGGGATTTCCCTCACCCTTGGCTCTTTACTGTGTTCATTATTCATCACCGGTGTTATACTGAACCTTATCTTCTTTCTCTTTTTTCCTTAGTCCTCTATCTCTGTGAAGGTATATCTTGGTGCACTTCATTTTATTGTATTTGGTCCCTTTATCATCTCTCTATATTTGAACCCTACCTTGACTGACATTAATGTTAGACAAAACTCAGTCTTTTGGATACCTAGTATGTTAACGTAATCATTGTTGGATATATTAGACAATGACCAGTGACTCATTTAAAGCTTATACTTAATTTATGTGTTATCCAATTTTCGCTTTTTTCATACATTTATTGTGTTCTAGGTGCTATTTGTGTGTCCCACACGATTGTGACTACCACTGCCCTGATGAAGGTGTAGCCCCTAGTGGGCGCAACACCGAAACGTGCGTTGGCTCACTTCGCCTCGTGCATTCCTAGAGACCTTATCCCCCTACACGACTGTGAGGACGCGAGTATCAAAATTGTCATTTTTGGGGGAATTACCCTTCCTTGAACTCTGATGTTTTAACCTATTTATGAACTTATGTGTTTTGATTATATGTTTGTTGAATATATGAGTATGTTGTGGGAATGAATGCCAGTATGATTGTCTTTGTTTAGTGTGGGACGTATATATATATCTTTATTTTGTGAAAATATTGATCGCTAATGATTATTATCCTGAATTACTATATTAAAATAAACTGATATTGTGGAATTCATGTTCTTTGTAATGTTCTTTTTTTAGTATCTCACTGTCAGTCTTGGTTAGTGGTTGCATATTTAATCCTGACCCATTCTCTGGGCGTATTTATATCTGTTTTGTGTAGGCAGCTGGTATTTTCTTCTGATATAGATGGACTCAGTCCTCATATTCCGATGTTTATGCCATCAAAATACACAGTCCTACTTACTTACTTCATAGGAACCGTACGAAACCCCAGGGACAAACCTTACAAAAAAGGAGAGGGGTCCGCACAGCCCCCCAAGCCTTATTAGGCCCTGGGAGCCCCACCCCCAGGGCCTTTTGTTCTGAAAGGGGGTGGCACTGCGCGCCCCTCCACCAGTGCTTTTTTAGGCCTGGCAGACCCCATCCCCCAGGATTTTTTTTTTGTGGGTGGGATGCCCAAGCTCTATTAGGCCCCGGACACCCTATTCCCATGGAGTAGTTTTTGTTCAATTAAAGGGGAGGGGCCCCCAGCCCCTGAGCCTAATTAGTCCCTGGGGACCCCATAGACGGGACCTGCATCATTAAAAGTGGGTGTCCTGATTCCCACCCATGGCATCCACCATGCATTCGCTGGGGTCTGCAGGGGGAGCCCCAACGCCCACACAGCCCCAGACGTCTCTCTGCATGCGCGGGAGCTGGCATTGCACCTGCACCAGCTGTTTATGTTGCTCCCTCTGGGTGTGAGCAATATTTTGATCTGATTCCCTTCCCGTATCAGTACGGGCAGGAAAACATGCGGGAAGGGAAACAGATCAAAAGTCTGTTCCCAGTGAATATATGATGTTACTCCACAAACCATTTCAACTGATACTATTACAACAAAGTTTTTACAACGCAAAAGCCTTTACCATGCAGGTTAATTCCACACATAAGTTTACAACAAATTTAAATATTGTTCTATTAACATCACCTTTACAACGCATTAGTTCTCAATGCATACTTTTACGTTTTTTTATTGCAATCAATACCAAAGTACATACAAATTCATGTCAAAGATGATAAATACATCATACAAAAAAAACTCTATACTGCTTTGAAAGAGGTAGATACAAATTCATTAGACATAATAAAACGACTGGCTAAAACCCTCTGAGCAAAATAAATACCAGACATGCAGTATAAAGCACAAATCATATTAATACTTCATATGATTGATCATAGGCCACCATATTTGTAAACCTAGTTTCGTATCCCTTTGACAGCATATAAACTATATTCCAGATTAAAGATGACATAAAACCTATCTCTCCAAATTTCAAATTTAGGGGCTTCCTTTTGCAACCACATGGAGGCTATACAGAGATGAGCCACCTCAACTGCTATGAAAATCAAATACCAGAATTCATAAGCTTGATGTCCCTTAGACACGACATCCCCTATACCCATCAACATATTGGGCGGTGTGATATTTATTTCAACTCCAGTGATTTCCGAGAGCAACTTTTCTATTTGGCCCAAAAGCTGAGCTAACCTCCTGCACATATAAAAAATGTGTATAATATCAGCTGAGTCTGCACCACACCGAAAACATTTCCCTTCATTGAGTCCCCCCATTTCAGCATTTTCGCAGGGGTGTGGTATAAGTTGAATATAGTTTTAAAGTGCTGTGTTCTAAGGTTTGCTGATATTAAAATTCTCTCTGCCTTTTCTATTGATTGTTCTACGTGGATATCTTGACATCTCAATCAGTTCCGCCATCTTGTATTTTGGGCCTTTAAATCATCTCTCTGTGTGTCTAATAAACATTTGTATATCCCGCCAATCCGAGGTTTACTTTTGATGGCCTCAACTAGCACATATGGCTCGATTAACCTTCGTTTTTTCTTCAAGAAGTCCCTCATCTGCAAATATTTAAAAAAAATCTGTTTTAGGGAGTTTATATTTATCAGCTACTATCTGGAAAGGGAGCAATTCTCTGTCCTTATATAAGTTACCTATAGATGAAATTCCTTTATTTTACCACTTATGTGCCACCCTATCCGAAAAGATAGCAGGTGGAAACTAGGTGTGTTTGTAGGTGTATAATAACATACCTCCTCAACTAGTAGCTTTCTCCGTACTGTTCTCCAGACCTTATAAGCAGCGATTAAAGCGAGTTAGTTTGTAGTAGTTCAACTCTAATATTCTAAATAGGCAGTTCCTTACTTCCACCCAAAGTAACATCTGGTATATGGATGGATATTCTGCGGGATTACCTATATCCTCACCCATGAGCATTATCCGGATGTTTTGTTGGATACAAGCATAATAATAAAATGTGAAATCTGGTACAGCCCACCCGCCCTTCTCTCGCGGTAGTGACATAAAATGCATTGCTCTCCGCAGTTTCCTTTGGGCCCATAAAAATCTAGTACAACATGATTGTAATTGCTGTAACTGTCTCCTAGATAGATCAAGTGGGACAGATCTAAAAACAACATTTTAAGTAAAATTACAATTTTTAATACGTTACACCTCCCCACCATTGAGAGGTGGAGAGATACTCCATTCTATCTAGTTGGCTCGTTACACTTGTAAGAATAGCATTCCAGTTGACTTCAACTAGTTCATTAAAGCAAGTCCTAATCTTGAGCCCCAGATAAGTTACTTCCTTGGTGACCCTAGGGTCTCGGATACAGGTCTGATTAGTGCATAAGATTTGTGTCTTAGATGCATTGAGTTTATATCCAGATATAGATCCGAAGATATGCGTCATCCATTCTATCTCGGAAATTGCTACCTCTGGATCAGCTGTTACGACCGCAATGTTGTCTGCGTACGCCAACACTCGAAGCTGCTCCTGCCAACTACCTACAGATTTAATTCTCGGGTTCCTTTCTAACATAGGTAAAAATGGGTTTATGTATATTGCAAATAAGAGTGGGAAGCACGGGCAGCCCTGCCTCGTACCGCTTGATATATATACTAGTCCCGATTCTAAGCCATTGATACAAATTCTGGCTCTAGGGGTCTTATACACAGCCTGAATTGCTTGAATAAACCCAAGACCAAACCCCACAGAGCGTAGTACCCCCCGTAAACAATTCTGTGAAACGCGGTCAAATGCCTTCCCAGCGTCTAGCAAGACCAGGCCTAGGGTGGTGCCCTGTACCTTAGCTGTATCCAACAGCGCTACCACCCTGTTAATATGGTTCACAGTGCCCCTATTGGGTATTAACCCATGCTGTCTCAATGATACAAGTGGGGTAATGACTTTAGCTAATTGGGAAGCTAGGATTTTAGTATAGATCTTCCTGTCGGAGTTAATCAAAGAGATAGGTCGATAGGACCCTGGGACCTCTGCTATTTTATCTTTTTTTTTTACGACAACATTTGCTTCTTCCCATGATGGGGGAACTACCCCCCGTGCTTGCTGTTGGTGGTCAGTAGCTCCACTTTTAACGCCTGGAAGAAGGTTCTATATATCTCCAGAGGCAATTTGTCTGGGCCCGCCGCTTTACCATTACTCAAGTTGTTTATTGCCTCTTCTAGCTTTTCCATGGTAATAGAATTTTCAAGGATAGCTGCTTCTACCGGGCCCAGCTTTTCATAATCTAGACTCTTAAGAAATGTGCTGACCCCCTCTTCCTCATGGTTGTCATCTGTATATAGAGTTTTTAAGGAACGTATGACATACTTCCAATATCTCCTGCGGGGCTTCCACCAGGTTGCCCTGTATATCCTTCATGTTTTGGATTCTATGTGCAGCTTCTTTGGACCGAACCCTTTCGCCAAGCAGCGCCCGGTGGCTACGCCAAACTCATATCTTTCCTCCGTAAACATATTATACTTAATAGCAATCTCTTTGGTCCAGTATAGATTAATCTTGGTTTTAGAGCGGGCCACTTCTGATTGTAAAGGTATAGTATCTCCTCCCCTCAGAATCCCTCGCATCAGTTCTTCTTTTGCTAGCCTGAGCTTCCCATAAAGATCTTGGATTTCGACTCTCAATTGTTTCTGTCTATGAAGCCCATAACTCAGAACCTCTCCCCTGAATCCTGCCTTGAGGGCATCCCAGACATAAGCCTGTGAGGTTGATCTACGGTTAATTTCCAGAAACTGCTGAATCCAGCCCTTCATATAATTTATAAAGTTAGAGTCCTTTTAGAGTTTCCGGTCAAACGAGAAGGACCTGCGATAGGGAGAATTATTATTAATACTGACCGGGATGTCTAACACTAATGGGCCATGGTCTGATGTAATTCTGGGATAGACTTGTATTCTAGCGCCCGGTAGCAAACCTGATGGCACAAAAAAATAGTCCAGCCAGACCAGTTTATTATGAGAATAGGAATAAAACTTGAAACCAGAGTCTTAGCTCGGTAATATAGACCATGTGTCCCTCAAACCATGATCCTCCACCATATACTGTAATGCCTTATAAACTTTGGGCTTTCTACCTTTATAGCACTTCAGCCCTTTCCGGAGATCTTGAACGCCTAAATGAATATTGAAGTCCCACAGAGAATCAGCGGGGTAGGCCATGATGCAAGTTCTACATTAAGGGCCTCCAACACAGCAGCTTTGTCAAGATTAGTCCCATAGATGGAACACAGAGTAAATGTGAATGCCCCCCTGGTACATTCCATAACTACTCAGTGACCCTGATTATCTACCAATGTCCTGCCAGTAACTTGTACCCTATTCTTAGCCAAGATGGCTACCCCACGATTCGTGGTGGACTGTTGTTTGCAGGCCAGTAATGTATACCCCATCTCATTAAGCACCCTCCACTTGTTCCATGGTATGTGAGTTTCTTGAATACATGACAAATCAGGTTGTTTCGCCCATATTTCAGCTGCAACCGGCCGTTGTTTCGCATTATTATTTAGCCCAATGAACATAAGTGTAGACCAACTTGTATCCTTTTATCCCCATCACAGACTATTATATCTCTTAGGTTTATGACCTTATCTCCTGAATTCATATACCTCCAAACCCTCTTCTTCAGTTTATCATGGATTGCATTTTCTATTACAACCCCCCCTCTCTCCCAACCACCCCTTGTGCTCCTTACCCCCCTCCAGACCCTCCCCCACCCCACTCCCTTCGCTACCCATATTGAAGTCAGCAGTCTGACTCCAACCCACCCCCCACCCCCCACCCATCCTGTAATGAGACTTTAGGACCGATGGTTCGGTTGATGAATAGCTAACCTCTCCCAGAGGCTCCCCCTTGTACATCTAATTTGTTTGAACTACACAAATGCCAAAAGTTTCTAATAACCTAAAATAACATTAAACTAACCTTATACAGCCTAACTATAACCACAAAGGGAGAGCTATAAACAGCTCATTGAAGCGAGATACCATATCTAGATTTAAGATCAAACACAATCCCCCACAAAAAGAAAAAACTTCACATGTATCTCCTCTTAAATCCTATATGATAGATTGCAAGTGTTTCTTGGCTTTAACTTCTTTCGAAAAATTCTTAGCCCTTCCCCTTTCTCTTTTTATCGGGACGCGCTAACTCGTAAACTGCTTTACGGGCTAGAAAATTGTTGACCGAGATCAAGATCACTCTAGGTCTCGTGACAGCCTCCCCTGGCCTTGCTCGCTATGTAAATGGGAATTCTTGATTCCAATCCCATTGTGTTAGTTCAGGGAATGCTTCTGAGAACATATCTTTAACAAATTTTCTTGTGTCTTGGCCTTCCAAGCCTTCTGCGACCCCCAAAATTCTTAAATTATTGCGCCACAGGCGATTTCCACAATGTGTCCTGTTTTGATGCCTGTATTGATTCCATAACTGTTTTTTGAGCTGCCAGATCATCTTCCAGTTTAGATATCCGAGTCTCTGCCTCCATAATTCTCTGCGCAAACTCGGAGCAGGATTTTGCAATGCGCCTTACTGAGTTTTGCAGTTTTAACGCACGTCCCCTGAGTCCGTTGGCTTTCTGTACTGGTTTCCTCCCTATGAGTCATAATGATCTCATAGATCGTAACCAGCGAGACCTCTTCAGGTTTCACTATTGCTGTTTCAGCGGCCACCACACCTTCAACAGCCCAAGTCCCGGCTAAGAAAGAAAAGTACCAAATCAGGACCTCATTCCCACCATCTGGGATCGCACTTTCACTGTGGCCCAGGTTCTTTCTAACTGTCTGAGGAGTAAGATGTATATTACTTAATTCACTATGTCCTCTACTCCTCGGGGATATCCCTGTGAGACCTAACCCAAGGTTTGAGTCAATTTCACCTCCAGATGAATCCAAAGGGCCGGACAGGGAATAAAAATAATCACCCGAGTTAATCTCTTTAGCGATATTTTGCATAGCGTTGTCGTCGTCCCCCTCCGCCTCTTCACTAAATGCATCCACTTTCGGTATACTTTCCTTCTGAATTTCTTTACCCACAGAGTTCCTTCTAATCGTGTTGGGTATTATATGTTCCTTTATCTGTAGCGCGGGGGCCACGGATACCTCTGTTACCACGGCGGCTAGGATACTTTGGGTAGCATCACCAGCCTTACTTAGCTGATCCTCACATTGACCACCATTGAGAATACCTTTATGAGTTTCGCTCCAGGGCTATTTAATATAGAGTTCCTCCCTTTACACATCTCCCCTGTTGACCCCTCCAAGCTATTAGGAATGTGTTGTTTTTTACCTTTGTTAGCTGTAAACAAAGCAGGTATGCTGCGCTTACCGCCCTCTGTATTGTTCAAATCTTGCCATTTTTCCCCATTCTTTTTCACCTATCTCTCCACTTTTCTCAGTGATGCCATTCTTTGCTCCCCGCTGCGGTTGACCGGCTCTCCCCATAGCTGCTGGTTCCGTGTCCTGCCTCGAGCCGCCTTCGGAGGCATCGCAGCGGAGCACCTCACGTTGCTAGTTCCGCCCCCAACACTGAAGCTGCCTTGCGTTCCAGGCCGAGGCCAAGTGAGCCAAGTGAGCTGCCAGAGGAAATGCCACGCTGTGTCCTGAGGGGTCGCCGCCAACCAAAGCTTGTCGTCGGGGGCCTCAGGTATGTCTCTTCATATGTGCAGACTGCGGAGGAGAGTTACGACATGTTTCAGATTGCCGCGAGGGGGAGAGATCCTGAGCGCGCTAGCCAATCGGCTGACAAGCGGCCACCATATTGGTAATTGTAAAAGTATTTCTAAAGCGCTAACATTCATCCCAAAGGATATCATGGCGCTAAAATTAAACAATGTACAGAGAGCTGACACAGGTCGATGATAATTTTAATGAGTGTTAGGGAACAACGTGGTTTTGAGTTTTTTTCTAAAAGTAAGGTAGCCGTCGGTAAGTCTTAAATCTGTCGGTAAATTATTCCACAAGTTTGCAGCTAAATGTGAGAAGGCACGGCCACCCGTCCTAACCTTCTTTATTCGGGTGGTTACCGCTCTTGCGGTGAATTGGGATCTAAGATTTCTATTTGGTACATAGAAGTTGATTCTATTTCTTAGGATAGTCGGGCCAGTATCATGCAGTACTCTGTGGGTGATGCACAGCATTTTGAAAGAGGCTCTTTCTCTCATTGGCAGCCAGTGTAAGGCTCTCAAACAGCTTGTAGCGGAGTCATATTTTCTTTTGTTACATACGGCTTTTGCTGCCGCATTCTGAACAAGCTGTAACTTTGAAAATAGATAATCCGCCATGCCAACGAATAGGGAATTCCCGTAATCAAGTCTACTAATTAATAGTGACTGGACTAAGATCTTTCTACTTTCCAAAGGAATCCAGGGAAACACTCTTCGTAGCATTTTCAGTAGCGCAAAGCCTTTACCACAAATAGTTGTTACGTGGTTTTTCATTGACAATGCATTGTCAATGTGGACTCCCAAATTCCTCGCCGTCTGAGTTGGTTTGAGGGGTGTACCAAGACTGTTGGGCCACCAAGTGTCATCCCAAAGCTGTTGGGAACCGCCGAACAATAGAATCTCCGATTTATTGGCATTTAATTTCAGGCAATGATTATGCATCCAACTAGATAATTCGGTGAGGCAGTTGAGCAGTCTGTTTTTGGAGTCTTCTTCACCATTTAAGGCAATCATTAGTTGCGTATCATCTGCGTATGAGCAGATGTTGACGCCCCACTTCTTCCCAATAGTGGCTAACGATGATACATAAACATTAAATAGTGTTGGGCTTAATGATGCCCCCTGTGGTACACCATACTTGATCTTTCGAGGTGTGGAAGTATAGCTGCCTAGTCGGACAGATTGCGATCTGTCGGATAGAAAAGAGTTCAACCAAGTCAGGGCTTTTCCCTGTATGCCTTTTGCGGCTAACATTCGTGATAAAAGGTTATGGGATACGGTATCAAAAGCCGCTGATAAATCTAACAATATCAGGGCCACCGTTTTACCCACATCAACCTGATTTCTGATGTCGTCCAGTACTGCCAGGAGAGTTGTCTCAGTACTGTTGTTAGACCTAAAGCCTGTCTGCAAAACATCAAGCAAGTTATTAGTTTCCCAAAAATTTGACAGCTGATTATTCACTAGTTTCTCCAACACGTTCGAAAAATATGGCAACTGCGAGATGGGCCGGTAATTGGCTGGATTGTTTATGTCCGCACCCGCTTTTTTTAATAAGGGAGTCACTACTGCTGTTTTACAGATAGCTGGGAATTCCGCTTGGTCTAGTGACTGGTTTAATACTTGCGTCACTATTGGACCAATTAAAGGAATTAATTGTAAGAAAATGTGGTGTGGGCATGGGTCCAGTGGGGAGCCCGATTTCATTTCTGACATAACTTTGATTACTTCTTCCTCTGAAAAAGGGCCAAAGACAGGACAGCTGGCCAATGAACAAGGCTCTGCATCAATATGATGCTCTGTCATTTTCTGGTCATTGCTGGAGAAGGATGAATACATTTTATCTATTTTGTCAAAGAAGAAATTGATGATTTTATTGCATCCCTCCTGTGAAGGTGACAGGTTTGTTGTAAGGCTAGGGGGATTACAGAGTTCTCTAACAATTTTAAAAAGTTCTTTAGAGGAATGTTTATGTTCTAATATTTGCCGTGAAAAGTAGTCTTTTTTTGCTTTCCGTATGGCTGCATTATAAGCTTTCAATTCCTTTTTATAAATGGATCTGTCATTCATGGTTTTACTTAACCTCCATTTATGTTCCAGCGTAGTGCATTTTCTTTTAAGAGTCTTGAGATCTGGGCCATACCACTTTTCCGACACCGTTCGTCTGGATTTAGATTTAGTAGCGTTTATTGAGCAGTGTTCAAGTGCGTCCCCAATACTTTTTTGTAGATGATAAATTTCTTGTTCAGTAGAGGAGCCCGAATTAGTATTAAAATGAAAGTGCTGTTGGAATTTCTCCAATGAGAATTTTTTCCAATTTCTAGCTGTAGCTGGGGTCTGTATCGTTGGTCTCGTATTTTTTATAGGTAGGCTGATGTTGACTTCTATCCTAAAATGATCAGTCCATGTAAGAGGCACAATGTTGTTAATAATTGTGGTCTCTATATTCGTAAATATCAGATCCAGCCTGTGTCCCGCTCTGTGTGTGTCCTGGTTGACTATTGTGTTAATTGCAGGATTTCCATGTTGTCTGCAAGATGCTTAGTAAGTGAGTTAGTATGTGACTCAAAATGTACATTGAAGTCTCCTACTACTAAGATGTTTTTATGTTTTAGACAAGCAGGAAGAATCTGAGAGAGAAGCTGAGTACTAAATTCTACTGTGCTTCCTGGAGGGTTATAGATAATAGCTCCTCCCATCAGTAGATAAGTGCCTAAAAAGACTGAGTAAATCATTACTTCATGTTTACTATCCTGTGTAGGCACTTCTTGGTTGCAAGTGAACTTCTCTTTAAATAGCAAGGCTACCCCTCCACCCTTCACGCGGACGGGCGCAGACGGGCTTGTCTTCGGCGCGTCTTCGACGCGCCATCGACGCGCCCGCTGTGCTCGTCCGCTGCGCTTCCTATGAGGGAAGTTCATTTGTAGCCGTAGAGGTGGGAGGGGCCGAGCACTGTGCCGCTCGCCTACTCCTCACCAAAGATGGTGGCTTCCGTTCTAGTCCCCGGCAGCGCCTAGTCTGCTACGATGGGGTGGGCAGGGTTCGTGGGGCGGGAACAGGAGGAGTGAAATTTAATGCCCAGGTGAGCGTTCGCTAAGTTTTCAAACAAGTACACAATTACGCTTTTAAAAATTGGGTCTTTTAAAAGCAATTCACATGCAGTACACAGTAACACTTTTAAAAATTGAATCTTTTAAAAGCTATTCGAAATTAGTAAAATTCGTTGTCTCACTCAAGCAGCAGTCCCGGCTTCCGCCTCAGGACCTCAACAATCACGTGCACACTGTCAATCGGTGCACGCGCTCCTTGTCTCCTCGCCTAGCACAGCAAAATAAATAAATATTAAAGGACAATTGTATTTGTACCATTATCACTGCTTGTGTGACAGTTTAAGAGGCTAACAGTGGATGCACCTGGGTAACATTCACCAAAATGAAACCTCCACCTCCCCAGAGCTTGGCCCCTGGTGAGGTGACAGGAGCCCATAAACAAAAGCAGTTTGCCATTACCTGGGCTCTGGCAGGAGGAGGCCCAGCAAATGCTGTCACTGCGCAGGGAGGCCAATTATAATTCTGTATGTGATCATTAGGCCGACATACAGAATGATAATGGACCAATAGCAGCCTTTGCCAAGTCGGGAAGGGGCTGCTTCAAGCCAGTAATCACAGCAGGAGCGCAGGCTGGCCCCTGCTGTGAGAGTGACAGAACTCTCAGGCTGCTGCAGGGGGGACAGCTCGCTCCAATGTTTTGAAATTACGGACAAAAGGCGTCCGTGAAAGAATTCCTCATGGCCAACGGACAAGAGGCCCAAATAACGGGCAGGCCATGAAATTTACGGACGTTTAGTCACCCTAATTATATTAGTCCCAACTCCTCATATCACCTACCATTTTCAAATATTAACACTCTCTGCCAGTACAGGCTCTTCACAATAACCTCCAGTGCATATTCCTCCACCTGCACACCAGTGGCAGGTCCTCACACTACAAGCATAGGAGTTGTTCTTACCATCATCATCATCATAGTCTTTATTCGAATTAAAAAATAATTCATACAAGACACAAACAAATACAGAGTTATAAAATATCACAATCACTAGATAATATAAAATCTTCCAATAAATAGGTAAAATTTGTAAATAAGAGAAGAATTAAACATTGGAGCAGACAAGATGAAGTACAATACATATCAGTAATAAAAACGATAAGTAAAACAAGGAAATCTAGCAAATAATGGCGGTTTTTAGGGCCCTACCTATATGCCTTCTCGGTGCACCGAAGGGCTTTTCGTCTGAGAGACCATGCCCACCCCAAGTATTTGGCTAATACAATTGAATGGACTGGTAAAGTGCTTGTGTGTAGGACTCTGATAGCTACAACAGAGCTCCTTGTGCCCAGTAGTTTACATAAAGGGGAAAGCCAGTGTCGTCTAGGAGTAGCGTATACAGGGCAGACGAACAAAAAGTGGGCAATAGTTTCTTCTTTGGCACCACAAACAGGGCAGGTACATGTACTTACACCAAACCACCCGCAAGTTAGGGCCCTGAGTGGGAGGGAACCTGCTCTAAGTTGAAAATAGAGTTTCCTATCACTTGGTGAGGTGATCAGATCCCAATAAGGTTCTAAGAAAGGTGTGACCTTTGCCTCTAAGAAACGGCTGGTCATCGTGGGGGAAGTAGAATCACCCCACACCCTGTGATTTGCCCGTTCCCAGTATAGTGTTTTCAATAGCTTTTTAGCAGGAAACTCAACGACAGCTGGGTCGTTCCATAGACCTTCCAGCCCCAGAGCTTTTAAGGATTCGCGAAGGTTCCTCAGCCACCCAATCTTGTGGAACTTATCAACCTGAATTACGTCAATGATGCCCATTGCGTAAGATCGGAGCTCCGGTGTAGTCCATAGTCTCCTCCAGTATAAAACCGGACGGAGATTGGCCAAGTCCTTAATGGCCTTTCTGCCTAGATCATAACGCAATGGGACCATTGGCGTACTTTGTGGTAAGCCTATAATACAACGAAAAAAATTGTTTTCGACTGCTGTTAGGGATGTTAATGCGTCAAAACCCCAGAGCTCTGCCCCATACAGGACTGAGTTTAGGGCCTTTGCCTCATATACTTGTAACACTGGTTTGACAGGTTTGGTGAGGGATTTTTTATGCTCTTTAACCAGCGTTCCCGTAATCTGGGTGAGTTTCAGCGTGGACAGTTCCAAATGTCTGTTCCACCGGTTGTTTTGGGACACGTGAATGCCCAAGTAGGTAAAGTTTGTTACCTCCTCCAGAATTTGGCCGTTCATTATAAGCTTACCAGCTCTGTAACTTGGGTGTGGATTGAATGTCATAAGTTTGGTCTTTGACACATTGACCTCCAAGCCATGATCTTTGCAAAAAATTTCGAAAATTGACAGAGCCCTTTGCATGCCGCACGGGGTTTTAGACACTATGGGCCTCATGTACGTAGCCGAATAGCGGTCGGTAACGGCCGATTTTCGGTAATTATACCGTTACCGACCGGTATTTAGGCTTGTGACATGTAGGGGGCTCATTTCTGTATTCGGTAATTTACCGAATCGGTAAAATTACCGAATCGGTAATTTTACCGATTCGGTAAATTACGAATACAGAAATGAGATGTAGGGGGAGTGTGTGGGTGTTGTCTGGAGTCGGTATTTACCACCAACTAATAGTTGGTGGTAAATAAAGAATGGATGTGTAAAAGCATTTTATAGCGCTTAGAAGTGTGCAATGTGGCAGACATACATGCCCTTAGGGCATGTATGTGCGCCACATGTGCACACATGGCCGAATCAGGGGTGCAACAGGGTGTCAATGTGACACCCTGCCACCCTTGCATGTGCTCCCCCATTACCGAATCGGTATTTACCGATTCGGTAATGAGGCATACCTTCCCATCAATGGGAAGGTATGCCTCACTACCGAATCGGTAAATACCGATTCGGTAATTACCGAATTTTTCCGAATCGGTAATATTTACCGACTCATTACCAACATTGCATTTACCACTTCATAAATACCGAATCGGTATGATTTGGTATTTATGAAGTGGTAAATGCCAGCCCACCTACATAAGGCCCTATGAGAGTGTCGTCGGCAAACATTAATATTGGTGTAGGAGCTCCTGCCAACTTGGGAGCGTCGGTGTTAACTTGAAGCATATAATCGACTACTCCATTAATATACAAAGAAAAAAGGGTTGGGGCCATGGCACAACCTTGACGCACACCTCGCTCGACAGGAAACTCGGGGGTTGTTTCCCCCGGGCCACCCCATTGTATTTTTGCGAAGTTAGGCTCATGGAGCCTCCTAATTAAAGTCAATAGCTCCAAGGGGAGACCGAGCTTTTCGAGGACCCTCCAGAGTTGCTCAAGGTCAAAGGCAGCTCTTAGATCCACAAAAGTGACGTAGAGACTGCCTTTACCTAGTTCAACAACCTTCCAGAGCAATTGCTTAAAGCGAAACACCTGGTCCACGGTGCTGGTAAATTTGCGAAAACCCGCTTGGAGGCTAGAGAGGATCTGGTTATCTTCTATCCAAATGAGTACCTCATTCAATACCATCCTCCCAATGACTTTTCGAATTGTGTCAATTAGGCTGATGGCCCTGTAATTTCCTGGGAGGGTTTTATCACCCTTTTTATATATTGGGATTATAATAGCACCCCCCCCCCAGGATTTAGGCACTGGGGCACCTTCAGCCACAGCGTTCGCAATTAGGGTGATGTACTTGCTCCAGGAAGCTTTGTTATCAAGGAAAAGATCGGATGGAACACCATCCAAGCCTGGAGCCCGCCCTGCGGCTACACAGGACAAGGCGGCTAAAACGTCCTTAGAGCTAAAGGGACCAGACGAGTAAAAGACATATGGGATTGTGCCCGAGTTTCTATAAAAAGGGTCACATGCATATTGGGGTTTGAAATACCCCAACCAATCTTCTTGGGTGACATGGTTTGAGGGATTTTCAGGCAAGCCCCCTCTGCCCCACTTTATCACATTTCTTACCATATCCACATGTATTTTTTTTGTCAAAGATGCCCTGGAAACTGATGGCAGCCTCGGTCCGTGCAGTTAAGAGTGGTGGGGCGGTGGGGCTGGGTGTGGGGGGGAATTCGACAGACAAAGATCGTCGTATGTCTAATCCCCCTCCAACCCAGCCCCACCGCTCTTACCCGCACAGGCGGCTCCTAACTGATGGGAAAGGTTAGATTTAATGACAGCCTATGGCTTCCTTGCTAACGGGGCAGCCAGTTCGCCAAATGTGATTTAATTTCTTTAGATGGCTTCTTCGACTCTCTACATTCAATAACGAGCTCTTTCGCACCTTCAGCTCTCCCACTAAAGGGCCGGCGCTAGTGTATAGAATGTGTGGGATAATGACATAGTGGTGTTCCTACTTGGGACACTTCACTATGAGTATTCCATTGTGCGTGGAATGTATTGAGAGGGAGTTCTGAGGGTGGCAGTTGGCAAGATGAGAAGCTGATGGATGAGGTGCATTAAACATTCATTCTGACCTTCAACATTTGGAGTGTGTCTCATTTGCATAGCAGACACCACAGAATGCCCTCCCGTCTGCACTTACGTCCCTCTATGATGATGGGTTGCACCATGCCAGACCCAAGAAGCACTTCTTTCTTTATGCATACTTTTACAATGAAAAACAATAATTTTTGTATCTTATCTACTGGCACGGGATGTTAGGGAAATAGGGGTTTTGGGTGGGGGGAGTGAATTAATATGGTGATAATTATTAATACTAGAGTATTCATTATTATTACTACTGGTATAAATTTAAAAAAAAGAAAAAGATCTTACCTAACCACTGGGAAAGGATGCTAGGGAAATAGGGATTTTGGGTGGGGGAGTAATTTAAAACGGAGATATATGAAATTAATACTCAAGTGTTTATTATTAATACTACTGGGGTTATTTTAAAATACTTTGAATAATTGTTCCTTAACCGCTGGGACAGGACGCAAGGGAAATAGGGGTTTTGGGTGGGGGAGTAACTTAAAACGGTGACAAATAATATTATTACTCGAGCATTAATTGGTAATACTACGGAAATCATTTTTTTTAAAATAGAATCATTGTTACCTAACCACTGAAAACTAGTGCTAATCAAGTAATTTTTTATGGTATGGGATTAAAATTAAAGAGGAATGTAAAAAGTAAATACTGTCTAATACTCGCTAATTAATTAAAATACTACAGATAACATTTAAAAAGCATGGAAATAATTTAAGGCATCCACTACGACAGGTTCCTTTAAAAGTGACTGGAAATAATTATCTTCAAATTTATCCTAAACATAAAGAAAACAAACAAAACTATTTTGTAAATCCAATAATCTCACTGTACATAGAAACAAAGCAAAAAGCTGTCCTTCAACTATTTCCATTACACAAGCGGAGCAAGCACCTACTCAAAATTGCGACCATTTAGAAACTGAATTTAAAAAAGCTTTTTTTTAAATGACGTTTAAAAATATAAATTCAGTCAGTGCTTGAACCGCAGTTTAAAATCGATTCCAAAACATATTTTCAATTTTAAAATAGTTTAGCACACAAAAGCCTATAAATTCAGCCTTCCACCATTTTGTATTCAGTTGTGCACAAACTTCCACATTGTCAACAGTTAACTGTCTACAAGGGCATTCAAACACTGCCATCTATTGAACAAAGTAAGTATCCTTTAAAATATTAAACACTGCTTAATTTGGCAAACTTAATATTGTAATGGAATGGCTAATTTTTTTTAACTATTTACAGCCTGTGAAAATAACAGACAAAGCCAGTCGTAATAAAAAAAGCGCTTTCAGAAGTAAGGGCCTCATTAGGATGGCGGAGGGACCACCACCGCCAGCCGTGCGGTGGCAGTCCCTCCGCCATTGAACAGCCATTTACCCCCCGTCATATTAAGATGGCAGGGGGAATCGATGCGGCAGCGTGGCGGTCACAAAGACCGGCCGCCATGGTTTCGCAAGGCAGTACTTTTCCGACCGGCTCGAGGAAGGACACGTACTTTGCGGAACTAAACTATGGGCTAACATTGCAGCGGTGCCTTGCAGGCACCGCAGTAGTGATTACAATATCCCTTTCCGCCATTCTTTTCGCGGTGGGAAACCCGCCACGAAAAGAAAGGCGGAAACAGATTCAGGGGCCCGTAGCGGGCCCCCTTCATCCCCAGACCTCGGACAAGTGCGCTGGGGAGCACCTATGGTGCCCCCCTACATATCCCTGCACCATGCGGCAGGCACAGCATGGTGCCTGCCACGTAGTGCAGAGATATGCAAGTGCCTCGTATTTGCATTGTGGCTGGGGTTGCTGTAAGCATCCCTGCCACAATGCAAAGTTTGGGCGACCCCCACGATGGGGGTTGCATCGTGATCGGGGTTGCGGGACCTCTGCCTTACAAGCAGGCGGTCCCAGTCCCCGTTACGATGGCAGGCAGACTTAGGTCCGCCCGCCATCATAATCGGCCCCTAAGTGTTTTTAGAAGTACTCAGAGGTTTTCTTTTCAACTGTGTAACGGAATGTAATAGATTATTAGTTCACATTGGAAAGTCATGTTCAGATAGAGTGTACTTCCTAAGATTTCTTTTTTTAACCCCTTCAGCGCGGCGGGAATTCCCCCGCGGTGCTGAAGGGTTCGAGCGCGGGCGGGGCCATGACGGAACGGTTCCGTCATGAGCACAGCGCAACCGATGCTCATGACGGAACCGTTCCGTCATGGGCATGGAAGGGGTTAAAGGAAAACCTGTAATTTTTGCAATAATAGTTTTTAAAAGAGAAATACTGAACTGTGGAGTATAGACAAATAAAAACTTTAAAAAACAATACAATAGTGCAGTAAAATCGTAGTGTGCTAAATTAAAAAAAATATCATACAAGAGATTGGTAAAAGGAAATAGAAATACTACATTAAAGATAAAGCAAGATAATTTTGGGAAAAAGTAACAATTCCGGAATATCAATCTTATAGACACCATGTTATTTTTTTTCACAGGTTCAATCAACAGCTGATAAAACAACCCTAAAAAAACTCGTACAGCAGTAAAAAGAAATCACACCAGTAAACACCCCCCCAAAAAAAGATGAATAAATGAAACGTTATAAATGAAATCACAGTTGATTAAATAAAACCATCAAATATTGAAATAGCAGGTGTTTCTAATAAAACAAACAAGTCAAAATCCATGTGATTGGTACAACTATAAAAATACTTCTCAGTAAAGCGATGAAAATTACATTTTGCAGCTCAAAATAGGCTTTACGATATATATAAAGTGAAGAAGAGCAAAAAAAACATTCTTATCCCAAAGACTGCAGCAGTGTTTATGCTTGACAATAAAAGAAGGCAAAAAAAGCTATTCCAACTCTAAAGTGAGTTTGCACCAGGGAAAGTGCTGGTCAGTGGATATACACAAATAGCAATTCAAAGTCTAAGGGGTGCTTGCGGCATGGAATGTAATGGACAGTGAAAGGGTGCCAAAATTAAATTATATCCCCAAAGGGTGCTTTTACAACTGGGAATGTCCTTGACAAATATGGGAGGCATAAACTCTATTGTAACTCCATAGTGTGTTTGCAGCAGATGAAGTGCTGGACAGTGAACATGTGCTGAAGTGCTTTTCTAAACACTTAGGGCCTATTATGATGGTGGGCGGATTGCCACTGCATGGCCGGCGGTGGTGATCCGCCCGCCATCTATACCTGATTTATCCCCCGCCATATTAGTATGTTGGGGGGTACTGCGGCGAATGGAAAGACCGTCCGCCACTTTTCCGCCAGCAGGCAATCGTTACGATTGCGCAGGCAATTGTTACGATTGCCTGTCGTGCGAATCTGGGGCATAATATGGTGGCGGTGCCGAGCAGGCACCACCATCCATATTATGATGTGCAAATTTAAAGCCTTTCCACGGCGGCTATGCTGCCATGGAAAGGCCGGTGGAAATTGCCTTGGGGGCCCATTATGGGCCCCCGGGGGGGTGGGGAGCTGCACTTAGGGGGTACCAATGGTACCCTCCTATATTGCCATACACAAGGTGGCAGGCACCGTGCGGTGCCTGTCACGTTGTGCATGGCAATGCAAACCATGTACTTTTAACATTGTGGATGGAGCTGCACCCAGCAGCACCATCCGCAATGTTATAGGCCAGAGTGCGCCCGCCAGCGTGGCGGGTGCCTCCTAATTCGCCTTGTGAGACCGCCGCACCTCTAGCGGTCGGTCCCCTTTACCGTTACGGTGGTGGGCGGCATCGTAATAGGGCCCAAAGTGTTTTTATAGCAGGGAAAGTGCTGGACAGTGCATGTGTGCCAAAGTGCTATTGTACCGCCAAATGGCTTTTACAGTTGGGAACGTGCTTGACAGTGGATGTGGGTCAAAATGGTATTCTTTCTCCAAAGAGTGCTTGCAGCAGGGAATGTGCTGGACAGTGAAGGAGTGCAAAAATTATATTCTAACTCCAAAGGGTGTTTGCAGCATGGAATGCACTGGACAGAGAAGGAGTGCAAAAATTGTATTCTAACTCCAAAGGGTATTTGCAGCATGGAATGTGCTGGACAGTAAAGGAATGCAAAAATTCAATTCTAACTCCAAAGGGTGCTTTCAGCTGGAAAAGTGCTACACAGTGGATGTGGCTGAAATGCTATTCTAACTCCAAAGGGTGTTTGCAGAAGGGAAAGTGCATGACTGTGGATAGAGTCACAAAGACTATTCTAACCGCAAATTATGTTTGAAGCACAGAAAATGCTTGTCAGTGGATGTGTGCCAAAATGTAATTCAAACTCCAAAGGGGGTTTACAGCAGGGAATGTGCATGACATTGGATGGGGCTCAAAATGCTATTCTAACTCCAGGGTGCTTACAGCAGAGAATGTTCTGGACAATGGAGTGCAAAAATTCTATTCTAACTCAAAAGTTTGCTTGCAGCAGGGAAAGAACTTGACTGTGGATAGTGTCACAGAGACAATTCAAACTCCAAAGGAATGTTTGAAGCAGGGAAAATGCTGGACAGTGGATGTGGGCAAAAATTATATTCTAACTCCAAAGGGTGCTTGCAGCAGGGAATGTGCTGGTCAGTGACGGGGTGCAAAAATTCTATTCTAACTCTGAAGTGTGCTTGCAGCTGGGAAAGTGCTAGTCAGTGGATGGGGGTAAAACTGGTATTCTAACTACAAAGGGTGTTTGCAGCAGGGAATGCATCGGTTAGTGAAGGAGTGCAAAAATTGTATTCTAACTCAAAAGGGTGCTTCGAGTAGTAAATGTGCTGGACAGCGAAGGAGTGAAAAAGTTATATTCTAACTCCAAAGTGTGCTTGCAGCAGGGAAAGTGCTAGTCAGTGGATGGGGCTAAAAATGGTATTTTAACTCCAAAGGGTGTGCAGTAGGCCTGGGCTAAAATTCCGTTCCGCTCACGGAAATTGCGATAATTTGACATTTTCGCAATCCGTGGAGAGCGCGAAAATGTCAAAATTTCCGCAATCCTTATTTTACCGGAAATATTTTGCTTGCTCGCGCTGTAAAATAATACATTCTCGTGTGCGCGCGATCGCCTTACCTGAATCCCCGCGTTCGCGACAAGTTTTCCCGATCCGGTCGTGTTCTCCTCGAGATGTTGGATTGTTGGTAGCCATTTGCGCTGTCTCGTGACAGTTCGCGCCCGCAGTAACGTCATTCGTCGCGCGATCCGTCTTTCTTCTCGCGCTCATGCAACGCGAGACAAGTGAAAACAAGATGGCCACGCCCGCGAGCAACCGCATGGGTAAGTTTGTGAGCCGCGACCACGCAGAAAATACAGCGAACGGGCGGGAAAAATACTTCCGCATCTTCGCGATATTTCCGCGTGTTTGCGGAGATTTTTAACATTTTTGCGATAATTTGCGAAAGTGAATTTCGCAAATTCCGCCCACCCCAAGTTTGCAGCATGGAATGCACTGAACAGTGTAGGAATGCAAAAATTCTATTCTAACTCCAGAGGGTACTTTCAGCTGGAAAAGTGCTACACAGTGGAAGTGGCTAAAATACTATTCTAACTCCAAAAGGTGTTTGCAGCAGGGAAAGTGCTTGTCTGTGGATAGAGTCACACAGACCATTCTAACTGCAAATGATGTTTGAAGCAGGGAAAATGCTTGACAGTGGATGTGTGCCCAAATGTAATTCAAACTCCAAAGGGGGTTTACAGAAGGGAATGTGCTTGATATTGTATGGGGCTCAAAATGCTCTTCTAACTCCAAAGGATGCTTTCAGCAGAGAATGAGCTGGACAGTGAAGGAGTGCAAAAATTATATTCTAACTCAAATGTTTGCTTGCTGCAGGGAAAGTACTTCACTGTGGATAGTGTCACAGAGACAATTCTAACTCCAAATGATGTTGGATGGGGCTCAAAATGCTATTCTAACTCCAAAGGGTGCTTGCAGCAGGGAATGTGCTGGGCAGTGAAGGAGTGCATAAATGATATTCTAACTCCAAAGGGTGCTTGCAGCCGGGAAGGTGCTGGACAGTGAAGGGGTGCAAAAATGCTGTTCTGACTCTGAAGTGTGCTTGCAGCTGGGAAAGTGCTAGTCAGTGGATTGGTGTAGAAATGCTATTTAAACTCCAAAGGGGGTTTGCAGCAGGGAATGCATAGGACAGTGAAGGAGTGCAATAATTCAATTCTAATTCCAAAGGGTGCTTGCAGCAGGGAAAGTGCTAAACAGTGTATGGGTCCAAAATGCTACCCTAACTCCAAAGTGTGTTCACAGCAGGAAATGTGCTTTACAATGAAGGTGTGCAAACATTATAATATAACTCCAAACTGTACTTGTAGCAGGGAAAATCGTTGACAACCATGAAATGTAAATAATCTATTCTGACTCCAAGGGTTGTTTGCAGCAGAGAATGTGCTGTACACAGGTGGGTGTAAAAAACAATATTCTAACTCAAAAGAGTGTTTGCATCAGGGAAAGTACTGGTCAGAGCATGGGGGCCATAATGCTATTGAAACCATGTGGGGGAGGCCAGAACCCGCTCCCTTAGAATACTCTATATTCCTTAGAGGACCTCAACCTCTATAATTAGCCCACACTTACCTCTTTCGTCACCACACGGTGAACGGCTCCAACAGCTCCCTGCAAAGTAGAAGGGGACAGGGTCAATGCCATTGATGCGGACACACTGACGGAAGGAGGAGGCAGGACTTACTGCGAGAGCAGCCAATTACGGAGGGGATTGGAAAGTCGAGGAAGGACAAACAGACCGGAGAAAAGGGGCAGGACCCGGAAGACACTGGAGAGAAGAGCGTGAGTGGCAGTCGCATTCCGGAGGAGGAGAGAGGGACCCACTCCACTGGGTTCGAGGACATTTGAGTCATCGCACCGGAAACCGCCAACTGCACAGGATCGGGAGGCAAAGCGAGAGGACAACGATGCTCTGGAGACCTGGAGCGAGGAAGGGTGGTCGCCCTGGGAAGCATGACTCCCCCGCCGCAACTTAGAAGAGTTGCAGCTTTCTGTGTACGTGTTTGGGAAGGGCGGCTAGGTTACGGGACAGGTGAAAAGGGGGGGAACAAATTGAGACACATGAGGATTGGGGAATCAGAAAGAAAAGTATTGTCGCTTGAATCATGTGAGCTCTAGTGTCCAGAAGTCACGACCCAGCCCATTGAGTGTTTTTCATTTCATTCATTCTGCTTGATAATTTGTTTGCACTATTTGAGGTAGAGGGCATACCTGAAAATAGGTTCAAAAGAAAGGTTTTAAAACAGAGGGAGAGATCAAGAGGGGCATGGCAAAAAAAAGAGAGAACAAGAGGGGTATAGCTAATCGCACACAGTTTAAAGTGAATTAACTATGGCATGGACTGAGACACTAGTGCACATGTTTACTTTCCCTTGTACACTCTCCCACCAGAAATTCTCCCTTCCCGAAGTCCTAGTGAAGAGGAGAAGGGCCTACCACATAAAGAAGTATATAACCCCACAGGAAGGGGGAAGAGGTACCTGCTGCACCAGCTTCACCAAAGGAGTTCTCCCCTATACCCCTGGGTGTGGTATTGGTCTCTATCCCTTACAACAACATCTCCTCGACTGAATTACTTACCTTACTCTTCTTGTCTTCTTTCCTTGCGAACCTGGGACAACCCACCACGGACGCATGAGCCTAAAACAACCAGAAGAAGGAGAAGATAAGCAGTGAAATAAGAGAGAAACTCTAGGAGTTTGCTAGAATCTCGATTATTTCCATTCCCTCCTCATTTTCCCTTCGATATAATTTGCTTCGCCCTAATTACTCCAGACGTTCCTTCAAATTATTTATTTTTTATTTTTATTTTATTTGCAGAGTTTTATATAGCGCTGGCTAGACCCGGAGGTATCAGAGCTCTTTACATGAGGATTAGCGAGATACAAAATTATGTCAATTACAGGTGCCCAGTATAACATAGAGAAAAAAAAACAGTGTTACACAGTAACATGAGTTACTAGAACGTACATATACACGCATCCTATGGGGTATAGAAGGAAGAGGGGAAGATTAAAATGGGGTTGGAATGAAGATCAGATCAGGAAAGACAGGCAAGGGGGAAAGTAATTCAGGAGAACCAAAAAGACAAAGTGAAAGTCAAACAAGCCAGCTGATTCATAGGAAGGCGGGGGAAGGAAGGAGACACAGCAGAGAGACAAAGGAAAGTCTGTCCAATGTCCGGCTGGGAAGGTGACGGCCGAAGGGGTGATCCACAGCCAATCTACTCTAAAGCTACCTGGGTAGCTCCGCCGGGTATCGGCCAAATTGCTAGATCTGCTGCCCCAATTCTTGTCTGAAATTGTTTGAAAAGGGTCCCAGGGGGAAAGTCCTTAAGATGTGAAGGCCAGGTGAGATTAGTCAGGGAGATTGGGGGTTAAGTATGGCCACTCCTGAGTCTTGAAGCAGCTCCAGTGACTCAGGCCCCCCGTACCAGCGCCATCACTTCTCAAGGGCCTCGTGGTCAGACGAGGGAGTGCTGTATCGTCATGGGAGTTTTACAAGAACACCAGGTTCTAATCACCCCCTCCGCCTCCCAATGGGCCACCTGGATCCCTGGAGCACGTCAGCAGATGGTTACCTCAGATAGCTATAGCGTGTGACTTCAGGCGGCTCTCTTCATGCTGGGATCACCGTGTACCGATTGCTAGGACCACAGGTGTCATCTTGGAGTCAGGCAGTAGGCCAGGCAACTTCTCCGGGGGCACTCATCTCCCCCCAGCGCACCGTGGGACCCAACAGGACCTTCCAGGGGAATTGGCCTCGCCTCTGTCCAGGCTCAGGCGAAGCATCTCCCTGTCTGACGCCCTGGTGATCGAGCACACTGCAGGGGGAGGAGGCCACTCTCACCTGCTCGTGCGTGTCTGATCTGGGGGTCTGATCCACGCCTCAGGGTCTCCTCGCATTGGCCACCGTCTGTCAGGAGCGACAGCGCGTCCAGTAGCCCCCGTCTAATGTCCTGTGCACTCCGCGTCTCTGGGGGAGCACCATTGCAGCTGGTCGCGTCCGTCGGGTGAGGCTGCCATTTTGCTAAAGCAGCAGCGCAGCTCCAAGATGCAACCAAGCCGCCGCTGCCACGCCGATGTCAACTAAACGCCAAAATTGAGAAACACATTCGGCCCCCTAGATTCGTCTTTCGTCCATCCCTCACAAACTACCAAAGTGTAATTACACGTGGAAATAAGTGTTGGACAGTGGATAGATGCAAAAATAAGGAGAGCAATAATGGTAATATAAATCCAATCTGCAAATGTACATGAGTCAGTTTTCCTTCTTAATTCCATCCGCACAAACTGAAACCATAACATTGTCTTGTTAATATATTCCACAGGTTAAATCAACCTCATCAGAATTCCGATTAGAACAAAAGCCAAAAAGCTGTCATCAACAACAACAAATGTTCATCAATGCTATATGAAAAACGAGGTAAATTAGCTGTTATACATAACATGCCACACATGAAAATAATAATTTTTTTTTATTTTTAGAAAATTAAATACAATTACCGTTCAACAATTTAAAATCCACTTTCCATTTTAGAGTTACCCAACTGAATTTAAAATAAAGAAAATAATTCTGCAAAAACACACCCTAAACATCCTCCAAAAGGCAGAAGAAGAGTACAAATAAATCTAAATAAGGTAAGAGATAGCAGAATAACCAATTAACTCACCGTTTTTCTTTTTACAGAGATCTACAACATTTTAAATCAAAATTAAAAGACATATTGAACAAAGCAAACAGGAATGTAATTTTTCTTTTACAGAAGTCATAAAGAACACATTTTTTTGGGCAGGTTATAATCATTTTCCACTTTAATGCAAAATAAACTATAATTTAAAATGCAAAATAGAAATCGTATTTTATTTAAAAAAAAATGAACCAAATTGTCTCCACAGGATAAATATTTTTATTCAAAATTTCAAACTTTAATAAACTTTCTCTCCCTTCTTTTTCAGACATTGTAACAATGGCAACAAGCAGAGAAGAAAAGTATGTGACATCTGCAAAAGGAAATAAACTACTAAAACACGCTGGCTACCTTTATTGGAAGGATAGACTTACTGAACCCAGGAGTCATTGGAGGTGTGTGCAATATTAATCATCCCATTGCACAGGCAGTGCGGTTACTCTGGGGGACCCTGCTGAAAAGAACACAGAGCATATCCACTCTGCCTCTGCCTCTGCAATGGAGATTAAGAGTTGATAAAATATCAATGAGATGAAACAGCTTGCATGCACCTCCAATGAACCCTGTGGCGCAGTTTTGAGGGAGGTGTCACAACACATTCCTATGCATGTAGCTAGTTCTATGTCTACTATTCCAAATTTAAGAAGAATTATCCAATGTAAAAAACAGGCAAGTAACCCCCCCACGTGTAACTCCACAAACCTTTTCAGATTTTAACATGCCTCCTGAATTAAGACTCACTGTTATCAATGAAAACTTTTTCTTATACGACAACAAAATCCTTTAAAAACTAATTCACATTTTTAGCACGTCCTGTAACCTTTTAAAATTGGAGGGTAGTGATTTTTGAATGATGGATGGGATATTTAAATCCACACCCCATCCATTTTCCCAAATATACACTATCCATGACTATATTAACCACACAGTAGGTTCCTTAGTATACAGTTGACTCCCTTATAAGCAACCCTCAACATACACTGAACTATTATCAGTTGTAAAATCTAAAACACAAAACAAAAGTCCTAGAAAAGTAATAATTGACATTGAATTATCAATGATTAAAACCATTACGGAAGTTGTAAATTGGATGGGATCTTCCCAGCTGAAACTAAATGGAGGAAAGACAGAGATTATGACTCTAGGCAACTTTGAAAACATGACACTTGGGAGTATCTGGCCAGCATGCACGGGCCCAGCACCGACCCCCAAGCCAGAAATAAAGAGTCTGGGCATCTGGTTAGATCAGAATTTGACTTTCAAAACGCAAGCTAGAAAAACAGTTGCTACCTGTTTCGGCCTGATCAGAATGGCCAGGGAAGTGCTTCCCCTGCTCCCTCTCCTAGCCAAGAAAATCATGGTCCAATCCCTCTTACTCTCTAGGTTGGACTATGGCAATGTCCTTTATCTGGGAGCCCCTACCTCTGTGATCAACAAACTTCAGGCTGCCCAGAACTGCGCAGCCAGACTACTGACGGGAACACCCAAATTCCAATCCGCCAAACCATCCCTCCACCTCCTTCACTGGCTCCCAGTTAAAGAGCGAATCATCTTTAAATCCCTCTGCATCGTCCATAAATCCTTGCAGGGGAGGGGTCCTCCTCTCCTCTCGACGGTAATTCACCCTTATAAAGCAAGGAGACAGCTTTGCTCGGATGAACTTCACCTAATTGACACCCCTAGAATCAAACGAACCAGAAGTGGCAGCAGACTCTTTTCCCTGAATGCCGGTAGGCTCGGGAACACTCTGCCCCTCCACCTCCGTAGGGAGTCTGACCATCTTGCCTTCTGGAAACAACTTAAAACCTTTCTGTTCCCTTAAATTCTGCTGCTCCGTCTGATCACTAGTCATGCCTAGTGCTGGGAGGCCTTATGATAGCCATGCCCTCTATGAATGCTCTTTTCATTTCATTTCATTTCATTAGTAAAACCTACCCAGAAACCAAAATTCAAGAATTGTTTTTCCTGCTTTTATCAGGCTTATTGGTAGAAAATTAAAAAAAACATCCTTAGTTGAGGATTACATATCTGCCAGTAAACTGCCATTTGAATAAAAAAAATTAACTCCATTGTGCTTTGTTCCACCTGACTGTGTAGATAAGTACTACACATCAATGACTGAATCTGAGTATTTTGTAGCAAATGAGGATGAATGGGGCCCCATTCTAAATTACTTCGAGGACACTTGGATTGGCCATCTAAGCAGGAGGAATCCGAGGCTTCCTGTCAAAATTGGGAACTGTTACATAACCTGCTTAGAGGGTGGAGCAAAGACCAATAATGCCATTGAGGGATGGCACAACTCCTTTAATAAATCAATAGGTTAATCACACCTTAACTTTTATCATTTTTGGGAAATTTTAGGGAAGGACCAAAGTTTCCAAGAAATGAGAATTGCGCAATGTGTGTCTGGTGTCTGGACCCACGAACTTCAAAAATAACTAAAGAAATGTCTGAAAGACTATTGGGACAGATTCAACAATTTTTGTTGATGGTGGCTTCAGACTACCTAGACAATATTGCACACATCCTACACTACTAACCCTAACCTACACCTATTCTAAGTTACTTGCCTGTGTTTTAAATTATTACATTTTTTACAAATTGCCTTTGTTACAGCAATAACTTTTTCAATAATTGAAAATGTGTTTCTACTTTTTGACGTTTGCTTTCTTTGACTCTTGTACTTGTCTTCAAATTCATACTCGGGCAAGAGTCACCAGCACAACAAAGATCTCAAATTCTTCACTTTCATCATGAATCCAATCACCAGTCCCGTGCATTTCTCTCAAACAAAAACTACAGATTAGCTTGTCCATTTTGTAATGCACATTATTGTGCAAAATAATCTGTGCACCCTAAAAAATATTTCCCCCCAAAAAATCCTGAAAAAGTATTTAATAGTGGCAAAAAACACAACAAACAATCCTCTCACCTTCGATGTTGTTTGTAAAGTAGGACGTAAATCCTTCCAAACTCAACCCCAAATTCACATTAATGAATGTTCTGGTTATCAGCACCATCCATATATTCCATAAACGCACATGCTCATCGTTCCATACATGCGTTTTGTGTTTTTTAAAAAAGAAATCTTGATGCATAACCAAAAGAACAAACAACCCAAAAAAGATTATTTTAAACAACTTTTTTTCAAAAAAGTGCTCTTTTTTTTAAACGAGTAAAAGACAGACGACGAGCCAGACGTGAGCATCGATCTGCTGCATGCATAGGAAAAAAATACAAACATAACCATAAACACTTCTAACTAACTAAATTACCACTCCTCTCTCCTTACACTAAGTTGCCGATTCCGATCCGGTAAAAATAATTTGCGTACGACCCGCATCCGTATTTTTTTACGTACGAGTCGCACAAGTACCGTACAAACTGGCAAGTACGATTGGGACGTGAAAAATAACTACGAATAGTGTTGGGAAAAGTCTACGAGCGCGCGTCGGAAAGTGTCCACGTCCGAATATCGTCGGGAAAAGTGTAAGAAAGTGCTCCGGACAGTTTCACTTACAAATCATAAAACACAAGTCCGAGCGCGCAAGTACGATCCCGACCACCCGTCTGAATACACAATCGCACGTAAAAAGGCCCGTACGGAGCCAACGCAGTAGCACACATGTACACGGGTAAACTCATGCCCGTGTACGAGCCGTACAGCCCCCCCCACCCCCAAATATGTCAGCACCGTACACCACCCTGTCCGCACTGTACCCCAGCCCCGGAACTGGAACCGCTGCACCCCCCCATGTACGCGTAGCACCCCCTCATGTACGCGCCGTACCACCGCATGTATGTACTGTACCCCCAGCCCCCCACCGCATGTACGCACCGTACCCCCAGCCCCCCCACCGCAAGTACGCACTGTACCCCCAGCCCCCCACAGCATGTACGCACTGTCCGCCCATCCGCGCCACCGCATGTACGCACCGAAGCCCTGCACCACATGTATGCACTGTCCCCCCAGCACCCCCACCGCATGTAGGCACTGAACCCCCGCAACGCATGTACGCACTGTACCCCCAGCCCCCCACCACATGTACGCACCGTACCCCTGCACCGCATGTACGCGCCGCACACCAACACTGTACCCCAGCCCCCTCACCCAGCATCGCGTATGTACGGATCGTACCTACGCGAAAAATACTCTTACAGAACATGGACACTGTAAAACAGCACAAGGAGGGCCAATCCGACTCGCACAACAACACAAAACACGTCGAAATGACAAAATACATCTCAAAGACTGACCTGGCACATCCAAACAGGCAAACAGAGGCCCAAAATCACAACCAACACTTATAACACACCCACCAAAATTCAAACACAGCCACACCCAAAAATGGACCAATAAAAAGGGCCCACACACACACCCCATGAGCCTTTGCAACAGACCCACTGCTGCCAGACCCCACGGACAAACAACCCCACACAACCTTCACCACACCTTCACTCACAAACCTTCACACAACCACCTCCACAAACATCCCCCTCTTCACATTCACACACACACACACACAACCATCCACACCCACACCCACACCCCACACCATGAACATAAACAAGAATCCAAAGTTCACCACGGCGGAGCTGGAGCTCCTTGTCAACGAAGTCATCAGAGTCGAGCCACAGCTGTTTGGAACATTGGTCAGACAGACCAGCATAGCTGCAAAATCTGCCATGTGGCAGAGGATTGTCGACAAGGTAAATGCTGTTGCACCCGTCCGAAGGACCAGGCATGAATGCCAAGCCAGGTGGTACGATCTGCGCAGGGCGGTCAAGAGGAAGATGAATGAAGAACATGCCCAGACCAACATCACTGGAGGTGGGCCGCCCCGCAGACCTGTACACTACCATCCCTGGGAGGAGAAGGTGATGGCCATGCTACCGCCGGTGGGACTACACGGAGTGGAAGGAGTCGCAGAGCCTGGTGAGTACACAAACAACTCATGTAACTTGGGGGGAACGGCATCCACACCCCAACCACCAGAGGCGCAACTAGAGCAAATTTCGGGGGAGGCTAAGAAAAAATTTTGTGGGGGGATGAATCTGTTAAGCCATAGGCAGAGTGGAGCTGCAGGGGCTGTTAAAGGGGTGCAACAACAGCGAGGCCTCATTAACACGCAAATGGCCTGTTAAAGACCTGTGAAGTGCTCGGGTGCGGCTGTGAGTGTGCCGGGAAGCTGTCTCATCCCGGGCTGCCACACACGACGGGGGTGGGCTGAAGCCCTGTGAGTCCAATGGGTGTTGCGCGCCTGCCAACCACAACAAATGCACGCACCTACCCCCAAGCACTCACCATTCACCCATCACAAATCAAGGCAAGGCCATGTCCAAGGCTACAGCAACCACAAACACAAGACTGGATGTCCGGGAGGGTGGGCCCCACACAACACATTGTCAAAATGAGACGCAGACAACAATGTCCTCAGCCCATATGGCATAGGTACATACCCATGCACTATGCGCAGGGACTGGCAAAGTACTGACAAGGTAGATGACACTGGACCCTGCTGTATGCAGCACAAGGCCCTCCTGGGACCACTGTTCACCCAAACACCAACTCCACAAGCACAGGTATCTAGCACAGGAACTCACACACACTGTCATGCCAGCATGCACCATGAGGGGACACACACATCACCTGGGAGACCCAATGACAACTCACACTCCACACAACAGCACGCCCGGTCACACCCCCCCCCCTAACACAAGCACCCCCCCCCCGGGGCAGACAACGGACTCACACACTCCCACAATGGACATGTGACACAACAAGACCAATACAGAGCCATGTATGCATCAGAGACAACTATCTACAGGTCACACACTCAGGAGAACATCCCAATCTGTCCCCCACAACATGCCCATCCCCAAGTGGACACTGAGAGGAATGCTAGGGACATCCAACTACCTGGGTGAACTGTGTCAACTAGAATATGTATGAAACATGGATGTGGCATAAAACAGCAGTAACATTGTCTCTCTCTCACACACAGGGCAACGTCGACGATCTCCCCCCAACACTGGGGGAGAAGAATCACAGTCCCAGGCACCGCGTGAAGACGATCCCACCGGCAGCGACGACTCTCACCACTCCGTGGATGACCCTGACCAACCTGGCCCCTCTGGTGTACAAGCCCCTGCAGCACCTGCGTCAGGTACATCTTTGCCAAACCACCACCCCCATTCCTGCCACATCCCAGGAGACACCCAGGAGCCCTGCTCGCACTGAACAACACAGCCAGTATGACCAGGAGGGACAAGGTTCTCCGGGCACCCAGGAGGAGGCAGGCAACCCTGCAAATGCCATCCCTCAGGGGTCCCGGAGACCCGATGTGCCCACAACGGCAGGCCAGGCTCGTGTGGGCAGGGGTGGTGGGAGTGGAGGCAGGCGGAGGCGCAAACCTGACCAGCCAGCACAGGATTCTGGTATGACACAAATACGCAACATCCTGGAATCATAGCGGCGTGACACCAGAGGCATGGACCAGGTTGTGTCCAGACTTTCCAGGATGCAGGGGACCCTCGATGAGATCAAGAACCTGCAGGTCGAGCATCATGCCAGTCATCAACAACACCAAGAACGGATGGAGGCAAGACTGGCTGAGCTCCTGGCGGTGCACAGGGACGTGGGACAATCACTCCGTCAGATCGCCCAAAGCCTGGCAAACCCTCCCTGTACCACCAGGCGTAGACCAGCACCAGACACAGGGAGGGACGAGGAGGAGGAGGATTCGTCTGACGGAGCGTCCCTGACATCGTCAAGGCCTGCATCTGAGGGTCCCCGGAGGAAGGTGGGTCGTCCACGTAAAAGACCGTGAGAGTTACCGGACGACCATCACCGTCTCCCAGGTCACCTGGCCTGGAACCTGGCACCTGCCCTCTGGCGCAACAGCAGCACCTCACCCAATGACATTCTCTGCCACATGGACTTGCTGGTCACAGTCTGACCAATGATGACCAACACTGTGGTCTGGACTCTGATGACTCCAACTGACAAGGATGCCATCTCCCCCTGTGAACTTTGGATTCTATTCCCCCAGTAGAGCACCTTGGCACATCTACCAAAAGACTCACCCCACCCAAAATAAATTCACATTGTTCTGCACATGAGATGTTGCTGTCATTTTGCATTATTCAACGACATATGTGTGGAAATGTCTAACTATGCCTGAGTGTTGAACTAACTCCAGCCATCCACACGCTGGGATCAGAGTCTGGTACAGGACACATATGGGTCACAAGGTATCATTCAATGTAGGCATTGAGCACAAAATTCACCTGTGATGGCCTCTGGCTGCTGAGGAGGGGCTTGCTAAACTGTGCGGACAGACCTATTTGGGAGATTATCATCAAGGCGTAGAGGTCATGGCTCATGAGGAGGTTCCCGGGGAGGGAGTCCCAGGTATGTGTGGCCAGGTGGGAGAACAATGTCCTGTATGCTAGAGTACGGTGAATGTGAAGAACGGTGGCCAGGGCAAGGTTGGATGCACGGAGATGGCCCAACGGGATCTAGGATGACAGATGTACAAGGTAGGATTGGGGTCGGGGTTGTGGACTGCCTCCTGAGTGTGGGTGGGGAGTGTGGAGGTCATCCTGCAGCAGACAGTGATCCATTGCAGCTATCTATGGTGGACGGTGAGGTGGCTGAGGTGCAGGGTGTAGAAGCTGAGGTGTGCAGATGCCCCCTGGAAGTGGACCAGGTTCCTGGGAGTGCGGATGTACTTGCACCATAGAGGGCAGGGCAGTATATGAGACGGATGTTGTCATGGACCTAGGGGATGGTCTGTCGTAACTTGGAGTGGATCTATCTGTGGATCATGTGCATGATGCAGAGGGCGTTGCAGCATGAGGCACAGATGCTGTGGACTAGCATGGCATATGTGAGCGAGCCAAACATGATGCACACCATCTCGTGTGTGGCGCCACTGGGTGCTTGTGCAGGGCCCACAGCAGCAGGCGCCATCTCCCTGAAAAATGCCCCATTTTGCACACAAAGACTAGGATGTCAGAAGGACAACTGCAACAGGCGCGTGTGTAAAGTAAGGAGTGTCCAGTGTCACATGGCACACCCAGAGACAATGCATGCACAATCACCAAAGAGCCATTACACCGGATCAGGAAACTGAAGGGCGACCTGCGCACAGGAGACACACCCTCAGTAGCTGGTGATGGCCCATTGTGTGGTCGACCTTGCTGATAAACATACACGACCATGTACTTCGTGCCCAATAGAGAGCCTAATCCATGAGCAACTGCATGCATGTCGCTAGACTACACATGGACTCCTATGCATTATCGACAGCAAGTATGCCAGAGATGCCGCATGCCAAGTGGCAAGAAACCTGCATTGACAGAGACGAGGCACCTTGGAGTGTGACGAACACCTTTATTACTCAGCCTCAAACCAATGGAATTGCATCTATTGGAACAGTATCACAGGTCATTCGGCTGACCATGTGTGACCTACACTGGACACCCCCTGCAACACACAGATGTGGTACATCCTACTGAGCTGGCGCACAAGTGAAGGGGTTGAGCCTCACACCCCTTGCTGCACACGGAGAGTGTACAATTCCCCATTGAGCCTCATATGGGGATGTCCCAAACCATGTCCACCATTGGCATCCCGTATGTTCCTGAGGGACGTTATACACACATTGATTCCTTCATCAGAATCCACAATCCATGACAGATGACTGTTAGGAAGGGTGACTATCAATTCATGGGAGCCATGCAACACGTCAGGTGGCCCATGGTGGGTCGACATGTATGCATGGTAACACAACATGCACAGGAGCAGTCCCTACATATCACAAACACGTACCACCCACAAAACGCCTTGCTTCACTCCTTACCCCAAATTACTTTTCACCATGTCTGTGCATGTAACTCTGCTCCAGCCCACGTTGCGATACTCATGAGGAATAGCAGGAGTGCAATGGTGACATGAGCAGACGACAGCCGCAGGAAGCTGGGGAGGACAGACACACAACAAGTCAGCGAAGAGCTAGTAATCCGCAGACATGTACATGCACTCTACAGGATTTATGTTGTCACCATGCTAATTATGAAATTTGTGTACCCGCTGAAATTTGGGGAATGACATCATGACTCGAATGACACATCAGAACACACCTCCAAGTCACTTAGCACACAGTCAGCTCGACACACACATTGCAACACATGCCACACAAGGCCCTAAGCGTGCACACTCAGACACAGGGACTCACCATCATGAGAAGAAGTCGCGGATAAGCTGACTCCGGTTGTCCTCATCCTCATCCTCATCCTCACTTGTCCCGTGCCCGAGCCCTTCATCCTCCACGGGTGGATTTTCCTGCTTATCCGGATCCAGGATGAGTGGCACGGCCTTCTCCACTGCCATGTTGTGCAGCATGCAGCACACAAGGAAGATTTTGCAGACCTTCACCGGGGCATATGGGAGTGCGCCGCCGGTCTTGTGGAGGCACCGGAATCTGCTCTTCAGGAGTCCAAACGTCCTCTCAATCACATGCCTCGTCTGCCCATGGGTGTCGTTGTACCGGTGTTCTGCGGCTGTTCTGGGGTTGCGGAGCGGCGTCATCAGCCATAGCATGTTGGGATAGCCAGGGTCCCCTACATGGAAACATCATGGACAGAAGTGGGTCAGGAGAAGCAGTAAGATATTAAGATACCGCTGAATACAGGACTACAGAGTATACCCACCAACAAGACATGCATGTTCATTGCGCAGCTGCAGCATCATTTCAGGCACCCCGCTACGCCTCATGATGTAGGCATCGTGTGCTGATCCTGGAAAACGGGCACAGACATGGGATATCATCATGTTAGCAAGACATACCACAAGGGCATTGATGGAGTGGTAATGTTTGCGGTTACGGAAGGCTACCTCCTGTGCGTGTGGTGGTACCAAAGCCACATGTGTCCCATCAATGGCCCCAATGACATGGGGCATCCCTCCCAGGGCATAGAACTCACCCTTGACACCTGTCAACTGCTCACGAGTCGGGAAATGTATGAATTCATCCAGGTGTACCAACATGGCCTCTAACACATCATGCAGGACACGGCTGAACATGGTCTGGGACATGCCACCTACATCAGCTATAGTCAATTGAAACGTACCCGTGGCAAAGAAATGTAGGGCTGCCATCACCTTCATCTTGGCTGTCAGTGCAGTAGGATACCTGTGTAGCGGTTGGAGGTGTGGTTCCAGCCTTGTGGTCAAGTCGTCAATCAACGGTTGGGAGAAGCGGTAGTGGCGTATACAGTCACGTTCCCTCATGGCAGCCAAGTCTGGCATTGGTCGGGGGAGAGGCGGTGCCCTGCAGAAATTTGGAAGGAATAACGAAGATTGAGTACAGCACTGCACCACAGTCAATGAACTGAGCACATGTTCAACAGCTAATACACATATGCTACATACAGAGTCTGTACTGTGCAATGCATCCAGGACACGTATATGCCAGCCAGGTGACACCCCTGCCAACAGTCAGCTACACACGTGGGTGCTCAAGGTCAACATGACATGGCATGGAACTAGCTGTGGGCCAGTGTAAGTGAACAGGCAGACGCATTACAGGAGTGACAGACAACCACATATGTGCATGAGAAGGATGTTTCATCATACAGACCGATTGCGGAACACTAGAGGCACAGGTCACATGTCCTTGAAATAGGACAGTCCACACACCTTGCCATGAAGGGGTACATGTCAGGAATGATCACACATACATTGAGAATACGCAGATATGTCCTTGTCTCGCAAGGCCATGTGCGATGCATGCATACACCCGTTACGTCTGATTCCACATGTGGCCTGGTGTGCGTAATTGTGTGCCATGCCCATCCACATGCACACACATGTTGGATGCAGCAACTGCAGATGCATGTCACGGAACAACTACAGCAAGCTCATGGGAACACTTGACACACACATGACATAGTCACATCATGCAACGCCGGTAGTTACATGTCAGGTGTCATTATCCGTGTCCCTGGCATCAGGGGACAGTTGCTGGTGTAAGTGACTGTGCCGTGCCAGTGATGCAGTGCCCGACTGTCCACAGAGGGTAGCTCCTCTGTATCAATTGATATCAAGTAAATTTGCTGTTGTGTCATGCTCCCCATTGTTTCACAGTGGCATGGTGGGTAAACCAACTGTGTGGTGCAGGGCCTACATATGTTTGTGGTATTGTAGATGTCACTCATGTTGCTGTTCATGCTATGCGCTGTGTCCTATGTAGTTTGGACTCATGTGTCATATGTCTACAGGTGTCTGATCATTTCCTGTCTCTTCACCTTGCCCACAGCATCGTCGGGGGAAACCGAGGGAGACATTGGCACGGACGTGGGGGAGGGATCCAGCACCGGGGCCACCAGTGCTTGGGAGTCTAGCGCAGCAAGTGGCACGGAGGCCGAGGGGAGTCAGGCGGAGGACCTGTCCAGTCCCATCACCACCCTCCCACTTGCTCGGGTCCCTTGTGTCCATGCTAGGCGACAACAGGTGCGTGAGAGGCGGCAAGGAGGTGTATTTAAAAGGTGAAGGGTGCACTTCCACTCCGGATCATTCTGTGGTGTGTAGGCAGATTCAATTGCATGGTGCATGTCATATGCACGCTCATGATTTAGCATGTATTCTGAGGTGGATTCGTGTGCCAGTCATGACCCCGTCTTGTGCGCTGCTTGATAATGGTAATTATGTGCTGTTCAATGAAGAAGCTTGCTGTGGGATGCTTCCGGGAATTGCTCACATCGTGACTGTATCACTAAGAGTGGTTTTCTGTCATTACGTCCTTTTCCCACCTCCGCATGGCCGGCTGGATGTATCCATCTGGCCTTCCATTCCAACCTTGAAAGCAGAGTTCAACAAGATGTGCAGAATAAGGGCTCTGTTGTCTCAAAAACAAGTCGTGTTAACTTCATACCGAGTAACATTTGTCCTTCACGTAGCTCACACGCGCACAGAGGGGCAAGCGCTTTTGGACACTGCTCTCCCACTACATATTTGGGACTCGGATTCAGACTATCTTTCATGCCTCGTCAACAGGTGGCCTGGATGTTTTTTCCAGAATTGTGTGCTCTGGCCTCGTGACCTCCTTCCATACTCTGTTTGGTGTGATCCCCGCATTTCATCATTCGATTTGTTCTAGCATCTTCGGAGGTCTCCCTTTGCTTCTAGCACTCGTGGCTAGGGTGCTATTGTTGATCTGCGTACTACGCTGTGGCTTCACAACTTGCGTTAGAAGACAGCATGCACCGGCTGCTCCATCTTTGGAAACAGATGCTTGAATTCTACGGCACTCTGCCGCTGGCGACCTTAAGCAGTGCCTATGGATTGTCCTTCCGGTTTCCCTTCTTTACCTGCGTGCAACCTGTCTTTCATTGCCTAGACCAGTGGTTCCCAAACTTTTTCGACCTGTGGCTCCCTTGACCTAATTGGCAGTTGGCCGTGGCTCCCCACCATTTGTTTACCGGTGGGGGATGCAAGCCCGACCTCGGGAGTACTTCCAGTTGTCTCCCTGAAATTAATTGGGATGCAATGAAGGTATTATAACCATATTTGTAAGAAAATAAAAATATAACAGTTATTTAATAAAAACTTTAGGTTGCCATGCCTTGATGGAATTCAGGCCTTCTGCATCCAAGATCAGGAGTGGTATTTCCATATCTATTACGACTTCCCCAACCCTGCTCCAACAATTTAGGAACGTGCTGAAGAGACACGTTTTTTTCAATAGCACCGCATCATGATGTAGTAAAAGTCCACTCTTAGAAACCACCTACCCTGCCATGCGCACGTTGACTGTGTGTCTTTGCATTGCATAGAGATTGTGGGTGCAGACAGCAAGTATATATGCTCGCAGATTTTGTGTTGCACTGAAACATTTGAGTGTGCCTTGCACTCAGGAGAAGAGGGCCCAAGCTATCCAACCTTAGAGTGAGTGAGCAGGCCATAGAGACAAACTTTTGATTTGCATTCTGGTGCCAGAATCTTCCCCCAGATACTATGCTTTCTTATGGATAAATGGTTTTACATTACATACACAGGGCTAGCACAGCAAAACAAAACCAGATTTACAAATACCAGAATGTAAACGGAAAAGTAAGACTGGGAGAGCCATTCGCAGAACACATGAAACAACTGAAGCCCTCTCGTGTTTTACAGATCACTTCCATTAATAATCATGACCCATACGTAACCACATGCACATGCGCAGCTAACCAAACATTTAACGTGGTGAAACTCACATAAAAGACCATCACATGGCAGCAAAAAGGGTTACAAGGACATTATCATAATTTGCAGTATGGAGCTCCCAGTCGTGTCTGCGTATAAAGGCGGCTGCTGCTGCTGTGCGCTCTCCTGGGCCTGGCTGGGAGTGAGTATGCTTGCTGGGCCCTAATGTGTTGCTAACATCACGGTAATGAGGACTCGCTTTCAGCAGTTTATGTAGTTGTAGGGCAGGCCCCTAACACTCTTGTTAGAGCTGTCACCTGTCAGAACCGAGCAGCCGGCCCTAATCACTACCCCGTATCCTCAATGACATGTAAATTAAATGCGGGCTGCAGCACTTGACTTTCCTGGCATTGGCACTTGTTGGCCTCACTGCACAGGCCCAGCCCCGCTGCTCGCCCTAACAACACGGTTGGGCAGCGAGACCAGCAAGTGCCAGGGCCGGGAAGGTTAAGTGTTGCAGCCCACATTTTAATTAACATGTCATTCATTTTACAGGTTTGTGCCATCATGTTTGGGGGCGGAGATGGTGAACGGCGAAGAACTACTACACTCAGAGGAGTCTGTCAGTCACTCCGAAGTTAAGAACCCGGCCCTTTTAAAAGGAGAAAGGAGTTTGGATTCGAAGTTATAAATTATCACTACTGCAGCAAGAACGTAATCGGAACCTGTTTTGAGGCCGTGAACCTTGTCAATTGTATTTGAAGTGTGGAATTTTTGCCTACGGGTGGCCCGTTCAGGCATGGTATGCGTTAACTTCTATGTAGCATTACCCATTCGGGGTTTTTGTGCATGTTGTGTAGCTGGTGATGTCGCCCACTGTACTTGGACACAGTCTGACCTTTTTATATACAGTAAGAGCGGGCGAGATTATTATACCGATGCTTGTGCAGGACACCTAGCGTGAATGAAACTTGCTAAATTAAATTCAGCTAGTTCATGGCTGGGTTGTGTGTGGATGGGAGCGCTACACTAGGCTAAACGCTAGTTATTAGCAGGGACGGGTATTCAGGTAACTAAATTTCTTACAGTGGCTGTCTCGCTTTGTCGAGGATTGTGTTCAACTTCTCCGACCAATTTATTTATTTTACATTTCTACTGCCGACGATGCGCACGGGACATGGGTGAACCTACTACTTACTTGATGTAAAGAAGAGCGTCAGAACCCGAGAAGCAATAACGCTTGGCATCGCTGTATGTGTGAGTCTTATACCTGGCCCGCTTAAACTATGGCGGCCGTACGCTTTGGACCAAACCATGATTCCTGATTTTACAGGTGGCATTTTTAACTCCCCCCTTATGTTGCGCTGCAGCTGGGCCAAACCACGATTCCCGATGCCGGCTGACAGGTACCACTTTTACCTCCCCGGTATTTATGTGCTGCGGCTAAGCCACAACACACTGGCGGACACTGGCTACCTAGCGCTTTTAATTCCCCACCCACCCTCATGACATTCTCGGGGCGACCATTGTTTTTAACATTACAACACCTGATTTCTTGCCTAAATTTCAAACACGTGCGCGGCGCCCCTAGCTAGTTCTAATGGCGCACCAGGGAGCCGTGGCGCACAGTTTGGGAACCACTGGCCTAGACTGTCCATTTGAATGGGCTCTGGATTTGTGTCTGTGTAACTCGGTGTCTCCTGACCCGGATTATGATCGACTGATGAGCCCCTTAGTGGCTCATGAGTTGGACTGCTCTGGCGTCGGGATTATGGCCTGTGCTGCAGCACATGGAGTCCTTGGGAATTGGGACATCGGAACGGCTGCAACTGAATTCTTATCCAGAAGTTATCTTGATGTCCCCACCTGTTGTCCACAAATGGTGCTGGATGCCCCGATTGTTGAGGAACACGTGTGTTCTTTCCCGCTGCTGAACTGGATGGCAGAAAATTTTGCGGAATGTTCGAATGATTTCCTCTTGGAAGCTGTTGCGACTTATTGTGCTTATACCTTGATGGACTGACTTTAGCCCTGCTCATTTCGTGGTGCATCAATCGATGTTATGTTTTCCCCTTTTACATGGTTCATTTCCCTGCAACATCGTTCATCATTGACATTTCTTTTCTGACTTTTTCGCTTCCCTTCTATGGACTTCCAGTTCATGCCCTTGGTTCCGTTGTATCAGACTTGAACTCTGCGTTCTCGATTTAGCGCCCCTAGTGGTTAGTTGTACGAACAAGGGGGGGTGTAGTCATGATTCCTATCTCCCTATGTACAATGCTAAGTTGGCACCACCGTGTTAGTTGTTAGTGAGCCATCTTGCCAATTTTGCTGCTTTTGCACGCGACACTGTAGTTGCGTGTAATCAATTTTAAAATGCCTACTCGAGTTAGCTTCACATGAGGACTGTCTGTTGTGTGACATCCTTCACAGTGAGCAGCGAGCTTGCACTGTACACTGTGTACACAAACAGTCTGGGTGACTAGACGGTGCATGTTGTTGTGTGCAGGTTGCTCGGCCCACTATTTAGCCATTACATGCACGCAGCTGCAGATACCTGATAGACGAATGCTTGCCATATTGTAGTGCAGCACGTTTGAGTTTCATTGTGATGGGGAACTTTTGCAGGAGAAGAGACTAGATGATCCTGTGATGTGATACCACTGAGCTGATCTGTATGGTGGGGGGTTCCCCGTTCAAGCCTAGAGACCTTCTATTAGTCGAATGATACTACTATTGGTGTATTGGCGACAGGAAGGTTGCTGTTTCCACTGTCATTTACTCATGATTGCTCCTTTCATTGTCTATGATATTGCAACTTTGCTGATGCTTCAGAACTTAACCATCTGTCTGCTTATGTTAGCCACAGTACTGCATCTTAGGACGCGAGGTTCATTGAATGAACTCTTTCAACTTTACCGTGTCTGTCTTTATTCTGTTGTGGACTGATCTGAGAATAATGACGTACAGGTATGTCTGATTCCCACCATTCGTGAGAATATTGTCATGCGCTTGTACTGGGTTGTCTATACATTGGGACCGCCGAGCTCAACCTCGGCTAACAAATGGGACACTAAGCTAGTCGGATGAGGGGTTCTGGGTTCTGAGGGGAGTTTGTGGTACACCAAACATGTCTCCTTCATGCCAGGCACTGCACCCCCTGCCCCTGTCTCCCCTACTGCCGTCCATGCAGAGTCTGTGGACATTCAGCGCCAGTTGCAGGTTGGTCAGACATGGCTCCTGCGTGTCCTCCATGGCAACACCAGACTGCTGACACGGATGGAGTCGTACATGGAGGGCATGTCATCAGCGATGTATGACCAACGGATGTTGCTGAGGTCCATGGACTCGTCACTGACGTCAGCAGTGGCTCTCCTGCAGCGCTCTGTCCCCCCCCCTACCCCGGTACCATCCGCACTTCCCACTCCCATGCCTGTCAAATACACACCCAGACGTCCCCATGCTCGCACCCCACCAGACACAGGCAGCACACCACCAGGGGAGGCCAAGCGCACACCTCCTGTCACGCACACACAGGGGGGAGAAGGCACATGCACTGGGTCGGGGGGAATACAGCAGCCACGCTGTCACAGTAGGAGTCCGCAGTCCTCACGAGCCACTACCTCCGAACCCACTCCCCTTGGCTCTCCTGCCCAACAGTCGGACAGGGAGTCCTTCATGGCCAGTCCGTCCCCTGCCCCAGTGTGACACCATATCCAAGCTTTTGAGGGATTCCCCGGGCAGGGTAGTTGATTCCCCCCCCTGTCCACACCCTCCCCCAGTTGCGTTGCGACCCATCCCTCCGACCCCCCCTCCTTTGGGCCTGTGGTTCCTTCGGGTGCAGGGGAGACACTGGAAGAGCTTGCTGCCATGTGCAGCACCATACTGACCTCCTCCTTTGGCGCTGCCCCACCCCCTGTGGTGGAGTCGCCCGTCCCTGCACCCACGACACCTACCCGTGCCCCTCCTTTCCCTGCGGTGCCTGGTTCTTCCCCCCCACATGATGCCCCCCACTCTGTGGATGATATGGTACAGTGCACTGTGCAGGCAAGCTAGGGGAGATGCGTCCCGACGTGTCCCCCCCCAGGACTTCGCATCTGGCGTGGCCCATGGGCTTGGTGAAGAGTGTACTGTAGCTACATTTCTTCGAAATGCTGATTGTGGTTTTTTGTTTTTCCTTTGCACACAAATGTTTTTCTGGTATTGCTGTTGGTGCTGCTGCTCCCTGAGTTGGGGTGGTGATGATGTGTTGTGTGTCTGGGATATGTTGTGGTGTGCTGCTCATGGGGTGGACCCTGGTATCTGCATGCCGTCACAAGGTGACTGCATGTATTCTTAGGTGATGTTAGCTCTTACTGCATGGTGACATTGTCCCAAGGTGTGTTCCTTACTCTGTGGCACCTGCCATCTTCCCTGCAGGGTGTTTGCCAATTGTTGTGCTGAGCTGTGTCAACATTTCCTGGGTGTGTGACACGTCCCTTCCACTTTGGCCATGCGTGCTCTGCTATGTCTCCACCTGCATCGTTTGTGGCATCCTTGCTGGACACTGTACTTGTGTATGGAATGTATTGACATGACTTCATGTGGACATTTTCCCTTTTCTGCACTATGCATGTGTGTACTCCCTGCCTCACAAACATGTGTTACGTGTGCTGCAGGGTATTTGGGCACCTGACTGACAATTGTGGGCATTGTATCTGTGTGTACTCCACCCTTTTCCTTCCATGGGAGGCTACAACTTGTTGGCTGCCCCGGCACCTGTGCATTTCTATCATTCCTGGTATGTGGGTGACAGTGTGTGTTCCCTTAGGCTCTCTTACTTTAGTGGTGTTTGACATGAGGATACTGTCTTGTTGCATGATCTCAGTGTGTGTATTGTGCTGCCTCCGCCAGGGGTGGGTATGCATCTGTGATTTGTCATCACACCCACATGTGGTGTGTCATGCAGTGGGGGAAGGACATCCATCCTCATGGGAGTGGGACACTGCAGTCAGTGATGTGTTGTCATGGCACTCTCAACATTGTCGCACATTGTGTATGCCTTCATGCACCCATGGAGTTTGGCTCATCGGAGGGTGATGTACACACCCCCATGGCTCTGTCCACTGCTAGGGGTCCTCTACACCCACCCCTCATATGTCTGGGCACTGCTGGGAGTGATAGGCACCCACCCCTCATATGTCTGGGCAATGCTGGGAGTGATAGGCAGCCACCCCTCATATGTCTGGGCACTGCTGAGAGTGATAGGCACCCACCCCTCATATGTCTGGGCACTGCTGGGGGACCTCTACACCCACCCCTCATATGTCTGGGCACTGCTGGGAGTGATAGGCACCCACCCCTCATATGGGCACTGCTGGGGTCCTCTACACCCACCCCTCATATGTCTGGGCACTGCTGGGAGTGATAGGCACCCACCCCTCATATGTCTGGGCAGTGCTGGGAGTGATAGGCACCCACCCCTCATATGTCTGGCCACTGCTGAGAGTGATAGGCACCCACCACTCATATGTCTGGGCACTGCTGGGAGTGATAGGCACCCACCCCTCATATGTCTGGGCACTGCTGGGAGTGATAGGCACCCACCCCTCACATTTCTGGGCACTGCTGGGAGTGATGGGCACCCACCCCTATGTATATGTGTCCACTGTCGTGGTACGAGCCGTACCCTTGCGCTGATGCCCTGGGTACGGCCCGTACCCCTACGGCACCCCAACTTTGGGGGTGCGGCCCGTACCCATGCCTTTGGGACGTGGGTGCCGGCCGTGCCGCCATTGTTGATGTGATGTGTGGGTAGGCGTGGTATGTGCCAAACCCACGCGCTGATGCCCTGGGTGCGGCCCGTACCCCTACGGCACCCCAACTTTGAGGGTGCGGCCCGTACCCATGCCTTTGGGACGTGGGTACAGGCCGTACCGCCATTGTTGGTGTGTGATAGGGGTAGGCGTGGTACGATCCGTACCCACGCTCTGGGGGGCCTGGGTACGTCTCGCACCACCATTGTGGTGGTGACGGGTACGCGTCCACATCCACTTCCGTTGTGGCGGGACGTGGGATTGGTGGACACGCCCCCGTAGTGGCCAGACCATGGAGGTAATTATTGTGCAGGTTGTATTTGTATTTTGTGGGGTGTGGGTTATGTTTCTTGCCCCTTGCACCCCACCCCACCCTTTGCCCCTGGGGGTTGTTCTGACCTTCTGCGGCGTCTGTGTCGGTTTCTGTACACGAGGTGGTAGGCTATGAGGGCTGGGATAACGCGTAGGTTGGGGTCCATGGCTGTCCGTCGCGTACCGGTGCTCCTTGTTCGCGTCGTCCTCAATTTCCCAGCAGTTTTTGGCTCCCGTAAAAACTGCTGCGTATGGAGTGACGTCAGCACGAATCATACTTGCTGGTCTGTAGAACGCTGCCTGACTCCGTCCGGACGTCGCGTATGCGCCGTCCCGATTCAGATTTGTATGTATTTTTTTGCCGGTCGGTGTTTTTTACGACTCGTACGGAAATAGTGTTTCTGTGCGAATCGTTCTTGCGAGTTTGTAAGGTGTTTTCCCGGTCACGAGTCGGACGGAAAAAACGCTCCATCCGACCATTCGTACCCGAGTTTTACAGGATCGGAATCGGCACCTTTATGTTACCGGCTAGTTTAAAAAAAATATATTAATTGTGACTTATCCATGCGCAGACCTTTCATGCATCAGTACTTGCTCGCGACTCTGCACCAAGTGATGAAAGATACGCCCAACCGCAAACGCCATCGGCAACTGTAAAAATTAAAAAAGGACAATTGCAACAATTGTAGTCAATGAGAAACAGTGGGAAAGTTAACAAATTAATTCATTTAAAATGTTTTCCTACTTTAATGCCTATTTTTATTGCAAAAAAATTGTAAATCTATTTTCAGTTTAAAAAAATTTTTTTTTGAATTATTAAATGAATGGTTTTGTTAATAATAAAAACTATTTTGATGAAACCTTTTTATTTGTCCTGTGTTTTTTTTTCTATTATCTAAACATCATTTAATTTGCTGACTATTGTTAAAAAATGTCTGGTTTTTTTTTAGAAATAATGCTTTCTTAAAAATAAACAAAGCTCTTTTTTTACCTATATTTTTTACCATTAAATATTTTTACAACTCTATTATTTAGAAATTTTGCAAATTAACAACTTTTTTAAAAACTTTATTTTATTTATAATGCACCCCAAAAATAAACAGCTACTTTTTATATATTATATTTGTGTCATTAAATATTTAAAAAAATCTAATTTTACATTTCAAAATTATTCTTTCAGTGTTAATTCATTTTAAAACATTAGTAAATACCTCCAATGTTTAATTGCTGTTATTAATTTTTTCCATTATAAAAATTAAAAATTTCCATAAAACACTATTTTTTATAAATATACTGAAATATATATTTAGAGACTTAAATAACTATTACAATCAATATTTATTTAATACTCAATATGTTAAAACAATTAAATAATAAACAATTAATACTAAAGTATTAATTCAGTACTTAAAAATCTTACAATAATTCCCCCAAAAATGTAAAATTGCAATTTAAAAAAATGTACAAAAAACTATAATTATATATTAATATACAAATTATAATATTAGATAAGAATTATTAATGATAAACAAATAAGAATCCCGAAAAACTTACCTTAAACTTACTTTATGCGTTGTAAAGGCATGCGTTGTAATGGTCAATGTGTTGTAATAGCATGCGTTGTCAAAACATGCGGTGTAATGTATGATGCCTTGTAATGGCATGCGTGTTAAAAGCATTCATTGTAAAAAATGTGTTGTAAATGATGTTTACCGCTCCCAACTGGTAGGAGCATTTTTAAAGCTCCCACCTACTAGGAGAAGACTTTGTGCTTGCTCCTGCTTGGCAGGAGATTCAGAAATGCTCCCAAGCGGGAGCGAACACAGGTATCCATGCCCACGCGTGTAGGAAAACCATGATGTCCTGGGTGTGGGCTATCTGGAACAGAGCTAGTATGCTAGCCCGGGGGATTGGGAACCCGGAGCAATAAATGGTTCGGGGAGGAGGCTACATAGCCCCTCTCCCTTTTGAGAAATTTCTCTCTCAGGGATGGGCTCCTCTGGGCCTTTAATGGCTCAGGCAGGGGGGCGCTGGACACCCCTTGCCATATTCAATGATTTTGGCCCTAGGGGTGGGCTCCATAAGGCCTCTGTTTGCTTGAAGTGGGGAGTTGGCCGCACCCTCTCCATATTCAATTATTTCGGCCCTGGGGTGGCTCCCCGGGGTCTGTGATGGCTCAAGGTAGGAGCGGTGTGTCCCCCTCCCCATCTGCAATTACCTCGGCCCTGTGGGTGGGCTTCCTGGGGTCTGTGATGGCTCAAGGAGGGGGGGTCGCATCCCCCTCCCCATGTAGAATAATTCTGGCTTCGGGCATGGGCTCGCGGGGCCTGCAAAGGCTAGAGGCCTCATTTATGAAAAGTGACGCATCGCTGCGTGAAAACAGAGATGCATCCCTTTTCATTGCGCCCTCCTTGCGACATGCTGGATGCGTCATATTTACAGTATGACGCACCATGTTGCAAGGAGTTACAGATATGTCTGTATTTCTGGCGTATCTGTAGGCGTAAAAATGACGCATTGCTGGAGTGTGTCACAAAAGTGACGCAACTCCATCAATGGGTCATTTCACATGGACAAGTCTCATTTCAAATGTGCCTGCGTCAGTCTTACGCCTGCTGTGAGGCAGGCGTAAGATATTGACGCATTTGCGTCCTAGAAGTGGCGCAGTGAAATCTCATAGATTTCACTGCGTCACTTCTACGAGGCTTACTTGCTTTGGAACGCCCACCCTGCATACATAATACCTGGCGCAGGTATAATGTGGTGCAGGGGTTTACAAAGTGATGCATCTACCTAGATGCGTCACTTTGTAAATATGACGCAACATGATGCATCTTTTTACGCCGTTGGTGAGTCACAAAAAGTGACGCACTGGCCACGCAAAAGTGACGCAAAGACTCATAAATAAGCCCCTAGAGAAGAGGCCCTTGCCTCCCTCCCATTGATAAAACAAAGCAGCCCCGGCTACCATTTTGTTTTTTGCGATCTTGTGGGATCGCTTTAATTTTGGGCTTTTAATCCTGGGGCATAGGGGGTCAGGGTATTCCTACTCAGCCCCCTTATATATTTATTTTTACATGTTCAGGATAGGGAACTAAGGGGCTCATTAGGATGGCGGACGGACTCCAGTCAGTCCGCCATCCTGGTAAACCGGGTCTGCAGTCTGCAGTTTAATATTACGGTGGGTGCTGCTCAAAGCAGCAACCGCCGTGATACGTAAAGTCGGGTTATGCATTCCACAGCACTACGTGGCAGGCACCACACGGTGCCTGCCACATGGTGCTGTGAAATGTAGGGGGGCATAATACTCACAAGAAAGTAACCGGATGCTCTAACTACTATACTGAAATGCTTGGTTGTGAAAAGGGAGAATAGACAATTACAATTGTAAAGACGAGAACCCTCACTCACCCAAAGGTGACATGATTCATCATTGGGTTCCCTCTTGCATACTGCGACCGCAAGGTGCAGAGTGAGGGCCACAACTCTCCCTCAGGAGAGGAGCGTGAGGTGTTTTAGGTCATCCAATGTTGGTGAGAGTGAGGGGCAGAGTGCAAAATAATAAGAAGGAATCGGTAGTGAATTAAAACTATCTCATGGGAGGACAGAATTAACTTTAATCGTTGTCCAGACTGGATAGAGCTAAGAAGCGAAGTGAAAATAGGGATATGGATGTTCCCTGTAGAACTAGTTCAAAGTGTTTTTGCCTGTATGACCAACAGGTTTGTGGAATTCTTCAGGACCAACTTCGAGCCACTCTGCTATCATCGTGAAAAAATTATAAGTAAAAGTACCATACATTAATTCTATGGCAATGACCGTTGAATCAGCTGCAGTCCGTTCCACCTTCTGTAAAAATAAGAGCAGTCATGAAAACAATAACACAATTCACCCATAAATGCAACCAAAACACCAGTGTACATTACACCTCACTGCACACGTGACAAGGGGCCCGATTCACAGAACTAACTTAAGACAAAATCCTAAACTTACTACCATTTTGGTATTCACAGAAGGCACTTACTCATTTTGGTATTCACAGAAGGCACTTACTCATTTCGGTATTCACAGAAGTTAGGAGTCCTAACTTTAGGACTCCTAAATGCCTTCTGTGAATACCGAAAGTCTTAAAATTAGGATTTTTCGCAGTTTAGTAGTAGTATAGTTAGGACTCCTAACTTTAGGACTCCTAAATGCCTTCTGTGAATACCGAAATTCTTAAAATTAGGATTTTTCTCAATTTAGTAGTCCTAAGTTTAGGACTCCTAACTTTAGGACTCTTAAATGCCTTCTGTGACTACCGAAAGCCTTAAAATTAGGATTTTTCGCAGTTTAGTAGTAGTATAGTTAGGACTCCTAACTTTAGGACTCCTAAATGCCTTCTGTGAATACCGAAATTCTTAAAATTAGGATTTTTCTCAATTTAGTAGTCCTAAATTTAGATTTAGGACTACTAAATTGAGAAAAATCCTAATTTTAAGAATTTCGGTATTCACAGAAGGCATTTAGGAGTCCTAAAGTTAGGAGTCCTAACTATACTACTACTAAACTGCGAAAAATCCTAATTTTAAGACTTTCGGTATTCACAGAAGGCATTTAGGAGTCCTAAAGTTAGGACTCCTAACTTCTGTGAATACCGAAATGAGTAAGTGCCTTCTGTGAATACCAAAATGAGTAAGTGCCTTCTGTGAATACCAAAATGGTAGTAAGTTTAGGATTTTGTCTTAAGTTAGTTCTGTGAATCGGGCCCAAGGTTTTTACGTATGCTTTGTAGTCTCACGAGATCCAGACTATTCGTCTACCTCCACCTTCAGAAGGTCCTTTAAATGCAGGTCTCAGGAATCTGGGGGTGTAGTGAATGTCAAATTCCTATACACATACAGATAAAAATTAGTACACACAGAAATCTCTTCAAAATGATCTTGCTAATATGCATAGTGTATCTTCTGCTTACACTTCCAAAAGCATACTGCATATTACCGATACATGATTCCTACAACATGATATCTATCCCTCCTTTGCATTATACAGTTAAGTTTGTCATTGGCAACAGCGCAATCATGCCTACTTCATAGATACCTAAATGTGTTAGCAACTCTGTCCTCTCCAGCATTAAATATAAATGCGCACCGCCCCTCGTGCACTGTCAGTCCTATCAAACGAGTCAGGGACACTCGTAAGCCAATCAGTCAAAGCTCCGGTATCCAAACCTACAGTCTACCGACGTGGTATGGCACCCATGTGTTAACAAATAGGGATAGCAAAAAAACAACATCGGAGCTTCTTACCTACTTTTCCCGGATCCTCCGTCTTACATATAAAGGCCGAAGGGGGAGGAGTGGTCGCGACGCCAGCCCACAGTTTAAATGCATTCTGGTACGTAAGGGAGTGCGTCACCTAGTGGTTAACTATATCCGGTTCATCAGGAACATGAAAATTCTAGTCCAAACCCAGACTAATGTGTGGGTCTCATGTTATTATTTGTCCCATGTTAGTGGTTCAGGCCCCAGTAAATATGTGTGTATGTCGATCAGCGGCCCTCAGTACAGTACTCAAACCGAGGACAATCGCCTCCTTCACCAGGGGCAGTTGGAAAGAGTTCCGCTTCAGAGCTTGGGGATAGTAGGCAGTTGTTGTCCAAACCTACGGGACATGGCAACCAGTACGACAGTTTTCATGTGTAAACCACTTTTATATAAAGATGTAATACCTGATGTTTATATATAGGGTCATCCAACTTTTAGTCCAAACCTATGGGTTTATCAGTTGCATTATAATAAATGCTTATAGAACCCTAGTCAGTGCATATACTAACACTATATGCACTGACTAGGGTTCTATAAGCAGGAAGGGCTGCAGTCTTACGGCAGGAGAGTTGAGACCGCTACCGTGCTCCACCGTTTGAAAGACAACCCCACGGATGAGGCAAAAGGCAGACAACGCACGAAAATAATAAACGATGGTAATCATTTGTTTGAAATAATATCTGCGTGGCATCAGACACGATGCGGATACGTGACCCGGCGACGGTGTGCGCGTTCTGCAGGAGTCGCGGAGACTAGCAGTTTTACGAGGCTGTGCTTCCGGAGGGGCGCGTGGAGTTCAGAGGACGGGTCCCGGTCCTCTCGTGAAGCGGAGCGATTGAAGTCTGCATGAAGCTGCAGCAATTGGGAAGCGTGAAGCTAGAGCAGCTGGGAGAGTATCTGGTGGTGCAGAAAAACAGCAAGCTGTAGAGAAATCTACCTCTGAATAATGGCGGCGCTCCCTCTGATGTCTCTGATGTTCTGCTATCTCGAAGCTGCTCTCCTGGCATGTCGCTCTGCTGGTAGATGGTAGCGGTGCCCCTGGTGGCATTGCGGGTCCAAACCTACGTCGCTCCGGTTGCGCTCACTTTGCGGAGCGGTGTGTTCCGGGTGTCTGGAGCCCGGCAGCGTGGTACGTAATTCCCGTCCGGTGCCTGCCCAGCCTTGAGCACCGCGAGTCCCGGAGTCCGGGCCTGCTGTGGCGGCGCGCGGAGGACCTGCTCCTGGCGGCTGCTGGATGCGGCGGTTGCTCCTGCGATACTGAGGTGAGGTTGCTGACTGTTGCAGGCCTCGCTGGGTCTACCCTGCTGCCGCCGAGGGTCGTGTGCTTTGCGCGCCCCTGGGTGGCTTTGATCTGGTCTGAAGTTCGCCTGCATCCCGGTCCTGCCTTCGCTGTTTTGCGCTCTTTTGGGTCTTGTCGCCCCTTTCCCCCCCAATTTTTGTGGGCTCCATAGAGCGGCGGTCTCTTGAGGCCTGCTGTGGTGGGCGATCACCCCGGAGCGCCTGCACTGCCGGCCTGGAGGCTTGGGACCTATTGCTTTGGCAGCTGGTGGCAGGGGGGCCTATGGTGAATTTACCTCCCCGGCGCTGACTCCATTCTCCCAGTGTATTTTTGGGCTGAGGACGACCGGTGGTCAAGACTGTGCGCAAGGCAGAACGCCACTGCAATCTTCGGACTACATCCCCCAGGTGCCCCAGCAATTATCGGCGCACCGCTAATGACGCCACCTGCGCCCGGAGGCGCTATTAACAGCGGGATGCGCGCGGCCTAAGCCCGGGCAAAGGGCGGACCCTCTGTGGCCCTCAGAGGCCTGAAGAGACTGGACTGGGCCATAGACTTGGGTTTTTTAGTGTCTGACTTCATTTGTAAAGTGAGACTTTATTTGTTTTATCCTGCTATTTGTGTATAGTGTTATTTGTTTTGTTTTGTTTATTAACTTAATCATACTTGTCATAATGTCTAAATCGAAAGTTGATAAAACTGCTCCTGTGCTGGGGACTTTGGATAGTTATTTGGTGAAAAAAGTAAACCGAATTAATAATGATCGTAGGGCCTCCTTGGGACTGGGGAGCACATTAGTTGTACAGGAAGATATGCCCCTGCCAGTGGCTGACATAGATGGGGGCTCTAACCTGGACATTAGAGATAGGGCTGAGATATCGGTTGTTGCCCAGGTGCATGCAGAGTCGCAGGAAGACCTGCTGGATACCTCTATTGAGGAAATAGTGAAGGTACCACCAGCCCCAAGGCCGGTGCGAACTTGTAGGAAAGCACAAATAAAACGGGGTGGGAAGTATAATAAAAAAAGACTAGACCCAATTCAGCCAGTTTGCAATGGCCCAAGAACCTCTACACCCGGCAGAAATAGTGAGGGTGATGCTAATCTAAATCTTGAGCAATTTGCTCTATTGATTAACACTTTGGAAGTGAAGATAGAGGCTAAACTAGAGGAGATGTTAAGACCCTTGACAACTAAGCTTGACACTTTGGCATTGGAAGTAGATAGACTAGGTTGTCTGTTATCTACACACTTGGCGTCAGCTACCACGGCCGGAGCTAAGGTTGTGGAAAAGGGGCAGGAAACTATAATAGGGAATGCACAGCAGATTCCTCAGCAAGTCGCTGTAGCAGTATCTGTTCCTCCTGTGATACCAGCCATACCTGCTCTGTCTACACATCCCACACTAGCTCCGGAGGGTAGACCTGATCTCAGGCACATAAGGAAAAGCCGCTATCTTAATCTTCCACCTGATTGTGCACCATATGTGGTGGTGCTGACAAATGTTCCATCTTGTGATGACCACTCAGCTTTATCATATGGGGAATCCCACGCCTCATTAAAAAATAAAACAGTTGCATGGCTTAGCAAAAATTGTGGTTTTCCAATTGCATATTCGGACCAAATAATAGCAGTAAGAAGGGTGAATTGGGTTGGTCCGTCTAGAAAAACAAGCAGTGGGGACTGTATTGCTGTCAATTTTAAGCATCCCCAACACGTTGCAACAGTTTTACTAAGAGCATCCTCACTAATGTGCAATATGAATAGTATATGTGTTCGCCCACTGGGCTACTTTTATGCACACTTGAGTAAAGATCCACGTCCTCAAAAGAAAATTAGGCCAGCAAATCCAACTCAGACCCCTGCCTTGGATGCTCCTTATGTGTACAATGCTGTTAATCAAGGTGGGTATGGGCCTTCTGTAGAAAAACAGAATAGATTTAATTTTGTTGGCCATTGTAGTAATGGGTTTAATGTGGATATACAGAATAGATATGATGTTCTGTCTGGCTTGGAGGCGTGCGACTGACGTGAGGTGCCTGTGGGTCAGGGTAATGTAATACCAGCTGAGACGGCACCCATTAAGATCATACAGGCTAAAGCAAGTTGTAATAATGTTATTTCCTGGAACATTGCAGGGCTGGCATCAAAGATGGCGGACGACAATTGGATTATGTACATTAAGCAATTTATGATCATCTGCCTGCAGTAGACTTGGTCAGTGGAATGTGACTTTTTCCTTGAAGGGTATAAGGCCTTTTATGTTCCTGCAATAGCATCAAGTAGAGGCAGGCCTAAGGGGGGACTGGTGACTTTTATTTCCGTTACACTTTCTTGTAAAATTCGTAGAATTTTAACAGCAAACTCTGGATTTATGGGTTTAGTACTGAATGGAGAAAATTGTCTGGCTGGTTTGGTGAATTTTTATAATGCTGTCAATGTCAACACAGGTTCTAACCAAATATCTGCACTAAATGTATTTATTAATTCTTCACTGAGGGAATGCCTCCATAACCTTATGATTATGGGAGATTTTAATGTTCATCCTTGCGGTGATCCCCTGTCGAAATGTTTAATGGATCTGCAGTGTGACCGCCTTGGTGGTTTGCATTTGGAACATACGACGGAAAGGGAATTTTTTAATGATCTACTGAGCAGTTTAGATCTTTCTCTGGCTATGGCACTGAGGGATCCAACAGAGTGCTTTGATATCCCAACTTTTAAAGGTCATGGGAGGGGTACCTTCATTGACTATGTGTTACTCTCTTTGCCTATGCAGTCCTTTGTGGACTCTTTTACCATCGAACAAAGTGAATTCAGTGATCATAACCCACTCACTGTTCATTTGAAGGGTCCCTGGATAATTAAGGAAGACCGGAAATGCATTAATGGCAGGTTGAGCACAACCAATGGGAGACGGCGCCTTAGATGGTCAATGATTATTCCTGACCTATTATATAAAAATATTAGGGATAACTGCACGGAGGATATTAAGAACTGCATTCAAGAAGGGGCTGACCCGAATCAGGTTCTTAGTGCTTTTCAAAGCTTGACGGAGAAGGTGTCAGAGCTGATGATGGTCCCAGTAAAGAACACAGAGAATGGGGGACCGAGATGGTTCAATCATGTTTGCTCCAAGGCAGCACGTAATCTAAGGATAGCCTTGGTAGCCAACCCTAGAATAAATGCGAATGTAAAGTTGTGTCACAAAGAATATAAGTCTGCCATCGCTACACGCAAGGAGTTTCTAAGAATGGAGGCCTGGGATGAGATTCTTGACCCCTCTACTTTAAAATGTAGTTCTAGATTCTGGGGAGTAGTAAAAAAACCATTTTTGGTCCAGGACCCGGGTGATGGCCTAGAATGCTGTATAACAAAGGAAGAATGGGAATCACATTTTAAACAATTGTATAGCTGTGTGGTGACTGAAAATGTCAACTTGCTCCCTGGTCATAGTGGTGGAATTATTACGTTTGATAGAGGCGAGGTTATGGAGGGCATAGAGGGACTCTCAGCCAGGAAAGCTCCTGGCCCTGATGGGATCCCACCAGACTTATTTAAGTCTGAACCTAGCTTTTGGGCACCCATTTTAGAGACTGTCTTTAACGCAGCTGCTGAAATTGGCTGTCCCCCATCATGGGGAGTCTCAACGATTGTCCCTGTTTTTAAGAAGGGGGATAGGGGCAGTCCTTTTTGTTACAGGCCAATTTCATTAATGGACTCTATGGTGAAAGTAGTGGGGAGAATTCTGCTGCAGAGACTGTCAGACTGGGCGCTGGAAAATAACATCATGTCCATCTCCCAGTATGGCTTCTGCAGTGGTCGTTCTACTATAACCCAGTGTCTTAATCTTTCTTTTCTTAATACTAAGCAAATACACTGTTGTTCAGAAGGGCTCTGTCCATCTCGCCTTCATGGATCTGTCATCAGCCTTCGACTGTGTCAACAGGGGAAGGCTGTGGCAGTCCATGAGGGAGAAGGGCGTGGATAGCGGGATTGTTAATTTTCTGGTAGACCTACACAGTAACACTAGTGCAAATGTTAGGTATTCGTCGGATCTGTGCACCACTTGCAATTTTGACATCAAGAAGGGTGTGCGTCAAGGTTGTATTCTTGCCCCCTTCCTTATTAATTTTTATATTAATGAGCTAGATACCGTTTTGCAGAAGGTACAGGCTGACTGTCCCAGAGTTGGTAGGCGGGGTATTCCTGTTCTTTTATACGCAGATGATGCGGTTTTAATCTCTAGAACCGAGAAGGGTCTCCAAGCCTTATTAAATGCTTTTAAATCGTTTATGACAGAAAGAGACCTAATGGTCAACAATTCTAAATCATTTATTATGCAAGTTGGCCTACAGCCAAAAAGGAACTTTGTATTTAAACTAGATGATGTATCCATCCCCATTTCGAAATCGTTCTCGTATCTCGGGGTCCTATTTGATACTAAACTAAGTTGGGTCCCCACTTGGTCAAAAAGAAAGGGGAACTGGCAAGGGTTAACGCCACCATTTTTAATTTTGCATCGAAATTGGGGAAGAAGCCCAATAATACCATGATGAAACTTTATAATGCAAAATCAGTGGCAACTGCTGTCTATGGCAGTGAATTATGGGGCTATGTGGCTGGAGAACAGCTACAGGCAGCTGAAAACGCCTTTATGAAGTGCCTTCTATGTGTTAATATGGGTACATCTAATTTGGCAGTACACGAAGAATTGGGGGCACAATATTTATGTGAAATTTTTTCCTTGCGCCCTTTGACCTGCTGGGTAAAACTGTGGTTGAACCAGGATATCCCATTAACCCACTTGATTGTGAGGGATCTGGTATCCCTTGATAAGGCAATGTGCACCCCCTGGCTAAAATATTTGAAATCCTGTTTCTCTCGACTTGGTTGTCTGGAGTTGTTTGAAAATCCAAGCGGGATTGTAAATGGGGATGTGGAGGCAATTAAGCGTGCCTTTTATATGGGGAGAAAGGTTCAACGAGAAGGTGAGAAGCTCCTGAAGCCCAGTATCAGGAAATATGTCATGTTAAAAACTTGTGAGACAATGGAGCCATATTTGACGGGCTCAATTAGCTCCCACGAGAAGTTCCTGCTGACAAGGTTCAGGTTAAATATCTTTCATCATCTGTTAATTAGACCTAAAACAGACATTTTTAACAAGGTTGCAGATCCCTGTGGCTGCGACAGAAAGTCTCCACAGGATATGCTGCATTTTACATTTTTATGTAAATTTTATGAATACCCGCGCAAACGCTATCTGGTTGCTCTTTTAAAGAAACTTAATTTTAACCAGATCAGACCAGCACTAATGTATTTACAACTTTTGTACAGTGACAGTGTTCTCCATGTAACTGAATTCCTAAAATTGTCTGTTAAATTGAGAATCTGTATGGACCAATGAGGTTGCCTTTTTATTGTTTGACTGCCTCATCTATCTCAGGAACCTATTACATGGTCTATATTATACCTTGCGCTATTTGCACTTTACTGATTATGAATTCATTGTACGGTATTGGGGAAATTCCTGTTTTTTCTTTTTGGACATGTATTATGGCACTATTTAACATTTGTTTTTAACTGTGATGTTTTTATGTATACTTTTATGGTTTGAATCAAAACCGAAATAAAGTCTCTATTGATTGATTGATACTAACACTATGTATATAGAAAGGAGAGCTCATCACATATTTAATCAATTACGGGACATGGCAACCAGTATGTCAGTATTCATATGTCAGACACTCTTATATACAAGTGTAATGCCTGACGGTAGGGTCACCATGATGATATACCATCCACTGTGATGCTTCTAATAATGTTATCTGCATGTTTTAGTATTGTTTACAGTAAGCACTATGGGATATCCTCATTGAGTCCTGTCATGTGACTCTTAGTACGGAACACCCATCTTTGTTCACGCTGAAAGAGAACTCTTTCCAGAGGACCAATGTTGACATCATATTTGGGTTTGTCAATAATAACCTAAGACATGTCGTCTTTCATATGAGCCATTTCGATGAAATGTCTAGTGATACGTGTATTGGACTTTTTGCATCTGAATGCACTCTGAACTTCTACCATCCTGTGTTTCGCTTTACGTGTAGTCATCCCAATATATTTTAGTGAGCAAGGACAGGTAATCATAAAGATCACCCTGCTTGTATTACAATTGGTATGGGTATTAAGTTGCTATGGTGTTTTCAAACCCATATCCAGTTGTGTCACATGTTTGGTAAATGGACATATCAAGCAAGAGCCACAAGAAAAAGTGCCCTGTCACAGGGGATGCTCCCCATAAAGTGAGTTGTCTCTCTTGGGTCTGTTCCGCTCTAGGTCTAGTGTGTACCAATAAATTGCGGGATTGTTGCTATGCTTAAGGGTGAAGAGTGGTCTCTCCAGGGTGAGGGTACCTGTGTTCAAAATGTGCCAACTTTTGTTATTGGCCTTCTTGATGTTATCCGTCAAATTACTGAAGGTCGTGACAAACACCATTCTTTTATTCTCAGCTTTTTCGTGGGACTCAAGAAGCGCCTCTCTATGATTATTCCACGCTTTCTTCGCTGCTCTACGTACAAGATGCTCTGGATAATCTCTAGCCAGCAGTTCTTCGCTCAGGTTTTTCGCATGTTGTTTATACCTGGCTAGCTCAGTACAATTCCTGCGCAGCCTCATGAATCGGAAGATTGGTCAGTAGGGCATGTGGATGGAAGCTGTGATAACTTAGCACCGAGTTCCATGCCATGGGTTTTTGGTATAATTCTGTGTATATTCCGCCATCTTTCGGATACAGTTGAAGATCTAAATACGAGACAGAAGTAGTGCTTGCTTCGCCGGTAAACGTCAGATTCATAACACGAGTTAAGCCAATTAGAAAAGATGTCAAGGGACATCTGGTCACCTTCCCAGATGATCAAGATGTCTATATAACGTCTCCAAAGTTTCAGTCGGTGTTGGGAAGGGTTAGTACTGGAGTATATATATTTAGTTTCGAAGCCATGCATATACAAATTTGCCATGCTCGGGGCACAGGTACTGCCCATTGAAGTTCCTGTGGTTTGCCAATATATATTTCCTTCAAAGCTAAAAAAATGTTATTTTAGTGCCATCCTGGAACAGTGCATGATAAAAGCATTAGGCGATTTGTCTTCCTGAGAATGACATTCAAGCAATCGATCTATCGTATCCAATGTGTCATCCTGAGGGATATTTGTATATAATTACGCAACGTCATAAGTCACCATCCTGTTAACCTGAGGATCAAAAGGCACAGTTTCCAGAAGTGAGAGAACATGTTTTGTATCTTGTAGATATGAGGGCATATCTGCCACTATAGGTCGGAGAAAGTGATCCACGAATTGCGAGAGTGGTTCTAAAATAGAACCAATCCCAGACACGATGGGTCTTTATTCTTTGTGGATTTTTGGTCGAATGTAAAACGCCGGCACTCTCGGATGTTTTTGGATCAGAAACTCGGCTTCACTCTTGGTAATCCAGTCTAATTCTCTGCCTTCATCAACAAGAGATTTGATCTGATGTTGTAGCCTTATCGTGGGATCCTGTGGAATGCGTGTATAGAATCTGTTATCATATAATTGTGTAAGGCATTCATTGCGATAGGCCTCAGTATCCAGTATAACAGTTGCTCCACCTCTATCAGATGGTTTGATTGTGATACTAGCATCATTTCCCAGTGCATCAATACATTTTTTCTCTTCATTGGAGATGTTACAAAAGGTTCTTTTAGGATGATCCATGCATGACACATATACTTTGAGTACAGCTTTTTCAAAGTCATCACTTCTGAGTGTACTTGCTGCATCGAGGGTAGAAATGTGAATATATTCCTAAGGCCCGTATTAGAGGTAGGAGCTTCTTTTTAATTGGCAAAAAAGAAATGCAAGCGTACTTTGCGGAAAAATTCCGCAAGTGCCTTGTGTACCATAACATCATCACCTTGCTTGATGGGGACAAATCCCAAGCCCTTAGCCAGAAAACATTGTTTTATTTCAGTGAGGATTTTGGAACTGAGATTGACAATCAAACTGTCAGGTCGCTTGTTGATGCCGTCATGCTCCTTGTTACTCTCTGCCCCAATGTCGGATTGCAGCTCACTTGATGTTGACTCACTGTTGTTCAGCCTCTGTTGCCTCTCCTGCGTCCTCTTCTTCCTCTGTCTTGCCCAATAAAAGGTTGATAGGATGGGCCTCTGAAGAGAGGGCAGGAGTTGAAAGGATGAGGTGGAAAGGACCAGGTTTGTGGTGGCCACCATGTTGCTCGTTGAGGGAAAGGTTGTGGTGTTGCTCGTCCTCTACTTCTCCTAAAGACGTTTTGAGGTATGTGATCTGAACCTGAGTCGTTGGAATCACTCCACTCGTCCGAGTTCGATGTCCACTCGTCCGTGTCTCTGCGCCACCCTCTGGTTCCTCTGTTGTTAGTCTTCTTGTTCACGGACGTCTGGTACCCGTCCGCCGTATATGGATAAACCTTTTCCAAAGAGAATCTATCAAGATCCTTCTTAAATTTATTGATTTTGAACTTGACTAGATCGTCCTTTATTTCATTTAGATTTTTAGATATGTCTTCCAATTTTTTCCTATATACTGTTACTTGAATCCCAGATATCAATTGATTTGCCAAAGTCTCTATTTCAATTACCACGAGATCATTTGTTTATTTAGCTGTATTGATTATAAGAACCAACCAATCTATAGTACAATCTATTTTCAACCAATTCTTAACAAATACTTTATTGTCTGGGAAGAGTCTGGGAGCATTTGACATTATTAAACCTGGTGGGGTGCCATGTAGGGGGGTACTGTGCACCCTCACCTCCCCCCTTCACATTGGGGGGCCTGCCATTGAAAGACTGTCTCCAGCCATCATTGTAATTTGGTGGAGGGTGCCCGCTAGGCACTGCCGCCGTTTTACCAGTGAAGACCGCTCCACCAGGCAATCCTAAGGCTTGCCTGTGGTGGTTCCGTGGCGGACGGTCTTTGCGACCGCCACGGTCGCTGTGAGATTCCACCCGCCATCTTAATTTGGTGGGGGGAAACTCGTGGTCGGCATACGGAAGGACCGCCACCACGTGGCTGGCGGTGGCGGTCCTTCCGCCATCATAATCGACCCCTAAGTCCCTGAATCCTATAACGGCTGCCAGCAACATTTTTCTTATGTTGCTGGCATCCAATCACAGCACTCTCTCCCAGGGAAGTCTGATTCCCACAGGAGCAAGACGGCCCGAGGGAAATATGGCTTCCTGGGCCAAACAGAATGCTCCATTTTTTAAGTGGCGCTCCTGAAAGAGTATAGCGAGCCTCTCACAGACCAAACCATCCAGATATCCAATCATTTTTCTACCTTAATTCCTTAAGAGCTTCTGAACTGATTTACAAGAAAATCACAAAAAGCACAATCTGTGTACCAAGATGTAGCTTCTTGACAAGTTTGGTATAATTCCGTTCATCAGTTTTTGCTGTAGCCCTGCTTAAAGAGGTCTATGGAAAGTGAATGGCAATTTTGCATTTTGGGACCCTCCTTTTTTCTCATGTCCCACTTGACGGATCACCCCAAATATTTCCATGTGCAAACTAGTCATAAAGTAGTACCTTTATGAAAAGTTTCGAAGAGATTCGTTAAACGGGTCCAACGTTATTCTGAATAAAAACAAACCCTGACACGTGGTTCGCTATCATTGTACTACTGTTGCTATGTACTAAAGGCCTTCCTAAAAGCCTTTCAGCACAGGGTTGCTTGTCTGCTTTGAATGAAAGCTTTAAGTACAGCTGCATGAGGGGGAAGGAAGGCAGAGAATGTTGTGGGGGTCGGTCAAGGACAGCAGGTAAGATTTATTTTTTCTCCTTTGGGACTGGGATACATAACAGAGGTCATGTTATGTATGGCTCCGCAACACTCCTCTGCCACTGCATGGCAGTTGAAAGCAGGGGCAGATCATTTTGGGGGCCACACTTAACATAATATTATGGAAGGGTAAGAAGTGTATTACGGGAATGTTTTCCACCTCAGGATTCTGAGTGACATTATTAACATCGCTTCCCTCCTCTTATCTATTTGATGTCACTCAGAACCCCTTGAAATTCAATGTTAACCATCTATAATTTTATATATTCATTACAATATAAGTCGGTATCTTATGAGACAATGTTGTTCATGTAATAATATGTTTTCGTTTATGCTAATTGTGACTGCATGTTGGAGTGGTACAGAACTGTACATTGATTTGGCCACATTTAACCAACTAAATTGCTTGCCAGCAGTGCTGTGCTCATTATGGGGGAGAGGGCTCTTTCTAGCATGCAATGAATTAGTAGTACCAGTTATAATGAATGGAATAATAGTGCATGGTGGTGTTGGAAATAGCATGCTTGATGAGATCCAAATATGGTACATCAACTGAGTGCTTGATGAATGTGGTAAGGACTATCTATAATGTATTGATAAAGGCAGTGGTCTCTTACCTTTTCTGTAGTGAGAGCTACTTCTGCTCAAGAAAAATCCTCACGAGCTACTAGAATATTTTATCTCTGTAAAATAATAACCAGATATGACACAACCTAATCAAGATTATCAGAAGTGACCACCCAAGCAACACAGGTGAGGAATCACAAGAAACACCAGGATAAATGTTATTTATATATAATGCCTGTTGGAAAGTAGGATCTGTTTTCATGGTCACCCCCACTTTTTGCTGGTGTCATTATGTTTTACTGACTAGTCTGACTGGTATCCTGCTAATCAGGACCCCAGTCTCAGTGCTTCTTCCCTAAATTGGAGATGGTGAGTACCTAGGTGAGGATATACTGAAACCTCCCGACTCCAGCAGACGGCGACTACCACTATCTAGAGGAAATTCAGAACTTACAGCATTAATTCATCCTAGTAAGATTTCAGATGAATCTTTTTCCTCTGATGGTGGGTTATCCAGCAGGTAAACATAAGTTTTGTGGCCTGACCGTTTGCCCATGTGATGGAATTTTGGAACAATCAGACCTCCATATCATCCTTTTCTGTGAATTGTATAAAATGGAAAGAGCCAGATACATAGTACGAGACCTGAGACAATGCAACTTCAGACAATGTAGAGTAGCTCTCAGATTTCATAAAACACTTGGATACCCCTTTATTTGGTTTGTAGTAGCCAACTTCCTTGGGGCTCGTATAAAGAACAGGAAATTTTTTTGCTATTATAGTAATATTGAGATGTACTTGGAATTTTTTGCTTTTTAAACTGTGCTATCTGATGAATTTTATGTTTTTATTACGGATGTATTGAGCTTTTATGATCCTTGTTTTGCTCAAGATCAAATAAAGCTTTATGATGATGATGATGAGTACCTAGGTACACTTCAAATTGGCTACTGGGGCCCCCTTATCAGTCCCTAGTATATGGTACTAAGGTACCCATGGCATAGGAACACCAGGGGTTCCCCATGGCCTGAAGCATGTATTATGCCACCCACCGGGAGACTACTCAAATTGTGACTACTAGCCTGCCATTACAACCTGTGTAAGCTGGTGCTAGCACCACTTACGGCAGATATACGTTTCCTTATATCTGAGGTCACTGCGCTTAAAACCTATAAGTCACCCCTAAGGCAGGCCTTTGAATCCTGAAGGCAGGGTGCTCAATTCTAAGGGTGAAGGTGCTCCTGCATGAGCAGGACACCCCTACAACCCTCAGAGTCCATTCTCCCTGGTTGTAAGAGCATCACCCATTAAGATGCATAGAGTGGCCATGCGTCATTACGACGTGGCTATCTCTAAACAGGCTCTAATGAGCCCTGTTGTGTTTGGTATCAAACATGTGGGAATCATACCCCCACACCATAAAGTGGGAAGTATGTTTCCTTGGATTCCATGCACTGTAAAGCTCCTCCGGGAGGCCCTCAGTGCTCCCGGTACAAGTCCTCTAGACCCGGACAGCAAACTATGGCTGCTGCCAACCAGAGACATGATTCTGCCCTCTTGATGCTGAGCCAAGCTCAACCAGGGGAAGGCAGGACAATAGGTTTCGTGTCACAGGGACGTGTGGCCACCTCCCAGACAGGACTTAGTGTATTGGGACAGGGTGCGGGCACTTGCCAGTGCCACTATACTGCTTTGAAAGGCACATTTGGTGCCCTTCTTGCATACTCCAGTTGAAACCAATTCAGAGAGCCGTTGGCTCCTGCTCTGAGACGAACCTGGACAAAGGACACGGGAATATCCTCCCACTTTCAAGCCCCTCCTCTGGGAGGGACCCCTGAAGCGTCCCAACCATTTCCTTAGGGTGCTTAAGGGCTTACCTGTGGATTCATAGTGTGCCAGATTCAGATCCGAAACCACTTCAACTTCAGCAGTCGGTGCACTTTGGACTTTGGTAGACTTCCTTTGAGAACAGAGACTGCAACTAGGAAGACTCCTGCTGTTCCTGGCCTTGTCGTCCTGCAAGCCGTCCTGCAACACCTGTGCCCGTGCTCCATACAGGTTCTTCACAGGGCCTGTAGACATCCAAGACACCCGAAAGAATCTCCCTTGGAGTGAAGGAGTCACTCCACCGTATCTGCAAGCACTGCAACACAGCTGAATGGTCTGCTGATCCTGGGCTTCCAAGGACTCCGAAAGGCTCAGCAACACAGGTGGTGGTTCTGCAACTCCCTCAAGCCCCGCAATGTCTTCTCACCGAGTTTGAGGCCAGTATCCGTTGGAAATGCTGTAACAGAACCCCTGTGCAGTGCGTCAACTTGCTGTTGCCAAGGATTGTTGACACTCTCCTCCAGAGATCTTTGGGCTTCAAGAAGCTCCAGCCTAAATCATCTCCTATAGTCAAGATCTTTGCCTACACCGCATCCTTTGGTGTGCTGCTCGAGGTCCTCTTGCGACTCCTGTGCTTCTCAAGGGTCTTCTTTGGCTCCAGTGAGCTTCCCTGCTTGCTAGGGGCCTGCTCTGACTTACATGCTCGTGGTAGGTCACTTGGACCTTGCTGGTCCCGACACTGCACCTTTTTCTACAACTATGTTGGTTGCCATTGCCAAGGCCTGTTGGTGCCCCTGCCAGACACTGAACCCTTGGCTCTCGACATCCGACGTGAGACAGCTCCTGGTCTTCCACAGCGTCACCTGGTCCGCACAGCTGCAACCTTAAGGGCACCGTCAACCCTCCTGCATCCCCGAAATCGGTGGGCATTCGTCTTCCGTGCCTCCTGGTCACTCCTGAGTGGCATAGACTCTGTCCCCTCTGCTTGCAGGTACCTCTCATCTTGAATCCACCTTTGGGTTCCACCGGACTCTTTCGCTTTCTTCGCTAGCGACATCTGTACTGAAGTCTTCCATTGTGGTCTAAGGCAGTTTTCCCGATGTCACTTCACACCTATGCACCTGGCTTCCGTGGTGTAGGTCACGGGGGGTGACTGTCCAACCTTCCATCTTCCACGGAGTTCCTTCAGAGTCCACTGGGAAGTGTTCTTTATTTAAAACTGCAACTGTGACTTACCTATTGACTTACATTCAGCGCGTGGTCATGTTCCCACTTTTCACATGACCTCTGTGGGGTTCCTAGATACTCACCTTGGGTGGTGTCATGGGTCCCCGGCTCTTCAACTATCAACTATCAGGCATTGCCATTTTAATGCGAGGGGCGGCTACCATTGTCAGGGATGGCTACAAGTTGGCCCCTAATGCTCTTATTAGGTCAATCATGGCTTCAAGAATGCCACACATGGACCAAGAATGCCCGAAATGTCCATGCACACTATTATGACATGAACAAACACAATTGTGCCAGAGATTAGCCCGTTATGATGGAAGGGGGGTAGTTTATACTTCTGTTGTACTTAACACCAGACAAAGCTTTTTGGGAACACTACGGTTTATTATGGAGGGACACTATGTCACACACACAGACACACATAAAAGTGCACACATGCATACACACACCTAGGTGGGGCTCTTAATTGTCTCACCGCTGTTTCCATACCCTGTTCTTCTCCCCTCTTTGACTTATCATGTACCTTAATAAAAAATAAAATTCACTCTGGCTCTTGTCGTCTGACACTTTTGTGGGTCAGCACCGGTTACTGCTGTCAGTCTTCTTTCATGGCCCATTCTTCACACGCAGTGTGTGACTGATAGAGAAGGGCCTACAACATGTCCAATCTCCTTGGCACTTAGCTAGTGATTATGGGAGGAAAATGCTATAGTCAACGGAATATTTTAAATGTTATTACCTATACGTATATGCTTAATGATCAAAGTAGCTAGATTGTTGTTTCATTATCTGGAATTTATGACCATCTATTGAGGCATGTCAATGGTTTGTCTGGCTGTCACTCTAAGGGTCTTGAGGTTAGCAGTATTTCCTTCTTTAATATACACAGACTATCTGAATGAGATGCTTGGCTACATATCTGAAAGCTAATTTGAGGGTGGTGGTGTGCTACCATTTGTTCCCGAGCTACGCGTTGGAGACCTCTGGATTAATGTAATATGCAGAGAGTACTGGTTTGGTCGGCATGTACACCCAGAAACAGATTTTCTCTAAAACAGATCTGTATAAGCATGTGCAAGGTTCCAACTTCCTACATAGACTCCTACCCATCTTCACTAAGGAACTGTTTCTCTCTCACCTTTACTAAGCACTTGTTAATAAATGACTTTGGCCTATTTCCTGGAATACCTCCCTTTCCAATACCACAAGTGTGGGGGCAGGTTTGCTGGAACCTGTGAGACTCAATGGAAGTTAACGTTCCTTGTAACGGAGGTGCTGGTTCCTTTTACCCCCCATTTCATAATTATGGGTATCTCGGGAGATGTTGACTTGACCCAGAGGACACTCCTCTTTTGCTCCATGTGGTTTACACTGCCAAACAAGGATGTAAACAAGAGATGGAGGAGCTCCCTGACGCCCACCAAGCCCATGTGGATTATGGGTAGGGTACGCAGCCAGCGGTTTCCAAGGGAAGTTTATGAAGTTATGGGGAAGATGGATTTTATATTTTGGGATTAACGGACAAGAAGGAGAGACCACTCGATTCCCCTCACCTTTTTCCATGGGGGCTCCTCTGAACTCTGATGACTTGGCTAATGAGAGAGTCGACGCACATTCATCTTAGCCGAAGGGCCGGGTAGCTTCCCCATATAGTCATTTCAAAGTCACTTTTGTGTCCAGGATAATGTGGTTAACCTGCTGTATGTCAGATGGACTTCTGTACTGTAAGCCTTCTGTACTTGTCATTTTGTGAGTGGTGGACCTGAAGAAATGTTTAAAGTAGAAAAATGCAATAAAAATAGTTAAAAAAAACAATCCTTGTAACAAGTATTGTCTCTACCAATCAGACAGGAATCAGGTACGTCTGAAACTTCATTTAAATGGGAAGTACCCCCTTTAAAGCCTTGACTTTCAGGGATAGACAAGTCAGGTGATCAAGGCTTAATCCTGCAGGTGGAGTGGTACAGAACCACTGGTTCAGAGAGTACATGCATCACTAGCAATAAACGTAATATCCAAGCAGTGTTATTCTTCAATTTAAAACTGTAAATGTGAACAGAGAATGCAGTGACACCAATAAGCACACCACCACCAGCAGGCAACATTTTTCACAAGAGTTTGAATATGCTTAAACATAAATTACCCTCAACCAACTAACATCTATCCGGCCACGTGTTTTCTCTGAGAAAGCCCTTGCGATTCATCCAATCAGATGTCATGCACATGTTATGTTATGTTAGGGAGTTTTGTATTGCGCTTGTCTACCCAAAGGTGTCTTGGAGCTGCAAGGGTAGATCAGGGAGGCGGGCTAGGTACAAGTAGGGCCCCTAGATGTTAGAAAAGCCTTTCCTAAAGTGTAAAAGAGACTGGGAACTTTTTAGTTCTAATGGAAGAGTTCCACAGTCTAGTCATTCAGGTCGCAAAACATTTGGCACCCCATTGAGCTAGTTTGAACTTGGGCACTTTGACATTCATTGCTCCCAAGAGCGGAATGGTCTATTAAGTGTATACCAGTGGGGATACTGTCTGAGCGCCATTGGGCCAGTATTGTGAAGTGCCTTAAAGGCAGTGCATAAAGCCTTGAATATAATCCTTTTTTCACAGACAGCCAGTGTAGGTTTTTCAGTGCTGAGAATGCTGATTGAAATTTGTGGAGGTTGAAAACGAGGCAGGCTGCAGCATTTTAAAGGGTCTGGGGTTTGAATAACATTTTTTAATGTAGACTAATATAAAGTCAGTTATAATAGTCTAGTTTGGTCAGAATTAATGAAGACATCACTGTATTTTGTAAATTAAGGGGAATATAAAGTGGGATTTTTTCTCAGAGTTTTTAATAGAAAGAAAACCGAAGATGCAGTTTGGTTGATCTGGTTTTCAAAAGTACTTTTTCGTCAAAGAGGACACACAGATTCTTAACCTTTTCCATGGAATAGGGCCAAAATCTGATGCAACTATTTGCGTGTTGTCTGCGTAGGAGACAACAGAGAAACAAAAGATATTGATGAGTTTTACCAAAGGGGCAATATAAAGATTAAATAGAGTAGGGCTCAGTGATGCCTCCTGAGGGACTCAGCAGGGCAAATACCAAGTGGTGGATGAGAAGAGTTATAGGGTGATGTATTGTTCTCTATCCGCTATAGAGACCCATCATGTCACAATTCTTGGGTATATTTAACTTGCCCCGCAAAATAGACTTGCCAGAGGTGACTAGAAGGACAGGGACTAATTAGAGGTCATTGAACACTGGTGCTAGTCAGAGGAGCACAGAAGGTCTTATCTCCTTAAATGCCTTAAGTCCTCCTATAGAGGAAAGCTTCAAATTTCACAACAGTTTCCTGGTCACAATCATCCTAATAGATCCTTCAGTTAATAACCCTTTTTAATGTGTCAATTTCATTAACTCCTCCCCCCTCACTTTACTGACCACCTTACTCCCTTCACATACACAAGAACAGCTTTTGATTCTACCTATCAATGCAAAAAGACATCAACACAAAGTACATATACCTTGTACAGACCTGGAATGATCTAATAGTTTTGTGGGGAATGATGATTCTTAAAGGTCCTCTGAATAAATAATCGCATTTTTATTAAAGACAAAGGAGGCTATCATTATGCATAAACCTTTTATTCACTCCTTCTGACCAGCACCTTTAAAAGCTTCCAACATGGAACTATGCAACATCACAGGTAAACTAGAACTTTCAGTCCCATAAATGCTCCTTGACCTCCAACTTCTTCCTCTTTTGTTTGATTCTTCAAGATAAAACTTGTTACTCTTTAATTCCTGCACACCAAATTATTTATCCACTTTAGTTATCTGTAAAATAAATCAAGAAAGCAAATATCCATCCCTTATCAATGTAAACTAACTCTAAAGAATCGTTCATTTCAAATTATTCATTGTAGCAAAAATATACTAATGTCGATACCGTTTCCCTTACCACCAGAAAAACATCCCCTCATGGGAAGGATAGGCGGGATAATGCTAGCCTCATTTTTCTTTAATAAAACCGTGATTCTTTATTCAGCAAACCTTTAAGAATCGTAATTTTATGTCAAGACAGGAGGCTAGCATTATTCATGTTCAAAGTTTTTCCAGGCATAACTTGAAACATGTTCTACAGCCTAAAAATAGAATCTTCAAAAGTATCTGCACTAGGCCAATCTACTGCTTTTGATATGCCCTCCAATCATCCCCTGACAAACACCTTACTCACCATGGGTCCCCTGCCTGTATGCGCTGTAAACATAGACAAATCTACACATACTTCTTTCATTACTAATTTCACATATCTTGCAAATGTAGCATTTGAAACCCCTTTAAATGGCTTAACGTAACAAATGTAAAATGTATTTTCTCCTTCACATCTCTTTATTAACATTCTACACTCATACTCTTTTATACACCTCACGAGGCACTACTTCAGAATGTTGTCAAAAATTAAATGAAAAATTTAACCAGACATAGGGCCTTATTTAGATCTCAGCGGACGGGTTACTCCGTCACAATAGTGACAGGTATCCCGTCCACCGAAATATAAATCCTATAGGATATTATGGGATTTCTATTTCGGGTAGCGGGATATCTGTCACCATTGTGATGAAATAAACCATCTGCTGGGATCTAAATCAGGCCCTTAGTCTCAGTTTGTTTCCATATTTCAAAAATTACCCCGTTTGGTTATTATCATCTACTAGACACTTACAAAGCTCTTATATCAGAAACTCTCCTGAAAGAAATCAAACACAATAATGTTAATTTCCATGACAATGTTATTACAAAACTGGAGACTACGGTTATGCATTATTCCTTTTATTCAACTCCATTCAGCACTTAAAATAACATTACATCATAAAACAAATGCAATCTACAATAGAACATGCACAAGGTATGAGAAGTCCATGACCTGAACAATCTTCCTCTTTTAGATGCGGTTCCTCGCTCAGATAGGTAATTCTTTATCTTAACAAGCTTTTCATATTGTTATTGCTATTAACTTGGTTTGTTTAACAGTACGTTTGTTTCCAATCTATGGAAACATATTTCCATTTATTCCCAGTTGTTTTGGTGTTTATATTCCCAGTAGCTTGGGTGTTACATAAAATAGCATTGAACATTAGTGAGCCTGTTACAAAGCACAATATGCAAAATGTAGGTCAAAGATTTGTATTTTATGTAGACAGCTCAGTGGCCTGCAACTTTTGCTGCAGAGATGCGTGTGTTACCTGTGGGTCATAAATTATAATTCTTGTAATATAGCTCAGTGAGTTATGAACCAGCATGAAAGAGCTGCCAGCAAACTATAAGAATTAGGAGTACAAACGTACTGTCTTTTCCTTAATCTTTCTCTATTCTGAGGTTGCTAAAATGGTTCATTTAGAGGGTAATAAGTACTTATTACTAAGTGCTAGAGAAATGGTTATTTGTGCGATTACTCATATAGACAGGTAAATGTGACCTTCCTACAGCGCATGCATACCTCTTACATGAAAAGCTTGGAAAACCCAAAAACGTACCTTCAAATCATAGCTTCCAGCTAAGCAGCTAATCGTCCGGTAGCAATGCAGGTGACATCATGCAGTTTAATTTCACTAGGGGATTAATCTCTTTTTACATCCATAGAATAAATTGATAATTAGATATGGCAGATAAATATTAATCAAAGCCACTTTACAGGGCTTATTCCTTTTAAGCTTTCAGTTAAAGCCCCTTTCTATGTTGGAGAGTTTATTCATTTAGGTTTACCTTAAGCCTACAATTTGCACCTATTTTTTATAAACATGCACCTTATTTACATTATGCCCGAGTAGAACAGCCTATAAGCAAATGCCTTATTTACAGTATGCACAAAAATGACAGGGCATCTCATGAGATCCCAGAGGGGAAAGGTAATGAAGATATCTTTGAGTAATTATTCCAAAATGACAAGTGTATCTGTGTATGCGAGGCCATTGGCAACTATTGCTCTAGAAGAAATCCAAGAGTGGTTCTGACAGTGAATGATGGTCTATTTCGGAGGGAGTCTCCGATTCTGAGGATAAAGGAGGTATGAAAGAAGGAAGACCAAACATATTGAGAAAAGGTATTTACCCTAAAAAAGGAAGCCCAAGCAAGAGGAATGGTGTAAGGGGAGGAGAGCTCCAAAGAGGAGCTGATGAGCTTTAAGGGGTGTATGTTTTTTGACCTCCAAGGGGATGTTGATGAAGATGACCTTTTCAGTGAGGATCAGGATCAAGTTCCTTCTACCTCCAAGGACATCTTCACTTAGGAGAGAATATGTTCTCGCCCCCAGCATTAAACATTCCAGAAGCGCTGAAAGGTGGCCGGTTGAACATGTGGGTAAATTCATTAAGAGGTCGATTGGATTTCCAGTAGAGAAAGAAGGGAGGAATGTTCTCAAAGCCGAATATTATATGCCAGTCATCAATGACAAGTACGCCTAACGTCCAATTGGCAGGAACCCCAGGAAGGGTCTTCATAGATTCCTAAACAAATGTCAAGATCGCCTCCTTGACGTTGAAAGCCCACTGACAAAGATCATATGTCCGAAGAGACATATTTTAGGGGCTTCGATTAGATCTGGAGGCTAGAAGCTGGCGCCTGTGCACTATGGTTCTCCTGGGGAATGCCAATGTAGGACTATAGTCCAAAAGCGCAAGGCAGCTCTAAAGAAAACCAACCCAAGTTGGGAGATTTAGTGCAGAAAGAGACTACAGAGGACCTTAAGGGGCTCCTTTTCAGACGAAGACATGGTGAAAATCCTGGACAAGGGGCCATGGTCACACAGGATACCAGGAAGAGTACTATGTTTTCTCATTATTTTTTTTCTTCTCAGGGAAGAGTGGGTGGTCACCTCAAACAATTTACCCAAGTGTGGGAAATCATTCCACAGGATCCATGGGTTTTAAGAAAACGTCCAAGGTTTCAGATTAGATTTTTGAGAAACCCGCCATTTTCAGTATACTCCTCCAAGGGAGTTTGTTTTGAATGCAGCTAAACAAAAAGTGGGTGAAATCTATGTTGTTCAAGGGAGTGATTTTAGAAGTGAGCAAGAAAGAAGAGTTTTCATAAGTACACTCTTCCAAGTAGAGAAAAATGACAGGGGAAGAACATCTGTTTTAAACCTAAGGGATTTGAACCGATTCCTGGTGTACAGACACTACAAGATGGAAGGGATACATCTTTTATGAGGCATGTTGCTGAAGAGACAATTAGTTGGTAAGCTGTATCTGAAGGATGCCTATTTTTATAATACGCATGATGAAGGATTACCAAAATCATATTCAGTTCACTAGGTTGAAAGGACTTTACCAAATTTGTTCACTTCCATTTGGCTTTCCTTTAGGACCAAGGTGCTTTACCAATGTTATGAGGGAGAGAAAGGGGCATACGCATGGTTTACAATTATATTCTTTTTATGTCTCCAGTGTCAATCTCAGTAATTGTACAAAAGCCTTTAGGTAAGTCTGATGTTCATAGTGAACATAGAGAAATCGATCCTCCTCCCTTAACACTCTCTAGATGTTTTTAGGGATCACAATTGGTATGGTCAACATGGTTCTGCTTCAGGCTACAACTCTAAGAGAACTTGCGTGGCTACTAAATCTATATACTCTTCAATTCAGGCAGTATTTTGTGTCCCATTACACTATTGTGCTTTGCAAAGGATAAGGCAAGGTCCCTTAGGGGAGGTTTATGGTATGGAGATGAGATCGCTCTACAACAGGAGGAACAGGTTTGCTGGTTAGAGAATTTAGAAGGGTGATATAGCCGGGCAATCTTTGGATGTTTGCCAGACCTCATACTAGAATCGGATGCAGATAACCACATAAGGCACAAAAGCACACACAGTCCAAATATTATCCCTTAATCTTGCCTTTGTTTGATTTCAAGTTCTCAGTGGTCGATATGAGGTCCGAACAAAAAATGATACAAAGTTCTAATTTCTTGCATGAACTCTTCTCCATACATCATTGATTACAAAACCAGCAGCCGGCACGTGTTTCGTCCTCCTGGATTTTTTCAAGGATGCAAAATCATGTATAACAATAATTTTTACTAAATTGTGCATGTATATCATGATACTAACATTCGTGCCAACACCTTGTGGGTGTGAAACCACCTTTTCCCCGTAAATAGGACTTCAGTGTAAGTAAATGATAAATGATGATACACCTCATGTGGAAGGGCATGTGTTTAAAACTGTCTGATTTAAAACATAAATGAACGATATGTGCATTAGTCACAATCCAGTACAGAAATGTATCAATCACTACTATTGATATTAGATTGATTAATATCAGTGGTTCAACCTAGGAAACCCAAGATGTACGGTCACCTAGTTTTCATATTAAATCGTGCACAGAAATGTATCTAGCCTCAGTGTTTTTTTAGTCACAATTTGTTTTCTTCCGACCTGATGGTAGTCTCAATAATACAGTTGCTATTGAGATTAAGTAGGCAGGAAAAAGCCTTTCTAAGGTGATGTTCCCATGGCATATCATGCCTAAATGTAATAAACAAAAAAACCATAGGGTTAGAATGCTTTATATTCGCATTCAGAATATAAAATCAGAATCACGTCATTGGTTTGTGTACACAATTAATAAATGAGGGCTGGTACATATGGTATTCTGTACTAAACTATTACCAGTATTTCTTCTTAAGGCATTGTAAGTACCTTCAGCCTCTGTGAGAATCTCCAGTATATGTCATCTTTGTTATAGAACTCTGCGCTCTTCTGAACTCCTGTCTAGAATGTATTGATTTAAGTGTATGGGCAGTTGTACTGGAGCCAGACCTGAAGTCAAGTCTAGGAGGCTGAGGTGTGAAGACCAACTTCGAATAAAGAACATTTTTATCTTTTACTTGGTGTTGGATTGAACTTTACAATGGCGACGATCTAAAGAAACCTACCTTGGACATTTACACACCTCAACTCTAGCATTTTCAAGAATCAAGAAAACCTTTCACCTCACTGGTATTGTATTTCTACCATATGTCTATTGTTTCAAATAACAACATTTTGTCACATCTGTGCTAGTTTATCATGAGTGCTCATTGGACAGAAACGATTTTCTTTGGCAAGATATCTGCCTGTCTATCTGTGTTGCCTTGTTGCTTGGATAAGGATTTGTAACAAGAGATTTCATATCTGCTGTCCCTCATTTGGACCACTGAGGAGACTTTGTTCATACTGCTTAAACTTAAACTTCGCTTTACATGCTGTTGGAGGAAGTTTTGATCTGCTTCTAATTTGCGCACTCGATCTCCACCTGTGAGTTGTCTTTCAATTTTGTGCTTTGTTTGTCTTAATCGCATTGCACTTTTCCCTTTATGTGCGCGGTTGTTGCTTGGGACTACACGCTTGCTCTGTTGTGGGTATTTTTATTTCATACGTCGATCTGTCATTTCAATTGCAATACTGCTAACGCATCTGCTAGACAGATCCCTGTTTGGATTTGAATTTCCTGCCGTTTCCAATGTGCATTGTACATTCTACAGCAGCGCGAGCAAACAGTCTTACCTGGGTCTGTTACCACACGAGCAAGCAACCCTCCGGCTTTTGTCATCAGCTTTTCCCTGATTCCTCCTCATGATGTCACTTCCTTTTCACCCTCCATTCTACACGGAAGACTAGACTGCTAACAATTCTCTCTAAATGAAAGACTACTGTACAAGGAATCCAGAACAATAACATTTGCTTAGTTATAATTCATTGTTTATAAGTGCTACCTGGATCAATCCTTCGCCAAAAGAGTTGTCTTCTTCAAGATAATTAAACATTCTTCTACTTGAAGCCTTTGTCTTCATGGGAAACATTCCATTCATATAAACCAACGAAAAACCTCAGTGACAGGCACACTTTTGGCCTGTCAATCTCGTTTTCATTACAATCAATTACAAATGCATTAGTACAAGACAACAATTTGATTTATCTGTGAAACATAACATTTACTAATTACTTACATTAACTATCTTCTGATCTCTCTTTCTTTCTCTTGTGTATACAATGCAAAACGTACCACCTCCCCCATTGTTCTTATTGAGTCCTGCTGATCCTCCCATTCCTTCGAAACCGTGGAATAATGTCTTTTCACATTATGCTCGTGTAGGTTGCATTTCAGTGCTGAAAGGAAAATGTCTCTCCTTCTTCACTGTTTAGGTCCAGAAGGACAAGAGATTTTTCAACATCTTCCACAGTTGTCCACAGAGGTAGTAGATGATCTCAATGATTTTGAAATTTGTTTAAAAAAACGAGACTTACATTTTTTTACCTACGGTATCAACAGTTTTAGAAAGACATTGTTTTGGAAAACTTATGCAAAGAACAGGAGAGGATGTTAAAGACTATGTCATTGTACTAAGAAAATTAGCATCTACATGTAATTTTGGGGCAAACTTTGAAGAAAGACTAAGAGATCAGTTTATGCTAGGGTGCACTTTAGATCAAATCAAAGAAGCTTGTTGGGAAAAAGATAATCCTTCTCTCTCAGAGGTAATCTCCATACCAAAGTCTTATGAACATACCAAAGCATGTGTAGCAGAACTTAAAAAAAGTGATGAGGAAGGACATAAAGAAGGAAATGTAGAAGTTGTTAACAGATTCAAAGAGAACAAAACACTGCAACAACCTACCAAGAGAATAAAAGTAGAAATGATACTCCACATTTTAGCAAAAATAGTTATAGTAGGGATGTTGTTAATCCAAGGAAATTCCAAGGTACTTGTTATAGGTGTGGGAAACATAAACACAAGGCAAATTTTAAACACTTTATCGGGTGGAAGGCCACATGTAAGAAATGCAAACAATGGGATTATGTGTCAAAATGCTGTAGGAGTGGCAATTTGAAAAAATAGGGTACATGAAGTTACGTATGAAGAGGAATGTGAAGTAGAAGAAATACATTTGAGGATTTCTGAAGAACAAAGAAGTGGTCCATTTGATATGGTTCTTATTGAAAACACCCCTGTATGCAGGTTATTTGACTCTGTAGCAAAAATTACGCTCATTCCCAGTAGTGTGTGTGTTGAACATTTGAAAGACCTGAAGTCAAGTCTAGGAGGCTGAGGTGAGAAGACCAACTTCGAATAAAGAACATTTTTATCTTTTACTTGGTGTTGGATTGAACTTTACAATGGCGACGATCTAAAGGAACCTACCTTGGACATTTACACACCTCAACTCTAGCATTTTCAAGAATCAAGAAAACCTTTCACCTCACTGGTATTGTATTTCTACCATATGTCTATTGTTTCAAATAACAACATTTTGTCACATCTGTGCTAGTTTATCATGAGTGCTCATTGGACAGAAACGATTTTCTTTGGCAAGATATCTGCCTGTCTATCTGTGTTGCCTTGTTGCTTGGATAAGGATTTGTAACAAGAGATTCCATATCTGCTGTCCCTCATTTGGACCACTGAGGAGACTTTGTTCATACTGCTTAAACTTAAACTTCGCTTTACATGCTGTTGGAGGAAGTTTTGATCTGCTTCTAATTTGCGCACTCGATCTCCACGTGTGAGTTGTCTTTCAATTTTGTGCTTTGTTTGTCTTAATCGCATTGCACTTTTCCCTTTATGTGCGCGGTTGTTGCTTGGGACTACACGCTTGCTCTGTTGTGGGTATTTTTATTTCATACGTCGATCTGTCATTTCAATTGCAATACTGCTAACGCATCTGCTAGACAGATCCCTGTTTGGATTTGAATTTCCTGCCGTTTCCAATGTGCATTGTACATTCTACAGCAGCGCGAGCAAACAGTCTTACCTGGGTCTGTTACCACACGAGCAAGCAACCCTCCGGCTTTTGTCATCAGCTTTTCCCTCATTCCTCCTCAAGATGTCACTTCCTTTTCACCCTCCATTCTACACGGAAGACTAGACTGCTAACAATTCTCTCTAAATGAAAGACTACTGTACAAGGAATCCAGAACAATAACATTTGCTTAGTTATAATTCATTGTTTATAAGTGCTACCTGGATCAATCCTTCGCCAAAAGAGTTCTCTTCTTCAAGATAATTAAACATTCTTCTACTGGAAGCCTTTGTCTTCATGGGAAACATTCCATTCATATAAACCAACGAAAAACCTCAGTGACAGGCACACTTTTGGCCTGTCAATTTCGTTTTCATTACAATCAATTACAAATGCATTAGTACAAGACAACAATTTGATTTATCTGTGAAACATAACATTTACTAATTACTTACATTAACTATCTTCTGATCTCTCTTTCTTTCTCTTGTGTATACAATGCAAAACGTACCACCTCCCCCATTGTTCTTATTGAGTCCTGCTGATCCTCCCATTCCTTCGAAACCGTGGAATAATGTCTTTTCACATTATGCTCGTGTAGGTGGCATTTCAGTGCTGAAAGGAAAATGTCTCTCCTTCTTCACTGTTTAGGTCCAGAAGGACAAGAGATTTTTCAACATCTTCCACAGTTGTCCACAGAGGTAGCAGATGATCTCAATGATTTTGAAATTTGTTTAAAAAAACTAGACTTACATTTTTTTACCTACGGTATCAACAGTTTTAGAAAGACATTGTTTTGGAAAACGTATGCAAAGAACAGGAGAGGATGTTAAAGACTATGTCATTGTACTAAGAAAATTAGCATCTACATGTAATTTTGGGGCAAACTTTGAAGAAAGACTAAGAGATCAGTTTATGCTAGGGTGCACTTTAGATCAAATCAAAGAAGCTTGTTGGGAAAAAGATAATCCTTCTCTCTCAGAGGTAATCTCCATAGCAAAGTCTTATGAACATACCAAAGCATGTGTAGCAGAACTTAAAAAAAGTGATGAGGAAGGACATAAAGAAGGAAATGTAGAAGTTGTTAACAGATTAAAAGAGAACAAAACACTGCAACAACCTACCAAGAGAATAAAAGTAGAAATGATACTCCACATTTTAGCAAAAATAGTTATAGTAGGGATGTTGTTAATCCAAGGAAGTTCCAAGGTACTTGTTATAGGTGTGGGAAACATAAACACAAGGCAAATTTTAAACACTTTATCGGGTGGAAGGCCACATGTAAGAAATGCAAACAATGGGATTATGTGTCAAAATGCTGTAGGAGTGGCAATTTGAAAAAATAGGGTACATGAAGTTACGTATGAAGAGGAATGTGAAGTAGTAGAAATACATTTGAGGATTTCTGAAGGACAAAGAAGTGGTCCATTTGATATGGTTCTTATTGAAAACACCCCTGTATGCAGGTTATTTGACTCTGTAGCAAAAATTACGCTCATTCCCAGTAGTGTGTGTGTTGAACATTTGAAAGATACGGTGATGCTAAGAAAACCTGATATCAAAGCCAAAGGTTATCGATGTGAACCCATCAAACTTAGAGGATATTTCAATAGTAAGATTGACTTTAAAAACAAGTGTATCACTAGGAAAGTATATGTCTCAGAGAGGGGTGAATCATTAATTGGTTGGATACATCAGAAGGATCTCAGGGTCTTACTAGATCCCAATGAAACTCCTCCTGTGAGGTTAAAGGAGGATACATTTGGTGGTGTGCGTGAAAATCAAGACAACAAAACAGTTGAATCACTTAGTCAGATGCAAGTGAATAGTTCCACATTTGAAACGAGTTCCCTGAAGTTTCTGATGAACATTTGGGATGTTTAAAAGGTTATTCTCATAAGATAAACCTAAAACAGAATGCAATGCCAGTTGTTAGTAAAGTAAGAGGGGTGCCCATCAAGGTTACTGATAAGATGAAAATTTAACTGGATAAATTATTGAATGGTGGTATCATCACTTAAGTTGAAGCCACAGAAGGGTTAGCTCTGGTTGTTATGGCCCTTACAGCTAATCGAGAGTCTATACTTTGTATAGACTTAAGAGAATTTAACAGGTGCGTAGTTGTGGATCACTATCCGTTGCTTAACATCTCCAAGATGTTGTACTTATTAGAAGGAGCTAAATTCTTCTCTTCCATCAATTTGGCTTCAGCTTATCACCAGATAAAACTACATCCTGACTCTCAAGATCTGACGGCATTCATTACTCCTTTTGGGACTTTCAAATTTCTCAGGATACCGTTAGGACTTATATCTGCAGCAGCAGTTTTTCAAAGGATGATGGAACATATCTATAAAGATGTCAAAAGTATTAAGATCTACCAAGATAGCATACTAGTCTTTGGGTGCAATGTAGAAGAACGTGATAGAAGAGTAAGAGAAGTTTTGAGTAAATTAAAGGACAATGGTCTTAGTCTTAAAGCTAAAAAGTGCAAGTCCAATCTCACTGAAATTGATTACTTAGTTCATAAAATCTCTGGCTCTGGCATTGTACCCAAGAAAGAGTTGGTTGATACTATTAATAGTATGGCCAGTCCTACTAATAAGGAGAAAGTAGTCAAATTTCTGGGCATGTCCAAATATTATACAAAATGCATACCCAATTTTGCAGACAAAACGCATAACATGAAGCTTCTTTTAAAGAAAGGTGTGAGTTTTACTTGGAATTCAGAATGTGAGCGAGAGTTTGTTTTAGTCAAACACCTATTGTCCAAAGCCACTTGTCTTAACAGTTTCGATCCCAGTCAGGATATTGTGGTCATGACTGATGCTAGTTCTGCAGGTTTGGGAGCTGTCATGATGCAAGAAGATCAAGGTGTGGAAAAAACTATTTTATTTTTCTCCAGGAGTTTGAGAGGTGCTGAATTTAATTATTCTGTAATAGAAAAAGAGGCGCTAGGTACATTTTGGGCAATAAGAAAACTTGGGAAATTTTTGTGGGGTTTCAAATATATAATTAAAACTGATCACAAGCCATTAAGAGAAATTTATGAAAAGAAAGGTCTGGACAATGTATCCTCTAGGATAAGGAAATGGGTAGTCTCTCTTCAAGAGTTTGAGTTTTCTGAAGTATATGTTCCAGGTGTGAAGAATAACTTAGCTGATTGCTGCTCATGCTTGGTTGATAAAAGACATCCCAAAAATGAAGAGCAAGTTAGAGAAGAGTCAGATGATTTTGATGATTATGCTGTGTGTCTTGTCAATGAAAGCATAATCAAGGAAGATGTTTGGGTTAATGGGCTTGGAAAAGATGCTGTATTACAAGCTGTGTTGAGCGGCATCGGAGGAGGTTGGAGCAAACATTCCATAGTGGATGAAGCATTTAGTGGGTTTTTTCGGGTAAAGGATGAGCTAGCTTTCCAGAGTGGTCTCTTAGTGAGAGCTACTAGATTAATTCCTCCAGCAAATCAGGGGATGCAACTTATGGAATTTGCACATGAAGGTAATCCGGCAATTTGCAAAACAAAGGAAATACTTAGACAAACATACTTGTGGCCGGGTATGGATATATGTGTGGAAACATGTCTACGAGAATGTGTCGAGTGTGAAAAGATCGACAAAGTATTGAAACACCGAGTTCAACCCACGACATTGAGGCAACTTCCCAAAGAGGCTTGGGATGAGGTGGTCATTGACATTTTAGGTCCTATTAGGCACACCAGTGTGGACAAATATGTTATTGTGCTCCTGGATGTATATTCTTAATTATATTTTTGGAAAAGAAGGTTTTCCCTCAACCTTGTTGTCTGATAATGGAACCAATTTACATCTCAGGAAATGGTCACATTTTTGGGTGACAGAGGGATTGTTCACAAGAAATCTTCTCTTTACCACCCAAAAACAAACGGAATTGTTGAGCGGTTTAATCGAGTACTTAAAGAAACCATTCAAAGGGCTTTGTCCAAACAAAAGTGTTGGTATACTGAAATTCAAAATAAACTGAAGAGGTATAGGTTTTCCCCTCATTCCAGGACCGGGAGGACTCCATTTGAGTTATTTCGTAAGAGGAAGGCTTGTACCATGTTGCCTGTCTGGACATATAAAAAGTCTCTAGGTTTGGAACATGCAGAAGGGGACAAGGAAAGAATTGAGAGAGAAGCCAAGAAAATGTGCATGAACAAAAAATGGTTTGATAAAAAGAAAGGTGTGAAAGAAACAGTGGTTAGTGTGGGGATATGGTCAAGATCTGTAGTCCGCGTAAAGGTTTCACTTCTCAAGGTTCTACGTTTTTATCGCCTATGAAAGTCATCAAAGTGTTTAAGAACGCCATCAAGACAGAAGATCACAGAGTGTGGAATCTAAACAGGGTTGCCAAACTTTCTTCCAATGTTAGTAAAGGTTTGGTCTCAGTTTGCTCTAAAAAGAGTCACACTACAAACAGTGAATGTAAAGTTAGAAACACGAGACTACGTAGTAAACCATAGTATTTGAATTATTATTTTCTGCTTTAAAATGTTATTTATGTATCACACTTTTGTATGCTTTCTCTTGCACATAATTTTGTAACATGTTTCTTAGTCCTTTAAGTTTTACTTAGTTCTTTAAGTTTTACTATTGGGAGGGAGATGTGTGGTATTCTGTACAAAAGTATTACCAGTATTTCTTCTTAAGCCATTGTAAGTACCTTCAACCTCTGTGAGAATCTCCAGCATATGTCATCTTTGTTATAGAACTCTGTGCTCTTTTGAACTCCTGCCTAGAATGTATTGATTTAAGTGTGAGGGCAATTGTACTGGAGCCAGACCTTAAGTCAAGCCTAGGAGGCTGAGGTGTGAAGACCAACTTGGAATAAAGATACATTGGCTCGTCCTTGCTATTGTTGTGGCTTGATTGATTTGCCCCTATCAAGCTTCTTAGTATATTTAGAGTAAATCCCAACCCAATGATATGTTGAGTGGAAAGATCTTGATAAGTCTGCTGAGGGAGTAAAATGATAGAATGATATATATATATATCTATTTATTTTTTTTCAGAGTTTTATATAGTGCGAACTTGACCCAAATCCAATCGGGTATCAGAGCACTTTACATAGCACCAGTTACGTTACATGAGGACACACATTCATTTTTTTGTTAGGCACGGGGAGATTATGTGATTTGCCCAGAATCACAGAATGTCAGCGTCATTACCAAGACTCGAACCCAGTTCCCCAGGTCCGAGGTCGAGCGCCCTAGCCGTTAGGCCAACTCCTCTCCTTGGATTGACAAAAAAACTAGGGGTCAGATGTAAGACCATGACAGTTTTCGACTCACAAATTGTGAGTTGCAATTTGCAAGTCGCAAAATGCCATGTACAACAGTGTGTTTTACACTGCTGCAATTCCCAATGGGGTCGCAAATTGCGAGGCTCATGAATATTAATGAGCCACTCGCAATTTGTGAGTCCATTTGGAATAGCTGGCCCTCCCAGGGATGTTGGCCTGCGGGGCTCAGCAGACCTCCATGTCTGGGACTGCTTTCAAATAAAGCAGTATTTTTTTTTAATTCAGCCCGATTTCCTTAAAGGAAAAAAAAAATTTATTAAACGTTTTCCCTGGGACCACTCCCTGCTCTTGAAGAGGGTGGTAATTTGCGAGTTTTTTGCGACCGCAATTGCGGTCGCAAAACATTCATACATGGGGTTGCGGTTGCTATTAGGAAGGGAGCGCCCCTTCCTAATAGCGACAATCAATTCCTAAATAGCGAGTCGCAAATAAATTGCGACTCGCTATTTATGAATTGCACATAGCCCTTTCACATTTTGCATGCGCAAATGCCTCTCAACCCTGTTTGCGCATGCAAAATAAGGTTGTACATCTGGCTCTAGGTTCCTTACCGATTCCTATGTCAGTCACAACCCCCAAAGAACGTCGTTCACACATGGAAGTCTCCGTTTGCCTGCTCCATGAGAGGGAGCATTTAAAAGTAAAAGAAATAGATGATGGACTATTCCGTAAATTATTAAAGAAATACAGTCACCATATTGACTTAGTCAATAAGAAAGGATGCAACGTCTAGAAAAAGTGTCCTTCATTAGTAAGTGGACCACAAATTGTTGATAATGGTTTACTGGAGCGCAGGAGTTTTATTTTATTTATTTTATTGTGCTGTCTTTAAGCATCGCATATGTCAGAGAGTCTGACTCTGTCGCTAGCATACCGTGTGAAGTATTCTTGGAAGGTGGTTGGATACTAGACAACTTGATTTGTCATAGTAGTGGTCCTGATGGTTTGGGGAAATAACAGGGCGATAACGTGGTTTATTGAGCTGCATCTTTTTAACGATTCATATATGTCACATATCCCAGAAGGTCCTAACCTCTTCCAAGCATGTACACCTGACATGAAGACTGATGTTTGAATCCAATTAAATAGTCAGCACAAAGTGCTTATAGAATGACCACCACATTCGTTAAATCAGTGGATGGTAATGGGCAACGTGGGCAGATGATAGTCACAATATCATGCTTGAATTTGTCAATAAAGAATCAATAGATATTATTTATTTAATTTATTTATTTATTTATTTATGTATTTATTTATTTATTTATTAGGTGCACAAATCCTCCCGGAGGGGATATCTAGGCTCCTTGGCAGCAAGGGATTTTACACTGTACGATGGTAAGATTATAGGGTGAATAACCAAGTTATCAAGAGTTTTTAAAGAGAGTGAGCTCAGAACAGGCACAGATGGACAAGGGAAGCTGATTCCAGTGATGAGAGGCCAGGAATGAGAAGAACCGGCTCCCAAACGTGTTTGTTTGATTACGTTTGGGGGGGTAATAGTAATAGATCACTGGATCTGAGCTGACGGACAGGAATGTATGGCTGTAATTTGTTTCTGAGGTAACACGGGCCATTTCCTTGAAGAGTTTTACAGACTAGACAAAGAAGTTTAAAGAGGGTGCACTTTTTGATCGGTAGCCAATGGAGGGAGCGTAGCGTGGCCTCCGATGGAGAACGTGGAGGGAGGTTCAGGACAAGGCGTGCAGCTGAATTCTGCATCACCTGGAGCCTAGCAAGGAGGCTTTCATTTATTTCCACCAATAAGGCATTCCCATGATCAATGTGACATTAGCAGGGCTTGAACTAGGGTTTTCCTGGCCTGTAGTGGGATCCACAAACTTTCTTGAGCATTCTCATGAGGCCAAAACAGGGTCCGGAGATGGTGTTTAAGTGCTCACTTATTGAGAGATTATCATCTATGAGAACTCCTAGGTTCTTTACATATTTTTTAGGGGTAGGTGGTGGACCTAACTCTGATGGCCACCAGTCAGCCGACCAAACTAAATGGGCTTTTCTGAATAAAAGGATCTCTGTTTTATTCGTATTGAGCTACAGAAAGAATTTGGTCATCCATGTGGCAATTCTTACCAAACAGTCCTTGAATTTAACTTTGGTAAGAGTCGAGTTATGGTCCACAGTGATGACCAATTGTGTCTCATAGGCATAAGAGATGGTTTCAAAACCGCATGACCTGATGAATTTTGCCAGGGGGCAACATAAACATTAAAAAGGGTGGGGCTCAGAATTGAACCCAGAGGCACCCCTTTGTCCAGGACCTTAGATGTGGATGAATAGTCGCCCAGCTGAACCGAATGGGTACGTTCAGACAGGAAGTTCTTCATTCATTCCAGAGCTTTAATGGTGAGACCAATCTCCCCCAGTCTTTGTACTAAGATTTGATGAGAGATGGTATTGAATGCCACTGACAGATCCAAAAGAACCTGCATAGCTGAGGATCCCTGGTCTTTCTCCAGTTTGATGGTATCAGTGACCTCTACTAAGGCTGATTCTTGCTATGAGATGCACAGAAACCTGACTGAGAGGGGTCCAGCAGGTGATTTTTTTCAAGGTATGACACAAGTTGGAAATTTACTAAGGACTCTGGGATTTTGGATATGAAAGGAAGTAGGAATATAGGTCTACCATATCCAGGGGATATGCTGTGTTTTCTTTAGAAGGGGTTTAATGCGTCGGATCCGTATTTGATCCTCTGTAACGGGTGTGAAAAATTCCAGGGTAGACAACTGAGAGTTAGCCTTGACATCCTGAGGTTCCTGCGTCATAGATATCGTAGTATTTGCAAACAAATTGAAGATATTATTAATCTTTTGTTTAAAGTGTACAGCGAGATTGTCTCAATGTGATTGCAAAATGGGTATTATAAGATTGCAACTGCTCGGGTTAGTGAGTTCCTTACGGATTTTAAAGAGTTCTTTAGGAGAGTTTTTTTGCAGAATTAATTCTGTCAGCTATGTGACTTCTTCTGGAAGTGTTACAATATTTAAAATATTTCCTTAGAGCTATTTTATAGGCAAGTCTTCCCTCCTCTGATTTAGATTTCCTAAATTTCCATTCTAATTTCCTAAATATGGATTTTCCTTCTTTAGAGATTCAGAATACCAGGGGGCGGGGATTTTCCCTTTTCAGTTTTAATCTTTTTAGTGGGGCAATGGTGACTAAGGCCTTTGTAAGAGAATCTTCAAAGGCTTTTAGAGTGAGATTGCTGTCTTCGTAGTATGTTATGGTAGGGGAAGTAAAGACAGGGAGTAAAGTGGAGGGGGCTACCTTCCTCCAGGGTCTCGTAAATTTGATGCTCTGACGGAGGGTTCCCTTGGGTTTCTGAATGTCTAAATGGAAATCTACAGAGAAGTGATGAGTCCACGCCTGCGCAACAGGAGTGTCTACTACTAGATTAGTACTATCTGTAAATATTAGATCAAGGGTATGCCCTGCTAAATGGGTGGGACCTGATACCATTTGATGGAGACCGAGTTATTCCGTGTAAGATAAAAGGCACACGGTGTCAGCGTCAGTCTGATTATCAATGTGATAATTAAAGCTCCCCGGGAGCAGAAAACTATCTGATGTTAAAATGTGTGGTGCTAGCCATTCCATGAGCTTCTTACTGAAGTCTTTCTTTTCATCAGGAGGGCTATATACCAGTGCTCAATACCAGGCTAAATTGGTTGAGGCTTTTAATTGAAAAATTATCATTTCCACCGAAGGGGTGGAACAAGAGTCCAGGGTATCCACTCTCAGAGGATTTCTTATCGCGATGGCTATTCCCCCTCCCTTTTTGTGCTGTCTATCACACCTAGTTATACTGTAGCCTTGAGGGAATGCTGTAGCTATGGAGGGAGAGGAGGACAGATTTAGCCAAGTTTCAGTAATGAAACATATGTCAGGCTTTGTAGAATCTAAGGGATCACAAAGTTCTGAGGCATGCTTGGGAATAGAATGAGCATTAAGATAGGTGCATTGCAACTGAGAGGGGGTGTTAATAGCCATTTCTAGAGTAGTGGTGTTACTATTGGCAGAGGAGTTACTTTTTGGAAGGTCATATATTGAGGGCCCAGGGACACTATGCCTAACTGGCAGAGTTATATTGACTCAAAAACACTTACAGGTGTTACATTGCCAGTGGTCAGGATTGTCAGATGGATGAAGTTTCTTCCTGAAGAGGGTGCCAGGAATATATTTCCCTATTGTAGTGAGCTCCACACTCAAGTAGGTATTATGAGCCATGGGCACTCAGAATAAAAAATATTTTGATAAAAAGATGCATCCTTCCTGGTGGCTGGCGGCGTCCAGGCATGGGCGGGCGCAGACTGGCTCGCCTTTAGCGCTGGCAGCGCGCCCGCTGTGTGTCTGTGTTGGGCTCCGAATAAATAGACGAGCGGAATCCCGGGATAAGGAGAGAGAAAGAAAAAGACTAGAACATCAGCTGCCCAAAATGGCGGCAGCTGACATCCCGGAAATTACCCTAAGGGCTTCTCCCTTCGCTCAAACGGCACACTAAAAGCCGCGTCGGACCGGAAAGCAGCCCAGAAAGAGAAGAGAAAGTAATAAGTATTAGGGAGGTGAGCAATATTTAAAAATATATAAGCGGTTCGAATAAAATAATGAGGTACTTGCAAGAGATCCCTCACTTCCTATTGCTTATTGTCTCAGTTACATAGATGGTGTTAGTCATGATATATATGTGACCTCATCTATGTAATAATCATAGGGAAACAGTACATTTTATGATGAAAGATATTCTGTCCTGTAGTGCAATTGTGCGGAACTATTGTGCCAATGATAAAGTCACTTGTATTGGAACATGAATTCTAAGAAAATTAAGTGTCACATGCCATTCATGTCTGTTTTCAGGTGAATAGCTAGGGTCCCAATGTTGTAAATATTAATAAGAGACCATTAGTAAGAGTGTTGAGTATTAGTAACTAACTTGGCGTAGATATCAAGTCAACTATGTCCATAGCATATGAATCAGGTGCAAGAAATACACTCTGAACAGTGTACCTTATATCTCTACATCCTCAAGTCATAAACATGTTATGTGTTTGTTACATCCTTAACATGTTCTCTGTGGTCACAACAAAGTCTAAAGAAACACGTCAATATTCAAACCCTGTTCCACTGCTCTTAATTTAATGATCCATTCACTTTTGATCAGTCTCAGTATGACTGTTCTATCCACTCCCCTTGCTAGGGGACGTGCCACAAGAAAGGAGTAAACAAGTTTCGCATTTTAAAGAAGAAGATTGTCCAGTGCATGGACTTCTCATACTGTGCGGATATTCTATTGTAGATGCTTTCGTTTTATGATCTAATGTTCTTTCAAATGCTGCACGGAGTGGCATTAAAAGAATAATCCATAATGTAAGCCTGTGTGACTTTAGTGAAATTGTGAGTCTCTTGGCATTTTATTTGGAGAATCGCTATTCCTGTGCACCTAAGTATTTGTTACTTAGCCAACTCTCAAAGTGTTAGTACTACATCTACATTCCTTAAAGACTGATACTTAGCTTTTGGTGGTCTCCTCAGTGTAACTCCTTTCATCACTCTCCATACTAATGGACTGCTACCAGTAGATATTCCTTGATTCAAAGAATGTCCTGTCACCACTATCGATCCATATTAATTATCAGTCCTGCAAGATAAACCTTTCTTGAATAAGTCTGCAAAATAAATTGCCATTTCTACTTCATCTGCCTGTACGGGATCCAATCTCTTCCCGCACACCAACATAGCCATACTCTCCATGCCCCTCTGAATCTCTTTCTAGTACCTGATGCCCAAGATTCATCGAGCAAATCCGTAGCTGCTCCCAAAAGCCCTGAGACTCTTCCTGAAATCCTGATACTCTTCATAATAGAAGATTGGGCAAACACGTTAGCACTAAAGGATGTTCTTCTCGCTCTACTCCCCTTAGGGGTCCTTCCCATGACTGTATCAAGAATGGAGTCTCGACTGCCATCTCGAACACTGTCGGAAACCATGCTTCAGTTTTCCAAAACGGGGTCAACAGTACAATCGGACACCTCTGCCTCCTTACATGTACACCCTATGAATTATTGAAAAAGGAGGTAAAGCATATCCCCTCATTGCCTTCCAATGTTGTGTGAAAGCGTCCACCGCTCTTGTGCTGGGATCCGGTCTCCATCGTATGTAATACTATAACTGGGTTGTCAACCTGGAGGCAAAAATGTCTACTTCAAAAAGATCCAAAAACTCCTGAATACAGTGAAACAAATCTTCCTTCAGCTTCAAATCGCTGAAATCTGTTAAATTCCTTGAATTCTAATCTGCTATCACATTGTACATACCAGGAAAGCATTTCTGCTTTCAGGATAATTTTGTGTTCCGAACAAAACTCCCACATTTCCCATGTTAAATCTGAGAATCTGTTAGATCTGCTTCCTCCCTAGCTTGTTAATATATGCCACTGCCAACATATTGTTCATCTTTAACAGGACAGAATGACCTTTCAACTGCATCCTGAAACTCTCTAAGGCAAATAATCCTTCCTTCATTTCTAGACAATTTATGTGATTCTCCCTCTCTAATACATTCCAAACTCCTCCTGTTACCTGTCCAGAACATAGTGCTCCCCATCCTTATTTGCTGATACCTGATTACAGAACGAAATCTGGTTTTACTCCAAATATCGCCCTTCCATTCCATGCCTTCAAATTCTCCTTCCAATATTGTAATCCTAATTTGCATCCAGATTCAAGGCTGTCTTGTCTCTATACCACAGACCTCTGGACAGACCTAGCGCCTTCAACCACCTATGTCGAGGAAGGTAACAGACCAATCACTTGAGCCAAATCTCTCAGTTTCACATCCTTTTTCTCCAGTAATTGCAATTGACAAACTACTGTCTCTACTACAAATCCCAGAAACCCCAAATGTTGAGTCTGTGTCAAAATTGGTTTCTCCAGGTTTACTATGAAACCTAATGATCAAAAAAATCCTTCACTAGAAACAAATGTTCTTTCTACTTTTCCAAATTCATCAACATAATAGTGTCTAAATATATTATCATCTGTACACCTCTTTTCCTTAAGAAACCCACTACGGTTTCAAAACTTTTGTAAAACACAGAGGGGCTGTGAAAAGCCCAAATGGTGGACAATAAAACTGGTATAATACTCTTTTCCATCTGAATTGTAAATATTTTTGGATTGCCTCCTCTATTGGAATTGTGAAATATGCACCCTTGAGATCCATTTTCACCATCTAATCTTGTTCTCAAAGCATGTCCCGTTACAGATGCACACCTTCCATCTTGAAATGTCTGTATCTTACACATTGATTTAGAGTACTCAAATGTATTACTGGTCTCCATCCTTTGTACTTTTTCTCCACCAGAAATAGTATACTCATAAAATGTTTTCTCTCTTCTCCTACTTCCTGTATTGCCCCCTGTGCTAGCATCTGCTTTATCTCCTCCATTACACCTTCCAAATTCTATGCTGAAAACAAATTTGTTTGGTTCTCTTATCTGGTACGCCTGATTTGTAAATTCTATTTAATATCCTTTCAAAGTTTCTAAAACCCAAACATATTTTGTTACCTTTCTCTAACGATCCTGGAATAACTCTAGTCTTCCTTCCACCTTCAATGGGGTAAAGCCAGCAACTGTTCTCATACTCACCTTGTCCTCATCTGGATGTCTACCCTCGACCTGATCTATTTGTTCCTCTTCTTCCCCTCTGGGGATAGAAACCACATTGGTTACCTCTGTAACTTCCTTTAGGACACCCCCAGAATCGCCGAACCAACAGTGGAGGAATTTCCTTTTTGTATCTGGCTGCCAATTCTTGGAACGGCCTCCCCCTACATCTCAGGATCGCCCCATCGATCCAGCAATTCAGGAAATAACTCAAAACCTGGATGTTTGAACAAACAACCGCATACCTGCCAGCTTCTTCAGTGCCTTGAGACCCTCACAGATGATTTGCTGCACTATATAAATGTTAAATTCATTGATTGATAATTTCCACTTGTTTGGTAATCTGTGTAATGGGTCTCATAGTTTGCCCGGCTGAAAGGATGTCTTCTCCTTCCAGCCCGTCCAGAAAACTCTTTTGAGTGAATTCTCTATTTGTCAGAACTAGGGCCGTACGCGGTCTAGGTCTCGCCCCACTCCATTCAAGTGCCTCTGTGGTGTACCAACAACGCATCTCTATGTCGCCCTGTGCTAAACCACACTGTGGCCGGGCGCACCGCTCTGTCTCCATTGCTCAGTGGTGGGCCTGGTGCCGTTTTGGTGTGTAATGATGTTTCAACATATCTTTACTAATATGCATGTTCTGATCTTCACAAATGTATTTCACACATGTATTTCATGGAGTGCATAAGTATTGTGTCAGGTAGCATAAGTATTGTGTCTGCTAGAACAAGTATTGTGTCTGCTAGCACATTCATAGCCCTTCTGCTGTCTCAGAGTGCTTCCGTTGTTTTGCAGGGCATTTGAGTAGCTGTAGCTGTTTCGCTGTTTAACCATATATGCCTCACTGTGCTTCCATTGCTTTGCAGGATGTTGGTAGTCTGGTTTAGACTACAAATCCCATGATCCTTGGAGTGCATGATAACATCATAACGTCATCTTCAGCAGACACGCCCTTCCTTCCGTACTCACTATTCTTTAACAGCTCGCACGGAAGGATCTTTTTGCTCCGGTTCCGCTTTTCACTGCCGGGGATAGTGGTGAGTTCCCTTTTGCCTTCCTGAGGCTTGCCTACCGTCTGATGATTGGATATCATCAACCCTTTGGATTTCTGGCAGCCGCTCCTAGTTTCGGTATTACGCAATCGGCCACACCCTCAGGAATCCTTCATTTGGTGCCGGCTCTCGCAGCGCCTCTCGCAGCGCCTCTCGCAGCACTTCCCGCAGCGCCTCCCTGACACCAGAATTAGTGTGTCTGCTCAGAGTAGGTCATACTCTAAGGGGTGTAAGATTGTATTGAAACTTTTTAAGCCTAATTACTAGGACAATTGCAGTGATTAAAACTTCGCGCTTCTTAAAGCGCTGTTATTTCAGATGTGAAGTTGCATTCTAATTGATGAGAGTTACTTTTGACTATTACTCAAAACCCTTATATAACCAGTGGATGCAAAGTCCCACAATATGAGAAGGGATAACGTTACATAAGCTTTGAGTGAAGATAACTCACATATTTTTTAGAAGTCAGACTTAAGATGCTTATAGTGTGAATGGCATTAACTCACATGTTGTGAAATAGTGTCTTGCTAAAACAAAAGTAAAGCATGTGATTTAAATCAAGCTCAGTGCAAAGGTTTACTGTGGCACAGTATTTTGCTTTGTCTTTGTATTAACCTTTTCAGATCTCCTTCCCAGCTATTCCCAACCCTAACTTCCCTTCCCCCCCGCTCGATCACTCCAATACTCTGTTTACAATCAGAGTTGATGGTATCGAGAGGTGGGTCCATTTATCTTCACGTGCAGATCCTGAGGAAAGACGTTCGCTCTGACACTATTCATATTGAATTGTGCTTTATCCATACTAGTAAACGTTTGCACATATTTGCCTAAGGGCGTTACCATGCCTTCTGTAGGAGAGTATGATCTGTTTCACATGTTTACCCCCACTTTTTGCTGGTGTTTCACTATTTTTCGACTTTAGTCTGGCTAGGATCCTGCTATTCAGGACCCCAGCCTAGCTGCTTCCTCTCTAAATTGATTGCATGTACTTTAGGTACACTCCAGATTGGATTTTTGGGTACCCTTGTGAGTTCCTAGTATATGGTATACTATGTACCCAGGGCATAGGTACCCCAGAGGCCTACCAGGGGCTGAAGCATGTATTCTGCCTCCCCTGGAAAGCCATGCAAAATGACACCACAGGTCTGCTACTGCCGCCTGGGTAAGGTGGTGCATGCACCCCTTACTGAGGTATAGGTTCACTATACCTCACCTATCACTGCAAATAGAAACCTATCAGTCGCCCCTATGGCAGGCCTTATCAATCCTGAAGGCAGGGTGCTTGGTTATATGCGAGAGGGTGCCCAGGCATGAGCTGAGCCCCTCTGCAGCCTTTGGAATCTCTTCTCCGGGGTTGTCATTGATGCAGCCTGACCATATACTCTTAAGTGCATTATAACCCAAAGGTAAATACTAACTTTGGACTGGCTGCACGGAAACATGTCGTGTTTGGTGTCAAACACCTTGGAATCATACCCCCACACCAGTAGCTGGTGTGGGAGTATGATCCCACCCTTATAGAGGGAGAGACATGACAGTACTGGTATACCCGGTAGAAATCTAATAGAGCCCTAGCATCACAAATGGATGCTGCAGCCACAGACACGGGTCTGGCCTCCTGCTGCTGACCGAAACTCCAGCAGGGGATGCCTGGACAATAGGTTTCCTGTCACAGGGAGGTGTAACCACCTCCCAGACATGCTTATGTGTATTGGGGCTGGGTGGGAACACTCTCTGAGTGCTTTGAAGTCCTGCACTGGGGGCACATTTGGTGTCCCTGTGCATAGTCCAGCTGAAACCGGTTCAGGGGATTCCAGCTCCTACTCTGGCACGAAACTGGACAAAGGAAATGGGTGTAGCCACCCTCTTTTCAAACCCTCCCATAGGTGGGTCTCCAGAGCTAGTCCAACCCCTTCCTTAGGTATAAGTAAAGAACCTCTGTAACCAGAACTTTAGATATCCCTGGACGAAACTCTGAAGCTGAATCCTGGAACTTCGATGCTCTACTAACGACTAGAGGACTGAAGAAATCTCCCTTGGGGTCAAGGAGTGACTCCCCTGCTTGGCAGGCACCAACAAAGCATTTTGCCGGTCTGTATCTCCGAAGCTCCCGCCGGACTCAAAAGTATTTGTAGCCCAGGAAGAGGATTTCCAGACATCTCAGAGGCCATCCCAAGTCCCCAGCAAAGCTGAGACCCGCAGCCCTCGTGAGTAGTGTGGAACCGGAACTCCTGGTCACCGTGCAAGTGCATTGACTTCTCGATGTCTCCTGAAGTCCACTGAAGATTGTTGGCCTAGTCACCCCGAGTGATCCATGGGCCGCCATTTTGAATTTCGGCTCGATGTCCCTTTGTGATCCCTGGTCCGTCGACTGGTGGGTTCCTAAGGGGGTAAGTATGATTTTCCTTGGGCTTCCCTGGTTGCTCCAGACGTGCCCAGACTCCCTAACAAGTGGTGAGTCCCAGAGACCGTGCTGGTCTGCACCAAAGCATTTTTCTCCTTTCTGCTTGGGTTGCTGCTGCTAAGGCTTGTTGTGTCCAATCCGGGCACTGACGCTGCAGCACTTGACATCCTTCGTGGGGCAGCTCAAATCCAGCTCCTGGTCATCCTCAACGCCTCCTGGTCCTTGTGGCTGAAGAGTCAAGCTTCACCTTCTTCACCTGAAATCACCCGACATCGGTGGGCATCCGCCTATCGCCTTCCTGGTCACTAGCAAGTGACCCAGACTCTGTCCCCTCTGATTTCAGGTTCTTTTCAACTTCGAATCAGGCTTGGATCTCTTCTGACACTTCGCATCTTCCTGGCACCAGCACTTCTTTGCCAGCTCCGATTGAAACCGACGACGCGACCCGACACCATTTGACACCTATACACCCATCTTCCCTGGGTGAGGTAACTAGAGTACTCCGGTGCTCCCATGGGTGTTGGCCCTAGAACTTCCTAAGTCCCAAAGGGTTTGGTTCTGACTTGTATCTAAGTGTCCCTAATATTTAAAAATCTAACCGCGACTTTCCCCATAGAAGCTAATGGGAGCTCGTGGCTCTGTTCTCACACTGCACACGGCCCCCATGGGTCCCCTGTGTCACTACCTTGGGTGGTTCCTTGGGGTCCCAGCGATTCTACAGGCTCTAGGTCTTGTGTCTAGTTAATTCGTGATTCTTATACCACTATTTTAGTATATGGTTTGGCTCGCCCGTAGGGCCTGACGAGTATTTGTGCTTATTACTGTGATATTTGAAGTGCAACTTATGTGTTTTGACCTCCAGTCTCATAAAGAGACTAGGAGGGTGTGTTTAGAAATAAATACATATATGTTATATATATATATACCCGCTGTGGTTATCTTTCATTTAGGCACTCAAGAGATTATAGACTGGTAAAACAAGCTGCTTTACATTCCTTCAAGACTTAGCCTGAAGGCTGCTCTCCATAGCTACCACTAGGATAGCATTCAATAAAGGTTGTCTTTAACCTATAACCAATAAGGGGTTGTTTGGACTGGTACAGAGTGTCCACTATAACTAGTGGACAGCATATACCAGACCAACTTCTCACACCTTCGCCATTTAGTAATCCTTTGGCATCCTCACTTGCTTCTCTGTTTGCCAAATCACCCTACTTTGAGTTATGTGCATAGTGCGCGTTAACATCAGCCTCTTAATAAATTAATATTCAAATTCTTTACTTTGAGGTATGCATACTCAACTAAATCAAACATTCTTGCCAATGGTTCTAAAATATCTAATAACCTGTCTTCAAACTGTTTGAGAGATCTTTCCAAGCCTCTCCTGGGGTCTGGCCCCAATTTGAATAAGTATGTGATCAGCTCTGGATCTAAATTCGGAGTCATCATCACCTAGTCATCGATGACTGGGCGAGAACACTCAGCTCTCATAATATTACGATCCTCTTTTTCCAGATGATTCCTTATCCATTACCGAATGTGCTCGGACACCTGGTTCAATGGCCACCAGTCTATTCCCCTTGTTGCCTTACATCCTGTGGGTTAAAAAGATTTCCCCCTACAGGGTGTGAGAATATATTTTCTTTTTTGATCTTTCATCAACACTTTCCCCCAAACTCATTGTCTATCCCATCATTATAATCAAGGTCCAGAATATATTATTCCATCCTGGATGTGAGTCCTCTTGTTTCCATCTTATCTGATGGTATGTCATCAGTTGCAGTGCTAGACTGTCTTTTTCACGCACTGCTTTTGACAACTACTCTCTTTGAGCCAAATAGGAATCCCTTCTTGTTGGAAAAACTTCCATATGTTTTCTTTTTTCATACATTTTCCACCTCTTCATCAAAAATTGAAAAAATACTCTTCATCATCTATACAGGCTGTCTCTCTAATTTTCATTAAAACCTGCTTTATTGTTTCCTGAACTGCAGCACCCAACTCCTGTGAAATTATTTTTCTAATCGGGCTCTCCTGGCTATTCTCCTTAATTCCCTGTTCCTCCATGTTTGGTAAAAAAAAAAATGTTCTTTCCTGTTAATTTCAGAATATATCTAATTTATCTCACCATAAAACACCTTCCAAAACATTCACCGTATGTTCTTTCCTCTCCTATCAGCCACCAACTGCAATTTTTCCCTCACTCGTAACGAATGCTCTAAGGAGCGCTTTGTTGCTATGCGATGTGTTTTGCAAGCCTGTTTCCACTGGAAGTTAATCGAAATGCTTCTAAAACAAGGTCTACTGCCTGCAGACACTTAAACCCTGCCAACGGCAGGTTCTATTTCCTTTAGAATCAGCCGTTCGTACGCTTCAAGGGTGAGCGTCTATTTCATGTTTGATTCTGTTGTTATGCTGTCGTGCTCCTGTGTGAGGCACAAACAAACTCCCTCAGGCTCAGCACTAACAAATGCCCTCAAGCTCTGCACAGCTCTCCTGAAGACTACCCGAGTGCGAGGAGCCCCTTGCGCTTGGTCCTCACGGTATATGTCCATTTTTAGGTCTCGCCTGACCCAGGCAATGTGCTGGTCTGGCGAGACTTCTTAAGAGGGCTCCAAAAAGTACTACCAGGCCAGCCTAGAGCTACAGTGGAGGTGCGCAGGCGCGTATACCGCGCTTGACCGCGATTACTTTCACTTTCATGGCCGCTTTGATGTTTGATCCTGATCACTTTCACTTTTGCGGCTGCACGGCCGATTGGCATAGCCAATAGGTCTCGCTTTTGGGACCTTATAAGCATTTAGTTATGCAACTGTTGCATGGCTAAACACTTATAAGGTCCCAAAGGCGAGACCTATTGGCTATGCCAATGCTTGTTTTTTTTAAATCAAATTATTTTACTTCACAAAAATGTCAACAAGTACATTACACCTACCTAACCTCTAAGAATTAACATGCATCAGTTATTTGTCCATTATACTTTCAATACGGTAATGTAAAACGGTTTATAAACAGATAATCTGTGACAATATTCTCCAAATATAAATACAAAGCATCTTAATTAAAACTAAACATTAATACCCATAAATTGGGTAATTTCAACATATTCCTTAACAACCTAATTAATATCATTAAATCATCACTTTTACGGACACAAATTCTCAAAGTATACTTATCTGCTCAGAAGCAACAAGAGGAGGAAGATGGAGGTCAAGGAGTATTTATGGGCCTGAAAGTTCTAGTTTATTGTGATGTTTCAAAGTCCTATGTTGGAATTTTGTTGAGGTGTTGCTCAAAAGGAGTGAATAAAAGGCTTATGCATAATGCTAACCTCCTGCCTTGACAGAAAATCAGGTGCAGCAGGAAACCTATCGGGGATAGTAATGGGACCATGATCAGCCAGGAGAGAAAGGAACAATGATAATGATGATAGGCTGCGGATGCTCAAAGGAGACATGCATTTTGCTAAATCACAACAGTACCAACATTAACTTCCATCTACCAGCGTGGGAATCTCATAACATGTAGGAGAGAGGAGGCGATCACTGTGTGATCACCTGACCACAGGGCACTTGTGAAACAATTCTTACAACATGTTATACTGAACGCATAGGTCAGCCTTCTTTTTTCTTTCTCCTGTTATTAATGCATATGATCTATTCCAGTATTGATCACCTCTAAAAATACGTAACTGTTGTTCATTACTCCATTAGAAACCTTGGTTTTGATGTGTTTATATGACACAGGCTTATCAGTAGTGTTATGGGCTCCCTCTGTTCCGAATAGCTTCAGAATATATCAGAAGTCAACTGTTGCACAAGTGTCATTTGTTGGGTACAATGTCCGCATTCGACTAAGGCATGTGGAAAAGAACTGAGAATGTATAAATGACAGCAAAACCCATGCACTGTTTGCCTACATTGGAATCTCAGTGTTACACACAGCATTAAATATTTTAGAGAAGAGAGAGAATAGTGGTGAACTTGCAGGAAGGCTATAGATCCACCAGAAATATTGTTACAGAAGGTCGCAACTTTTTTGTCTGCTTGATACATAATCTGCAAATTCCTCACATTAGGAATGATTTCTAAAGACATAGGTCCTTTGTAAGAAGAACGGAGTGTTGATTCCAAGAAAGTCATGCAACACAGCAATAGCTAAGTACCAAGTACAGCGTAATAGGTCTTTGAGGCAATGATGTTTGGCAAAAGTATGCAAGGGCACCCTTGTGGCCACCAGACAGATGTCAACCATGGAATACCCCCAGAAAGAGCTATGAAGTATACATGGCATTAGTACCCTCCAGAGGGCACAAATGCCTTCCAGAGTTTTCTTGGCTAACATGCATCAAAACATGATATAAGGGATAACCCTGGCAAAAATGGTGCATTAGGACACTACCTTGCCCTTTTTAGATCTAGAGACGCACACAAAAACCTGATCATTAAATCTGTTGTATTGAGTGTGATCAACTTCACAGCATATATGGGATCTGCCCTGCTGTACGTGGGGGTCTGCCCATTGAGGGAGAGAAAGAGGTGGCTAAATGAGGACTGCTAACAAATCAGTGCACCAGATTCTCCCTGCATGGTTCACCCAGATGTGCTGGATACTCCTGCACCTTCCATTGGATGTTTGACAGGAAGTAGCGTAATCATTAAAAATGGGTACAGCAGGCCTTGAGACCAGTTGAAACTGAAGGTATTCCCAAGGGAGCTATTCAGAATATAGTTTAATGTACAAAACATGGGACTCTTACTGTTCTGGGGTGTAGAGAAAAGATCCACATATGAACACCCCAATCTAGGAAGATCATGTCTATCCCTTAATGGACCTTCAATTAGAGTCCACCAAGAACATCTGTATTCATTTTGAGGGAACCTGCAAGGTGGGCCACTACCAAGAAAACTCCATATTACTGTGCCCATTGCCACAGGCAAATCGTCTCCCAGCACAGGATCCATGCCCCTTGGACACTGCCATCTGTTGATGTAATTGCTTCTGGTGGTGAGTCCAATAGAATAATAATGGTGCTTCCTGAGATGGAAGGAAGAAAGGCTTTCAGAACGGCTCCACCACATTTATGTGTAAATTCTGCTCCAGCATAGATCAACGGCCTCACACCGTAATGTCACTCGTATGGGCACCCAAGACTAGCAAGAAGACGTCTAGTACCTTAGTTGCCTGAGCCAGTGGTGATCTTAAGAAGAGTCAACCAAAAAAGTTGGAAGGGTCTATCTACTGGTGCAGAGCTGGGTGAAATGACTGGACGATATGCAGAGGAGTCAAGAAGCTGCACTGATGGTGGAGCTATTGTTTTCTCATACATCACTGAAAGACTTTTGTCCACTATCTGATGTGCCACCAACAAGATGGCTGAGGCTAATACTCCAGGCAGACAAACAGCATTCAGTATCAGGATCCATATCTGGGTCAGAAACCTAAGAATCATCTCATGAATACCTGAAATCCTCCTCTGAGGAGAAAAGGCATTCATGCAGGTTGTGTCCAGCATCACCACAAAAGGTTAACCTTTGCATTGGAGTGAGGTGATATTAATAGTAAAACTCAAGTCATGGAGGAGAGCCATTATCTGCTGAAGGTGTTGTTTGACCTGCACAGGGCACTCCACCCTCCCCAACCAGTCGTCCAACCAGTAGGGACATACATGGAATCCTGACAGTCACCGTGGAGCTGCCACAACCAGCAACACTTTTGTTAAGATGCTAGGTGAGATTGTCAGTCCGAATGGTAGGAAAATACATTGATAATGTTGGGACCCCACTATGAATCCCAGGTAATACCTGTGGGCAGGGAAGACTGGCAAATGGGGGTGCGGAATGGAAAAAAACAGAAAAACTTGACTTGGGACAGCATCATGAACTTGTATTGGGGAATGAACTGGTTCAAAAGTCAAAGGCCAAGGATGGATCTCAGACCACTGACCTTTTTGTGGACCAAGAAGAAGAAAAGAAAATTGTGTCCCTCTTTCTTCTATGGATAACATCTCCCCCTCTAAAATAAAAGCATATTCCAGAGAGCACTTCCTTGTGGACTGAAGTTGGTCTAAAGGAGGGAGAGAAAGGGTAAAGGGTAGCCCTTGTGATTGAATTTAGCTGGATGACTCAGCGACTCTTTGTGATCAACTCCGAGCAGGAAAAATAGGAGAACCTCCTCCCATGTGAATATGGTGGTTTAGAAGTGAGTCAAAGGTTTTGATGGAACAAAATAGGCAGTGTATGGTGAAGAGTGCATTTTGTACATCAAGATATACATCAGTATTGCACATGGGGAAGAAAGTTAGAATCTTCTGTAAAACTGTAATCCTTGTAAAGCATGGCAAGGGCCTCAGTCAAGCCCAAATTAGTCAAGCCTCCCATCTGGGAAGAGTCTCTGCCAAGGACATACCATCCAAACATGCTTTGACCTTCTCCTTCGCCACGTGAGTAGCCAAACCTATAGGATTGGTCTGAGGCTTGAAGAGTGCACCAGAGGGTACAGGAGCAGTCCTGAAAAAAAATCCAGCATGGCTCTTTGGAAGGACCAACCTAGGCAGGATCATATGATGGAGCCAGAAATAATTTCATACTTTTTAACATCAGAATTTTCTCCTGTAATGAGGAAGATTCTGGTATAAGGAACAAAATAGAGACTCCGAACAATTCCTGGAATGGGACAGTTTCCTCGAAGAGGACTACCCTTTCCTGTGGCGGTTTTAGTGAGAGTATGTTTTGAGAGATCATTCCCTGTCAGAAGATTTACCTAAAGGATAGGGAGAACTCTTTTGCATATGCCTGAGGGCCATAGCCAAAAGCAGATTGGCCTGCCAACCCATGTTGTTTTTCGGGTGTATCAATAAACAGGAGCTCCAGCCAGCTGTATCATCTTCCAAGTTCAGATATTATCCGATATCATGTGGATGTGACCAGGACATTTTCTTGTGCAATCTGCAAGAACGTAAACTGTGACATTTTCGGAGACATCCGAAATAGCCACTGCCAAACCATTGAGTAATTTATTATGTGAAGCAAAGGTCACATTTTCAAAACAGCAGCGATGAGGCACGGAAAAAAAACATGGGTTAGCACCTAACATACTCTAATGTTGTCACATTTGGCAGGTGAAGTCATGGCTGAAGCCCCATGCCAGCTTCTGGGGGCGCTAGTGAGCTATCGTTCAGGAACAGTTGCTTGACCAGTTTGGCATGAAAAGGATATTTATAAGTTGAGGAATCTGAAGGAAACATAACTACCTCCTGTTTTGGAAAGGTGTTAGAAATTGGGCTATCGGTTGTCTGGGGTGTGAGCCCTGATCAAGCAGCATACACAATCCTATTCAGGGTAGCACACAAGCAAACCCTAAATTAACCAGTGCTCAACTCTCTGGTAGCTTGACACTGAGCAGTCAGGATTAACTTAGAAGCAATGTTCAAAGTATTTGTGCAACACTCCAAACAGTAAAACACCACACAAAAAGTATCCCACAATTAGAGAAATGGAGCTGAATTTAATAAATAGAACAGGACCGAAAAGACAAAAATCCAAATAGTAAAACAGGAGTTATGAATTTTTATGGAAACCGTAAAATAGCACATAAAAGCATATGGCAGCAACCGCAGAAATCTGTTCTCACTGTACTCAGTTAAAGTCAAAGATTCAGGCAGATCGCGATGGAGCACGGGTTGGATACAGGCCCAGATAAGTCTCCCTGACCGTTTACCTTCTCAAGTTGTGTGTCAAGAGTTCGGTTCCTGTTAGAGAGGATCATGGAGAGCAAGGAGAGCATCGCGGGCGATGGTCAGCATTCAAAGAGCAGGCCGAGCATCATGGACAGAAGCGTTGAGGTGGGGGTCCTCTGCGGGCGATGAATGCTTGCTGTGTGAAGAGACGGGCTGGCAGAGTTTCAGTGCAAGCAGCGTGGTTCTGGTGCCACAAGCCTGTTCGCGGTTGCAGAAATCCTAAAAGCTTGATTGGTAGATGTGTGAGCCACACCAAGGGTCCAGACCGCCATGGCATCACTTGGGAGTCAGGAACTCACTGTAGCTGGGTCCAGGAGCTGGTGCAGGGTATGTGGGAGCCTTTAATGTCCCCGAGGCTCAGATCAGGTGTCCAGCAGGCTAGCCCTTTGAATCACTCTAGGGCCCTTGGTTTAAGATTATGTTTCAGGATAACTTCTTCTTGACCTGGCTAGAGGTCAGCAGGTCAGCACAGCAGTGTTGCAGTCCCTTTAGAGCAGCAGTCCAGCAGAGTGGCAGTCTTTGTAGCAGCACAGCAGTCCTTCTTCCTGACAGAGTATCCACAGGTCCAGAAGTGTACTGGAGCTGGTGTCTGAGATCCTGCTTTTATACACAGTTGTGCCTTTGAAGTGGGGAAGAGCTTCTCGAGGCATGCCTTTGAAGTGCACAGAAACCCTGCCCTCCTGATCCTGGCTCCAGACTAACTACAGGGGGGTGTGCAGCCCTTCGCGTGGAGACAGGACACAGGCTATTCAAATGCAAGTGGGGCTGGGCCCAGCCTTTCCCACCCCATCCGTCCATTGATGGTCCATCCTGTCACACCTAAGCTCCCCATTATGTGTGGCTGTCTAGGAGGAACACAAAAGATGAAGGAAGGAATGCTGACACATTGTCAATCACCCTCATTCACAGACGTGAAGCAGGGTCAAGACTGATTTGCATATAGCTGGGTCCAAACTGGAGTGGCATGGTAAGCAAGCAAAAATGGATTTAACCCAGATCTGTGACTGGGGTGAATATTTGACAATGTTCAGCATTTCATCCAACTTCTTGTGTTGCTACAGTTGACGTAAGTGGGAAGGGCATGCCCAGACGTGGGTCCCGTGCTTACTGCGCCAGTGGATTCAAGCCAACCTGGCTGATATGGGGAGATGCTCCAGAATTGGTCCCAGGATGCTTGTTTCCGGTCCAGGTAACATCTGGCCTCGTAGTTCAGGCTGGACTGTTCCCATGGGAAGCAGGGTCAAGACTGATTTTCATATGGCTGGGTCAAAACTGTGGTGGCATGGTAAGCAAAAAAAGCTATGGGTTTAACCCAGATCTGTGGCTGCAGGTGAATGTTTGACAATGTTCAATATTCCACCCATCATCTTTTTGTGTTGTTATATTTCTGGGATTTCTCATGGGTTTCACACCCGTTTCCTCCAAAAGCTGCAAGTAGATACAAAGCACAAAAATAGGAAATGTGTGTTTTCTTAGACTCAGAAACAGATCAGCAAGGAACGTGTCCAAGATGGTGGACGGGACAGTCCTCTTAGCACGAGCCCTGATTAGCCGCCGCATTTATCTGGCCCAATCCCCTTACACACTGGTGATGCGCCATGCAGGGAGCAGTGACCGGATTCCAGGAGATGAGTGCACCCAATCCGGCCTCTTCTAGAAACTGCCCATGGCTATGGTGGGATCCCGACACTGGTGTGATCAGAGAGCTGCAACCTGTGACGTGCATCGGGGCTGTATGCGGCTGAAACTCTATGATCTGGCAAATCGGGAACAGCCTTGCTGGGCCCGGTGGAGACCGGGCGATATGAGGGCAAAGCAGAGGTGAAAGACTCTGGGGGGGGGTCCTCGACCCAAGGAAGATTACGGCGCCGCGAGGCGCATCGGGCCTGCGGCCTACAGGCCTGGTGGGAGCCTGGACCTGTGGGAACGAGACAGGAGTGAAGCTCACGCAGGAGAGGGCATTGGAGAAGACCTCCCTTCAGGCGGCAGCCGTGCTCGGTGATATGGCCTGAGATAACACACCCGGCAGATCCTGGGGCAATGCGGACCGGCATGGAGCAATACGGGGCCCACAGAGTGGAGGTGTCTATGCCGCATAAGCAGGAGATGGCTGCGGATGGGGCTCCATCATTGAGGCAGATGGAGGAAGCCATGCACTGCACCTTGTAAGGTGATCTTGACCTGCAAGAGTTAGGCTCTCATCACTCTGGGTGACTACTGCCACACCTGGCAAAGAACTAGAACTGTGGGAGCAAGTGGAGATGCTCCCTGGCAAGGCCTCAACATTGAGGAGGCAAGTGCACCACGCCTTGCGACATGCAGCTAATCCTGCTCAGTGTGCATCACTTACTGCACGCTAAGACAGGGGACGGCCCACTACAGATGTGTGCAATTTTGGTATTATGGAGGCAGGACGAGTGCAATCAACAGATACTGCAACACTCACAGTGATGCAGCAATTGGCATTTTGCAGACCACAACCTGTAGGGGGCACTGGCCTATTGACTTTAAGAGAGACCGAGAACGCAGGAGTGATGCATCAGTGACATGTGGGTACTTATACTGGTGACCATGGGACGGGGCCCCAAGAGGATGTTGTGGGGGCCTTGAGGATGGAGGTTCGAGCTTGGGGAGTAGCACTACACTGGCCTATAACTAGTGGCTTGCCATTGACCGTAGCGCTGAGTTGCACCTGAGTGAAATGATGGGCCTAAAAGGACACAGCAGCATTACACCAGCGAGCATCCTCCTGCACAGGGACCTAAGCAGACGCCGGAGAGTCAGACCGGGCCTCACCTGAGAATAGTACTGACACTGTACTGCCTGAACTGAGGCCCAAATTGACTGTACAGTACACTCCCCTCTCTCCTGTCGGGGACATGGATTGCGGTACAGCAGTCCCTGATATGGCCAAAGTGAAGGCTAGCAAAAGCGGAGCAGAAACTCCAAATGGTGTTGCGCCTTGCAGTGGAACATGGACATCCATTACATCAGACGACACTTGAAAGCCTTTTGCAGGACCATACAGAAAAATTCACAAAAATTCTGTCCACTGTTAGTAGCCTCAAGACCTCCCAACCCAAGCTTGACTTACTGATGATGGACATGGGGTTCCTCTGGGAAGATCACAAGAAGCTGAAGGACATGGTACAAGATACAGAGACAGAATAAGCGCCTGTGCGACCCTCGGAGGTGGAGCACCAACAGCAGGTTGAGACGCTCCAAAAAGAGGTTGAAATCTAACAAACCAGGGTGAAAACGTGAAGGGGTGCTCCCGGAGGAATAATATCAGGGTGGTGGGCCTCCCTGAAGGTATGAAAGGACAGAGTATGGATTTAATTCTGGAAACCTGGCTGACTGAGCAAGTGCTGGGGGACGGGTAAGACCGCCAAGTTCCTAGTGGAAAGGGCACATAGAGAGCCTGCTTGCCCCCCTGCACCAGGGGAGCCGCCACGACTGGTTGTGGCAAGAATGTTCAACTTTAGAGACAGAGACAATATACTACATATTGCTAGATCTAAGGGCCATGGACAGTCAACAACAGTACTGTCACAATCGTCCGAGACTATATGGTGGATGCGTGCAAACAGCGAGAATCGTTTTGGGATGTGAAATAGTGTCCCTGCACCATGGGCGTCAAGTATGCCATTTTAAATCTAGTGAAATTGTGGGTCAACTCAGGCAACAACTCTTTTCTTGTTCTTGCCGTAAGAGATGTGGTCTTGGCTAGAGACACAACAAGACTTTCAGCGCTCGTCCAAACCGGCCGGGGAGGAGAGGGGAATGGAAGACACCGAAGAACCAGCGGCGATCAACTAGGAACATTTGTGAGAAACCAACGAAGGCGCAAGCAGCCCTGGGTAGAGCAGAGGTGCTGCCTGCGATGGAGCAATTATTTTCGTCCAGTCCAGATGCCAGGGAAGCAGATGAGGATGTGGGAACATTGGTGGATGCTTCACAGGTGCTTGAGTTCCCGGAGGAGCTGCGCGATGGCCCACAGGTCGCACCAATAACAGCGGACTTATTGCAGTGCACCTGAACATTACAAGTATATCCTTTTACTAATGGTTCTACTACACAAATAGCCGCCAGGTGGGGAAGGTAGGGGTTGGTGTTAGAGTGTATTTTAGTGTGGGGATTCCAATTCTGTTCCAGATCTGGTGGGGGATGTCTACTCTTCCCGTACCGGGGGCCCAATCACATGGTACTACTAGGCAGCTACAACAGTGGACCCATAATGTACAAGCAATAGATGTTTGGTGCACCTTAAACCACCACCAACAAGAGTATACTCCCACTACTCTGCCCTACACACTCTACATGAGCATAGATCTGATATATAGCAGCGTGGCATTGGGGAGTAAATGTAAGCGAGCAGAATATTTTGGCAGGACATTGCCTGACCATTGCCCCTTGATAGTGACTTTCCAGTGGGGGAGGCCCAGGCCAGTGATCCCCACCTGGCGTTTACAACAACCCGTACTGGCAGATGCACCATTTCGGACTCATGTGTTGGAAAACATTAATAGTTACGTTACTGAAAATGAGGGTTCTGGCACAAATGTGGCAATGGAGTGGGGCGCATTCATTGTGGCGATACGAGGTGTGTGCATGACTACACAGTATGGCATGAAACAGGGACTCCAAGCGGAAGTGTTAGATCTGGGTAGATTGAAAACAGCAGAAAGAGAATGGGTGTCTAATTCTGCTATGTATCCCACAATAGAAGACACTAAGACAGACTACAGGGAAGCATTAAGACGTTTATTTGCCTTTGATTCTACAGAATATATCAAGCGTCAACACGAGCTAGGGGACAAGGCTAGTGGCCTTTTGACCTTGGTGTTGAAATCTGAATACTCGTGTACCCCAATCTGGGCCATCTGTTAGGCAAAAGGCCCAGTGGTGACCTCTCAATTTGCTACTAATGGGGAATTTGAACCCTACTACAGGGTGCAATATCAAGTCTCAATGGTAGTGGACCAAGAGTCAACCTACACCTATCCGGGACCTCTTGAGATCCCCTTCCTTGATCCTTTGCTGAAGCAGGAGCTGGATACCCCCTTGGCGCTCGAGGTGGTTAAAGTGGCCATTAAACAAATAGCCAGAAGCAAGATTCCACGCAGTGATGGGCTGCAAATAGAGTTTTACGCCACATATCAAGCCCATCTGGCCCATCAGCTCTTGCAAAAGTATGAACAGGCCAAGGAGTGCGGCAGACTTTTACATCACAAGGGAGGCTTTAATTTCCGTGCTCCAGAAACCCAGGTGAGACTTGCAGGAGGTGGTGTCCTACCGCCCCCTCTCACTACACAACTGTGATTACAAGTTACTGGGTACTGCAGTCAACATGCAGACCGCTGCCGTGTGGAGGATCGCTACAGCCTAAGCAGAGTCATGGAGCAGCAGCTCTCGAGTGGCAGGGAAGCTGCCCCATTGGAACCTGAAGACACTAAGCTGCTAGCACAGCGGGATCCCTTCACCCCCTGACTGGGAGCCAAGTGGGGAAACCACCTCTACTACAGACTGCAGCCTTCGCCCACTGCTTGCCTGGGCCCAGCGGGCCAGTGGCCCCGGCCGAGCCGGGGCCAATCGGTAAGGGTATCGGAGGCGCCAGGAGAGCCTGCGGCCTCTGGCGCCAGAGACTAGACAAAAGGGTACCTATAACTTCAGAGTGGCCACTTGGGCAGAGGACCCCGGGTTGAAATGTTTGAATTCAGCCTATGCAGAGTACCGAGGTGGCCTAGGCCAGCAGTGTGAAACTGGGCTCTCCGACCTGGAAGGTGGTGGCCTCCTTCCAGTCTTTCTGCGCCAGAGCTGCATGTGAGCCACCCCCACTCCGCACAGTAGATATTACATGCTCCCCCATCCTTCTGCCTGGGGGCAACGTGGGCACGCCGCCTGTGAAAGTGGTCCTTGACAACACTGTCTGGACTGTGGAACACTCGTAGTGGCAGTGATACATAGCTGTGGGGTCAGGCATAAAGACTCAGGCGACTGTCCCATGGACACTTAGCGAGCCCTCCTCTGTGTGCTAGATGAAACCAATGGGGCCCCCCCCCCCATTTTTGGTGATTCTTGTGCTTCTGTGGACCCGTCTGTGCTGCCGCCTCCACACTGGGACCTCCCTGAGTGCCACGGGGTGGCTGGGGGACCAAAGCTGTGCTTGGAATAGCAGTGGCCGATGTCGCACAGTGCCCCTGGAACTAACACCACCAGTTGAGAGGACCTGAGGGGACATACATGCCAGATGGGCTGAAGGGTAGGAGCAAATGGAGGAAGGTTCTGCATAAAGGGGGGGAGGGGGTTGCTGCAGGCTAGAAACTGTGCTGCGGCGTGCCATGGGAAAACTAAACACAAAAGCACAGCAGTGGTTGCAAGCCACACAGACCGAGCTGCCAGAAGCAGAGATGTCCCCTGACCACCCCATCAGTCACTGCAACTCACACTAGATAAAATACTTGAGGCCATAACAGATACAAAGACCACCCTCCAGAAAGAGATTAGTACATTCTCAGTAGAGTTAAGCATGCTTAGAGCTGACCACCTTCAATAGCTGACAGGGTCAGAAAACACAAACTATTTTATCAGCCCTACAACTGTCGCATCAAGCAATGAAAATGCAGCTGGCACACTTAACATACCAGGTTCACAGGCTAGAACATCAAGCTGAAGATGCAGAAAGACGCAATCCCCTCAAAACATTAACAGAGCATTTCAAGACTACAACATCTCTCTACCAGCCACACGAGACTGACCCTTTGGAGGCAATTGGTAAGCTCTTGGACCGACTGGCCCCCAGGCGTCACCTTGCCGAAGAATGAAGGAATTACCATTATTTATATATCGCACAGCTACTCCGGCTGGAGTGTAGCGGCGCTAGCAGTTCCGACAAGGCTGATTACCCAGAAGGTTTAGCTCTTAAAAAGCCATGTCTTCAAATGTTTTTTGAAGAGCTAGAGAAATGTTTCTTCTCTCAGAGCTGCCGACAGTTTGTTCCAGGCATGGGCTTCTAAGGAGCCGAAGGATCTACCCCCTCTGCATACCAGACGAGTTCTGGGAATGCAGGCCAGGTCAGCAAAGGATGACCTGAGTGCTCTAGTAGGTGTGGATCGGCTAACTCGTTTCCTAAGGTAGGCGGCGCCCATGCCACAGTATGCTTTGAAAAAAATAACCATGGCCTTGAATTTGATCCGTTCCATCACTGGGAGCCAGTGTAAGGACTTAAGATGAGGGGTTATTATCGCCCTTGCTGCTGAGTTTTGCACTACCTGAAGACGTTAGAGAAGGTATTCCAGTAGTCCCAGATAGAGGACATTGGCATAGTCCAATCTGGATGTGATCAGCACCTGTACCACTATCTTCCGGGAATACAAGGGAAGAAGCAGCAAACATTTCTTCAGCATCCACTGTAGGCCAACACAGGTGCCCACTAGGGCCTAAACCTGGGACCGCATCGAGAGCGGATTATCGATGTAGATACCCAGGTTCTTGACTGTGGATGGGACTGTGCTGGGAGGGGAGATATCCACGGGCCACCACTGGCTCCAATTGCTCATGACAGGTTGGCCAAGGAAGACAAACTCTGTGTTGTTAGGATTGCACTTAAGCTGATTTTCCTTCAGCCATCTAAAAGCTTTTGTGAGGCAGGATCTAATTGCGTCCCCATTGAAGTCTGCGTCTTTGTTACATGTAAAGATCAACTGCGTATCATCGACATAGGAGATTATTTTGGTGCCCTGATCTTCTGCCAATAAAGCTAGCGGTGACATGTATAGATTAAACAAAGTTGGACTTAGCGAGGAGCCCTGAATGCTGGTCATACATGCTGAAAACAGGGGGTCCATATGACCTGTTCTTTGTCCTCCAAAAAGGATCTGAACCAGGCTAATGCTCTCCCTTTAATGCCCATGTTCCTCAATCTGTCTAGGAGCATCCTGTGGGGCACTGTGTAAAATGCAGCCGTCAGATCGAGTAAAATGAGCATTGCTCTACCCCCCTGATCCAGCTTATCCCTGAGATGTTCCGTCACTTCCAGCAGGACCGACCCCGTGCTGTAATTGGCTCTGAAGCCAGATTTCGTGGGATGTGAGAGTGTGATTCTCTGCATACTCCATGAGTACTTTGTTGACATCTTTCTCCAGTATTTTGGAGAAAGCTGGAAGGAGGGAGATAGGTCTGTAGTTCGTTGGTATGTTGGGGTTAGCATTAGGTTTGTTCAGGAGCGGTAATATTTTTGCCTGCTTCCAGAGTGGCGGCACAATGCTAGTTTCAAGCAAAGAGTTGAGTACCTTATTAAACTGTACATTTATGGTGGCAGCAAGAGCTGGTAACAGTTTCGCTGGGCAAGTATCAGTTGGTGTGCCAGACTTGAGGCCAGAGAGGTAAGTGAGAGAGTCCTCAAGTTCAATGGCAGGGATCTGTAACAGCTGTGGTCTGTTAGACCTGGCACCTTGGTGTGAGTTTCCCTTCCACTTTTTGCTCATGTGCCTCATGTGTTTTGTTGGTGTTAGCTGCTCAGGGCACTGTGCCACTGCTAATCAGTGCCACAGTGCAAGTGCTCCCTATGAAAAATGCATACATTGATTGGTGTCCATGTTTGGCTTATTTGGTTTACTATCAGCCCCTAGTAAAGTGCACCAGGAGTGCCAGGGCTTGTAAATACAAATGCTGCTGGTGGGCTTGCAGCACTGGTTGTGCCACCCACAGAAGCGGCCTAGTAAAATGTGTCTAAGGTCTGCCATTGCAGAACCTGCGTGCAGTCTGGTACTGTCATGCTGACTGCGCAAGTGCACCTACTTGCCAGTCCCTAAACCTTCCCTTAACTACATATTAGTCACCCCTATGGTAGGCCCAAGGGCAGGGTGCATTGTAGGAATACAATAGGACATGCCCTGATGTGTGTTGCATGTCTTAATAGTGAATTACAGCCATTTTCGTTTTTCACTATTGGAAGGCTACCTGCTCTCCATAGGCCTGAATGGGCTGCTGGAATTATTACACTCTATAATCCCAGCGGACCCAGAGAGCATGGTAGAAAGTCAAGTTTAGTATGCCTGAACTCAGAATAATAAAATACTTCTTTTAGTAAAGTTTATTTTAATATCCTGTGTTTGTAAATACTACTTTTAGAAAGTTAGTATTTACTTGCCTAACCATTTCAGTCCGCCTCTGCTGTGTGTGTGTGTGTGTGTGTGTGTGTGTGTGTGTGTGTGTGTGTGTGTGTGCTGCCTAGTTTCAGTGAGGGGCAGGGCTGGGGAATTCCAGGAGACAGGCTGGCTGCCAAGTGATGGGTAGAGAGATTACACCAGGATGGGTGGGAGGAGTACACCTTGACTCTGAATAGACCTGTGCTCTGCCACCACAATGCTGGCTCCGCCCCCTGTGGAGCGGCTGATGTCTCTGCCCTGTGCACTGAAAGGAAAGAGCAGAGTCACCACAACAAAGTGTTCCAAAACCGGACTGAGCCAGGCACAGGCCCCCTGGCCACAAAGAACAAAAGAAACTGTGTATAAAAGAAGGAGCCCTGCTCCTAATAAATCAGATCCTGTTTATGCCAAGAAGAACCTCTGCCCGAAGAGAAGGACCTGGGAAAGCTGCATGGAGGAGTACTGTCCCTAAGCCTGAGAGATTGGCCTGTGGTGGGTGCCTTGCTGCAAGAAGGAGAGGAAAAGACTGGGAAAGACTTTTGATTCAACTTGTGCTTTGTGAACAATCTCCAAGGGCTTGCTTATGAACTTGCCCCCTGAACTGCGCCCCAGGAACAGTGGGCGCTACCCCCTGCCTGGAAGAAAGGAAGCTGCTGCTGGTGAATTGCCCTAACGCTGACTCCAGAGAACTTGTGTGCCCCATCCCGCCGAGCAACGTGACTCCTTCCCCGACTGTGCTGCTGTGAGCACCGTGGCGGCCTGCCCCGCCTGGCCTGAACAAAGTAAGCTGCTGCCCCCTCGAGCCGGAGCTCGCACCGTAAGGAAGGACTGCCTGATCTGAGCAACGAGCCTCTGTGGCCCCCGAGCCATAGAGGCCACCGCAAGGACTGACGACACTCAAGTTCGCCGCTGCTGGACGATGCCGCAGCGCCTCGTGCTTAATTCGCCCCCGACCAGCCCCTCCTTCCACCAACCTCGAGGTGAGCCGTGAAGTCCCGAGGCGCCCCACCAAGCATCGTTGTCCTCTGCCAAGCGGGACTGCAACGCGACGTGGGACGACCCTCCTACTGTGGAAATTTAGCTTGCAAACTGAACATTATCTGCGCCATCTTGCCTCTCCCCAGCGCCACGCACAGCGAATGCACGGCCACCATTTTAAGCACCCCACTCTCTCCCCGCTCATTCTCGATCGCCAGCGCTTCCCCCTGGCGCTGCGAGCATCCCACGCGCGCCGGCCACCCCCCCGCTCTCTCATACAGGCCGTAAACCCTCTCCTTCTGCGCGACCCTGCTACGGAACCACATCCGACCGACATCCCATACATGGTCATGCCTCTCCTTTGATAACCCCCTTCCTCTGCGCCCCATTGTCCGAACTGGTCCCAGGCCATCACCTAGCCCTGCGGATGCAGTTTATTGCCCCTACTGTAAGGGAAACACCCCACATCAAAGGGATTACAGTAGATCAAAGCCCCTACCCCCTGAGACCCGACCGGTCACACACACCCCCGGGAATTGGCGGAATACCCTGCTGCGCGATAGCCATCTCCTACTGCGGTAAGGTGGGAACCTCTACTGTAGCTATGTGTGGGATCGGATCTGAGCCGGGGCTTCAGGGGATGTTCTCTCATGCATCAAGGGAATCTCAAGAATGTACTATGTGTAATAAAGCAATAAACCTGTGTATAAGAGACCAGGTCTCAGAGATGCAGTTAGAGCACCTCGTGACGATACCTTGCTGTCTGATCTGATGTGTTCTGCTCCGACGGAATAAAAATTTGTTTCCTGCCTTCCAGTCTCCGGCACCTGCCTCTTTCATTGGTAAATTATCGAGTGGTATGAGAGGCGATTACCGCCGGGCAATACTTGAAAGGTTATCGATTGAAACTGCCGCTACCATTTAACAATTGGCGTCCCAAACGTGGGGCCCATCAGCGACACGTGGATCCAGTGGGAGAGGTCCCGACGACAGAGTGAACGACTGCAACGATCGGGAGAGCTCCTGCCCAATAGACCCTCGTCTGGCAGCCGATCATCCGAACTTCACTGGTTCCGAGCAGACCTCTCTCGAGTGATCTACGGTCCTGACTGGGAACCATCAGGAGTGCCGCGGCAAATACGGAGAGTAGAGGACGATCGGGCGCTGGAGGCGGAAGACGAGAAACTGTCCACGCGGTCCGGGTAAGGTCGTGATATACGACAAATTGCGAAATAATTGATTGATTGTCTGAAGCTTTGGAATACTAGTATTGCTCATTGATTGTGCTCATTGATTGTTCTCTTTGAGATATTCGCTGTCTACAAACGGGGAGGAGTAGAAATACTCTCTCTCTCTCTCCCTTTGCAGATAGTGAAGGGTAGGTAACGCAGACTTTTGTCCCCGTTGAAACCCGTCGTGCCTATTTTTATCTCCCCACTGATTGATTGTCCGAACATTGATTGTTTTGAAGAATAGTGCTCTTTGAGATATTCTCTGTTTGCAAACAACGTAGAATAGGAATATTCTGTCTAGTCTTTGCAAATAGTGAAGGGTGGGTAATGCTGACTTTTGTCCCCGTTGAAACCCGTCATGCCTATCTTTATCTCCCCATTGATTGATTGATTGATTGTCCGACCACTAGTTGTTCGATATTGGTTCTTTGGAGGTATTCTCTGCTTACAAATAACGAGGAATAGAGATATTCTGTCTAGTCTTTGCAAGCAGTGAAAAGATGGGTAGTGCTGACTTTTGTCCCCGTTGAAACCCGTCATGCCTATCTTCTCCCCACTGATTGGTAGTTGGTTCTGCCCGGACCGCTTATTAGAGGTGAACCATCCGGCTCCACTGGAGGGCACCCCTAATAAGGACATGTTCACTAAATATGGACTAGTCGCCGTAGCTTATACCAAGCTATGGCATAAATATACAAAGAAGGACCCCGAGAGTCAGTGGCCACTGATGGGATCCTTCGACGACCATAAGATAGAAGTGCTAGAAATAGCTCTGCGTAGCAATAAGACGACGCCTACTATGCTTGACAGTATTGGCATGTGGCGCAAAGAAGCAACGCAACGGAAAAGGAGGGAAGAAGTAAAAGCAGAAAAGGAATTACGAAAAGCAGCTCACCTTGCCGCTAGAAAGTTAGAAGAAGAAATAAAGGAGAGTGTACAGGCATTGTTAAGTTAGCATAACCACGTTAGATGTTAGAAAGCCATCTTTTTGCTTTTGCACACGACACTGCGTTTACATGTTATTTCTTAAAACAAACTGCTGACTTGCGACTTGCTTCACACAAGAGCAATCTGTTGTTACCATCCCAAGCTCTGCGCAGCGACCTTGGTCTGTACATGGTGTGACAAACAGTCTGGGTTATTACACAATGCATGTTTTTCACTCTAGGTTGATCGGCCCACTATTTAGCCATAACACACGCGCAGCTGCAAATGCCTGAAAATTAGTGCTTTTAGTATCACAGACATCATGTTTATCATTCAGACCGAAGACGAGCCTTCCTGTGAGAAGTCTCCTGATGCTCCTGTGATGTGATTTCACTAAGCTGATCTTTGAGGTATGGGGTCCCCTATTCAAGCCTAAGAGACCTTCTATTAGCATAATAATAATATTAGCTTCTTAGTAAAGGGAAGGTGGTAGTATCCACTGTCATTATAATATGATCACCCCTTTTATATTCTATGGTATTGTAACTATGTTGCTGGTTTTGATATTAATCATTTGTCTGCTTGTATTAGCCAAAGTACTGCATCTTAGGACACGTGGTCTATAAAAATAAACCCCTTTTATTTACAACGTGTCTCTGTTGATTATTGTTGTGGACTGATGTGAGAATAATATACGAACAGGTATTTCCGATTCCCACCATTCCTGAGTATGTACTGAGTCGCTTGTTCTGGGTTGTCTATTCATTGGGACCGCCGAGCTAAATCTCGGATAACGAATGGGACACTTATGCTAGCCGGATACTGGGTTCTGGGTTCTGAGGTGAGTTTCTGGTACACCACAATTCACTGAGGTCCTGGGGTTCTTCGCATAGTTCTGTGTATCAGCAGAATCCCTGCAACATGGCGCCCAACGTGGGGCGATCAACCTAGAGTGAAAAACATGCAGGGATGGTCAAGCACAAATCCAAAGGCCATTCAAAGGGACAATCCAGGCAGTGAAGCACAGGCTGCACGCAGGTGAAGTAGCAATACCGGAAAGATAATCCATATGCCAGGCTCAAGGTCGCCAATGGCAGAGTTCCATAAAAGTCAAGCATCCTATCACGAAGAAGATGCAGGCGGGACAGGTGCACGTGCGGCACAGAAGGAGCAGCCATTCCGTAGTATGAAAAGGAAAAGCAGCACGCCCGCCACTAGTGCCAGGCGCCGTGGGTTTCACGTATTTGACGTTTAATGAGGGCGATACAGTCCCCATTGCGTACAAATCCCACTTGTACACCTCTGCTGAATTACGTTTTTCCGCGGTCGAAAAAGTTCTGACTGCTGTACAGATGGCGATCCTTAAAGAACGCGCACTGTCACATGGGAAACAGATTCTGGTTGTAACACCCTATCCCGCCTTAGAAGCGGTGACAAAGGCAAGTGTACCAAATTCTAAAGCTTTGCATCCTCGGTGGATACAATGGGCCACGACACTGACGTCGCCAGACGTCACCTACATCTTTGATGCCTCATTACAGACTCAAGAGTTCTTGCAGTATGAATTTGTTCATCCGGCTCCTCTGTCTTTGCGCCCGCTCGAAGAATACCATTGTGTCATATACACTGACGGGTCTGCGCAGCCCGCAATTGGATCAAAGCACGCCTATTCAGCGGCTTGCGCAATTGTCGTAGGTACTTTCGTAAATGGTGAATTCCAATCTGATGCAGTGCATACGCAGTCATTGGGCGATTGTACCGCGCAATTGGCGGAGCTTCGGGCTCTAGTGCTTGCACTGGAGTTTGCTGATCCCCGAGTCACTACTCTAATTGTGAGTGATTCTTTCTACTGTGTCCAGTCCTATAATGACAATTTACACTTCTGGTCTCAGAATGATTATCGAGACACAAAAGGTGGCACAATTAAGCATAAAACGCTTTGGGTTCGAGTGGCAGACTTTAAAGAACGTCTCCCACTCGTGAATGTAATTCACACTCTTGGTCACCAACGACTTGGTGTCCATGCTGTCGGCAACAGCTTGGCTGACGAGGCAGCAAAAACAGCAGTGGCTACATACTTAGTGGCAGCAGTTACCAGATCAAAAAGTAAGATTGATGATGACATCTTGGCAGCTATTGCTGCAACAGAAAAGGGAGGCGTTTACCCGAAGGGTTTTCCTTCTCGTTACATTTACCATTTAAGTCCTGATAATGTCCCATTAGTGAGGATTAACGACGTTGGTGACAGAATTATTCCCAACGCGGACTGCAGACCCGCACTGATTCTGGCTGCTCATGAGGGGTTGGCGTCAGCCCACGCCGGAGTGTCAGCCACTATATCTCTGCTACAACAACGTTACTGGTGGTTTGGTTTATATAAACAAGCGCGCGCTTATGTTCTTGATTGTGACATTTGCCAACAGATTAAACCTTCTACTGTTGCGCGCCCATCACAAACGCAGTTGTACATATCCAATAAACCATTTGGTTGTGTTTATTTGGATCACTGCGGTCCTTTTTCTTCTGATACTGCGTACAAGTACATCTTGGTTGCAGTGGATTCGTGCACACGTTTTCTGTGGGTATGGCCACAAAGGAGTGCTGACTCGCGGACTGTCATCAGAGATTTGCGTGTCTTTGTGGGAACTTTTGCGTGTGGTACCTTCCATTCTGATCAGGGCCCTGCGTTCGCCTCTAAGGCTTACAAGGAGGCTATGAGAAATTTGGGGGTCCTAGTCAAATTTTCGTCCCCCTACCGACCTGAGGGTAATAGTGTGGTGGAGCGAATGAACCGTGACTTAAAGCAATCATTGACAGCCCGTGTTTTAGGCACAGGCCGGAACTGGCTAGCCCATTTGTATAACGTTCAACGTGCACTTAATAATCTCCCTAGAAGGTCTCTGGGTGGGCGGACCCCGTACATGATGCTCTTCGGAATCAGAATGTTTGTACCAGACCTTGATGGTCTAGACATGGCGGCGTCGACCGCACCCTTTGACGTAGATGATCACTGTGCTGTTTTACAGACTCTACAAGAAGCCAGAGACACTCTATCGAAGGAACACATGCCCTCCACATCTGAAGTTGAAGTTCAGGTTCCGGTAGTCGGCTGGCTACCCCGAGTTGGAGATCTGGTCCGTGAGAAGGTGGAGAACAAGAAGGAGTTCGGCCCCTCTTATCGTGCACCAGTTCCAGTGCTTGGAGTGCAGGGTACAAGAACAGTCATTTTACCTCCACTTCCTGGTCGAAAGGACAACAGGTACATCTCTATTGACAATGTCAAACTTCAGCGAGTGGCCGATACTTCTTAGCATGACTCCAGCAATTTCATGCCAGACGATGCAAAGAAATTCAATGTTGACTCTTGCTTCTAACACCTTGCCTGATGTTGCCATCGAGATGCAATCGGTTACTGATCCCTTGTTAATACCATCGGCTGGTGGTTTGCCCGAAGAGACTGAGTATGCTTATCCTACACGTGGTCCCTCGCCTGTTTTACAATCTACGGCGCTTGGACAGTCCCGTTTCTCCTTTGACACTAACTCGTTGCCCTCAAGCCCCCCATCGAACGTTGCTGTTTTTTTCGGCTGGTTTAAGAGACACTTTTTGATTGCCCCTTGGACATACATTTGGCTGTTGCTTTTCAGTATTTTTTTGTTTATGTCCATTGGATTCGTGATAGTTTTTTTCCGCCTTGTGGATGGCCACTATCTGAGTGAGAGATCGACAATTAGACTTATCAATTTAACTTTGGCCCCCCACTCCTCGTCCCACGTCATGAAGAGGGACCAGACTTTTGTGAATATTACTGCCTGGCCCGTCTTGGATGGAATCGCATGGGATGCTGTTAAATTCCAAATTCATGGGCCTACAGAGGTCATTAATGTACCTAATGTATTTCGTGTTTCTATGGGTGACGTGGTTAGGCAGAACATACGTTCTGATGATTGGGATGTACACGCCATTGAGTCACTGTTTTCTGATTTGAAATATTATGCCGCTTTTGATGCTGAAGATTTATACGAAAATACGGCTAATTATGCGGAACAGTATTGTTTTCAACATTATGGCAATCATTTCCTGCATAAAGCAAATACATTTAGAAATTTTGTAAATTTTACCCAATGGGAACACTGTCCTACTCCCGAATTCGGAAGTTCACAAACACTAGTTAACAAGTATTCATATTTTACCGATTTCAGTGTTTCCAACCCGGCAGCGTTTTATTTTAAGGTACTGCCTGAGTCTGCCGCAAAGGTTAGACTGACACACACAAAGTTACTTTATTCCAAGTCCTTTATGGACGAGTTGTCAATCAAAGGTTATGATGTATGGAAGGCTACTATTGATCTAAAGTCGGTTTGGGGTTCCAAGCCGTGGCAGGTACAGGGTACAGAGGCTTTACATCGTGCCTGTCTTATACCAAATCATATTTTATTTTTGAATTCATCCATCTTCCAAACCACCTGTTTTGGATTGGCTACTTCTAAACAATTAAAATCACCTTCTGTGCCGGATCTGGGCGCTTATCCCAATTGGGATAACCACACAGATCTGTCCCTTGCTGCTTTGCACTCCTTAGTTTCAAATACATCTTTCAATATTTCGAAAGTTAATGGTGAGGGTTGGTTAATTTGGCAAAGCAGTTCAGATATCTGTCAACGACGTTTTCTGGGACTGAAACCGGGGTATACTCAGGAACGCGTAGACCCTCGGTTTGAGTCGTCACATACTGTAACTACATACTCTGTGGGCAAGTTATGCCAATCTTGGCTGCGACATTCCACTTTGGCGTCTGTCAAAGTTCATTTATCACAATTACATGACAAAATAGATTTGAATGATTTTGTTAAGGGTCCTGTGGGAGGCAGAACCAAGAGGTGGGCGTATGCTATTTACAACGAAGTCTGGAAGTTGTCACAGATTGAGGCGGCTTCCAGATTGAGGGCTATTGACCAAGCCAACATGGAAAAGGTTTTAGCCGTTATAGATAACAGCATTAGCACTCTCTCTTCTAGGATTTATACATTAGATAATATTGTTTCATCAGTAGTTGATATTGTGCATGATGATATGTCTGTGTTATATCATGGTCAAAACCAGTTGCGTTCTGTTATGCAGTTTGCTTGGACATTGCAGACTTTAAAGGCAGGGAGAGTCCCTTGGGACTATCTTAACACTACATCGTTATTCCTTCCCTTTAACCTTACTGACAAGCAGCGATTTATGTCCATGAAGGATGCTACATATTCATTGTTACATATTGAAAAATTGGAACCATTGCCTTTTTCTGTAGCGGAGATCAATTCGGCTACGTGGTTAGTCCACGGATTGATAACTCTACCTTTTGCGCTTTTTAAGTTTACGTCTTGTATGAAACACTATGCTTTGGGTAGATATGAACCGCTGGGCACCGCTTTCATACATGAGGTTTGGTCCCTCCCCTTTACGTATAGATGTACTAGGGACGGGACTGAGGTTTATTTGAAGGGCGAGGAATGTACCACGTCACCTGACCATTCCTTGGTATGTAGGCACATTCAATTACACGGCGCATGCAATGTACAAGCACCGAATTTAGCATGCATCCTACGGGGTGTCCCAGTGCCTGTGATTACGCCTTCTTTCACACTGCTTGCTAACGGTAGTTATTTGATTTTGAATAGTGAAGCTTGCTGTGGGATGTTAGTGGGAATCCCGTATATTGTAACTGTCTCGCAGAAAGTGGTCTGCTGCAATAATGTTCTCTTTCCACCCCCGCATGGGCGGCTGGATGCTTCCATCTGGCCTTCGATTCCAACCTTGAAAGCAGAGTTCAACAAGTTGAGCTGAATAAGAGCCTTATTGTCCCAAAAAGAGGTGTCTTTGACTTCCTCTCGTGAAACATTCGACCTTCACGTTGCTAATACGCGCACAGAGGTACAGGCGCTTCTGAATACTGACCTCCCCCTGCATTTCGGCTCTTTGATCCATACTATTTTCAATGCCTCGTCCACGACCGGCCTGGCTCATTTTTTTAAACTTGTGGGCTCGGGTCTCGTGACCTCTTTCCAAACTATTTTTGGTGTGGTTCCGGGCTTTTTTTCATTCTCTTTTCTCGAGCATCTTTGGAGGTGTTCCGCTGCTTCTGGCACTAGTGGCGGGCGTGCTGCTTTTCCTTTTCATACTACGGAATGGCTGCTCCTTCTGTGCCGCACGTGCACCTGTCCCGCCTGCATCTTCTTCGTGATAGGATGCTTGACTTTTATGGAACTCTGCCATTGGCGACCTTGAGCCTGGCATATGGATTATCTTTCCGGTATTGCTACTTCACCTGCGTGCAGCCTGTGCTTCACTGCCTGGATTGTCCCTTTGAATGGCCTTTGGATTTGTGCTTGACCAGCCTGGTGGCTCCGGTGCCGGATTTCGATCGACTGATGAGGCCCTTAGTGTCTCACGAGTTGACCTGTTCTGGTGTCCGGATAATGGCTTGTGGAGCAGCACATGGGATCCTGGGTAATTGGGACATCTCTACAGCTGCCTACAACTTCTTGGCTATGAGCTATTTGGAGGAACATTCCGGGTGCCCTCTGATCGTGCTGGAAGCTCCGCTGATTGAAGAACACGTGTGTTCCTTTTCGTTGATGGATTGGATGGCTGAGACTTTCGCTGGCCCTGCAAATGATTTTTTGTTGGAAGCGGTTGCCACATATGCTGCCTATACATTCATGGATTGACTGAACTATCGTCCTTGGCGCCTGTCGCTCCTGGACGGCACCCTGCCGCGGCATTTACTTTTTTTGCTTTCTCCCTGATGGTTGTTTTGGGTTTTTTTTTTATTTTAATTGATTACATTTTTTTTCCGGACACCACAGTTTCCCCTTTTGCTTTTCAATTTTTGGATTGGTTACGCCTTGTTCTGCTCTGACGAAACTGAACTCTGCGTTCTCTCTTTTCTTGCCTACTAAATAGTGCTTCGATCAAGGGGGCGTGTAGTGAGTTCTCTCTGAATACGTACAGGCATTGTTAAGTTAGCATAACCACGTTAGATGTTAGAAAGCCATCTTTTTGCTTTTGCACACGACACTGCGTTTACATGTTATTTCTTAAAACAAACTGCTGACTTGCGACTTGCTTCACACAAGAGCAATCTGTTGTTACCATCCCAAGCTCTGCGCAGCGACCTTGGTCTGTACATGGTGTGACAAACAGTCTGGGTTATTACACAATGCATGTTTTTCACTCTAGGTTGATCGGCCCACTATTTAGCCATAACACACGCGCAGCTGCAAATGCCTGAAAATTAGTGCTTTTAGTATCACAGACATCATGTTTATCATTCAGACCGAAGACGAGCCTTCCTGTGAGAAGTCTCCTGATGCTCCTGTGATGTGATTTCACTAAGCTGATCTTTGAGGTATGGGGTCCCCTATTCAAGCCTAAGAGACCTTCTATTAGCATAATAATAATATTAGCTTCTTAGTAAAGGGAAGGTGGTAGTATCCACTGTCATTATAATATGATCACCCCTTTTATATTCTATGGTATTGTAACTATGTTGCTGGTTTTGATATTAATCATTTGTCTGCTTGTATTAGCCAAAGTACTGCATCTTAGGACACGTGGTCTATAAAAATAAACCCCTTTTATTTACAACGTGTCTCTGTTGATTATTGTTGTGGACTGATGTGAGAATAATATACGAACAGGTATTTCCGATTCCCACCATTCCTGAGTATGTACTGAGTCGCTTGTTCTGGGTTGTCTATTCATTGGGACCGCCGAGCTAAATCTCGGATAACGAATGGGACACTTATGCTAGCCGGATACTGGGTTCTGGGTTCTGAGGTGAGTTTCTGGTACACCACAATTCACTGAGGTCCTGGGGTTCTTCGCATAGTTCTGTGTATCAGCAGAATCCCTGCAACAAGAGAAGGGAAACTAAACTAAGACAGGAGCCCGAAACATCAGGCCAGTACGCTGTTAGGACCCCTTCTTTGCTCTACCCTGAGTTATCCTCTAAACAGCGAACGAATGATGAATTACTATTAGGTCCCCCGATCATTTACATGCCCCCTCCATACGCACCCTCCCAATCAGTAGTGCAACACCCACCACCCCCAAACACGAGCGAAAGCAGTACAGGGGCCTCGGTCCTCACGGCCTCCGCGCCGGCCGAGCCTCCTGTACTGAACACAACGTCGGCAATAACGTTGGATGACCCTGAGATGAGAAAGAAAGATTCCACCAGAATGAATCGACTAACGAAGGATGAACGAACAGGAATCGACAAAATAGTAAAGGCACTGGTGGGATCCTTTTTGGCCTTACAAAAACTAAAGTAACGCTAGGAGTTAGCCCTTTGTGGGACATATGAAACCAAGGGAAGGAGTCAAGCTCACGGTCGAGACGGCCACGAGGTAGCCCGACTC